>NC_064241.1:4821946-6113893 GCF_023101765.2 Spodoptera frugiperda | reverse complement strand
GATGCCGACGTCCGCAATGCAGGACACCGATGTTGCTGTGCGGTATTCCGTTGATGGCTAATAGATTTTGGAGGTTTGATTAGATCTGATGCAAATGTCCCGGTGATTGCATATGTCCAACCAAATGAGCGAAATTCCAGGATTGATACTTGAACTACGATTTATTTCATCCAAGTGTCTAAAGAGAGTACTGAATACAATAACATTCATGAATGTACTAAAGTAAGGTATTTTGCTGTATTCCGATACGATGTATGTAAGTAGGTTGTATCCCAAAGGCATTGTGTAATGGAAACAAATCATAAATATAAACGGTCTGCGTTTGAGAAGATACTCGCACAGTGATGGATAAAAGTTGGATTGTAAGTAAAACAACTTTTTTACTTAGCTCTAGCAAAAATCTACAGATAGTAATGTTTTTCTGATGCACATCCTTATCTGTCGTTTTACTTTTAAATAGGGGCAAAAAATATCCCTTTAGCCAGCAGATTCTTTGTGAAGCTTCTCGTTGTTAAATTAATTAATTGTCAAGGAAAATAGTTTAACTCGTAATATTTTCCTTTGTCGCGGATATTCTTTTTCTTATTCACTTTGTAACTATGTCGTAATTATTTTGTTCGAAAATGGTAAAATTATCTACGTACAGAAGTGAATTACGAGGCGTATGTCGCGGTTTCATATGAAAAGCCGCGTAAGTATGTGTTGTATGGAGATTAAGTGTGATAGCCCTTGAAGAGACACGTTTCCACCACATGCAAATGTCTGCTTGGGACACATTTAATTAATTTTAAGGCGCTACCTACACACAACGCTTATGTAAACAGCACGTTCGTACATTGTATAAATATAAACCGTTTGTCGCTTTGATAATGCTGATATGCCAAAGGTCGTGGCGAAAAAATAAATTTACAGTTTTTATATAAAGTTATGTTTTATAAAAAATTGCAGAAGATACTATTATCATATTTGGTTCAATGAACTTGGTTCACTGATAGTAATATTGGAAATTTCGAAGTGATTTTATTAGTAGTAATAAAACCGTACGGTGTTGCAGAGATAGAAATGTCTCTTGCTAAATGAAGCTATTGATGGATGGCCGTAATGCAACTACATAGGTAAAGTACACCCCTAATCAAAACCATTTTTTTAAGTAAGTAGTCAAACTACGTAAATGGTGACAAAATTAAAAAAAAATCATCTACGATGCCATTCCTTTTTTGTTCTTTTGTAACTGTTTAATAAATGATATTACTTTTCACCTTGAACTTCATTTACGAAAGTCAGTAGGTACAAAGAAAACCCTGGGTAAAAATATATGAAATCAAGTTCTAAGTACACATATAAAAATATACATATTATATAAGTACCTTTAATATAACTTTAGTACTACTCAAAGGGGAGTTAAACCAAGATGAAAGTACTTTCACAACTACTTACAGTAAGTACCTCATTTACAGGTTTATTATTTGCAAAGAAATGTATATTATGTACTCTCATACAAAGTTTGATTATTAAAAGTCTTATTTACTTTATTTATTACCAGACGATGTAAAGATTTATGATCCTATCAGACCCACGGTTTGCGTGACTGAAACAGTTATAAATAACATCCTAAAAAATTGGACGAAAATGCTGTTAAAATGTGAAGATAAATATTGCACGTACATAGATATGTATTGGTATATAGGTATTTGTTGTGATTCCGGGTTTAGCTGACAGTGATAAGGGAGATTTATGTGGAATTTGACATTTGAAACTTTTGCATCCACTAATGTTAGTGTGACAAATCAGTTATTTTTGGTGTAAACGTTAGCAATTTCAAAGTCAAAGTCAAATCATTTATTCCAATTAAACTATAAACTTTTGAAATATCAGTAAATAAAGAAATAAATAATAGTCTTTCACTCTGTCCGTCAGTGAAGTTAGGTGCTCGGTCCAAATTGTAGCTTCGTAATTGTAGTTAAAAGTACATGTTTACTACATTTGCAATGTTAGCAGATTCATTGAAAAGACTAAACTACTTACTAGCTCAATTTTAGGAATTCTTTTTAGAACAATGTACTTAGGAAAAGTCGTAGATTAATTCACGCCAAAATGTTGGAATTGCTTATCTATTATTCAGACTAATTATAATAAGAATCTAGGCTTTTATGTACCAAGGTTGGAACTCTTAAGACCTGCCGTGTATAAAGTAAAATGACATCTAGGTAGGCACTTAGGATATGATGTCAGATTAATTTTAGCAACGCTACAATTTCTATACATTAACATAATTACATTTCTTTCCAACATAAGGGTTCGTTCACACAGACCGCCTCGTTTTTGTCACATTGAAAACCGAGTTTTTAGTATTGGTATTAAGGTTTAGTTTTTCATGCGCACTACGTTTGTCATTAAGAATATTTGAAGGCGCTTGGTGTTAAATCATAACAGGAGTTGACCGGCTCCTATCACGTACTTTTTCTCGATCGTGCAGCCGATCGGCTCCAATTGCGTGCTCTACGATCCGGTCTGAGAAAAATGCACGCCGATGCTCTCCGAGTCTTTCTGTGTGAATGGACCCTAAAGGTTTATTATAGGCATCCGATTGGATAAGAATACAATGTAAAATCGTTTATGCCAGAATGAACTAATACCAAAGAGTTGTAGGTGGTTAAAGCGTCAAAGTTTATAGTTATAGTTATAAGTTACCTGCCTACGTTCTAATAAATATTATACTTAAATGTTATTGTAAAATACAGCTATTTCTTAGAACGAACCCCGTTTGTTTCTATTTCCTAAGTTTCAAAGTTTGGTGTTTTCTTCTCAAATATTATTGTTCAGGTACTAAGTTTAAGTGGGTGGGAAAATTTTAAATTATATTTGTTTGTGAATATGTTTATCTCGAGGAAAGGACATTCATACGACTTTCTTGTTTTAGGTACAAATAATATTATTTGTTTATGCATGAACATCTCAGAAGCTTTAGTACGACTTTGAACGAGATACGACACGCCTTAGTAGGAGATCGAAACGAGACCGCGTTCGGCGCTTCGATTGGCCGGCTTCAAAAACCAACAAATCAGAGCGCCGAACGTAGTCTCGTTTTGATCTCGTTAAACGTAAAGCAAACTCGTATTAAGTCCTCTGACGTACGTAGTCATGTTTTATAAGGCTACCAAAGCATATCTCCATTTGATTAGTAATATTTACATGCTTTCATGGCCAGTCAACTACTTGTTTAAAGTTCCTTGAGTGACCAATCCCTTAACATATCTATTCCAACTTTATCTGCGTAAAATTATATCAAACTAAGTATGTTTAGACATGAGTAATGACATTAGGTCATTGAACTTTACAATCTACAACTATATTGCAGTACCACTGACTGATAACGAGAGTAGCATAATATAATTGCATTTTGCACCTTTTTGTACCCTTTGGGGAATCCTAATGCGCTAATATTAATGCTTTCCTTTATCTTATCCTATCGTACTAATTTAAAATACCTATGTGAAAGTATTTTTTTACTTATTTAATCTGTAATTTACACAATAGAATTAAATAGTAGATTACTACATTATATTATACAAAAAGTTGAGAACGTATATGTACGAAAATTGTCTCAAAGATTAAAATCTCAAATTAACGCACAGGCCAATTTTTATCTTAGTTGAAACCTTGCAGAAGCTAACAAAAGTCATAATGTACATATTTGAAATATTATTTCATGTTTTTTTTTATATTTTTAAGTCTGCACTTAACAATCCCTTAAAATACTTAAAGTCTCTCAAACATTTTTTATCTACCATTCAGAACGTAAGTATCACTATTAATGCTGTAATGACAAAATATTTTCTACAAAGCAAACATCATTCGTTACACTCAAGACTTGAAAAGGCCTGTAGATAATCCGACTTCGAAGTTAACAACACAAAACTTGCATGACAAAGCGAAATAATATATTTACATAACATTTTAAAGTCAACTGAGCTCTTAATTGTATTAACAATAAGATTTAATATACAATTTTTGAGATTTTACATTTTTTGACTAGACTGACGTAAATGATGTGTTCAAAAGCATGTATTGTATTGTGAGAGCGAATAAATCATGACAGTATAAATGCATTAATGAGACATTCATTGTCAGAATAAATATGACGCGGGAGAAAGCGTGTGCACTCTACACGCGCCCGACACGTACTGTCGATTTAACGTCCATAAATAATGAATCACTTCGATTTTTACGACAGCTTTGATTTATTTTTCAAGTAATTGGTTAACAGATTTCGTGGCAACGAAAATAAATTACTTTACACAATTTTTTTCCACAGAACGGTTAATCTATGAATTTAAACAAAAGATTTCGTTCTAATAATGACAAATGAAAAGTTTCTCGGAATCCTTTGATGAAAGATGTTCGAAAATCTGTTTTAGCAATTTCTGAACGCTTTTTGAATAATGAAACGTTTTGATTCTATGAATCTTCTGAAATTAGGTGCTAGTTTACTAGCCAAATTTTGGCTTTCAGCCTGATTACTATCTCTAGCCACAATCGCAGATACATAACAAACAGCACATTCCACTAATTAAAGAAATCAAAGGTCTCCAAAAATTTAAGTTTTTGAATGAGGTTTCATGATAAAAATCAGATTATTTCAATACTCCAAACATGTATATTTAGTACCAGTAAAACTAAGGACACGTTTTCACTTCAAGTCTTTATATATGGAAATTGTTTCGCAAACTCAGGGTAATGATTTTTCAATATTGTACAGAGATCTACTCTTACCGCGTCATGTTCAAAAAATCAAAAGTTTAAGGGAACACTTTGAACGACACGTTTCCATACTTAGAGAAAGCTTTATAGCAGAAAATAAATTACATTATTAATGTTCACTGGGTAAATTAAAATCATTTCGTTAAAACGACCGCAGCGACAAATACTGAATGTCGGTAAAGTCAGACATTCCATATTTATTTTCCATTGAAGCGTTGTAGCCATAATTCATGCAGTCTGTTTCGTTGCATTTTTGATGACGGCGTATTTTATATTGCTGACGGTGGTGACTGCGCCCGCGGCCCTGCGACAGATAACATATTGTGGGTTTACACACAGGTATGCGAGAATACGTTTCGTATGTCAGTACGAAAATGTTTTTGATACGGTCACCGTTATCGGGTGTTCCAATTTCGTGATACTGATTTACCTGGATGTCGAATTTGTGTTTTATTTGTGACGGGGAATTACTACGTGTAAATACATATTGTGAATAATGTTGGTAACAAATGTTCTAATTTTCTGCCATTATGTATAAGTGTCATAAAATAAAATTAAGCTATACATAAAAAAATATCATTGAAAATCTTGTTTATAAACCTAAACCTTCAGTTTTAAATCCAAGGATTTAGATTAATCTACCATATGGAGGTCTAAAAACCCGGCAACATTTAACCGATCAACTTTTTACGTCTAACATTTTAAAACCAATGTTCCTACAATTTTCACCAGGAGTTTCATGTAGATTCGATCGGTGTTAGCCGGATAAAGCCTTCGGAAAAGAAACAAAGCAGAATGCGTTTGCAATAGCGGGCTTAATCTCGTTCTACGAGCTAGTTTTTAGGCTTGGACGAAGCTCTAGCGTAAATCCTGAATAGAGGGAAACTTTTGAAAACTAATCGTTCACGCAAATTTCAAAGCTATGAATAAATGTTTATTAAACGTGGATTATATCGTGTTCTAGAGGATTATCGACTGCTTCGCTAGACTTGCTGAGCAGCTGGGAGGATTTTATCTCAAATTAAAAGTTAATTATTTGATTCTCTAATTTACTGCATGAACTCTTGATTGGAATTCAGTTGAGTTGTAGTTTGTGTGTTTACTCTCACCTACCAAACATTAAAGTTTGTTCTATCTTCATATCTATACGTGTGATATTTTGAAACTGTACAAGTATAGCTTGATTGTACCACATATCTTATAGTACTTCGCATATAAGATTCAATTTAGCATGAATTACACAACCCGAGCGATCCATTCAAAAATTCTTAAAGGATACAAATAGAATTCCTTGTGCCCAGACATTCTTGGAGCCATGAAATGTTGCATTCAATTTGAGAATTTCCTAACCGTTATATTTTTAGTGCTGGTATACGACGTCATCTCGCGAATAAAGTATAACTGCTAGCTTCGAGTATTGTGTGACAAAATATCGCTAAAGTAATTCTAGTTTTCCAAGGAAAACTTCCTGATTTTGATCAGAATGTATTTTTTCGATGTTTAAAGTCAGGAGTTTTGCCCGATTCTCGATCCTGTCACCTGGTCTAGGATTCGGTTGTGCAAAAAGTATTATTAAGATTTCATTTATTAAAATCGTACCAGGAGAAAAAGAGGTTACACAACTCCAATCACCCCTTATGAAGTTAAGTGAAATCACAATAAGGACTTCATTAATATAAAGATATTTTTTGGCTGAAGAAACCTGGAGAGAAATTGGCATTCAGCATCAGACGTAACTCGAGCCGCGACAACAACTCCAAGACATATGGAACAGAACGTGCTGTGTATACAAATGTCAGAGAGGACAACTGGTGACAGATGTTAGCCTTATTTAACCTTGTCTGCAAGCAAAACAATCGAGAAACTAAAACTATATCAAGTCTCGAATTACTAATTCTTAGCGCATCTAATTTCTCGACACTACTAGACGCCGTGTTAAGTAAACTATTCGGAATCAAGCATTTATTTAATCAAATGAACATAACAGGTACGTGCTTCGCTTACCGGTCTAATCAAATCTGGAGACTTCGACAGTGCGTTTCTCGGTTTCATTAAGCCTTAGCAAATTTAGAGGGGTGGTGAGCATTTTGTATGCCACGCGTCTGCCGTTCAAAGATATCATTAGTAGACTAAAGACAACATTATGGGGCTTACAACACTGTCTCTCATATTGTTTTGTTACACATAATTGAAATTAAAAGCAAGGGAATACTCGGCTAGATTTATAGGTGCAAAAGATCGTTTGAAGTGTTTTACGTACGAAAATATATCTTTTGTCATGGTAATTAGGTAGCTAATTATTATACAACGTGTTTATTAGAAGAGTTTATGAATTAATTACATGTTAATATGGATGACGAATTGTTTGGTGGATTTTTAATGGAAATAATAGAAATTAATTTTTGAAAATGTTTTGTTTTAAGCTGAGTGAAGGTGTTTTAATTTTTTGACATGTTTAGAATACTTAATGTATTTCGTAATGTCTGACAGTTAGGACTTTTGAATAGCATATTATTACAGGTTTTCGCTTTTTTTTGTGAAATAAAGTAATAACTGCTTATCAAGATTACATTTAGACTACAAGGTCAGAAAATACTAAAGACATTGCTTAAATTAAAAATAATTTACAAACATTATGAGAACCAAACTATAATATATGTGAGAGATTATGTAAATGAAACAGCGGTCAATATATGCAGTAGTGTGCATTTGAAGATAAACACATGTATTTACAAATTAGTTGTTTATTTAGGTCTAATTACATTCAAACATTTATAAAGGGGTTCACTAAAATATTCACGTCACGAAATACTCATTGAATAAAGCTTCAAATGGCTAAAATAAATAATAATAAAAATATTTATTGCGATTCTATTCAGAAACGATCAAATTAAAATGAAAACGATATCTTTGATGTAGTTATAAAAGAAATTAAAGATTTTTTTCTTCTTTCTGAACGCTCGACAAATGATACTGGTGTTATAAAGAAACATAATACGAATATTCATTTATTTTGCTCCATACGAAAGCAACGTTCTCAAAGAAACACTTCAAACGTATGAAAATTTTTTCGCCTATTATTATTCAAAGTTCAAAAGACGTATTTAAAGACATGTCAAGATCTACAAACATTGAGATATAAGCTTTTGTCTCCGTAAATAAGATGCATATTGCTTTGGCACGTGTTTTGTTTAAGTTATTTTTTTATCTCTTTTATCTATGCAGGAAAAGACAAGCGACTTTTTAAACGACTTAATGGCGTTTATGTTTGTCGTGGTGAATATTCATGTGTATGTTAATAAACCATATATGGGGTTCAACACAGTGTTAATAACGTATTCATATTTTCGTAAATATAAAAAAGGTTATTTGACTGTGTGGCATTCCATTTTAACCTTTAAAGAAATCTGTGCAAATAGTAAGTAGGTACACTTAAGACATATATCTACAGTTGAGTAAGAACTCAAGTAGTGTTTACACGTGTATAAATAAATATAGGTACACGTGTAATAAACATAAACTATGTTACATTTGGGACCAAAACACAAAGATTTGAATTGTATATTGTAAACACAAAATCTCAAACTCATTTCCCTAACACAAACAATAAAGAAAGCCCAATGGAGTAATCATTTACGTCCGAATATACAACGGTAACACAAAACATAATATTACACAGCGAGCATAATGACGTCAACCCGTTATTGGCTACTTTTCCTGGTCAAAAACAATTTTCTCGAGTTTTTATTACAATAAAATATTAAAAAAATAATCACAATTTTCAATAAGATTGTTTTTACGATAAATGTGTGACGCACAAATACCATGAGGCTATAATATAAAATCTCGAAAAAAATTAGAACATTTCGTTTTGAAAGTTCGCAATAAAAATTGAATTTGATGAGTTAATTAGAAAGTACCACGAAGTAAACTAGACTCGAAATTGGAAATTATATGCATTCTAGATAACGCAGACAAATGTTGATAAAAGCAGCACTTGGACTCAATACGCTAATCCAATTAGGGAAAATTCATTATCTAACATCGGGACGTGTTTCTCCGGCAATAGTGATCCGTCGAAAGAACCCTTGGAATCTTCTAAAGAGCCACTTGTAGGCGATTAGTGCTGTAGCACACTTAACCCCCCTAGTGCGGGCTATGTCGGTTTAGTCCCACTCTTTGTTCGTGCGTACCCTCGATTCCTAGTGTATTATTGGCTGGTAACAGCGAGTTATTACATTTGCTTTTGGATCGCGATTATGAATAGGGATGGAAGAGGTCGCCTTTCTTTTGTGTTGGTCGGATCGTTTTAGTTCGTGTTCCTTTGATTATTGGTGGGTCATTTTTAATTAGGTTGGACATTTAAGGATTGTTTTTGATACTTGGACTATGTTTTAAATATTTTGGGTCATTGGACAGAGTATGAAATAAAAAATAATTAATGGACATATATTTAGATCTGGTAGGGCCTCATATTATTGTAATAATATAGATAGATAAATAAAAACAGTATTTTTAAAAACATAAGTAACGATATTATTGTACGTAGAAGAGCCATGTTTCTTATTCGTTCTTTAATACAAGATAACTCTACTAAATAAGATAATCATATTAGTTTCTGAAGTGGCAATCAGAGCAGTAATATTTCTCTATTAGTTATGTACTCAAGCAAGTTCTCTTACATTGGGTCTAGACACAACTTTATTGAAACTTCAGCGACTCGTAAATTCGTGGATGTAATGATAACAAACCACTACGCGTTTTATTAAGAACTTATTACCTGTTAATACTCGTAGTTCTATATATCTTGAAGTTTTGCGATTGGTTTATGTAACGTTCTATTCAATTAAATTGAATAAAAAGAAAATAACAGAGGTGAGACTGTTGCCATCATAAAATACGGTGAGCGCTAGACGTACGGTGAGCGAGACATTACACGCCTCTCTCTATTTCATTTCATCATTTATCCATTTAGCGTTCCCATACTACAAAACGTTGCCAATTGTCCACATTTTAATGTGCCACTTGCTGAGCGCTTATAACCAATAAATATTATATTCAAATCAATGTGAAAATCATATGAAAATGTTTTCCTAACTTATTTTGATTAAAATACACTTTTTAAGGGAATATTATCATCCAATGACTTCTCCTGCCATGGGCGAGGTGAGCGAGACAGTGTCAGACTCTTGCTGACTAAAAACCACCCCGTTCCTACTTCTGCGTTTTTAAGCCAGAATCCGCTAGGCAGTCCGCAGCTCCGGATGATAATGATACACTAGAATAATACATATTTCAAATATAAAGGCACATCAATAAGCGCCACACCATCTCGAAATAGATGTAGCAATCTAATTATAAATTAATATACCTAAGAACTGATTCCAGCTTCATTAGATTTGCTAACAAAACCCATTTACTTGATGAATCTCTGAATTTCTGAAGTATGACGTAGTTACTATTCATAATTTTAACTGACTGTTCGAAGCCTATTAATGGAACGTACCCTGTCTCAATTAATATACTATTTATAGAATGTATTAGGAAATAATAATCAGGTTATTGGATTCGTGGCATTAATTTATATTATTACGTCGATTGAGGGCGGAGATAAGATTCGTAGGTATATGTTTAAAGTATTTTTCATTTGATTACAGGTATCGGTTTATTTGAATTTAAGGGTTGTATTTTAGTGGTAGTAATCATCATAAATATCACGGAATGTTTTTTTTATTTTTCAACTTGCAGTATCAATACCGACAATAATAAACCTAAAGAGAATTTTGTTTTCAATTAAAACGGATCATGACGCTTTTGCAACTATTTATAATCTTTTATAATAATGACTACTAAATGCAAATAATTCAAGTAAAAGACTAATAAGTAAATACAAATTTGCGATAGGACCCAGAGAACAGTGAGAGCTACGCTTTGCTACGACGTGCTACGACGTAGTACGATGGCTACAACTGGACCGCTACGACAAGACTACGTCAATACACAAAGCTCCGCAGTGCAGCTACAAACGTAATCCATAATCACCAAACTTTGTTTGTTATAAGACGTGGTTTCTGATCTGGAGGAGTTACCCATTTAATCTTATTATTGCTTGAAGTTGTGTAATTAAAACAAGTTTGAACAGGACATTTGCAAGGAAACTTGTTTATGTTACATTGAATCTTAAGTGATGTAAAATCTAATATTCCACTACGCATATATTTTAATATACATACCTATGTACACTTGTATTTTTACTGTTGTATAAAACAGATTGTAAGTGGAGGTAAACTATTACAAAATAGCTGTTACACTTTTCTCTTCATATAAGCTTAATCAAAAAAGAGAAACACAAAATTAATCATTATGGTTATTGGCTTACTCACATAATATAAACCATGTAATAGGGGTAAGCCCAGTATATGGCAATAGTACACTGGGAACAATTCCAGTCTCCGTGCTACTCAATACTGAGAAATTTTCAAAAAACCGAAAAATGTCCAGCAATACTTTGCCCGACCCGGCAGTCGCACTTGCGACCACTCGACCAACGAGGCAGAGAAGGTTATAATACAATTACAGAAATACAAAAATAACATTAATTTACAATTTTATGTCGTTTCTCATATTCTTTACGAATAATATTTGGAATAATCACAGTGTGGCTGTTGATAAAACATTATTTAACCTGGCAGTCAGATGTGAGTCTCATTAAACGATGTAATTTGTACAGTTGCGACACGGGTAGGCATGGATGCGGGAGCCGAATGAACCGGCACGATTTTATACGTTGCATTAAATAGGGCTGCTACAGTTGAAACAGAATTTCTTCATTAATATTCTGTGCATGATATACATTAAAACTAGGATATAAAGCTATGTGTTTGCTTTTAACTTTTTAATACTAACATACATTCGTATTTTGTCTCACAGATTATTATTTCAAATAAAATAAAATAAATATTTGATAGTTTTTTTTCTTTGGATAGTTGTTTTCACAATTTTTTTTTTTTTTTTGGTACGTCATCGTTTATCATAGGTAGAGGTGGACTGGTTTACTGGACGCAATTTTAGACTCCATGCTACTACTGAGAAAAATACAAAATACCAAAAAAGGTCAATAATACTTTGCCCGACCCGGGAATCGAACCCAAGACCCTTTATCCGGAAGTCGCACTTATGACCCCTCGGCCGACGAGGCAGTCAGGTTAATTTTTTAAAGATAATTTTATAGAATACTTTTGTTATAAAGTAGACAAAAATATATTAATATCATGAATACAATGTTACATACATTGATAGAATAAAACATATGTTCACCTACATTAACTCACCACGTTCATTGTACCTACTATGTATAAAATATTCCATGATTGTTGTTGATAAAACGCCTCGTCCCTTGACATTTCTGTGGGTACTTTTCCTAATTACCTATTATACTTCATAATAGGGATGTCAACTATGATCAAAATCGAAGCCGGATCGCGTCATGAATAATTTATTAATTGAAACGTTAATTGACTGCCTTGTTGGTCTAGAGTATGAAGGTTCTGAATTGGGTATAAATTGCGTATATATTATGTAACTATAGTCATATTGTAGGATAGTTTCATATATAAAATAATATTTCTTAATAGTTATTAAGTTTATCTTGTGAATGACACTGCTAAGCCTAAGCGAATGAGATGATTTTTACCATCACGTGTAATTAATGGTAACTTAATCCAGACAACATACACATGACACCCAGACCCGAAACAATAATTTGTGGATCACACAAAGAGTTGTTCCGTGCGGGAATCGAACCCGCTACACGTTGCGCGGAAGCCGGTTACCCAGCCACCGCGCCGACCGTGCAGTCAAAACAATTATTTTTATTTGTTGCTATTATACTACTGTTACTATTATAGACGTTCTATGACAACTAAAAGTGATAAACAAATTATTTTTAATTAATATCCACTCGCACCAACCCTAAATGCAGATAACGCAAAATTTAAAGTTCACGGCACTGGTGGCGATATGTCCACCGTACAGCCAATATATTTGCATGGTGTTTTAATTAAAAATCAATGAGTAATAATATCACCGTATTATTGTTCAATAAAGTTTTATTTGGCCTGAAAAAGCTATTGAAAACGCTGCGGATTATATGGTTTCCGAATGCATTTTGTGAATGGAATTAATAACTTGGATATGCATTATCTTATTGCATTTTAATATTGCGGGCGATGTTTTGTTTTCCTCTTTAAAAAGATAAGTATTAAATATTTTTCCTTATGAAATTTAAATGGACACTCTCTTTATTCAATGAAATGTTTGTCAGTATACGCTGTCGAAGTTAAATATTATGTTGAATATTAAAATTTTAAACTTCACGAGAAAAGAGTAGCATTTAAAGATAAATCTTTTTTGCTTCGAAAAGTTATGAAAATTGGAGTAGGTAGTATAAAATATTATTAACCGTATTGTGTGAGTACAGAGTACATAATAACTTTGATCATAAATCATGTTTTTATTAAAACTATACGAACATATAAAAAATATTCAACGTCATAATACGTACTCAACATAAATGTCTTGCATATCTTCGTTCTAAAATATGTGGCCATAACCGACAATTGCATGCCATTATGTCTCAGAAGATCCCCATCGTGCGTAGATGCTTTTAAGCGCAATCGTTGCTCATACTATGCAAAACTACTAGCGAAGAAGTAATTCGAATGCAGCTCACGACTTGCAAGCATAATGGGGCAATTTCCTAGTCATTTCCTAGTGGCTGCAACCAAGCCGACGTCTTGCGGCGTCGATACCCGTTTTTGATGGTTGAACAACGTGTTTCGTCAATGTCCACTGTCTTGTGAAATACGTGTTTGTCAAGAAAATTGGGCTGGGAAGTCGAGCGAAAACAGTTTAGTGAGGTTTGTAGATGAAAATGTGTGAAAATTCACATCTTTTGATACATTGATGATTTTGACAGACAGTTATTTTTAGGGGGAGGGAATCATTCAATGACTTCTCCCGCCTTGGGCGAGGCGAGAGGATGTGTCAGACTCTTACTGACTAAAAACCACCCCGTTCCTACTGCTTTTCGAACCCGCTAGGTAATCCGCAGCACCGTTCAGATATTTACACAGACAATTTACCATAAGTAGCTTTTGCGTGGATGGTAACATTTAAACTTTAAAAAGTTAAAACTACTCACAAGCAAAATCACACATCATGAGTAATAATTTGTTCGTACCTACATTATTATAGCTAATAACTCGATTCCATTTCACCCAATACACTCGTATAATAATATTAAAAGGATAGGATATCGCGAATTGGTTACTACACCATTTGCGGATCGTTAACAAAGGGTCGTTTATAGCAGTCACACGTTTCCTTATTAACTGTTCTTATGATAAAGATCGGTACAATCCTCGTCGGAATATGTTATCTCTAATTGTGACCTTGTGTATTAATACTATACTTTAATAATACCTACAGACTGTTAGCGTACTGAATTTGTTTTGAAATATTCATCCAATTACTTCTCCTACCTTGGATGAGACGAGAGGGAGTGTCAGACTCTTTCTGACTAAAACTTACCCTCTTCTTTCTTCTTCTTTGAGCCGTAGCCCCAGTAACCTGTTAAATTGTCCGCAGCTCCGGATTGGGCATCAGCCCTGCTGTGGTGATCTGGCTCTTTGAGGCAACTTTTTCAACTCTTTGAGGCAACTTTTTCAACTCTTTGAGGCGGGTGGACTTTATCAAAATCTCCAAAAATATATAATCAAAAAACTTGTCCAGAATCAAAGTCACGATATCTAAAAGCAATTTCTTCTACAGAATTCACGTAGTAATAAAATCTATGAATGGCGTTTTACATACTCGTTTTACAGTAATGTAGTTAGTTTTGCAACTAAGAAATCTACATTCACAGATCAGTGTGCGGTTCCGAGAAACTTCACAATTTACATACATTCGTAAATTCACAACAAAACAAGGCGAACGATATATAAACTAAACAAAGGAAGTCGGAACTAAGTTATATTGACCAACTTTGCACCTTACGACGTTCTGCACCGGTACTTGCAATGAATTTTGAATATCTAATTGCGTACAATTTAGGTCACGTATGGGTAAAATGACGTAAGTAGCTTTGTTTGAAATTGAGTTCTCATATATCTTGAGAAATGCAGGTTGAAATAGTTAGGTTTGTAAAATAAAGGTTAACGATATCAAGACCGCAGAAGAATTCTGAAGTACCCTGAGCCACTTGAGAACAATAAACTACCACATCAACGAAATATTATGTTTAAAAATCCTAAAGAATTTTAGTTTCATTACTCATCTTTAGGCAGATAGCCATGTATTATCCTTATTAATCAGAAAAAAGTAGACCGCTTTAAAAAATGATCAAAAATTTTCCATCACCATTTAATTTTGTAAGAACAAAAGAATTAAATAAGGTAACAGGTGAAAGTAGGTATTTAAGCGGTGTCTCTTGATCGATTTAATAGAGTGATCAAAATTTATTCGCCGGTACCGACAATAACTTCCCGGGAACATTGTTGCCGAAGAACATTGAAAAGTTTTCTTGTTAAAAGTTCTCTATTGCGGAATGAGAATAATAATTCTCGAAATCACTTCCTTATTTAAGAGAATATTACTATTTTATCTATTAAATGAGGTTGTATGCCTCGTTGGGTAAATGGTTGAGTACGTTTTTCAAGGTTTCATGTTTGGGTTTTGGGTGAAGCAAGGGTTTTTGTAACATAAAACGTCACGTTTTTAAATCCTCGGATGGTCTGATGTTTTATTTTTTATCAATTTAGAAATATTGGGAGTTTGTCATTTAATATGTTTCTACTACAATATCTTCTTATATCTCAATATAAGAGAATAACTTCTGAGAATAAGACATTTAATATGATGTGTAAGTGTATAGACTACCTTTTTCTGTGAAAATCTTTACTACTGTTTAGTATTAAAGTTACCATGAAAACAGTGTCATAAGTGTATATGTTACTGTAAAAGCCCGTATACAAGTCAATCTTAGGTTCTTCCTGAAAATCTTAGGATTTACCGACATGAGTGGGTGTAAGGATTGTATGTATTGTAAAGATTTATAAAAAAATACGATTTTCTTCGGGTTTTTGCCATACAAGTTAATTTAAGCTAAGGTTTGCCACTGACAGCTGGTAAATGTTAATTTTGAGAATAAGTAATTCTTAACCATTTATGTTATTGTTGGTATAATATGTACATTTATGTATGTATTCTATTGGTATCATATTAGACTAATTTAGTAAGTAATATTATTCAAATGTGCCTTTGATGTAAGTCCTAAGATTTACCAAGTTAATGGTAGTAAAATCACATAATTGTTCGGCATTTAACCAATAAGATTTGGTAAATCTTAGGTTTTACTGGAAAATCTTAGAATTTGCCGTAGTTCGTGCCTTTACAGTAACATATACATTTTATTTCTTTTCTTTATATTTTTTAATACTAAATTGTTTGTTTTGTACTGCTTATGAGAAAACGCTTGCGTTCTTACTGTTTAAAGATTGTAATATTATAGTTCCCGTTTTCTTTTACAACTTGCTCGAAGCGGAACAAGGTTTGGTCTTTCTTTTTATTTTCATTTTTAAACTTGTTACGATACCTAAACACAAGTATCGTA
Source organism: Spodoptera frugiperda (assembly GCF_023101765.2). NCBI lineage: Eukaryota > Metazoa > Arthropoda > Insecta > Lepidoptera > Noctuidae > Spodoptera > Spodoptera frugiperda. The sequence continues at coordinate 6,097,461 of NC_064241.1, read as the reverse complement.
ATATGCATTGTGTACATGTATTGCTCGTAAACTACAAAATACAAACTGAACAGTGGAACAAATTGAAACATTTTGCTCTATATTTCTAGTTTGATTCATCATCATCCACAATTTATAAGTGGCCACTGCTGACCAAAGGATATTAATATTTATGATTACTAAGTAAGTATTCTTATATAGGTTTGGTTACATCTAATTACTCTCAATAAATGTAACACACTATACTTAGATAGGGTACGAGCTTAGCATGATCAAACATCGGGACAAATTAGTCCCTCGTGACTGAAACTCGCAGAAGTGAAAATTTAATTAATAATTTGTTTTACCAGAATCCTGGAACCAATATCTTTTTGAAGTAGTCGTTCTTGCAACCGAGTCACTGGCAAGGCAGTAACAGTTTTAAATTCTTATAAACCTAAACTCTACCAAAAAACCTTAAGAGTAGTAACATTTAAGCGAATTCGTTTTAGAAATTACTTTGATTATTACGATTCAAACATTTTCATACTCATTGGGCACAGTAAAGAGTCTGTAAAAGAATAAAATGGAAATAAATTCAAGAAATTAGACAAACTTTTAGCGAACTTAATCATCGCTTCGCGCTATCCGAGCTTTTTGAAAGGCATCTAAAATTGGCGAGTAATCCTTTTCTTTACCAGTAATTTATTTCCGAATGGACCCGTTCAAGTATTCTTTTTTTAATCTACCATCCTTGATTTAAATTGAAGACCAGTTTGTCGAAGAGTTTATTGTCACGTTAAATTAGCTGTAAAATATTTCTGTACAATGTATCCGATTTGAAATCTATTTGTATTGTTTTAGTTTATCACTTTTGCTTACTATGTATGTCTACTTATTACTAAATTATCATTATATTTATTGACGAAATGTTCTCTTAATCTATTAAGCCATAGTAATAAAATTGTAACATTAGTGAACAATAAAAAAATACCACAAACATTGAACACTTAATTCTATGGAGCGTAATATCAAACGTTATTCCACCATTAAGTAGAGGATCTCGTATCTTGTCTTAATGACCACTCGTACCGATAATAAGCAATTTATATGACCCATTATAGGATCAGCCAGTCGTTAAGATAACTTAAGGAAATTCTCTACTAATTTAAGTACTTGTTCGCCTAATAAGAACAAGGTATAAAACAAAACGTAATCTGCAATGAATTTTCCCTCTTTGCACAAATACCATCTATCAGCAGGGTTTTGTAATACTCCTGTCACATATAACATGCCAGGCATCGCCCCGTCTGCCTTCAGACCTCGTGAAGACAACCGGAAAATTAGAAAGTAAACACTGACTTCGTACACAGTGATTTTACAGCAAAGCTTTATGGGAAAAATAAAATCAAGTCGGCGTCTCGCAGAAATAGGGATACAATGTATGTAGATAATTACACAATAAGGAACGAATAAAAAGGTCTTTATTCAATTAAAAGAGACGAAGTACCGCAACCGTTCCCAGGATATACTCTCGAGGCTTAGGAGACAAATTTCCCTGGAAACAAATGCGATTCAAATTCAGACAAATAGTCCCGGCGCGGAAGAAGCCGTTTACCAGGAAATTTGTCCATCAGTCTTGGCCCAAGCAAATTTTTGTTTTTCTTTTCCCTTTACTGCCCTCTATAGCAGAATATCGTGTACACAAAAATATCAAAACGATGCGATTTATTAAGAACGCCTTGTAATTTATGTGGAGTGTTCGAGTAGATTTATTGTTGTGTGCAGTACATTGTATCTTCAACTTATTATCCGTATTTGGAGACGACGAGATTGACTCGTCCTATATAACTTTATCTTTTACCACTCAGTCCTTGTCTAGTGACGTGTGTTACGCTTTGTGCTCTCAATCGTGTTTGGCCGTTTCGTTTTTCACAGCTACGTGTTCGGGGAAAACCTATTGTCTTGTGCAGTATCTACTACTTTGTGCTTGTATTGTATTAAACATTCTTGTTGACAAGCTGTGAAAACATTCTACATTCATATTAGATGCAACCGAAATAGTTTTTAATAGCTACATAAATATTAAAAATCGACTAAGTGACATTGCCGTTACTTCAAACTAAAAATGTGTCTCTTAAAATAGTCGCTTTTCTGAAATATTCATCAAAGGCAAAATCCTCATCATTACCTAGTCGTTGAAAATATTAAAACTTCTTCGTGCCAAAGTAGGCACTTATGTCGGCGGCCAGCTTAATTTGAGAGCCTTTGCTGCTCTAAAATGATGGATCAGAAAATGATCCGCTTGTTGGGGACGTCCGATCTTTATGATGCTAACCTGTTGATGTGGAGCTTGAATAAAATGTTTAGTCTTAAATTCATAATCACTTCAATACCGGTTGATGAAACGAATGTCAATATAAGGTGACGAGTTATACGAAATTTTATGAATAACTAGTTACTTCTGCGCGGTTTTATCCAGTTTGCTTGGCTCTTTCTTATTGTAGCGTGATGTTTTGTAGCCTTTAACCTTTTTCACAAACAAACCTCGCCTTTTAAACAAATAAACGAACAAATTATTTGTATAGTATAGGACTAGTATAGTTATATGTGCATGCACCGCATAAATACATGCAATATTTTACCTCAAATATAAAAAAGCAACAGTACGCAAATAAACAAAAAATACACATTTATTTACATTTGAATCCAATCAAAGATTATTCCATCATTTTTCAGCAGAACTGAACAACTCTTCACATTATCAACGATCTCTCAAAGGCAATAGTGATTTTAGTTGCAATTGTTCGCTGAAAAATGGAAACCACAAACTCATACAAATGGCAACCGACAGTACTCAGGCCACATTCAATCAATTTCAATCAAGTTGTGTCAATACAAATAAAATTATGGATGGATGAATTTTCACGTGGTCGTATTTACGGTGGAGGATTAAAATTACATTATTAGGGTCGATTTATACTAGCGCAGAGTCGAAGCGCATCGAAGCGTCTATCCAAAACTGAACATTACATATTCAACCTTAACTCCACAACGTAACGTACACATTACTTCTGAGATTTTAAAAACGCGCGCATTCGTCGGCATTCGCGCGTCTGCGCGCGATCAAAATTCGCTTTGGTTGTAAAGAATTCGCTTCGATGCGCTTCGACTCTGCGCTAGTATAAATTGACCCTTAGTAGCCCCGTCACACTTCCCCGTTGTTCGACAAATGGAAATTAATATTTTAATACTGAATGTAATTTGTCGCATTGGTTCGCTATAAGAGCACGGTTGCGGAATTTGATGGGTTGACTTATAAAATTGGCTTGATGAAAGGGTGGATGAATTGATCTCTGTTTTCTGGTTTGACAAATTTTATTTGTGTTTGAGATTTTTATTTATTTTATTTTAAAGTTTTGGTAGTTAATTATATTTATTTCTTAGTCGAATCGAGTGAAAGATAAGTATTTGGTTTCACATAAAAAACTTAAATAGATGACAATAAGTATGTTTATAGACACTTTTTGCAAAATAAGTAAGTCATTAACTGCCACTCTCAGAGACTATTCCTTAGTAACGGTTTTGGTTCGGAACACAATCACTAAGGACTGGGTTAAGTAACCATTAAACAACTCTGAGTACGGCGGTAAGTTTACCCAAGTTTGAGTAACAAACAAAATAATTTAATAGACAAGAAACCACTAATACATGGTAAGCACGATTTGACATATAATTTACATATGTATAGATAAATCTAAAGCGACTATCCAATAATATCATGTTCAATTGTATGACATATTCAGACATTTGAAGTTCTGCGAATTCCCTAATGAAATACATGTTTGTATTGCGTGGAATATTGTGGAGTATAAAGTATTATTCTAAACTAGCTTTTGCCCGCGACTTCGTTCGCGTGGAATAGTGACTTCCGGCAAATTTTTGGTTTTAACCACATAGTTCCCATAGCTATAGGCTGATGATGATGATGATGATGAGTTCCCGATCTCGCGGGATCTTTTCAAAAATGAGATGTGGAAGATATTCCAGGGAACTCTTCAAAAATCAACATAATGAGCTCTGCGTTTGATTTTAATAGATGTATACTCACTTAGGGCATTGAAAAAATAGTTTAAAAACGGACTTTAACTAAAGAAATATTATAATCTTTCCGAACTTAAGATGAAAACTAACTTAAAACTAAAGAAAGCTACGAATTACGAATTTATAACAATTAAAAAAGAGAAATTATATTAGAACCTATCCTTTATGCTATAATAACCAAGCTTAAACTAAATAATTTAAAAGAAACGACTTAAATCTAATCTAATTAATTTATAAATTAGACTTACAATTTTATTAAAAAAACTAACTACAGTACTAATAATCGATATCAAACTAAACCTACGTTAAAAAGTTTAACCAGAAAACCAGGAAAACCCAACAAATAAACTTATTAATTGACAAATACAACGAAACCAATTTAGAATATACGAAACAGCAGGACCACTACAGACAAATAATCATACGACTGATAATACACATTTTCTACATTAGTACCGAAGCGCTCGGCCGATACCCAACCAAATAATTGTAACAAAACCATAGCGCAATCTATTTCGATCCCAACGCCATCTATCGAGGATAAAGACAACTTGGATTATTTATTTATACTCCGTTCGGGCATTTTCTTTGTACTAAAAGTTTAATTATATTGATATAATTTTTTTCATACCTTTTTACTATTTGTTAACTTTTTTCGATGAATTAAAACAATAACATGAACCGAAGTCGTGTAACGATCGACATAGAATTATCTATACTCCGTTAGAGCGTTTTCTTTGTACTAAAAGTTGTATTATGTTATATTTTTCATTGCTTTTTACTATTTTGTAAAAACAAATTTCCAATGAATTAAAACAATAACATGAACTGAACAATTGTAATTACACCATTGCGCGATCAACGCCATCTATCTACGGAGTATAGGAACAGCCCGACATTGTTCAATTCCGTACTATAAGTACGAAATTGAACAATAGATGGCGCTGTATGTCCGGAATAAATTTATTTTTTATTTTATTTATTTTTATTTTTATTTTATTTTTATTTTATTTTTATTTTATTTTTATTTTATTTTTATTTTATTTTTATTTTATTTTTATTTTATTTTTATTTTATTTTTATTTTATTTTTATTTTATTTTTATTTTATTTTTATTTTATTTTTATTTTATTTTTATTTTATTTTTATTTTATTTTTATTTTATTTTTATTTTATTTTTATTTTATTTTTATTTTATTTTTATTTTATTTTTATTTTATTTTTATTTTTATTTTATTTTTATTTTATTTTTATTTTATTTTTATTTTATTTTTATTTTATTTTTATTTTTATTTTATTTTTATTTTATTTTTATTTTATTTTTATTTTATTTTTATTTTATTTTTATTTTATTTTTATTTTATTTTTATTTTATTTTTATTTTATTTTTATTTTATTTTTATTTAATTTTTATTTTATTTTTATTTTATTTTTATTTTATTTTATTTTATTTTATTTTATTTTATTTTATTTTTATTTTATTTTTATTTTATTTTTTGATTTTTGAAATAAATATATATCTATGTCCTTTCTAAGGTTCTAAACTATATCTGTACCAAATTTCAACCAAATCCGTCAAATAGTTGCGGAGATTAATGGTATAAGCATAGAATGTTCGACGTGATTCTTTAATTTGACATAACTTTTTTATTTATGAACCGATTGACATGAAACAAACACTAAATGTAAATTTAAGCATCCCACAATATATTCGTGAAAACCGCATCCAACTCGGATCAGCCGTTTCTGAGATTAGCGCGCACAGACGAACAGACAAACAGACAAACAGACAAACAGACAAACAGACAAACAGACAAACAGACAAAAAAAAAGTTAATTACATTTTTGGGTTCGACATCGACATAACAATAACCCCTGCTATTTTTTTTATTTTTATTTTCAATGTACAGACAGCACTTTTCTACGATTTTATTATATGTATAGATGTATCAGTATCAATATTCGTATTAGTTTTAGAGGTTGTTTTGTAAACTATATCCCATCAAAAACATCCTGTAAAAAACCCAAGTCTCGCAGCTCAGTCTTTCTACCGTCAAAAGTTGTGAGATCCATGTAATACCAAGTCGGTTAATCTATTTAGTGTCTACTTGAAGGACCTTCTGTCTTAAGTTATTACATAAGTTATTATCATGCCAATATTAAAAATATTTAACGTTTTAAACAAATAGATCGACTTGGACATCGCTTGATTTGATTATTAGTATGTATCACACTACACAGCACGACGGGCCAGCGACCAACAGGAACGAGAGTTTCAATCGCGTGAGGCGCGAGAGACTAAAGAATCTAATATAATATTTGTAATATTCATTTTGTTTTCATGCGATGTCCAAGTCGATCTATTTGTTTAAAACGTTAAATATTTTTAATATTGGCATGATAATAACTTATGTAATAACTTAAGACAGAAGGTCCTTCAAGTAGACACTAAATAGATTAACCGACTTGGTATTACATGGATCTCACAACTTTTGACGGTAGAAAGACTGAGCTGCGAGACTTGGGTTTTTTACAGGATGTTTTTGATGGGATCTCACTTCTTTTTGTAAAGCTTTTCTTTTTGATACCATCTACTTCTAACGAATTTTGTTAACTGCATAAATAACTTTGTAATCCCATATATTTATATGGGATTACAAAGTTATTGATGCAGTTGGTGTATTTGGAAAACTGGACCGAAATTACAAAATATTTAAGTTTTCCCATGATTAAGACACTAAACTCTATATGTATTCCAAATATGAAGCTTCTAAGTCTGCTAGAAGTGCCTTGGACTTTTGATGATCGGTGAGTCAGTGAGTGACAAAATTTAGAAACTTTAACAAGTTGTCATTCTTAAACTACTGGTTCAAATTGACTGAAATTTTAAATATTCCGTGTTTATACAATGCCGGATTAGTTACTGAAGATTCAGGTTTCTTGCTTTATCCACAACCGAATTATAGGGGGTCGAAAAAGGCCCGAATTGCTTCGAGAAAAGGATGGTACGGCCGTGCCGCTTTTTTTTTGCTCGACTTGGCGGGGCACTGCCGTGCCCCCAGATGTAAGTGCTATGCAAGTTATATTGATGTTATGACCTACACATATTTTGGTGACGTTATTTTTGACTGACAGCCTCGTTGGTCGAATGGTCTTAAGTGTGAAAATTTCTCAGTAGTAGCCCGGAGTCTAGAATAAAATTGTGCCCAGTATATGTGAACCTCTACCTACCCCTTTGGGGATAAAAGGCGTGACGTTACACACGTTATTTTTGACTTACTTATCAGAGAACGGGTTGACCTTACCATTGTGATAGGTATTTTTGATTAAATTCCGTTGCCAGTTCCGACATTTTATTTGCTGTTATTATTACTTTTAATGGAGTTTACACTAACAAAGACTTTCAATTATGCCCAGTAGATAGCACGTAATACGTCTACAATCAAACAATTCACACAACTATAAAACAACACTCGAGACGTAATAATACATCGACAGACGACGACGACCACAAATCTACCAAAAAATATTCGCAAAAAAATATTTCATATTTATCTCAAATTCTTTCTTTCAGTACCAGATGAAGCGGCAGTCGATTCCCGCAAATCATTTCCCAGCCCTGCAATAAATAGCTACAGTTGTATACGAGTTTCGCTACAATCGAAGCGTGAAAGGAACTGACGCGAGTCACCATCAGTCAAATGTCAAGATGTGTCGTGACTGCGTACCATTTTCCAAGTGCCTGGGTTTCGGGCCCAACAAATAGATCACACTGCCGATACTCGTGCGGGATGAAAGAGCAATCGTTTTTCTATGTGACTACAAAATATTGAAGGACTAGCAAATGACTGCACGGAATACGAATAAATGTATTCGATAGAAGTTTCTGGTTTATTTCTTTGTCTGAATCGCTTTATTGTTGCCTAGTGCTATTTTTCTTGTGTTAGGAATAGTTTAGGTATTGTAAAGAAGACGAGAAAATGTTTCTATACTTCTTCACGCAAAATTTATCATTCAACCATTGCACAAGCATGTGAGGTGCTGTCAGGCGTGGGTGAGTGGGGAGACGTAGAAGGCATACACTCCAGAATAATTAGCGTAGACGCTGCAGTGGTGGCTTATGAGAAAGGCAAAACGGCAGACCTTATGGGCTGTATTAGGGCCTCGGAACATCATGAGGTCATCGTGTACGAGGACAGGGGGGAAGATTTAAGCTTCCTCAAGAGGTCAGTTCCGCGCCAGCCAAGGGTGGATTCTCCAAGCGGCTCAGAGCGTTTACAGCAACAATATTTGCAACAGAGCGCTCTGCAACAACAACAGCGGGCCACCGAAAGGGAAAATAAAAAACTACAGTCCCGAGGCAGAATGTGGGCATTAACAACAGCCATATGCTCAGTAACCGGACTCATTGCGTCACCTTTCAGGAAAAATGCATCCAAGTCCACTCAAGGATCGGAGAGCTGTCCCACTCAAATACAGTCTGCTCATTCTAGGTCATCCCCAACAAGAGCAGCTATGGGCCGCGTTTGTCCACCGAAGCTTCGACAAGCCGCCACTCCCAGAGACCATCTCATAAACGCTTTTCTCGAGTTTGTCGCAGTAATAGAAGCAACTAAGCAGGTTAACTTGCGGAATTGCGAAGCCATCCTGCAGACTTATCTGCAAGGTAACGAGCTGATACTGGACGATAGACTCGAAGCAGCAGAAGCAGTCATATACGACAATAATACATCGAGAGTGCTGAGAGGAACCTCTATAAGTCGTAGTATGGCAGCTTACAACACCACTGCAGGATTTGTGTCTCTGGACGAGAAGGAATCAAATCGATGCGGAGTAGTGAAGTTTAAAACTCCCCCACGATTCCCTAGTGGTGGTTGCCAAGTGTACCAGGATTATGCTAGACGATGGGATATTAGAAATGGCAAAATCTATATCGGAATCCGGACCGGACGGCATAACCTTTGAGAGCTGGTGCACTCCGAGGTTTCACTGGACGAACGGGGTCCCTGGATGCGGTAAAACGACTTGGATAGTGGATCAGTTTGATGCGGACAAAGATTTAATTGTCACCACAACAACTGAAGCAGCAAATGACCTCAGAGGCAAACTATCTTGCCGATTTGGGGGACTACTAGCCAAATCTAGGGTTCGAACAATGGCGTCCATCTTAGTAAACGGCTTGAAGGGGCGAGAGAGCTGCACTCGACTAATGGTAGACGAGGCTCTTATGAACCACTTTGGAGCCGTGGTGATGGCCGCCCGAATAACTTTAGCCAAGGAGGTCCTGCTAATTGGTGACATAAATCAGCTTCCGTTCATTGATCGTGACAACCTCTTCCCTCTCCACTACGGCCGCCCTACACATATCACACCCATAAGTCAGGAGTTGCTGTGTACCCACAGGAATCCAATGGACGTGGCCTATGCTCTCAACACAGTTTACAGTGGCATATACTCGTCCAGGTCGGGCGTGAGATCCCTCGAGACAAAAAGATTCTCGGGAGCGATGATCCCAAAATCACTCCCCGACACCTTATACTTGGTACACACCCAGGCAGAAAAGGAATCCCTTAAGAACCAGGGATACGGGTCGGGCGATGGATCACGCATCCTCACTATACACGAGGCTCAGGGAATTTCGTCCGCGAAGGTGGTAGTTGTGAACACAGCAACAAAGAGGCAGAAAATTCATGATAGCGTACCACATGCAGTAGTTGCAATATCGCGTCACACACACAGTTGCATCTACTACACGGACAACTGTGATGACGCGATAAGTAAATTAATCAGAAGGGCTGCTGAAGAGAGCGACCATAGGATTGTGGACTACAACCTGAAAATGGCCATCAAACACAGAGACGCGGCAGTTGTGGGGGCGCTTTTGGGTGAGAAATGTTCCTTGGACTAAAATAAAAATTTATATGGCGGGGGTAATGTGTATGCGGAAAGCGTAAATAAGTACATAACTGCTATATTATACATAATTATATAATTGTTAACTCCTTGACTTCTGTAAGCTCTGTTGAAGTCAGCCCACCCGACAGGGTTTGAGGCGTCATGCACACATAAATGTCCTACAGTCGGTGGTGCTGTGTGTTGGGTTGTTCCGTTCCCAACAAAATGGTTGACCGGACCAATTGCTGACACACACGTCATACTCGTGAACGAGTGCCTTCTGCTGGGACAGGTCGGCTCTCCCAGCGCGCCGGTGGACTGACTTGGCAGAGCCGCCGGTAAATTTAATTTAGTGGAAAAAAAAACAAACAAATATGTTAATCGTAAGTATTTTTGTAGTTATAATTGAATAGTTGTGGTTAATTGTAGTGTGTAAGGTAGATACCATATTGATAAAATTTTGTGTAAAAAGAAAAACAAATTGTATGACAAGGTCACGGACCAAGAGTCCGTGGAGAACAAACGTAAATAAACATATAAAAAAAAAAACATTTTTTCATATAATAACTATGGTGAGACATACTATATTAACTAAACATCACGGTTTACTCACGTAAATTAATAGAAAAAGGCTCTACTAGTTTCGAGTCACATAGGGACTCTTCATCATGAGCAGCGTGCGCGGTGACGTCGGCGATGGCCATTTATTTATCGGAGTAAACCGTGAATTTTAGTTAATTTTTTAACTTCTCGAAACTTCTTAATAGGTCGGCTTTGACCACGTAATGAAACTAATTAATGTAATGTTCTCGTATTAAAATATTTATTTAGTCTAGGTATTTACTTTTGATTCTAATTAATGTAATACTAATAAAGGACTCGCTAACGAAAAATATTTTATAAAGGTTGTGTCAACATTAGATATTATAAGCCAAGATAGGCATCTATTGACATTAAAAAAATATTCTGAGACCTCATTACATAAAAAAAAACTTTATCTGTGACTTACAATAAAAATATTCTATTGCAAAGAAATATTTGTATTCTTTTTATTCCGCATTTCTTCATTAGTGAATTGAATAGTGACGATTCGAACTGTCTGCCTTGGTCCGTCGTGATGCGAAGTGGGCAACCAAATCTTGAAATCCACCCGTCGAATATGGCTTTGGCGATCGTGTCCGCGGTGATGTCTCGGACTGGTATCGCCTCAGGCCATTTAGTGCAGCGGTCGATCATCGTAACTAGGTATCGGTAGTCATTCGAAGGCGGCAGCGGTCCCACGATGTCAACGTGTATGTGCTCGAAACGTTGTGATTTTTCGAACTCGCCGAGAGGACTGATAGTGTGCCGCTGTACTTTTCCACGCTGACAACCGATGCATGTCTTCGCCCATGTTCCGACTTCTTTGTTCATGTTCGACCAGAAGAACTTCGTTGACATTATCTTCCTCGTAGTACGTACGCCTGGGTGACTGAGTTCGTGTTGCGCTTTGAATGCAGCAAAACGATATTTCGCGGGTAAATACGGACGTATGTTGCCTGTTGATGTTTCGCAGATAATCGGTCGTTGACCTCCGGGTAGTGAAATACTGGTGAACTGTAGGTTAGGTCTTGACATACACATCTGTAGTTCTGAGTCGTTTTCTTGGTCTATTGCGAGTTGATTGTAGTCGATTGAAGTTTCTGATAGGTCGATTTCTTCAATGCGTGATAAGGCGTCGGCCGCTTCGTTGTTATCACCGTGCACGTACTTAATGTTCGAACAAAACTGGCTGATGAAGTGAAGTTGGCGTTCTCTTCGTGATGTGTCGCTGGTACTCGGCGATCTTGTTAGTGCATAAGTAAGAGGTTTGTGGTCTGTGAATATTGTTAGATCGTTGCCCTCTATTAGTCGACGGAGATGTTTGACGGCAGTGTACATTGCTAATAATTCGCGATCGTATACACTGTAACGTCGCTGTGTTTCACTCATTGTCTTCGAGAAAAATGCTAGAGGTTTCCACACGTTGTCCACTTGTTGTTGAAGTACGGCGCCGATGCTTGAGTTCGATGCGTCGGTATATAAGCGTAGCGGCGCGTTATGTATCGGGTGCGTGAGCGTCGTAGCGTCGAGAATGCTTTGTCGGCATTTCTCGAAGGCTTGCTCTGCTTCTGTGGTCCACGGTATCGGAGTCTTATCTTTCTTCTTAGTATTATGTAAATATTTGTTTAGTTCATGTTGATATTCGGCTTGATGGGGTAAGCAGCTGCGGTAGAAGTTGATCATGCCGAGAAATCTTCTTAGGTCTTGAACTGTTTGTGGTTTTGGGTAGTTAACTATGGCTTGAATTCGTTCTTGAGTAGGTTTGATTCCTTCCGGTGACACTTCGTACCCGAGAAACTCGACGTTTTGTTTATCGAACTCGCACTTATCGATGTTTAGACTGACGCCGTAGGTATTTAGGCGTTCGAGTACTATTTCGATGTGACGTCGATGTTCGTCTTGATTCTTCGAATGCACAAGTAGATCGTCGATGTAACAAAACACGATGTCGTCGAGTCCTCGTAACACTTCGTGCATGAATCGTTGAAAAGTCTGTCCGGAGTTTCTTAGGCCGAATGTCATGCAGTTAAACTCGAAGAGACCAAATGGAGTGATTATTGCAGTTTTCTGTGCGTCTTCTTTAGCTATAGGTATCCAGAAGTATGCCATCTTGAGGTCGAGTTTTGAAAATATCTTCTTGCCGTGGAGTTGGTAGGTAAAATCTTGGATACGTGGTATAGGGTATCGATCGGGTACTGTGACGGCGTTTAGTCTTCTGTAGTCGCCGCAGACTCGAAGTGAACCGTCTTTCTTCTTGACGACGTGCAGTGGACTCGCCCAAGGACTGTTTGACGGCTTGCAAATACCCATCTCCATCATGTGTTCGAACTCGAGTTTCGCTGCTTTGTATCTGTCGGGCGGTAGAGGTCGCGCACGTGAGTATATAGGTGGTCCGGTTGTCTCGATGTGGTGCGTGACGTTATGTTTCACTGGAGTTTTCAAGGACATAGGTCGCAGAACGTCTGGATATTTCTTTAGTAGGTCGTGATAGGCGTGATCACGGTTAACTGTGTAGACTGTTTCTTGATCGGAGCTGTTGATCTTGATTGTGTTTACACTGAGTTCGGTGACGCGGTCGATGAGTTTTCTTCGGTGTAAGTCGACTAGTAGTTGGTGATGTACTAGGAAGTCTGCGCCTAGTATCGATGTGTTGACGTCGGCTACGACGAAAGTCCATCTGAATCGTCTTCGCAGACCTAGGTTGAGCTCGAGTGTGCGCTCTCCGTAGGTGCGAATTTCGGTGCCGTTTGCTGCAAATAGTTTGTATACTGTCTTCGCGGGCTTCAAATGTCTCTTGTTTCTTGCAGATAGGACAGATATGTCGGCTCCCGTGTCGATAAGAAACTTCTCTCGCAAGTTAGTGTCGATAATACAGAGTCGGCGGCTTGTTTGGTTTACATCGACGCCCGCCAACGTAGATGTACTTTCTAGTTTTCCCGCTTCTTTGCACACGGTGGTTCGCATTTACGTGCTTCGTCGCCGAATCGGTAGTGATAGCGACACAACCAATTCGGGTCGCCAGGCTTGATGCTACTCTGCCCACGCTGTCTGGATCGTGATTGCGAGCGTGAACGGTTGCGATGTGGGAAGCGCGAGTAGCGGCGGTAGTTTCCCGCGCTTTGCTGGTTCGTACGGAGTTCGGCGATTTCGAGGGAAAGCTTCTCTATTTGTTTCGATAGTAAGGCGAATTGTAAGTTTTCTTGACACGCTGTTGTGGTTGTTGAGACTGCGTTGATGGAAGTATGCTCGAAGTGCTCCATCATTTTGTCAGCCATGGCGGCTAGCATTTCAAGTGACGACTCGGTGTTTACGGAGATTACGGCGCGTACTTGCGTAGGAAGTTGGTTCAGCCACATTACTTTGAGAGCTTCGTCGGACAGGAGTTTGCCGCTGAGGTCACGCATCTTGCGGAGTAGTTGACTGGGCTTCTGGTCGCCGAGCTCGAGGCCACTGAGTAGCTTCTGTAGCTGGCGATGGTCGGATTCTTGATACGTGGAGATTAGCCGTTCTTTCAGACTGCTGTACTTGCCGGTAGCTGGGGGGTTCAAGATGATGTCGGCGATCTGTTCCAGGTCACTGTTGCCGAGCAATGGTACGACGAGGTTGAATTTCTGCTCCTCTCCTATCTTGCTGGCGGCGACGGCTGCCTCGAATTGCGCAAACCAGAGGCGGGGATTTTGCCGCCAAAATTGTGGCAATCTTGCGGGCAGGGATATCGTCGCCACGTCGCTCTTCACTGTGGTCACGCCGTGGGCGTCACAGAATTCTTCGCTGGTAGCCATAATTTTCTTTCTTCAGACTGGCAGGGATTCGACGTCTTGATATTATTTTCCTTTTCCTGTGTTCTTTCTTCTCAGGAGGGTCACCAGTTTTGAGGGAGAGAGCAGGTTTCTTCTTGTTGAAATAAAACTCTTGAAGTCGTTTTTCGGAATGAATTTATTTGCCAAATGGCCCTACTAATAAATACAGCTACCGTAGCACACTTACATACTAAGTACACACCGAAATGCTTTTTGCAACCGACCAATAGCAGCGCAGGACCGATCGCGCGAGTTTGACGTCGCGTCCGCGAGAGGGCGCCGCCGCTCGCTCGCGTCGCGTGGCCGCGCCGCCGCTTTAAAAAGGCGCGCTCCCCGCGCCGCGTCCCGGATTCGCCAGCAGCCGTCGAGTGAAGACACACCTATCTGAACTCACCGCTCGGACCGCAAAATTCTATCCGATTACCCGCTGCTCGGTCGCGGTTGGCTTGCCACCTCAGCGCGCCCAGCTCGTTGGCCCGATCACGCGAGGCCCTCCGTCGTGTCCGGTGCCCGGTCTGCCACCAGCGGCAAGCCCCGGGTGCCGGCTCGGCGGGTCCCCCGCGCGGGTCAGCGACTGACGTGTCGCCACCAGCCGCCCGGAGTAAATTTTTACTTCTACCCGACGAATTTTATTTTTATTTCTTAAACATCTACCCGCGGCAAGAAGATGCCGCACGGAGGCCGCGAGCAGTCGCCGCGCTCCTCCAAGCTCGGCCCGGCGGGGCGGGGGAGGGTTTTTAAGAACTCTCGCCTGCGCCCCACCGAAACCAGGACGCTGCACGTGGCGATTCAAGGGTTCGTCGCCAGTGCCACGCCGACCCCATCAGCCACCGGAGGTGCGGGGAGGAATTCTTCCCCCCGCCCCCCTCGATACCCGACACCCCGGCGTCGCCCTCGCCTCCGCTGCGCACGGCCCCACCCGCGTGGCCGACCGCGGCGCCGGAACAAGAACCAGAGCCTATGGACGTGGTGCCGACCACCGCCACTCCGGACGCGGGTGTGTCACACCCGACCACCGTCACTCGTGACGCCGGTCTGGCACACCCGCCGTCCGCAATACCGCGGCCGACCCCACGGCCTAATGCAGACGCGGCGCAACCTGCCGCCACCGCAGCCGCCGCTCCACGCGCCACCGCTCCTCGCGCCCCCGCCCCCGCACTAGCTGCGGGACAAAAACCGAGGAAGCCGCAGCCCGCCGCGGCCCCGCCGCGCCCCCAACGGCCTCAGAAGAAGCCGACCGCAATGGCGCCAGCTGCGCCCATGCGCCCAGCGCCCCCCAGCGCCGCGCCCCCACGCGCAGCGCCTATGTATCGCGCGCCCCCGGTCAACATCGCACCGGGGCGCTTCCCTTCGCCGCCCAAGATGCCGGCGGACAAGAGAAAGGCGGTATTCATCACGCCGCCCTTCCGCCCACCGCCCATCCTGCCGCCGTTCGCTCCACCGCTGCACGGCGCTGCGCCCGTAGCCACGTACGCAGCCGCCGCCGCCGCTACCGCCACCGGAACGCCCGCCCCAGCCGCGCCCCCGACACCGAAGCCGCGCTCGCCCACGACACCGTGCGCCCCCGCGCCCAAGAAGACGCGATACCCGCCGCTTATAGTGGAGAAGCTCCCCAACTGGGTCGAGCACTTCACGGCCCTGAAGCGGCGGCTCGGACACGCGCCCAACGCGCGCCCCTTTGGAAAGGGGGTGCGCTTCACGCCCCGCTCCGACGAGGAGTACCGGGCGATCCAGGCCTACCTGGCAGAACTGGAGAAACACCAGGGAATCGCCTGGTTCTCGTACTCCCTCCCCGCGGAGCGAAGCGTCAAGGTGGCCATACGCGGGCTACCGGTCGACACCCCGCCGGAGGCAATCATGGAGGCGCTGCAGGACGCCGGCTACGGCGCGGAATACGTCCGCCCCATCCGCGCGCGCCAAGGACGACCTGGGTGTTTGTACTACGCCCAGGTAGCGCGCGCGGACAACACCATCCCGGGCATATACGGGGTAACAGAGCTACTCTGTATGCCCGGGATTAAAATAGAAGCTTGGCGCGGGAGGAAGGGCCCCGCGCAGTGCCATCGATGCCAACAGTTCAGGCACTCGTCGCACAACTGCCACCGGCCAATGGCCTGTGTACGGTGCGGCGAGGAACACCCGGCAAGCGAGTGCCCCCGCCCAAAGGAGGAGCCGCCCACCTGCGCGAATTGCGGCGGCGCACACACGGCGAACAACACGTCGTGTCCTGTGTTCCGCCGCGAGACGCGCAACCCGAGGGCAGGCACTGTGGCGCGCACAGCCGCCGCCCCCACCGCCAAACCAGCAGCCGCACAGCCAAGGGGCGAAAACAACGCCCCTGGCTCTCTAATGGCCGCGGCAAACGAGCCGGGAGGCGGGCGACGCAAGAGGCGCAGGCGCAAGAAGGCGCCCCCGCCAACCGCCGCCGCCCCCAAGCCCGCTGCTGCTCCCGCCGGCGCCCCCCGCGCCCCCGCTGCCGCCCCCGCTGCTGCTCCCACCGGCGCCCCCCGCGCCCCCGCTGCCACCACTACCACTGCCACCTCCGCTGCCACCGCTGCGCGCCCGGCGAGGCGCACGGCTGCGCCACGGCCGGCAACACAGCCGACCCCTGCGCAGTCCGCCCGCACACTCACCATCAACGACGTCGTCCACATCCTGCAGGGGATCGTGACGGCGCTCGTCACGCAGCGGAGCGACCCGGTGCCGCTGCTCCTAGACGCGATCAAGGCACTGATCTGCGATGGACCAGCGGCACCTTAAAATTGTCTACTGGAACGCCAACGGGATGTCCCCCGAGAAGACCAGGCTATTGAAGCTGCTGCTAGACCAGCGGCAAGCTGACATAGCCCTGATTAACGAGACGCACCTCAGACCGGTGGACAAGCTGAAACTCGCCGGCTTCCACATCTACCGGGAGGACCACGTCTCGCCATCAGGGATTGCCTACAGGGGATTGGCAATCCTGGTCAGGAGAAGAATCGTCCACCAGCTGTTGCCGGTGCCCACACTAACTGCTGCCTACGCGCTGGGCGTGGAGATCTGCATCAACCACCAGCCGACCCGAGTGTTCGCGTTCTACAGGCCACCACAACTTCGTCTCGCAGTGGCTGACGTCCGCGTCCTCCTGGACTCGCCGCTGCCTACAGTGGTGGCCGGCGACTTCAACCTGAAGCACACCGCATGGAACGCGAACACAGATACCAGAGAGGGAACTCGCCTCCTCGATGATGCAGAGCTCCACGGCTACGTGGTACTGGGCCCAGAGGCCCCCACCCACTACCCAGGCAACCGGCTGCAGCTACCCGACGTCATAGACCTGGCCGTCATGCGCGGCATCACCGCGACGGTCAACTGTGACGTCCTGGACGACCATCTCCTGTCAGACCACCAACCGGTGTGTCTGACTCTCGAGGACATCCCGCAGCACCTGCGACCTCTTCCTCCTCGCCCACGGCGGGACTGGCGCACCTTCGCCGCGCACATGGCGCGGAACTCGCCGTCCTACCGCGTCGACACGCCCGCGGACGTGGACCGCCTCGCCGACGACTTCGCCGCGGCCACACAGGCCGCACTCGACGAGGCCCAGACGGCGAGCACCGCGACGCCTAGGAGGCCGACACCACTCCCGGCCTCCATACTCGCCATGATCGAGAGGAAGAGGAGACTTCGCAGGTCGTGGCAAAGGACCCGCTGCCCGACCATGAAGAGTTCGCTCAACGCTCTGGCTGCGAAGATCTCGTCCGCTGTGGCAAACCACGCGGGCGAGTCGTGGCAACGCGCCATCGAGCGAGCGACAGACGACTGGTCGGGCATTCACCGATTGTGCCGCAGCCTCGCAGGGAAGCCGGCTCCGATTAGGCCCCTACTGGCCGGCGACGGAACCCCCCGTTACCGTGCCGAGGACCGCGCGGAGCTCTTCGCCGACTCCCTGGAGGCTACATTCCAGCCCAACCCAGCCCGCAACGTGCAACACACAGCAGCTATCGAAGAACAGGTCGAACGGTACCTGGAGCAGCCGATCCCCCCCGATGAAGACCCCATCGTGTTCTCCCCTGGCCTGGTGCGGCGTATGGCTCTCCGAGCCCCACTACGCAAGGCACCCGGTCCGGACGGCATCCCCAATGAGGCCCTTCGCCGCCTGCCGCCGCGAGGAATCGCGACGCTGACGCGGCTGTTCAACGGGATCCTCCGCACCGGACACTTCCCGGCTAAGTGGAAGCTCGGCAGAGTAATCATGCTGCCCAAACAGGGGAAGAACACGTTGCTGCCGGGGAGCTATCGCCCCATCACGCTCCTGGACACCGTATCGAAGCTCTTCGAGAAGCTGCTGCTGTTGCACCTGCGCCCACACCTCCAGCCACGCGGCGAACAGTTCGGCTTTAGGGCCGAACACTCCACGACCCAGCAAGTCGCGAGGGTACTGCACGACCTGGCCGCCGCGCGTAACAAGCGCGAGCGGGCCGCTGCAGTATTCCTCGACATGGAGAAGGCGTTCGACCGCGTCTGGCACGCCGGCCTGCTCAGCAAGCTGGCCACATCTACTACTCCTCGTCGACTAGTTAAGATCGTGGCCACCTTCCTGCACGGCAGAACCTTCCAAGTGGCAGTGGAAGGCTCTCTGTCGACTGAGCGCGGCATCCAAGCCGGCGTGCCCCAGGGAAGCTGCATCTCACCCGTGTGCTACTGCGTGTACACGGACGACATCCCCGTCGTGGACGGCGCCAAGCTCGCCCTCTACGCGGACGACGCGGCGCTCTACACGACGTCGCTGAACGCCCGGCACGCAGTAGTCAAACTACAGCGCGCCCTAGATGCACTCCCTGACTGGCTGGAGAAGTGGAGGTTGGCCGTCAACGTGGCCAAGACCAAGCACTCGCCGTGGGGATCATGAAGCCGGAACCTATGACTCTGATGGGTGAGCCAATACGGTGGGCGCCGAGAGTTAAATACCTCGGCGTGACCATCGACCGCTCCCTGTCCATGACGCCCCACGTGCAGCAGGCTGTTGCTCAGGCGCGCGCCGCCCGTCACCTCCTGCGCCCGGTCCTCGACTCGTCGCTGCCGCTCCGTGCGAAGCTCGGCATCTACAAGGCCTACATTCGGACACGGCTTACCTACGCCGCCCCGGCCTGGTACGCGCTCGTGTCCGAATCCAACAAGAAACGCCTCCGTGCGCAGCAGTCTCTCACGCTGCGCACCATAGTCAAGGCCCCGCGCTTCGTACGGAACGCGACCATTTCGAGAGACCTCGGCGTAGAGAGCGTCGACGACTTCGTGCAGCGCCTGAGCACTAATATGTTCGAGCGCGCCAGCAAGTCGCGGCACGACCACCTTCGGGCGCTGGCGCCATACCATCGGCGCCCCCCCGACGGATACGGTCTGCCGCGAGACCTGGTCGCCCCGACCGACCCACCTGACGCAGCCACATGAGCCTCCCGCCCGCCCTAGCTAGGGCGGGGCGGTAGAGGCTCCCCACCGGACTTGACCACGCGCCGCTACCCGCCTGCTGCTCGCCGGGCCAGCCCGGCTTGAGCGCGGCCGCTAGCGGCGCGACTACACTGACTTGACATCGCATCGGGCCCCGCGAGGGGCCCGACTACTCCAACCCCTCGCCCGCAGTCGCGGGCAGCGACATGAAACCGCCGAAACAGGCCTCGGCCTGGATCGCGCGTCCTCACGCCCCCAGTCGGGGACGTAGAGACGGCCCCGTCGTCGCCGCGTCCCTTTCGCTCCGGTGCCGTCGACGTGTGCAGACGTCTCTCCGCTCGTGCTATCTCGCTGATCGCCGTGTCTTCGTGACTCCGTGTTCCTCGTGCTCAGCTTCTGCTTGCTTGCTGCGTGTGTTGTGTGTCGCTTGTGCCATGCCGTGCTTCTGCATGTCTTGGTTCCAACAGCCGTCAATAGAAACTTATACAAACGTCTTTTTCAAGACGCGTTTCTGTACAGAAGTCAAAAACGTAAACAACCGTCTTTCTCAAGACGTGTTTCTGTGCAGTGGTCAAAAACGTGAACAACCGTCTTTCTCAAGACGTGTTTCTGTGCGGAAGTCAAAAACGTAAACAAACGTCTTTTTCAAGGCGAATTGCTTCCTCGTTTCTTGATAACAGAAAGAGTCAAAAACATAATGTGTCCAAACGTCTTTTTCAAGGCGACTTGCTTCCTGGTTTCTTGATAACAGAGAAAGTCAAAAACGCAACGTATCCAAACGTCTTTTTCAAGGCGACTTGCTTCACTGTTTCTTGATAACAGAGATAGTCAAAAACAATATCCAAACGTCTTTTTCAAGACGATTTGCTTCACTGTTTCTTCATAACAGAGATAGTCAAAAACACAATATCCAAACGTCTTTTTCAAGACGATTTGCTTCGCTGTTTCTCATTAACATAGAAAGTCAAAACAAAGGTAATTGTTTGGTTCTTCACTGAGGTATGGTAAAGGTAAACTGGTTTTGCACGGAGGTACGGTATTGGTAATCTGGTTTTGACGAAGGTAAACTGGTAATGTAACATGTCGCTATAGACTAATAAATAAAACAATTTAATAGACAAGAAACCACTAATACACGGTGAGCACGATTTGACATATAATTTACATATGTATAGATAAATCTAAAGCGACTATCCAATAATATCATGTTCAATTGTATGACATATTCAGACATTTGAAGTTCTGCGAATTCCCTAATGAAATACATGTTTGTATTGCGTGGAATATTGTGGAGTATAAAGTATTATTCTAGATGTATCAGTATCAATATTCGTATTAGTTTTAGAGGTTGTTTTGTAAACTATTTGTAAGTAATGTGCAAGTTGTATTGATGTGATGACCTACACTCGAAGATAATTATATCGATTTAAAACATCGCATATACGTAAAAATTACGTATGTACTAAACTTTGATTCGTTTTATCTAAGTATTATCTTGAATGACAAAATAAAAAATATGTGTTTACTACTTTTTCATTACAAAACTAAAGGAATAAAGAGATTTTTAATTTTCATACCCTGTCATAAGCCGTGCTGTATTTTTGATTATAGCGCATAATTGGTGTTTAGGGCGCCAGTTTGCTGTTATTTTTACTTAATAATTATTACATTGACTTTCAATTATAACCAGTGGATTGTGTGTGTTTTAGACGTGGCAAACCTAAAATTAACACAATCAAACAATTCACACAACTGTCAAACAACACTCGTGACGTAATAATACATCGACAGACGACGACGACCACAAATCTACCAAAAAATATTCGCAAAAAAATATTTCATATCTCAAATTCTTTCTTTCAGTACCAGATGAAGCGGCAGTCGATTCCCGCAAATCATTTCCCAGCCCTGCAATAAATAGCTACAGTTGTATACGAGTTTCGCTACAATCGAAGCGTGAAAGGAACTGACGCGAGTCACCATCAGTCAAATGTCAAGATGTGTCGTGACTGCGTGCCATTTTCCAAGTGCCTGGGTTTCGGGCCCAACAAATAGATCACACTGCCGATACTCGTGCGGGATGAAAGAGCAATCGTTTTTCTATGTGACTACAAAATATTGAAGGACTAGCAAATGACTGCACGGAATACGAATAAATGTATTCGATAGAAGTTCTGGTTTATTTCTTTGTCTGAATCGCTTTATTGTTGCCTAGTGCTATTTTTCTTGTGTTAGGAATAGTTTAGGTATTGTAAAAGGGGACGAAAAAAAGTTTCTATACTTCTTCACGCATGTAACCATTTTTAGGGTTCCGTAGCCAAATGGCAAAAAACGGAACCCTTATAGATTCGTCATGTCTGTCTGTCTGTCCGTCTGTCCGTCTGTCCGTCTGTCCGTCTGTCCGTCCGTCCGTATGTCACAGCCATTTATTTCCGAAACTGTTGGGCCTACATAGTTGAAACTTTGTAAGATGGTGTATTTTGGTAACCGCTATTAGAATTTTGAATAAAAATTAATAAATTTAAAAATTAAAGGGGGGCACTCCATACATGGAACTGATTCAAAAAAATTTTTTTTCAGCTTACATATCCGTGATGGGTGTCTATGGATAGGTCTTTAAAAAAGACATTAAGGTTCAAAAACCATTTTTCGTCAAAATCAATCATTTGAAAGTTAGACGCTTCCAAAGTGGAAAAATGAGTGTCCTCGTCGTCCTCTACCCCACCCTCTTACTTTTAAAATTACAGAGTGAGAAAATTAAAAAAAGTATATGCTGTAGTTTCCAATGGAAATTGGTTTGAACGAGATATCATTATTAGTTTTTAAGAAATAAAACATTTACAAAAACCGCAAATATAACTTTGTCGTTCATACAAGCACTATGTAAAACCAAGTTATTTTACAACTTTTATATTATGTCATCTACTTGCTGTTACGGAACCCTTCATGAGCGAGTCCGACTCGCACTTGGCCGGTTTTTTATTTTCTTATAATAACTATCGTGAGACATAATATATTAACTAAATATCATGGTTTAGTCACATAAATTAATGGAGAAAAGCTCTACTAGTTTCGAGTCACAGAGGGACTCTTCATCATGAGCAGCGTGCGCAGACGCGGTGACGTCGACGACGGCCATTTATTTACGGGTAAATTTTAGTTAATTTTTTAACTTCTCAAAACTTCTTACTAGGTCAGCTTTGACCACGTAATGAAACTAATTAATGTAATGTTCTAGTATTAAAATATTTATTTAGTCTAGGTATTTAATTTTGATTCTAATTAATGAAATACTAATAAAGGACTCGCTAACGAAAAATATTTTATAAAGGTTGTGTCAACATCAGATATTATAAGCCAAGATAGGCATCTATTGACATTAAAAAAATATTCTGAGACCTCATTACATAAAAAAAAAACTTTATCTGTGACTTACTATAAAAATATTCTAATGCAAAGGAATATTTCAATAGGTTGTCAATTTAAAAAATATTTTTTACGTTACATAATTTGTATTCAAGTTCAATTTGAATACTAAACATTAATTAGCATAAACTAGTTCATATAATAAAATTTACGCGTCTAACTGTGAAATAATAGAATTAGGTAAGTCTACGATAGTATCAAAGTTCGAAAGAAGTGTTAACACAATAAAAGTGGACAGAAATAAGTTGTAAGTGAATCAACACAATATACAGTAACTCACAAGAGTCGTGTCGTCAACTTAATAGTATCAAACGTAGTCTCTGAACTGTGCGCCTACTCTGTACATTGTACGATGTATACGCATATATTACGTGATTAGGTTGTAGAATATTGTGTATTGAATTGTCAAAGAAAAATCGGTTTTTTAAACAAAAGTTAGAAGAGATTAAGGTATATTCTAATTTAAAACTTGGTATTAGGGTGACAAAGTTTAACTTTGTGTGGTCACAAAACAATTATTACACTTTTATGTATATTTCAATATCCGGAGCTGCGGACAACGTAACAGATTACCGGGACTCCGGCTCCAAGCAGGAAAAGGAACGGGGTGGTTTTTATAGTCAGTAAGAGACTGACACTCCCGCTTGGCTCATCCAAGGCGAATGAAGTCATAGAATGACTTTACAACCTTAAAAAAAGGTTTAGTACAACACAATAGTAGACAAGTACCTAATAATAGACAAGTACCAAGTAATTAATAATTGCTCTAGTGGTTGTATCTATCTTCTCAAAGTAGCGATACGAAATCTATTGACTTTATTCATATCTACCATATATAGACTGCAATACTGAACCAGTATACAGTACAATAATAAGAGACATTATCCTCTCAATCTTTAATACAAACATAAACGACAAAATACTAATTACGATTAATCACGAAACTGTCAAATCTTGATTACAATCACGATGTTATCTGTATAGTACGCGGCGTCGAATGGTTCTGAAGGATTAGCCACCATCCACGAGCTACGAACCCCAGCCCCGAGTTACCGTCGTATCGTTGGCCCCCACTCCCCACTCCTGTATTTATACAACCCGATTATTTCGAGTGAGACGCGTGGTTGTCGTTATTATTTTTATGTTAGTGTGAATAAATGATTAGTGTGATGGATTTTTTGTATATTTCTATTTTTAGTGATGTTAGTGTGTAATCTATATATTAATACGTGATGCAAAAACTTTGGATCGCTTTTTACGAAAATTGCGCGGATGTAGGAGTATAAAATTTGGTACACTTATAGTTTATGTGTAGGACAAACAGAAGTGCTGAAGGCTAATATTTTTCAAAAATAATGCTTATAAAGTACATTAAATCAATAAATAAAACATTACACACACATGCATAGTATCTGATCGTACTTGACAAAACGTCAAAATCGATAGACATTGCGATGATATTCTCACGTGTCATATGAATAGAGTTTAACTAAAAGAGTTTGTTTGAGTTTGAGTTAAATAAAAATTATCTTTGAACGTATGTTAAGTGGTATTGTAAATTAAATCGTATATGGTCGAATTTCGACCACTAGGCGACCACTAGTTAAATTAATTCGTCTTTCGATGGATAAGGGTGCTTTTCCTCGAGCCACGCATCTTCCTCGCACAACTAGATACATAGATTAGGATAACTTAGGAAAGACTAAAAAAACCCAAATTCTCCTGTGTCGTAGGTGCGTTTACAAACATACAATTTCACATACACATTACACCCAGACCCGGAACAACAATTTGTGGATCACACTAAGAGTTGTTCCGTGCGGGAATCGAACCCGCGATACGTGGCAGCCAGTTGCCCAGGCACCGCGCCAACTGTGCAGTTAATAATTATTCGACGCGGACGAAGTCGTTAAATATATTTTTTTTCGTTAATTTTGTTTTTGGCCACTAAGCGCACAATTTTAGTTTTGGATAGATGCGAACTATGCCAACAAACTTCATAGCTTTATTGTATTGTAAACTATGCAATATACAGTTTACGCTTCCAATAAATAATTTGGTAGCAGTTTGGTGTTTATAAGTGCATTTCAGTATATAATATGAAACTAGTTTCATAGAGTTAACAGCAGCTAATTGCTAGCAGATTATGGGTTCAATTGTTACATTTTAAAATTGAACTCTAGATTTTGTAGCAGAAATTTTAATTTACAACGACGTGATCAATAAGTTATTCATGAAGAGTTCATTATTTTTTACAACTTTTACCTGATGATAACTAAAATAAATTTGTATAATATTGAAATAACCGCTGCTTACTACATGTCTAGAATATAAATACGTAAATACACCTAAAAATATATATTTTACAATTTTTGTCTGTTTTGTCTGCTGGACTTCTTTAATTTTATTGGCAGGTAGCTGATGCACTAAGGAGTAATATCCACGTCACATCCACGCGAGCGAAGCCGCGGGCATCAACTATTAGTAAAATATAATACTACAAACAAAAAAATAAATTTAGCACACAAATTCTGTATACTGTCTATACATTACATAAACTACTGAATAGGTAAACTTTCATTCACTATAACTGAACACTGCACAGTAAACTTATGTTCAAAGGGGAAGAAAGTGTTCCTGATAAGGGCCAATTAGCAAAAGAATAGACATTACTCACGAAACACGGTAATGATGTCATCAATCAGTTATAACGGTGTATATATAATACACACACACACAACGTCACGCCTGTTTATCCTTAAAGGAGTAGGCAGAGATGCACATTATGGCACGCAATGCTACTGTACAATGTACACCCACTTTTCACCATTTGTGTTATAAGTTCCATGTAGTAGGTTTAAATCGTACTTTAATAGGCTTAGGTCTCACCCTATTGCCATAATACCGAGTATTATTCCAGACTCCATGCTACTACTGAGAAATTTTCGAGAAGCCGGATAAAGCCCAGTAATACTTGGCCCGAACTGGGAATCAAACCTCGAAAACGACCACTTGACCTATGAAGCGGTCAATAAATTATTATATAGTAAGCAGTACATATAATGAGGATATAATAGTAAGTATATTACAATTGTTGGTATGTATAAAGTTACGCAACTTCAAAGCTAGGCTGATATACATATTAATAGAATAGAGGCAGAATAAGTTTATCGTATACCATTCATAATACAAAGTTAAAAGACGATATTTTGTGGGTTAATAGAAACTTCTAAGAATTACCATGACATATTTTAGTAGGTAAATATGTATTTCTTACCTCAGAGAGTTAAATTCATAGTAGACCTTCTGTACCTATATGTAT
Source organism: Spodoptera frugiperda (assembly GCF_023101765.2). Classification (NCBI taxonomy): domain Eukaryota; kingdom Metazoa; phylum Arthropoda; class Insecta; order Lepidoptera; family Noctuidae; genus Spodoptera; species Spodoptera frugiperda. The sequence continues at coordinate 6,070,947 of NC_064241.1, read as the reverse complement.
AAATAGGGAATGTATAACAGAACTTTCTTATAAGAAATTTTGTACTGTATTAAAGAAATTGTTATATAGAGAAAAATACTCAGTTCAAGAATTTGTAGAAAACAAATTAAAACTTTTGGATATTTTAATTCCAAATAAATAACAGCACTAAGTGTAGTAGTATAGTGTTGTGTGTTTATGTACCAAAAGTGTAAATGTCTGAATTTAAGCGTATTCTTGTACCTACCTAACACATTTGCATGGTAGTAGTGGTAAATTAGCTGATCTAATAATATTGTATGTGACACCTTTGTCATTTGAGCAAACAAATAAATAAAATAACCAAAAGCAACATACCAAAATAATAGAGCTGCAAACATAAAAAAACACCATCTGAAACATTTTCAACTATATTATTATGATAATACACAATCTAACCTTAAACATTATAACACACAGAGACATAACACAACTAGAAAAATATATAAGAGAAAACCTCAGTTATCCAGGACAATAAGATACTGAAGATACTGATATTACAGCCAGTTAATGTTACCATCTATTATATTACTGTTGCCATAATAACGCTTGATTCAACAGTAATTCTTTTCGTCACATTGTATTCCCACTCTTTTGTCGCTTATTCGACGGAAAATGACCATTGACAAAAGATAGGTGGCACTGATATTATTGTGTGTTGAGTGCGCAGACGAAATTAGTTTTAATAGTTATGCTGTTTAAGGGCGAAAGTTGTGTGGTTAAGTTTTTTTTTTATTATGTGCTTATTTACGCAGTCTTTGGTTATAATTATGGGTTTGTTGTTATGTTAGTTTTTTTTTATAATGTGTTTCTCTTTTTTTGTTGTTGTTCATTTATGACTTCGCAAAGGAAGATATTTTGTGAATGCATGCGAATAAACTTTGATTTTGCTGCTGCGATTTACTGATAGCTTAGTAACGGTTACTTATAGTTTATGTATAACTACACAACTTCTAGAAAATGAGTTAATACTAAAGAGAGTAAAAACAAATAAGATGTATGATAGATGTTTGCATGTAGATGCGTATAGGCACATTTATAGGTCTACACCATTACAATACTAATTCCAATACAATATTCCTTCACAATGCAGTTAAGCTTACACAGAATTGCGACCTAATATCAAATGTTTCCAATGTAATGTCCGTTAGTATCAATATTATTTCAATTCTAACCAGAATTAACAACATCATGCATTTATCGTAATATTCAATAGCTAATAACGACTTTAATAACTATGTATCAAAGCGCAAAATAGCTGATTTTGCTTTGATAAGATTGGACTGCAACTTTTTTCCTGTCATACAATGTTATGAGAAATTGAGCATTTGTATAAAATAATTCGTGTGAAAATCGCGGCTTCAACACTGAAACAACTGTAGTCTGTTTCATAGAAATTAGTTAAACAATTTTTTTAAGGAGGGAATATCGTCCACTTACTTCTCCCGCCTTAGGCGAGGCGAGTGTCAGGCTCTTGCTGACTTAAAATAACCCCGTTCCTACTCCTGCTTTTCGAGCAGCTAGGCCGTTCGCAGTTCCAGGTTGGCATCAGCCCAGCTGGGCCCCATCTGTGGCGGTCTGATGACTCTTAACTTACAATAATGCTGTTTTCTATTAACTTAAAAATACTTATTTCTGACTAATCAAATGTAATGTCAATTAAATGTTTACTGAAAATGTAATAAACACTCATTCACAACACCAGACTAATTTATTATTAAAATACTTAGTAAACATGCACAAATATATTTGATTTTTAATTAATTAAACTGCTTTCAAAGTTCAACTATGAAGAATTCAAATTATGTTTTGTTTTAAATATTAAAGTTATTTTAATTGTAGAATTGTAGTTAATAATAATAAATTAATGTTGCAAAAGTTCGTATAGGTCTTGTAGTTATTTGCAAGTGTAATTGGTAAACAAAGTGATATCTCTACATCATTTATCATTTTCGACAAAATATCAAAATTATTAAGTAAAAAAATCTCAGAAGGTAAATAGCATAGATCAGTGTCAGATGTTTGTTTATAAGTTCGTCACACACACATCACATCAACAGCCTATTAGTAGTTGGTAAAATAAAACTTATAATTTAAAATTATAAGCCCAGTTTTCCTTACGATGTTTCCTTTCAACGTTTGTCAGTGGTGTCTAAATAATCTTAAAAAGTACCTAGATATAAATCGGAAAAAGTCACATTGGTAGTTTGCCGTTGCTAGGTATCGAACGCGCCCGCTCCTCATGCATGAGGAGCGGGCGTCTTAAACCTCCGGGGCCAAAGACCATATAAACTATGCTGTTAGAAAATAGAAAACATTACACTATTGTATTTACACAGTTCACATTACCCACTTAATTTTCCCAAAAATATATTTTATTCACATAAAGCTGTGGCCAGACTGGAGCCTAGTGTACTCACTTAAAACAATAATGTTGTCACATTGTAAGCGTTTCAAAGATGGCGGCCGAGTACATTTTGATAACCACAAATACGTGTTTTGTGTTACAAGGGTATAGCGCCCTTAGACCGCAGAACAATGATAGCAATATACTAAGTTCGAATACTTAGTGTCTGTTTGTACCTTCGTTATAGGCTTTTAAAGTGTGCGGTTAAGATATTGTCACTCTTAGTTTGTTTTATCAAACCCTTGCGATGTTTTGTTTGTTGGTTGAAATGTTTGGGTGGTGTCCTGCATTTCATTAGTGGTAATGGTAAAATGTTTAGATAGTACGAAAATCAAAGAAAATCTGTATAAAATTTAAAAAGGAAGGTATTTCCTTTATATATGTACATATATGTCGCAGTAAGATAGATGAAGCCGTAATATAGTTATATCTCTAGGGATGCAATTATTACCGTAACATAGTCTGTTATACGAAAGTGATTCTTTACTATCTCACTAGGAATATAGTTATAAAACGGTCCAAGTTTAGTGATATACTTATATTAAACCGTTGTGAGATATTAATGAATTTTTTGTATAACTATGTTACGGCTTTATCTATCTTACTGCGACATGTACATAGTACACCAGTTTTCTTCATTATTGGTAAATAATTTCTAAGAATGGGGAAAAATAAGTACCTATTACGCAAGTTAAAGTTTTGATACAAAAATTTAAAATGAGAAACACAAGACCTCTTCATTGTGGAAAAATTCGTCGCAAATAATTTTAAACAACGAAACACCGTGAATAAATGAACATCAATAGCGTCAATAAATTACAACAATTACTTATGATTGTCACACAATTAAGTTAAATGAAAAGCGTGATCCGCACGCAAGTTGTCGATGACTGATACCAATAATTTCCCGTCCACCACTCAACTGTTCGTAATTAGCTTATATATTGTGTGAGGAAATTATAAATTTGCACAAGCTGTGCCATGAAAATCATTATTGAACAATTTGTCCCACTCGCCCATAAATGCACCGTTGATTAATTTATTAAAGGGACCACAGTTTAACATAAATGATCATAGTGACACGACTATTGTACACCTCCGGTGGAACACGAATGTGGCTGCCGGTATTTTGTTTATTTATGTAGCCATTTTACACAATATAAATTCCGAAATGTATTGTTTTGTTTACGTTAATACGATATTTCAGGGCTGTTTACCGTGTAATGTGTGTTGTAAGTTTTGGTTAGTTGTTATGTTTTACTCGAAAAACTTTAACTATTTTTGCAGCTATAGTGTATGCCTGCGTTATTTAACAAAGATGGAGCCTACCTCTTTAATCGATTAGAAGTTTAGAGGCTTAAAGAAAAAGAAGAAGAAAATAAAACGAAAGCATATTTTTCGTAGAAATCTTTCTTAGGAGAAAGAGAACGTAAATAATATTCGGGTTTTTCTAAGAACTGCATAGAGTGTGGAGCCATTGTAAGCTGTCCTGCTATCAAATATGTCTATGAAACCTTTAAGTGCGTTGTTCACAGATGAAATATAACTTATACGGCTTTTATATTTCAGACCTTTATATACATTTAATGAGTTTGTGGTAAATCTTTTAATCTTTTTATGCTAGCTTTATAACCACAGACGTATTATAATAAAGGATTCAGCAATACAAAACCACTATATGCCAGCTATTGTGGGCTCTGAATTAATACATATTACATCGACCTTAGTGTCTGACCTCTTAAATCGTATTCTCTATTTATTTTTCATTAATTTTCTATTCAAATCATCGCCTCCAAATACAGATTTGGTCTTAAATTCATTAACAAAAAAAAAAACACCTATTTATACCAGGGTCTATTAAAAACCCGGCTACAAAAAGCCGACCCGTTTTAAATTTTCCCACCGTAATTGGAAAAAATGTTTAGCTACCTACACAACATCTAAATGAGTGTGACACAAGCCCATAGAGGTTGGGCAAACTGAATCAATTTGCGAACGACCGCCTACAACCCCACACTAATTGATTTACTTTGCAACGAGATACTAGCTTCAATTAAAAATCGTACCTTTAATTGACAATAACCGGAGCCAATAAAATGAGGACGGTAATAAATATACAAGCGATTGGCGTTCAGGTATAAAAAAATATGTTTCTTTCTCTGTTATTTATTGTATTGCTGTCAGGTTTGCGTTTCATTAATTGTACTTGTAGTGTAAATGTGGCTTATTAATGAATACGTAAGCAATTATCTTCGTCAGTTTTTTTTTATTTTATAAACAATTGTGCCTGATCTGCTGTTTGAGTTCTTTCTAGAGCTGAACCAGACTTACAATGGCATGTTTGCAACAACACAAAAAATGTCTAATACATACTAAGAAATCTTTCTGAGGATGGTGCAATTTGAAATATATGAATATGACCCAGAGTGCACACCGCCTTGCGGCTTACTGGGATACCGACTCGAAAAAGAGAAGTAGAATCAGGGGTGGTGGTACTTTTTAATCAGTTAGAGACTAAGACTCCCTCTCAAATTCATTGGATGAATTTCCCCCCGCAAATATATACGTTACCAACAGTATAAATAAACGAAGTAAATATAGAAACGTTTGTCCACTACCAAAATAGAACACTTTTCTACGAACTAATCCAGCTTATACATTTACAAGTTGTCGACTTATCAAATTGATAAAGTATATTTTTTGCCCGAAGCGAATGCTATATTTCACGGGTAGTGGAATAGCGAACAACTCACCGAAAATATAAAAAGAAAATATAGTCTAGAGCTATATATTTTACGAGCAAACCGAGCTTTGATTTTGGTTGGCTCTCTTTCAATGTCCGCGTGAAATTAGTCTTGCTACATTCGCTCCAAATCCATACAAAATGAACTATGCTGAAATGGGAACATGGTCTACAATTGCGTAAGAATCATGGACAAATAATCTTTTTAATCAATATTTAAGAAAAAGCAAAAGGAAATTCTTCCATTCAATCCTTTTCACCAGTAATATCGGCCACAATTACCTAAAAAATATCCCAAAAGATTGAAGTACCGTAATAATATTTTGCGTGATTAATTATTTGTATTTAAATTACCATCAGGTAACTCGTTTACTTATTAGCCCTCATCCTATAAAAAAGGATACCTATCCTACAAGTAGGTACATCGACCTCTACCACATTAAAGATAAAAAAAAATTACGTTGAAAAAAATCACGTGTAAATAAAAAGCACAGTTCATGAGTTCTTCAAGTGAACGAGACTCAAGTGTGAATCGATAGGTACGAGAGCCGATTCATACGGCTTAACACTTCGCAGCTCTGCTTTTTGAGCCGTTCATAAAGTAAAGTGTTTTATTCGCTGTACTACACAACAAGTACTAGACTAGACTAGCCATACAGAACAAAAGAAGAAAATAAAACTACTCACATAACTCCATGTTTTTTAAAGAAAGAGTTTGGCAAAGGCAATATAAATCTTAAGTGTGGGAGAGCCATGCTTCGGCACGAATGGGCCGGCTCGATCGGAGTGATACCACGACCTCACAGAAAACTGACGTGAAGCAACGCTTGCGTTGTGTTTCGTTGTGTGAGTGAGGTTACCGGAGGCCCAACAACCCTTAAATTCCTACCCTTCAAAAGGCCGGTAACGCACTCGCTTCTGGTCGCATCATGGGCGGTAGCGATTGCTTACCATCAGGTGATCCCTCAATCGTTTATCGACTTATACCAAACAGTTAGACACTTCCCTTCACATTTTAAGAGTCACATGTACCTAATAGGATAGATGAGCCTATTGTCATACACAGCCATAATTCTAAACTTTGTATTATAACCGACAATTTTACAGAAATACCTAATATAGCGCAAGTTGTTTTCGGGCATTAAGGTTCTCTGAAAACCAGTGGCAGTGCAATCAAACAAATTGGAAAAACACAATAGTCAGCAGTCAGCAGTTTCACTGGCGACTATTCGAGGCAGCCTAGCACTACACAGAAAACCGAAAGAAGTAAACAGAACTAACTCTAACAATCTCTTCGGAAAATCACACAGACTTAGAAAGCTAGCGGAAAGTATAATCGAGCCATATTTTACTGGGAACCTTAGTTAAAACTGCAACTATCCAGCTCATTCCATTCTCCAAACCGTTATTTGTTGGAATGGAAGGCGTTTTAAGTAAAATAAATTACCTGTTACAAGATGAGAGTTTGTGACCGAGCAGGGATCAGCGGCGAGCGCACGTTACGGAAATGAGAAATGAATTGTGGCCAGATCGGGCCGTGTGCCCCACGCCTTAGCTCGGGAAACTATCGTGTTTCTGAAAGTATGAACATTATCTGTGATAGCACGAATATTTTTAATGGTGTCGCTATACGTTTTAAATCGTTCATTACCGTTTACTGCGCGGTAATGACGGGAAACGTTTTGCGGGTACTGTTGAAGGTAAAATGTTTGTTTTTTTACTTTTTGTAATGTTGGATTGAGACAGTTTTTATATAGTGTATGATGATTCAGTCTTAAGCTATCTTCTCTATAGCTATCTATTTTAAATAAACTTGTACTTTTTGTAACTAATATCTACTTTACGGTATTTAGAACATATTCATGAACTAGTAACTACTAGTAATAAAATGTATATGAAATTAATTTAGTGCTGAAAGTTCGCGATTTTTGTTCTAGTCTAGTAATACTTACTTAGTCTAGACTTTTATTCAGAACATTCCAAACTTAATCAAAGTCTGCGAATTTTCATTATAGCTAGAAAGTAAGGCCAAGAAATATAAGAAAATAAAATAAAATGTTTATTTGATACAATCATTAAGGTTTTTAGTAGATTTTTCCTTAATGACTTGTTTTTGAAGATTTCCTAAATACCTATTTGACTAGGTACCAGTAATCTACAGCAAATACAACAACTGACGTTATTATCCTTCCAGTGGATCTGTGGGCAGTATCACTCACTTATTTCAATTAATAAATAAATACCAATGGCAGTGTAATGAAGGGCTTTCTAATAGATTACTCATTTATTTCTCGTTAACAAATAAATACAAATGACAAACTATGTTTAATCAGATACAAATGTGGTTTTCTTAGTCGCCCGATAAATTTAAAAAAAAAATATTACATTGGCACATATACATATTTATACATAACACATTCATACACCCATACATTTACAATTACTCCTTAAATAAACAAACAAGATTTCATTTCACAGATAATTTTCAACACCAACACACGAACAGTGATCCAGAACGTTCGAACTTAATACTTTCTGCCTTTAGATTCACTTTGAATAAATGTCAATGTTAACTTGAAGATACTTCAACAGTCAGAAGAGTTGTGTTAAAAACTTAACAAACTTGGTCCGTGTTTGATGTGGGAACGACGTTGAAGTTTACAGAAAGTACGTACAAAGTTCTGTACGAAAATAAAGGTTACATTTATTGTACACAAAACAAATGTTTCGCTTTATTTGCTGCAAATGTTTAAGTTTTGTAAGGAGTTACGTCACTTTTGATAGTTATTATGTATCTTTTTTTATGTTACGTAACTTTATAGGTAGATACTTTTTTGTACTTTTTGTTATGGTGATTAGGCATATTGATACTTGTTATTCAGCATAGCTTAGTTGAATTAGAGGAAACTATGTAACCGTTTCCACTGATCCTATGCTATGTAGGTGCTTTTCTAGTGCGAGCTATGAAGATGCGCAACTGTGAGTTTACTTTTCATGTGATACTAGTAAGTAGCTGTGCGAGGAAGATGCGCATATGTAATGTTTCGATAGCACAGAAACCACCCATAGTACGTATCTTTCCATGCAGTTTAGCTGAGTCCGATTCCACTAGTGCTAAGCTATGTGTACCAATGAACATGTATGGTGGAAACCAAACAGATCCACAGCAACGTAGCAAAGCACATCTCTGGCGGAATAGTAGTCTTACCTTGTATTTTTGTAGTAATAAAATACTAGCATATTTCAATGTATGGCATCTGTCTTCAGTTAGAATTGAATACAGTATTTACGTATCATAATTTTATTATGGATAGGTATGGTTATTTCGAAATTTTGAAACACGTCATCGCTTTGAGACTCACCATTGTAACCTCAGAATGTGCGGTCGAACTTTTTAATGACATGCATACTCTTCTCGCCTTATAAATTCTTGTTCCCAAATAATTAAATACTCGTGTGTTCCCGGAAACCGGTATAAGTAGGACGTTATAATGAGTCAAAGGCGGTTTGACAGTAAAATTGACTTTACAGGGTCATTTAATAATGTTCTTTAATGTGTCGTAATTTAATTACATTTTTGTGTGGCTTCTTAATTAATTATGTTACTTTTAAAGACTTCGTATTTTTTTATTCTTACTTTGGGTAGCGGTATTCATTAATCTATTCATTAATAGTGGATATCTTATCTAAGTTGAGTAACCAAATCAAAGGAATAAGGTTTACTGGCGTACTCAGAGATTACTTAAACTATTGCATAGTGAATATTTTGTATCGAAAATAATTACTAAAAACTGGTTAAAGTAACCGTTGAATGACTCTGAGAAGCGGCGGTTTATTCCTCAATTAGACTAAATTATGGGTTTTCAAATAAATTTTCAATTATTATATTGTGATGTGCGTGGAAAGAACCAATTGCAATGATATGAATATTATAAGATGTGATTCTGTATTATGTAACTAACTATACACTATTATACCACATCCATGAAAAACAACTTCCTTACTCTTATCTAACACAAGCAGTATCATAAGTTAAAGAGTCTTCATCGATTGTATACGAGATATCGATACGAGTTCAGATCGAAACAAAATTGATGGGATGACTCGGTCGGAGCTGGCTTGAATTTTTATTGAATTTGAGCTCGCTGGCATCAGCTCAAACACTACGTTAGCAGAATTAAATTATGGTAGCGCCAATTACAGCCGTTTTTGAACCGCACGATGGCTGATCGCCAATTTATGCGCTTATACAGCCCGTTTCAGTTATAACATGATTTCAGTGGCCCTGTTGTCGAGAATGCAACGTGTTACATCCCTACATTAATCTTCTTAATATCGTCTAATTGTTTTCCTAAATGTGTCATTTATTTTGCCTGTGGTCGCAAGCGCTACTATTGACACTCATGACGTTTGTCATAAATCACTTTTGTCACTCATGACATTTGTCTTGTGACAAAATGTGGACGTTACATCATCTGTGTGCATCATTTCCAGTCCTTTGAGAGACCAAAATGAAAGCCAAATTAAACATATTTTTCAGTGAAAAATGTTTCGTATTTTAATAGAAATAACAATGTATTTTGAAAAAGGCGAAAGTAAAATGCAATGTTCAGTTAGTTTTGTCGCACAAAATAATGGAGGAGGTAGCTCTACGTTCGTGTTAGGACAAAGAGGAAAATGTTAACGAATTTCCTTTTAATTTTCACGAACAAATTATTTTATCGATATTATATTTATAGCTTCGCCAGATTTAGTTACTTAAATTAATATAAAATAACAGTTTCGTCCGTAAAATTATTTTATAAAATTTTGCAGATATTGTTTTTTTATAACAAGAAAATAATAATTATTTTGTATTATCTATAAAATAATGGCTGCAACTTCAATGGCAATAGGGATTATTATAAGGACATTGTAGATCTAGCTCTAGAATATAAAATCTTTATTTTTTAGTAAGTGTAACACATATAGTGTATGAAGAGTATTACAGACTTTGCATTGCCCAATGGTACAAATTATTATTGTGTTTAGTTATCAAAGAAGATACACAGTAATACATGATGGTTCCGATATATGTATTGAAATCCCTGATATTACATAAACATAGCAACAGAAAAGTGAAATTAAATAATGCATAACAGTTACCAGAGAAAAACAAACTATAAAAACTACATTAGCCTTCCAGTTTTTAGGTCATCCTAAGATCTTTGATGTGGCGAAGTCTTCGCGACTCGAAAACTTTGCAGGCGATCCGTTTAGCGAAGTTTGTTTTATAGATAAGGCCGGCTTTCCTGTCATGAATAGCTCGTTCGCTTGATATAAAAACTTGTATAAATAAATTGCACTAAAAACAACGCGACGACACTTAAGCTGTTTGCTGTTTACTTGTACTTTTTGACTACGGTTTATTTTAGTTCGGAAATGAGGGGCAAATATCGTTGACCTGACTTTACTTCAGAGCATTATCTAAATGTAGGTTTTATACCGTATTGGGAAAGCCCGATACGGTATAACTTAATTTATTAAACCACATATTTGTAATCAAATATTTGTAATCATCGATATACGAAAAATTAGCTAAATAGGCCCAGTAGGTAAGCCAAAAAGTGCATTATTCTCTATGAGCTAATTTCCACACTCTTTACAAATGCAGCATTATAACAGCCGCGCCGCATGTCCGTAACATTTCTAGACAACCTACAACACTACAGCTCTTCTGTGGTCAAGGTACTTGGAGCTGTTCACACAGAATTGAATACTTGATTTGTTTAATTATTATTATTTTTTTTGTTTGAATTTATTTTTTTAATTTTCTGTTTTCGATGGAATATTTTGTTGTGTACTACAACTACTATGTATGCTTCTGTGGACGAGTACCAATTGTAGTTTCATTTAAATCATATATGAGTAATCTCTATACTTTAGAAAACTACTTCTACTAGTCTCTAGTTTAATAGTTCGATATTATTTAAAATAATTCCAACATAATGAGGATCAGCTAACAGTTATTCTAATCCTTTTTGGGTTTCCAGAACTTTCTAACAGTTCCCTTTGTATTATTTGAGGAGTATATAACGCTATGTTCTGCACAAGCGCGCTTACATTACATAGGGTGTAGTTTTGTATACGAAAAGTTGGATTTAAATTAGAGTGGCTTGTTCTAGAATATTCTACGTGGAATTTGCATTCCTCAGTGCGGAAATTGTGACAAAGGTGTACATGACCTTTCTATTGTGCTGAAAACAAGGATGGTTATGCTCGGAATGACAAAGACTAGGATTTTTATTAAAAAACGTCTCATTTATTCTTTATGCATGAATAGAAAGTCAGATTGTAGTTTGAAGTTGAGTAAATATTGTTTTTGAAGCCTGTTTTAGATAAAATCTATTACTAACTTTAATGATTTTCGAAAAAAGTTATTCAACATAACATAATTTCAATGATTCCTCAAAAATATTCGAACGTTTAGGTTCTAGGAAAACATTTTTTAGATAATATTGCCTATACTTTAAATTGTTACAACAACGCAAAAGACACTCAACTTAAAAATGTGCTGAAAAGTATTTCTATCGCTGCGATACACATTAAATTGACAGGAACTGACAGTGCGAAACTTAAGTGCAACATAAAATTGAGTAGCTCTTCAATTTTCGTGTAGTAGTAACTTTATAAGAATTAAATTTTCCCATTAAATACTACTTATGTATTAAACTTAAATATATCTAGCTATGTTATTTACTACATAACAATATTACCTATTTCAAATAGACGCACCCTAAGACATTTCGGCTGTTGCGTTTACCTTCATACACTAACATACCAACAATGCATTCAGAATATCATGAGTCAGTCATTATAACAGACAGACAAATATCAAAATATTATTGTCTCAACAGACTTTGTTGACATTGAACATCTCAGTCACCAAAACAAAACAAGACACAACATGCACCTTGTCCCAAGCATTTATATCGTTAATCAAATCAAATGTTTAATGATGCGATGAAAGAGAAGGGCCTCGAGTCCCAACACTGACATTCCCTCGGAAACTTCCTGATGATTTTCCTTAGCTATATTTTTTCTTTAAGAACCAATGGAGTTGCTAACACGAACAATTTGTCAGAAGTCTGTTTTGTCTGAATATTTATCTTTCACTTTGGATTGGCTTTGAACTTGTCACTTGTCGTTTATGGGGTTGTGTGTTAGCGGCTTTGCTGTTGACGTTGATTGTGTTTGTGCTTTTTTTTTTAATATTAATCGTGGCTTTAATTGCTTTGCTAGTTGTATTGTTACAATAAACTCTAGTAAAAGGTTTCAGACTAGTTTCCAGTGTGCAGACAAAAAATGTAGTGGTCTTATTAAATAATTTATTTATTTGCTCACACAAGTTACATCACATATAGATTTATTTCTTTTATAAAATTATACATTTATTCATCCATAGATGAGTTGAGAATATTTTTTTAAACGTGATGTTTATGTGAAATGAACAGATTAATATCGTTAAAAATGAAAATTATTAGTTTATGATAGATTATGATTTATCTTATTTAGTTCAAGATTTCTGGAACACGCATTTGCAAGACATTTCTAATCAGCAACAATTACCAAAATACGTGTCACAGTTCAACACACAGAAAGGTGGTTAATGCCTACCAGGGAAGCTGCCTACGAATAGTTGCATAGCTTCCATAGCCTGTACCCCGACACCGTAACCGCAGGCTTCTAGTTGACAATGTTAGTCTTGCGCAGACATTCAGACTATGTGAATTATCCTTAAACCACGACTATGGAGTTGAATTTATTGACACCACTTGTATGAGAGGAATTCGATGGAACGTGTCGGATCGACGGAACTATTTGTCGCGTTGTCGTGTAGCTATATTATGCGCGGCATTGTTTTAATTTTATCAATATTTTATGGCTTTTGTGTTTTGTGTGTGTGTGTGTGTGGAGGTTCGTTTTTTTTTCATTGTGTTATTGAAGCATAAGGCTGTGTAGTGTGGACTTTGATTTTATTACCATTTTTTCAACTTGCTTGTTACGTAAGACAGCTAGCAATAGTCATATCAGTACACTGCATTGTAACATATGTGTATTATGTAAGTAAATAGCTATTCCTCCGTGTTAACTGAAAGCACCTACCTAATAATGATTTTATCTAAGCACAATTTACTTAATTATTTCCTCCAAAAAAAACCAAATTTTCCACCCCAAATCTTAGACGTCAACGTCTTTTTAACGAAAGGGTTGGCCGCAAAACGAAATTTGACATTTCACCAAAAAAATCCTAAGCACTTAGCGGTAAAGCCGTACCCCGTTTAATGCACTGTACAGGGTACATTAGCATTCTCGTCTATTGTCTTCCTTTTTTCGAATGGACAGATGCTGTTGGTCTGTTCCGGCCTTTATAGCATCAGTGGGCTTAAGCAGGCGAGCACTTAAGGCGCTCAGCCTGTAAAAAGCAAAGGGGGGGGTTACAAGATGTCTAATGGTACCTCAGGGAGGGACGTTCAGTTCTGTGGGAAAAGTAGCGTGAGCTATCTTTTATTTGTTTGACATAAGCTGTTTTTGTTGGTGACAAAATTGTGACTTTGTTTACAGGTTTTGTTTGTTGTTTGTATATAAATCATGATTCAAGAATAAAGAAGGTTATCCTCTTGATATGTGCGTTAATAAAATGTATGGCATATAACTAAATGAGCCGAAAAACTGATAGTGCGAGAATGTTGTTCAAAATTGTGGCTCTGATTCATAGATCTCTGGTCGATTATAAATCGACCAGAGATATATATAGTGTATAAACACTTATTAGGCTACGATAGTACTTACATAAGATATGCGGTATAAAAGCCCGAATAAAAGATTTTAAAAAAGTATGGGAAATAGTTAACAGTATGAGAGTAGAATAACCAATCTAGGCGTAGTTGAAAATGTATCTAGTCTCATATACAAATGGTAAATTATTATTAATAATATCTTATGTTACTAGGTAGGAGTATCTCTATCTCTCTCTAAAAGTGTTAGGTAAGTACTTCTAAAAATAGCGTATTATAATATGCGCTATAATATCCGACGCTCGAAGCACCAGAGCACGATCTTGATAGAAAAGACCTCTAATGAATTACCCACGAGCATCCAAGCTACACTATACAAGATCTTGATAAAGTCATTAAAAATTTTAACGTAATCACTGACTTAATGGACTTCAGCTCATACATTACAAAAAGGAATTTGATTTTAATAAAATTTCATAGTATCAGGCGACGGGGCCTTGCATTTATGCAGTATCATAAATATCGTCGCTCACAGTGGCTTTTAATAGCACGTATACAAACTTTTATTGAATTCGCTCAATATATTTTGGCATTGGCGCAAATACGATGGTTGTTGAATTAAATAATGAAAAGGCAGTTTCCCACAGGTTTTAAACGGCTGAATGGCAAAGAGCCAACGTTTGTGTTCCACTTATCTACACATCTACCCACAACCGATAGACATATTTTTAGTCAGTAGCAGATGGTGTCATTTTGGTTCACAATGTGCTGTTACATTTATTCGCAATAGATTTCCAATAAGGACTTGTAGAGATGGTTTAGTAATAATACTATAAGTTACAATGTCATATAGAGGAAGCGTAACGTTTTAGTTTGCAGCTTTAGGTTATTACCGTTGGTAAATCTTAATTTACTGCAACGAGAGATACTTGTATGTAATGTTTGTAGAAAACACGATTTCTACTTCCTATTTCTCCTGAAAATAAGAGCGTAGATGGTTATAGTATTGTGTAGTTATAGTTCTCAAATTTCGTCATGTCGATAAATATAAAACCTATCATAAAATGTTTCACTTGCAAAAATGTAACTGAATAAATACCTAGACATCACCTAAACCAAAAAAAAAACTATTTGTTACATAAATATTTCTAATACTAAAATCAAATCACCTGTTCTTAACAAGAGACGACGCAAACCATTATCAATTTTTCACGTCCAAAAAATTTGACGGAACGACCACAGTCTAATAATCCATTAGAGTAAAATAAACAACTTGACATACTGTTGTACACATCCTACACTGTGGCATTTATTAGCCGTCATAAATTGCCTCTGTGGGTTTACTCAGTTTCAATTAACGTTACTGACTATTGGGGTTGCGCTCACATTAGCTTCGGTAGTCGATTACCGTTGTCAAACGTAATATCAATGAGTTTATTACGTCTTGTAAAGTTGTTTTGTGTTTTGTTATTGAGATTTCTAAAGATTATCCTTTTAAAGCCTCACTGGTCGAGTGGTCGCAATTGCGAGCCGGACAAGGAGCCTTGGTTTCGATTCCCGGGTCGGGCAAAATATTACTGGGCTCTTTTCGGTTTTTCGAAAGTTTCTCCTATATGGAAAATATATTAGAAATCGTTGGTATATCAAAGAGTAAGAGCGCTGGTGCCAGGTCTTTGGCATTCTCGGAAAAGTTAGTCAAGTTTGCCATCCAAATATATCTTAATTGCATTTAATGGACCAAATTGCCTAACGTCATATAGAACTCAAAACGTCTTCGTCATGTAATCATCAAACTCAACACGTTAGAGATCTTACAAACATGACATAACACCCATTTAAAACATAAGCAAAACTAATTAACTAATCTAGAAACAGGATAGTGGGGCAACACTGAATCAAGGAAAGGTCTTTCATTTCATTTACCAACTAATTAAGCAGCATTCAGTGTGGACGCTTCAAATTACCGTGGACTTTACGATCCGATAACTTAATCATGCATATTATGCTGCATCTGCAAGAATTGGAAAATAAAATCGCGGAGAAAGTTCCGCTTTTCTACCACTACGGACTGTAAATGTAGAAAATAGTATCTTTAAATAAATATTTTAAGAGATAATATTTTGCTGCAATTTTATGTTTTCATGAGAAGCTTGTGGTGACGAAAGAAGGAGAGAGATTCAAATAAGGGGCACACTGGGAATAAATAAATCTAAAACTACGTTTAACAAAACTGACTTCAAATCAAACGAGAACTAATCACGAACAATGTGTAAAACACCTGTCAACGTGTGAACCTCCTATTTTTAAGACAAGTAATATACCTAAAACTGCCTCCTAAGTCTGAAAAAAATACATGCTAAAAACCGCATCAAAATCAGTTCAACCAAACGCGAGATAATTGCACACAAACATACATACATTGATACAGGTCAATCTAAGAACCTACTTTTTTTAAGTTGGTTAAAAAAGGTAAAACCTTTTATATGACAACATAAACAAAATAATATGCTTCTGCACGTAAATACATTTAATTATAAATTAACACTATCCGTCATGCACCAAAAAATAACCTATAAAAACGTATTACATAAAGTATACAAGTACTTATTACCTCAAAAACAACACTAGCGCACTAGAACACATACTTCACCGTCAGTTGACAAATTGCGCCGGCTAGGAAACAGCTGATACCACTGTTTTTGCATTATACCCTGACTAGGAATGGAAATGATATTGAATACAAAGGTCTTGCTTGCCAAGAACGAAGAAACTTACATTGATTTTCTACATAACCAATTTGTTATAACAGAAAAGGTTGAATAATTTTAAAGTATAATTTTATTAATTTTATGGTAGCCTCATTTTAAACACTTGTCTACTGATCATATCATATTAAGGGCTATCAACTCATTGGTTGCCATAAGACTTAAATCAAAAGGCGTACCTATAAGCCAAGATTTCAATGAATCAAAAATCTCAAAAGTTTTTGCCTCGTCTTAAGAATTGAATTCAGAGATTCACCAAATCAGTCAGATCATGATTTAAAAAATCATAAATGACGAGCGAAAGTATTACTATAATAATTTATTGCTAAACACGGAACGAACGAACCACAATTTATCATTGTATTTATACGAGCATATTTGCAGCAAGGAACAGTATCTACCAAGTTCATAACATATTGGAGCTCACGCCTCGAGACCTCTTGACAGGAGCTGTCAAGGCGCCACTGACTCGTATGATTGACGAATGGCCTCGTGTTGATATCGCCTTAAATTACCACACAATAACTTTGGCATATACACTATCGAATGTCCGTGTTTTGTTTGACAAAATTAGAGATGCGTATTAGCCTTGATTTGAAGATAGTACATGTATCTATATTATTATGACCTAGGTTCTGATCTAGGGGGTCATCAAGAGGACTTTGCCCAGTAGTGAGATGATGATAGATGATGAGGTGAGGTGAGAATGGTAGTTATAATATATTTTTTATGATACGAGTATTGGCTTTTATCGTATACCGGCTTAGTAAACGAGCAGACTGATCACCTGATGGTAAGAAATTACCGCCGCCCATGCACACCCGAAACATCAGAGGCGCTACAAATGCGTTGTCGCTCTTATGGGGGTTACAAATTTAAGGGTTGTTGGGGAAACTGGCATTGGTAAAATTGGGAAGAGGGATAATTGGGTTTTCGGTTACCTTACTCATACAACGCAAGCGTTATTTTACGTCCGTTTTCTGTGAGGCCGTGGTATCACACCGGTCCAGTCAGCCCATTCATGCCGATGGCTCTCCCACGCTTATGGTATTATTTGTTTTGATATGCTCTTCACCGTCCATCCAAATATTTAAAGCCAAAAACCGATCAAAAGCTGAACATTATGATAAAATTTTGATCATAATTTCACATTGTTCATTTTACCATCACATTTATAATGCCACTGTCACTCTTGCAAAAGTTTAAATTAAATTGGACAGCATAATTTCCGATTTGTAGGTTACTTTGAAACAAAAATAAAGTAAGTAATTGAATCGATGTTAAAAGCCTTTTGTCTAAACTGACTGCTTTGGAAATGCAACTTTTATAAAGAAGCATTCTAATAACCTTTTGGACGAATGCTGTTACTAAAGAAATCGAAACTATAAGGGAAAATGAATTAAACTAGCAACGGAATATAGGGAAATATATTTCACTAATTAAAGACGGAAACGAACATAGTTTAGTTTGTAAATAAACGAATCCAGGAAGATTTCAAAGGTGTCTTTATTCAAAGAACGCAATTTAAGAACGCAATTAATTAAATTCAATGCTTTAACGACGAAACTAGAGATAAAATAGTTAAGATCTACATGAAACATTTTCTAGAGTAGAACAAATAAAACAAAAGGTTGAGACCACTGAAGAGAGCGAGGCATGTGAAAAACACAAACAAAATTAAAGAAAAACTAAACATCGAGTAAACATCGACGAAGCATGTCCGGTTCGAGTAAACTAAGCTAATACTTACATGGAGAAGTTAAAAGCCTCGGTTGAATCCAGTTCTCTTTATATTGATTGCGTAAGTACTTACCTACGTACGTAGATATTGCACTATGTTAGGAATATTTGCACGCAAATGCTATACGAATTTAGTATTGGATTTGATTTTAATCTACCTATGTAGGTATCTATTTTGTTAATAGTTTTGTTGTAAGTAATATGGTTAATAAAATAATTGTGTTAAAAATAGTACTAGCTTTAGTTACTAAGAATTTCTAACCTGCAATTACGTTTGCCACTGCTACTGGTTCCAAAGCATAGTGTTACATAATTTTCGCTTAATTTAATCTAGTATTTTAATTGTGAGTTGAAATTCAATTTTAAGTGGGGTGGTATTCGTGCTTCGGCACGAAAGGCCGGCTCGACCGGAGTGATATGGCCTCACAGAAAACCGAGGTGAAACAACGCTTGCATTGTGGTTCGTTGTGTGAGTGAGGTTACCGGAGACCCTTTCCCAATCGTTACAATCCCTCATTTCCCAATAACCCTTAAATTCCTAACCCCAAAAAAGTGTGGCAATGCTCTTGTAACGCCTCTGGTGTTTCGGGTGTTCATGGGCAGCCATTGCTTACCATCAAGTAATCCGTCAGCTCGTTTACCGGCTTATACCATAAAAAATGTTACAACGAACCTCACAAAAAGAACAAACGTCAATTTAATATCAAGCTAAAAATATTCAACGTCGAAAATCGCAAAACATAACAACGCCAGATTTAGGACAAAGTTAATATAAACAGCCGAAAAACTAGACCCGGCCACGGGGCGTCACATCCGACCAAAAGTACGAGAAAAACCAGCAAAATCCGACATAACGAGTAACTGATAGGAAAAGCAAAACCCTGCATCGAGCCTGAAAGAAACTAACTGCGAATTAATAGAGCAGTTAGGGGAACCGTTCAAAACTACGCGCCGATGTTCAGCCGATTTAAATTCATACTTTATTTTATCCAAGTGTACATTTGCTCTTTTTTTAACGCTACCTTTTTACACGTTTTCAAATGAAAGAATTTAATTAAAAGTGCTTTTTTGCTGGTGTATATTGTATATAGGTATTGTAGGTTCGATGTTTTACATTTTTAACTATTACAAAACGGCCTTTCTGGGATTAAACACTTATGCAATTGCCTATTGTTTTCAAAGTGGTTAACAGAGATGTATATTAGTCACTTTTCGCTATGTGGCCTGACTCAGTGATCGGAAGCACATCGACACCCGCTAAGTATAAGTATGTATCTGCCAGATACACGAAATGGTTTTTATTGCATTTTTAGCTTCAACGTACCTGTATCTATCCAATAAAAAAATATCAAAAAAATTGTAACAGCCGAACATGGTTTTTTTTCAGACGCATAAGTATTTATCTGAATTAGCTAGGAAATAAATACAACGTACAAATATGTAAGTTCCAGTTAAATAGTAGTACGCGGGGGGATCGAGACGCGGGGTGCGGGCATCTGCCGCTCGCTTAGTTCTTCGCGGTAACAGCGAGCGGCACGCGCGAGCGGTGCGTTATATTTTATTAATATAGTGAACGCTATAAATTCTTAGTACCGTTAAAGCAAAATGCAATTAAAAGGCGACAGAATCTCACCATGTCACCACCAAATGAGATTTATTCGTCACCTAGACAAGGTAAGTCCTAATGATAATTATTATGGAATTTTAGCCATTCCCGGTGCATAAGTGTGTATCTACGTAGTTACACATTTATACACTGGATTCAATTTTAATTGTAAAATGTATCTAGGCACTTAACTACTTATTCCATGGATATCGCGTGAAATATTCGATAAATATTCCATTGAAAAAGTGTGGATGTGGCAGTTAGAGTATTTTGATACATTCTAAGACCGGAGTAAAATTATCTATGTGTTATAAAACAAAACCATAAACCTTTACAAACAAAATTTCCTTGTAAACATAAACTGTGCTTAATTTTAAACTCAGTTACCAAATTTCAAACCATAAATCCTTAAAATGACAAAGATATGACAATTTATAATTTTTGCAATCTTAAATTCGCTCTCCTGTAAAATTTAACTTTTTCAGTTACTTACTTATACTTAGGACGTGTCGACATGCTTGCCGTGTACTGATTTTTTGCTGTAATATCTTATGAACCTGTTATTGAAAGTAAGTATTTCAGTACATGTTATTTGTATGAATAAAAAGTGCATCAATTCTCGTATCAAAAATGTTAACAAGAAAGATTAAGTAGATTAAAAAGTTAAAACACCTCTTTGAAGCAATAAAATTATGAAATCTATAGACCAGATACAATCTAACATGAGGAACGAATGTTCAGATTATATTTTCCTATAAAAACTTTTATTATGGAAGTAATTAATTTGAAAGAATGCTAATTTTTCTTTTAATCGCTTCTTTAGCGCCACAACTTTTATCTACTTTGTTTGAATTACTTTCGGTCGAGCAGTTCGCGGCAAGTTTTCAAACATTTTTTTTTTATACTAAGTTATAACACTTTTATTATAATACAAAGCCATTGTTCCAAAATAAAATTATAAATAAAGTTACAAGTACTTAAATAGGTAAATATTCCTGTTTAAGGGGGAAAGGGTGTTTTTACTTTCTGTAAAGTAATTAGTGTTTTTTATGGAATAGGGGGTTTAAACGAGCAGACGGATCACGTGATGGTGAGCAATCGCCGCCACCGATGGATACCCGAACCACCGTTGCCGTTGCCTTTTGGGGGGTTACAAATTTCAGGATTGTTGGGGATTCGGGGATTGGAACATTGAGGAGGAGGTAATTGGGCCACCGGCAACCTCATTCACACGACTAAACACAACGCAAGCGTTGGCCGTGGTATCACTTCAAACCGAAGCATGGCTCTCCCACACTTATAGTGTGGTTAAATATAATTTCTCCTAAAAAACTAAACATAATTATTATGCCATATACCATCTATAAGTCCATAACCATCTAACATAACCATCTAAATCCTTGTTTTTTATTTAATAAAATATTTAATTAAACTCATATTAATTTAGGATGTATTTATCGCACAATTCTACCATGATAATTTCCCAATATGTGAAAATGATAACCCGAAAAACAAACCAACAAGCTGTGCTATATGATTGAAACACATTACAATATGAGAATATTATACCTCCACTCGTTTATTTGTAAAAGCTATTCATAAAACTGCATTCACAATAAATAAATTTAAAAATATACACTGGGTATGTATTTCCATCAGCCGCGTATATTGTTGACATTTCCAAAAATAAACATAAGTACAATTTTCCCTTTAAAACACTGCAGCGTTTCGATTCTGAAACAGAATCCGTAATGTATTCGATCTGTGAATTCGTGACTACTGAATGTAGATCAAATATGAGGTAAATTGGTGGTACAGATGGGCCCTGCCGAGGTTGCGAGTGAGGTTAGCCATAAAAACCACAGCCTCGGCATAAAGCAGGAATGGGAACCGATTGGTTTTTAGTCGGTAAGAGTCTCATACTCCTTTCTGCCTCATCCTCACCCAGAGAGGAGTCAATTCGATGAATTTCCATCCTTACAAAAAAGGATCCCTAAAATGGCTCTAGTCTGTCCTAACTAGACATTCATTTTCATTCGTTGCCTTTGAAAAAACGACTAAGGTGTGTCGTTGTTCGCAACCATGAAATTACCAAATCAGTTGTTTCTACTTGGAAGGTAAACAAAGAAACCACTTCGTACTGAATTGATTTGAAGCTAGATTGTTCATTACTGGAGGTTTGTTTTGTGGTTTTTCGAGATTTCGTACCGAAACCTCTGTTTTCGAGTGATCTTTTATGTAAGTTTGGTCCTTTCTGGTGTATCTGTAAAAGCCTAGATCTACAAGCCTACATCTACAACCTACATTTATATCCTACATCTACAAAAAGTCGTGCGATCGTCATGATCATCATCATCACGGTGGCGATCTCACAGATAACGTTCAGATGTCTTTTTAAGGAGTGAAAATCATCCAATGACTTGTCTCGCCTCGAGGCGAGAAGGAGTGTCGGACTCTTACTGACTAAAACCCCCTACCTACTCTTGTTTTTCGAGCCGGAACTCCAGTAAACCCGCCAGGTAGTGACGTTCAGATGTCTTAAAATCTAGGTACACGTAGTACCTATTTCTATTATACCTTCTGAGTAGGTATATTTTGCGTTTCTCAGCTTAATATTATAGTAGCCTAATGATTACTGCCTTTAGCGTCCATATACAAGTTATACCTAATAATTTATTAAGCCAATTAATTCAAGATTGAATCAGTAACGATGATCAGTTTAGTAGGTAAGCGTTCTAGTTAATCACAATTAGATACCTAAGTAATTGAGTATTTTAACTATTCATACCTGCTTGTGTAGTCAGCGTAGTAATCAGACTGTAGTGATTACAAAATCCGTTAATTTAAAACTATCAAAATTAAACTCAATTTCGATTGTAATACATATCAATATCGTGATGCATAGGTACCTATCTAGATAAAGATCTACCAACCAATCAACTGGCCGAGTTCTATAGATGCTTCACTAAGGTATCTATTAACAGAGCTAACTTAATATCCTCTAGAAAATCAAACTGCAAATCTGCAAGTCACTCGTCAGTATCCTGTAACTTGTGAAACATCTCCCTAAACTACTAAAAACACTCAACAGGGACAAGCCGCTCCATCTATTGTGTCATATGAGAACTAATCATCATGAAAAACTGAAAGGACTACGTGCGGGTTGTATCTTAAAAATTGTGTCAACTATTTGCCCATCTGCCGCATTCAGAGACTTAAATACTTAAACAATTCCTTAGTAAAGATTTTGTTCCGAAAATAATTGCTAAAGATTAGGTTAAGTAATCATTAATTGAGTCTGAATACGGTGGCAAAACTTATACAAAAAATACATTATAATAGAAGTATGTAAATTATAATAGAAGTATATAAGAAGGTGGATATATAGGTACAGTCAAGAAATTCTGTGACTAAAAGCATAAATCGCTAGAATAAAATTTTTCATAGTTGCTAATCATGGCAAAATTCATACGTTAAAACTCAGTTCACGCAAAACGGACAGTTAACTAGTTTATGAAACTGTTGCTTTAGGTATATCATTAATATCTAAAGGTAAACTGTTAGCTAAGACCAAATTTCGAGAGTCGAGTTATGAAATGTTACCAGAACTTTTAATGGACTGCATTCAGTTAGTTCTATGCAAAACTGCGTCATTTCATGCAGAAATACAATATTAAATCTTAGCACACATCGCATTCGCAGTTTGCGTTTATCTAGGGAATTATGTGAAGTAATTTTGAAATGTTATAAGTTAGTGGAAGTTGTTAGTGAAAATTCCCAACAGTATTCCCAGTTTTATCTATTAGACCGGTCGGATTTACGCTTAGTGTATCTACCGAGCATTTAAGTTTAAACAGGTATTTAGTTTATTAAACTTTTCACCCTCGTTTCACTAAACCCCATGTTTCAATTACGTAGATATGTTTTGACTGAATATTTAGTTGGTAATTATTTTCATTTAAACTCTGAAACGTGTTTGGTATGACTGGGATCTAAAAATGTAATTACACAAATGGAAATTGCAAAGCTTAAATTATTTACTGATGTAAACTGAATTGATGCAGCTGTTTTTTAATTAACATTGTTTATGCAGTAACAACAGCACGTAGACTGTATTACGTGGAGAGTAGAGTACCTAATATTTAATCCTAGCATCCTACCTACACGATATATGGAGCAACAATGCAAAATTTACACTAGCTGGAAGCAAAGCGAAACTGGTTGAAATTAGAATTGGTTTTCTTAATCGGCTGAGGTGGGAGCCTCGCTCGCTTCAAGCCTGTCGCTTCCGAAGCTCGGCTGTTTTCAATATACCTCCAAATTGCTCCATTAAAACTTTTCTAACTGCCTTCAAACCGAATCGTTAACGCTTCGCCTAATACTGAATGTTGGACAATGACAGGAGTATAGTCAATGAATATCGCATTGTTGTCCCTTCAAAAAGTCTTCGACGCGACGTAGCGTGTTGCCTTTTGGTGACACTTTCCTTTAAAATAATGTATTTTGTATATTTTATCTAAGTACGTTATTGGTAGTATGTATATTACAAGAAGAAACCAATAACTTTTTAGTACGTAGACCGCGAAGCTCTCGGCATACAAGAACAAAGTGACTTCATATTTTTACAAGAACCCAAGAAAACTTCTTAAAGCTGTATAATCATACTCTACATACGCAGAAGTGGTAAAGTTAAACCAGTATTTGGCATACTTTCAAACTTGCACTGTCTGCCACGCGCTGTGCCTGTTTCCACTTTTTGTATTCCGATTAAAACATGCAGTCGCTCTTTCCATTCCACTTCTATTCATGTATGCGATGCACTTGAACGAATTTCACAGGAAGGTGTGTGGCAAATAGCACCCGGGAGCGAACGTCATCGTGCTTAAAATAGAAGAATACTACCTATCGTAAATATTGGGCCGCAGTTCCAAGGAGACTGTTCAATAAAACAGAAACTACAGCGGAGGAAATAATGAAAGTGTAAACCTGAATTTTGTTGCATGCTCGATGCAGTGCAGTATTGCACCAGTATTGGTGTTCGGAAATGAAATTCTTTGACTGTACCATCCCGCTATTCAAAAAGCATAAAAATCCTAAGAAAAGTTGGCTCCCATATAAAAGGCTCGGCACTAATGTTTGTATAAATCGTACTTACCTGGGCTGCCTCGGCATCCAGTACGTTAGGTGTTTTGAATGCGAGGCCAAATTGACTCCATTAAAAGTTTTGAAAGCGCTCGTAGCTTAGATAATTTACTGAGAGAGTTATGCCGTCTATAAAAGCATACGTGGGTACTGAAAACTAATGAATTTATGTTTGTGTTTATATTTTCGACGGTACTTAACTTTGTTAAGTCGAAGCTTAATGTTTTATGTATAATAGGCGAAGTAACAGCTACTTACGTACCTCTACCTAATGTTAGTTTCATATTTGTTTGAAAATCCAGTTAAATACTACCTAATAAATACCACAAGTGCAGATACGACTTGAAATAATCTACCTACTCGAATGATTGTCGTAGAGGAATCTTATGGGTACTCAAACTTTATATCCAATCGCTTAAATGGCGTTTGTGTCTCCACTCAACGGATATCTGCTTAAGAGTGGATGATATTGCTGGGGAATATAGTATAATACGCTCTTCCTATAAACCTATAGAGATTTGAAACTTAATGATATTTCTAAAAGCTAAGTGAAAACTGTAAGATACTACCTATAAGATGACGAGATTGCGAGCAAGGCTTACTTACATATTCCACTAACAACATCCTAAGCACTCCAAAGGCTTCAGAGGCATCTAATTTTCATATCCAATTTCTAATGACGTTGTATCATTGAACATTGGTCATAATTGGTGAAAACTTTAAAATAGCAACTAATCTATCACGATTGGTCTTCAAACCGACACGTATTTATCAACATGTATCTATTTATATTTTATCGTGAACAAACTTTTCCTTTGAAATTGTGGTGATCTCACAGGGGACGAGACCCCATAATTGATAAGAGAGTATAGGGACACAGGACGCAGTAATTAGGGAGCGGGGAAGCAATTATGACTTTAATAGGAGTAGGTACGATGCTCGTAGCCTACGTTTGCTCCTTAATAATGTTATACGTTGCTTTGTTGAACGTTAAATTTGATAATGGAACTATTACATACAAATGAACAATCAGTTCCATTGTTTATGTATCGTGCGATGCATATTTTGATGTTCATTTACAATAGATGAGTATGATTGTTACACTTTGATTGCTTCTTTCGACGTATGTAAGTGATAAGTGTGACTTATCGATGTCTTATCCTATGACGACAAGGGTGTGACTATTAGGAAAATGGGCGGGCTCTAGGTAAATTATTGAGACTTTCTATCTTCATAATTTTTCATGCAGTGATAGCAGCGGATTTAGACTTCTTCCAGTTTATAGCAGAAGCTGAAGAGTCCCCACGCTACTTAGAAGCGACCGATAGAAGTCGACCATGATAGGAATAATTTAATAATAATATGGGACATTACAGTAATTTCTTCATAACCTTTGGAGAGGTAATAGATAAATCGTAAATAGTAGGTACCTACGAAGTTTATAACTGTCAATAGGTACATCTTCAAAGATTACATGCACAAAAGACATTCTAGTAACTAAACGACGACGCTTAATTAAGTTAAAGCGTGGTAAGCAAGCTCTTTGTATACTTCTTAAAAACTGGGTAGAGGGTAGGTACTGGTGACCAAGGAAAAGAAGCGATCAGGAACACGATGGCAATTAACTACTGTAATTGAACGGCGCACTCGATCGCGAGTGACATTTGAACAGCTGTGGCTTAGCCCTGCTCGGTTAAACGGGACAGTTTGCTATGAAATAAACTAGAGTTTTTCAACTTATTTTAGTTAAAACTTGGGACGAAAATATTTTTCTAAAGTAATTAAGTGCAGTGATTTTCTAGGCTACCTATAATATTTGATAGGGAGGGACTAGAATTACCTACTAGACTACCTCTGCACGTTTGATGTATTAACGGAATAACTGAGTGCCGCGCAACTTCTCGAGGGTTCGATTTAGTTAGTGTCGTGTCGATTAGGTTAGAGGGTCAGTGGTCAGTGACAAATGTCTAATAAAACACAATATAAAACTGTCTTGGCAGATTAGTCTAGGCAGATAGTAGACGGTCCATGTAAAATACATTCATCTAAATCAAACTAGAACTCAGAGCCGATAATTTAGCTTGTTTTTTAATCTACAGTTTCTTTTCTTGTCCAAAAATACCCAAATATAGGTGTACCTAACTGACGATGTGGCCCGTAGCAGCGCATATTTACAAAGCCCAAGCTCCATCGCTATGGCTTTACGCTATGCAAATAACACTACCCCGGTTGAATAAAGAAACAAAATCCAGAGGCTCACTGCCTTTTTATTTTGTGTTGGTATACCTAGGCACCTATCTTAGGTAAGTAGATTTTGAATTAGCAAGTCCATTCAGCGACGGAAATAGGAAACAATAATCATAAATTGATGATAGATATTACGGTACTGTTACGAAATACCAACCAAATGCTACTTACCATTGAGCAAGGGTGGTGATTAATGCTCAAACCTGCCCATGCCCATGCCCACTGTTGATGATGACGAAATGCTATTAGATATGTATCTGCAGGTGCATATTACAATGAATAGCAATTTTTTTTGACCACAGTTTTAGTATAGAAACTAGCGTTCCGCTACCTCGTATGTGTGCTTTGCTCATTATTAGCTTTCCTTTTTGTAGGAATATGAGGGTAAAGAAATAGAACAGTGAACAGTTGCATTTTTAGCTTTTTTACGGTCCTTCTGCATTTTTTTCGAGAAACAAACAATAAAAATAATTAATTATCAAAATTAATCATTGATAAATAATAAAAATGCAAGATTGCAATTTTTTTTTAAATAAAATTGTAAAATCTACTATGTTTAGGAAAATCGTGATTTACAATCGTTCTCCAAATTAAAAAAAAAGAATAAAAGACGAAATGATTTGTACCAAAAAGACCAGGCTGCAAAGGCTAAAAAACAGTTCCAATTTGACGTTGACATCTTTGACAACTGACAGAAGTGACAGTATGAAAGTGACATTTGTCGTTTTGGGGGGCTGCTGTTTTTGTTGTGTGATTGTGCCGGGAAATCCTTTTCCGTATCTTATCCGATTGTTAGCTGCATTTATTTAATTCTTAATAGCAGATTAGAGTATTCGCCATGACATACGGTAAATTTCATAGGTACTTTCTTAGAACAGTGGCCAGTCAAGGTGCTATATCGATGAATGATGCTCAAGCAATTGTGGAAAAATTCAACGGTAAGAAAACATTGTTTTATACTATATTCTCCGATATTCGTACTCAGTCAGTGCATATCTATGGGCCGGAGCCTTTTAAAGATACTCGTTTGTTCTTTTTAAACTGTGAGGTAAGAGTTATTTGATGGTTTTCTATCCATATAAAAATATTGAGTTCTTACAGTTTTGCGTGTTTCAAGTAAAATATATTTTGGAGAAACGTACTGAATAAGTAGTATAAGTACGATATCCATGTAGGTATTTACCACCTATTGTTTTATAGCTCTTTGCTCATCTATGTTATATCTACAGAATGTTATCTTTTAGTGATAAGAACATGTTCTTCCATTTTGGATTTATGTTTCTGTACTTTATAACTATTTAGTTTAGCTCATGGCTAGACTATTGGCTTCCTCTAGTTACTATTAAAGAAGGTTCACTATAATCTGCATGTGTGGTATACAAGTTAGAGATGACAGTACAAAATGGTAACTAATAAGTTTATTATTCATTTGGTTTAAAAAAATATACAAGTATTTTCTCCTTTAGTTTTTTAAACATTGCTCCACACTAGTATTTATCCCTGTGTCATGGGTACTTTTACAAACATTCAAGTTGACATATGCATCACACCCAGAAACAATAATTGGAGGGTCATACAAAGAGTTGCTCCTTGCATGAATTGTAACCGTTGTATAGAAGACGGTAGCTTAAGTCAAGTTATCACATTTTGGTTAATTATATTGTAATCAGCATTTATACTGATATGAACTGCAAATGCCGTATACACTTATAAGTGACAAATTTACAGCAAATTGGTGAAAAATGTAATGTGTAAAATCTAGTGAATAAGTAATTGATGTATAAAATTAACATCACATTTCTTTGAAATATTCCAGAAGGAGAAGAAACATCAGTGCATGATGTAGTAAAGTCAATCAATGATGAAATTAGACCATTTCAACAAGAGATAAAAATAACTAGCGATGAGGTCACTAACGAGAAGATTATTGTTTTCCTCTCCCTTGGTTACGATGAAGCAACCAAAGCCCAGAATATATTTTCTGCAAATGAATTGGAATATTTCAGAGTTCTTCTCGAACAGATTATGACTACAGAATCGAGACAGATTACAGGAATGAATGCTATTAATTTAGCGAGTAGTATGAAATCGACTTTCACTAAATCTGATGCACAAGTGAGTATTTATCTAAACAATGAAATATAAAAATCAATTTGTGTTTGTGTTCTTCTTGGTAAAACTCGAAACATCTCGGATTTGCTTGTTAAAATTTTAATTTATTTATTTTGGTCTTCAATTATTTGTAGAAGTCCAAGGAAGGTTCAGGTAAGAGGTTTGCCGGGTCAGCTAGTTACTTGTATTAATGAAACTAACAATATTAATGAAACATTATCATATTAGCCAAAATAATAGGCAGAGACGACAAATGTCTAGTGAAACTTAAGGGTTAATAACTATAGAGAACTATACTACTAACTTGAGTGGGAATAGGTGTTAGGGTAGTCTTCCACGCCCTTCATTGTCCTCACGCCGTGGAAAGACTATAAGGATTTCCATTGCATTACAAAAAAAAACTATTCTATACTAACTTCATGTTAGTTATTGAGATATTTTAGAATACCGAAAATACCCAATGGTACTTACTGACTTGTTAAATATACTTGTTAACTCTATTTTCAATTAAGAGCAAAACTTTGCTTAAGCATCTCAATGCATTTGTTTAATAATAATTTTCCATACTAACAATTTCAGAGAATGCTGAACACTTGGCACAGGATGAAGTACTTAGACAAGGACCAAAACAACTATGCTCTAGGAGTGAGAGCAGTTCACGAGTTTGAAGGTTACATTCGCCAAAACATGCCAGATACTGTTGAACAATGTTGTCTGTGTAAACAGACTGTTTTTAGAGTAAGTTGTAGTTTTGAAAATGCAAATGAATATGATTGGTGGAAGCCAAATGCATCCACAGCGACATCTCATAACTAACACATCTCTGGTGGAAAAACACCCTAACAGCCACATTCAGAGACATTTAATGATTAAATAAAGTACTCCTTGGTAACGATGTTGTATCGAAAATTATTGCTATCATTTATTTATCATTTATCATTAAAAGACTCTGAGTATGGCAGTAAGTTAGTCAAATGCTCTGACTACAGCTTTAAGCAGTGTGTGGCATACAGCCAGCCATATGATATTATTCAGTATAAATTCACCAGCGGAAAATCCTTATTATAAAATATGTCCTTATTATAAAATACTAGCTGTGCCCGCGACTTCGTCCGCGTGGAATAGTTATTTTAGGCATTATATTTATTTTTGCAAACAACTTTCTCAGCTTCATAAATTATAGCTGTTACCCACGGTTAATTTGTGCATTGAAAATTTGTGATAGCACTGGATTATGATTATAAGGAACAATCCACACTCATTTCTATACTATATGTGTTTCCACTGTTTTCCGGAAACCTGCGCCTATAGGTTGGGTAACCGCCAACCCGGTTTGTGTTTCAGAAATAAAATTCCTAGGGTATTTTTTTAGATACAGATGGGGCCCAGTAGGGCTGATGCCTAATCCGGAGCTGCGGACTACCTAGCGGGTTTACCGGGGCTCCGGCTCGATTGGCAGGAGTAGGAACGGGGTGGTTTTTAGTCAGTAAGAGTCTGACACTCCCTCTCGCCTCGCCCAAGGCGGGAGAAGTCATTGGATGATTTTCCACCCTGAAAAAAAAAAAAAAAGGGTACTTTTTAGATGGGCTCGCTACATACGCGTTATAGCAGTGGTAAGTCCCCTCTTTGAAGAGTGGCTTGAGAGGCGTCACGGCGTCCTCACCTACCGCCTGACGCAGGTACTTACCGAACACAGAAGTTTCGGTTGGTACCTGTTTCGAATTCGGCGGGAGGAAACACCCGGGCGTTTCGTCTGGGCGTCGTCATTGCGAGGACCGCCCGGAAGATATTGTGGAGCATACAGTGGCGGTGTGCACTGCATGTGCTGAGCATCGCCATGTCCTTAAGGATGTGAATGGCGACCTCTCACGTCCGGCTCTAGATCAGGCCAAGGAGCGAGGGGGTAAGGGACGCCGTCTCCCCCTTCTGCGAAGCAGTCATCCTAGCTAAGGAGGAGGCGGAGCGCGTGAGGGAACGATCCTCATCACGCCCCAGCCGCCGCAGAAGACACTCCGGGCGTCGAGGATCGCGTGACGATCCCCGGCCACCGTAAGCGCGGGTCTGCGGACGGCGAGTAAGAGTAGCTCGTCGCCCGATCAAAACCAGGCCCGTGCGTACCGTGCGTCGCGTTATGTGGTCAATGATCAAAAAATGATTTACTTCGTTAGTAAGACTATAATTTTTTTGAGTATAGTTACACCAGGCTCCACGTCGTTCGCAAACAATGCCTCTCCTCCTGGCAGAGCGTCGTGTTTCGCACATCATGCGGCGCGGGTGAATTTTATATCGGCGTTATTTTAAAATTGTAATATCTTCTAAGATGTTTATTGAAGTTTAGTGATGTCAAAGACAATTTTGTTCACAATTAAATACTCTTAATGAACAACACATTTATTTCGATAAAGATTAATATTTTTTCGTTAATACAACTCTTAACAAGTAATGCATTAATTTCGACCCAGTTTGATAACCATAAAAACGATTCTAGTAAGTTAATCCTAAAAGATAGACATATACTGTCGCGGACTTTTTTTTAGATCATTTTAAGAGGAATAATTCTTTCATACATATAATTTTCGTATCTTGAACCATTTTCGCAGCGCACGCAACGGAAGCCCTCAAGAATTAATAATTTCCCCCGTTTTGTCCACATTTTCCTTTATTTCTTCGCTCCTAATAGTTATAGCGTGATGTTTTATAGCCTATAGCCTTCCTCGATAAATGGACTATCCAACACAAAAAGAATTATTCAAATCGGACCAGTAGTTCCGGAGATTAGCGCGTTCAAACAAACAAACAAACAAACAATCAAACAAACTCTTGTTCTAGTATAGATGTTACACACACCTACAAGTTCAACCTATTTCATGATTAGTTAGTGCTGAATTAATTCATAGCTGTTATTGTGTGAATAAGTTTGATAGTTAACTACTTATAATTTTGATGTTGATCTTATTAGTTATGTTACAGAATTTATCAGAACTGTGTTGTCTTACTAATATTATACATGTGAAAGTTTGTGAGTATGTGCATTGGTGTGTTTGTGTATGTTTGTTACTCAATTACTGCCAAATGTTTAAAGAGATTGGGATGAAATTTGGAACAAAGGTAGATTATCATATGGTCTGGAATACATAGGCTACTTTTAACACACGGAAACGCGGGCGAAGCTGAGAGAAGCTAGTGGTATCGTAAATAAATAAACATTATTATAATTTATTTAATGTCAAGGGAGGCTAATAGCTCAATAGTAGACTGTTACAGCCGTTTTATTATATATATGAATGTGCTAACAAAATGAAATGGTATGATTCCAGGGCTACAACTGTCCAGCGTGTGCGTTAGCCATTCACAACCGATGTCTGATGGGGTATCTAGAAAAGATACAAAAATGGCCATGCTGCAAGGTTGATTTCGACCAATCACAGCTTGATCGACTCACTAGTGCTGGGTAAGTGTTTTGATTGTAAGCCTTTTTTATTACTTGTATTGCTTAGTAACTAAATTATAGTTTTTTTATTGTATGTATATTAAATTACATTAAGGGACTTTATTGAACCTTGATATAAGATACTAAATGTCTGGTTTTATCATGTTTTCTTTTTTATTCAATCATTATTTAAAAATATTAAGTTTCATGGTAAGTGTGGTTGCTAATAAATACTAACATATGTGTAACAATTACTCTTAAAATAAGTAGATCACACAAAGAATTGTTTCATGCATGTATCACACCCACAATACATTATACAACATTCACTCGCCCCGCCACGGCCAGTCATAATTTTATCTTACTTAAACATGTAAGACAACATGTTAATAATTTAATTAATCAATAGAAACTTTATTGGGATATATGTAGATATTTTATATTTACTTTTGGCATAATAACCCTAGATTTTAAACATACAATCCCATAACGATCCTAATACAAACATTTAAACAGTTCCAGATTATCATTGCTGTCGCAAGCAAACACAACACAAGAAACAGAGGTACACAATACTGAGGTACAACCCACCCAAATGCAGGAGTCAGAAAGTATGGAAATAACACAAGAAGTCATTCCAGAGATCTCACAAAGAGTGACTAGAAAGAGAAAGCGACAAAATTGAATAGTTCACTTACATTTTAATTTGGTAAGGTTATTTTTTGTTCCGTAGTTTGGTAGTTTTGTTTGTTATTATTATCCAACCACGGCAATAAAAATACTGTAGATTGCTGGTACAATTTTAAAGCCTGTAAGCTTCTTATTTTAGTTTCCACTGTTTTAATACAGTTCTAAGTTCTAATTTTAGTTTTTGTAATTGTATTAGTTTTGTACTAGTAGTTTTTTATTTGAAGTCGTTGTATTTAATTATTGATTTTTAAATGTCTTCAAGATTTACCATTAAAATAAAATAGTATTTTATTTTGTTGTATGTGACAATATAATATTTTATTGTATTGTCACATACATATATAAAGTAAATTCTTATTACACTAAGTTAAAGGACAATTGAAAGATTGTTTTTATTACATCATCATAACCATGATTGAACTACAATTCGATTTAGATAATTAATTGATTAATGTCCACTTTATAATGCAAATACTCTTTACACACATTGTATAATTTTGTAAGGCATGATATCTTAATTTCTATTGAAAAAGAGTCAAAGTAAAAGCTCTATAAACCGAGAATGATTGAATAATTTATCATTCCATTGATTATGCCTACCCCATTGGGAGACAGATGTGATGGATGTAGGTACGTTTATAATATATATTCCAAGGACTTGCAAGTGATTTTTAAGTAAATAAGTAATTAAATAGTATGTATATTCTACATATTAAAACTGTATTAACGTTATTTTTGTAATTTAGTAAAATAAACACACTATTTTTCCATATAATTTATTTATTTCTATCTGACTATGTAAACTTAAAGGCGAACCCAAAATATTTGTATCACTATAACATAGAAGTACATACTACTTTTAAAACTTAAGGGTCGGTTCATATCTGACGGAACATGCGTCGCGTATCATCGGTCGCGTAACGCCAGAACAGACAAATGTATAGAAAAACAGTTGACCGTTCACACTCAACCGATGATACGTCAGTACGACTGATGATACGCTCGACGTATTTTACGTCAGATGTGAACCGACCCTAAGTGTGCAAACAATTATCGACTTTACGTTAAACATTTTAAGTTCCCATTAAAACTAACAATTAAAACATAAGTATCTTTCTATACTAAATAGCTAAATACACATTTTGGACCTTCCGCTGAACTATTTTGGCTGATTTTGGATAGTAATCGAGAAGGTACTTCCAGTGGTCCAACTTTAGATACACAATGTCAACGACAGTCCGAGCTCTAAAGGAGAAATGGTGGACCACGCCCACAAATAGACCCTAGAAAGAAAATGAAATAATAATGTTACAAATAGAAAAACATATTTCTAGGCATACTAAAGCTGTAGGTATTTAATTCGAAAAAGTTTTTATAAAGGCAGGATTTTGCATTTTCAAATAAATAATTTTAAACTATGTAAATATGTTAACATTGATAGAGATTCCACCATGGTACAGTACTCTCAACGGATCTTGGTAGGTCTGAACTACGTGCAGAAGGCTGCGCAATAAGTATTTTTTAGAACCAAATGGTGGCATGAGGCGAGGTGCGGGGGGCGGCGATCTAGGCTAGAGATTGACCATTTCTAAATACAATTGACCCTTTACACTTATTGCACAGCCTTCTGCACGTAGTTCAGACCTGCCAAGATCCTTTGAGAGTACTGTAATTATCTTGATTCTTCATTCTTTAATAGTGCTTTCGTGTGAATTAAAAGGAAGCAGGTTTGAGCAATTCCCCTATACTCGTATATCACCATTGATTCTACTCTGAGTTAGCTGCCTGTGTATTAGAATGTGTTCTTTTAAAACTTCGACACCTAATATTTTACCTGAGCGATCCCAAAACTGTCTTCTGGTCCCAAAACGTCATAAATTGACTCCGTTAAGTTCGGGTGCACGGTGAGCACTTCAACCTGAGGATGACAATAACAAATGATTCATCGAAAGAGTAACATCGTGATCTATTCGGCTGCATTATAATGATTAATGTAAGTGACATATTGGCGGTGATATCATAAATGTAAAGGTCAGTTCATACTGGTGCGATTTGCGGTCATTTTCAATTTCTTAGAAGGATAGAAGTATTAATTTTAGTACATTTTATATGTAACTAGTGTCCAAATATTATGTCTGCTTACTGGGGCTGACGCATAAATGGTCTTTAATATAAGATTACGTATTTTAGAAGGTTTATTGTGGCTTTGGTTAGTTTTAGGTTTGTTTGGAAGAAACTATTAATAGACTATGGACTATGTTTTGACATTTGGTTGAATCTTTCTTTTATGTTAATTCAAAAACTCCTGTAATAATACTTAGCGCCTGTTTCACCACCTTCATATAAGTGCCCGATAAACTTATGTGACAGATAGTGCATACAAATTACGTTCTTAATTCAAAGTTATCTGATACATAGCGGTTATCCAGACATTGTGAAACAAGTCCTTAGTATAACATCTTACTATTGTGGGTTTAAGTTTACACGTTGGCTTATGGGATCTGGCCCTAAGGATGACGTCATAAGCTTACCTGTCCTCTATGTATGAAGTAGATGCATTGATCTGAGTCACCGCACTGCACGATATAGTTGCCAGGAAAGAAGACACAATGTTTCATCCACATCACAAGCATGCGACGAAAATCGTCATCAGTTTTGCTGAATATGACTGATTCTCGGATGTGGGATCCGTATACTGCTTGCATTACTTGACAACGGAGCCGGAATGGTAGCTTGTAGACTAGGGCTGGCATCTGTTGGACGAAAAAAAACTCTGGGTCAATTGAGGTTTTTGAAAATCTCAACCCTAGGATTGTGCGTTAAGATCGGTTGTTCCTTTCTGTTGTTGTTGTTGTAGATACAACTGTACGAGTACGAGTTTGCTTTAAGTTAAAAGTTATCGAAGCGACTCATATTAAGGGTGCTGGGAGCATGGTGTGTTGTATAATTCGGCAACTCAGGGGATGAAACCGGAGTCTTTAATCTATACTTTATTTACTAGCTCCCATCTAGCTACACTTGAACTGCTTCATTATTATATTATTGTGTATTGACACGGCTACTGAGCATATGGCTCCAGGTAAAATTTGCGGATCCAGCAGTATTAGTTTTCTTTTGGTCAAGTTTAGCCATTTGGTTCGGTTTCGGAAATATAGCAATAAGCAGGCTACGGCATAATACAACGTAATTCAATATTTAACCAAAATAGTCTGTATATATCTCTAGAATACATTAGGCGTCTTTGTTTCAGTGATTTTCCTAAGTAGTCATTACAATAGATTCTGATTTACACGATTAGCAATCGTAGGAAGTGGGCGATCGTCCCAGAAAAAAAACTATAAAACGATCAATTAAAGAATGAGAGGTTGCCACGGGTCAATGTATGCGAATTTTGGTAATGAGACCGAATAAACTCCAAAAATAATTGCTTTGACGCAAAAATTTAATGAGGAAGTTATAAAGTTTGCTATGGAACAGCTGAGGATGTTCCGGGTTCGCCAGTTAGGTCTTAGTACTAAATATAAAGATAGTTTTGCGTGGGCTCCTGCATGGGTATATTGAACTGAGTAATATATGATCCCACCCAAAACATAAATGTGAAAGGCTGCCAAGTTCGATAATATTGGAATGCTTCGCCTATAAAAGAAGTGAGATCTAAATAAGTACCAAGTTCCATACGGACCTCAGTTAAAAATGATATAACAAGTTGGCAAGTTTTCATACACTTTGTTATAAACCTACTAAACGCAATGAGTCAAGTATATAATTTTCTATTAAAACTTGCCAAGTTATATCATTTTTAACTGAGGTCTGCGTATGGAACTTGGTACTTATTTAGATCTCACTTCTTTTATAGGCGAAGCATTCCATATTATCGAACTTGGCAGCCTTTCACATTTATGTTTTGGGTGGGATTTCATTTATTTTTGTAAGGTTTATTTTCTTTTTTTCTTATTTTACTTTACTTTGACTAAATACAAACCTTCGTAACGAATTTTAGGTCGGTACGACCATTGGAAGATATAGATATTTTTTTTGTTTTAGTTCCTTAGGGGTATGAATTTACACCTTCATTATTTTTAAAACCGACTCACACTTGGCCATTTTCAGATTTTTTCCTTTACCTTGACCTAAAGACCTACCTCCATGCCAAATTTCAAGTCAATACGACCATTGGAAGTGGTCTAGGTTTTTGATGAGTGAGTGAGTCAGTCAGTCAGTCAGTCAGTCAGTGAGTGTATAGTAAAAATAGCGATTTTCTGACGTCAATATCTCAAGACCTACAATACATTAATGAAATTTTGTATTTTAGATAAGTAAGTAGATCTCGACAGATACTAGAAATTTCATATGCGTAGATAAAATAGATTTTGAGAGTTATAGGTGGGTCGAACTTGGCCCGAAATGGTTCGTGTAATATAACCCACGGCCGGTGTGTCGGTTTTTTTGCTCGAACTTGGCGGACACACTGCCGTGTGTCTAGATCACTATATTGCCTCTGTAAGTCTGGACTAAAAATATCTCTTCAAATTCTAGTATTAGGAAGTTTTTCAATAGAAATGTGCTATGCTACATTGCTGTAGATGCGTTTGGGTTCCACCAATCATATTCATTGGTACACATAGCTTAGCACTGGTGGAAACGGACTCAGCGAAGCTATGTTTTTTATATCTCGAGTTCTTTTCTTGACAGTTACATAGTTTCATAGCTTAGCTATTACATATTCGTAGCTATATAGCACATCTCTGGTGGAAAAGCACGCTTAATGAGATCGTTTGTATATTTGTAGATTGTCACATTTTTTTTAAGTGTTCCTTAGATAATTATACTCTTTACTTCTTGTAACAAACAGTATCAGTAGTTCATTATCTTTTGTTGGGTACGGTATTTACAATTTTGATTTTACATATTAATAAACGCTTGTACTAAGTTTTGTAATATTATTAAAGTGAACCGTTTGGTGACGGCACCCATGATCATCTCGCGCATGTCGTAAGAGCTGACTGATTCATCTCATTTATACCTAAACGTGTAAACCTATATGGGTAAAACATCAAATTATATTAACAGTTTTCCTGCAACTGCAATTGAGCATGACAAAGTAAATATAGTGACGTAGGTATTTAGTATTAATCTGTTAATTTACCTAATTGGATTTTCGACTTTGTGCGAAAAGAATAAAATTGACAATCGAATAAACTAATTCGCCAGAAATGATAATATTGACCTACTGTTGAGTTATTTGGTTAAAACCGTACCATTCACAATCAATAAAAGATGACACCCAAACTTCACCTTTAACCAAATGAATGACGTTACCAAACTATTTGCTTTAGTATTGCTCATTGTAGACTCTTCCTTTTAAATTGATAGGTATGCAGGTAATTTACCTGCATTATACTCGTATTTTCCTATTCGAAAGTTACTTATAAAAGTTTACATCACGATTTTTGTTCCTCGAAACAGGCAGCTTAAAGGCACATTTCAGATGACTTAGGTATAAGGCAGTGATCTACCTAATAGCAACGTGGCGGATTCTTTTACTCTCTATACTATTAAGACATAAACACAAACGAAAAATCCAACAATATTTTGTTCAATTTGAAAATTGATCCAGATAGCTCTTGCTCAGTAGTTGCTTGAACAACATGGCAGTTACCTACAATGCTTCATCTTAAAAAAAAAAAATTGTCACGTCGAACTATTAGTACTTAATAGCCATGGTAAAATAATTCTTATAAAACATAGAAAACTGACCTGTTTTCCTTGTTGTCTGTTCCATAGCTCACGCACGTAGTCCCACATTTTGCTCATTTGGTGTACACTTAGATCCATATCTCGTAAACCATCTCTCAGTTCGTTTATATCATAATCGTATGCTATGCGCGATGACGAATGAGCTGTGATCATTGCTGACATTTCTGATATCAGAAGTCCTGGAAAACGAGAAGACAAAATTATATTATGTATCGGTGTTATACTTCTCTCAAAGACCCCGGAACAGTCGGATGTCTTTTCCGAAATTATCCAAATTATCCTGTATCTGTATACAGAACAAACAACTAGTTGTTTACAATAAAAAAGAGGAAATATCATTAAAGATGAAATGAAGGAAATCTATTAGAACTATTGTAAAATGATAATTGTATCATGTTGATTCACAAAGCAATATTATAAGGGTCGTTGGTGACAATTACTATTTTAGATCTATAGGTACCTAATCGTTTGAGGAAAATGCATAAAGAGTATCTTCACGTATCTTGTTTCTCAAGTATAAGTTACATACCTGTACAGAACTTGATGACGATGATCACAATAATAGTTTCGATGACTTCAAAACTGTTTTGTGATGACACATCTCCCGTGCCTGTTATTGTTAACAAATTGATCATGTACCACAATGCTGCTACGTACAACGCAAAGAAATTACCCTGAGAATATGGAAGGAAGATTAGAAATGGCTATTGTGGATCTCTCTTTCTTAATCTCAATATTAGCTACCTACTTATTTCCACCACAGATGGGGCTCAGTAGGGCTGATGTCCGATTCCGAACATCGTAACCGCCTACCAGAGCTCCGACTCAAAGCAGGGGAAGGAACACTCCATCTCGCCTCATCCAAGGCGGGAGAAGTCATTGGATCATTTCCCCCCCTCAAAAAAGTTGTTATTTATTAGCGTGTCTTCATCGAATCATCTTTTCTTTAACCATTCTCTTTCTTTTTTTGCCCTTTATTTTGTGAAATTACAATGTGACACTCACTTTCAACCATTTTCATCCCATCTTATTACGTGGTTCATGCCAAGAAAATCGATTACCTTTTCGCTTCTAATACAACAGACTAACCTCGGAATATTTCGCTCGTAAATTAAGAGCTTCCTTTGACATCCAGTTAGCTGATGTGCAGTGCACCGGAGTAAGACAGGATAGTTTGAAAAACAGGCAGGCGTTGACGTGCGATAGTATTGATGCCCATATAGCAATTGTTCTGAAATTGTTGTAATTTATTTAGTAGTTTGCATTAGTAATTTGAAAATACTTTCAGCGAGTGCAACAGATTTCATTGGTTCCAATTTGACTAGAGACTTCCTTAAATTTATTTCAGTCAACGCGGCAACCAAATCTTTATCGCGTTATACTTTGTGCCTAGATTAATAGGTATGTTTCCCAGATTAAAGAGTTTATAAGTGATCTAGTCCACCAGTTGGTTCGTATTGCAGGAAGAATAGCTGAATTAAAAATAAAACATGATACTTACGTCAGTTTAAACAATAAATTCGCTGAACCAATGCTCGTTTTTCTATGTGTTCTGTACGTAAATAAATACGTAATTCTAGTTAGCTGAGGCGATCGTGCATAGCAGAATAATGCCATTTTCATTTTCGGAGAC
Organism: Spodoptera frugiperda; assembly: GCF_023101765.2. Classification (NCBI taxonomy): domain Eukaryota; kingdom Metazoa; phylum Arthropoda; class Insecta; order Lepidoptera; family Noctuidae; genus Spodoptera; species Spodoptera frugiperda. The sequence continues at coordinate 6,029,880 of NC_064241.1, read as the reverse complement.
AGTGATAAAGCGAAGACTAAATAGCATATTAAAAAGTTTGCTAGGAAGTCTCTTCTTCGAAGGTATACTTTGGAGAAATACCTGTCAAAAACAAATTATTCTTCTCCGTAATATAATTACTAACAAAGGAATTTATAATTTCTCTTTAGTACGACTTGAAAAAGTAGAAGAACAAATGTAGAAATAGAAAAAATGAACAGCAGATTATTTTTTTCTGTGTAAATGTAAGTAGCATAATAATATATAATTATTGAAAAGTACTTACATTTTCCTAACTTTCTTCGGGCTCAAAACATAATCTCCGTATCTATTCATGTACCCAGAATGAATGTCCAGAAAAACTTTAAATAGAAACAGAATATCGAATATGACGCAAACGTGGAAGAAATATGGCACTGAGAGGAATGCCATTTGGTATACCAACAGCATAAAGTCCATATACGATAAGAAGAGAATGAGATATTCTGGAAACAAATAAATTTTGTTCAGTATTATATCTTGACTTGGATAACCAATAGAATTTAGGTGTCACTTACCCATACAAGTGACCAATGCGCTATCCGGAATAATGCTGCTACGAAACCATCTGTACAAAGTAATGATTACGTGATTTTGAAGAACAAAATTTATGTATAGCAACCTACAACGATGCCTAACTGTTCTTTAAAGGGATAAAGGTAGGAAGATAAAATAGGCTGCGCGACGTCGCCGCGTTTACTCACGCTGCTCATGATGAAGAGTCCTTCTGTGACTCGAAACTAATACTAGTTTCAAAAGCTCTATAGCTGTTCTCAGAATATTTACGCGAGTAAACCGTTGTTTTTAGTAAATTAAGAAGATAAAAATACAACCACATTAATTCATCTGTCACTTTGGCATCGAATATTGGATACAAATCTGGACTATATGCATAAAGTATCTAACTACTTGCGCAAATCTACAAAACAGGGATTGAACAATTCTATAATACAACACCCCACGCTGGTAAAACTTCTATCGATACCCATTAAATCTATAGTAAGTACTACATTTCTTTAAGTATTAACCTATGTGGCTTAAAACATAAAAGTGTGGCTGGAACGTAATCGACGTTTGCTGATGTGATGGATTTGGATCCGTGCGATTCTGCAATACTCTTTTCTGGACTCTGAAACGTTAAACAGGTAAGTTACATAGGAAAACATTCATATCGACGCGACATCTTATTATATTTCATGTACGAGTTAACTGTTGCTTTATGTCATATGTAAGTACTAAGTAGCCTTCTTATTTTACTTCCGAAATCATAAAATAATTTACCTCCATATAAAGTTCAGGATCAATTTCAAATTCGTCTGCTTCCTCTTCTCCAGTTTCGTACGACAAAGGAAAATTCGTTACCTGGTGAATTGTAAACTCTAAATATTGGCAGAAGTGCTATATCTACATGTATTTCTATGACAAACATTGGTTACCTCAGTGCTGCTATTCCTTGCAGATACTATCGTTGGCAATACATAGTCTTTCACTGCTGTTTCAACAGATTCCTTCACTTTTTGTAGTACTGAAGGATAGCTCTGTAAACACAAAGTTTACTCAATAATATCTTAATTCTATGCATATCTACCAATAAGCATTGCATCATCGTTGTGGTATTAGCAAGTACCTTTAACAGTGCGTAGAAGTCTCGTCCTTTAATACAAAGCAAATCAATGTTTCGACTTGCGATTACATTTGACATTGTCATATACTTCGTAGCTCCTCTAATGTTACCGAATATCCCTCCAGGACCCATACAAGCTTCTACTTCATTTATATTTGAAATAATGTCAACCTGTTTATGAATAAAAGTTAATGTAGCATCTGAAGAATATTGTGAACTTTTTTTAAATTCTGTTGGTATTAGAAGTATCAGTAGAAAAAATATTTTATACATCTCTATTAGGTACTCCAATTTGTTCATAATATTATAGGCCACCTAATGTCACCCTTTAGTATTTAAGGACATGGCAATTTGCAATCAAAGTGAATGGAGAAGTTCTAATAACTAAATGTAGTACACTAGCGTTGTTGGACTAATAATACACGATTCATGAGGTCAAGTGCGATTGAAACGGGGTCCTGTGGCAAATGGAGGGAGAGAAATCTATAGCTATTATAACATACATACTACGGCACTTACTGTTACCTATATGATCTATCTCTGTTCAGATGTATAGCTGTCTATTGATAACCTCTGATTAATTTGAATCTACCTATCTACCTACGACTTTTTCATTAGATTAATTTGAATCTTTACCTTTCCTCTATAAATAATATACATAGTATCTATCACTTCATTCGATCTCATAACCATATATCCTTTCTGGAAGTACGATTCTTTCAGTTTCTTTGCAAAAGCTCTAAAGAAGGAATATTCAACGTTTTCAAATAATGGGATTTCTCTTAAAGTTTTCTCGTACATGTATAGTACAGCATCTTCGTTTAAATTCGCATGAAGTTTCCCCAGTATTGATTGATGCTGCATGAATAAACAATAATTTTAGCAAATTCTCGTATAATTTTCTAAAAAAAATGCCAGTCGCTAATCTAAGCATAAATAACGTCCAGTTGAAGTCTTTCCCGCACTAAATCTCATAAAAATACTTACCGACCAACCACCTGTCCTTTTCCATTGGTACTTCCAAAATTCTAAAATGGTCTTTTTGAGCAAAAAAGGCACTTTCTCTCTATTCAAAAACATTTCCAAATGTTTCAGATTCTCTTGAAACTTTGTAATCACTTGATCTGCCATAGCTTTCAATGACGCTATTCTTGCGTATACATATCTAATAAAAAACATTTTGTTCTGTATGTAGTGTGTCGGATCATCATCATCATTATTAATATCGCATCGAAATTATTTAGTCTAATATCAAAGCTAAACTTGTCAGTAGGTATTGCACTAAACCGATGAGCTCACCCAAAAAATAGGACGCCATGTATGTTTACGCAGATACACAGTATCATATGCTCTATGTTCTGAGGAGTGATATCGCCGAAACCAGCTCCTCCAAAACTCGTTGCTGTCCAATAATAAGCTAGTAAGAGCACTTTAGATGGCGACATGTGGTGTCCTTCTATAATGGTTACTCCGTCTATCCAAGATCCTGTAATTATTGTGATAAAAAAATGAGTTCTTTTTGCATATTAATTGCAACTCATTTTTTGCGTCTTTTTTGTACTGGTTTTTGGATACACGTGATAATTAATATTTTATATTAAGAGTATTACGAAATCAAGTCTAACTCACCTACTAAACAAACCATATTGCCGCCAGGGTGAAACGTGGTGTTCAAATAAGGGATTGTTCCAGATATTCTTTTGATTTTATATTCAAAATCTTCCGGGTCATTCGCCTTAACGTATCTACAGGATAAGGTGATTAAAAGGCAAGTGTACAAATTTAGAAAGAATAACGTTATAAGAAGGAAGTGGACCACGCTCATGAAGTATGCCTGAAAAGAAACATAATGAATCGTTAAATTTTATGGGGTCTAGTAATAAAACTAGCTTTAAGGCCAATGGAAATGTTAAGCATAAGCAATAAATTATACAGCAAATGTCGATTTTCCTACAGCGTCGTGTCACTGTGTCGTCTACTGGACATAGCAAATAGGCCCTTCAAAAATGAAGGTCAAGATTTCATCAAGTACCTGCCATTCACTATGACACTGACATCAGACGCCAAAATTGTTATTACAAACCTAAGATGTAATAAAATGATTCAAAAATGCTTAATTGAGTTGTGCACTACTTAGTTTTATATAAAAACGGAAGAGCTATCATTACCCTCCTCAAAGCACCAATAGATTCGGCCCACGAAGCAGCATACAGTTTGACAATCTGTAAAACGTTGATCATTCTCAAAGCACAATGGAACATATGTGAATTGATCTCGTGGTCTTCAGGCGTATGATCTTCATTATGTTTAGGAACAAACAGTTTCCAAATAGCATACCAAGGAAAACACGTTATAAAGTCCACAGTAAATTGGCCCTGTAAATTACTTAAACATTAAAGTAAATGCCTACAGTTAATAGTTAATTGAATAAGGCATTACTAGCGGTTTGGTCCGGCTTCACACTGACACTATTTTCTGTTTTCATTCAAATATGTTAATATTTTCTAATAATCTACACTACAATAAAGAATTTACCGAATTCGAGCCAGCTATTCCCAAGTTTTACGCCTGGCAATAATACATTTTATGGGAGAAACGAGGATGGTTACTTCCGACCAGTAGAGTTAAGTACTAAGAATTGACTGTTTACCTGGAGGTAGTGTTTAGCGGTCATATAGGGATGGTATATCAATTGGTTTTTACATCCATAATATGCAACGTGCAACATCAAATACATATCTATGTAGCAGATGGTTTCCAAAATTACGAGTGTCACGTTGAATGTTCCAAACAGTGGCGCCATAGATACAATCACCTTGAAGTTTCAAGAAAAAGGAAGTTGTTTGTAGTATAAGTGTAATGTATGTATTATTGTGTTGAAATAGACACCCACCTAAAGTTGCAATTGGATGTTCTGTCCCAATTATGTAGGCTGAGGCTAGTTTGTTTAATTGATGGAAGTGTAATATTGCACAACTTGTAGATATTAAGTAGGGTTTCAACTCACTGTTGTTGCTTCGTTGACATATGTATGTTTTAAATAGAGTATACCATTAGCATAGCAAAGAATATTAGAAAGTAAGTACCAAGTTCTAACACATTCCTTGTCAGTCAGCCCAATTTATCATATTCAGTTTTTCACCTTCTAATGCAAATTAAGCGCACTTTGCAATAGGGTCAGTCTAACCGTAAATAGCCATTATGATTAAAGCTAAAATATATTCATATTGTTCATAACAAAGTTGCCATATTTAAACAACTCCATATGTACGGAAGAAAAAATAAAAATAGAATACAAAAACTCGTCTAGACAGTCCTTAACTAGACACTGCAATTTTTTAAGGTGTCATATAGAAAACAGAGTCTTACGGGTATGAGTAGACACAGTAAAAATGCAGTGGCCATTCGAACGCTCGCCCACACTTTCAAGAATATTCCGTCTGGTCTTATAGCGATTGGCATCAATAAATATGCTGCTACATTGTTCAGCACATGGAACTGTTTGAAGGATGTCAAATATTTTTGCTTCAATTTCTTATATTCCGCATTGAGGTCTATGAAGGAGTCTGCAATTAGGAGATGAAATGACAATGCAATGCAATCCTGCCCCACTTAATTTCATCAATGTACAAGAAATGTAAATTAATCAAAATTATGCAATGAAAATAAGACCCCTGGTTACTTAATTATTATTCTGATAAAGTTGCGGATAAAAATTAGGAAATAAAAAGAATTTAAAAAACCCAAGGCCTATTTCCTGTATTTATCGCGACAATCTGCGTTTCTTAGTACGCTTGCACAAGGAACAAAACGAGTCATTCAATAAAAAAAAAACATTTATTAATGTAATGTGTGCGGATTTTAACATGAATTTGGTTTTAACACATACTATTAGTTAATTTTTTTTATAATATATATTATAATGAATGCATATTCTAATTATTATTTCGTGTTTGAACGTTAGTGATTAAATGTAACGAAACGTCTTTGGCGTGCGTGCGTCAGTTATGTCCAAAAAGTCATTATTTGACATTCGCTCTGTCTGTTCTGTTTACATTGTTGTTTCGTTATGACTATGAATTAAAAGTAGGATTACTAAAGGTGATATTGGTGATGACATTCCTTTCTTTCATAGCTAAACACCCTATGATAGCATTGTAATAATATAAAGCACTTTATTTAATTATTTCTACCATTATAACTGCAATTATCTGAACTGGTACCTAACCTAAATGTAATATTTTGTTCTTAGATTTATATAGAAACCGCAAGGTCTAAAGACTTTTAATCATGTTTTTAGTTATCACTAATAGAGCAGCAATAGAATGCTACATTTGGCATGCCTGTACACTATATTTTTTGGTGGGGCGAAGCTCTATAGAGATTCCGGCATTGTCATTTCCAACACTGTCATTAATAGCCTATTAGTGGCCACTGCTGACCAAAGCCTCTTCTCGCATGGAGACGGTTTTGAGCATTAATCACAACGCTTGCTCAATGCGGGTTGGTGATTTCTAACCTTTAATTTGAAATTATAAGCCCAGGTTTCCTCACGATGTTTTCCTTCACAGTTTATCCGTGGCGGGCGTCTTAAACCTCCGGTCCACCACGACACTGACATCATACCAAAAGCAATTATCAGTCCCAAAACATGACTTTATTTCGAATGATTTTATGGGTACTTACTGTTGAAAAATTCTTGTAGTAGACTTGTGATTTTTACTTTCTGTTTTTTCTCTGTCAGTCGGTTGTAATGTTGTAAATAGGAGTCCGGGGTTTGCGCTTTCGCCTGCTGTTCTATGTGTTGTAGCTCTTCTGGTTTTAATAGACCTTCATGCTCTTTCATGTCTGGGAATAGACTTAATGCCGATGTGTAAGCGTAATGGCTCACACTAACGAGCTGAAAAAAGAACCTAATTGTTATTGCTTATTATTTTTCATTGATCGTTGAATCATGAATTATTTTACACATTGATTTTTTTTTGTCCGACCCAAAGATAAAAACTACGTGTGGGAAGAAATTTATACACCTGATTTGATTAACTTGGTACGGATATTAATCAACCAGTATTTACTTAATTTCCATTTTTATTTGGTCTTCCACTATTTATAAGTCTTGTGGATGTTGCAAAAGGCGATTCAGGAAAATGAATTGCTGTTCCAACCGCCACAGATTGGTTCCTTTATGTTAACTGACTAATCCTTTAAGTATCACGTCATTAGAAAAACAAGACAGTTTTTATAGCTGTATTATACTCAAATTAATAAAAGGAAATTAGATTTTTGTTTTTCGTATTTGTTACAAAATATTTCATATATTTTTACTTTTATGTTCAAAATTATCATAACATGTGTACATTCTTTATTCTACTTTATAACGGTCACCTTCGTTGCGACAAAATTCTGATCGTATAACCTTAAATAAGGTCGGATGGCAGAAAGCGAGCGTGGGAGGACTTCCCACTGCACTACCCACCTGTAAGAGGTCGCGGGGACCCTAACTTACCTTACAGTGAGTCAATGTAACGACGGTGCTGAGAGTGGGGATCCCGTACAATAGTACCAGTAACCCCACGTGATTGCCGGGGCCTATCACGCGCTCAGTTTTGGTCTCTCTCATTTCATTTGATGTCACTAAGCAATAACCGCTCTCTATTATGTACAGCTCTCTTGTCACCGTCCCTCCATAAAATACGATTTCACCAGGTGGTAAAATTATGTCCCTAGCAGCTGTAAATAAAAATTGTTTTAAGTCGACTCTTGTGTCTTCTTGAGATGAGGGGGCCATATTACTATAGTTTTTGCGGTTCTGAACGTGTTTTGTTCTTGACTTCTGAACTGATTAATTTTTATGTCGCCTTGTTCCTTCCGCGCCTGATATGATTGCTGTCAATTAAAAGTAATTCTTTGATACCCATTTAAGATTGAAGAATGATTCCCTCGTATCTTATAGGCGCATGGTCTATTTAAAGTCATTGTGATGTAGCCTTTACATAATTATAATAAGTTTTTACCCTCAGTAAGCGTGTGAATGTAAGCTTTATTTTTCACTTGAAAAAACTTAATGGACGTGAGTGCTTTGAATCTGGCTTGGTGCAAGACTTTTTTCCTCAGTTCTGATGGAACTACCGTCTTCTCTAACCAATTGTCATCTGTTAATTCGACACCCTGGTAAATAAGTCGCCTGGTTATTAATACGGTCTCAATGATTTAGAATGGAATAGAATGTGATCTCATATATTTACCGAATTATATTGCCACTGCAATTCGTAAAAAGCCATGATTCGAGATTTAATTGCTGGATGCATATTGTTTTCGTTCATGAATTTATCTATCGTTATGATGACTTCCAAGAAAGCTGTTTTCGTTCTATAAATTAATGATTTGATTAATTCTAGGGAATTGTGTGTCAATTGTTCTCTGAACTAATGTTAGGGACATTAATTTGCCACTACAAATTGATTCAAAACAATTTTTTGTTAGTGTACACGATGGTTTATTAGAATCGTATGTAGGTTGTTACCTTGACCAATGTGTGACAACAGCAGAGAACTCAGAAATACAGTATCCGGAAAGTAGAACGCCGTAGAGACTAAGAAAGGCTATAAAAGCCATGTCGTAAATATCTCCGGGAGTGTAGTCCCCATAGCCCACGGAAAGCAGGACGGTAGTTGCAAAATATACAGACGTTATAAGGGGATATTTAGTTCTGAAAAATTTGGCAATCACTTTATACACTGTCAAACGTTTAAAAATGCGTCTTTATTTGTGTTTCAGTGTCATTTACATGGGTTCTAAATGCAGTTGGTAACAAGGAAAATATGGATACTCAATATACCAAGCGACCATCTGAAATTGTACGAGTACTTACTGTCTTTGAGATGAAATGAGTCATTAAAATAAATCATTCAGCGGATAAGTTTATTAGAGAATAAAGTCTATGAATCATTAGTCCTTGATTTAAAATAATGTATTACATATGCAGCATTTCTATTTCACACAGTACATGTATGGTCCACAAAAGCTTAGAAAATTAATGTTGTTTTAATATTTTTTAATATTAGTAGAAACAGTGAAAGTTTCCGTTTAGATATTACCTCACACATTAATCTTCACACCTACTACACTTTTACCGAAAAACTTCCGACTTTACTTTCGACACACTGCTTCATTGCCATCGACATTGACGCCAATGTCGGAGACAAGATTTTGTAAAGTAATTACAATAGGGCTCTTAACTAGTGAAAAATTAATTTGTGGAACACCGAAGATTCCGAATAAAATTTCAACAAGACTATTTGAATTGAGTAGCAAAGTTTAAGACTTACTTTGAGATTCTGGCACCCCGGTTTTGATCATCCCAAACCAGTGCTCTACTAAACCACGAGTTTTCTGAACATCGGTTCACGAAACATGACTCCATATATAATATAACGCCAGACCAGTAACATAATAAGCAGATGTATACGCAATACTTAATTATCTGAAAGAAAAAATATGTGTTTTCAACAAAACATGTATACGTAATGTACGCATGTAGATACATGTACAAATAGTCAAATACGATACACACCTTCACAAGTAGCGAATTTAATAACAATTTTCTTTCCAAGTTCTCAAAAAAACTGGACAGCCTCCATACTAAACATAGTTTAATACCTTTGCACAGGTAAAATAAGTGATCTCTATAGTTATCGTGATATTTCACAGTTTGATGAATGGTCACTATGTATTCGAACGGAATTATTGCCACAACGTCAAGATAAAAGCCAAGAGTATTCATTCTATATTTCAATATACTTTTGAAATCTTTTATATGCCTCTTCTTAGTCTTAACCGCAGTTATAGAAGTTATAAAAACATTGAGAATCAACGACAATGTTATAATTATCTGGGTATAGAAATAAATTCCAGCTGGAAACGATCGTTTAAATCCAATAAAGTAAGGATAAATAATACTTATGCAAAAGACTATGCTGAGCATATACAATTCCCAATATTTGACTAAAGGACAGTCAGCTTCTAATATCCATGGAAACCTGGACTTGATACAAGTGAACATAGACATTTTTTTCTTAACGTGTTCAGATATAATGTACAGTTCCAAGCAATTTTCATCAAGCGTGTCCTCATTTGTCAAGGTGTTGACGTCTGATATTCCTGTTGGTATAATAAAACAATTGTTTAATATTTTGAATTTTTATACACATTAAAGATTTTTTCGTGTCGTACTTCCAACCTTGAATGTATCTCAATTTATCTTTTAAACATTTAATGCTGCTCTTCTTCCGATCCTTAGATGCGTAGATATTTAATGAGAACTCAGTATGTTCCCCTTGCTTTATTTTCTTCAGTCGACTCCTGTTTATTCGCTCTTGAATTTCGTGGCGTATCGATTCAACGAGGTCTGGATAAGTCATCATTAGTTTTATGAAATTGGTCTTTTCCAGTACCTGACATTCGACATAAGTCGCTGCTTTGACTGTACATCGCGCTGTGAATATAAAAATTGGCGTAATAAGTTCTTAATTTTATCGACATGAATAATACAGAAGGATATTTACCAGGTATATTGTAAACTAGGGATATTTCTCCGAAACATGTCCCAGTGGCAAATGAAATCATTGGACTTTCATCATCTTCGTCAGACAATAGTTCTAAAACGCCACTAGTGACACATACCTGCAACAGTTATGCAGAAATAAATAGACCTTTATGACAAACAGCTATCTAATTAATATTTTAAATAGCTAATATACATGCAACCTTACCATAATAGTCTTGTTCTGGTTATGGCTGTATACAACATCTCCCGGTAAATAAAACTGGTGACTCATGTCTAAAGATAGCCTCCTAAGGAATGCTTCCGGTAGTTTCCTAAATATCAACGAGCTATATAGCGGAACGGCATTTAAGTCGTAGCAGATTTCCATTTGTAAAGGATAGGGAAGAAGTTTCAGTAGTTTAGGTTGGAAAACTCCTGATTTTTGGTACCAGAGATCCTCATAATACCTACAAGAAATAAAAGTATTTTGTAATGCCATGATCACAAAGCGAATTAGCATTGAGTTAGGATTAGAAGTGGCTTACCCGATAATACGTTTCGTAGTGTCCGTATCCATTTTGATCAGCCTCAGGTGGTTCTTTATTTTCTTCAATTGTCGTACATACTTCGAACGCCGTGTTGTAATTGTAATGAATTGTGAAGTTAATGAACCCACAAATACAACTGTTGTTAGCAGGAATCCGAGTAAAGTTGCTAATATGGCAATCACTCTCTCAGCGGTAGTCACCGGGTATAAATCTCCCAGAGCATTAGTAGTGAGAAACATGACTGAACAATATGTGCACACATAATACCAATCTAGTGTCACCTCCGTTGGTAAATATACCGCTGCTAAAGACCACGAGGTACGAATTTTGTGTAAATCGAAACTTCTATTAGCAAATAAAAACCACACACATGTCCAAGTATGTACAGAAAGAAAGAAAAGTATCAAATACTGCGATAGAAACGTTGTCCACTGATTGCTGCCCGCTTGGGAGGATCTATTGTAGAAATATTCTAAAATTCTATACACTCTTATGGTTGCTACCAAAGGTGCTATCGCATGAAAGTTGAACTGAGCGTTTATATCGGCTAATAAATACAAAAATGAATACGGAACCGCCAATATAATATTGAGAACTACTATAAATGTTTCTGGTTCGACAAGGTTCAAAGTTTTTCTCCATTTCCTAAAGAACTTCAATCCAACAATAATCACAACGTCGAAAGCAAATATGAAATTGAAACACAATAAAATTATTATCGTCCAAAACGGTCTTTCGTCTGATCTATAAAATGTATAAACACAAGTATCTAGAATATATGAAATGAATAGCGTTGTAAGTATGAATACTTTCCACGCAGGGTTAGAATATATTAACAAGAGTGTTCGCAGTTTGCTGTTGCTGCTAAATTCAGATCGTGTTTCTTGCAATATAGCATAAGTTTTCTGCTTTTTGTTTTTGTCAATTTCAAAGCGCACATTGGCAGCTGCAGTTATAGGTGCTGATAAACCTGGTAATTGGCTTTGGGTTGCTCTGCGTCTGTACTTGTAAATATCAAAACGAGTCTCACTTGACTTGTCGTCAGCTGTAAATATAAGAAAGCATATTTAATACAGTATTTCTTCTAAGGCAAAATAAGCAAATACCTATAAGACACAGAATTAAGGAACTTACCCATTTTAAATCCACTAGATGTGTGTATTTATTCACAGATAAATTGCTTCGGCTGAAAATTTGTCATCGGGATGATTTGAAGTCACCGAACCAGCAATTTAAAATTTTATATGTCAAAATAAAATATATTTTATCGTCTAGATGGTTTCAAAAGTCAAAATAAACTAGTAGGCATTTCTATCCCATAGCATTAATTTTAATAGTGACGTTGATTTACAAAGAAATCAGGAAGGGGAAAGAAAGTTTAGTTGAAGACTACAAAGAATAAAAATATGAGGAACTTAGTATTCCGACAAGGCATTTTTGTGTCATCGATGGTTAAGATCAAAGATGGGAAGCTTGTAGCAAATGGTCACACGGTGGTAGGGTGACGCAATGTTTTCCTCGGCGCACAAATCGTAGGCCGAAAGCCGGACATGTAGATATCCAAGACGCAAAGCTGTGCGCACGGCACTCCAACCTACATACATGAACATAAAAATTGTTGCGGACTTGACGTTGTTTTAATTTAATATTGTGCTGTTTATTGAAGAAAACACAATGTAGGCAACATAGACGTTAACGATGCGTTGTCGATCAATAATTAACTTCAAAAATATTTATTGCTAGTGTTTTATGTGCGTTAATGCTAACGGCTTATGTTTACTGTTGTAAACTGCTGTTTTGATTGAAATTTTATGTAGATACGATAAAAAAGTCACTGTGCATTTGTGTAAACTTACGATAATAGGTACTAAAGTAAGCCGTTAAGATAGTGATTTGCCAAGTTCCTATTAGAATATGCAAGAAGTCGGCATTGCTTGTAGCATTTGCAATGTAATGTTTTTATTATAGACGAAGAGTTACAAACATGATCTCAGTTGAGATACTTGGTATCTTCGTATATCCATGTTCCATAGTGCCTAGATAATTAGAGTCCGAACGAGCTGCCATAGCCGGAGCGACCGCATAATCACGATGCTTTTATGGTAGTCAAGCCCGTGTATCGGTGAAAAATGTTGTCATAAAACGATTTTAAATACTTTTAGCATTTTCCAGTACATTTAATTTACTCTAAGCAGCCTCCTAGTTAGTTTGTTCTGTGGTAGGTACTAATTATTTAAGGAAAATTAGCTTTTAAAACGAAGATGCAACCATCTTCAGTAAAGGTATGAATGTTGCTGCAATGAGCAAAGCGTAATTAATCGTTGATGCTTAATAATAAATACACCTAACTATATGGGCTTTGGCGAATGATTTTATGGAAAACAATAGATTACTGCTCAGGATTAATGGTTATAAGTGTTATTTATCTTTTAATAAGTCTGCTTTAATGTGTGTAATGAAGCAATAACTTTGATTGAGGCAATAATTGCTAACACATTTATATAGCACTAAGATAAAACTACGACCCTTCATTTAAGATGTATGTATCTAATAAAGCTTTCAATTCAGAAATAATAGTGGAATATGGAGCGTGGAACTTGTGTGCTTAATCCGTTTAATTCGATAGATCCACAAGAACATCGAATAGGGGTCAATTATCCATTTATCCTTTTAACAGAATTGATAAAACGTAACTAACTTGGGTGATTTTAATTGATCGAATGTGCTGGCATTGTTAAAAACGAATTTGAACGGTGATATAAAGTTAAGTTTTATCAGGGCAATTGGGGTTTAAGAAGAAAATTAGAGGTTTCCAAAAACTGTCTGCGTTTTCTAAGATGCCTGTGACTTTGCTCATACGTAAAATTTATATTATTAGCAAATTTGGATTTACTGACCAAAACAAATATTTGCTATAGAAAATATTACGCTGGAAGTGAAAGTAGGACCAATTTGGAAGATAAACAATTTTACAAAAGGATTCTAACAAAATCCTTTTGAGTTTCCATGGTACGATGACGTTAGCTAATGTTAAACATGTTCATATTAGTAGGTACCTACTTTCATTTTGTACATTTATGTATGTTTTCTACAAACCAAAATGTCTTAGTAGGTATTTAAATAATGTTCGTAGTCACCATTAGTAACAAAAGACTGCGCAAGATAAATAGAAAATGAATGTTTCTGGGTAATCCACATACTGTTTAATTCGGTGGTTTACATGGAAACAAGAGGAGATGGTGAATGGTGAATATTTGGAACGGAACATATGATAGATGCATCCCAAATTCTGACCTATACAATAATATCAATCATAAATTAGGTAATTGCAAATCTTACCTTTGTTGATGATAGCCAATGTGAGACTGGAAAATATGTACTTTATAAAATAGACTAGTGTTATCAACTAGTTTCTAAAAGCGTGTTTAAATACTTTAACCAGTTTATAAGAAACTTTTCGTTCATTTCACAATAGTAATTTCTGTAAACATTGACTAGACAAGTGTACTTTCTGTTACTTCCAAAAGCAATTGAAGTTTCTCTTACTTATCTGCTTGTTTCCTCACAAGTACAAACATCATGATCGCAGATACACTTAAAGCCCATAAAATTATACCAAAAAAGATATTTATTGAGCAATCACAGTCCGTTTATGTTCTTAGCCCATTGCGCAACTTTAGTCTTAAATAATATGAAAAACAATTTGCCATTCGCCCACTGTTTCCTTTTATGTAAAAAGAGAAAAAACTCATCTCTAACTTGATGAAATTAATATGGAGTGTGGGTGTCATGAGGAGGAGCTATTATTACTTCAGTACGTCATTGAGGTGCATAAAGTAAATAAAAAAAAATATTGTTTGTTCTAGTGAATAAAGGTCAAATTGCATTGCTATATCTCACCAAAAGTCAGATTTGTTGCACATTTAGCCACACCCAGCAAATATTTGTAGATGATTTCCTAAGTAAAAAATACTGCGTATTTTTACTGTTGAAGCAGAAAATATTGTCTCTCTGAAATAATAAACTACCTTCAGTCTTGATTTGTAGTAGGTTTAATAAGTCCTTGAGCTTAATTAGTCGTGACAAATCAACTACCGGAGCTACGATTGAAAAATAATGAATGCCGATTGTAGTTTTACGCACCCACAGTCCCATTGTTTTATTCAGTAAGGTATAGAACCCATGGTAGTTCGAAAACATATTTTTACCAACGTTTAGAATTTTAAAATGATTCCCAAATGCTGCTAGTTATTCGTTTCTAAAATATCTTATGAAGCCCATGTTTGGTAAACTGAATAATATGCATTCTGTCACGCCCTCTGCCCTTAATTTCGGTCGTTTTTCTTGTGAAATCATCAAACAAAGTCAACGATAGCTCATTTGGTTTAGTTTATAAATATGCAATTCAATTCAATAACAATTTCATTATAAATACAGATACCAATGAACACTACGAGGCATAAGTTAATTTTTTTTATATAAAATAATCTGAACAGGAAGGTTTTTTTCTTTAAATTCAATGGTAAATTCATTTAAAATTACTAAAACAATACTTGTGCTACTTCGTCATACATAAATTGAAATAACATAGTGAATAGTTACGGTCATGTCAACTCATATCATTATAGTTGTAACTGGGTTGGCTAGATGGCGACTGATTCGCATTTATTTTCTGTGGCGCGAGAGCGAGACAAACATACAGCGCTCAGGAGTTGGTGTGAGCGAGAGAACCGTATGTTATTATTACGCCTACACTGTGGACTAGTCGCACGCGCTCACAAAAAATCCATTCGACAAGAGCGCAGGCGCAGCGCTATATTCACCCACAACTTCACTTCGGTCAACTTCGACTAGTGGTGATCGAAACTTCGATGTGTGTGGAAGTGAATTTAACTTTTCTAACATAATCTCACAAAAATAACAATAATCAGTAACTAAAGTACAATTATCTTATTTGATCGTGTTGGAATAAACATTTAACGTGTCGTTAGTTATATAAATAGTATTCATGATGTGTGATAATAACAGTCCTTCGACGCAAAGTATAGCGGACTACTTAGCTCAGTTGCTCAAAGACAGGAAGCAACTGGCTGCGTTCCCGAATGTTTTCATGCACATGGAGCGACTTCTGGATGAAGGTAGGTCAAAATCGTGTCGAACTATTTATAATACATCGGCAGCCGAGAGTACTAGTTCCTATCGTCGATGCTTGTCACCGAGGCGATCATAAATCGGATGCGTCGACAAATGTTACAACGCAAACGATATTAAGTTTATTTTTGTCTTCGCCCCGCCGAGTTATGGTCCAGTGATGTTTGTAATGCGATCCTACATTTCGAAAAGCGAAGTAAAGCAGACCGTCTGTGCCGATTTGCGGTCAGCGGTCGTTAGATTGTCGCCGACGAAAGAGATCGGTGAAATGTACATGTACTAAACGAGTTTGGTGACTACGCTTATGTGTTTCATTTCACTGTCCACGCAGCTGTTGTAAATAAATCTTCAATTAGCTGAGTTATGATTTTGAGGTTATATTTTAAATGGGGACGCGCGAGATGAAGGATCACAAGCCCTGGGGGTAACCTGTTCGCAGGGCCGTATTCTTACATTCCGCGCGAGTTGGTGGAATGTCGCCACTCTGTGTAGGTACCGTACGTCCACCATTCTCAGTCATACGAGATTTGTACGTAGCGCGGCGCAGGCGCACCGCTCCTTGTTCGATGTATAGCCTCGTTTTATTACTACACGTAACCAGTCCATGGATACTATGTAGCCCTTATCTTTGCTACTGAGCGCCTGCCGACTACACTCACTTGACGTTTGCAAATAAGTCCCGTACCGATTTGAATATGTACTGTATTTTAATGATGGTATATTAGTGCTGGCATGTTTCTGACTCAGTTGTATAAAGTAAGAATTATGATGAATAAAGTCATGACATGTTTTTTTTTGTGGATACCTACTCAAATTGTTTAAAATTGCTATAAGCTTAGTTTATTTCTTACTTAGGTTATATGTGTAAATACGAGTACATTTTAGTTAGCGTTTGTTCTTAGAATTTGTTTCTGTTTTCCTGGCTTTGATTAAACTGGATCTATCGCAAATGAATGTCTGTGCTCCACTATGAAATCAAACAAATTCAATAACAATCTGGTTTAAAACGCTACAACTGAATACTGGTACTTGTAGTTGTGCCCGGTCGCTAACATAACGACACCAGCAATTTATACTACGCTAACTCAAAAAAGCGTACTTTACAGTAGAGGCGTTTAAAGGGAAAAACGTGATAACTTTTACATTAATTAAGATACTTTTTTGAAATTTGGTATGCTTAATATTTAATTTATTCATTGTAATATCTCATATTTATATTTCCTTAATTATTTCTATTTTTTGATTTAGTGCAAGTTAGCCGTATATAAACGTAATTCATCAAAAAAATGTTACATCTTATACACGTCTAACTTATGTTAGCGTAGTGTAGTACCGTAGTGCATGATCAATCATCTTATGCATATTTCAATATTTTTTAAAGAACATGTACTTACTTACAAAACGAATAGTCAACGTACCATTAATAAACTAATTAATACGTTAACACATAAGTATTTACTATGTAAAAGTCGCTAAGTCGTTCATTTTACAGACGAATAAGTATATACACGAACGCACTATACTACGCTAACTATAAGATAGTGCAGTGTTGCACGGACTTTGACCAAAGTGATCCCCGCGCACACTCCGCTAATTATAGTTGGCGTAATATAAATCGAGTGATTTCTAAAAGTACCTTTACTTAGCGTTTTATTAGATTTGTAACTTTCTTATTTTTGCATATTTCTTCTCAATTTTTTTATGACTTATGTAAACACACATTTTAAGCAACTTGGCATAAAAAAACGTTTTTTCCAAATTTCGAGTTAGCGTAGTATAAATTGCTGGTGTCGATAAGACCCTAATTGATATTAAGAGCCGGCTCATCGGCAGAGCTTGTTAAGTTGCCTGTACATTGAAAGAAGGAATCTTCCGCTAGTTTACATTGTAGTAATGAATAGAAAGAAATAAAAAGTGCAGTCTCAACAAGTCCAGAAAACGTTTTGGCAAACTAGCTATTGATATTATTAAACAGTGTAGCTGTTTTGAAAATGAATATCAAACCACGGTATACACCAAATCTCCAGAATAATCTACTATACTTTGTAAAACAATGAAAAAATATAATGACTTATATTTCGAAGTAAAATAAATCGTTATTCAACCAATAAACCTTCTAAGACAGGTAAAGGCAGCGACAGAATTCATTGAAAAGACGATGTGTTACTTTAAAACTCATTACATACCCGAGTCACGTCTTACTGCAAAGCAAGGTCTATTCGACCGATACCTCTACATGTCATAATGTCGCAGCCATAACGATTTACTGTTAGCGTTGCCCTCTGGGATTAAAGGGTATGAATACATAGTAAGCAGTACCCAATCCACTATTCGTTTACACTATAACTAGGTACCTTTATTGCTGTGATATGAATAGATATCATTTCCAGAGAAGCAATATACTATGCTTGCATTGGTAACATTGTGAATGAAGATTTGAATAAAGATTTCGATAATCTTGTGCCCAAAAGGTTAGAAATAACACATAAGATGTTTTTCCTCATACACTGATCTATACTAAAATTACTAATTGAACCTTTAATTCTTCCTATATTCAAACTTGTTTGTCAATCAACAAAAAATGCTTTCCATCCGGTACCAAGACATTATATACAAGAAATAAACACAAAATACTTAGCTAACCACCGAACTGGCACAAACTAACAGTTCTATTTTGAAGAGGTAATGTTCTGAATATAGACGCAAAATATAAAGTAGACAAACAGTTTCTGTTGTACTGAATAGTCAGCAGATGTCCTCATGTTCTTATTGGTCTTATATTGTCCAATGTTTACTCGTATTTAAACGAGCACTTACGAAATAATGTCAGTAGCGCATGAATCTAATAAGATTGGTCTCGGTATGGCCCAAGTGGATTGAAATGTCCCATATCCAATGCCTTGTGCTAACACGTTTTTATTAAAAATGCCAACAACGGTATTGTACTTAAATTGCGTGGATGTAATTTAAAAACACGTGCCTGGTGATATTCTGCTTGCATCATTCTCGAAAAACTTGTTGATTTAACATTTGCCTTAAAAAGTAACAACTCTCAACTGGAGGGCTGACTCTTTAATTTCGTTTTGATAACATTGGTGAGACTTGAGTCACCCGTAACAGATTGGGAAATTTCGAGTCTTATTCATGGATATTAGCAAGTTTTTACGTGTTTGTGTCCCACATAAGTAACGAGCTACATGGTCCACTATATCGATGTTGTTTAAATTTTATGGTTTATTTGACATGTCACGCTGGACTACGGTGGGCACATACGACTTGACGAAAATATCGACGGCTAGCTGACAGCCGACAGGCGTGGCGTATCGTGTTACGCCGAACTAAGAAATTACGATGGCTATTTTCGTTAGTCGCTGGAATATTAGGCAAATGAGAAAAATATAGTTCACAACGATTTCAACATTTTTATGAAACAAGATATATAAAAGATTCTAACGTCTCCAACAGAGCAACGAGCGCAACAATGACTTACTACATATTGCATCCGCTAATGGGTACCTGTAAAATGATGCTGTAAAATAATGTCATGTTCAGCATGTACAGAATGTAAAACTACATTAAAGACCATGTCCCATCTGTTTCAATTCAAAGTTCATCATCAATAATAATAAGACATGATTTATCAAGATGTAATGGCTGACATTTTATAACACGGAATATTTGATAGTCACAAACAATACCTTTCGACCGTTCAATGTTTACATATTGAATAAACTATTTGGCTGTTTGCATTCCGTGAAGAACAGTAAGCATCACTAGATAACAATGCGCTAACCAAAGTAAACATACAAATTCGTCAATCAAAACATTAAACAGATATAAACATATAGATTGGACATGTATTGATAGATAAAGGGACATCAATGAAACATCGCTTCATATTTTATCATACTTGGCCTGATAGGAACAATATAAGTGGATAATAAAAACAGCAGATTTATAGATAAAATTTTATCAAATATGTTACACACACTTGATTTACAGATTAAACTACGATAAAAGATAAAAATGAGTTTAATAGCCTCAAGCATTGTTCTTATCGGAGAAAATATCAGCAGAGCGTTCTTTGTGAAAAAAAAAAGTTATGCATCCTAAAAGGTACTTGTAATAATTATCTGATGTAGCTGCCGCGGAATTATTCAATACCAGTTCCACTGACCCTGTTTAAATGAAATCGAATTACACCGAACGAGTAATACCTAGTACACACTTAATAATGCAATTACATATTGCGTTTTGATGCGTAGGCGCCACCTACCTCTGAAGCCGCTGCTTGGTTCCGCAACCCTACAGCAAAAGTGAGTCTTAGTTGGGTCATTATAAGGTTGCTTAGTATGCGATTAGGCGGCTGCGCCTACGTCGATGACCAAATGAGGGTAGCCGTGGGTAGCGTGGAGGTGTAGAAGCCAAGGTTGTTCCAGTCGCTTTCTGACACGTTATAACTTGTTGTGGGTTGCTTAATTGCAGAGATTCAAAGCAGTCCTCAATGTTATGCCTTACAATCAATTTTGACTGTCAACCGACCTTACCCGAAGGCTCCAAATTGGGACGCAAAACAATATTTTTTGCATGATAAAGTTAATGTCATGATCCTCTTCGCCTTATTTAAAGTTTATTAAGGATATGTGAATAATCAGTCCAATATGCCAAATTACTGAATAACTTAAGAATAATTTACAGTCTAACTTCTTTACTGATACGATTGTATTGGTTTAATTGGTACCAATAAAATGTTTGATATAAATGTAACAACATTTACTTACCAAGACATATTTTACTCCTTCGTTTGGATAACGGAAAAGAAGGGAAAACCATGGCCGACAAGAAGTATGTACCTACATGAAAAATGTGGCAACGCTTGCTTTCTTGCTTCCTTTGTATGAGGTACTTCAGAATATGTTACAGAAAGCAAATATTGACACGCGACTCATTATCGCGTCGACCTCGATAAGGCTACACTGCATCTCTGTAGAAAACTGGATCATACGAGACGTCTATTCTTCGTTCGTTCCCACGACACTGCCGCTGCGTATCTACGCTATAATATCTAAACCAACGTGATCGTTCTGCTAATGAGAGATATTTTTCTAAGGCCGTGACAATGTACCTACACTACACTACATAGTACTTATGTAGGTACTACTAGTACTACATAACCGCTACATACGTGCCACAGCTGTGTCATTATTTTTTGTAGACACTACAAAATTCTGTGCCTGTAAACCGGGAATGTTTGATCCGTTTGAATGATACTTTTAAAAAGGCGGCACTTTGGAATCAACTATGACATCTCTTTGGAATGTTAATGAAAATTATAGGGCTATCATACTTAGTAGATGCTATTCGATGCACAAAGAGAAGAATGTGTGGGCTATGCGTGAGTACTGTAATTTGAAATGAAAATCGATCGCTTCAGAATGCTGAGAGAACCAGTTCTGTGGGCGGAAGACATCGCCAGCCTACGTGGAACTTCGAACAGTCCTTCAAACATTACTTTTACATTCGGACGCCATAATATGACCATTACACCATTCATTCTCCTACGCAGGTCACATGATTTATGGAATCTACGTTCAAATTTAGAAATGTTGTTTTCATAAATTCAAAATTAGAAAGTAGCTCTACTTAGCAAGAAATTGACCATAAATCAAAATCAGCATCATCGTTTACTATAAACCGATTAATTTGGCCACAATTAGATACTAGTTCTGTATCACTTTGAGTCTCGATGCTGGCACACCTGAGATGTGTGACAACTCAATCTAAACATAATTCAAGTTTATGTGCTCTCTCTAAGCAACCACTTAGCATACGTGAATATTCAGCAAGTCTGTAACACGAATAGAAATAAGACGGATTGCTAACTGGTACCTTAACAAAAAGGTCGGAGTCAAAGCGTGGGAGCTGACAGCCCACGGACAGAGGTAACTTGGGTGGACCTGCTTTGTTTAATTGTGGCCCTCAACGCCCACGGTATCACCAGATACTTGACAATTGAGCGTTATACAACATATTGAGTATTTGAAAAACGTGACGCGATTCGAACAAAGTGACTAGATCTTGCAGACAGATTTGCACAATTTTGGACTGGTTCCTTAGTCTAACTTAAATATCATTAGTTAAAATAAATACTAGTTATTGAGCAAAAATAACTTCCCTGAACCTTCACACAATCCGGCGGATGTCTTTTTTATCTCTTTTAAACATAAAAATGTGGGTGTGTTATGAGAACTGGAACTCATTGTTTAAGACGTGGATTTATTAAAGATATAATATTTTAGCAATGACTACAGATACGGCTATCTACCGCTTAGTAAAATGGAGGTGACAGAAGGTCATAGAAATGCAACACGTAAGTGTTATGTAAACAAAATCAGGTTACGATGTCTGTTAAACTTACAAAATATGCGAACAAGTCATCATCAAATGTCATTCTTGTTTATTTTTAAGACAAAATATTTTGCTTGACTTCCTAGTCAGATAACCTACCTACCTAAATGCTAAATTTTGACGCGCATGGCCATGTTACTTGTCAAAGTACGAAATCAAAATGATATACTGATTTGCTTGACCTTACAAGTTGCTTTATGCAGTGTTTTACTAAGTAGCAGCTTTGTTTTCATGTTTTAATAGCGTAAAGTTTCAAAAGATCAAAGCATTGATCTTTTGTAGAGAGAGAGAAACAAACCAATAAACTGATTCCACTTCCGTACGACTGCGTAAACCTAGTTTTGTTGTGTTGGCTATTAATTGGACAAGATTTGTATAAAAGAAAAGTTGCATAATGCCACTTTGGTGAAGCATCAATAAGGACATTGAACTCCTGCTACAACTGGACATTTATGTTGGTAGTCGAATACAAGAACAAAACAAAGAAATGTCTAAACACAAACTTTCCTGTGTGAAACTAACCGAAACTGTCCAGTTGTTTGATTAGACTTTAGAAGCGTTTACTGGTTTTATGCATTAGCAGTTACAACGTACCTACTTTGTCAGTGGGAAACGTAAATACTGCGTGGACAGATGGAAAATCGTTGACCCACTTAGTACAATAGGCCAATAAATCTTCTTGTTTTGACAAAAAAGGTTTTTGTTGTAGGTGAGCCGACTTGACTATTGATTCTCAGTTAAGTACACCTTTGGTCCACATACAATTCCTATTGGCGTAACATGAACAGTAGCCATTCAATTTTATTGAATATTTTACTAGCATTTATTCCATTTTCATTTTATGTCGCCATGTTTTGTTTCATTTAACTGCGGTATGTCTAAACGTATCATGTTAGTTTCCAGTTGACATGAACATAATTTTCTCCTTAGCAACATTGTTTCGGATTAAGAATAGGATTATTTCCTACTTACAATAATAATGTTTGACTTAATTTATGTCGTAGTCACACCTAACTTGTGACTTACATGTAGTTGTAAACTTCAATTGCTTATTGCTGATGAGTCTAATTTAGTGAGACATTATTCTACAAGAATCCTAAGGTTGAATACGTGAAGTTGACATCATGCATAGATTCCAAATGATTGAACTCACGCCAGGCGGACGATGATAAAATCTCTGGTAATAAAAATTACTTTCTGTACCAACGATCCGAACATAAAACATAACATTTCCTCTCTCCATCAAATGAGATTAGAACTCAAGGTTAATGAAACAAAGACAAGTAAACTACACAAATCGTTTGCATAATCTGGAAAATCCCATTCGATATCTGGTCCATGAAATAGGATTGTTGTAAGAAATGTCGTTCGGGCGCCGGTTACTTACTTAGTAAGTTTATTAAATACAACGACTGGATGTAAATCTTATGTAATGCTTATGAATCTTATTGAATAAGGCAATAAAAATAATATATTTATAACAACGATAAATTTTCTCAGACAAAGTACAAAGGCATGTCAGCCATGTCAGGTCATTTGATGCGATTAATTTATAGTAGCTACGTGCACTTACATCTTGGTTGGCACGCGTCAAATCATTCCACGTTTTAAATTCAGATGTGAATAATTATAGTTTTTGACTTTTATCTTAATTTATGTAAAATTCTCGAAGTTTTGTAACACGGCCTCTTGAAGTAATTAAAGAAAATAATGTCATTCGTTTTACGTCAGTTTTAAAGAAAATTAGGCAGTAACTATAGGTAAAATTCTGATTAATTACAAGGTATACGAAACTGGTTTGACATGAAAGCAAAATTCATTCAAATTCTCAACTATGACTAGATAATGTATTTTTTATGAGTCAGTCATATCAAACGACCGCGAGTAGCGGGGCCATTTCAAATGTTGATAATAATATTAATTTAGAGTTTCATTAAAAATGTGAAATTTATTGTTTATCCTATTACAGTGGTTACGATAACGCTTGCCCGGCCTTCACGCTCCACACTAATCGCGATCCATGCAGCGCGGGCGCACGCTGTCTGACCTGTTATTTAATGTTTACATTGACGACAGTTTCCAATTATAATTAGTTCTTTTTATCGTCGTTGGTGTACATTTTTATTGTAATTAATGCAAATAATATAATGAAACAAAGTTGGTACGTAGTCACGTAACAAATGTAAATAGGTTGCGGATACATGAGAGAAAGAGAGAGAATAGATTAGTCATTGTTTGGACAGAAGATTTTATTTTGAGCATAAAGGGCTTAGCGGAATGTATCTATTTAAATTGCGTAGTGAACGTAGTAAGTAACACTGCGTAATTTCTTACAAACTTAGTAATTCGTTCAATGGAAACTGGGCTGGTCTAGTTCTTCAACTTTCTACAGAAGTACGTAGGTGGCGCCCGACAGTCGACATTTAGAGACTTGTTGATCGGCGACAGCTTAATGGTATAATAGATGGCTTCCTATACTTTGAGATATAAACTGTGCGAATGTCCAAACAGTAATGTATTCAAAGCAATGCTAATGACCATTTGTTAGTCAAAACCTAAAAAAAGGTTATGACATCAGCACTGAGCATTGCCACCGTTTTTTTTCACACTGAGTCCTGAGATTCGCTTTCTATCATCGATAGGCAAGGCACTACTAACAAGCAACACAAACATGACGAAAGTGCCTCCGTTGCGCCACACGTGTGGGATGCGCAGGCGCCGCTCTGCCGTCGGTTCTAGTGTAGACGGCTTAAGGGTCCCATTCATTTCGCATTAAGCAATTTGGTGAACGCACAGTGTTTACCGGTTCATTCATGCGATTGTGCAATTGTTGATACGTGATTTATACCTACTGCACACATTAAACACTGGCGGTTACCGCACAAATATCCGATTACTGTATCCACAGTGGTTACTTACTGTAGTTTTTATTTTGGATATGACGCTAACGACATGCTGGGCCGGCAATTTCGGCTTATGGACACAAGGTTAGAGGAAATTCACACCGAATCGTGTTTAGATACTTACATATTATTGCATTATAATTAAAATCAACAGGAAGCACAGATATCGAGTGGATTTATTAAATGTCCTGTTTTAGATGTATGTATTTAAACGAACGTGATGCCATGACTCACCAACGAGAAGTCGTCTGCTTATGTCTTTACCTACTTTCAGATGCTGATAGGTTATAACGATCTCTCTCCTACTCGCCTATTATAGATATATCTGTCACTCTCTAACTCAACTAACACTTCACGTGTTTGCTGGCTCGCCTACACGACGTCATCTGTTAATTTAATTACTTCTACTTTATACCATGCTTATAAATGTTCCTATTTCTTAAATAATGCTCGTTTTCACTCTCATAACTGTGATGCGGGATTTTTTTACGTCAAGTAAAAAGTTTCCTCTTCGTGAAGGGAATAAGACCCCCACAGAGGTAAATTTTAAATTCCTAGAAAGACGTTTGTGTTAAGCACCGTCCTAAATGTATTAATAGATATAGACCACGCGGTTACCCGACGAAATGTTATCTGAATTGAATACTTTAAATAAGAGAACGTTTCAATTCATAGGTATTTGTGTGCAATATGTCACCAAGTACAAAGAATTCCTTGAGCGACATTCGATGTAGGTTAGGATGATCGTAATGACACTTGTATTATGAATATAAAGTTACTGTTTATCTTATTAACGAACCTGCTTATAGATGAGAAGATTGTGGTGTTAATCTAAGGTCAGTCGGTAGTCTCCGAGTAATGTCGTCATTTACGTAATTCTGTACTAATGATGATAATAGTCCTGTTCATAAAGTCGATTCGCTGAGTCCCGGACAACGGCTCGTTAAGACACTTGCTATTAATATTAAAGTACTGAATGACTATGATTCAAAGTGACAAATAAAAAGTGGAGAAGTACGTATATTATGTAAGTAAACTGGTAATTTAAACAGAAGGAACTGCATCCAGTCTTGTTGTCTGGATGCTAGCCAACTTCATCTAATTGGGTCATTTATATGCATTACAGAATTACTCAAATATTTTCTGTTGGTTTAAAATATAAATTATGAGGGATTATCTAGCTAAAGATAATACTAAATTATACCTCTGAATCTCGGTTTTATTATTCAAGAAAATATATAAAATTTTTGCCTACTCCCTTCGTGATATTATGTGACATTTATAAAAATTGTTTTAAAAGTTGAGTCATGTTTTTTTTTAGAATCCAAATATAAAATGACATAATATTGCTCAGCAATACTATAGAAATTGCCATTGAATAATAACAAATGTAACTGTTAGTAACAAGCTATTAATTTTTGCTTCCTACCCGCATGCATCCGCATCGATCTATCCTGCATTTCATTATGTTTTAACGGTGACTTTATAATTTGTGCTTTGTGATAAAACTCTCCCCTTTGAATAGCAAATGACACAATTGTTGGTTATTATTCTCTGCCACATCCATATTTTTCTATTTTAATGATGCACTATAGCTGTCCCGAATTCAAATATACTCTAGTAAAATATACAATTACAGAATTTCTAGCAAAATTCTCAGTCTGCAAAATAATTATGCTTATGAATCGTAAACTAAATGTTTTTCATGCTCCAAATAAAAATATTCTTAGAGCAAAAATATCAAACGCTAGCCGGAACCCTGTAACGACTTACACAGCCGTCTTCTTGATATCTCTAAAAGCATCCAACAGACGCCGCTCATGAACCTTATCGCCTAGCCATTAGAGATTAAATCTGCTTGTAAGCAGTCTTCAAATAGGACTTAATACGAATTAATTGGATATTTTTAATGTCATGGCGTTGTGTATTTATAAACCATCTGGAGGCGGATTGGTTCGTGGATGCGTTATTTGGGACTGTATTAGTACTGTTGCTATCCATGTGGTAATAATTTTGGTCTTCTTGTTTCAGGTATGTTGCTGTGTATAGTTTGAATCTATACTCACCAGTCTTTACTAAGATCATGAGGAGTACGCTGTAAGAATTCCGTCTTTCTCCGTGCTACTAGGCAATAAGATTATGTTTGTCCGTTTATCCAACCTCTCTGATATCTTATCAGTCACTGGCGTGTTATGAAAGAGCGTGTGTGCGCAAGAGGACAAGCTTTTATAACAAAGGTGTTTCAACTTTCTTAATGTCCTTTAACAAATATTAAAAAAGAATTGAACAATGGAGGTAAAATTTCTGCAGAATCAGACCTAAAAAAAACTTTGTAAGATAAAAATGCGTGCCGTATCCAGTATATTTGTATACTCAGTAACACAACAGGAACAGAACCGGCACGAGCGTACGCTCATTAAACCCCACAACAATGCAGGGCGGGGTTGCCTGCGTAATAAAAATTACAAGACGCTCAGGATGGGAGTGCCTAAATGGTTCCTTACTTGTCTCCGGTCACGATAAATCTAGTCGACTCATTAAATCTAAAGCATTAGACAAAAGAATGGAATTTGTTTTAAGTCTCATTTAACAACAAAAACGTTTTAGACATCAGGAATTTGAAAGATATAAAATATTTTTTCATTGATTGATTGCGGTTTTATTAGAACGTTTTAGTTCAGTTATTTGCAGAAAATAATGTATGGATGCTGCTATTCCGAATATGATTGTTATCTTGTATGTGACGTATGACTAGCGGATGATATGTGCCATGAATGAAACGTGGCGTGGCAATGGTGGCCAAGTTTTGGGCCGGTAGACGCGAGCCAATGACGCGAGGTTCCGCCAAGCTTCCGCCGCGCCCGTCCCGTCGCACTCGCGCGTAAACAATCATCAGATTCGTTTGTTGTCCATCACCCCGACTGATTTATGTATTCCTAGTAACTAGACCAAATAATATTTTGGAAGCAAATGCACTGGCAGTTGCTCCATACATGATTGACTCATGATTTTGACCTATTTACTTACTGTCTTCGTCGATGACGTAGGGTTCTTTTTGTAAATTAAGCAGAAACTGTTACTCAGCTATGGTTAAACCGCTTTGGTTAATTCAGACTTTGACCTCGCTTTAGACTGTGACCCAGGCAGATGAAATGCAATTATTTTGACCTTAAACAGTTTTCTCTTGCACAGATCGCGTTTCAAGTTACGCAACGAGAATGCGTCGGCGCAGATTTCGTCACCGCGGAAAGCGCGCTGGCCCATTAAATTGTTTTATTATGAACTCGACGCCATCTTGTGTATTTTTGGCTGAGGTTTAGGTGTTTATCTGGTTGGGACTCTGTCCAAGCAGTAATTAGTCAGTGTAACTTTATTTTCGCTGTCCACGAAAATGTTGGAAAAGAAAAACGTGACTTTACCCACATAGTAGCATTGATGTCAAAGCTGTCGGTATATTCTCATTATTTGTAAAATTAAATGATGATGAAAAAACGCGCAGACATCCAAACTGTTGCCTTCTTTTTTGAGAATTCGAAGCTGTAACATAAACATGAACATATTAAATCCAGCCGCCAGAAAACATATTCTTCCTGTGGAGTTGAATGACCGAGGTTTGTTTGTCATCCCACATCGTGTCTTCACAACTCCTCGCATCACCTGTTTCATTTTTCACTATCGTCGTAGCCGTAAACGATAGCTATTTTAATCTTCGCTCTAAAATTATGAATGAGCAGCTACAAATGACACTGGATCCGCATTCTATCGTTTTAAATATATTTAAATACATAAATCTGTTCATCGTCGAGTTCGTCTGGAGCGTTATAGGAAAATTCTTGTTTGTGCAGTGTGTCAGTTTGTAGGTTCAACTAAATTCCACCAATTAATTCACTAGCACGCAAAAGTTTCGTGTGAACAACTTGTTCAAAATTACTTTTATGTGTTCGGGTTTAATTGCTCTTGCTATTTCGTTCTAAGTACGGCATTATTCCACCAATTCTGTCTTCGAAACATTGTAATTTGCATATTTATTTTTTATGTTATGACTCAGTGTTTGATCGTCAACGCTGTTCGTACAATGATGTAATCTACATTTTGGGGCTATTGGACATAAGGGTCATAACGTGCCTCCACGTACTGGACACCGTAATAGGCGAATCACGAACGAACTGTAGTTGCATTAACGAACCCACTTACCTTCTTACAATTTCAAGTTTTGCGCTATCAATACATGTTCTTGTTACTGTGTTTACACGCCTGAATCAAATTGTACAACATATAACTTTTCACATACGTTTATCTCAAATATAGGTATCTCATGTACTGTTGTGTCCAAAGTAAAACAGAAGCCAACTGATGTTTAGCTAAGAGTGGTCAAGATTTGATACAAGTACGTAAAACGACCCAGTTAGAGCGTGTCGGAATCATGAGACCGTTTAATTTATAAACGTTCTTTAAAAACACTAAACATTCGACATTATTATTCTTTAAAATCTACTTTAATTCATCATCTTTAAGTCATTGGTTTCACGTTTTAGTTTCTGTCAAACAAATTTTCTTGTTTATAATAACAAATATCTTTTACTTTATTCTGACAGCTAAAAGTTATGTGCTCCATTTTGTGCGCAACTGGTATCATAAACCCTGTGTTGGAATAATTTGCGTTTTCTCGGATCAATACAATAAGATATATCATTGTTAGCTGATATTCCAAATAAGCCTTTACGTACACAACCGACCTATTTGTTTTCGGATCCATATTTAGCTATCAATCAAATCTGGTTTATTTGGACAAATCTTGAGCTTAATTGGCTGACAAATTGAAACCCAAATAGGCTTAATTAATTGTTTGGCCTTACTGATGTTGGCGATTACCGCAAGAAGAGTCCGCCATATTTATTTTTATTTACTTTTTCGGTGGTATTAAGTGCAGAAATATAATTTGATATTTATTTATTTTTTAATTCGCGTGTGAAGAGTGTTTTATCGTGTAAATGATTTGTAAGATCCCATCGAACCGGGCAAGCGCGGCGTGGGAGACGCACGAGGAACGTCGACCCCGCGTGCAACTATAAATATACAACACACTCCTTATCCATGCATCAGAACATCCTTGATACACCTCTAGATGAGATAGGTTCAGTTTTCAGAAATAATTTAAGTCATTTGTATCGTTTTACCTTCAAGTTTAAGATTTGTAGTAACGAAGACTGAACCTTATTATTTGTACTGTGTACTTTACGATGAGGTTTGTATACCTATGTGCACTCATCATGAGGTAGTTTAACGAATAGGAACAATGACCCAGTACATTTTGGAGACTGCCAAAATGTTCCGGTTTTTAACTTTTCCGTTAGGAACCAAAAACTGGCTGAACTCACCGTCTGCACATGCCATACTTAAAAGACGGCTGATACAAATTGTTTCGACAAAGTTCAATGCCATCTCTATATGGGTGATAGCAATTGAATCAGTTCCACTTGCAACGAATTAATGTTCATTAACAGAGAATGATATGACACGCCTGGCCGTTTTATAATAACGAAACTAGTGTCTCTCCGTAGACGTTCTGTTGTATGACATCAGCTATTTTATTTCTGACGATATTATCTTTCAATCTGATGACCTAGTGTTCCTTCCGAGAATTGGTTAAAAAGTTGAGGTAATACGAGGTATTCTTGATTGATCTGAATGCTGGGCTCGGCTTGGGTCGTGAAACGGAACACGGTCGTCCCTGATAACTTTCCCGGCACTAGGTCAGTTTTGCGCGGCTCGCTTAACGGTACAATCAGGTTGTTGCCGTCCGTCGACACGTAACAATGTGATTGCAGTTTTGAAACGTTCATCGTAAGCGATTCGTAACAATTGTGACCGATGTAAACTCTATTGCCTTGATATAAGAACGCAGTAGCTGTTTATGTCCGCTTCCAAAAGCCTTGAACTTGCCGATTGTACGGACGACGTTTGCATATATTGATAATGTTAATTTAATACTTTTTGGGCTGTGGCTGGCGTTTAGCTGAGATGCTAATGTGTGTAAAAGAAGAAAATAATTATATTAGGTTTACGTTCAATCATGTTACCAAAAGACTTTGTTTATTTAATTAATTTATGTAAATTGGTGTCGGTTGAAATGTTAACTCGGGTGTCACGTTTGATTGTCACATTGTCCGTTGCATTTTCTAAACGTGACGTAGGTGTACGCCGCGGTTAAGGATCTAGGTTTGTTAGCTACATGTTACTCATCGCTGACTTCTAAATTAGGAGGGAAAACAATGCTTCGTTCACCTTTGGCGTTGAGAAATTATTTATTTTCACGACTTCGTACTCACAAGAAATTGCTTTTAAAGTACGTAATAAGTGTAATATTGTGTAAGAATTGTAGAAAATTCACGATGCAACCAAAGTCGAGTGTGGACTGATGTTTCAACAAAAATTTACAACAAAATATTTTAATTCAATTTCAAAATCAAGACAAATTCCTCAAGCACAAATAAAGATTCCGTAGTAGAATCGGAATTCGATTAACGATAACCCTGCATAATATGCTTCCTTATAATATTTGTCTCAAACGATAAATGCCGCGAATGATGAGTTAAAGTTACGATGTTTCTTAAATTCTCGTGAGTTTTTTCTGCATCTACGTCATCTTGTTGCTAAATCTCGGACAAGTAGGAGCTTGCTTTACTTGGACGATGATATCACTTTTCGGACGCTAAAAAGATTAGTAATAATGTAAACAAACACAGTGTGTCTTACGTTTTATAAGCAGTATTAAACCATGTTTATTTAACTATATCGAAAGGAGATCCAAAATATCTAGTGAGTAATAAATTTAAATAATCTATGACCGGAAACCAATGCGAAGACTGTCTGGATAAACCTCGTATTGCAGAGAGAACGCAGATAAGGTGTTTGGACTCATCAATGCCCTGTGTTATTATGCATAGTTTCTCCGAAATGAATACCATTTGCAAGATTCACCATTTTAGTTTCAGAAATATTCATCAAAAATTGACAGATTATGTTAATTCAATAAAAATGCGTACTAAACTATGCAAATGTGAATAGATGGAATTATTCTAAGATTTTATTTATAAAGAACAAGTTGCACCTGTTGTGCTATAACCGTACCTTTGCGCAGGTTCTCTTTTGTGTTTATCAAAGGGACCCCTATTATTCAATCGCAGTTCCTTTGTTGATGACGTCAGGTATTGCGAGGGGCGCTCGCGCCGTCTTGTATGTATGAGGTAATCTTCAAACGTCCTTATAAAAAGTGTTAGGTTAGTAACATTTTTTTTCTTGTTAGATCTAAGATTACGGAATAACATTAGTCATTGGATTCTTTAAATTCGGTTAACGTCGATTCTAAAATACACTGATGTCACTATTTTACGATCGTTCCAACCCTAGCCGTAAATCTATTAATTGAAATTCTGATTAACGATGTAGACGACGTTTGCGTGTACACAGAATATTCAATTTGTATGCCACTGTTAGCGATACCGCACCACGTCGATCGTAAAATTGGTGTGAATACTACATAAATTGAGTATGGACAAAAATCCGTCTAAATAAGGAAAGACTATATCTTTTAAAATACTTCACTGTGCGTTTCTATCAACTTGTACCGAACTGTAAAGAAAGATGCAGGTTTTCTCCAAAATAATATCCTAATAAGGTCATAGCTTACGGCAAAGTACACAACAGCCGCATCGTATTGGGCAAGTCATTAGTGTTTAGTCCGCCTTGACGTACCGATGACGATGGATTTATTTATAAACGTTTCGAGAAGCGGTACACTCATACGCAAGTACCGTGGTAAATCTTCCATTAAAATACAATTATTTTGTCCTACTGAGCAATAACTCGGAACCAATGAATCCAGAAAAATGTCCACTTAACGGTAGCCGACCTAGAATCAGCTGATCATGAGAACTTGTCTTTATTAGGTTAAAAGCCCGTTACAGTAAAAACACGCAACAGCTGTGCTGTTTTATCCTTAACGTCCATGCGATTTGTATTTTTATCGTCTTATTTTTTTTACAATACTCATTATTGTCGATATTTTTACAATCATCTTCCTCAATGCCCTCATCACTAGTATTTTAACTATCCTCATTGGTGTTACCTGATTATATCATAGCTTTATTAGCACTATTTATTGTACCATTAAAAAATTAAGATATTCTCGCCTCCACAAAAGAATATTAAGCATATTTTATTGACGTCTTTTGTAAAAATACATTAACAAAGGCCACGCCTACACCCTATAATAAAATTCATTTCCTGACAAACGTCGGACAAAATGCATATGCATGTAATGATTGAATGAACAGGTATGTATTAGCATACAAATAAGTGTAGGCAGTTTTCATTACATTATCTCGTAGTTATCTTGCAAAACAATCGTCACGTTGCTCAATGATTTCTTCTACTCGCAAAGACAAAGGGATGACCGTTAGTAACTTTTTTCCCCTTTTTTTGTCCGCTATGCGATGCGTAGTCTTAACAAACGTTTCTCTTGTTTCCTGTCGTTGTTCCACATTTGCTACTAATGTACTGCCTATTGTTGCACATTGAAGAATTTTAATGACAATGGGTTGGTCTAAGAAACATGTTAAAACAACTCCGCAGTGACAAACGTCCATTTAAAACTTCGTATAGTATTGATCTTCAATTTATACGGTCGGACCTTTGACACAATACGTGTGAATTAGAGGCCACTAGTGGTGTAGCAGTCATCTGGCCTGTGATTGACTCAAACATAAGTGCCACATGCATGGAAACTTTGTTAAGAGCAATGCATGACCTAAAAACTAATTCAATGACAATAAAATAACTGTTCTATTATGACTTAACCGCAAGTCCCGTACGAGTAGAATACAAGCCCTTCGTTCTCGCAGTGCATTATCAATCGAAAATAAACCTAAGCGAGCTGCTTTTAGAATCTCATATGATATAAAACATGCCACGATGAACAGTGTAGTATCATTCTGTATCATTTGCACCAACATTGAATTCAATTGCTGTGGCAATAAAATCTATTTTAGGTATTCGATTGTTTATAGCAGCGAATAGTAAGTTAAGTGTGTCGGCCGTCGGAGTGGTTGCAGACTTCTCGTGTTACAGAAGCATGGTCGGTGTTAGCGTCAATGATACTCCTCTTTGTTCCAACAGCTGCAATTTGCCAGAGACGTCAACCATTGACCATTGTTATTAGCCCTATTTGTATTCATAATTTCGAAATGTGGTGCGACTACAATTTTGCATATTTGTTTACTTAGGATTATGGATGCCATTTGTGGAGTTAAATAGGACGAACTAGTGTTTTGTTGTCGTTCTAGCAACTACAGTATAAATGCATCTAAATACAACTATATTTAGTTAAACTCCTTGCTTAAGCAGTGAATAGTTTTAGTTGTTTCTTAGAAATAATAGTTCCAGTAGCCGATGTCAATCTTGTTAACACATTCCTTCAAATTCATTTATTATGCTAATGAAAAATTTATTATTATCTAAGGATCGTGGACTGGCGGCCATTAGGATAAAATCACTCCATAATTTCGTGACAAGTTCTGGGCGCGTTTGAGGTTACAGTTTACTTTCAACATTGTCCACACTACACGTATGTTGTTTAACATGAATGCTTAGAGAGAAATATAAATAGGTATTGAAATTAAAAGCGTGGTTGGCAGTTTCGTGGCTAACGTTGTGCGTAACGTTGACAACATGCGACCTTGTGTAGCTACTAATCCTTTTATCTTCACTGTGATACTTGGATCTGACGCCATTTATTAAGCATTTTGTTTTGAACATAATACTATAAAGCTTGTTACAAAGGCGGGTCTTAAGGTTAACGGGACCGTTAAGACAAGAATCATGGCGCCCAGTGATTAATAACTGAAGGAAGAATTTAATGTAACTTATCCAAAAGACCTATTTATTCTATTGACATTTGTATCAATGCAATCTTCGGAATACAATGAAAATGGTAATTGTGAATCTAACAGTGATGGATAGCAGTCTCTTATAGGTGTTTGTTCTGCGATTGAATCTGTTCAATAGTTTGAAATGATAGTTCATTTTGCTATACGTCTATTTGTGGTATTAAACGGTAAAAGAGAACTTGTGATTTGTGAAGATCAACTTCTTATTTGAAGTGATTTGAAAGTTGATTGTAAAGATTCTGAATATCGTAAAATTGGTAATAAAAATATTGTTTTAGAACAAAACCCAGTAGAGTATTTTAAGTATCAAAATGTTTAAAAACGACACACGATATGACCGGACGTTGTCGTTACATGTAAACATGCAATTGCATATTCATTGGTTTTCTATGGCCTCAATACTTATTGCAAGTTCTCCAGTACAAGATCGGAGTATACCGCAATACACAATATTGTCATCTAAACCCGTACACCTAGCAGGCGTAATTTGTCACAGGGCAGTACAATAGGTCGTAGACTACATGAAATATGGTTCTACTTGAAACCACATCTATCAGAATCGTTGCTTGCCATCGATATTTCATGTAATCCAATCTAATATTTCAACCTTCATTATCGAACCAAATTGGGAATTTTAATGGAAGTGTCAATTTGAGAGGTAAGCCGTGGCCTAATTCGTATTTGTTCAGCTGTGATTTGTTGGGCAAGTTTAACCAGTGCTAGCTAATGGTCAGGTTCTCAATGTCTACATTTGCAGAAGATTCTTGGACAAACTTAAAGTTAATATCAAATATGTCTTCTTAATTTTTTATATGTCTTATATCTACATCTTCACTCTAGATTCAAATGAGCTCGACCAGAGCATTTCATTTGAGCTGTTTACATGTGCCGACATTATTTGCTTCGGCAATAGTCCAGCAAGCAATTTGACTAGCTCAAACATCGTTCAACGCATACAATGTGTGCCTATTTAAATGCGATATCATCGGTACGTACATTTGTTCACGTAACGTTTACTGAAACTGTTCCAAAACGATTTGTTTTACCCACTTACCCATGACTGCCTATGCAGCCAGTCTGCCTTTATCAAATGTCCGTTCCACCATTATTCTCGGATTAATTCAATAAGATGCGAATATAAATTATATTAACACCAGGTAACATTTGTGTTACATTCGTCTTATTTTTCTTTTCTTCAGTCTCAGAATTTTCTTGTAAATAAGACGTTGACAGATGATTGTTTTCATCTTTAGTTGTTTTGTTTTCCTCGAGTTTTTGTCAATGTCAAATTTGTAGTTTTTTTTTTTCGTAATCTTTGATGGGAAGTTCCGTATTAAGAAACATGTCGTCCAAGCTGGTTTTTCTTATTTTGTCATACGACTATCTCTATATCCCAAATTGGTGTCTTGAGCAGTCGCCTTTACGTGTATCGATAGAACTTTTCAAAGCACCTAATAAGGGCAGGGGCCGGGTTCTAAGTGCCACCTACACACTACACAGAGCTGTACAAATGTCCATATTCGTCATTATGGGCGTTCTGACTAAGACGGTCGGCGAATCGGCTACCTTTGTTAGATGTAAGCTGATGACTATACTTTTTGCTGCGGTGGGCGGCCAATTCACCTTCGATATAAAGATTATCTTTATACCATGTAGGTGTAAGTACATCTTATTCTTGAATGCTTAGGAAGTTCGCTGATGATTTGATTTCGTAATAATAGTTCCGATATAACGTGGGTAGCTTAATGTCGGAGCATACTAATCCACAAATTACATATTTATTTAACCTTATTGCATAAGTTACAGTTGTTGCGACATCTAAATGACCTTCTTTTGGTCATTGAATGAATAGCTCTAGTTAAATGGGCAAATGCTTGAATTATACAAGTTCGTTTTAATGACTGCACACAACTACTCATCCAAGTAGAATGTAGGTTTGCTTAATGTTAATTAGACAATACAGAAACAAATAAATAAATGAAGTATAAAACCTTTTTTGTTGAGGTGTAATTATTTATACACGCGATTCAGTTTTCTCGTAGACTAAACATGTAATTATTTGTTAGTGGTGATTGGATAGAAATAATGGCTCACTGAAACATGTATCTTTACTTTAAAATCAGCTCATCAACAGCTGGGGAAGTATAAAAGACAAAGACTAATATTTTGGGTCTACATCTTCCGTTGTTGCTACACGATCAAAGCTAAAATAATCCCTAGCAATATGTGTTTAATCTAGCTTTTTATACTGTTTACAAAAATAACACCATTAAACAATGTTAGTGCCTAATATCAGAGATCAAGCAGAGTAATGACTAGAACGTTTTGAAATTATTCAACGCATAGAATTATGTTTTCATCTTGTTTGTAACCTATCATTTTGGTTCACCGATCTTCGGTTTGTTTCATCTCTGCTACCGCTTCAAGATAAAGACTCCTTAAAGTAATGGATTTTGTTTTACATTAGGGTTGTTACACAATACTTCTTTGTATTAAAAACATCTGTCGGTAATACAACACTCAGTATTAAATTTATCGATACGCTT
The DNA here is from genome assembly GCF_023101765.2 of Spodoptera frugiperda. Classification (NCBI taxonomy): domain Eukaryota; kingdom Metazoa; phylum Arthropoda; class Insecta; order Lepidoptera; family Noctuidae; genus Spodoptera; species Spodoptera frugiperda. The sequence goes on along the minus strand of NC_064241.1, from coordinate 5,992,190 downwards.
GTTAGTTTATTCTAAGAACAATGAATATGTCGTGATGGGGAATTAATGTAATAAAATGTATTTACATTTATTTATATAACACGTTATTAATTAGTATCTGATTGAATGCTGTAATGTCACGAGTTGACGTAATTTTCTTAGAACGCTATTTCATGGAGGCAATAGTTCAAGTGCAGACCAACCCTATTCTTGTCGTTCCGTAATAGGCTGCTCAGCTATTTTAATGACTATTAATTTAGATTTAAAGTACGCCTTTAGAGTTTTATGTGTGCCTTCAAGAGTCGAAGTGAATTGTCCAAGAGCTATTTATAAATACGTGACATAATTATGCAAGAAACTGACCAATCAATCAGTGTTTAAAAAATAACGCATTCATTTAAACATAATACAACCAACTTAGAGAGTTTGACAAATGAAGTATGATGTTGGAAGCTCATGTGATTGATATTTAGTCGTATAATATTAGCGGTTGAACCAAGAGATGTAATTATGTACTTTATTAAGTTGATTAGTCAATATATTAAAGGGTCATCAACGTCCCTTTAGGTGTAATTATTTGACTGCACTGGTCTTGTTAAACATCAAGAGTTGTAGATGTTATATTTCATTCCAATTATATATTATTTAGTCTTGTTTCTCTGATCGTTAAGTTAATGGTAACCATTTGTCACAAACGCAACCTGTAATGATTTAAATATACATATTTCGAATTGATAAGTAAATATTATACTTGATTTCCAGAGTGATTGCTCATGCGACTGTCGACCTTAAAGATGATTAGAACAAAACATTATTGGGTTTTTATTGCGTGAAATTCTCATCGAATAAATTTTTGATTTTTTTGAGACAACTAACGAATGAAAAGTTGATCTAAATATTAAGAGCACTATTCAATACTTGGGAGAACTTATTTAAATTAACAGCATCTCAGCGCCAGAACTGCCCGTGTAATTGAATTCCCACTGTACTTAAATTCAAATGTAATATAATATTGATAAAACAGCCAATAAAACCTGGTCATATCAAAGTATTCTTCCGACAAGAGATGACGAATTTTGTATAAAAAAACCTCATTGATTGATATTTCATCTGTGGACCTTTGAACTTTCTGTCGTGTGGACAATGGGCCGCGCTCAATTAGGCGTTAGGCCTCTGTGGGTGGTCCGATAGTATAATATGTTCCTTTCGCCCTGTAATCAATAAAAATGCGCCTTTAGTGTACATGTCAGGTGTAGTGACGTTTTGACGGAGTTGGTGTGAGCTGGTACTGGTTTTGTAACAGAAACCGGCGCTACACTTACATTGTGCCCATTCTTCTGTACAGTTCGGATGTAAAGTTGAGATCACATTCTTTTATATGGGGTTATTATGAATGTATTGTCCCGGTGTTACCTTTTATAGAATAGGGCAAACTGTGACTTGTAGAGTAGTGTTGCAACATAGTCATGTTTGTAGAATAGCTTGAGATTGTAAGTTTTATTCGTTTGCGTTAGTGTGACTATTAAAAAGAAGCATTTTTGTTACCTTACCTTACCTAGCAATTTTTTTTCTAAAAATGTCGCATTTAAAAAATTAGGCACTTGTCACATAAATATCGGATAATTTATATTTACGCGCAATAGTATCTAATAATTCTTACAAATAAAAATCAATAATTATGTAAGTAAGCAAAAAATGCCTTTGTAAAATATTTACGAATGCAACGCACGAGTATATTTTTGTTCATTCATCCGCGACGGACATTTATTGTAAGATAACACCTACGTTTTATGTTACTGTGTACCAATAATGTTTTTAAAGAATTTTTTCTTTGTAATTATTTTAGCGTCGATTGAAATTATTTAAGAATCTTTATTGAATTTTCCGATTCGGTAATTCCTATAAAATGTTTACCCGCGGCATTTGGTACGCAGTCAGACATGCATTTATTGTGTATCATAACTACATAGTAAAAACTAAGCGTGTGTACTAAAAGCCACCTTCCTACAAAAATAATTTATTATTTCTTAGAGAAAACATACCCCCATTCGCTATTAAATTCTTATACTTCATATGAATTTTAATCACTAAAACAAAAGCAAAAATAATACGAACAAAAGACGCTGTTATGTCTATACGAGTAGTCTACAATTCCTTAAATACTAGAGATGGAGCTTGGAACAATCTTCGAATGTTTAGTTATCGATAAATTGCCGTCGACCATGTCAATTAATTTCAGCGTTGACCGAATTTTTCAGCACGTTTCTCGGCTCTTCCTGATCAACACTACATTTTTTAAAACACGGGAATGTGCTGTTGCGCTTGAAGTATTTTAATGTTCTAGTGACTTAAAATTAATAGTGTTGATTAAACATAACATCTCTCTTGTTTTTTTACGATAAAACGGATATGTGTAGAAGACATAAGTTCAACATCAGTTTTCACTACAAAAAAAAAAATCTTTTATGAAACTTACCTACTTAATTTGAAACAATTTATGAATCGATTTATTAAATCGAGATGTAATAAGAAATCGATAAAATAAATTATAATTAATAAATTACCCAGTATTGGTGATTGAAAATTATCCGTGAACAATCACAAATTGTTAACTCAGTGTGTGCAATTAAACGCAGTTTTGCATCAAAACACATTATTTGTGACATTTGCTCGTTGAAGTTGCATTATTAACTGACGGTTGAGCCGCGACCTCTTGACAATGCAGCATTAAAGCTGAGAACAAATACTTTGATGTTCCCGATATACCTATAATTTTATCGTCAATGATGTAAGCTTTGTTTCACAGACTTATAGTGGCCATAAAGGCTACATATTCCGATAATAAACACCAAACTTGTTGTCTAAATCTACCTACAAACTTGCTTTCCTTATTTTATTCATTTTTCGCAAAATACTCAAAATGAGGCAAGTCCATGACATTTCTACAAATCACTTAACTTGAACCGCTAATATAATATTATTTCGTTAATCACGTTTTAATTGATTATTTACTTAGTATATAGGAAATCCTGTTAGAAATTTCAATGTGTGTCATTGAATAACTAAATGCAAACACAAGCTCATTTAAATAGCTTCAAATTACACACCTGTTAATTTAATTAATGACAACACTGGCGTTAAATTTAGCATCAAAACTAATTATGTAATGAATGCCCAGTACAAATATTATTTAATGAATAAAATACGAAATTATATGATGGAAACACATACAGAACTGACCACTAGAAGTTATAATAGCGATTGGGATGATGGCCAATTCCAACTAGCGTTCGTCTACCTCTGTTAAACAGCCAAAATAAATAAAGTTTTATCTTCAACCAGTCACATGCGATTAACAAATATCTTGACACTTCCAACTAGTACAATAGTCTCGGCTCGACACTACTCCCAACTGTAGCCAAGAGTTTAACGACTTATTATTAATTATGTGATTGCTTCATACAATGTGTCTCCCGGTCATTTCTTAAGAAAAATATTTAATGTCAGGACATCATAATTGAGTAGAAAATGGACACAAATCATGACAGCAATTTTAAGTACTTTTGAATTAGATGCGTAAATTATATCACATGCATCTTGCATAAGTGCATAAATCCACTGTGACCAAAGTATAAATTAGAATGCCATCTGAATAAAATAAGTACCTACTAAACGTTATTCTAAAATACAAGAGTATTAGAGTGCCAAGTATAAAATAATGTGGTATTAGACAAGCATATTCGAAGAATCCCGTTAAATACAGCCAAACATATATACATACATACATACATGTTTTTCACAGTGTAAAGGCGGCTTAAGAACGCGTGCTTGTCATCGCTATAGCGCCTCGTCAGTGCCGAATTTAAAAAAAAATAAAGCGATTATTGAGAGTATTTTTCTTTTTGGTATTTTTAATTGCACTGTTTTCTTTTTGCGTGCATGTGCTTGAACTCTGTGCCAAGAGTCTCACGCGTGAACATCCACAAAGAAATAGAAACGGTTATTTCTGACTATCACCTCTAGTTGCGTGTGACCGCTGCACGAGTATTGGAGCTATGAATGAGTTCTCTATTAATGTGTAAATGAAATTATTTCATCTGTCATATCATGTAACGTTTTACTTCGGAGACAGATGCCATTGTTTGTCCGAGTTCCCTAAAAGTACGTCACGTCACGATTATTATTACTTTTCGCCAGTTATCATCCTTTTGGGTCTAAACGTTCCAGACTCCATGATTATTTTAAATTGGAATATATTTTGTCCAATCCAGGAATGAGTCCTCATATCCTTATGCTTGACACAAATTCTTACGACCAGTCAATCAGCGAGATACCTCTGAAACGTGCTCACGCCTAACAATGCTGGGTATTGGTTTTCTATTGGTATTAAATTAACATACATTATTCTATGTGCATATTATGTCATTGCTATTTTCGTGATACGTGTTGTCAACTGCCTTTCTATTGAGCTGTACCTATTTGTGCCTCATCAACCTTCGAAATAATCAAATCACAATCCAATCTGACAACAGTAAGATTTATGAAGGAATTAAATGCAGAATTACAGTAAAAACAAAATGGGTTCGCTGTTTCTTTTTTATTTCGCAAATAATGTTACAAAATCTTTTCAAACAGTCACATCTAAATCGTTTGCACCTAGTAATGTCAGACAAGTACTAAATGATTTTAAAAGCTGAACGTGCACTTGCATCATATGACAGCACTTTGGATTGCGCAACGCACTGAACTATTGTCAGAATATTTTTGTACATGCCTTTGTGATTGGGATGCGCATTGCTTGCGCAAACAGATCTGCCTATGTACCTACAACCTGAGCAATATCATTGGTTCTAGTTCCAAAAAATTGGCAGTGATTTCCATCTAAACATCTGTGTTTTGTTTTCTAGCATATTTCGCATGGTCCTTGACTTTTTGAATGCCTTCAAAGTCGAAATGAATTTTGTATTTCTTTAGGTGTAGTGATAAAGTTCAAATAACACAATCCATATCATTGTCTAGTTTGTTCTATCAGCTACACTACCTACAATACTTAACAACTTACTCACTATCCTTATGGCAACACCGAATGGTATCTGTAAGAATGAATAGCTCATTGTTGTACAAGGCAGCAGTAATTACATAAGCTAATAAACATTAAGTTCATGTGTCATTAACTAAAATAACATAAAGTATGTTTATATTTTATATTTCAACCGAGCTTTGTTCGCGGCTAGTGTTGAGACGTGAGAAATTCTATAGAAGCCCGCGACTTCAAAAGTCATAAAGATTTTCAACACGCTTTTTACTTTGCTGTCGTATTTATAGAAACGCTGCTTTCTTTCACCATCTACCTTTTATAGTAACATTTTCTGTTTTATATTGAATTTAAACATTGAAGTAGTGTATATTGGTATTATATTAATGTTTAAAGCTTCTTTTAGTGTTAATTTTGTTACTAGATTGTTTATGTAATGTAATTTCCCTTGTTATAATATCTGCCTCTTCTATATTACTTTCATCTTAATAATTATGCTAATTGAAAACAAACTGTTAATGCTAGTTTTTACCTAATCAAGAAGATATCTATGTCTTCACATACCTTCATATTGGGTTAGGGACATAGAATTAATTAGCAAAATTAGCTTTGCAACGACATCACCTGCTGGCCTTACGTGTATTTGATTACACCTACGATTATTACAAGAATTGCAATTGAATTGATTTCAATCATTGTACATCTGTAATTGTTAACTTATCCTTGGAAAAGGAATACATCATTCTAGCCAGTCAATAAAATGTTAGTAATAATGATCATGGTTTGTGGGACATTAAACATTGACATATGTATGTTTACTTGAAATATGTTGGCGTAGGTGGTTTACACATATGAAGCGTCGTACGAGTGATTGAGTGAGACGGCTCATTACAATAGGTTTTTCTGAGCCGAAATTGACACGTGTCGTTCAGTAGGCGTCGCTACCAGTCGCGTTAACAATATGTTATGAATGGCAAGGTTGCGTTTGTCTAGCTCAACCAAGTACTTCTACTGGCTTGCTATTGTCAAATATTTGCCTCAAACAATCCGCCTTGCTTGCAACTGAGAACCGCTTTTCTATAAGTACTTCAACCACTTCATTGCCCAAACACTCAAACACTGCTTAACTCTAAGACGTTCTTAAAACTATTTCTGTCGCTATGATACTCCTTGGAGTGATAGAGATAACATCAGATCTACAAAAAATAATGTTTTTCAGTCCCACTATTGAATTATATTTTCATTTGTGTTCGACTTCAACAATATTGATGTTGTAAAATAACACAATGTGTCATTCAATGACGCCATTAAATCTGTTTAAAATTGTTTTTACATTGTTTATTCAATAGTTTGTCATTGGTATAATTCTGTCATTCAATGTTTATAAGCTACGCCCACAAGACTTCCATTGAATATGAAGCCCATTCCAGAATGGTAGGTGTCGACATTTGATACTCTTCGTTTTTATTGTTGTAAGAAAAAATGTCAATACAATATTATTTAACACTCCGCCCAGAGTGATTCATGTATATCAGGTTGTCTCTAATTAATATTGATGTGATATACATCATGATAACACTGAGAAGTTTATAGTTTCCTTCTGACACCGATTTTTGCGTGAACAACGTTATAATGTAGGCACCGGACGTTATAAACTTTTCTATTGAGCTAACATAATGGTGCATTAAAGTCGCAAACTGACACGACAAACAGAAACATCCACAGCTCGTTGTTTTACGATAATGTTCCATATTATATTAATGTCCGCGTCGCATCGGCTCACGTGCTTTGGCACCGGCATAACACATAAAAAGGAAACCCGAATTTCCCTACTGTAAACTCGTCCTATATTTACAAATGGGCCCCACAAGTAAACCGTGAAAAATAAATATTAGGCGATAAATCAGCGAAAATCTCCGGTTTGCTCCAATGCTTTTATAGCTATAATAAAAGAACCGTCAACTGTGGATAGTGTTCGGGGAATAAATAGTTCAGATCGCGGCCAGTATTCTGGAAACTCGAACACGTAACAGTGCACATTGGTTCAGCTTTGACACATTTAGGCGATGTTAACTAGTGAGCTTATTTACACGTGTCGAACCTGCGTAAATCCTAACGAATAGGACCGTAAATCTGTAGCTGCTTTGTATGAAAACATGCGTATTCCTTCGCACTAAGACAATTTATTGAGATATAATTCTCCTTTCGTTAGTCGACCACACGTTTTACTCTTAACAATATTATTTTAACAGCATCCTCTTATGCTCCCAGTACAAGTCAGCACTTTAAAAACCATTATATTTTTGTGAAATTATTACTGATATTGTTGGTTTTTCTTTAACATAAATTACTTTTAGAAAATATGATGATGAGTTTTAACAAATCGTGTGTTATTATTACCTAGTTTTGAAGTGTAAATATAACGAAAGAATATTTGAAAGAAAACATGTTTGTGTAGAGCAAACAAATTGGTTTTCACTTCCGTGTGCTTGTATGCTCCCTCAGTATCAGCGATATCAGTGAACGTTGTATGTCTTTATCATTTACTTAAGAATGTCACACAAACAGATCGTCTTTCTTCTACCCTTGTGGAGTGGTATGCAAATAACAGTTTATTTTTTCATTCACACCCAATGTCTGCTAACTGCCATTCATAAAATATAAGTATTATTTTTCTTCGCTGCATTTACGCTTGACCACCTGTTTATGTGCACGTTCTCTGATATTAACATAACGTGTTTTGTCGTCGATATTCATATTTCTCAGTCACACTTCACACAATTAGCTGCAGTCCAATCGAGTACTGGTATGCAGCTCAAATATTTATGCTTGCTTTTATTTGTAACGGTATTTCATCTTGTGTCTCCACTGTTTATTCTAATGCTGGTTTTAGTAGATCTCTAAATGTCTCATCAGTGTCCGAATAATGAGGCTGTGCGACTCCTCCGACGTAAAGATAAAGATATCAAGATAAAAGCACTTCAATCACAATTGTAAAGACAACCTGCGCTGGCATTTCCAACTAGTTTCCATTTTGAATCCCTTTCGTAATGGCCAATGTCAGTTTCCCTCCTGGTGTGATTTATGCTCTCATTATTTTGCAATTTAGTACTTAAGTTATTTTACATAACGTTGGAATTAACTTGTATCTTTACAGTATTATTGTTTTCATTCATTCATTAATGAATCACCTTCAATCTCATTTCGTCACTTTTCTAAGTATAATTATTGTCATCGTCCCACGCGGAGGAATGACTAATGAAGATCTTGGAAGAACCATCTATTATGTTGGTAGTAAACTATAATTATACACATTTGACACACCAAAAACCTTAAAGTTAGTCAATGTTAGATCCTATAAGGTTTATAACATTCATTTAATATGAATACATATTTTGCTGGACAAAAAGTGCTTTATAATTTTTTGGTCAAAAACCATCAAGTTCAAAATTATACTAGGCTGAGCCTATTTGAATCCTCAGAGTTTACAGCTGCAGCACTTGGATTAAAATTTCTCTATGTTTGCATAATGCATGTGCATGACTAGACATTAGCCTATGGTACTTGGTATCGAGGACAGGAAGTAGGATATTACTGCAGCAGCTCCGTACGCTTGTTAAATAAGCTGTAAGAACACATTTATGTATCGTCACGCTCTTATCTTGTCTTCTAGGCAGAGTATCAAATCTAACTTCTATAGCAAACACTGCTAATTCTTCATCTAGTATCATTCTATTTAGTTGAGACTTTCCAATTTCCACACGACCTGAACAGTTGGTGCGTGTGAAACCTATGCTAAACTTAAGTTTAACTCGTGAAATCGTACGGTTTATTTATGTGTACTACAAATTAAAGTTGGGTAATGGCTTATGCAAATTTATTCATAATATTTCCAATCGGTTCGTTGAATCTTATCGGAATATAAGGCTTCTTATACGATATGCAACTTTCTACAATTTCATTCTGAAAAGACTTATTGGTAGGAAGTATCGTTGCAAGAGACCGTGCCGCCATGATGCCGTGCATCTGTTCGACGCTGTACATTGTCTGAAGCTACCGTACCGGGAACTTAACTCACTACTGCCTTTTGATTATCTTGTTCCCATTCATCATTCTCAAGTGCATCGCTTTCTATTAATATACAAACTACTTTGTTACTGTATGATATATGAAGAGGGCTAAGTTATTCATAGTCTATCTTTAATACACTTTGATGTCCAACATCATTAAGTTTGTTACCTTGTTCAAAATTAGTAAAATCCGGTTTGATTGCTCAATAATCTAATTTATCAAGCTTGATTACAAATGGGCCGTCTAAGACACACTATTGTAATGGTTGTAGGAAACAGTGGGTACATGAGTTCTTTGTTCTTCAATGTCACTGGTTAGGTTAGGATTGCATTTGTTACAAATCACTAAAGTGTACATACGATACACCTTGCTGGCAAGTTTGCTAATAGATTTAGCAAATGTATTTGTTTTTGTTAACAGTTATTTGAATAATTTACAGCTATATGACATCAGTTTTTTTTTAATTCGTTGTTAACCTATGTAACTGTGCTGGGGAAAGGTGCAGCTTATCAAATTTCATTAATTTTATTTGACATTTGGTATTTTTACATCTTTGGCATTATCATCTACTAACACAATTTCGTTTACGAGCCTACAAGTGTCATGTATGATTACTAGTCCTGTCTGTATACCAACGAAAACATATTTCAGTTTTATTTTGTTATACGTCCAACCGTAAATTATTACGTATGGATTCTGAATATAGGTATTTCTTGACAAAACTTAAAGTTTATTGGTTTAAAGAAATTTAAAGAATGGTATCGAATCATTCCCATAGAAACCATTTTTGTATTGTCACTTATGTACCGGGTAATTACCCACACATTTTAATATATCAACATAATTATTCGCGTGATTCAAGTCTTCGTGGTTGGCCGACGCAAGTGAAGCCGGTCGCTACTGACCGTGGTACTGCGTTTACGCATCGTCGCTCATCGTGTGAAAATTCCCCTTCAATCCACATTGTTCTTAATTTGCCCTCATACGTTTTATTCAGGGAACATTAATCTCAGCACTATCGAAAAAACAAAGCTATTAGTAGCTAGAGTCTACCTGTCTACTGCTTTGTGTTACCGCCAGACTTAGAGCTGTGCAACGCGTCTGGGAATTTTATACATTTTGGAGTGTATTCAAATTATTTTCATTGCAGAAATGGATAAGTCCTTAACACATTAAAATGGATGTTTTTCATTTATGCTCCAGTTGTGTCAGTCAAGTTTAATGAATGCACCTTATAATTTCACTGTCTAGACCGTGCGTCCGTTTACTTAGTTTGTTATTAAGACGGCCGTTGCAATGGCGTCGTCGTTAAATTACAAAATACCACCAGTGTTCTTGGTGATGAAAGAAATTAATTGTTTCCGCCGACCGATGTTAGTAACGAAAGTGATTTTGTGACTTAGTCTATTCTCGGAACCAATTATACCATTTGTTTCACTGGAACTGCAGCGCGTAACAGCCTGCGTGTAGATTGCCAGTTAATGACTTTGTTATGAAAACTGCAGATATATTTCTTTACACTTCGGTACGTAAAATACTCTATCGGTGTTGCAGGAAAATCTTTTTCTTCTCGTGTGATTTTGATTTCAAATTTAATTGGAACATTTCGTGTCTTCAAGCCATTATTGCGTGTATAGATTAGGCCTTGTTGGTTTTAAGTGAAATATTAAAGATCATTACGTTATAGTATGCCATTATGTGTTCATTCGGTAATGATATTATTATATTTGTTCAGTCCTTCAAAAATAAAACCGTTTTTGTGCTAAACAATCATTGTTATTTGAAGATCTTACTAAACTTAACCTTTAAACGTTACGTTAACCTTACAGACTTCATTTAAGCATGCTACAGTTAAAGCAAGAGTTGCTTAACAACTAAAACGTAAAATTGCTCAACTTGAACTTTATTTTACAAATATACTAAAGTTAATAGTCAAACATATCGATGATCTTTCCCAATAGACACATTTATCTTGATATATTTCGAAAATAATATAAAACTGTCCAGGGGTCGAGTTCAATTCTGTTTTGATACTGCGTGTTTATTCAATAAATAATTTAAAAGATCACACCGTCAGTAATAAAATGGAGTTTAATGTTTTTAATAGAAACTATAAAACTTTGTAGGCGGTAGGTCTTGGAGCGTAAAATCTAATCACGTAGCAATGTCCAATTCCGTGTGATAATAACGTTCTTGTGCTTGAAGTTACAGCTTATTAAATGCGTATTAGAATAGAATGAGGGAGAGGGATTACAGAGTGAACGCGCCGCGGTCCGCCATTGTGGACGGTGACAATGCAAGAGAGATTGCATTGCATTATCTGGAACCAGTAAGCGTACGTGTGTGTGTGTCAGTGTCGCAATACTCCAGGGAGAAAATTGTATACTACTACTAAACATATGAATTACACTGAATTTTTAATAGATAGTTTCAAATCCTGCACAGAAGGTTGTAATTATGATCTAGTAAATTGGCCACAGGTCAGTGAACTCGATTTAGAGCGCAATAGTTATTTGAGAATCATGAAAATATATTTATTTAACGAACGATGTACTTTATATTCAGTAACAGCTATAAGCCATGCGAAACTTGTTTTCTTGGCCGTACCTATTCATTAAGAAGAATTAATTTCATAGTCATTTTAAATTGAAAGTCTACCATTAATTTTGGTTACAAATCCAACTTTAGACTAACTGTACTTGCTTTTCCGTAGGTGGTCTCAAAGATCGAAGCGGCAATTGACATTTGTCACTCAGTGACATACAAGTTGCTTGCGCTCCTATTATAGTGAATGCTCTTCCTACGCCGGCGTTCAAACATCATTATGTTATAGAGTTATCAATATACCACCAACTCAATTTCAATCTTAACTCATGCACTCAAAGATAGATTTTGCTTACTAGCTTCTAAAGGGAGTTGCAAGGCTAGAATTACGTACATAGAATGATCGCGATTGCGGTTAGAGTAATCCGAGTAAATGGTAAAATTAAACCTTGTTAATACGAATACAACTAGGTATATTATGCGGCTTTGCAACCTGTTTGTGGATAGGTCTACTTTGATGTAACTTAATTTTGTGACACCGTAAACAAGTAATAAATTAATGACATTATCACTACCGACTTAATTAAAATCGATCGAAACATCAATTCATATTTAAATTAGTGATTTGTAAGATTGATTGCATGTTTAAATGTTACACGTTCCGCGTTTGTGGAAAACATTAATATACCGTGAGCTTCCCTCGCAAGTGGAAAGAATTATCACCAAGAAATGGGTTAATGTGATGCTCGTAGGCGATGAGCATGCAAGCTGTCATTAAACATTTCTGTTACATCTGCAAGTCTCATAAATTACTCTTGTACGTTACTTTAAACGTTTCCATTATACGTTATAATGATGCTAAAACCTGAATCTTTTAGTTAGGAAGAAGAGGTATAAACAAAGAGGAAAATATAGAACCCTGAACAAGAGTGCGTGAATAGATGTCCATCACTAAAGTCATCCATAGTTCACACGAGCCTCAAGTAGGCACACACAAGTTTAGTGGCTTGCGCAAGAACGACCTCATACAGACGACATATTTCGAACCTCGTCCACGTCAAAACTGAATACATTAATCAAACTCAAGCGCATAGACATGAAGTGACAGACAGACAGCCCCTAAAACAAGCTGGTACAAAACAGCCTCCATTATCCCGCAATTGTTTTTGTTTCAAACTCTCATTTACTAGTACAAAGACTGCTGCATTGTTCAACAACCATTAGGCCTCGGCCTCGAATTTTGCGGGCAGCGGGGCGGCGGCGGCGCGGGAGCGGGAGCGGGGCGGCGGCGGCGGACCCGTTCTCGAAACTAGCGGGCAGATCGCGCGGCACTACAGCGGTGTAGTGTTGTGTTCGTGGTTGTGTTGTCGAGATATTTGTTTTTATTAGCGAACGAAATCTTTTTACCCGACTGCCAAGGAAGGGTTATGTTTTTCGCGCGTATCTTGTATGTATGAGCCTAATATTCTTTATTACCTCATTTCTTCGAAACGGCTTGATGGATTTTGACAATCAGGGTATCGTTGGATTCGTCTTAATTACCCAAGTGTTCTTAGATATGTGACGTAAAACAAAAACCAACATGGCGGCCGTGAGGCGCCCTAGATAGGAGTAAAAAAAAATAATTTTTATTTGCTACAATATGGGTATCAAATTAAAGAGCTCATCATGAGGATTCCAAAATGGTATATCACTGACATATAGAAAAAAATACTATGTGCAATTATGTTCTTTATTATCCAAACTAAATACTCGTATAGGTACTACGCGACGCTATTGACTAGCGGTGTCTGAACTTAAAAGTGAAAAGTGATAATAAAAGTACGTCTTAACTAAATTATTTACAATGAATTTATTTATAAATAAAGGACTAGCGACCCGCCCTCGCTTTGCTGAACGTTAAATAAGGAATCTATCTACATAGTCGTTTACCTATAGCCCATGCGACGCGTCAACTGTAAAGACCGTTTTTTGTCTAAAACTAAACAGTGTAAAGAGCAAATTTTATCTTCATTTAATGTAGAAAATTAATAGACTATTAAAAAGGATAAGAATTAATATTATTACGGACAAAAACCCCTCACAATAAAAGATCAAAAAAAAAAAAAATAATTAAATAGTCCACACGACGAAAATTCTTTTAAAGAATTAGACCGTTTACGAAATTTGTAAATAGTAAATTTTACTGCCCTTAATCCTTCTTCTTTTTCTAATTCCTTTACTCTCTTTGTGTTACGCAATCAATCTAAAATAACTGGATCGACGTGTGTTATTTTTTTATTATCTTGGTATTGGAAGTAGTTCTCTCGTGTCGCGGGTGAAATCTTGAGAAACACATAGCCGTATTATAACTAACTAAAAAGTGTTAAATAAAAATAAATAAATTTAAAAAATTAAAAAACCCGACTGCATAAAAAACACTTTAAATAAAAACTGAAAAGTAAAAAACAAGCTTAGTCTAAAAGTGTAGATAGCAATGCTATTACCACAAAATTAAATAATTTCATAATCAATACACAAAAAATAATAATCTTATGCGAAACATAATTGAGTGTAACAGTCGGGACCCATTAAATAAACTGGACTAAAATCATTCAATATGGGTCCTGACTGTTGCACTCAATTATGTTTCGCATAAGATTATTATTTTTTGTGTATTGATTATGAAATTATTTAATTTTGTGGTAATAGCATTGCTATCTACACTTTTAGACTAAGCTTGTTTTTTACTTTTCAGTTTTTATTTAAAGTGTTTTTTATGCAGTCGGGTTTTTTAATTTTTTAAATTTATTTATTTTTATTGATTCAAATTTATTCCTAACGCTCGATTTACTGTGGGCAAAAGAAGAAGACCTACTATAGGGCAAGGAAAATAAATGGCGAGTTTTATCGAAGTTATGAAGAACAGAGACAAAATCCCGACAAATTCTACGACTACACTAGAATGAGTGTAGAAACTTTTGACTATATTCTTGAAACTATCAAGAGTGATTTCAGTTTTTGCTTTAGTCTTCAATATTCAGTTCGTTTTTTATTTCTTCCCATAATTGGTTAATTTTTCTTCTATTTTTATGGTTCACATCTTTGCTGTTCCGTATGGGTGTCCTCTCAAAGATTGCCGAAATCATTTGCTCTTGCACGTCCGAGGACATTTTGATACAACTCACAAAAAAAAATGTAGGTACACAACACTATACTACAATGCAGACGCGCAACGCGGGCGGTCACCGCTTGACTGGAGTGCACCGCTCGTTGCCCGCTCCCGCGCCGCTCCCGCGCCGCTGTTTTCGAAAACCGGTCCATTTGATTATACGCAAGATCCTGCCGCTGCCGCGCCGCCGCCGCCGCCAAGTCGCTGCCCGCAAAATTCGAGGCCGAGGCCTTAGGCCTCAGCCTCGAATTTTGCGGGCAGCGGGGCGGCGGCGGCGGCGGCGCGGGAGCGGGGCGGCGGCGGCGGACCCGTTCTCGAAACTAGCGGGCAGATCGCGCGGCACTACAGCGGTGTAGTGTTGTGTTCGTGGTTGTGTTGTCGAGATATTTGTTTTTATTAGTGAACGAAATCTTTTTGATTCAAATTTATTCCTAACGCTCGATTTACTGTGGGCAAAAGAAGAAGACCTACTATAGGGCAAGGAAAATAAATGGCGAGTTTTATCGAAATTATGAAGAACAGAGACAAAATCCCGACAAATTCTACGACTACACTAGAATGAGTGTAGAAACTTTTGACTATATTCTTGAAACTATCAAGAGTGATTTCAGTTTTTGCTTTAGTCTTCAATATTCAGTTCGTTTTTTATTTCTTCCCATAATTGGTTAATTTTTCTTCTATTTTTATGGTTCACATCTTTGCTGTTCCGTATGGGTGTCCTCTCAAAGATTGCCGAAATCATTTGCTCTTGCACGTCCGAGGACATTTTGATACGTCACAAAAAAAAATGTAGGTACACAACACTATACTACAATGCAGACGCGCAACGCGGGCGGTCACCGCTTGAGGCCTCGGCCTCGAATTTTGCGGGCAGCGGGGCGGCAGCGGCGGCGGCGCGGGAGCGGGGCGGCGGCGGCGGACCCGTTCTCGAAACTAGCGGGCAGATCGCGCGGCACTACAGCGGTGTAGTGTTGTGTTCGTGGTTGTGTTGTCGAGATATTTGTTTTTATTAGCGAACGAAATGTGTGAAAAACGGTGACAACATCTTTTTGATTCAAATTTATTCCTAACGCTCGCATCGCATTAGTTACTAATTATTCTATAAAACATAATAAATATTTTATTTGACATAACAAATCATTTTTATTTTCCAAACAAATTCTACGATTACACCAGAATGAGTGTAGAAACTTTTGACTATATTCTTGAAACTATCAAGAGTGATTTAGTGTCTAGAATTAATCCAAAACGATTTAGAGGTATATCGTCCGAGGACATTTTGATACGTCACAAAAAATGTAGGTACACAACACTATACTACAATGCAGACGCGCAACGCGGGCGGTCACCGCTTGATTGGAGTGCACCGCTCGTTGCCCGCTCCCGCGCCGCTCCGCCGCCGCTGTTTTCGAAAACCGGTCCATTTGATTATACGCATAAGATCCTGCCGCTCCCGCGCCGCCGCCGCTGCCGCCCCGCTGCCCGCAAAATTCGAGGCCGAGGCCTGACAAGTGTTTCGACACCTGTCAACGTCCGTTTGTGACACGTTACAAAAGGAGTTTTTATACGATTCTGATCTTGATGCAACCTTGTGTTGACCATCAAACGATTCAACTTGTCAAACCGAGTACCCTGTCAATGATTACTGTCAAATTAATCAAATAATTCAATGTAGTTTAGTTTAATAATAATTTTAGCTTGAAGATTTAAGAAGAAATATAAATCGACATAGCAATTACAAAATATGTAGGTGTCGTAAATATGAAGCCCAGTAGCAGGTATCGCGATCGACTGGGTGCCAATTAAGTTGTTTGGAATAAAAAAACTGCCGCTAATATGAGGCATAAACATATCATCCTAAATGCGTCCACCATCAATATGCAAGAAAAGGTGGCAATTAAATATATAATCCATCGGCTATCACACGAGTCTCGTGGCGGGTTAATGGCTTGTTTACTCACTCTGCCGCCCTTATATGGCGTGAAAGCTCCTCCGCATTGTCGCCAGCCCCTCAGCGGGCTCGGTATGGTCAGGCGGATACGTGCGTCTGAGCATATGAGCCATTTGATAGCGTGAGAGATTAACAAATTGAAGACAGCTCACATAACTGTACTGGACATGTTTTACAGATAAAAATTAAAATGAGAATACTTATTTCATTTTTTATCATTAGGCACTTACATTTCTGCAAGATAAGATATGGGAAACAAGAAAGTTTTGAAGTCACCTCTTTAAGTAAATAAAAATTGGATTGATAAGATACTAAGCTACGACTTGCGTTTACAAGTAATAGCTTCGGAATTGATTGATTGCCTGAAGATAGTAAAGTTACTTCTGTGTAAAGTATTGAGCACGTGCCTTTAACAGATAAGTGAGTTACTTGCTTCATAGCTCGGATATTGTAAAACAGATGGTCATCGGATATTGCGTACGGAAATAAGCCGACGACGATGACGCATCACCTCTTTATCTGGATAAGGAAGATAAAACGAGACCCCTATGTTTGCACAACGATTCTTCACATGCGGTGGGGAAATCGCATGCTTGAGTTATAATACTTTTGCACTAACAACCCATATGGTCTATGATCCACTTAGCATTGATACAACGAATAACAGCATTAATAAATAAATTATTCAGATTTTGTTATTTATCTGTTAGTAATTGCTATACCTATATAATTATCCTTTCAATTCCCTCCATTTAACACGGTCTTAAAGTATAATATTAAGAATTTATAAGGTTAAGTTTAGTACCAACTAGTGAGCAACAAATGATGGCAGGAGATGAGTCATTCACGTCTTAGTAAAAATGTGTCTTGAAACAATGACGTCACTGTTTGGGGGGTGGCCTCTGTTCGTTATATTACCAACCATATAATTAGAGGTGCAATATCGGATCTATCAATATATCTGTCAGATGATGTCATAGCAGTCATCAACTATTGTCCTAGCCTTCAAACTTATTACGAGTACAGATCCAATACTTACTAAAAATATTGATTACATACACGATGAAGCCACTAAATATAACAGCGTTTCCAGATAGCTGTAACCATTAAAACAATGTGTTTCGGCAAACAACGTAATTAGGTATTGTAAGTTTTCCAAAAACTATAATAAGTACTCGTAAAAGTAGGAATTTTCCACGGGACATAAAACTTCATATTTTACTAGTAAACGTTTGGGACGGACGGTATTCTAAAATTAACGAGTCAATAATAATATGACATGTTTCATGAGTAAAATTTATTACAACAGATGTTGTACACGTAGCTAACAAATGTATTTTTTTCTTTACAGAAATAGCAAAAGTTCGAGCAAGTTTATTCCAAATAAATGGAGTTAAGAAAGAACCACTCGTTCTACCAGAGCCCGAAGGCGTGGTCACCACACTCACAGAAAAAGTTTACGTGCCAGTAAAAGAACATCCAGATGTAAGTAATTACGTAATTAGTATGCTTGCGTTTGATTCTAGGGTTTATCTGTAACGCCTGCTAGCACAGGTCAAGGGAATGAAAACGATGATTACACTGCTGTATTTAAAACGTGATGCATTATTACAATCACACGACCAACAGTCAGAAAGTCAGAACTACCAGTAAAGATTTTGGAGAACTTCCCATCGCTTTAGAAAATTAAGCCACCAATTCACTCCGTAACCACGTTAGACCAATTTGCTTCATTACTTACAACTCCAAGAATTCTAATTAAAGCAGTATCGTTTCAAACTTTATGGATTTACCGAAAACATCACTTCTTGAATTGGCTATACCTACGCGACGTTATTAGGTCATGGTGCAGTTTAAATTTCCTGCTGATGCAGGAGAGGTGTAAAAATAAGACAAGTATTTTATTTCTGGTTAAATTTTCCATTGCTTAGGTGTAAATCTAGACGTTTGCTTTCGTTACCATTAGAGCGGGTGTGCATTTGTACGGTTATGTTTTGTCAATACGTTTTAAAGACATATTTTACACATTTGATCATACTTTCATACATTGTTTTGATACCTTTTGCGGAAAGGTGACACGCATGCCAAATGTCATTGTTTACAAGCTAATTAGTCGTATTCATACAACTTATATGCCTCATTCACAGTCCAAGTATCAGAATATAATGAATGAATACTTTCTTAGTGTACACAATGCCATAGTTGTTCAATCATTAATTATTTGACTGTCGAGTCTTTTATGCAGCGTCTTGTTTGTTATAAGTGAATGTAAACACTTCTTCTTCGTTACTGATGAAACTTGTATGCATATGATCCGTAAGATATGCTCAAGCAATTATAGCCATAATGAATTTGTATTGCTTGACAAATACTCGAGTAATTAATTCACCGCTGCAAATGTTATCCTAATTAAGAGTCATTGCAAAATCGATGTAGTACCCCACCGGTTTGTTATGTCCTCTATTGAATTGCAAAAAGGTAATAAAGGAAGCTGCTTGTCAATTACGTTGCAACATACGTTAACTATCTCCAGCAGCCATCTCAGTTTTCTAAAGTTTTTTAAACGGATAAGAATTCTAATAATTTCTTCGTGTACCAAGCTAATTGTTAGGAACAACGAGTTACTGCAATAGTTGCCTTAGTCATACATATAGAAATACAAGGTTGACAGGCTGCTGCATTTGGTGACTGATGTCAGGGCTATCTCGTCTTTGATATGATTGTGGTTTCTCGCACGACCCTCACCGATACCTCCCATTCATTGTTACTAACAGATTCTTAGCCATTTACAAATGAACACGAATAGAACGCCTTTTTCGGCGACGGGTTCATTGAACTGAATGATTCATTATTAAAATCGGATAACATAAGCATTCCTCGTATTCGTGCCAACTACGAATGCAGCTGATGAAAATATTGTCAATGCATCAGTTCACATGTCGCGCTATTTGGCTTCCAATGTACTTACTAGTTAGTTTATTTATATAGAAGTTACATTTTGTACATGTAGACCGATAAGTTCAGTATACTGTATTTGGGTTGGTTTCATTAATTTAAACATATCGGTCCCTATAAGTATGATGTTACCCGCATGTTTTAGGTGTTACCATATTTAGAATATGTTGGAAATATGGTTTTATTACGTCATGTGAAAAACCTGATTTTCTTTGACAGCTTGTTTGAAAAATCAGTGCGGTGACATAATTTGGTATCTCATTTTCATTAGCAATCGTAATCTAAGCCCCTACACAATGTACTTAAACGATTGCACCTTACAAGACAAGTTTAATGTTAGGTATATTATCCATTCCATTTTAGATCTCATCTTCGTTTACAAAAAAAAGTAATTCCAATAATCCATTTAAAGTGTGTTAAGAAACTAATCAATATTAGTGGGATGTGTATTGACTCATAGACGTAATATATTGTTGGCGCCATAAACTCGTCTGCGACTCCTTATACGGTGTCATCTAACGAACCACGGCCACTGAATTAATTTAGTTGAATTTTATTACAATTTTGAGTGGTTGAATAACAATTACTGAATTTATCACGTGATAATGTGAGAAACAGGAACATTAAGCCCAATTAAGCTGGAATCGTCTAATCAAATGTTTTAATGCAGCGTTGAGATTTTAAAATAAAATTTGATGACTTTTTTGGTAGTGATAGCGAACAATGCTGCTCAGTATGAGACCACGGTTGGGTATTAACGTAAAGTTTTATACATTGCATCTGTATTTGGGCCAGATTTATTTCCAAAACAACAAAATGATGTTAGTATTCATGAATCCATCAAGACCATCCTTCTCTTAACCAAACACTGAATCTGAATATCCATGTTAGATAAATAAGTTATCATAGATCATCTGAATAATTGCGTGGAATCCAACAATGTAGACGTAAATCTTAAGATAAATTGATCTTTGAATGATATTGATTGGCGATCAAAAGAACCGTTCCGAGACATTGGTCACGTACACAGAAATAATGATGGAAACCCTTAACGATGCAGATGGTTGTCACATGATGCCAGTTCTAAGAAACCTTCGTGAGCTGTTTCTAACACTTGGAATAATTTGATTGGTCTTAAACGACTTTGCTAGCTTGCTTTAGTGCTTAGATACATAACTGCTAAGTTTGTGGAGAAGATAGTAAAATTTTGTAATGTAGAAAGTTAGATTGGAATAGATTAGAAAACTCTTTATTGTACACCATTAAACACAAAGGATCAGTCAGAAATTGAATTCGAAGTACGTGAATTCTTTCTAATGCTTACTTTGTGGCAAATGATTGACTTTCAACGTTCAATCATTTAAGTTAGTACTAAAGCCCTTTTATTAAGCTGCTAAAGAATATTCAATAGTAACTATACATAATACTGCATTTCAATTTATGCTTTACGTATATCGATGCCAATAAGTTTACTCCTTAGTCTTAGTTATATTTTTTGCTTCGGGTAAAGATTACATAATGATGTTTCATCCAAAACAAATAGTTGTTTTACCAAACCTTCAAATACTGTTTTCTCAATCGGTAATTATGCCATCAAAGTTTTATTCGCTCGCAAAAACTGCGCCGTAAACTAAACTCTACACAACAGAAATAGAACTAACAGTTCAATGCGTTTCGTGTGTTGAACACATTGCCGAAACAATAGTTTTGGTACACCGGTACCAACTGCTGTGACTAATATCTTAAAATGTTTTATTTTTGTAACTGTACGGTCCATCTTTATAGCGCAAACAAATAGCAACGTTTTAATTCTTTTCTACACCATTGTCTGCACACACCCGGATTTAAACGCGCATTTCAACACGTTTATTATTCTGCTCCATTTTATTTACCCCAGTCTCTATTCAGTTTATTTTACGATTCCACTTGGCTATGCAAATAGGTATACTTGTATTATAATTTATATTTGAAATTCACACTGATATACAATGTGAAATTCTCAGAGTTGCAGCCTCATACATGACTCCAAGAAAATATACAACAAACCACAATATTTTTCCCACAAATTATATTTATTCAATGAACCATAAACAAATCACGTATTATGTTCTATTTACAGTAAAATTACTGTTACGATTGAGACGTTTTGCACATATAGAAATGCAGGATAGATAGTTAACTAATTAATTCTTTTCCTAGTCCTTTATAGAAAAAAATGCGAACCAAACGCGGAACATGTCGTGTTCCGCATTGTTGGGGTTGCAAATGATATGCTGAGCACATACGAGTGCGCTCGAAGCTGCTCGATCATAGCCCACTAGATGGAGAGCTCCAACCTCATTCTGGTCCCACAGGTTCCCGCTTGCACCGCATAGTGATGTTAACACATCGATAAAATGCGCGCGATTCCAAGCACGAATATTAATATCGATATCCCCTGCATTTGAATAGCAATAAATACGTTTGTATAATCTCATAGACTTTAAATGAAATTATATTTATATGCTACTACTACAAATTGCGAACACGTTTAACGCTCAACAAGTCTGAGTAGGTATCTGTTTTGGTCATCTTGTGCTATTCCTGTAACAAGCATCTACTTACCTTGTACGAACATCTAAATTCATTATAAACATTGCATCTTCGTGATTGCTAAGTTTAGAAATAAAAATAGGTTATTTAGAATTTCCTCTCCCACGATTTCAACATTAGACGCTGCCTAATAAAACAGATGTGCTTTACATCAAAACAGCAAAAGTCACGATCGTATCATAAAAGAATCGACATCGATACAGTAAGAGGTCCATGCCTCGAAATCTGCTTCATTCCATTTAGGGCCGGAGGAGTTATTAAATCCTGCCATATCGGTGGGGACCGTTACTTGGCTTTTTGCTGCTCAAGAAGTACCAGTTGATGCGTGTCTTAATGGAGCATCTTAGAGCGGCACACGCTGAGAGAAAGCCAAACATCTGTTATTTTATTCAAGGAAATATAAAGGTAGATTTAGTTGAATAACTTGAACACAATTATCCTTATCTGCACTTTGAAGTAGACGCTTGATTACTTTCGTAAAAGAGGAAAGCCTCAATGTTCATTAAGATTCTGAAGAGCTTAGCTACTTATTCTATACGCGGGGTGAATACGTAAGACGATATAAGTCTTTGTATTGTTCGGAGCACCACAATAGATATTAGTTTCTACATAAAACTTGTTGCGTCGAGGCCTAGCTTGTGTCGTTTTGCCTTAATAAATGGGGTATAAGGACGTGAATGAATGGCTGATAAATATACGGTACATTTTAACAACCAATGGACACTGACGTCTTTTGAAACATTGGAGACTGGTAGTAAAATTCAGTGAGCATCACAATAAACCCCACTTTACTAGCAGTTAAATTTGTTCTTTCTGGTGACTTAAATGTTAACAGCCCGCCTAACGGTTTTCGATTGCGGCGTTGAAGTTTTAATCACGTTTTTAAATTCTCTAAAATACTTTAATCGGCACATTTCACTATTTATACGTCTTGTAGGTAGTATAGCATTTCATCAGCTACAAGACGCTTGATTTTTAAAGTCCGTTACTTCAGGCAATCTCGAATTTTGTTATTAAAAGATTGAAAATCTTGATTTGAGTATGTAGGTTAAGTAAATTTGATAGAATTAAAAACACGAATAACCGACTCAAATAAAACTGTGAAATTATGTATTTTTATCGGCTCATACCAGTAACGACTACTTTATTTCCAATTATCTAAACAATATTAGCATTATACATTTTTAAAGACCTATACATCCGCTACACGGTAATTAAAATTACTTTTAAATTAAGTATTATGTAATAATAAAAGTTGTAATGTAATCGCGTTAGGTGGTACACAAATCTATAAATCAGCTATTGTAGGAAAGAACGTAAAACAGAATTACACTCGACGTACTGGCCGGACGGCTGAATTGTTTTAGTGGAAACATGTCTGGCACAAGCAGTGTGTGCTTTATCATTCGCGAGTGCAAACATCAGTAAAAGCTCGCGAATGTGTTTCAAAAAGATTAAACAATTCTCGCTACTGCACCATCGAGAAACTTGTTTAGGTTACGACCAGTCAGGAATTCCAAATCGAATGTTAGATTAACGATATTTCGATCTATCAATAAATCGATTGTAATACTTAGATTTTATACCGTCTAGTGAAAATCAAACACTAATGAATGGCTTTCAAAGTCTTCCTGCCTCAAGCATCTGTCTAAAATTCTTTCTATTTTTTGCTGGCGATAGCTTCAAAGATGTGTGCAAAACGTAAATTTGCTAGATTTTCAGTTTTTTCTTATAGTTCAGTGGCCTTGAAAAGCAGTTGGTAGCAGTAATATAGTAGGACATACATTGGCGATCACAATAATGACAAATTCGCTAAAAAATACGACCCCACATAATCTGTCTCTATAAAAAAGTTATAAATCGGCCTTAATTTATGTCTCTTGTACGGCTTGCAAGCTTTTGGAATATATTTTTGACAAAACTCGTCTCGCTGTTTTAAAGTATTGCAAGAGAAGTTTGTTTTCTAAATTTGTTGAATGTGTGGGCGTCTCCCTGTGTTTTCCTCTGACATCGTTGCTTTGTGTAGGTAATTTAATGTAGTTTTCTTATGGCTTTAAGTCTGTAATATTAAGCTATAACGTATGCAGTAAACGCACGTGTGGGTGTGCCGCTAATATCCGCTCCATTTATCTCCAACACTGTAAATCTGGACAAATGAAGAATGGATTCATTGAACTCTTTTATAGTCACTATTTTCATCGTGGCAGTTTCATATTCTAAATGTAAATCTGTTGGTACTGTCCATGTTTTTCTGAGTTAAATACTCACCTATGAACTATAGATTAAAACGAAACGATTCAGTTTTAACTAGAGGTCGTAGATTAGGTCCCATGTTTGGCAGACGAAAAATTCTCAATAATTCAATGTCGAGGTTGTGGCGACATTGACAAGTAACAAGTGACAGATGACAGAAGTCGCACATAGACTAACGACGAGCAAATCAATTTCAATTAATACTTACTTAAATCCAAAATTACAGTCTTGTATCTATTTATGTGACTTGTAGAATTTTATTGACGAACAAAATAGAAATTAAGTTCTAGCTAATGAATGTTATAAACATAAACGATTATTAGTCGGCAGAAAACAAGGAGTGGTGTATAATGAGGTTGATTGGGTTGGACCTACTTCAGTAAGGGCCATAGTTCAGTCCCCTTCGACACTAGTTCATAACGGACGCTTTTGTCTAGCGAGCCACGGGCAACTACTAGCAGATTATCTTGTATCGTTATCTAGTGTACTTACATAGTGACACTATGCGAATGGTATGCTAACAGAAGTTATTTAGGTAAACCTTTATCATTACAAACTGTTGCTACTTCAGTAAACAGCAATTTTGTTATTAAATTATTATTAACTAGTTTCTGCAATGGCAGAAACTGGCTTCGTCGCGTTACCATGGAATAAAAAGTATCCTTTAACCATATTCAGCTCGTATCCTGTCTG
Organism: Spodoptera frugiperda; assembly: GCF_023101765.2. Classification (NCBI taxonomy): domain Eukaryota; kingdom Metazoa; phylum Arthropoda; class Insecta; order Lepidoptera; family Noctuidae; genus Spodoptera; species Spodoptera frugiperda. The sequence goes on along the minus strand of NC_064241.1, from coordinate 5,966,966 downwards.
TATACCAAATTTCATCAAAATACGTTGAGTAGTTTCAGCGTGATTGACGAACAAACATGATTACAACCTTATTTGTATTTTCAAGTGTGCTAAAGCATAATTGTGATTTTCAGTTTTAGATAATTCTTAGTACTGAACCTGGAGTTATTTACAGTGAATGGTAATTTAGAGAATCCCTATTTAATTAGATTCATAACGTAACTGGCAAAGGGTCGATGCCACCCTTAGTATAAGCACTTTCTTCTTCCTCATCAGGACACGAAATCGTTTGTGTTTATTTTACTTTTACTACCTATTATGAAATTTCTCCAACAACGAGCAGTTATTTTATAAAGAAGTTATTATCAACGTTAGTCAACGTTACAACTTCCTAATGATTGTTACTCAATCACGTTTCAAAGGAACAATGGGTGACGGTGAAGTTCTACACAAAATAAACTTACGTCATAGTACAAGAATGTGACTGTACAGTAGCTAAATTCCTGTGGGACATTTTAATTTGAACAAAATAAAGGTGTCGTGGCCTCTTTATTAAAATACCTGGTATTGTCTCAAGTTATGATACATCCATGTTTTGATTGTGACAAATTAAATTCCATATAATAAGGAAAATTTTAAGAAATAATCATTTGAAACTGGCACAAGTCTGGATTCTGTGCCGTGTTTACAAGGACTGAATTAAAAAACATCTGATAGATCACTTGGCTCTGAAAATTCGAAGCCCGAATGTCAATTAATATAACAATGGAATAACAAATGATGTTCAAGACCACACAATTCCTAATATGCAACTCGTACAAGAAAAAACTAAATTGCAATAAGACAGTATTACAATCTTACTCCCACAATATTTTATATACGAAAACAAACACTTGAATGCAAATTACATGATAGAGATTAATGACTTCAGCTGACATTTTCACACAGTAAGACAAGGAAAAATTTAACTTTAAATACTCGGGAACAGCTGGACATTTAATGAATGGACATTTTCCATTGTGAATGAAATTACTACACTATAAGAGGAATGTACTCTTGAAAACGTAACAAATAATCTAATGCTATTTATTTCTAAAAATCTTGGAAGCTGCGTAGTCGACCGACACAACCGACTTACCGTACTAAATTTAGAAAATCTTAAAGCCGAACGTATGTATTTTCGTTTCATGCTGCACTTTTTCCTCCAAACTATTTCAACAAAAATGCAATAAACGTAAATCTGGCTTCTGTTGGATAAAAATTTAAAATACTTTCCAAAGATATGTCGAAAGACAAATAATGAAGAGCGTCAACACCTCGAGCGTTCAAATTGTCATGGATCACGCGACCCAACATTCTTTCGTTTTAAAATCATCCGAATGGTTTTTACTATTAGGTCGGAAGTTTAATTAGTACCTTCATGTACGGCTAACTGCAGCAGTGCATTCGGTAACGAAGTTGATCGGATTGGTCGCGCTCCGTCGACCCGGTCACGGGTCGCGGCCCGCGCTAGACTTTGTCTAACATCACTATCCATTAGTACATTATCTTCCATGTTGTTTTTAGAAATAACTGCGCCCAACACTTCCTCAGCATCTTCAGCAATTCAATCAATTGTTTTGTTTATTAAATCATCGTTTTAGTTCAGTGTTTACTAATATGTTAGAAATCTTTCATCATCAACAAATATACAATGGGCTTCCGTAAACACTGCTAGTAATTTAGCTCCAATCACGGTTTCAAAACAGACTTCAATTAAGATTGTCGACATATTAATGGCACTGAAATAACTCACTCTTAGAACATCTGGTTAAATAAATTAGTCATTAATAAATATACGTTTTATTGTTACAACGAAGTTCTTCGAAACGTAATGAAAATATTGTTACGATTTACCGTAAATATGTGATGTATGTACGTCATATTTCTATAGAAAAGTACACGGTTTTATGGGTAAACACAGTTTCATGACTAATTATGGGTAATGCTTATTATAATTAACCATTAAAATATGGAATGATTTACGAGTATTAATCTATCGATAAGGAAGTACTTTGCTATTTTACAGAATTGTTAGACGTCTGCTCTGTAAATCTATGTAAAACTATATTTATGCTTAACCTCTACTTGTGAATTGATATTTTATCTTTCTACTAAAATGGCGTCACCATTTATAAAGGTGTGAATACACTTCACGATCCATCTTTCATATTTGATATAGTAAATTGTGATTTTAGTTATAAGATAAACAAATATGAATTTGGACACTGCGAACCATAACAATAAATATTATTCTCGTAGGAGTAAGATTAGGCGGTTATAAAATATTATGGTTTGAAGAAGTATAAATATTTTCACTCAAATAGTCATGTAAAAGTTTTAAGAGCGTTCTTCCCTCGTCTACAACACGTAGTGATTCAAAACTGTTTATGTTTCGTTTACGCTTTGCGTGGGAACATAGCGACCGATACTTCTTTCTTCTTTAGTATTTTTTATTCTCGGACCGTACAAATGCAAACTAGGGATTTATTAATATTGTTACATATTTATTAATATGCATCTAACCCGTCTTGGCAGTGCGCCGAGATTACTCGCATAAGATATTACAAAAAAAGAAAATGGAAAATATGTGTAACGATTGACACGTTTGTTTCGGTTCGTAGCCAAAAATTCCATTCTGTCCGCATATTATAGAAGTTTTGAAAAATGTAAAAAGTAAATTGATTATCTTTTTTACGGATTTGGATAAACCACGAATCGTATAACTAGGTAGCTTAAAACATATTTCTATCTTTCTCAGTCTATTCTCTTCTGACTATTGGCGTCTCGAACACTCACTACAATGCCTAATTTCGGAGAGGTCAAAACGTTGACTTGTTGACTATCCTATAGGTTAGCGAACTAGGAAACATGATGAGATCCCCTTGTTTTGTAATCGGGACGGACCATTACGACTTTCCTACTACGGGAATAGGTTAAAAGGGTTACACGCAACAATGACTCGGATAGATACCAATGTCCACCATTTTGGGTTGGGTCTGATTCGGCAGTGATGCGTAGAATACTGATATTATTATTCAACTGCGATTAGACTTGGTTAAATAAGAATTCCCTTTAGATACTGGACTCATGAGTCAACGGTTAATTGAAGATTATTATCTTAATCTGTCTTGGTGGTCGAATGTGCGCAAACTTTACTTGGTAGGATCTCCCTTAAAGCAAATATTCCTGGAATACAAAAACATGAAATGAAGAATTGCGATTCTGACTTTAAGACAACCAGAAATTAGTTAAATTAAGGTATGAGATTATGGAGCTGAGGACTACCTAGCGGGTTTATCGGAGCTCCGGCTTGAAAAGCAAGAGTAGGAACAGGTTGGTTTTTAGTCAGTAAGTCTGACACTCCCTCTCACCTCGCCCAAGGCGAGAAGAGCGATTGAATAATTTTCCCCCCTCAAAATAAAGGGATGAGATTGGCTCATAATGATGTGAACTGATCCTAAAAAGCGTGACACTATATCATTTAATTTGAAATATTTCATCCGTCCATTAATATGTACTAAGCTTAACTGACACACAAGTCAGCCCCGAGGCAACTTCGGATCATGTCGTGACCAATCGGTATACGACAATTATGTTAGAATTATACTATCAATCAATTGCAATATGGTAGGTCTAGGTACACTCCTACCTGCACTCATCCGGTTATAGTCTCGCACTAATGATGGCCAATCAGAAGCGGTCAATAGTTCACTTGTTTTGTTATTGTTGCTCTATTGTGATTTTCTTTGTTGTTGGTTATTAGGGGAAATATTTTTGTTCAATTCATACAAACGATAGTTTTTGAATGCAGTTCCATGATTCTCTAGTAATCTCGATTTTGTAGAATTATTTGCGTTAAATAAAGTATCCTATGTCGCTCACTGATAAATATATTTTCGAATCAATTTTATTCAAATTCGTCTGTCGCCTTTCAAGTCTATCTAGACTTTTCCCGTTTATAATTTTTAATGCAGATGCCTGTTTTTTGTCTTAGATCGTTACTAATCTTGAATAGTATTACATTTGCAGCTACAAATGCAACAGTTGATTTTATTTACTTATTAATTTGATGTTATAAAATACACTATTATAAATTAATGATTGCCATCAATGCTGTGTACAAATCATCAATACATAAATAATAATTATAATTATTAATAAATGATATAAATGCAATGAAATCATGTAAACAGTTACTTGTGAAATAATCTACGTAATATATACGGACATACATATGTACTTATCTAATAGACTACCTGAATATTATTTAAGAGATTTTTTCGTCAACGGGTCCACCCGTTGCGTCTTTGGAATTTTCTCTGAAAGAATTTCACCACATCTGGGATGGAGGAGACTATTTAAAATACGATAAAATATTCGTCAATCATTTGATGGGCTAGATAATGTCAATACAAATCGATTATACCTTTTTATCTATAAAAACGATCTTGAATTAGTAAGAAGTACATATATTGGTCGTAGTAAATGCATAATGGAACAGGATAACATGCACAAAAATTATCGTTGATTTTTTTTTCTGGAAAATCCATGTTGTAAAAATCTGTGTCCGTCTAGAGTAACACCAAACCTTTATGTTGTTACTTACGTGTCTAATACATAGTTATGTCACGTTTTCGTTTATTACGCAATCAGTAGTAGATTCAGTAGGGCATAAGTCATCCTACCAAGAAACACCTCTTAGCATTCAACTCACATTTAGACGTGTGGTACATATTCTCTGATCTAAATTCGATGATAAAATCTAAGAACAACTGTACTTAACTGTGCCTGTTTTCCTGGCGTTTTCCAAATTTGGATGAGGTCAACCCTGAGTCATGACTAAATATATAATTAGCACTTTCAGGCTTTTAGTTACTTATGAGAACAATGATAGATATTTGTAAGACGACTGAAACCAAAACCATTGCACAGAAAACGAACTAAAACTTAAATGGTCATCTAGCCACTGATGAAACTGACCTAAGTTTACATGATAGTGATTTCATGTAACTATAATTAACTCATAAGCTTTGTAATACAAATATTAGGACCAAAATATTACCACAGTCTTACTAGGTACTCGTAGAAAATCAGAAATAGCGCGCAAGATTTCCGAAGAAATCGTTTAATGTGCAGTAGCATTTATAACGGTATTCCTAAACAATGACTGGAATCAGCAAACCACGTAAAGTTGTAATGATAATAATGAATATTTTAAAACGATGAAACGGCATTTGGCTGGTTATCGGTAAGTCGCGGTTTGCGTGGTAGCGAGAAGCGGGATTAGAGGCAACACTACCAGGGTTTAAAGAGAACTGCTATTACAATATTGTGTCATAATATACCACGGCTACATTAAAACTAAGTATTCAATTTTCGCCGCAATATGAATGATTATCAGAAATCGCATCAAAAGACAATATTATCGGGGTGAAAGTTATTGAATTGCAGACACTGATTTATGATAACGTGGATTAATTAAACACATAATTTATTTGATTATTTTATTGGTAGTTTTTATGAATAGAAATCTACAAATATTACAGCCTTACTCAGAGTCATTTAATATGTAGCTACTTATTTCAGAGCACTTTTATGATAATGTGGAAAATTAAACACATGATTTATCCCGATTATATTTTATTGGTTGTGACTTTACTGACTAAAGAACCCCGTTCTACAAAATATTAGCCGTACTCATTTAATGGCTACGTAACTCGGACCTCAGCAATTGCTTTTGGCTCAAAATCGTTACTAAGGAACAGTTTAAGTAATCATTAAATGTCTCTCAGTGCGGCAGTTAGATAGACTAAAAATACGTAGGTATTTTATTGGAACTTAATATCCATAGCCATTAACACTAATTGTACAATATATCATTGTGCAATGAAACAAACTACCGAACAGCCTTGTTAGTGCAAAATGAATTGTATAATTAATTACAGAATATCAAATAAATCACTTATGTGAACCTACTATGGGAATCATTACGTCTTCTATATGTACTTATTTATATTTCTATCTTACCCTACATCTTCTATGTGTACTTAATAATATATTTTTATCCTATGTATCTAAACAAACCCGATGGTACCTCCACAGCATCACCATTAGCTAGAATTTGTCTATTGCTAAACAAACACCACACACCCTCTTTAAAGAAGCTTTAGTATAGTCCCAACGCTTGAAAGGCGACTTCAAATCCCCGTTCTCGGCTCAAAGAGCCAGATCACCACAGATGTCCCAGTAGAGCTGATGCCCGATCTGGAGCTACAAACAATGTAACAGATTACCGGGGAAGGAACGGGGTGGTTTTGGTCAATAAGAGTCAGACACCTCATTTCACCAAAGGCGGGAGAAGACATTGGATGATTTTCCCCATTAAAAAAAAGTTAAGGCACCGAAGATTTATTGAAAGGATGCTGTTGCTGACCAACTAATCGTTGGTACTAACAAAGATTTCGAAACAACTAATTAAAACAAAACAAACCTTTATGAGTGTTAAAACGTATTTGTTCCTAGTAATGTGTCAAATAACTAAATACTTGATAAAATAAATTTATTACCTTTTTGTCATTAGAAAAACATGTGCGAGAATAATTTTAAGATTAAATTTACTGGCTGGCGAGGTTGTAAAGTTATATTAACTTGTGTTTAAGTTCCAACTTCAGATTGGAATTACTGAAATACGAGTGAATACTCAGAAATAGTGACGTTAAACACAAATGAGGGAACATCGTCAGAAACAAGAATCTATCTACTGTTTTGTGCGGTACATTCAGCACTAAATAGGGGATTATAATTTAATCAAATCGTTGAGACAGAATAAGTGTTCTTACAACACTAACTACCGTACTCAGAGTCATTTAATGGTTACTTAACCCAGTCCTTAGTTATTGTTTTCGATACAAAATCGTTACTAAGGAATATTAAATGTCTGCGGCAGTAAATAGGATTTAATTATGGAAGAACCACATTTAAAATAGCTACCAATATCTAAATAATAAATATTCTTTATCACCGCTGACAAAGCGACCTTGCCCAATGCGATTGTGGTTCCCATTGCACGTGGTTTGCGGTACTATCGGAACGCTATCATTAGGGCACAAACCACTGCCAATTACGAACGGAAACCTTGCACATTTCTATATAAACACTATTGTGCTTCAGTTAGGGGACAGTGCGATGCATTATAACCTGTATACTCGTATTCTCATTACGTATTACGGTGCATAATGCGTTACATCAAAATGTACCGGTATCAGACTCTCAGTTATTTTAAAGAGTTAATTGCCCGTTACCTGTTTATTACATTTGACCACATAGTTGTGAAAAGTCGCATGGGTCATACAGATCGTTTTTCATCAGGTCATCCGTCTGTTCCTTTGCTAATTATCCCATAAATATTGCTGAACAAAGTTAAAGACTCAAAAAAATATAACTTGGTTTAGTTAAAGGGTGACAACGTGGTTTCACGGTAATTTTTAGGAGGCAATATCATCCAATGACTTTTTGAAGTGTCAGACTCTTACTGAATAAAAACCACTCCGTTTCTACCCCTGGTTTTTGAGCCGGAGCCCCAGTAAACCCGCTAGGTAGTCCGTAGCTACTGGTAAAAGATTTGGAATGGTTCTGGAACTTTTAAATCTACTGTGTAAAAACTCCATAAATGTTATTATGTCAATCTATTAGCCTCTGTGTATCCCTATGATATGTATCATTACAAAAACTGTCCGTAGATTTACTACATTGTTTTGTTACAATAGATATAGCTAACCGATTTATCCTTCCTTATTTCATTACTCTGTCAGTTATATTACTCATTACTATTGCTAATAATATTATCAAATACACGTAAAACAATATTATATTCCTTGTAATTATAGCATCAGTCTTAATAAACCAATCATTAAAATATTTACACAACTACAATCATTATGAACGTAAATGGTTCTATCTGTCGGATTGTGAATAAAAACATGAATTAAATTACATAATGTACGATTGCAACAACGATATCTTTATCATTAGCTGCTATTTACAGACCTTATAATCCGCTAACACAAGTAGCGTTCACTGATTTATTGTTTCTCAAACAAATAACTTTATTTGCATTAATACCGATATCTGCCGATACTTAGACAGATAAAGTAGTATTTGCATTTATTCTTGTAATCGTGGACTTGTACGTAGGTATAGGTAAAGGGCGTATGCGCCGCGGGCTGGAATGCAATTGGTTAATGTTTATCGATTAGATGCGCCGGCGGCGGTGCGCCATACGTTTCCCATAGCTTTTGTTTACTGTTGTACTATCCGATTTCCTTGTATTATTTAAATGGATTTATGTAAATAATTTTATAATTTTATCACTAATTTACCTTGCTGACTTATTTTTTAATGCTACTGAAGCTTTTTCGGGCTTGAGTATTCGGTAACACCAGGTATAAAATTCCGAGTGAAAGTCGTATCGCTCTGGTGACAAACGCATGACTACATCCAGGCACGTTTACAGGTATTTCTGTAATGTAGAAAATAAAATAATTACTTTTCTCATAAAAATATTACTAACAGTGAAAAAATGCAATAAAGTAAACACGGGCGCGTAGCCAAGTATCGTGTCGCTATTTCGACGTGGCCCGACGTCCGGCGACCGGCGACCAAACGCCTGCGAGCGAACTTTGTTTCCTATCACGTGGCGAAATCGTAACAATATCATGACACTAAAATATTTACGGACAATCCCGTACTCTTAATACCAAGAATTAATTACTCAGGAATTTGCCACTATGGCTTATGATTAGATCTCAAATCTCAGTCAGATCATACATTTCCAAGAAACAGTAAGGTCACCGCCTACCGACAAATGTGCAGGCGTTATGCTCATATAACTATCGAGCGGTTACGTGATCTTAAAAAAAGATACTTAATAATCTTCCTGACCAGAAAATCTGTTTTAGAAACGGGCATATGTTTGAAGTTTATGATACTGCAGTTAATTCACACAACAATAACACACGTGTTCTCGCTCCCGATGCAATATTTTACGAGGTCCTTGCGATACAATAATAGGAGGTGTAACATAATGGTTGACAAGCAAGGGAAGTGTTCCTAACCGAGCAGTTTGTGGCCAACCACTAAATAGCATCGAACCTGCCCTCCACTTTGGAATTATGATCACTACGAGATTACGGCTAGGATTTTATGTTGCTTAGAAACCACGCTCATATAAACGGGATAGAAGGAAATTTTGCCCGCAGCCTACGTGTGTACATCAAAGAAAATAAGCTTTCAAAACCTGTGGTTAAATGATATTTTCCATCATTCGAATGGTGCGGTTTGAAACGTTTTCGTTTTGATTTATTTATGAAATTTTAAAAGCAACGCGTTGAAATCACTGGAGTGCCTTACCTACACAAGATTCTATTCTAAGTATTTTAGTGCTGCACCGCGTACTATCAGGCCACGATATTTATTTTATTTCTACTTTAGATAACATTATTAGTTTAATACTTGTTTAGCTCGGTGCGGTTGGCTGATTTTAAAAGATTTATTTATACGATAAAGATATGTATCGGCATGTGAAACTTCGGTCCGTCTGTTCTTTGAGTGATTTACAATTTGTCGCCTGTCGTCGTAGCAGGCGCCCGACCGCGACGGCTAACGAATGCTGTCCCAGCTCGTTTGGGGTGCCTATTTCCGCATCTCATATTTCCTCATTGAAATATATCGCTGCAATGAAATATATCTAATGAGCCTATTGTCACAATAAAGGACACTATCGTCTAGATTTACGACGTCCAACATGCTCAGACTGTCTTTCCGAAATGAATGTTAGTTTGTTAGTCAACGTCACCTGAGTTTTCAGTAGAATATAATAACAACATCGAGCAATTTGCACGCTGTCATGCAAAACAATTTAGCGTAAGACATGTGACGAGTTTCTAACCTCGAATTTTATTTACTACGCCTATTTATTGTGTATTTTGAACTATCTTTTGGCTGCTTGGAACATCCTTTTAGAAAAAAAAAGCGCTAGTGTGAACTTCGGCTGTTGGCGGCGCGCCAACTGGTCCATTTCTCAGCTATGCTCGTGGACGGCAGAATGATACTGGTTCACAGTTCATATACGTTGAGCTGACCGATGCTTTGAAGCTCTCGTATTGAGGTTAAACGTATGTACAGCATGCAGTATATTCGGGAAATATGGTTTATGTGTAACGAAGCGAGTAATTAATCCAACAGCTAATGGCATTAAATGAAGTCACATATGAATTAGGTCTTAGCATGTGGCGGCCGCATCGTTAAGACATTTCGTAATCTTACATTTTGAATGAATTGCCTAACAGCTGATGAATGAAATTTAAAACTGAATAAAAAGCTTTTTAAAACTCGAATGCAAATTGGTTTTAGAAATAGAAAATTGTGTTTGGTAATTGAAGATTTTAAATACATGATGATTTTCATATTACATAGTACATATTATTATCTTGATTAATGTTATTTTTTTCTTCTTTCCAGTTCAACTTCGTTGGAAGGATTCTAGGGCCCAGGGGTATGACAGCTAAGCAGCTAGAACAAGAGACGGGATGCAAAATAATGGTCAGAGGAAAGGGTTCAATGAGGGATAAGAAAAAGGTAATAAAAACTACAATTTAATGTTCACAATCTAAATCTACAAAAATATTATGATTGTAATACTAACCTTTATATTTTCCACGCAGCTAACAACTGGAAATCTATGCAGGTTACAATCATTTATCGATGTTTTTATAGTTACCATTTTTATGTTATTACATTTTTTCAGTACTAAGGCCATTTCAAATAATATTTAATTTTAAGCAATTGAATATCTATGAATTAGATTTGGTTAGGTCAATATTGTTGTATCGCTACACAATTTACTTCGTAATCTACTAAATTCAAGTGGGAAGTAAGTACTTAATCACGAAAAGCAAACTGAATTTATTTTGTTACTACACTACTAGGTGTGAGTATGCATAATATTATTTACCAAACGTTTTTGCAAGATGTTGGCATACTTTTTATATTATTTGCACTAACCAATTTGTTCAAGCAAGTCCAATTTATCTGTCACTTGTGTTGTAATTTGCATATTATCAGGTTTTATAAAATATCAATAATATATCTATTATAATCGTTGCACATAGTGATTAGGCCTTTGTCCATGAAGAGAAAACTCACGACTCATAAATCATTGGCGTTTAACATTATTATTTAAAATCTATTTGCACTGCGCTTCTATTGCTCAATTTGGGTTTAATATATGTATGTATCTGTTGAGTGTTTTGCTCGGCTATCGTGGCATAACTTACAAATCAATTTCTACGAACAGTAATACCCAAACATTTAGAAACGTATATGGATCTTCCGTTTAAATTTGTATGGGCTTGTTTGAAGTGCTCAAGCCATTAACGTTCAGCAGCGTCCTTGAGACTATACCAATGTATGTGGCTATTTATATTCACTACCATACTTCAACTATCAATAGTAAAATATAATATTGTAATGGATACTTGACTGTTCTGTTAGTACAAAAAATATTGACGCGTCTATTGATTTTGTTGGTTTTAAAAATCCTTGGTTCAATGCTTAAAACACACAGAAACTAGTCCAACAACCAATCAGGAGAAATATAAAACTGTAATAGCTAAAACATGAGCCATGACTAAAACAAGAAATCCCCAATAACATAAACATTGGATCTAGCTGTACGTCATTCCATTTTCCCGCTATATTTGATTTCTCATAGAACGCCATAATTACCGTGCTAAATTGAGAGCATCATAAACGGAGCAAAATGTTCCAATTTCCAATAGCAGGATGCTAAACTAGGTGATTATAATGAATTTCAGGAGGATGCAAACAGAGGAAAACCCAATTGGGAGCATTTGGCTGACGACCTCCACGTCTTACTCACAGTTGAGGACACTGAGAACAGGGCGAAGATAAAGTTGGCCAGAGCTGTCGATGAAGTCAAACGCCTGCTTGTACCTGTAAGTATTGACCCAAATTTCATTCTGACATCATTAGTTCTTAATTTTAGACTAGTATAAAAAGTACTGGGCTTTCCCAAATTCCCAGATGTATACATTTGCACTCCAAAATTTCCCATATTGACTAATCTTACTGAAATTTTTGTGCGGACGTCGAAATAGCTCTGCAGTTAGTTTACTTGTACTCATTTTACGATATTAAACAATGGTTATAAATATTTTATCAAGTGTTTATCGATGGATACTCATCTATAGTTATTGGGCAATATAGAAATCTCAACTGCATATCCAATTAATTATGAAAAACAAGCACCTAATTTGTCGATGTCTAACGAAACATAAGATTATGTGGCAAAATATTATGTCAGAATAACATTAGGTGTGGAGTAGCTATCAATCAGAGGGCCCAGGTTTGCGGTCGCATTTGTACTCCGTTGCTCATTGTGGTTGCTCGTCGAAGTACCTAATATCCGTCATGTTAGGTACTTCAACGTGACTTTTGAAGGCTTAATGAAGGTTAAAAGCTAGTTTTATTGCACAACTAATATTAATGGTGTTGCATAATGACGTGATATTAATTTGAAATTGGATTTCCTCCTTTAAATCCGTCAACATTCCACATTCACAATCCCAAAAACGTATAACGTTACAAAAATAGAAGTAAACTTTAAAATAGCTTCGTGTTCACGTGATATCGTTGAATTTGGTTTGGGTTCGTAGTATGACCGAAGTAATCTCTGATCTTTCTTTTATGCAGCCCGTAACATTATATTGTTCCGTAATAGTAAACTATGACTAACTTAACAGTTGGTTAGCACGCAAACGTCGAATATTTCGACTTGCTGTGAATATTGTCTGTTTTAGATAAACTCTAACATACTGGCAGACAGTTATGCCAAATAGAAATTTTGGCACACACTCCAGTGTTCGGTAGCCTCGAATGTCACAGACAACGGTGTCGTTTTTAGGGTTCTGACGTTAAAGATCGAACCTGTGTAATACCTGAAACAAAAATAATTGTCATTTAACCAAATACCGTAAAATTATTAAATCGGTTTTAGAATTATATTGGGAAACATTTTGTTGAACAGGTCATTACTAAAATGTTCCAATATGTCGGAACGGCCTGCTGCTAATTACCTTCCTTCCTCAAAAGATAGAAAAATATTTTCTCGTCCAGTAAATATCAGCGGAATCTGTACTGGAAACATTTTCTCATTGTTTTTTACTATCTATATGAAGATCTCATTCAGTGTTACGTTCATTGCCGTGCATTTAAGGTGCGATGACGTCATCAGCAATTGTGTTGAACCGCAAGGCTCGGACTCATTACTACTAATTAACGGACACTGGTTACCTTCTACCTAGATACCTTAATAATTTTGTTTTGGTACTGCGTTCTACTTTTACGAAATGCTCATGTTTGTTGTTGATCCGCAGTTTTTTTTATAGTGAAATTAAAAATAATAATGTATTGTATCACCATATTAATTTAGCTGGCATTTAGAAACATTTATAGCGTAAATATGCATAGCGTTTGCATATAAAATTTTGAGGAAAACTATCGAATTTATCGAACACAAGTTTAAAATTCTTCGTCTCACGAAAAACAGGCTTGGCACAGACATGGGTTTTCCGATCTCTGCTGAGTAAATACATATTGCAAGATACCCTGTGGTTCAGTCAGCCCAAATAAACACCTAAAATATATTTTGAAACAGACAGACAAGTCTGCTAACCAATAGTATTCTGAGTCATTTCCTTCATTTCTCTGAATGTCTGGATTTTTCAAATATTGTTGCCAATTTATTTTCTTGGCTGCGAACTACCATCAAAGTCATAAATGATATACGAGTTCGTACCGAAATATACATTAGCGGCTGTACAAATATAGTGTTTCACCGACACTGACCTTATTTTAGTTAACAATTTTACTATTTAATTTTTCATCAACTTGACCTTTCAATTTATGTTTGCGTTTTCCAACCAAATTTATCTGATTTTTAGGAAATTGTTTTTATTTTTGCGTTTTTCATGTCTTGGTATTATTTAGATTTTTATATTTCAAAATCTTGGTATATAAAATTCAACCACACCTCTTTTAACTTGTCTAAAACGATTATACTCGTAAGTAGAATATCATTAATTTTTTTGGTGGAATGTTCATAAAAGTAATCCAACCCATTTCTTTCATTTACAGCAAGCTGATGGCGAAGATGAGCTCAAGAAGCGTCAGTTGATGGAGTTGGCGATCATAAACGGCACATACCGCGACTCCAGCACCAAGGCGGTGGTACCCGTCAACGGTCAGTGCCTCATAAGTATGGTCGCATTCATGTTTTGTCACTAAAACTACCCACTAAGACTTACTAACACTCTTATGGAGAAATAAGAAATGGAACAGTTTTACTAACACATTGCGAAGTTATTCAATGATTTTATATTCACTCCATTTCTTACTTTTCCATAGCGATAATCTATCTTAATCCACGCAGTCAGTAAGCAAAATTGTTCTTGAGTCCTTTGTTCCGCACAGGGACTTTATGAATGAAGATAGACATTTTGCAATGTACAAAAGTGAACTGCTGTATGGAAGAGATAGTCATTAGCTTCAAAGGTCTGAGTGAGATTTTCATGGGTGCTTGCGTTAAAAACGCATTTAAGGGTTCTTATACTGTGCCATTTCAATTTCATACTTCAAAAGAGATGCCATCTTTGAAAGACGCAGGATAATAATGAGATTGTAAAGTAATTGTGATTGTTTCCTGGATAAAATACAATGTTGTGGGACACATCATTTTGCATGAAAAATTACATAATAATCGTGGGATTATTTTTTTCATTGAATTGTTTTCTGACAACTGTACATATTCTGCTCTGTTTTCATTACATTTCCTATTGTTGAAGTGAGCATAAACTGTGTCTTTTGTTTGCGGATGTGAGTCATCGAGGCGACTGCTAAGATGACTAACTTAATTGATTTGTGGCATGTTACGGTTGTTAACTATTAACATGGGTGATTTCACAGCACCAAGATCCCTTATCGTTAATTAAGGACGATTGGAAACCGTTAAAGCCTAAGTGGTATTTGTTATTGGCAAGCAAATGATTCCTTATGAACTCTGGTTACACATGCTATTTGTTTCACTTGACACATCAAAAATAGAATCGTGCACGATCATTTCAACTTCTTTGGTGTCTCAATTTTTAAATTTGTGAGCTTTGTTTTGTTGGGGTTGGGAAAAATTGCCTGTAAAGTAAATGTGCACGTCGATTCTTACTAACAAAATTGAGAGACGCATTCAAATTGGAAACTGTGCTAATGGGTTATATGAGGTCGAGGCGAGAAGGCGACGTGTGGCTGATATAAGTACCATTGATACAACGCAGACGATCCCACAGCGGACGAGGAGTGGCGGCGTGTGGCAGCGGCCGCAGCGGAGACCCAGCGTCTGCTGGCACCGGGCGGCGCCGTGGGAGGCGTGGGAGGCGTAGCGCTCAGGACGCAGGCCCCGCTGGGCGCGCCACTCATCCTGTCGCCGCGCATGTCGCAAGGCGCGCAGGCCGGCCTGCTCAACGGTTCAGGCGCACAGGCCGCCGCTGGCTTGCTGTCGCCCGGAGAGCCCGCGCACCAGCTCATCTACGCCTCTCCTTACGACTACGCCAACTACGCCGCGCTGACCGCTGCCGCCGCCAACCCGCTGCTCACCACCGAGTACGCTGCCGCCGACCATACGGGTGGGTTGTTCGCCCGTTGATCTTTACGAACGATGTTTGATAACCACGGGTTACGCGTCATAGGGCAATTAGAATATTTTGAGGACGGTTGTTACACTAGAAATAATTTTAAAGTCTGATGCAGCTAAAAGGAAATGCACCACGTCGACTGAGACTACGTAATTAAAAAACTTACTAAATAAAAGATAACCCCTTTATTATGCCTGTTGCTGGACATAGGTTTGATCTCAACACAGAATAGAGAAGAAGAGATAGAAATAGTATACCGCTTGTGTTTGTATCAGAACCAGCGTGGCAATTTTTCTGAAGCCACGCCCAAATTAACACATCTCCAGGATAATCATAATATGTCACACTAGCAAAATCTTTCTGTGACTGGTCCGTGTTAAATAGCCTTTAAATCAGCCGTCACCACTTTGAAAAAAACACATTAATTACATATTAATAGAGTTCACTCTTGTCTACTAATTTTAAAATAAAGAATCTTCTTTTTCAATGCAACATAATTTCACTAACAAGTTCTGCTACTCGACGCTAGATGTCACTATCATAAATGCATTCAATTACGCTGTATTGCTATCATGTTAAGGTTGACATTTGTTTAACGAGCTACTTTATCGCTTGTATTTTCTCTAGTGATGTTCCGATATCGAAAGCTTACTTATCGATATAATTAAAATGTTCAACACATTTTAATACTCGTATACATTATCTTTCCTTGTAAAACTGTAAATATATATTGTTTTCTTTTTTTCTAAACTATAATTTTAAAGAGATAATATTTGAAGGATTTAGATTTGTTAGTATACAGAATAATAAAGTAAGTATACATGTATTTGAAGTAAGCAGCGTCCTCAGATGAACTAATGTAGAAAAGATGTACTAGTTTCAAGTCACATCGTACGCAGCAAACTGAAACTGGACTGAAAAAGAAGTAGTATCTATCTATCTATCTATCATCATCATCAATAGCCTATAAATGGCCACTGCTGCCCAAAGGCCTCTTCACGCACGGAGAAAGTTTGATCATTGATCACCACGCTTGCCAAATGCGGGTTTTTGATTTCAAACTTATTATAGGTAATTAGAAAATAATAAGCCCAGGTTTCCTCACGATGTTTTCGTTCACCATTTGTCAGTGGTGTCTTAATGATCTTAGTTAAGTACATATAACTCGGAAAGAGTCACATGCCGTTCGCAGTATTCTAACAAAATTTGTATTGCAAAAATAAAAAATCACACTTTGTATATAAAGTATTTTTTTATTAAGGTCGTATGTAACAAAAAATAGAAAATAAAACTGAACATTAAACAAAGTTACTTCCCTTCAGTTGGTGGCCAATATTACATAACGTGATTAGGTATTTCTGCCTGCACAATCTGGAAATTTAACTGATTATTTATAGTAAAAAATTGCGCATTTTTTTTCGGTTATACTCATAATATAATATCTTGTTGTACAACATGGTCCAAACAAATTGTACTAGTTAGTGGCAGGAAACCAATTTTGTCTTCCAGTCATCTCGATCCATTTTCCTTTTATTTCTGGATCCTTCGGAAATCTAAAACAACATAATTAATGTTTAATAGTTATTACTTATTATCCATTTTTTTTGTATTTATCTATATTCGTAATAAAAAGTTTTAATTATATCGACGAATCGAAATATGCTTGTTATCGATAACGTAAATCCCTAAACGGGTAGCAAAATATTACATGTCACGAATGCATTCTTCTAGAACAGCAGGTATGAGTTTGAAAGAAAGTAGACCCTATCATCTTAGACATAAACTTATATTTAGTTTGTAGATTAAAAAAAATATATGTCACTAGTTTCAAGCCAAATATAAATTAAAATAAAATAAAATAGCACTTACCGATGATACGATATACCACTACTAGGCACATTTTTGTCATGGCTTTCATCTTTTCACTATAAAGAAGCACATTTCGTCATTTTTATATTTTTTACGATTTTTGACGCTTTTTTACAAGTCTATTTGACGTTATTACAAAAGAAGACTGATATGCGTACAAACGCCTAAATGACAAACATAAGCATATCTGTACTTATCAGGGGCTACGCGTGCCCCGCCTTTACTTCTACTTCTTTTTCTCTGTTCTGTGGATTGAGCTTCCGTACAAGCTTGTTCTCAGCGACTTGGTTATATGTATAGAAGCGGATAATCTCCATGTATTGCTTTCTAGTTGGTCAATTCATGTGTTAGTAGCGACATCATTTATATACACGAGGGACTTTTGAATTAGGGGTATATACGGCAATTATATAATACCGTCATACGTTAACGAGCAGCCTTGCAGTACTAATAGTAACAACCAAAGAGCTCGATCAGAATTTTAACTCCATTGTTTCTTGTCCATAGCACGTGATTTGACCGATTGCATCTGGAGCGTTATATGGAGGGATTATCCTGCTGCGCGATATTAGACTTTATAGCCCCGAAACAAAGTAAATTATACACAAAAATCGGTTAACGGTTACAGACGCTGCTAGATCACTAAAACAGCTATTTATTTAAATTAATTTAACAAAAAAACCAATCAGGCTCGTGATTACACAGCACTAACAAACTAATGTACACTATTCTAACGTATGGTGTCGAGCTTTTGTTGAACTGTGTGTGATATAAATATTTTAATGGGGTTTGCAGCGTCGAGATATCTGCTAGCTGGCTTTTGACATTGGCCGCAACAGCCCACAATAAGATATGGCAGACTGCAAGCGCCGTATCGCACTACGCATCATTATTGCCGTCCTTGATATCATAATCCTCCTTCTAAACGCCTCACAGGACGTCCTCTTTACAGTCATAATAAAACGCCATGATCAATTTATAGTTTAAGAATTATTGTTTTAAGTACGTTTAGCTTAACGACTCATTATTTTGTACCTACGATGTTATCGTCTTTAATATTTACGAACATTGTTTTTTCTTCTACAGCTGTTTTGTACAGTTTCATACAAATTATAACTTTTGTTTTTACTTGACAGTCAAAGATATATTATTTATTATATAACAGATATAATTTTACTATTTATTCAAATTAATATAATGACGATTATTATCAAAATATTTATTGAGAATATATTTTCTTTTATAGCAGTTGTTTCGTGTTAGGGTTGATGGCAGTTAATTATTGTTTTTTTTTTTAAATTAGATATTATTTTAGTTGAATATAAACTGCCAATAGAACTCTATATAAGTTACCGATGTTTTATACAAAGACGTAGAGTTTTTATATATTTATTTACTTGTCTCGTTACACTTCACTCGAATGATGATAGATACGAATAGATCCCATCATTTAGTTCTTGTGATAACCCTTGCTTGTAACACAACTAATTTATTAACATTATGTTAATGTAGAATCAAACTCCATTGAATTTTGGACTAAGTTATATCTTACTTAAAAGTATTATCATATATTTAAAAATTCCACCATATATGCATGTGGTTTGTTTCCATCCTTTGTCTATATTTCCAGTTAAATACTTGTGAATAACAAATTGAAATTTTCGTATTAACAATAGTATATCTGAATGACGCAATGAGTTGAATAGTTAATTCAGCGATTACAAGCAAAAGGGACCAAATACAAATTGATTTACGAAAGGAACACATTATTACATATTTAACTATATTTTAACAAAACTGACAAAATTAATAACGCGATACACACTCACATACGAACAAAACGTGGAACATTCTAGGCGGTTTTAAATGTTTATATACGTTTAACGCGTAAGAATAACTTTGGCACCAGTATCGTGCACACTGTTATTTTTACAAATATTATATCGTAACTTATTAATTTATTAGCCATATTATTATATTTATAAACATACCATAGGCTAAGTATTATTATTATCTTTAAAAGATTTCTAGTTAGGTTAGAAAAGAGTGAGCTTTATGAAAATATTATACACCCGTATATTATTGTTTAGGTTTATTATATCGCAGTTAACACTGTAGTCAATTTTAATTAAAACATGAAATTATCGATGCCAGCCATTACCTGTACCTTGATCGGGCGTTCGTAGACCCGTTCGTTTAAATATTTTATTTTGTTATATTTTCCAAAGCAATAAAATAGATAATAGAGTATAGGCCTAAGCATAATAATAGACTTTAGTGTTACTGCCAAATGAAGATTTAATAATAAAATTATATCTTAGTATTACCGAACGACAATGACGAGTATTTGGCAGTGATATCTAGGTACTTGCGATCGTTAAGTGTAGAAAACGAAATCATTTTTTTTTTCTATTTCTATTTTATCGATGAGATTAAATTCTTTGCAGCATTTAGATGTAAAACCACACCCAGTTCTATATAGTCTATCAGCTTTAAATGTATTTGTATTCCAAATTGGTTTTCCAGTGAATTTCTATAATCTTTAATAGCAAAGGTCTGGGTTCACCGACTCGGTGTTGGAAGCTTTTAATGTTGAGCCAAGACGCAGATGTTAAATGTGTATATGCCGCTAGGTGTGGTGAGGAGGGCGCAACGGCTCGCGCAGGTCAGGGAGCACCCTTACCAGCGCACTGCCTTACCGGCGCCTTAATTCCCGCCAAAACGCTCTCACGCCGCCATTTTGTTCACAAGGTGAGAAGCGCGTGCGCGCGCATGCAGCTAGATGAATACGTTTGCTTGTATTTTTTTAATGTAATATTGAATAGAACTTGCGTTTTTTTGTCGAATCTCATTTGAAGGTATCTCAGTATACATACTTGCAAGTTCTGATTTTCTTATTGATTAATTTAAATTTATTGATTTTATTCTTTCGAGCAACCTTATTCGTCTCGAGTATGCGTGGGTACCTTTGCTTTACTGTCTCTCTGTGTCACTATTTATATTTATTATATTGTGTACTTATTAGTTACGTTCTTGAATAGTTTGTATGAGGATAAGACGCTTTATCGCTCATCAAACCGGATCTGAGGTGACACTGCATAATTTGAAAACTGTGATTTTTATATTTCTTTTTTATAGATATTTAGATCTGTTACATGTTGTGATGCGAGGCATTATTAGAGATCTATCTGAATTCAAAGTTGAACATCAGCGTTACCAAATTATTTGTCTGTAGTTGTTTTCAATGCTGTTGTTGCAACAATTGAAATCACAACATGTCTACGGACAGTCGTAATATTTTCAGGTATAAATTATATATTGAGGGAAGAAGGATTGATGTTACATTATTCTTTTATTGCAAAATTTGACATTTAAGTAGTTCGCTTAGACATTAGTGTTCAATATTGCCAAATGAATCCACGGAGGTGCTACAAGCCGGTTGTGAGGTCCTTCTTTCCTGAGTCTCGCCCAGTATTAGTCAAAGGAAAGAGCATTCTCAGAATTTGTGCCATCAATCCAGTATTAAACGTAATGCCCCTCCTTTGACTTGATATGTTTTTCATAATCATCACAACTTTCTATTAGTCAATATAAGATTTTTATATGAAATTTTTTAAGCTAGTTGTTTTTATTTTTGCCTTAGGTATTATTATATTTACTTTCTTATTTGAAAGTGGTTTATTATTAAGATAATTTGCACTTGTGTCCTTGTGGATTTAAAGCCGGCATCCATAATGCCGGTTACGTATTTTCACGCTTCTTTATATGAAATGATTTAAGTCGAAATGCTATTCGTAATTTTATAAAATGAATGATAATATGCGATAATGTTTTGTAAAGTATTGTTTCCGTTGTTGATTGTAAATAAATGCATTTTCTGAGAATATACACGCAATAAATTGTCTGAAATTTAAATTAAGCGTTTTCTTTCTTTAGTCTCGTTAGGTCCGCGGTACTAAAGTTAATGTTCTATTGTGTTACAAGAGTATATATGTCGATAAAGTTGATGACGTGCAGTCATTTGGTCAATTGTAGCCTCACACAACTAACATGCAACTCCACAAGGCCAAGTTCCCGTTTGTTTACATAATAATAATTATTAAGTGCACTATCATAACTGCTATTGTCACAACTTGCAGATTATCTGTAACTATGTATTTATATTATATGAGTCACTAACATGCAAATATGTAATGACATTGATTCGTTATCACAAACTAATTAACAACTTTTATGAGAATGCCGCCATATACAGTATTGAGATGTTGCAGCAATGTGTTGAATAACTTACATACTTGCATCTGGGTGCTATGGTTATACATAAGTGATAAATTTATTATGCTTGTTTGTCTGAGCAATGTTCGTCACACGCGGCCGTCGTGTCTCAAGCATTGCTCTTTTGGGAACTATTGGGCATTTAATCCTATATTTGTAGATTTATCATTTACATACTAAATTGACTTAACATTTTTCAACCATTAACTGCGTAAACTAATTAAGTACCCGTATAGTATTAACTGGGCCACAAACAGAACAAGTGTCGCGGCGCGAATGCCTGATAGCCTCCCCCTCATTTTTATTCAATTTCTATTTTTATGAGAAATTCCGTACACTAGTCATGTCAATCCGAGACCACGATTTATCGCTTTTGTTGAATAGCTGCATGTTGCCGGTCCCGACTGTCGTGTCTCTCTCATGTTGAGTCCATTGAGTCCACGTCTTACATTTGCCAGTCCCCTAACCCGTGACGTCAGCAGGTCGGCTCCGGCAGCGCAACGCAAGCGTTAAAGCGTGCCAGCTCGCGATTGGGGGTACTCGTGTAGTCGGACCATGACATTTTGATCGATACTAACATTCTGTTTTTCTCTCTTCTCGTTAACCCGGCTAGGTGAGTGCTAACGGCGCCGAGGAACTAACAGGAGTCGCGGCCGGCCGCTCCACGCCGGCCCCCTATGTCGCCGCGTAACATACTCATCGGAACATCGACCACCATGTAGCTATTAGCTGTTGGGCCTTTCACGTTTAACATTATACTATGTATTATAATAGTCTAACTATTAACATTTATATGCCTGTTATGTTTATAACATGATGAACTTTATTAACATTTTATATAATTTTATGAAATGGCACACGCCATCGACTATATTTACTATATTGTATCTTATTGTACTTCTGTTGTCGCTTGAACGTGTTGTTGTTGAAGCACGAGTGTTGTTAGGATACCCGGACAAATCACGGCGTTAAATGTGCTACTTATGTATTTCATTTAATAGTTATTTATAGTTTTTTATTTAAAGTTATTTAAATAGAGTATATTTAAAAAAAAATCGCACCTTTAGCGCCGTCCCCACAAAAAGATGGTTTGAGTAAAATTTTTATTTCTAACTAAAGCTTAATTCATGCAGTAGCTAGAGTTAATTTGACACTGAAAATGACTTTTGCTAACACTTCTTGCTTTTTTTTATCTTCCCAGAAACTGTAAACATTTCTTCGTTAGCTTGCAACTAGTATGAATTAAGCTTTGTGAAACAACGTCATAACGTGAACTAAGTAACTATCCACCTAATGTTAGATGAAAAGTCTATCAAAGTTCTATGTATGTACCATAGTATGTAGTATATTAGTATACTACGCACGCAATTTACACACGTACATACGTACACTGATCGTTTGGCGCTACATGGATAGTCTGTGGCGCGGCGCGAGAACAAGATGGCGTCGAGCAAGAGGTCAAGTAAGTACCTACGATGCTAAAATATTTTAAAATTGCTTTTCATAAAAATAATTGGACTGACATTGGATTATAGTCTAATATAGGTTGTTTCTCCATATACTCATCAACCCAACAAACCTTTGGCAAACATTTTACATTACTTTAAAACCAAAGACTAAATAAATTATAGTAATATTTGACTACGTTTTCTGTTCAAATTCAAAATTAATCAATGTCTTCCTTGAAACATACAATGGTGTTATATTGGTCGATGAGTGTATGGATTCTCATACGAAATAATTAATATTTATAGCATTGTATTTTACTCTTAGTGCTTAATATTTATAGTTAACTTTGAATATGTGTACATCCCATGTGCCTTAATTAAATGTACAATGTTCTTACCTTTTTTGGTTCTATAGAAATTGTTATAATGCTAATTACTAGCTAAGTTAGAAGAGATTAAATTATTGTTAACTTTTCTAAATGTTAATTTTTATACATTTATCGTCGTCAGTTTTAGAATATTATTTGTCTAAGAATATAAATAATAATACCCAAATGTTTTAGTGTCTAGTAGATTTACGTTAGTTGTGGAACATTATTAACTTTTATAAGTGCCTTCGTTACAATCTCTTCGGGAATCTCTAGATTCGTTCTATTTTATATAATTGTCAGAGATCTGCAGTATGTTTATACAGTGAAAAATATATTACCCATTAATAATCTCAAAGATTACACAGTGTTATTGTAACAAGGGCAATTCGTCATGCTTTGTTATGTGTTAGCTTACATAATGTAATGTGAAAGCAATATTATAACAATAACGGAACACGATTAGTGCAATAGAGATGTTATAATACTAAATAATATTTTATTATTAAAGAAATCTCGACTCGATAAAGTTGGGAGAATATTTTTACAAGATTTTATAGAGATCTGATATTGAGATTAATGCGGTAGGTGAAACTATATTATCACGATTGTTATCTGTAAAGATACATATTTTCTTTAAAATTAAATTGTTTATAAGTTATTAGAGTAAAAGAGCTAATTAGTTGGTAACATTTTTATCGTTTTGCATTAAATTAGGTGCTTCGTCGAGAGTTTTGGGAAAAGAAATTTCTAAAAATACATGAAATAAATCTTTTTTTTTTTTTGTTTCTTAATAAGTAATGTTATGTCGAATAACTACAAAAGATATGTAGATAATCCTCGTAATTCTGTGAAAATATTTCATCGAAGTTGTTAACACTCCGTCCATGATTATTTCATAAATAAGTACTTAATTTTCTTGGTCTCCACTCATGCATAGTTAAGTACGATTAATTTGAGATGCCAATTCATTCGCATCATTGTGTTAACACTTGAAAATGTTCATTTAGAAATATAAAATTCCCCACGTTCATATAATTAGGGCAAAATTAATTTTATGTCTTGGTTACATCTCCCATAAAATCATCTCATGTAATCGTACACGTAAATTTTGTTTTTATTTCCTCACCGTTAAGTCTAAAGTTGCTTGTTCATAGTTTGATGGACAATGGTTAAAATATTTTATTGTTATCCTTTTCAAATCATAGATGAATTACTTCCATAAAGTTTATATGAAGCAGTGCTTGAAAACTGTTCATCCTTCATCATACATCTATACATAGTTCGTACAAATCATACTAATACAAAAAAAGCATTTAAAGATATAATCATAAAATGCAAAATGCCATAACAACTCGAGGAATCCGTTTCATTTAAATGTTAAAATATGTGATGAAATAGATGTGTTTAACGTACAAATATTATAATTGTCTGCAAATAACTAGTAATACTGTGTTTCATAAGCAATAACATTAGTAAATTTGTTTCTTGAAACATGCTTAGTGCCATTAGCAGACGGGCTTTTTACATGTCATTGTTTTTTTTAATATTAATTTGTACTTATTGTTAAGGCGAATACTAATCGAGTGCCTTAAAAGAACTTGTACATATTTATTATTATCTTTCATTAAAGTATTAATATAGAGGAGAATAACAAAATCTAAAATTGTTTTCCAAAAACAATATAATATAGATAATAAATCAGTTTAGTTAAGTGAGATTGTGCATATTATGTATGTTTTGATGTGTGTCTAAGATTGATTTGGTATTAGTAAATATTTAAAAAACGTAGTGTTGTTGTTTTATTTCCCTTAGAGACTGTTTACCCACTGAACGCATGCATTGCATTGCATTACATTTTATATCATTTTAGTGTTAAATATATATCTAATGCATATTTACTTATGACTTATAATTATTTGTGTTAAGTTATTCATCCCTACCTTATTGACTTATTGTTTCGTAACAACGAGGAGCCTTATTACGATGGCAGAATTTGCAGGAGAAAATACTAATATATTAAAGGTGAATCTAGGAGTTTTTTTTCTTTTAAAAAAACTTTGCCCCCGACTTAGATTTTCTCACATGCACATGATACCCAGACCCGAAACAACAATTTGTGGATCACACAAAATATTGCTCCACTGGTGCACGTTACAATGCAGCCAGTTGCACAGACACTCGTGCAGCCTCAATCACCGAGGTTCAAATAAACAAACAGACACACAGATACTATATTTATTAAGTACGTCTGAAAATAGATAATAAATTATGTCTATGACCGAAAACTACATGTAGGTAAATATTATGCTTTTTGAAAGAAGAAAATGATTGAAGTAACATTATTTATTTTTTACTAAGTACGTTTCATTCAAAAAGACAGGCATTAAATCAAAAATACATTTAAAATTTTGGATTGATAAAGTAGCTACATATATTACATATTTCAACTATCGCCATCTAGTCGACCCTCTTAAAATTATTTACATGACGTCACTTCGTAGCACACTGTAGCTACGCGCTACGACAACGAAGGGCAAGCTCTATTCCTTGCTCCTAGCACAAGCTTTGCCTTTTATTTGTAGATGGCGCTAGTAGACATTTTAACTTTTTAAATAAAATATTTATTCTGTAGCTAAAAGTTACATTTAGGTACATGTGATTTGTCTATTAGGATCAAAGTGGCTAATGGAATATCTTCTATCATTGGCTTTAATTCCCAGATTAGATCAAAAATATTTTTGTCATTGAGTGTAACTCACCAAGGTTTCTGAATAAAAGAGTCATATACACACCGCATTTTGTCAGAATATATACACTGCGCAGGCTGCTAATGATGAAGACTCCATCTGTGAAACTAGTAGATCTTTTCTCCATTAATTTACATGTGTAAACCGTGGTTTTTACTTAATTTAGGAAATAGATAGGTATACGTTACTATACAGATACAAGACTACTAAACAACATTCAAATAAACCAAGTAGCAATTTTATTATTAAATTTCAAATTATGTACCTTAGAAGCATGTCCATGTCCACCACATCTTTTCAATATCCACCAACCAACCTTCATACATACGTACCCAGATATATTTAAGTGGAAGCAATTTGAACTTTTCGTAGTGTCTGGAAATGGAATTTTAAATTCGCAGTCCTGTCCATTCCCTGGCTGGGAATAAACGGCGTGCATTTTGTCCCACTGCATTTTGCTTTCATGCTTTAGCAAGGACACAAACATCGTTGACGTACGCTCGACTTGCTTTTGAACCTAATGGATACTTTTGAACGCGTAAATCTTTTAAATGGCGCGGATGTGTGGAACAGGTTTTGGGTAAAGTGAAAATGGTCGTGCTGAATTTAAAGGTGGAATTTGGTAGTGCTTGTGAAGCTTGCTATTTGCTTCTTGAAATAGCAGAGACTAGAGACGTTTGAGTATTTTTGTACAATGAATATCCCCAATGCTAAGCATTCTTACGCAGAGATACTAACTTCTTTAAAAGAACCCGACTTAGCAGCAAGGTAGATGTTCCAAAAATATCTGTCTTACCTATTATACCTACCTTTCAACACTTGTAACCCAGGATCTTATTCTGAACAGCAATCCTACTGACTTACAACCACGTCTGAAGCATGGCATCGTAGGCGCCAACCCTACCCTATTTAGAAATCATGTATTTCAATATTCAACAGTAAGCCGACATGAGTGACATATTCAGTATGAGCAAAGCATAGGCAAGTCGGTGTAGCGCCCTGTTATTACCGCTGCACTGTGATTACATTGATTTATATGCATGAGTTCTTTAAAAATGACTCATAATTGGGACTATAGATTCATTTTTATAGTTATTAAGTTGCCTGTAATAAATCATCGTCAAGATGCGGCGCCGATAACTGATCTTACACATCGATAAATTGGGAATTGCGTGCGTGGATACATCGGTGTTTAATGTTCCATACTATTAATTAGATTGGTTTGAAGCTGGTATTTCTTCCTGTTACATGACTGCTGCATAGAAAGGTAAATGTGGTTTAAACAAATGATTATTATAAACAGAACTTTTCACGTATTAAACACACTGCAACCAATACCACGCGACTAATAAATCGATCACCAAAGTACGATACTAAACTCCATTTTATATCCATTGCTCCGACTCAAGTGCTTCGTAAGAGATTAAAAACTTCCTCCAAATTCCTCCCCGTACGCCGGCGAGCCTCCAGCGATATTCCATCTACAAAATATTGTTGTTTGTTTCCATTACTTTCCATCGAAGTCTGCGTGCAACATAGGGGCTCCAAGGCACCGGCTTGGGGCGACCACTCGTAAAATTGCAACCGACTTGGGGGAGACGTCTCAAGACGCTCGTGCATTCTTAGCTTTACAGTAAATGGTAGGAGTTTAGAAGAACGGATTAGCGTCTGGTTGCAATTTTAGAGAAATAAAATTCAATAAGTTTAGCGTAAGTATAATTGATTAGGATACTCAAATGTTTGTCTGGTTTATTTTTAATTGCAGTAGGTTTCAAACTATTTAATGACAAAGTTTGTGCTTAGGAATTATCCATCAAGTTTAAGTTTACTGCAAACAAACTTAATTACATTTCATTATCTGATTCTTTAGTGAGTTGAATACTTAAGCAATCCAAATATACTTTTCTAAATTATACAAAAACAAAGTTAGACAGGTCAGGACAAGAACGTTCACGAAAAATTGTCTGAAATTACTGCATATACTATGTGATCAAGGAATCAACCCGGACTTACGGAGCGCTGGGGTGCCAGGGTCATAAAACTACTTCCCCTAACATTGTGAGGTTGTATGCTGCGACACCATTCACTTTCTGCACATACTTCAATTGAAAAGGAAAATTTTAAACTTTGATATTTGCCCTAAACTTACAGGGAACAATTTACCCCTTTATTTGCCTCTTCAAAGTCAAAAACAATTGTCTAGAAGGGCACTAGGGGAAAACTTCACAGAAATCTAAGTATGGTAGGTGTAAAAGCCACAGCTGTTACGAAATATTGCTCTGTTGCGAATTTTCTATCGTAAAAAGGAAACTTAAATGTATCAGCTGGCTTCTTTCCGTACAAGTTCCAGTTGTGTCAGCACAGGGAAATGGAAGATCTCGCGTGTTTGCTACGTAAACGGTAAACTTTTAACTTGCAAAATAAAATTGCGTTCCTTTAAAATTGAACCACTTTGGTCTACATACCTGCTACATGTCCGAATAGAAAAGTATGTAATCATTGAATTGTGATTTTTTCAGCAGATTTTGATACAAATCTAAAACTCAAATAAGAAAGGAATTAGGTTTCGAGAGGATCTTTTGTTAAGGAATTTGTCACAGTACACTGACTGTAATAAACAAGTTTACTTAAATGCAAACGGGTAAGTAGTAAATTATTTATTAGGAATACTTATTTAGGAAAGCAAAAACTACTTCTTGATTTTATTCCTTTGCTACAAAAAGTGGCTTATAAAGACAGAATTATCTTTGTTCCAATGGCTAAATGAATTTACCACATACCTACTAAAAAGTATTGCATCTACATACATAACAATAACATTATATTCTTTTGAATGGTAAAATTCTAACCGAAATTACATAATATGAAAGGTACGTACAATTCATTTTTCCGCCTCTCTGATTAATGTGGTACCGACTTGCCGACTCCTATTTCAATGAAAAATTTCCCCCGAGACCAGCGAGTAATTTTCAGGGAACTGAAATTACAGTTAATTGGCCAATGTTTACGCGAACTAAAGTGGCTTGATGTTTTTAACCACCGTTGTAACACAATGAGTACTTTTTAATGAAAACTGCAAATATTTGTAAAGGTGCGGAGTTATTAGAGATAATGGCTAGTTTTTTGACTACGCGGTTGGTGTTGTAGATAGGCAACTGGTTGTCGCGTATCATGTAGCAGGTTTTATTCCTGCACGGAGTGACTTTTTGTGTGATCCATAAATTGTTGTTTTGGGTCTAGGTGTCATGTGTTTGTGAAATTGTATGTTTGTAAACGCACCCACGAAACAGGAGAAAATTCAAATGTAGGGCAATGTTTTTAAAAAGAAACTTGAATGAAAATTTAGATGAAGTAATATCTAAAGATTGTGAGAGGAAACACTTTATAGTTTGCTTTTGTCAATAAGGTATTGAATATGATGGTTGTTACATTTTCGTCTACCTTTTGTAAACCCTGTTTTGTTAACTATAATATTATGTACGTGTGTATGCAAACACCTAGGTAAACAATTAATTCATGTCATAGATTTAATTTACGGCGGAAGCAGTCACACGGCAGTTAATTTCAACGGAGCGTCACAACAAGCTGTTACCTTAGGTAATGGATATCTTGCGATATTACACAACAGTTGTTAATTGCACACATTAACAATAAATTCAACAAAACAAGCACTAAAACATAGATAAAATACAATACGAAATGAAAATCATAAAGTCAAGTAATAATAGAAAGCAATAACACTAAACAGTCAGAGATAACCCCGAGCTATTTTCATATTAATTACATAAATTAATAAAATAATTAATGGAGTAAGTAAGTCAATATCTATTAAAAGGGAAACTGTACTTAGTCATAACAGTAGTATTAGTTCAGAACTGGTTCGTTAATAGAGAATTTGATTCGATCCGACGCCATCTTGGGCGACTTAAACGATAATAATTGGGTAAAATAACTATGATAAGTGGTGACTCTGATCAGGTGCAATAAGTGGATGCGGTACTAGATCGTTATAACACAAAATAATCACATACTGTATATGCGGCGTAATTATATGGTTTGAATTATGGTGTTTTATAGTTTCGTCTCTCTAATGAAGTGGACAGTCTTCTTCGATCTACCAGCTAAAGCCTCGTTCTCACTTGAGGGAAAATTTCTCAATGCATTTTTATAAAATAACTTCTGCTAAAATTTCATCAAAATCGGTTCTGTGGTTTAGCGTGATTTACGCACAAAAATCCAAACAAACTTTTACATTTATAGTATAAGTGTGATAGTGTGAAGTGTAACATTATTGGGGTGCGGTGTTGGTACCAGGGCGGGTCAATAAGTCCGTGACTTTTTTTATTTCTTGTTATTTAATTAAAAAGGCAACACTGCTCCTGTCAACAGGCATCTATCAGTTGACTTCTGGCAAAATTTGAAGAAGCTGCGGCTTTAGGTTTGTCTTTGAGAGCCATTGATTGAGCGGACTACCGCGTAATTTAAAGAAAATGGAAAGAAGTGATTTTCGTGTGCTCATTAAGCATTATTTTTTGAGAAAAAAACCATCACGCAAACCAAGGCTAAGCTTGATAAATATTATGGGGACTCTGGACCATCAATTTCAATGGTAAAAAAGTGGTTCACAGTATTCCGTTGTGGCCTAAGGAGCACGGAAGTTGCTGAACGTTCTGGACGCCCAACTGACGTCTCTACACCCGAAATCATTAAAAAATCCATAATATGGTGTTGGCCGATCGGAGATTGACAGTGAGAGAGATTGTGGAAGCCATAGGCATCTCATATGGCTCAGTGGTTACAATTTTAAATGATCACTTGGGTATGAGAAAGCATTCCGCAAGATGGGTGCCGCGATTGCTCACAATCGACCACAAACGCAAACGTGTGACAACTTCGCAAGCGTGTTTGGCGTTGTTCAACCGTAATATGGACGAGTTTTTGCATCGTTTCATAACCGTGGACAAAACATGGATCCACTACAACACACCACCACCCAAAACAGTGGGTTTCTCGGGGTGAATCGGCCCCAAAGAAGGCCAAGGTGGGTTTGTCAGCCAATAAAGTCATGGCGACCGTTTTTTGGGATGCACGCGGCATTATCCATGTGGACTACCTTCAAAAGGGTAAAACAATAAATGGTGAATATTTTGACAACTTATTGGGTCAATTTAATGTGAGTTTAAAAAAAACGACCGCATTTGATCAAGAAGAAAGTTCTTTTTCACAGGACAATGCAAGGGTGCACACTTGTGCAGTTTCATTGTCGAAAATTCAAGAATTGGGCTACGAATTGCTACCTCATCCACCCTATTCTCCGGATTTAGCCCCAAGTGACTATTTCCTGTTACCAAACTTAAAGAAGTGGCTTGGTGGAAAAAGATTTGAGTCCAAATATGAAATCATTTCACAAACTAATGCTCATTTTGATGACTTCGAGAAATCATATTTTTGGAAGGGATAAAAACATTGGAGAATCTTTGGACAGAGTGTGTGGATCTCCAAGGAGAGTATGTTGAAAAATAAAATTAAAAAATATCCGAAATCCTGTATTTTATTCAAAAAGTCACGGACTTATTGACCCGCCCTCGTAAGTTGATAAACTCAAAATTCAGGAACTCAGTCTAAAAACCTTTTTAGAATTGTTGGTGAATGCAAATTAATGTTATGTAATTAGGTATATGTACTTTATTTTTGGTAAAGGTTAATTATGCTGTCAGTGCTTAATTGTTAATACATCTAACAAAAAGTGGCAGTAGATTATGATCACTATTGGGACGTTAAAAAAGTAATGTTACGATACTGTCTAATCAAAACGTCGAAACTAAACTAATAGAATAAAGAAGTTTCAACAAAATTAAGAAAAATAAAATTGTCTCCTCGCCAGTGTGTCCGAAGCTTAAAACTCGTTGGCTCGAAGTTGATCAGAACGAAGCACCGTTGTTTAATAACACCAACGCAGTAATTAGCCAAGATTTGTATTTAATGGATACGCGTTAATAAGTATTTTAAAAGCTAATATACGTTTAATTGTTATCGAGATAAGATAAAGTTTAAGTTGCCATCAATTTTGTTCTTAAATAACATAATAAATAAATAATAAATAATAAATCTTTATTTCCAAAAAGTTGTTTAACATGTTTTGTACAAAAAATAGATTGGCTAGTAATATAAAACTAATTTTTGAAACTAGCATCCAGTGCCGAACTAGGTTAAAAACCTGTATTTCAGCATTTGGCGCCACTCCCTACAGAAATTTAATTTAGGCTAGCCTTATTTAGGTATGTTAGATAACATTAAAACAAGAAAACACAGCGAAGCAATGTAGAATCTAGTGAGTATAATGTAACCTCTCTTTGTGTATAGTGTTTGTGTATGTGTGTGAACATATCATCATGTTGTTTAATTTTCTCGAAATTGTTCATGGTGATGTAAGATTTGATGTTTTTGCCAGTTATACATATGTATTTTAAAATTCACTTTAACAGGATATTAAATTTGAGAAGCGCCCTTTTTTAGTGTAGAATCATCCAATGACTTCTCCCACGTTAGGCGAAGCGAGAGGGAACGTCAGACTCTTACTGACTAAAAACTCTTTGAGCCGGAGTTCT
This sequence comes from Spodoptera frugiperda, assembly GCF_023101765.2. Lineage (NCBI taxonomy): Eukaryota > Metazoa > Arthropoda > Insecta > Lepidoptera > Noctuidae > Spodoptera > Spodoptera frugiperda. The sequence continues at coordinate 5,933,866 of NC_064241.1, read as the reverse complement.
GTTCAACCCGCTAAGCTCCAGGTCGCGATATGAATCACCCGACAGTTCCCTTCACCTTTTCTAGGAGTTTCATAAGGATTTTCTACGCTTTAATGAGCCAAATGATGGGGTCATTTTACTCATTAAAGCGTTATTCCAAAGCAACAAAAAAAAGAACAAATATTCAAGACTTCGTCTAGGATTTATCTAGAATCCTTGTAATTGTGTTGTAGTTTTTGGGATTGCTAAGAACAACCCGATCAATGTACTACTTATACACATAAAAAATGCTATTTTATTACAAAGCAGACAACTTTTACAAATATCAATGAAATAAAAAGTTGAATGAACAGATAATTAAACAATGATAAGTTGGTAATCATCTAAAATGATCAGCTGTTAATGATTACTATTAAGAAACGCATTCCATAAACGTATTAAGTTTTTAATTTATTCATAGCTTGAATGAGATAATCATTTCTTTATTTATCATTTTTTATGTATTTTGTCTTAGTTATGGCAAACGAATTTGTGTTTCGTAATTAAAATGATTATAATGATGTGATAAGGTCGTAGGCGGTTGAAAACTGGAACCATTTTATGACGTCAATAGAAATGTTTCTAGGTTTTGTTTTTGGTGTGATGCAATGCCTAGGTGTTATAAAATTGTTACAAAATGTATTTTTTTAGAATTACTAATTAAGTAAAATATCATGGTTAACCTCCATTTTAGTGCTGAACCACCTGACAAAAACGTTATAAATTGGGTAACGAGATTTTGTAAGTGTTTTTTTACTAGTCAATTACTATAAAATCTTATCAAATACTAATATACAATAACAGTTGTTAGAGGGGGAAAATCATCCAGTTCCTTCTCCCGCCTTGGATGAGGCGAAAGGAAATGTCAGACCCTTACTGATCAAAAACCACACCGTTCTTTCTCCTGCTTTGAACCGCAGCCTGGCCGGTAATCTGTTACGTTGTCTGCAGTTCCGAATCGGGCATAAACCCTACTGGGCCCCATCTGTGGTGGTCTTAGCACTTTGATGCGCGGGCGGGGCGCGCCCTACGCACAGTTCTAGTTCTGATCGGGTGACCTTCTTAGCTAGCATGACTTCTTCGCAGAAGGAGGAGATGGCGTCCCATTACCCTCGCTTCGCAGTATGGCCTGAACCAGGGCCGGACGTGAGAAGTTACCGTCGCCGATCACATTTCTAAGGACACGGCAGGGCACACCGCCACCGTATCATACACCGTATCCTAGTTGTTAGTTACCTAAGATAAGGATTTAATTAGGTATACCATTTTAATCACAGTGACTTATTGAAGTTAAATGAACATTAATTATCAACGGACTGTTTTTAAATTAAATAAGCTCTTTATACGACCTCAAGATAGCAGTTATGCGTCATTGCCCGATAATAACACGAGATTTTGCATTGACCAGTAAATTAAAGAGAGGTCGTTATAATTATATTCCACTGTCATACAAGAAGAATTTACTGTCACTATGAAAGGATTACGTAATTGGTTTATTTTTATAATTATGAATGCTACCTTTATACGTTCGTTCATTACTTTTAATTCTACGTATACTACATTTCTACATGGTTTTTCTTGTGTTCGTTTGCAAAATCATAACATCACGAAGACGTTACGCCCAGAACTTACATAATTATTCTAGATTGTTACGCTCTCCAAAACCTAACAACCTGATTCAGTGATAACAAAGTGATGCAACGTAACTCCCTTGTATCACGTTCAGCATACATAACATGTCTTAGTTATTCCTCAAAGAGACAGGTATTTTATAAATAATAGTTAGAACTAAGTAGGAAACTTACATAGAAACAACGTTAAAACATAAGAATGGCATCTAATATATCGACTAAAGAAAATAACGGCATTATTTCACAACACTATGGAATGTCCAAGCAGTGTAGTGGGCGATATTAATAGTGCTAAAGTGGAATAAAAACCAAAAGATTTCCGTATTCCAAATAATTTTTGACATAAATTTAAACTATTCTGACGTTTGTGGCTCTCTTTCACACTGTCATGTTCTTTTTTTTGCCCACTTGTGTTGTCGAGATGTATAAAAAGTATTTAATAGGCCCGTAGCCACCTCTCCGCTTCATAGTCTCCTATTCACATTCAAATAATTATAAAAGTGTCATTTTTAATTATAAACGGTTGTGTCGGTCTCTCTGTTCCGTATTTGGAGCACACGTTTTGTATCTCCAAACATTTTTTTTTTTTTATACTTTTAAGGACTGTTAATTTCCATAAGTTTTTTTTTATTTATACATTTTTTGAATAGGTACGACTGGTTTGTTTTGATGAGATGAAATTAAATGTGTTGTGTGGAATAAAAAATGTAATTAAAATGATAGCCATGAAAGAATTGGGGTTAAAACGCCATAAATGTATTCCCAAGCCCCAATACTTACCCAAAGATGCTATAAACCATTCCAAAAAAGACAAATAAACGCTCAACCAAAAACAAATAAAAGAAACAAACACGACCAAAAAGTTTGGCACATAAAACCAACTTTTTCTAAGCCCATAAGTAGTTTATCATCAAGGAGCATCCGTACAAGGAAAACGCGAGAAAACATTTCAGGAAAAGACCGCTCGTTACAATGATTTATGTTGCCATACAAAAAAGATGCTACAGCGCGCTAAGTGTTAAGGACCTTGTTTTAGTGGCCGAAGAACTACCACCGTCTATGCGATCCTGGTACATGCCAACGTTTTACGACCTCACAAATTCTGATGGTGAAATACAAAGTGCAATAAAGCTGGTCATTACGAAATTCATTAAACTAGGCACGTCAAGAAACAAAAGATAAAACAAAACATACGACTCATATAACTTACTGCCTTCATTTTCACTAGGAAGATAATATTCTCTCATCATTAGCTAGTACCTACAAACTTTCAGACCCGTTGAATAGGTAAGTGCATTGTAAATTATTCTCATAGGTAATTAGTACAATCATCTAGACTAGACTAAATACAATAGTCTTTTAAACAAGACATAATTATAATATTTTATAAACCAATGCATTCAAAAAAAGTCCCACACTATTATTTTTTCCTGTATCGTGGGTGCGTTTACAAACATACAATTTCACATACACATGGCACCCAGTCCCGGAACAAACTGCGGACTGCCTAGCGTATTACCGGGGCTTCGGCTCAAAAAGCAGGAGTAGGTACGGGTTGGTTTTTATTTAATAAGAATCTGACACTACGTCTTGCCTCGTCAAAGACGGGAGAAGTCGTTAGATGATTTTTCACCCTAAAAAATATCACAGAACAAGTTATTCCGTGCGGGAATCGAAACCGCGATACGTTACCCGGCAGCCAGTTGCCTAGCCACCGCGGTAACTGCAGTCAAATCTATTTACATGTTGGTCTTAGTGATTAAGTATGTCATTCTAACAAAAAGAAGAATTAATTGAACCCTAATGAACTAAGAATAACCACTAGCTATATAATTACTTGAATGCAAACGAACTTGGAAACTGCTTGCTAATTAGAAACGCGGATGTAAATATCAACAGGTATTCGTATATTGAGGCCTTTATAATGATCCAAGAAAATGCACTTATATGTATAGTGTTACAAAGTAACACTGCTATTAGGCTTTTCATACTCCAATGCAAGCTGAATATGATTACCTTATTGACGAAATGGCTCTCAAAAGGCCTCAGGTTCAGTTAGAGTAAAGTATTATTTGAAATTATATGTAAGTATGTATTTAGAACGGTATTTCGATGCCTAAAAATGGATCAGTTGTACCAAAATCCGATGAATAAATGTCACAGATTTTGCCACCAAAAGCCAAACACACTAAACAACACGTTTACCCAACTGACCCAATTTACTGCAATGAGGCTCCGAGAGCAAAGAACATAATAAAAATTGCAAGGAAGCGGAACAAAAAACGACTCCTTTCAGCCAATGTCGTTAGATTATAATTCTCCCTTACATTTGCCACTCCATTTCGAGTCATTTGTATGTGCGGAACACACCAGTTCCTAGCCAACTTTCCCTTACCAAAAAGCCTTCGTCAAGTTTCTCAAAGTGGTTCGTGATTGTGTTACCAATGCGGCAGTGGCTCTAATATAACCAAAGTTTCATTATATTGCTTTACACAAAACTTCCTAGGCTTGTTCTGTGAATTGTTTTGAGAAGACAAAGAAAATTGGGGTGTGCTCAAAAGTTTTTCTTTGGTTAAGAATAAGAAGAAGGGATGGAGTCTGTTCTTCGTTCTTGTGATTGACTACAATGTTTTCTCATTGTTGCATAGTAGTTACTTAAACAAACACAGTGTTCCTTTATACAGCATAACATAAATAGCTGAATGGAATTATAATATTTAAATTCACAATAGGCAAAATACTTTTATTTTTTCTTCAATGAAAAGACATGTTATTTAAAATAACGTGATGAAAATGTTTAAATCTGTTTCAATATGAAAGTAAACAATTCATTTTTTAGTAATAAAATCCAATAAAGGCTTCATATAAAACATTTTTCAATCGGAATTTATATTGTACACCATTTCGTTGAAACGAAGCGTGCGTTACAGGGGATGGCTACTGAAAAATTCCAGGTGTACATCCATTAAAAATCCCCTTTGGCATCACAGTGAAGTATTATTTGCAATAAAAGTTGACGAGCAAAGGCATGAATGCCTATAGAGTTCATATGTGATTTAACGAAAAAATGTCCACTGTAAATCGAAAGCATTGGTTGTATTTATTCTCGATCGAGTATAAATAAAGTAACCTTTAATTAAGTATTAATGTATCGATTTATAATTATAAAGTAAAAAACGTACCTCAAGGATTTTGAGGCCTTATAAATAAAATCGTTACCAATTTTAGTAATTTCAAGAACGTTTAATATAAAATTACTGAAATTTAAATTAAACGCAAACCAAAACAATGATCCTCCTCTAAATCCATTCCCAATGCTATCCCGAATAATTAATCCTGCATTGCTCTACACTGCACACACAGATATTCGCAATTTTCCGTATTCACCTACACTCCCTAAAGTCCCTTTTCGGTTGTAACTATTTTATGGGCGCTATTTCGAAGGCTGACGCCTCCCTGCCTGTCGGGATACCCTGCAGTTATAAAGTTACTCTTTGTTTCATTGTGTTTTAGTACGTGAAGCCACATAGGTGCACCGATACGGCTAACAACGGTTTTATGATAAGGGAGATAAACACAGGCCTTTTGTGGTGTTTGTAGCGTTTCGTGGGCTGTTTGAACTTTAAGTTCGGTGGATTGATAATTTTTTTGTTAATCTGGATTATGTTTGTAATTTAAGAATTAAACAGGGGCGACTTTCGACATTTGACGTCGTTTGGAGTATCACTATAAAGATTTAGGTAATTAAAATAAAAAAATCCTCTTGGTTTGACACAAGATCAAAAGTATGAGCTCAATAATCGTAGCTAGAACTAAACAAATTGCATAAACACTTCAATTAAGCCTTAAAGCAAACATCATTCTTTCTAATCATAAAAAAAAGTTCCACTTAATGTGAGCAATTGATCATTTGTTATACTGGTGCTTAGTAGCCATCTATTCATACAACCCAACCATCTCTTACAAAAAAATCTAATTAACCATCTAAAAACCGACATGAACAATCACAAATCCATCTACTAATACCACGAAGCTGGACCGGCCGTAATCAAACATCTATCATGCAGCAAGCCGCGGGCTCGCAGGCAAAACAAACGAGCAAATTAGTCTGTACCCGGTCCCCGACAGATCCTGATTGATCGATGGTCCGCAAGTCTTATACAATTAGCTTCTCAACAAATCCCCGCCTCTGTCAACGTTTTATACGAAGATTAAAACGGCCTTGTTGAAGGCAAGATGGGAGTTTGATATGACATGCTGTAAGAACATTTAGAACTTTGTCACAGTGCAGTTACTTGAAGTTTGTAGTTGGTAACTCTGTACCTACAAAGCGAAGTGTGGACAAAGTTGCGGTCTTGCCACTTAAAATTTGGTTTGGTTAGTTTCTTGGTGACATGTTTATAAGAGCGGTTTCTGCATGGAGTTACAGCTGGCGTCTGGACAGACTTTTGGCTTTTCTTTAAAACAAGGCTGCTCGTTGATGTGATGGCTTGGCAACTGACTACCCTGCCACGTGTAGCGGGTTCGATCCCGTACGGACCAACTCTGTGTGATCCACAAATCGTTGTTTCGGGTCTGGATGTCTTGTGCATGTAAACTTGTAAACGCTCCCACGACACAAAAAAATGCTAGTGTGGGGCAACGTTTAAAATAGGTCTAATATGCAAAAAATAATTTAATAAACCATTGTTAATAAAAATACATATTGAAAGTTAACATTTGTGTTGTATATTAAAGAGAAAACGATAAAACAAACAACGCCATATTGGTAATAAAATCAGTAGTACACTGTCATTATTTCTGCAGCAAAATGACCATAAAACGATACTATAAACTGTAAAGACCACTACTCATCTATTACTTAGACTCGAAGCAGGAAGTTCAATGTTCTGATATCCCAGTTCAATAACAAAGCCGTGAATGGGCTAAAAATATCCACAAAGAAATAGGTTAATGACTCTTTTTCAATACAATCGCCCGTTTGAACGTCTTTATAAAGCCAGCCCCAAAGAAGGACGTAGGTAGTGTAAACATTTTTTATGAACGCTGAATGAAGACCCGGACGCTTTTTACTTAAATTTAAAATGTATTAAATATTTTTGGCCTATTTTTTAGCGTTGCGCAACTATGAAAGCTGGAAGCTACTTCCTTATGGGAACTTACGTAAGAAACCATTAATTTATGAAATAAATATAATTAAAACCTGCCAATTAATCTGTCAAGCACTTAAAGCTAAAATGTTTTACTAAGTCGCATCGACAGAACGTTTCCTACGAAAGTCGTTAAGTCAGTCCCGTTTGAAGAAAAATGAAAAATTATTCGCGTTTCTTAGCGTAATTTAATTTTTTACAGAGCGTCCTAAGAAAATAATTCCATTACTGAAGCAATTTCCTTTTACTGCCAACGATTTAACCTTACCGTCGCGAAGTACGTAATGTTGGTAACAACATAGCTTAGAGAGCTGGAAACTCTTTCGAATTTACCTTTAGTATCGCGAAAGTCCTTTCGCAAAATTCTATTTGCTTGTCCGATATTTCGATACAAGCGATTTTTGTCTTTAAGGTTTTGAGATAAAGTGTATATTTTTGTGAAATATTTTTATTGGGTGGTAAGTGTATGGTAGTGGGATGGTATTATTGGAAATTCCTGAACGTTCGGAACGTTGGACTGATATGGAACGTAGACGATAGTTGGACTGCGATTGGAGGGAACTCCTGTCTCGGACGTGAAGGCTTCCAGCTGCGTGACGATGCATTTTGTTTTGTTTCACAAAATAAAGTGTATCAAGAAAATCTTACAGCTTTTCATCCGACCAACATTGAAACGAATAGAGAACTGCTTACGTTTGAGATTTTTGTTATTTTATTTGTGAATCTGTTTATTTGATACTTCAGTTATCGGGATTGTTTGAACAAAATAAAGCCAACAAAAGCTCCTTGTTCTACGTATACGTACATAGACTGGTAATGCCATCGATCACGTTGAAGTACTTAATCCAAATGCGATAGGGTAGGTCTTATCGCGATCGGCTGGGTGCATTTCCACTTCGCTACTAAAAATGAAAGTAATTCGACGGAAAACCAATTAAGTTGAGCTTATGGAAGAGTTTGTGCGTCTATTTTGTGAAATACGCTTATAAAAATTGTTTTCTAAACAGTATAAATGGACAAAACGAATAAAAAAGTTAGATTTAAGTATAAAATAGGAAATGAAATTAACATTATAACTTATTCTAAAGAGTAATTTGGTATTCATTAAATCTCAAAATCCATTTAAACTTTCAACAAATTAGGCCAACTTCTTAATATTTAGTAAAGCGAGCCTAATGATTCCTTTACAAACAAATTCTCAGCACCTCACCGTTTCCGCTAATAAAGTAATTAAAAATTCACAGCGCGGCAAGCGTCTCAGGGATCGTGGTCCACAAACGAACTATAGCTAAGTAGAAACTCGCATAAAACAAAGTGTCAGTTATTACATTAATAAGGGGAGGGCAAAAACCCTACCCTTTTTGTTTATCCCTCGCGCCAACTTCCTCCTTTGTCTCTTTGATGAAATATATAAACGTAAATATTCCGGGCGTTGTCTATGCTTTTTATTTCGCGCCATGTTTGTCGTAATGCCTGTTTACAAATGTATGAATGTGGAACGTTGCTTCTTTTTTTGAACGTGTAATTTTTTTGATGAAACTCTGGCAGCTTTTTTAGTCAGAAGTTTGTGGTATCCAATTAAGACGCACGCCTATTTCGTTTAAAATTCTAGTACATAGAATATTTTTAAAAGTTTTCTAGCGTGATTTTGTAAGAGAAATTCAGTCTTGTGGTATTTGTAGAGTTCTTCAAACAGCGAATGTTTGCTGTTTTGAACAAATGTTTTCTAAAGTTGAAATTCGGAACAAGTCGTGGACAACTAACAACAAACACAACAGATTGCATTGAAACTAAACATTCGAACAAAACATTTAAACTGTTACTAGTAATTTATAGGAACGGTAAATAATGGTTACCTAAATCACAATGGCTGCTGTGAATTCAAATAATGACGTTGTTTATGTGCCTAATTTATATCGCAAAACGTGTATCAAAAGTCAAATACTGCGAAATCATGAAATACGACATTATTCATATAATGAAATAAGGAATTTTAGGTTAGCATTTTTGCATTAAAGTTATGAACCTAACATAACTTCATATATACGTCATACTTTCTTATTAAAAATTATATGTAAAGGCTAATTTAAATGTATAGCGCCTTATTTACAGTATATCAATTCAAAAGAACTATAACTAAAGTTTTGAAAGTTTATATGATGTGGTATTTCAGTTTTTCAACTAAAACCGTACAATATGGAAGTAATTGCCTCTGTTTCTGCTTCGTAACTCGATGTCAAGTAACCAAGTGACAGTGGCTACCCTGATTTATGAACGCAGCACAAAAACCGGCGTCCGTTCGGATCCTTCCCTTTCATAAGTCCTCATGTATTTTCCACACGTTTCGAGGTATCAAATAGTTTTTATTGATACTTTTGGATAAAACGCTTACCGTGTTATTTTCTTTATGTAGCACTTGTTTTCTATTGTTTTGGACAGTTTAACATAATGTTGCACGATGTCTTTGTTTTTACAAACGTAGGCAAAGGTGAGATGTTCAGTTTGGTCTATAAACTTACTGACTGACTGACATGCTTAAATTCGCACAACCTGTGTTTTTTTACTATAGCCCTCGCTGCGTATGAATAAGGGCCCTGTCATGGTTCAAAAGTAATCAAGTTAACCTGTCGTGACTGAACATTAGTATTTTATAATAAAATAAATTGTATAGATAGTCATTATTAGAATTCTCAACCAAAACAAAAATTGCCAATTTAGATAAAAAATTAAATTCCATCCAAACGATATTACACGGTTTTTGGTTTATTATAATACGTATAATAAAGAAAATTCCTGTTCACCAGTAAACGACAATGTGTACCAGGATTGACGGGCGTGAAATTAACATCAAAAAATCTGAACGAAAAGGACGGGCTACGTGATGGGAATTGGCGTATCATATGTTATGGAATTATGCAGGATGTGTAGCTTTATCAATTATGGTGTGTTATGGTATACATGTACTGATGAGGGTGAAGAAAACATATACGTGACATGGCCAGAAACAAAATCAGGGCGCTTACTCTTGAAACCAATCTAATGCGATTTCAATCCAATAAAAACTTAAGATGTCAAAAGACATTGAATAATTGTTGAGATTTTGTGTCTTTTCTTTTTTCCCAACCGTAATTGTTAAAATAGTATTCAAAGTATATATAAAGTATATATTATATAAAGCCAAACTTCATATCTACCATTTAGTTTATTCAATAATACGGATGCAATGGGCGCTAGTGTTGCAACTCAAGGGTATGAAAATTTACAATATCAATGTCAATTCCTATCGATCGAGATAGGAATTGAATTCAAAAGTAAGCCTCCATGTGTTCAAAAATATTGGAGACTATATTATGGAGATTTTATTTCTAAGATATACCTGACTGCATATCATAAAGCATAATTTTGTATCACAATTGTTTTAAGTAGGTGTAATGTAGGTATTACCTAATATTTAACACTGCGTTTTCAGAAATGACATCATGACATAAACATGTAGTTGGGAGTACAGAGAAACACATATATGTATAGGCTGCTTCTCACGTGGACAAATTCCAGGTAAAAAAGACAGTCAATAATATACTATTTAATTAATTTACCTCAAACAAGCTTACCTATAGGTAAATGCAATTTTCCTCTCAGTTCGATCATCATAAATCAATAATGCAAATATTTATGAATTGTTAAAAATCTGCTCAGAATGCAGTCTGACACCCAATGCATATTGAAAGAGCGAATGGTGGGAAATTGGTTATTAATAACGGTTTGGCAATGGGCCAGCTGTCCGCCACTATGTGAACATGATGGCTTGAACAGTTGATGTTTTAAATCCATCGTATTTTGTTCCATGACAGCCAGACTGAGGCAGGTGGTAGGTATTTGTATGTGGTAGGTTTAGACAGATGAGGTACAGGATGTAATAACTACTATTTGAGATTAATTATAATATATGTATAATTAAATAACATATAATTAATTCAGTACCGATGTCTCACGAAAGTTATAAAAAAATTATTTGAGACTTAATTTGAAGTCACCTGTAAAATAGGATAAGCATATTACTAAGTAATTAAGAAATCAGGTAAGTACTACTAGCTCGTGGCTTCGCATGTACTTTTTTCAGGAGCTGGGGGAAATTTCCAAAAAAAAAATATGAACATTTTTTTTTGTTAAACACAATTAGTTCCCGTACCAATTTTTATCTTGAAAAGTGCGGAATACTCCATACAGACTTCCACCACCCATTTAAAGAAAGTGGGGGGCCGAGCCCTTCAACTAATTTCACATAATGTCATAGACTTGCTCCGTTGTCGCACAGCTACATAGTATCAGAAAAGTAACCTTACTTATACACTGATCTCGAGCAGCCATGCTATCGGCATATTTGGCGCCTCGAATGTGACAAAACTATGAATAAACATAAACATATTAAAATCAAATATAAATTTTAATATTACGAAGTAGGCCGTATTGATGAATAATAAAATATAAGATTCCAATTAAACATTTATTTCATATTCAAACAACTTCTGTATTTTGGTTACACAACATTATTATAATATTTATTTATTTATACAGTTTGACATGATAAACATAACTCAAGGAACTATTAATAATTCATATAACATTCTTATTTCAATAAGATTATATGTTTAGAACGTATTACCTAATAAATAAGGTAATATATGATAACATTATGCGTGATTATAACTGTTCTAAACATCAAAATTTGGTTTATATAATATTCCTTAAACAGAACATTATTGGTATCGCCTAATTAATGACTTATTAAAGCACCTAGCCCATATCCTAACTAACCCGTTTATTTCCAAAAACAGCGTTTTATTATCAGTTTGTAACAATGTAATCTAAAGCCTATCCCTTTATTACATTTCTATTAAACCTTTAAATGAAACAAACATATACATAACATCTTCCCTTTTTCTCCAGTTATGTTATGTAAACTGTTAAATTGTAATATTGAACGAGTCTATTACAATTACAGGCTCAGTTATAAGTGAAAATTTCAGAGTGGAAAATAACCAATAATTAATTTATGATTTGAGAATCCAACCCTTATGCTAGCTAGTTGCTCTTGCGACCAATATACTAACTTAAAAATACTTAATAATAATAAAGGAGAACGCCCAAAAAACTCACTCGAAGTAGCCTGCAGAATATAACATTTTTTTTTATAGCAAACTCCCCAAACTTAAAGTTTCTTTTTCAGTTCAGTTTTCTAGGATTATCATACCACGATGCAATTTTGTTTAAATAATACCTATATAGTATAAACTGACTGTTAAATATGAGGATATATCATACAAAGGACAAACATACAAAGCAATACAAATTCTTATTTTATTACTTGGTGATGGTTTATTCGAAAACAATTATTAAATTTCATATGTATAATCTAGCGCCCCACATGCTAATTATTTAAATCTTATCGATTCTGGGTTTTTGCTCGATACATTTTTGAGGCATTCTCCTTTTAAAACTAATAACGAATTGTTAGCCACTAACTTACGAACGAGCGTAAGTAAGGTTAAACATTCGTTAACTATTACTTAATTCAATTTAATGTGAAATCTTATACTATAATCTGTTCTGTTATTAGTAAATACGAAACAGTTATTGACAATACAATACTATTGATTCACTCATATATAAAACAGCCTTTATTGCACCGGAATAAAGACTTAATTAGTTAAATGGGTGATCTTGTTATGTTCGAGTTGTAAACGTGACCGTGAACGCATCTCAATGTTTATCATCTTAGACTATGTAAATATAAACAACAAACATTCCGGAATGTACTTTAATTAGTTAAAAGTTATACAAACGTATACTTTCTTAGTAGTACATTTTCTCACGTAGGAAAATAAGCTGGTTGTAGGAAAGTGATTTGCCTTTCATATAAAACGACAATTTTATCTAAATAGTAAAGTACAGGCTGGTATTTTTTTGATAGTGTGAATTATTACCAAATAGATTGTATGACAGAAAAATCGACAAATTAATCACTAACTTCGATATATTATAATTAAGTCTGTCAAAATACATGTTTAGGTATATCTTAGCCAGCTAGTTTAAATAGCCTTTGAATTTACAGTATAGCTCTTTAATCGAACGAATTCCAAATTTATAATTAATCGCATTTTATAGGTAGACTGATCACGCCACAAATAATCTACGCCACGAAAAGGTTAAAATATTTGCTCAGCTGTTTAAGCGAAAACCTCGATTTCGGATATCTGTTAAACGATGTCATTATGTTAGTAAGAAACATAGCTAAGGTATTAATTGAAACGCTGGTTAAACTTGTTGACTGCGACATTTTTCTCAAAGCATAGATAACTTATGTAAACAGAATTTTGAGATTCGAATGTTACTATAATATATTATCTCAAAGATGAACTCGTTTAATTGAAAACATCTTTGCTACGAGCAGACATTGTGTTGTATGTAAAAGATAGTTTATTAGCAAGCCTGATCACTAGCTTACTAATAAACTGACAAGACAAGATCTCAATGTAGTACTAAACATCTCAAGAGCACATTCCGATGTAATTAAACATCAAACATCAACAATAGTACGTGGGTAATGTGCATTTGTTTATTAAATCTATCATCAAACACTATAAGGCGATCTATTGTTTTGAAACAATCGTTTTCCTACAACCTCATATGGACGAAGTTACTTGGTAGCACTTGGCACTTGTCCCATTAAACCATATCAAGTTATCAAGCTACCTGTTCATGGTACCGACTGATTGACATGCAGACAATAGTTTCCTACACAGAATGTTCAAAATATTTACTCACATAGAATTGAAGAGCAATGTATGATATGCCTAGTTTACCTTCTTTCTATAAAATGTCTTGTATCTCTTGTGAGAACAATTCATTGTTGACAGATATTTACTTTATACTATTGTTTGAAAGCAAATACACTAACACATATTATTTTGTTTTAATTCTTTGGATCTCCGAACAATAGGTTGAAGATGATTAACGATGAAGAAGCGTTCAGGTTAACTCAGATATAAACAAAAATGTGCCAAACGTATTAAGTCTATTTATAGTTTGTGTAGTGAATCATACATAGCTCATTTATACATTTACTCAATGGTATCAACTAATGGTGTTAGCCTACAAACTATATGACAGTATTGTCCGTCTGCTACTAATAGTGACATTAGGCGAGACGGCGGTATCGCTTAGTCATCCTGCTATAGGGGATACCCTTCTCCTTTGGCATCAGTACCTTGCTGTATACAAAGACACAATGGTTCTTACTAAACTAAACATTACATTAACTTTTGGCTTGCTAACCTAATAGAGAGACTATATTCACAAAAGATTACCAATCCATGTTATGAAACGACTAAAAAGATGCTAATTATATTTGGTGGCAGATCAATAAAATTACAAAAGAAAACACAGTTAAGCTAATATGATCCTTATAAACACTTATTTCTATAACTATTGCTAAAAGTATTGCATCATTTAGCACATCAGTGTCCCGTCACTTCACCATGATAGATTTTAAAGCTGTTTGTACAGTCCTTTGTGATCAGATGTCGTCTCTGACTAGACGTATATTTCTACTTCGAAGTTTAGAGGGTGATGCCTCTGGCTTTTCATTCGAACTGTGACGTAATGGTATCCTACTCCTCCTTCAGTTATATTGGCACTTGCATGGGAGAAGTCATTATCTATCACTGCTACACCCTGTAAACAAAAAAAGAAGTAAGTTTCAAGTTCTTTTCCTTAGGATTCTCCGTTTTAAACGAATTTTAAATAATTTTTTGGTTTAACTCCTTTACAATTACCTACGGATGAATTATTTGTCAAAGCAAAAAGTCATGTATACTTTTGATCTATCTATGTATGTCTCCTTCTTCGGGGAATAACTAATGTTACTATGTACACAATGTTATTTACACTTCTATACTTAGAGCTGACTTCATAATGAAAACCACAAAATTCTAAGTTTAGCATGTGTACATTTAAATTAAAATTTATATTTAAAACCGCAGTAGTATATTGTAAACAAAGTCTGTCTATCTATAGGTACCTAATTTGTTTAGGGAAATGTGCTTAAATTTGTACGTTATTAACAATTTATTATTTTGAATTAATAAACAAAAGAATTTTGCATTGGTCAAAATATGGTCACATGTGCGAATTACTTTATTTCCCGTTAATATACAACGTGTAACAAAATATCCATATACATCAAGAAGCCCTGATGAATACACGTTGAATAGAATCTCTACACAAAGTTTCAGCTTAAAATACGTTTATAAAAAAAATTGTACCAAATACTTGATATCGCATTATTCTTGATTTCAAATCATCCAAACGTGTCACAACACTACAGGGATCACTCGCTAATATTACGAAACATTTCTTCTGTCAATCTGATCGCCTAGTACCTGTCTATCTAATTTTGATTCGCGCGCCGGCCCGATTTGAAAAATTCATAACTTGGTACCATGAAAACATGAGTTTAAAAAACCCTCCGCGTATCGTTTGTTATGTTATCTAGAAACCGTGCACTTGATATGTGTACCCCCTTTTTGTTACACGTTGTATAAACAATTAGCTCTTCGAAATTGTATCGTTACGGTTTAGATAGATCTGGAACTGAGATTTGCATTTATAATATGCGTATTAACAAGTTTGCTCCTTGTTACCTACTACTTGAATTAAGTCGTAATGATAAGTTTTTTTAAGAGTTACGATTGAGTTTCTTGCCCGCTCTTCTTCATTAATTGACGGACCATTACTTTTTTTTCATGTTTCCAAAGTATCTGGTTACGATTTAGTTGGAATAAATGCTTTGTTTTTCATTGTTTTTATTAAAAATACTTCAACTATAATACGAACTAAAGAAATTCTCTACGTTTTGATTAATCTTTATTACTCAGTTGTTTTGAACAATCCATCGCTTTGTTCGTGTTTGTTTGCGAACTAGACACAGGTCACACGTTTGTTTTGATAACAATTCTTATATTCTTTTATTCGATATGCTTTATCTTTTAAATAACGGTTTCTTTCTGTTTTATAAACAGTATAATTCCCAGAATTCTATATAAGTACTACAAGCGTTTCTTTTTAAAACAATTTCTTTTATGGGTTTTAAATATCTAAGTACCTATGACATATAACTTTTCCCCCTATTTCTGCTAATGTATTTGCTTCAAAGTACTAAAACAAAGGTCATTCACATAGTTTCATATCATTTTAATGACCCAATCCATCTTCATACAGGAAATGACATTTGTCCTTTACAAATGAATACTAGATAGCGATTGCCAATGCAAATAGAACATAACGATCTAATACATAAAATTCAAATTCGTTATCAACAGAATCAATCGATCAATCTTACGATATTTACAAAATAATATTATCTAACTTAGATTGCGTTGTCACCCTTGACCGAATAGGTTGTATATAAAAATCTGCAAATGAAGAAGCTATTGTGAAAGAAAATTCTGGCACAAAACATTACATTAGCGATTGGATTTCGCAATAACATACTTTTTGGTGTTTGTGTTACGATTCATTTTTGTATGCAGCAGTTTTTTGTGAAGAATGCTCACGTTGATATTGAACATTGTACTTTGAGTTAAGGAAAAATATAATAATCAGCATTGAGACGCGGTCAAGGAACAAAACGGCTTACGACATCACTGAGAAATGCGAAGCATCTAGAACTGCATTTTATAAATTCTTGTTATGTTTGTTTGTTTAAATTACTGATGACTACGTAGGTTAGACTTATTTTATTGAGATTGTTTTTATGTTAAAATGGCATTTTTGCTTCGTATTAAGAATTCTTTTTCTTTAACATTAAAATGGTGAATATCTTATTTTGATGGAGTTTCTACAGTAAACTTATGGAGTTTCTTGTTCGTTCTTCTCTATAGGAATTTACACTTTAGTACGACCAAATAGTCTCACTAGAGAACTAACCTACAGACAGTTTTTTTTATAATAATGTAATATTTGCTTTGACCTTCCAAAGTTCCTACTTGGTCTGTGTGATATAAATAATTTTGATTTTGACTTTAACTTTGAATACCCAGTGATATTTTATTTAAACAATAAAATAGTAACAGTCTTTATAAACACTTGGATGAAGATATCTATAAATACATAAAAATTAAAGCAGAAAAACATCTGTTACTAATATATTTTAAAAGAAATAAATTATAAGCATTTTCTTACCTTAAT
Source organism: Spodoptera frugiperda (assembly GCF_023101765.2). Lineage (NCBI taxonomy): Eukaryota > Metazoa > Arthropoda > Insecta > Lepidoptera > Noctuidae > Spodoptera > Spodoptera frugiperda. The sequence goes on along the minus strand of NC_064241.1, from coordinate 5,916,819 downwards.
CATCCTTTTTTCTGGATCACTAAACGTTAAAGTCTTTACTCTCTTTTTGAAGGGTATTGCAAAATCTTTGACCCTTTGATGGAAAATCATTTTCCGATGAACAGTATCGCCGACGATCATGTCGGAGCACAGCACAGGTACACTCACGCACAACAAACACAAAACTAATAATAACAAGAATACAAAACGCATTTCGATTTTATTTCACATAGTTGCACAAGTAAGTATAGCTTAAGCGACTGTACGGCGACGAATGAGATAACCTCTCGCTGTCGATAAACGTCCATACAATAACAACTTCACTCCGTTTCTAATTTACACGTTTTTGCTATAGTGACGTCCTCTGGCATGTTAATGAGTGAACTCGTTCCGAAATGGTGTTTGACTAACGAACTATTAACGATTACCTTTCGATCATCCGATAGTAGATTTTGTTTACAAAACTGTAGTTTTCAAATCGAAACAATAGCTGCTTATTGTTTTCTCTGCTCGGTATGTTAAATGTTGATGGTTTATAATGATTTATTTATTTTTAGGATTCATTTCGGAGGCCTTGACTATCAATAATCGGTGATTAATGAAATACGGCGATATAATAGTCATTATGCGTAATTTTAACAATGATATTCTAGTTTAGATATTGTGATATTGTTTAAATAAAGGTACTTAATATAATGGGTTTGATTAGGAGTAATGAGAACAATTAGTTAAATAACAATTGTAGTGAAAGTTACCTTTAAATGCCACGAGAAGGAATGCACTAAGTAAATTAGTTATGCATGTACTAAGAATTTGTGTGTAGAATTTAAACGACTAGTAGATGTAAATATAATTATACTAAGGAGTTTTTAATACTGATATATTCTAAGGATCCGCAGTGGCTCGACGGATGGCTGTACAACTGCACAATGTATCACGGGTTCGAATAATACACGGAACAATTCTTTGTGTGACCCATAAATTGATTTTCTGGTTCTGGGTGTAATGTGTATGTGAAATCATGTGTTTGTAAATGCATCTTGTGGCGTAAATACTTACCTATGACACAATAATGAATCATAGTGTCAGGTAATGATTGAATTAAAAGAAAAACATAATTTAAAATGAAAACGTATGTTATGGTAACCTTTTTTTAGCACAGCAAGCAAACAAGGATTGGGATCACCTGATCGTAGATAATGAGCGTCGGGCAGCGTTGACGGTCTGTTTTATGAAGACCATTTAAGATATAATGTTTTAGTTATATACAAAATTGAAATAATTGTTGTCGTATTTACCTTTCACAATAAAATTTTTCATTGGAATGCATGAATTGAAATTATTGCATTTACTCTGAAATAATTTTTCAACATAACAAATACCTTGGCTACCATACAAATAACAAGAATAATAGTACAAAAGCATTTAAATAATTTCGTACAAAATAAAATTATAATCAACCTATATATAAGGGCATACAGATGAACAACGGCCTCTTCTGACACGGAGAAGGTATGAGCAATAATCACCAAGCTTGGTGATTTAAAACTTATAATTTAAAGAATATTAAAATATTAAACTTTATACAATTTCATTCTATTTTAATATGAAAACTCTCCATTGCTATTTCTCTTCCGTGTCGACAGGACGATCAATCTTGTCGTCACTCAGAACTTTGACAAGAAAATTTGAAAAGTTTTTCTTTATGACACAAGACGTGAAGGATGCAATTTTGATTATCAACACACTTATATTAAAGTTCAAAATTGCTTTTTGAAAGTTGTTATTGTAAGGTCGATTAGCGTAAGTTTGTACTTTAATTGGAGCGTTGCGGCGTCAATAGGAAATTATATTGCAAGTCTGAGTAGTGAGTAATGAACGAGACTGGAGAAATATGCGACATTTCATTATACGTACGCAATGACGTCATAAGTACGTACTGTTGGGGAATTATTTCCTTAATAATTATTATTGATGACTAATATTAAAATTGTCTCCCTTTCTGATAAGCCATAATGAGGTGTTGTTAGTTACATTATATTATAATTTATTTTATTTTTTCGATTTATTATTATGGATCACTGGAGCTGATGACAACATTTCATGATTTAGAATATAGGTACTTACCTATTGTGATTTATTGTTTACCTGTATGGAAGGAATGTGTTGATAAAATTAATTAGATACCTATGTGTTATACATCTACCTACAAAGGAGATCAAAACAACATTATTTATAAATATTAGTAACTATACATAATCATTAAATTATTTAAATTCAACTTTATTTGAAATTTAATAAATCTTTATTTAAAATTGACTGGGTAATCTACAAATTGTTGTTTCAAAATGTGCCACATTACTACGACACATTTGAAATAACAAAAGCGGGGCAACGTTTTGTAAAAATAAAATTAACTTGCATAATACATAAAAAAATAATGTTTGCAGTAATTTATATAAACATACCTAAAAAAAAGGAAATTTCAATAATAATGCTTTATTCAAACCAACATCGTATGCAAAATTTTCACTTAACTATAAAATGTGATCCATCTCACACAATAAACTTTTCAAACAACCAACTTCTGAAGGTTAAACCCTATTAAAGTTTCGAAACAACAGAAACCTGATTAAACAACTTTTATTTCGACCACTAACTCAAACAAATTGCGGATAATATAACCCTTTAACGAAGGCGTTGGCACGGAAATTGATGTACGTGGGTACATTTTGAATAATAACCGGTAAAGGGTTAAATAATTGCTCTAATTTAGATTAATTGCTCATCTCTCTTTTACACGTGGGCGTACAATTCTGTCGAATATGCAGATTATTTATTTAATGTTGTTTTCATAAATCAAGTTAATTCACATTTTTATGAAGGCGTGACGTTCAAATCACTTTTTTGATTAAATGTATCTATCTATGTGTAGGTTCATTTATACGTGTGAGTGGGCGTTAAAAGAAATTAATAAAAGAACACTGGGAAACAAATATACATAATATGAAGTCTAGGCTCCAAGAACAAAATGCGATATAAAATTTTTTTAAAGGGTGGAATATCATCCAATGACTTCTTTCAGCGATATACGAATAGGGATTTTTCAATAGAAAAGTAGTTACTAACATGTCATTTATTGCACATTGTACATACATAGAGATATTACATACTACTAGTACAGTACATACTTATAACTGTTAGAGCGTAACAATTTATATTTCGCCACCAAATGGGCTATTCTTTTTATTATTAACTGCTATAAACCTCACGGAGTCCGAGACCTTTCCAACGAATGCAAAACCATGGAAATCGGCTCGTGCGTTCTGGAGTTATATCGTCAGGAAGTAAACCCGACTTATTTTTATTATATTCTATATTAGTAATAATATACATTACACATTTTATGCATAAAACTAGTAAATTAAAATTTACACATTATTAAAATTGAAATTAGAGTCATCTGATATCCCTTATAACCATCAGTTCTAAATATAACTATCAGTTCAATAGGACAGCAAGATCTGTACAGAAACAATATTTCTAACCTAGTTAACTGACTGTACATTAATTAAAAATATGTTGCATAACATTTTTATTGTAAAACATTGTGTAACTTATAAGTTTAGATAGAAAATTAACTAGACAATTAACATTAAGATAAGATGACCAATTTTTAGTAGTAGTAGTTCATTAAGGTGTGTCAATGTATCGATCGAGTCAATGTACTGTGCTAGAAGCTTCGATTTTGGTTTTCAGGTCATTCTAAGTACTATTCATTCTATTGGTATTTCTGAGACACAAAATTTTGGTTACTAAGGAATAGGTTAAGTGGTCTCTGAGTACGGCAGTAAAAGTAATATTAGTAGATATCAGAAATTATATGTATACGAGTGCTATATTATGCATGACGCTTTCATGATTATGATCAATTATTCATAAAAAATATATATTATTTTGAATATGGGAATTTATTAGTATTAGAACTGCCGTTCATCCATGAGTTACGGCATTTTAATTTTTACTTATAATTGTTGTTTTTATCTTTATCGAACCTATTATCATCATCAAAGTATGTGCTAATGACTAGGTAACTTAGCTTCACTTTTGGTTTGATATTAATTTATGCATGTGCAGTGTTCACCTATAAGTGATTGTTACACTGTAATATTATCATTAAGCATGTGTTTTATAATTGAAATTGTGTAAACAATTGTTGGTGAACCTATTATAATAAATAAATAAAAAAAAAAAAATGATCATGGCGTTTGCAACAGTGCCGAAATATCGGAAACTCATAGAAATAGAAAAATATGGTAAATATCCCGTTTCGAGTTCTAATACTAGTGTTAGTGACCATGTCAGTTTAAAAACTTATATGGGAATTTATTATTCTTTGAATCTATGTGACGTCAACAAACAACTAATATTGGGCAATGGCGCCTACGTTTTCCATCTCTCACAGGTTCTATTCCCGTGTCCAGACAAATATTTGTATGGACGTTTGTGGTTGTAATGGAGCATAGGCACACACAGGAAATTCAATATTAGTTTTAAACTTAGTAAGTGCTTATGTACGTCACTGGTGTTGTCATTAATTGCATTGTAATAGCGGTTTTCCTAATGTAAATAATGGCCCGTTTCCAAACATTAAAAAAGTTTCCAAATACTAAAGGAAAATTTTTAGTTATACGTACTTTCTAACATTATTTAAACACGATAGTTTATCACTGGTAAACGACGAAGGAAAAACATCATGAAAAAACCTGGGGTTATAATTTCTAATTACAAGTTTGAAATCACCAACCCGCATTGTGCAAGCGTGGTGATTAATTCTCAAATGTTCTCTGAAATCATTAATAAAAAGGGTCATGTTTTCTTCAATTCAACGTGAGGTAGTTTCTATTACATGAAATTTACACAATCGATTCCCTAAATCTTCTGAATGAGAACCAGTTTTTTATCAGGTTCATGTGCAAAGTGCTTCATCATTCCGTTTTGTCCATCAACATCATCGATGTTTTTGTTATGGGCATCATGTTAGGGAGAAACGGGCAGACGGGACACCTGATTGAAGCGATCAGCGCCCATGGACACCCGCTACGTCAGAGGAGTCACAGGTGTGTTGCCAGCCTTTTAAGAAGGAATACGCTATTTTCTTGAAGGTCGTATCATCAGCTTTTTTCCTACCACTATACACATGCCAAAATAGCTTCGCTCAAGGTTCCTTCGCCCAGTTATTATTCCATCATATTTATTCATAAATATACAAAACAGGCCCTTTCTTACCTTACCTTACCTTACCTTCAGACAATCTAGAACCTGAGGCTTCTTTATTACATATTCATGTGGAAACTATTATCCGTTGTCTAAAGCAATGTGCACTTCCATACACAGAGCGAGGGTTTACCGGGGATTTCTACCCTCATAACTGATTCTATCGATATAGTTTCAGAGAATCGTGTGGTATTACGAAGGATATTTATGTGTATCGCTATTGGATAAGGCATTGCTTTAGTAGCCGGGAATTCTAGTTCTTGTTTATTTTTCGAGCGGTTGAGGTGTTAATGTTGTGAGTTGTGTTTACATCTGTGTCTATATCTTAAGTATATGAATATCCTTAATCTTTTTTGTTATGAAATTATTAGAATACTAACCCTTTTTGGAATGATCATAGCATTGATATTCTGTAACTTCTAACTTTATTTATCCTGATTTGTGTTTTGAAGTTATGTACTTTATTTTCAATGGTAAAAGAAGTTATTTCAAACACAGAATTAGTAATTTTATATAGAACTATAGTTGAAAGTATAATAAAGAAAAGTAACTAAAATAAACAATAAAAGAAACAAAAACAAACAAATACTACGACTGAAAGAATATTTTCTGTTAAAGCTTTGTTCAAATAAAATTCAACCACTTTTCAGTAAAGCAACAGCGTACGAATTTTGAAAAACAACTAACTCGGCTACGATAGAGATAGTGCGGGGAAAATCCGGACTAAAATCAGAAAATCCCCACTGTAAATAAAGGGGGTGAATATACGAGGAGCCGACGCGACTGGTGCCTGAACGATTCTTTTTTCATTGTACAGTGATATATTTCGACAATCGAAAAGATACGAATCTCTTTTTGTTTAAACATACTGTAGTGTCTGATTTGTTTTCGTATGCTTTAGGGTGCTTTTCCAGCAGAGATGTGCTATGTAGATATGCTGCGAAGATGTGATTGCTAAGTTGTGAAACTATGTCACCGTTAGCACTGATACTAAGCTATGTAGCTGTGCGAGTAAGATGTGCTTTGAAGATGTGCCGCCGCAAAGTAGCTACACGAGGAAGATGTCCAATTCGAATATGCAATGCATTGATAGTAGGGAAACCTTCCAAAGCACGCATCCATAACACGATTCTTTCCATGCGTGGATGTGTGCTATCATCGCATACTCAAACCGCACATCTTCCTCAAACAGCTACATAGCTTAGTATCAGTGGAAACGGTCACATCTTCGTAGCATAGCTACATAGCACATCTCTGGTGGAAAAGCATCCTTATGTAAAACACTGTTAAAAAGTCAAGTTAAATAAAAAGTTGCTCTCAGAAGTACGAGCTGTTTACGTATAGCCATGACGATGTTAATTTAAAAGAATACTTAACAATCAAATTTCCAGTTTCCCATGTTATCAGTAAATTATGACGTAATCAATAATACTTACTAATCCAACAATTATATGATGCAATTAATGACGTTGTTGTTACTATGACGTTCCGTGACGTAAAATTGATTGATTCAGTCGGGGAATTATCATTATTTGTTAGTATTATGATTCATTGAATTTAGCCTATACTTGTACCTACTATATCAGGAAAAATACATTACATTTACCGTCGACGAGTACCTGCTGATGCAAAAACCAAACGATTTTCACATCTCACTCACACAGACATGATAAAATTTTACGGCCAATACGAGGAAGATACTTAAAATTCATTTTTAACTCAAATCATGAAGGGGTTTACTTATTAATTCCATTATACTGGAGTTTCATTTTAATTTACAGAATACAGAACAAAACAAATGAACGTTTCCATTCGTGAAAATTAAAGGGATTATTTTGCCGTTCATAAAATTAAAGAGTGTTCCGTTGCTCATGTATTGCCAGTTTTGAAGATAATTTTACTTCCAAGCGTCGTGCGCAGGCTCGATTCTATATTCGAAAAATGATCGTTTAATCCTTTTCTTTGAAATTTTAGCTTTGAATGGTATTGTGTCTCCAAAAAATCGTTCAAGACGGTATTATGATAAGGCTTCAAGATCCCAGGTTTGTATAGCAAATGGAATCTGCAAACAGGAACACGATGGAATCGGCTAATGATATTCACCTTCTCGGAAAATTGCTTCCTTTATCCACACACGTCGTGCGTTTACTGAGAATTTAGGCGAGCAATCCGTGAGCGAGGGCGTTGCCATGGTAACCAGACGAAGGCTCATGTGGGCTCCAAAGTTTAAATTGTATTACCATGCGCCGAACACAATATATTTCAAGACGTGTGTGGAAGGCATCAATCTTGATTGGACCATTGGTAGACTGATGTCTTTCTTATTTAAAAATACTCAACATTTCTTAAAATAGAGCAGGTACTTAGTTTACCATTAAGACTTTTTTTTCATTAGATTAAAACATAATTGTTCGGTTTAAAAAATCTCCTTCTGATTTCACTTTGTTAATACCTACACAATACCCATCAATTTGTAAAAATTGCGACCCAAAAACACCACGTTTTTTTTTTATCTAAATAAATCTGCGACGTCCCATCAAAAATTACAATAATTCGATCAATTTATGCAGCGAGACCCTTTTTAATCCCGACGAAATGGAATTACACTGGAATTGACTTCGAGTCGAAAATCCGATACAACCGAGAACCTCCTACCTAAATAAGGGAACGAGAAAATCTCCATTTCGTTTTACATTCCATTGCGCTTTCACAACCGTTTTATCGTTAGCCTTAGACTTGAAGCTGAGGAAACGGCGTATTGGACCGCATAAAAACACTTTAAAGTTTATTTTTAATACTTTAGTAGGATCTCCTGATATTCGTTTGCAACGAAATACAGCGAGTGTTTTTCCTTAAGAGGATATTCTGCGTGAAGGGTGCTTGGAGCCCTTATAAACAAGGCCATTATTATCAGAACTATGGCTCGTAGATCGTGTTAATGTACTTTTGGAATGCTTTCAGTAAATAACGACGAATATACTGAGAGAGAAGAAAAAAAACAACATCCACTTACTATGCGAAGTGAACGTTTTGGAACGATTTCAAAGCTTAATCTCCTGTTTCCAAAAGAGTAAGTTCTAGAATATTCGGGAGTAAACAAACACTTGCTTAGATTAACTTGATACACATGAATGCTCTAGGCAAAAGATACCATTGGCAGCGTGTCTCGAAACTCGCAGCGTTCTAACTTGGAACATAAGCCGTCAAGTAAACACGGCTTCGCATCAAGCTATGCAAAACCAATATAAGCTGACCGTCGAATGTGCGGAAAGATAATACAAAGCGAGGTCATGATAAACTGGTTTTTAACTTGATATGTAACAGTCGAGTATATCGAGTACCTCTGCAAAGTTTACGATGTTCATATGCTTTCAGTGGCTCTATGTTTTAAGCCAAAGTTTTCGGTTCTACACGGTTTTGTTAAAATGTATCATAAGTACCTACTGTTCACTTTAAAAGTTTCATAAAATTACTTTCTTGAACTTAACATCTTTGGTTCTTTAGTTGAGTTAACAATTTTTTTTATGAAAGAATTTTAAACTTGCATGTGACTGTTGATGAAGCGCAAGATAATACGATGAAAAGAATTGTAGCAATTGACGTTTCACAATGTCTACCTACCGCTATGGGGGACAGGCGTGAGGTTATGTATGTATGTAAAGAAATTTCTACTTAAGAATAAGAATAGTTGGAAGTTTTAAGATAGTCTCTACTTACTATTAAAAACAAACATTACAGAAGATTGATTGCATATTTCCATACATATCAAACCAAAATTGAATCGTTAACCTCCTTCTACTAATTGCCGATGCATATTGCCCATACAAACTTATCTCCGTGACTAGCCGACAACGGTAATCGATCCTTAGTCTGCAAATCGAAGCTGAGTATAGCCAGACATAACGCAAGGATAATTGCCGCGTGCAAATCGATAGGCGCCACGGAGTAAATCGTATAGAAATAAACAGTAAATTATTGTTCAATTTTGAACCTTGTTGATTATTGTCTTGTGAATTGAAATAGTTCTGTTTATTAATTCGTGACTTACTAGTTATGAATTATGATAGATTGTCTTATTATACATTTTGCTTAGTTGCTGAGCATAAAGGTTTCAGTCTCCAATTGAGAGATATACGTAATCTATCGTAAGACATACTAAATTAAATAAACATCACGGTTTGCTCACGTACATTAATGCTCATACATTGTCGTATGCTCATTGATGAAGAGTCCCTCTGTTACTCGAAACTAGTAGAGCTTTTCTCCATTAACGTACGTGAGTAAACCGTGATTTTTGTTAATATAAGTAATCCTTTAGGAATTTCGATTTATATTTTTTTTTTACTGGGCCTAACTTAGCAAAGCATCCGTCCCAATAACACAGGGACCTACTAAAGTGACTGCTGTAACTTGGGCGTGCATAATTATCATTGTTTTACTTAGCGCGGATTAACATAATTCCTCCATGTATTATATACTCCGTGGCAGACGGATATCCGTGCGGCCGGCGGGCTAGCACTAATTGCCTGTTGGCCGCAGTTGAGGGGTGGCATTAGTTCCGACTATTGATTCGATGATGGAGGGAGTGTGAGTGCGTTTTGATTGTACTCTGCATAATATTGTTTATACATGTTCGTACGGTCTTAATTAATAAATGTTGGCCTTAATTTAGGTCGGTGTAGTACTTAATTCTGTACAATATGATGCATTTCCAATAGCCATGACATAGACATGATATTTTTGACGAAAAATCACGGTTATTACGGGCATTCGATCCCTTATTAACGGCTCTATTAGTTTCGAATAACAGAGGGACTCTTTATCATGAGCAGCGTGTATCGACGTCGCACAGCCTATAAACGTCAGTAAACCGTGATGTTTAGTTTTTAGTTAGTTTAATATGTTTCACGATAGTTATAAAATTGGTATGAATTCCAATTGCTGTGTCTGTGCAGTATCTTCTTTAATTAGAAAAAAAATTAGAAAGTATTCATACTATAACCTGACTAGATAAAACTGACCTAATTTCAAAATATCAAAACGTGAGACTTAACACGTATGACAAACTCTGTGGTAGATTGCAGATTTGTTATTGTTTACATGAATTCTATTGTAAACAATCGTAAAGAACAACAAACAAGACATACTAATGATTATACATTCATTAAGCGATAACTAGTTAATTTTGTACATTAACTGCCGTACTCAGAGTCATTTAATGTTTAGGTACAGTCCTTAGTAATTGTTTTCGGAACAAAATTGTTACTAAGGAATAGTTTAAGTAATCATTAAATATCTCTGAGTGCGGCAGTAACTATGTATGTCAATAAACAAATTAAAAGACTACGCCAAAATATTTGAGAATCTTATCATAATGAAAATGGACTATAGTAATCACCAAATGTGAAAATAATTATGACTAATCCCCTATTGTTAGATATACAGAATGGAAAGCATGATCGGGGTTTTTCGATTACGAAATTCGTTGTATGAGTAATGTAAAATTTTTGGCAATCGGCTCGCCTATAACAATAGCTTTAACAACACGTCTGTAAAATAATGCATCTGCGATAAGTGTCATGTCAAATATTTTGGGGTAAAAGGTGAATATTGATTTTTGGAAAATAAACGTCTCCTCATCATGAGCTCATTTCTATCCATTATTGGACTTAGGCTCCAATAACACGCCATTTAACTAAATCTTCACATATTAAATCCAATTTCCTCGATTCCCACCAACCCTTAAATACCTAACCTCCTCCGGTGTTTCGGGTGTCCATGGGCGACGGCGATTGTTTACCATCAGGTCAGACGGATCGTCTGCTCATTTACCGGCTTATACTATTAAAAAATCGTCCCACCACCGAATTGTGCTAACTGTACCTCTCCTTCTTTTTCATACTCTTATCCCAAGTTACTTCGGAACAGCACAACAATAATAATAACATGTTGTCTTTTCTAATTTGTATTGTATAACAACATTACGTGCCGTTATGTCTACCTCTGACTACCTCTTCGGGGATAAAAGGCGTGACGTTGTATATATGAGTGTGTCTTTTCAAATATTCCCTGTCCTACCAAATGTGTTACTCTATCACAATAAACAGTAACTTCTTTCTCCTAAATATCATTGTTCACACAATCCATCTTTACTTTAATCGTCATCTTCCTTTCTTTTTTAAACCATTCCATCCTTCAACATTTCATTCACTTGTGTAACTAACAACTACTGAAGTAGTAAACAGGACGGACTTTTAATGATCGATACTAAGCCCGGATGGACTAACACGTTAATTACTGAGTTACCCGCGTCATACAATGACAAATGGTAGTGTCCGTTCGATGGGTGTTTTTGTCATTCCAATATTTGATCGAATAGCACTCATGGGTTTGTTGGATTATTACTTGTACCTACTTTAATGGAAATTGGAGTGGTGTTTTTGTTTGTTTGTTAAGTATGAAATGGGATGTCAGACTAGTGATCAATTTTATATTCATTCGTCAGAAAATAAGCTTTGCTATTCAACGTGGCAACGCTGCCAGTCTTCTGGGAACGTTCCCCAGTGACAGTGATGCGGACGAGTACTTTTACGCCTAATGGTTGGAATTTTTGTATTCTTTTCTCTGTTTTAGTTTTACGTTTATATTAATGTAGATTGAAAACAGTATTTTCATTTCTTAAGTATCCATCTTATCTAGTGTGAATAAAATTATAACTGTTATAAAATTCTTTATCAAATATGTAATGCCTCGGTCAAATCTTAAGACACTTACAGGAAACTTAGAGTTTGGACTAACCTGGGTGTCACATTTTGTTTAAAATATTGACTGAAAATGAGTATAAGAATTTAATAAGTACAGATCACCTCCACCAATCACTAAACAAATCGAAAACCATTTCTTTTCTAAAATTCTTTTGAAAAAAATACAGACATAACATTAATACAACAGCAAAGCAAAGTCCCCATTTATTCCCATCGCTTCATAACACCATACATTATTCTTGAACGATCCTTTCAAATAAGCCTCAACTTTTAATATTAAGAGTCTCATTTTACGTCTGGCAACATTTCCTTACATATTGTGTTTTATTTTTAGGGGAATAAGACATTTTTGCAAGATGAAATTTCAAGAATGCTCTTTCATGACGTCAACTGGAAGCGTTATGAGAGCTTGCGACTTTCTTCCGTATGACAACGTGTAAATGTAGAGGGACCATGGTTTGGTAATATTGTTTGGAATTTCTTTTAAATTTGATCTCGAATTCACAGGTTTAATGTAATTTTATGTAACTGTTGAGCAAGAATGAAGAAGTTGGAGTTCAAGTTTTGAATAATTATGGCAAAGTATTTATTTTTTTGAGATGTTGAAAATACTTTCAATTGCATAAGCACGATTCGTAACATAATTATAATTATTACATTTTACCGCGTCGCGTCGTATAGTCACCGCAATAGCTGAGCAATCAGCAGCTATCTAGAATGCTTGGTGTGATTCACATTAAAAACTCTGCCCAATACCCATGCTCGTGTTAATAACACACCCACCATGCTAAAATACAGGCAAACATCCTAGTGTGTGGCCACGAATTAAAAAAAATGGTATCTAAAATCGCATTCCCTTTACATCGCAGAGCAGTTGAGCCAGGTTGAGCATCGCCATTTAATCGTGTGTCAATCTCTATAGTGAGTTTAACTTCGATACGCGCTCGTCGCGAACAATTTATGGTGAATGCGATAGCCGGTGTTATCTAACGCCATTGTCATGCCATGCAAGCCATAAAGCGGACGCTCAGGGTCGTGGTAAATGGCTGTTCATCTGAACCGTACGTTGCAACGTCAGGAATACCTCAGGGATCTCATTTGGGTCCGCCGATGTTCATTCTTTTCATTAATGACATCTACAAATGTTTCCGGAACTCGGATATATTTCTGTTTGCCGATGACCTAAAAGCTATAAAGTGCATAAGAAATCCAGCAGACTCGATACTGTTCCAAGGCGACCTGGACCGGCTGACGGAGTGGTGTGTCCACAATAAAATGTCCTTGAATGTGGAGAAATGCCATCACATCAAATTCACAAAAAAGAATAATGTTATGCAGTCAGCTTACGCATTGAATGGTGAACGGCTTGAGGAGGTCGAAACTATACGTGACCTGGGCGTTCAGTTGGATAAAAAGCTTGGTTTTGTTGAACATATCGATAGAATCATATTGAAATCATCGAAGATGCTGGGCTTTGTCACGAGGGAGTGTAAACAATTTAAAAAACCCAACTTAAAAAAGACTATGTACAACTCACTGGTCAGAAGCCATCTTGAGTATTGTAGTGTGGTTTGGTCGCCTAAGTATGAGGTCCACATCAAGCGTATTGAACGGCTGCAGAAACGGTTCCTTTGGCATCTTACTTATACCAATAATATGGGTAATAAGCTTAAGTCGTACCGTGAGAGGCTGAATTATTTTAAAATGGACTCGTTGGAGAATCGCAGAAACATGCTGGACTTGATTTTTCTTAAGAAGCTAGTAACTGGTTCTCTAAATTGTCCTGATTTGCTCGGTAGGGTACTATTCCATGTGCCACATAATCTGCCAAGAAGTACTAATAGGAAACTATTTTGTTTACCAAGATCACATTCCAATTTGAGGCGTCACTGTCCACTCTCTAGAATGTGTGCTGCGTATAATGAGCTGGATGTTGACATTGACCTCTTTATTTCATCGGTTCCAGCTTTAAAAAAGGTCATACTTACTGCTAACTGTTAATAATTGAGTCCTAGTCAAAAAATTTATTATAGTTTTAATTTAAGTTTAATTTACATCATTATATTTTTGAATTTTATTATTTTAATTTTATTATAACATATTATAATCAAATTTAAGTAATTATAAATGTATTTTTTATGTAATTTATTGCAATGGTTTTTATATTATTTTTTATTAATTATGTTAATGCATCGTATTGTAATCAATTTTAATTTAATAATTTTAATTAATCATTTAATTTGGTTAGGTTATTATTTGCGCATAAGATAGTGCATGCTGTGCTTTTCTTTAAGTGATGAGGCGCTTAGACGTAAGTTATTAATGTACAAATAATAATGTAATAGCGTACTTATTGTTGAAAAGCCTAAAATAAATAAATAAATAAATAAATAAATAAAGGTTATTAAGTTACGGAGTTCATGTTATGACATGCAGGTCTGTTGCATCGTTTAAAATTTTATCAACTATTATGCATTATTCCGTGTGCCGGGAAAAAGGTGTGGAATAATGTGTGGGGGTTATTAGTGGTTCTAGATAATTATAATGGAAGTAGTAAGGTTTACTCGTGTTTACTTGAGTTAGATTACGTTGCTTTAGTGTTGATTTTAAGTGATAAAACTTTACTATTAGTTAGAAGAAAAATTATAGAACTTTCTAAATGTAGAAATGAGGTAAGTATGTATATATATAAATATGATCAGATTATCTTCAGAATAGAATTGTATTCAGAATCGCACAAAGAATAATCAACCAACTTTTTCCCAACAATAAAATTGAACCCAACAAGCAAGAGTAAGCCTGACTAACGAAGACGTTTTAAGAAATTAAATCTAATATTATACTTTTTATAATATTTAACATCAGTACTATCCACTCTCGTTCAAAGAAGACCCAGGAACTTATTCACGATCATGCCGTAATAATTGAGAGGCTAATTAAAATAAAACTACCATCAAAGATTAATGACGGCATCCAGTCACGAGGCGACTTTAATGCCATTGTGCATAAATATTATAATCTTAATTAAGGCTCGGATCATAAATAATTGTGATGACTTTCCTCTCCCTGTATTCTGCGAGCTAAGTACTATCTGCATTATACAAGGAAATTAATCCTGGATTTATATCAATTGATAATGAACTAAAAGTTGAATGACGACGTCATTAGATGCTGCAGTAAGTGGCTATCAAATGGAACGGTCCGTATTTTACGTTATTTCAATTTCTACATAATTATTCTATTTATAGTCTGCATAGTTATTTTTAGTTGATTAGATTAATTCCACTAGGTAACTGCTAATGAAACGTGAGTACGTTTGTAGGAATTTCAAGTTTGTTAAAGTAGGGTTAGGTTAAGAATACTCCTTTTAAGAGAGACATTCCGTTACTCTTGTCTTGCCTTATGATTGTTTCCAAAATTATTTTGCCACTATTTTGAATAGTTTGTCTTTGATATTATATTATATTATTTTAGCTGAGCACTGGCCTTTTTGCGCCGTGTTATTGTTGGATTTCACATTACACTATTAGGTAATAAATATTCACATAAAAATTCTTGTCCTGATTTTTACAAAGTCGTGGGCACAAGAGCGTAACTAGAGTCTACCGTCTTGCCGGATGGATATGTTTGTTCTTTGTGAAGAATAATGCTTTTGTAGCATCTAAAGTCGCTTTCTTGAAATGACTACACAAATGTTTTTGCACGAAGTAGTAGACTGTTCTGAACAAGCTTGTGCATGTCTAAGTTTTAACCCTTTGCACGCTTCGCTTGGTAAAAGGAAATTTTCACTTGGACGACAGTTTGAAGGTGTGAAAAAAAACATCTTTTATAAAATTTTTCATGCTGGTTTCTACTTATTGTTGCAAGCACGATTGATAAGTAAATGGTGTGTTTGATGTCTATTTCTAATTATACAGCCTTGTGTAATCTTTTGAATTAAGAGCCCATTGTTCAGCAATGAACATTTTGTAGCAACCTAATATGAACTTTAGTTTTTATCAATTATAGGTAATATTACGTAAAAGTAACAAGGCTCTGTTTACAGCTATTTCTAACTATTATTCAAACAGCTACCAGATACTTGATCAGACAACCTATTAACAATTCATACACCCTGCAAATATCACGAATCTATTACGCTTTATAGCAACCAGCCTTATTCGTGTTTCCATTATCGTATCGAAGTAATAGCAGTCAATTTTACAAGTCAATCGGACTTAATAAATAGCCTGTATATAGAACTTGTATACAAACTTACTGATACTAGCTTAAAAGCTATTTGCATATAGATTTTCTTGGGTTAGGCTTACTATACATGTAACCGCACATTATAAACACGCTTTCGTCTATTGACGATTACAAGACGAATGCTTGCATCGTGCGGCGAAACAATCAAAATGTGTCCACAGAGTGGCAATTTTGCATCACTCGCTCCTCATAAAAATCCGCCTATCGTTATTTGTAGGCTACATGCATTGGTCCAATGATGCATTTTTGGCAGGTTTTCACTGTTTCTAAGCAATATCCCAGCATTTGTTTTTTCTAGGCCGACTAATAAATTGTCTGTGACGGTAGCATGCATTCGTCAATTGCCGCGTCGTGGACAGTGGGCCTTAATCTAGCTTTATTAATGCAACATAGTTGATCTAATGACGGCGATTGAATGTTCCGTTCCTATTGATGCTTGAGAAAACGGTTATGGAGATTTTTGCTGCATGTGTATGTTGACAGGATTTGTAATTGGAGATTGCAGTCTTGTGTCAATTAGTATCTGCTAGAGCTGTACTTTATTGTACCTTCATGAGATACGTAGTATACCTAATAGGTAATCTCGTATGGTAAATAATTGTTGTTTTACATATACAAGTGATACATGTACTGAATAAAGAAGCGTCTAAACTTTCTTAATTTTAAAAGCTATAGATATGAGCTCAAATCTTCCTTTAAATTTGCCATCACTTCACTATGTAGTTAGTCTATTACAGTCCTGTACGATAACAAACTACCAACCGCCATAATTTGCGTACACAACCAAAATATGTACGTAAACACATCTTGGGGTATATTTAGACAAAAGGGACATTAAAGATAACTCCTTAATTGTGTTAGATGCTTAAACTTTAGGAGTTACTCCTCCAAACAAGATCCTTATAATAGTTACTCGCGAAGACATTGATGATGTGTGGTCTAAGTGACATGTCATTATATTATTAAATATGTATGGAGCTTGAGATGATTTTCGTCAGTCACTGATATGTAGAGAGGAACGGTGAATAATTAATGTTGTAATAGTAAATTATATTGACTGAGTGGTAAAGCGAGAGCGAGTTAATCGCAGTGATTTTATTTGCGTCATTATAAGTAAAACACTATCCTTACTAAACTTTTAACAGCAATTTAAAATAGGTTCATTACACACAGACCTGAATTTAACATAAAAAAAATGAGTCAACGCAGTTGGAATTTTTAAATTTTCATAAATGGAAACATCAAATATTTTTTCATTGATTATGTTATAAAATGTCAATAGGATACGGTGACCATTCCAATACTATCAGGTAGTTCATCACCTAGGCGTGCTCATATACCGAGAACACTAATACATGCAACAAACGTACCACATAAGACCCACACCATACCTTAAGCTTGTTACTTAAGCCACGTAAAAGCAGTGATCCTATTGTACCACTATCCGCAGAGGTCTGAGGCTGAGACGAGACGCTAAAAGCATGTTGTCGCCTCCAATTTGGCTCCACTGTCACATTCCACTCTAGACGCCTTGCCGTTGATACAATTTGCCCTTTTGCTGCCGTCCTATGAAATATTAGAATGGCAAAGAGTGACATGACAGGAAAGATGTGTGTCCATTTTGGGAAGTGGATTGTGTATGAAAATATGCTTGTTTTGGCGTGAATATGGATTGGTACTAGTATACCGTGCACCTTAATTTTATACATACATTCTTATAGGTTAATACTATAGTATTTAATGAAAATGCGTACTATACATTTTTGTTCACCTATTAGCTAATCTTATTGATTTATCTATAATTTTGTTGAATTAAAATATTGAATTAACATAGAGAGGAGTGGAAGGAGGGTAGGGGGAGGTCTTTGCCCTGCAGTGGGACGTACCAAGGCTGAAAATACTTATAAATAAATAACATAGATTTTAGAAGAGCTATAATATTACCTCTCTGCATCAGATTCTTCTGCATTGCATACTTTAGTTTCTGGGACATACCCCCATTGGGGCATAAATGGATGGTACAGAAATGTTATTGCACATTAAATCATAGCAAAGAACGGTCGTAAGTTCTACCAGTTGCATTATTTCCGCCATTTTACAAACGACCCATGTGTTACCCGTATGGTTTAAAATGACTATAAATTTTCAACTAACGTTGGATATTTGCATACTTTTTTAAATGCTTGGCTAAGCTAGAAAAGGTTTTAGTGCTTACGTTAGATTTTCCTGGACATTACCTATTCTCTTTATAAACAACTCGGGTTCAGTAGGTTGTTTTGGATAATTAACATCATCATCAGAAGTTATACCTACTGATTTATCCAGACGTTCACATTTGTAGCAATACAAATATATATCTTTCACACATGACTACCTTTTGTTTGAAAATATTATGACCACTTCTATTAGTTATACAAAATGAATTTATTTTTCTTATAACATCCTTTATACCTTACAGAATATTCTATGAAGATCAGCATCTTCTTTTATAATGTATTTTTACTAGCTTCACATTTTGATCAGGTTGCAGTTATTATGTTCACAAGCAGCAGTATTTTTTTTTGTTATAGAGGAGCGGGGTCTCCTAACACAGGCATACTTTGTTTAAAAGAAAGCCCCTAGCACTATTACCCAATGTTCTAACAAATGGGATTAAAAAAAGCAAATTGTTTTCCAGAAAGAAAATGCAGCAAGACATTTTTATTCATGTAAAGAAAACTGCGAAACCGTTTAAGTGCAAAGTGATCCCAACGATACCATTTATCAACACTACCTGTAGAGTGTAGCATCCATAAATATCACGAAATCCCATCATAACTCATCCTCTATTCTTACCTTACTTATCGCTGTAATAAAAACGTTGGTTATTGGCCAACCTTCGATTATTGGGATCTTGTGTTATGGTATGGCCAGTAAGTGTATTGTTTCTGGATATAGAAGAAAATATAAGGAGCTATTATTGGTCTCATTAAGAGGATTTCGCAAAACAAAACTCTTTACTTTTTTTTAATGTATTAAAACAACTAATAATACATATTTAAGCACTTGGATGATGATAATGATGGGATGACTTGATACTTAACGTAACTAATGATTGGTTGGCTAATAAGTTAAGTAAATTGTAAACCTCAAAAAATATAGTCCACACTATACGTACTGACTCCTCTTAATATAATAGAAAAGAAAACCCAAATCTACTTTGCACAGAAGCTTGTCTATAAAACCATGCTGTAAGGTAACTTCATCAATTTATCGTATCTGCCATAAATAGATCAAAATAACAAACTCCAAGTGTTGATGCCCAGTGACTTAGGACATAATGAAGCAGCCGCTTTGAGAAGGGATAACAAGTTGCAGGATGATGGATGAGCCAGGTCAATAGGGGCTGCGGTTCTAACCTTCACTGGACTAACAATATATGAGCCAGTAGTTTGTTGTAATTAAAATAAATAGAACGTTAATTGTTATTTAATGTTGTATGTTCGCACATTAGTTGTGGAATACTGTCATTACTTTTGTTAATAATATTTGTGGATTAATAATTATTTATTTCAAAATTAACCTCTTTCCGGGATTTTCCTGTTTCCTGCATTATGTCTAACCTAATTTATACATACATACATAGATACAAAACATCACGCCTGTCTCCCATGGGGATAGGCAGAGACAATGGAACGCCAACTGATACGAATCTTACGTACCTCTTTCGCTAACCTATTTCATAAACAACAAAATGCAGTAGAACGTCTAGTCCTCTAAATATCTGGACACAAACATTTGTGTAGACGTAGATGCTGTAAACTATACTTTCATTTCGTAATAGAAAATGTACAGCCGAAACTCTCACATTTTTACCGTTAAGCCCTGAAAACTAAATACCCATGGGAGCAAAAATTCCTTCACCAAAGTCCAGGCCAAAATATCTCAAATTAAGTCAATTAATTTATCGTTAGGGCCATTGTTAATTTTAACGTCACTAAAATATTCACTACCAAACATTATTCTATTAACAAAATTCTATTGTTTTCGTCTAAAACAAACCGTTTTCACTGCAGCTTTGGTATAAAACATTTGGGCATAAATAAAGTCCCGTTCAACGGTTGCGGGCGACATTGCGGTCATAGGGATATACCGTATCTACATATGTATGTACTTATATGTAGGTGTGGTGTACATAAGAGAAATGTTAGTACGGAAGAGCTCACACGGGGCGCTCGTACGTTTTGTGACCGCACAACCGTCGCGCGCCGCCGATGTGTACTGAACTTTATATTTGAAATTTTACCATAAAATTGGGAAGAGTGTTATGAATTTTGGAGAATGTTTATATTGAATGTTGATTAAAGTTCGTTTTGTGGTAAATACTAAATTTATGTAAGCTAATAAGAAAATAAGGGAAATCTGAATATTTTGAAAACTTACTAAATTGTTATTGCTAAAAATCACGCTAAGATTTCTAATATCATCGTGATTAATGCAGTTTTTTACCACAACTTGTTATAAACTGGATCATTGGAGCATCGTTGATGTATGTTCCTCCTACATGAGATAGAGAGCTTGAATTCGATGCCTATTAATTTGAGTGAAGTATGTTGTATTTGAGTAAAAGGCAGTACAGTAACAAATCATTTATAACAAATTATATATAATGATCCAACGATATAAATAAACACAAATATAGGTTACTGCAGAAGCATAAAAATGACCAAAGTCAGACTTCGATTGAAAACAATAAAGTACATTATCAATTAAAAAAACTTAAAACATAACAAACATTAAGACAATCGTGACACACAATAGGGATGAGACATGATACATCACTCAATCTTTGAGAATATTTTTAAACCAATCTTTAAAATATTTGTTTTTGCAGCAAAAATATGATGTGAAAAAATATGTTCATTATACAATTGTTTTAAGATTCACATTTAGATCATTTCAAAGAAACATGAACGCTATGTAGTGTTAAAGAGAAAATTATATTCTTTGACAAGATTTGAAATGAGGATTTACGATTTTATCATTTTGAGATGGCGCTATTTTTAGCTTAGTTGTCACAATTAAACTAACCAATGACTTCATATTATGAAATATTTTATTGGGCAATAGACCAAAAACTACACCAGCGCCTCTAGTGGCGGAAACAAACCCTCACTTAACTGGTGTACTCAACATCCCTATTAAGTATCAACCTCATTAATATCAACATATTATTATGTATGAATATCAATACGACTAAACCAACACCGAGTAATCCAGCTTAACATTTTTAGGCATAAATTCCAATATCATAATCCAGTTCCTTTCCTCTTTCACTCTTCAGTCTAAGGTTGACGTACGTATACCCAATTCCACCTGCAGTCACCGCCGCTGATGCGTTCGTGTGTTTGTTGTCGTACGCCATAATACTCTGAAACAATGGACGGATTTCTCATCAAAAATTCATGGGACATATGGTTGGGTGTAGGCGTAAATGTTACGCGTTTCTGCAAGACAGATTCATGGGGTAATAAAGTGTGACTTACGGGGTTTCACTGTTTATAGGAGTTTGTTGTGGTTTTAGGTATTGATGGAGAGTCAAGTGTGTGACTGTCCTAGTCATGCTTCGACACGAATTGACGTCACAGAAAACTAATGTCAAACAGCACTGACTTTGTCTTTTACCATATTATGTCTGAGGTTACCGGAGGTTCCCCCACTTGTAACTTCTCCGGTTTTTCAGGCACGACGCCGCGCCGATTGACTTACTATTAAGTGACACATCTGATATTTTGTCGACTTATACTATAATGGAGTTCATGAGCGATTGGCAGCAATTCCTTGTTGGAATCTTTTAGCATCATATTAGAGATGCCTACGAGTGACTAGTTTATTCTATGACGATTTTGTGTTAATATTATGAATAGTTGAGGTTTTTACCATAACTTTAAGCTAAATAACATTCAACTAGTTCAACGCATATACTCAATAAACGATGAATTTTGCTTACAAATAAACTGAGATCAATAACTTTATCATCACTTAACGGTGGAAAAATTTTGGTAAGCACTGACATCAAATATAAACACTTTGTCTTGAATTCACATCGGATAAAATAAGGGGTAATGTTTGTAAAATATATGAAAAGAAAGATGAATCATTTAAAAACACTAATCATATAGTGTTTGAAACGAAAAAATAATTTATAAACAATACTTATTAGGTACCTAATTGCTTGAACACACAATTGGTGCTTTGGTCCACTTTCTTGAAGCCTCCTGAATATTTGATGCACCTACAAATTGTATTGACTGAAGCGACAGGAAAAGGGCGTCGAAAAATAGGAAATTGAGGGAATCCATCGAATGGATGAATTAATTATTTAGATCCGAGTTTTTGTACCAGTAGTAATGGAAAACCCCAAAAAGTGTTCTATGTAGTTGTCTTTAACATAATTAGTTGAAAATAATCTGATAGTTCACAGATAGTCATAAACAAACGCTACTTTAAATTACCAAGTATTACGTAAAATAACGTTTCTTTTCTTAAAATAAATCCAAAAACACTTGTATACTGAAAAAGTAAATCACTAAAATCGCTTACATACCTCTACATTAAACATAATACTCACATTTATAATAGAATTCCCACTATAGAAAATGTTCTTCACTCTCTTGATAAACGGAATTGCAGTATAGTGTGCTGTAGTATGATATATCATGTTCTGATTATTATTTGTATTCCCTAATATTAAATGATCACATGTTGCTACTACAAAAATGGTAGCAAATAGAAGTAGAACAAACTTCATTTTGCGAAAAAATAACTTTTAAAAGGCACGACGATGGAGCGCTGTGGCTGAGATCAGAATGATTGAATTGATTCAATAACTGAGACGTTTCTTAACAATAAAGAATGAGTGAAGATTACAATGAAATTGGTAGCGAGGTCAGTAATGAATATGATTAATACATATTTTCGAGGTGCAGCATCGAATAAACAATAGTGCAGGGAACTTGAATTTCATCTAATGACAATAGCTAGTGTTTTAAGACTGAATACAAGTTTCATAAACATATTGAATTCTTTGTGAATACAATTTTCTATTAATGCAAAAGCTTAAGTTATTTTCTTTGTAGAATAAAATACAAAACTTTGTTAAAAAAAGTCTTTTCAATCACAAATGAATGCGTCGAATATTTGTATTGTCATTTTTATCACAATAAACATAATATTCAATCGTAGTGAAAATTTGACTTCAAATTCAATGACTTGTTAAATAAAGTCGTCAATTTTACGTCTTTCCGAGGTTTTCCTGAATTCTTCTGTTAGAAAATTATTTGAAAATACTTGTACATTTTTCTAGATCTTTCGGGAAAATGAGAAAAGTTGGATATAAACACGAAAAACAGTCATCGTTTCCGCGAAATAAAAATGGATTTGATAAGGATAACAAACAAAAGTGACTGCAAAGAACTTTTGGGGACCTTAGTAGTTAATTCTGTCAACAATAAACTTACTAAATTAACGTTAATGAGAATAAACAAATTAAACTGGGAATTAAACGCAACCAAACAAATTACGAAGGTAAATGTTTTAAGTTGCCGTTAAAATATTGGGTTACGAACAAAATTTAATCAAACAAGACCACACCTACAGAATAAAACTTTCGTCTCTTTAATAAGGAAGGGTTGCACGCAGTGAGTTAGACAATAGGAATCGGACCGACACGGCATCATATATTTTATGCGAGGGTCCGTGAGGAAGGGTACGTATTAGTCCGAATCCATTCCCCGTCTTCCGGCAAAATGTTGGAAACAATCTACTCCCTGTTTTATGAAAGCCGTTGTCTACCATCGGCTACCAATCGATATTTCCGAACAATGGTTTCGTTAACGGATGGTTTGTACGTCTCTATTAGAAAGTTTTATTCGGTAAACGTTACTGATTGTTGAGTTTTCAAAGTGTTCGTTTGCTTTTATCTGATTCTGTACAGTTTGTGTTGTTTTGTTTGAGTCCTGTCCAAATTGTTCAGTAACAGTTTTTGACGGTAGAATTTTGTTGAAATAATGTTGTAGATGGATATAAAAGTACGTTTCCAATTATTTGTTTTGATAAAGGTACGTTATTTTTTATGGTATTAGCCAGTAATCGAATAAACGGATCACCTGATTGTAAGCAATCGCTACCGCCCAACATGAAACCCGAAACACCAGAGGCGTTACAAGTGCGTTGACGGCCTTTTGGGGTTAGGAATTTAAGGGTTGTTGGGGAATCGGAGATGGAAAGGGGGATAATTGGGCCGGTAACCTTCGTCACACAACGCAAGAGTTGTTTCACGTCTTTTTTCTGTGAGTCCGTGGTATTACTCCGGTCGAGTCGGCCCGTTTGTGCAGAAAGCATGGCTCTTCCACACTGTATTTAATTCCTGTTGAATTATTTTTGATATGGTTTACTGTACCTACTCGAAAATATAATGTGTTTACATGCATTAGGTAGTCGCATAATACAATACGTTGGTGATCAAAGGGTCATTAACTTATTACTCTATAAATGCACTTATGTTTACCTAATCTACTAGACACATGAACGATATTATGACGACTTTGGTTTATAAATTACCTTTATATATTTGAAATAACTATAACACTCACACTGCATTGTAACTATTCCATTTAAGCTTTGTTTTCAATGGTAACTAATGACGATATCAAGACGTCAGTACTTAACGATATGAAGTTATTCAATTACTTTTTATTGAATATCCTGTGATTATCTTCAACTGGTATGCTAACCAAACTGATACCGAATGCATATAATGAGACTAAAGCTTAAAAAGTTTGCACAGATGGAGGAGGCCGCAGAAGACGAAACAGGAGTAGGAATAAGGTAGTTTATAGTCAGTAAGAGTCTGGTACTCCTTCTCACCTCGCTCTCGGGAGAAGTAATTGGATGATTTCCCTCTACTTATTTAGAAGAGAATGCTTTATATTATTTACATACATCTGAAATATTAAAAAAATGTGCAACAATGATAAAGAATGTTTATAATACAAATGTGAAATGTTATGTCTAGTGTTATGTTAAGAACGCCTATTCAATGTTGTTGATCGATCTTTACAGTTTCTAAAGCAGCATTGTCTATTCAATAGTTAGCGTTAAGAAAATAGAATAATTCAATTGATCAGAATCTTGATTTCTAGAAAGAACTAAATTCTTTTTAATTTTGGCTCGAAAAGCAGGTGTAGAAATGGGGTAGTTTTTCGTCAGTAAGAGTCTGACACTCCACTCTCGCCTCGTCCAAGGCGGGAGACCAAATGATGATTTTCCTCCCACAAAAAAACATATTACTCTACTTTAAAACCACAAATAAAAATAAAGGACAAAACTTTAAAACAATAACAGGGACAAAGTATATGAAAACTGTTCCAACGTGCGGACAGAACTAAGCCAATAAATACATACGTGTCCAGCCCACACTACGCCCGGAAATGCAGAAGTTTCAAAAGTATTATAGCGCCGTGGCATTTGATAAAAGACTACTCGTTCCCATAACGACTGTAGGGGCAAAAGAGGGTGGCATACATTTGGTGACAACAGACTCTAATGCTCTCATCTATCTGAAGTAATCCCATAAAATTTTGTGGCATGTTTGCATGGTGGTACGAGTGTGAAGTAATGATACAAATATAAAATTTTATCTTGGCGTAACGAGTGTTGTAAGTACTTTTTCTTAAGTGATATTTCAGCTGAATGGACTTGACACAGGTAAGTACATAATATTCTAATTGCCTACATAGGAACATTTTTTATTCCCACAACAGAACTGCATGCCTAATATGAAGTTTTGAGATGGATATTCGGATTTAGATGTTTTCATTTTATTTAGGACTGATTTTTCTAACGCCAGATAACTTTATCCGAGGAATTAATTTAAATTTTTTAAAGATTTTCCGTACAAAAACTATTAGACATCCATTTTACTTTTTTAATAGATAAAATACCTGAAGACAACAAAATTCTTTACATTACTGAAGAGCTAAAGAAACTAAAATAAACAAGTGCCACACAAACAAAAACCGCACCACAAAATGAAAAATCGGCCCTTAGTTGGAGTAATAATGTTGAAGAATAAAACAATGTAACCTATTCACCGGTTAAGACTATAAACGATTAACATTTAAGTAAACATCTACACACTGTTCTAGAATAAAACAATAGAAATAGTCATACATTTGAGAACGATTGTACAAAGACAATAGAAAAAGACGCATAAAATTGTACAAGCTTCCTTTCCCGCTGAGTTAAGCTGACTATTATTGGAGCTACGTTTGCTAACGCATTTACTCAGTAACACGATCTCACTATTGCTATTGAATTTACGCAGTGTAGCAGAAAACAAGAGACTTCCACGTAAAAGTAAATGAACTGTATTGTTTGAAGAGTAAGGTAAAAATTTGTGCAACCTCAATGGAAATTATTGCGTTGTTTTTGAATCACATTTTCCTAATACGATTTGTACTACCGGTCTTAGAAAAATATGCGAGATTTTGTACACGTTTGAAGAATAAAATTAACAAATATCCTAGACTTTAACTAGAAGACTATAACAGTCAATTTGCTTCACAAAAAAAGGTTCATGATGTATGGCACCTATTTTATCCAGGTTCAGATATAGAATATGAACTTCTTTGTCCGTTATAGAAACATTGGTACAAGCAGTTGGTTGCAACCAACTAGGTATAATATTACATCAACAACCAAACTGTCTGGTTGCAAAAAAAAACCCGGAAAAAAAATTGCCATCCGCTTTTTTTAACTGTTAGTCACAGATAAGGAGAGGACAAATGCATGAGGAGTGTGTGTTTAGGGGAGTCCGTTATCGTATGGGGAATCGACGGTGCTATTACTTCTAGCCATTCACTTTTATGTTCTTCTTTATAGAATATGAAGTGGTGTGATTTGTGGTCGTGAATATGATTAAATAAATTGTCAAGGAACTTCACTTCCTTGGGTTCTAAAGGACTAATAATAATACACCCACTTGTCTCTATTCAACTGGCTATAATAGAATTTGAAGGAGTGTTTATTATGATAGCTATAGACTGGTAAAATAAACTAACTAATAAGCTAAATAATAAGCTAACCGAAAATATAGTCAAACCTACCAAAACTAATAATACAATTTATTCATGAACAAGAGTTAGTATGTCATAAAATAGCACATAGTCATATTTATTATCATCATCATAATTCAGCTTCAAAACGTCTGCTGTTAGATTGGTTTAGTTAGAAACTGCATTCAGCGGTTCTCTGCGACCTACTAACACATTACAATAATAAAATTGATCATGACATGACATGTGAGAAGATTCATGTTGTCAATATTAATGAGATAATAACCGGCTAGCTTCTACTAACGGTTTCACCCGCATTCCTGTGAGATAAAAAGTTTCTTATCACTTAAGTCAGCGCAGCTCACCTGTATACCTTTCATCAAAATCCGTTCAGTAGTTTCAACGATTGACGGACAAACTTCCAAATTGACAATCTTTCACATTTGTATTAGTAGTGTGATTATTGTCTAGCAAATTCAAAACAAACTCGGTAGATGGCGTTGTTCAACACATTAGCAAGATATTCGGCTCCGAGATTCCAATTCAGTAAATAAATACCTCGAAATAAAACGTTAATTAACTTTTTAAATGCGTTGTGGGAAGTCTGGCTCGACATTCCGTCTATTGTTTTATTTCGAAACCCGATACACAATATCCCATGTAACAGGAGAGTATCACGGACGCTGCTACTGCAAAGATAAACGAAGCGCGGTGTATCTCTAGTGCAATTTGTTACTCATTGTGCCCACTGCTCGGTAACAAATCTTGCAATTTATCTTAAAAAAGTTGTTTCATTTAAGCAGAATTTATGACTCGTTCGTTATATCGCGAAAGAGAACAAAGAACAGAGCTTTGAATTTATTTGTAATGTTTGTCGTATTACTTTTGAGAACAGCAATATGTACCGAAATGGAATTGTGGAAGAAATTGAACAGTTTTTTGGTACGTTAAGCAAAATTTGCATCACGTGAAAAAGGGGAACTTTGTTCATATTTTTTATTAGAGTGAATACAAACTCGGTGTTCACAAGTTGTAGAAGAAACGTTGTTTATTTTGATGAGAGCTGCCTCATTTTGGTTGAGGACTATAAAAAATATAGGCTGTATAAGTTTATGGGGCTTGTGACCTATTTGCACCTGCGGGTGCATTTTATCTTGGTACCTGTGTTATTAGAGTATTAAATAAAGTCATTGAGATTATTCCTGTCATGTTTTTTCTACTTCTTTCTGAGCTTGGTTTATTTACCTTTTTGGTGGAGTGTCAGTAGTTGGTAGAACATTAATAAGGTAGGTCTTGCATTAAGGCAAACCAACTTTGATTAGTTTTATCAAAGTATTGTTATCTTATATGACAGAATAAAAACTACGTGTCTAATATTCTTTATTACCTAACTAACTAATAGATTTTTAATTTTCATACCCACCATCATCCCTTTTGTGTGAAATACAATATTATAATCCTTTAAGCATCGAGAGTTAAAACTGAAATCATATTCACAAACAACAGTTTGACTCGTAAGGAACAAGTATTAAGATGTATTTTTCTTTTTCATGAAAAACCCATATATCTTAAGCTAACGTCTAATACCAAAAACTCCCCAATTGAACTAAGATAAGCTAAGCCTACAGCAATGGGGAGCACAGGAGCGACGGTTTGCCGCGAGATAACGACGCCTTGCGGTAGACCTCGTATAATTTGTTACTCATTGAACGTCGCGATAGCTAGTAATATATAGGTACCTATAAGTATTGATAACAAACCACGGAGCCAAAAAATCTTACTAGATGTGGCGTAAAGAATAAAGATCCATTAGTTTTTAATCTAATTCATTTTCAAATTGTACTTTATCAATGACGATTACTATTGAGATACTCTAATTTGTATAGAAACCTAGTTCAATTTAAAATACAGCACAAATAACGAATGTTAGAATCGACTTCTAAATTATTACACTCAGTTGAATACAAAATAATTTTCACCTATTTTAGAATCAAGGAACTGCCGTTCAAATAAGCGTATCCTATCTATAGACACTTCACAATAAATTATACCGAAAGTTTATAGCGTGTTTACTGATCTCCCTTTGGCTTTAGCCCAATAGTGTCAACTGTTAATAGACAGCGCACGTGGCACGATTTAGCGGCATCTCCTTTTATCCCCAACGTCCTCCCGCTTCAAGAGATTTTTCACGATTAATTTTCTAGTGTAGACACTGTCACTTCCATTTGTTGGCAAGGCACCCTTAACAAAAACAAGGATTATTCCATAAGCCCCTCCAGGCTTTGGTATCTAATTTCCTGTTTGTTTTTATTTTGATTTGTTTTATTTTGTTTCTCTACAAGTCGAGCCACTTCGCTAAGTGTTACTGTTAATAGATTAAATGGAATACCAGTATGGGCGTACTATTAATTGCTTGTGGCAATTCTCGAGAGAATACAGATAATCGTGTTTCTAGCATTAGTGTTAACAGAAAATCATTTATTTAACATTGCAGAGAATAAATGTCGGGAGTCCAACACGTCTTAATCTTTATCGTAAAATTTACATTACCGTATCCTGTAGATGTATCAGATGGAGGCTCATTTATTTCAAAATAAATTATTGATGCATCCTTTTTATCTTCCTCGGGCTTAATTGATTTGTCGCTTGAAGCCGTCTATATTCTTGCTTCTCAATTACGTGTGGAGCAGAGTATCGCGAACTGTCGGCTGTTTTATTTATGGTAGGCCAATTGATTGAATTAGTGGACCCCGAGGCGCTTGCCCGATACTGACCTGTTTCATACGAATGAGAATTTATTTCTTTAGCGCCGCGATTTTATATTGTAAGCTCTATGTAACTTTATATTTAATTCAAGTTAAATTTAATATCGTATTTTTACGATTGTCTTGTTTTGACACGAGATTGCAATTAGTTTTATAACTATAGCTGTATGTGTCGTTAAATTTTGTTGATAATTCTATTTTGTAAGCCATTTTGTTACTGCAGGGTAATGTATTAGAAGCGATACATCAGAATGCGTGCAAAGCCAAAGATAAGTCGTTGCAATCTTTTAGGGGACCGGAAGCTGGGTGCAATAGGGTGAGGGAGTGAGAGAATCTCCTTGGATTCACTTCGGTTTTCTTAATCATAAACTTACTGTAGCTATGCAGTATTTTGCAAGAGTAAGAAGAAATGAAATTAACACAATGAAAAATAATTAATTAATGAGCTGTTTCAATTTTGATTTAATTTGGTATGTGCTAATTATTATTATTAGTGTACTGTCAATATTCATAAACACTTCATGTTGAGCTGATCTTCAGATTAGTTTACTCCTGAACAGCAAAAATTGCAAACGCCTGACAAAAAACGAGCAATCACAAGTCGCACAGCGGATTCACTCCGTGTAAACCCTGAGATAAGCGAGTATGCAATACATTCGGTGGAGCTAAAAGCGGCGCAGTTTTTGCTTTTGCTTGCAAACGATTGGTCGTGAGTCGAGCACGTGTCTACGATCTGTATCGTGCCTCACCTGACTCCGGAGCCTTGCACTACGTGACCCGCATCTGCACCACATGGAAGTAAATATCACATAGAGGATTTATCTTTATAGTATCCGGAAAGAGTATTGGGCTCTTTGTCTTTATGCCCATAACTTTTTTATGGTTTTTTGATGAGCGTTGTGTTTTGCGTTTGAAGGTGGTTTACGGTGTTTGGTGTTTCATGCATATTATAATATTTGTTATTATCTTTTGTAATGAAATCTATATAATGTTTTCATGTTCCTTTCATTTTGTTTTGTTAAGTAATTTTAGTTTGATAACGTATTTATGTGAGCTTTAGGACTTACGCAGAAGAAAGCTGCAAGGTGACAATATCTTATTATTCCCAAGAGCGATATAAAGATAATATTAAAGCTATTATGTTTGCTATAATTTATCATCAAGAGATTTGTTAATAAACGATCAAATACCCTTAAATTACAACATTCGTCACTAAAAAACCAACCTGATATTGATTTTGAAACTATAACTAAACTCACTGATACATGATCTATCTATACACTAAAAAGAGCTAAAAGGTCTGCCTAACTAAACCCCTGATTCTAAATATCAACCAAATTAAATCAATACACCATCGAAGGCTTATTCCAAACACCAAAACCTCTTACCTAAGCCGACCTAATCCTATACTTATCAACTAACTACGGTTAATGAATATTTTAGTAGGACGAAGTTAATGAAGGACGTCTCCTTTGTCCCGCCACGGCTTGATTACATTCAGACCGACGCAGGAAAATACTCGGATATAAAACCAACGGAATGAACAAATCGGGAAGTAATAAATGTTCGCTTGATGAAGTTAATTAAGGACTCGACTGGGCATCATTGCCAATTAAATAAATGATGGGATTTTCAATGTAGTAATTAACGAAAAGTTATTTTGTTTTTCGTGTTATTTTCTGCAGGGGAGTGTATTGCAAATTGTGATTTTGTCTTCGTAATTGAATCTGGACGACTACTAGTTGAGTATTTGTAGCGAGATGCTAAGCAAACTAAGAATAAATACTTTTAGCTAATGTACATATTTATGCCGTACATAATAAATACATTATTTACCTACCTCCTAGAACAAAAGCGTAAGTTTACGAAAGAAAAAATGTACTTACTCTTAAATCAAATACAAATATGTACTTAAGAACAACATCCTATTTAAATACAGACATCACTCAAACATGACCTTGAAACTCTTTGGCGGCTTTGTAAACATTCCTAATCCATCAAGATAAAATCGACACTGCATACATTTTGCTTTCTTATCTAGTCTATCTTCATCCGTGTCGTTACCGCCAAACAGTTAGGCAACATACGTGACTGGCATGTGCTAGGAGTCCCAATTGACACGTTCAGAGCGCCACGTGTGCTGAATCGACGCTAGCTAATCTCAGTGTACACTATTGCTAATATTTTATTTGTTTTGGGATTTGCTGTGTTTCCGTCTTGCAAGCAGGTGGAAGTGAATTAGAGAGTTTAGTCAGCGTTTGTTATTTTTGGAGCTAAGGCAAAATGTCAGTAAGGCTTGTCTGTGTTTGAGAACTGATGGTAAAAATAAACTTGTTAAAAAATAAAAATATCTTAAGATTTTTTATTGGAAATAAACCTTTAACCGATTTGAAATTAAGTCTAAAATAGAATATTCGATTGACTGACTGTTACGGCGACAACTGTTTCACTAACGATGTCATCTACCCGTACGTAGCTAAACAGGCAGTAATACAAGTATCCTACATGGTTTATAAAATGAATTAGCCAATGAAAAGCCACGAATAGCAAAACAAATACTAAAACCTTTATAAATATATTTATTAAAAATCACGCTAGAATCCCAAGCTTAGAAGCAATTTTTTATCTTTCAGTTCCAAGTATTACGGGCTAACGATGGTAACAGCTGTTGCAAGTGACCTACTTGTGAGCCGTAGATACGGATACCCGGAATATTCGATGACCAACATTTTTGTAAAGTCATGCCATTTGTTAAAGTGATTTATTGTTGCTTTAAATAATACGTGTGTGTTTTGTAATGAAGATGTTCTAGTTGTGTTCTGAGTAGCATATACTAATTTAACGATATCACCATCATAATATCACTTTATCCAATTCAAGACTAAATTTAAATTATTTGACTACGTAGTTCTAATTACTTCTGTTGATAAAGAAACTGGGTGTTATTGTTTCCACGTAAAGCAAATCAAGTCATGGGATCAAACTTAAGATCTCCTACTTTCACACTCTGCCGTTCCAATATTCACTAATTACTCTTGGTACATAATAAGGAGGTCGAGGTGGGTTTTTGTTTTAACGTAAATAAACATTGATGTTAAGCTTTCGTGTTTATACTACATAATAATATTGAAAAAATCATACGTGGAAATAAAAATATAATTATAGTGAATAATTTAACAATCCCATTTAATAATTGAATCGACAAATAATTCCATTTCAATCTGACTGCGGCGAATATTTTTTGCTAATAAAATTACGTAGCCTCGTAGCGTAGCGTAGTAGCCTTTGCTACGAACCGTAGTAGAATATTCAGTTAGAAAATGTTCGTAGTTCATGCTATTACTTTATGAGAATACTTTCGCAAAATGTTTTAACATAAAATACTTTATAAATTGCCAAGAGAGAGTGGTTTTTATGATCTGTAATAACATAAAAAAGGTTTCGTTATATATTTTACTTATTTACATACTCACAGAAAACTTTTTTATTTTTATAGTTTACTGCATCAGATGCAGGATGAATATTGATTACATAATGTTAATAAGGATGCATGTTAATTACTCATTTTAAATTCTTCAACATATTGAATTTCCAAAACCATTTTGCCGTTGCTCATTCCAAATTAACCGAGTCCAATCGCAACATTATCCCACATATGGCAACCGTAAACTTAAATAAAATGACAACATAACCTTTTATAGCAGCAGATGCATTAACCACAAATGACTGAATCAGTAAAACTTTTTTTAATATACTAATTATTGCAGTTGCACTGCGAAAATCATTATCATCAAGCTTTCCTTGTGCTTTCGGCTGTATGCAAAAGCCGCGTTACTGAGTCGGCGCGAAATGACAACCTAGAGTGGGGGGCAGTAACCCTCATATCGTCAGACGAGGAGGTTGTGTCGCATCGCGTCGCAAATACATCGCGATCTCCGCAAACTATAAACAATTTGCCGACCATGTTATGATTGCGAAACGATTATTTATAAAATGACTTTTTTATGAATAAAAAATGGGAATGAGTGTGTTTTTTCGAGTGTAATTATAAAGTATGAGGTGTAAAGTGCGAAGTGACGTTAATCAGTAGTGTCAAGCATGACCGCGGGTCCAATTAAAAGAGATAATATCGGATGGAACAAGTTCAAATGTATTGTGCTTCTGTATCTAGTCTTCTGTTTACCTTGTGTTATAAAAGGTGAGTCAATTAATGTCCTAAATAACAGTTCATTACCTGTTTATAAATAGTTTTGTGAGAGGCTTTTTAATTTAAATTCTATAAAACGAATGACACGGAAAAACGAGTATCAGTAACTTTTTTGGCCACATTTTTTATCGACTGTTTTTTTGTTCAATACTATCGCTTCATATAAAAACGGCAATAAATTATTTTTTATCTTTTGACACTTAATTAAAACTAATGTTTGTTATGTTATAAAAACATCTTAACGCAGGTTTATAGATTTAGATTAGTAGATTTATATCTTAATCGAAAGAACGTTGACTAATTATTTTTAATTATTTAACGGTTGCCAAAAGTTTATTGGTGTTATAATATTAAATTTCGGATTATAAATTACTTAATGACATGGATATTAAATTATGAAAGGCGCAAAAAATCAATCAACCTGTTTTTTTAAGAATGAGTAAGCTATGAGTTATATTTTAATTTACAGAGTATTTTAATACTCTTTCTTTTTTTTTCTAAGCTCAAAGTCGGGCTCCTCGTATAAAGGAGCACCCAGCTGACACAATAGTCGGTAGGAGTGAGCCAGCCACTCTTCGCTGTGTGTCAGAAGGGAAACCCAAACCCTCAATCCAGTGGTACAAGGATGGGTCCCCTCTTGCTCCTACTGATCACCCACATAGAGTACTCCTCGAAGATGGACTGCTGTTCCTCAGGTAAGAACTTTCTAATACCAATTTTTGTATTTTCTTATGAAGTTTTTATACATTTTTGTGTTCGGACGTCGTGTTTCGGGTAAATTTTACTAGTTAAGTTACGTGTGCCGACGGCCGACGGTTTTAATGCTTAGACGTTTATTGTTATCAAACAATTTTCATCTACTTCTATTATTAGCTTCAAGTAGGCACCTTTTTGCAACAATGAATCGTAGTTCTATTAAGCGTTATTATTCTTTATTTTTAAAACTGCATACAGGTGTAATTCTATTTCTGGTTTAAAATATTGTATGGTAAAAAACACCACCTGGTCGGTACAACGTCAATGTTGCATATGGTCTTGGACATATTGGACATTTATTTATTTATTTATTTATTTATTTATTTATTTATTCATAAAAATCTTCCTACACTCTCATTACAGGATTTTCCCAATGCGACAGTGAGGCTTAACCTAGTTGTACATAATAAACTTAAGAAACTAAAAATAAAAGACATCTGCGATAAGTATTGAAAACATAATTATGGACTGATTACCATAATTAGTTTGTGTGTATATTTTTTGTAAAGGTAATCATAGTGTTTTTCATTATGACGAAAATTACCAGCTGTACTGTTATTGTATGTATATTAAGAATCATAATGTTATGTCTATACATATTTTCATTTACAAACATTACCAAAATGTGCAGTACTGCTATATCTTACAAAAATAAGCTTTTTAACTCCAAGAATTTTTTTAAGGGCGAAATATCACCTAATGGCTTCTCTTGCTTTGGGCGAGGCAAGAGGGAGTGGCAGATTCTTACTGACAAAAAACCACCCCGTTCCTACTTCT
The DNA here is from genome assembly GCF_023101765.2 of Spodoptera frugiperda. NCBI lineage: Eukaryota > Metazoa > Arthropoda > Insecta > Lepidoptera > Noctuidae > Spodoptera > Spodoptera frugiperda. The sequence continues at coordinate 5,880,950 of NC_064241.1, read as the reverse complement.
GCTTTTCAAGCCGGAGCCTCAATGAGCCCACTAAGTAGTCTGCAGCTCCGAAAAGAATTGAGTTTTTTTTTGAGGAGGCAAAAGCATTTATAGTGTCAGACTCTCATATCTTATATCATCTTATATCAGAATAGACGCAAATATTATTCTAACAAACTTCTTAATTACAAACACATGTTTCTACACAACATATCTTCATCTAAAATGACAAATTATTAAAACTAATATTGTAAGAATCACATTCAAAACGAGACTTATCAAACATCTGGTGATATTGCTCTTAGTCGCTAAAATATTTCATTAGTACTCTGTTGGAAGCTAGGCATTTCAAAGATTTGAACTACGCGAGTGACACGATCGACGTCGTGCATAATTTAGGTAGACCTATATGAAGCCTCGCACATGTTGCTAGGTTTACTGGAAAGGTTAATAGTATTGTTTAAAAACACTGATATGAAGTAAATCAGCTAAAAATCACGGTTTACTCACGTAAATTAATGGAGAAAGCTCTACTAGTTTCGAGTCACAGAAGGACTCTTCATTATGAGCAGCGTGCGCAGACGCGGCGACTACTGTCTCATTTAGTGACTGTCACTAATTTAGTATGTCTCACGATAGTTATTATAAAAATGAAGTATATCATTGATAACACACAACGATAACGTCTTTTTGTCTACAATAAAACATGGAAAAGACAGATACCATCGATAGTCCATGATAGTCTACAGCTAGACTGTGATTCTAGTCAGTCTAGTCTACATGAAAGGAATTGCAATCATGTCTACGCTAAACACAATAAAACTAAATATAAGTAAATAAGAACCCTGATAAAACATAATTACAAAAACATCATTAAAAACATATCCTCTTATCTTTCCAATAAGTAATTAATAGTCTACGCGATATAAAACGGAATACTAAATAACATCACAATATTAATGGATATAGAAAATGCCTCAGACATAACGGCGCCGAACTTTCATTATACAACAAGAGGTATAAAGGTTATTATTATTATTGAAGGAAGAATAACCATATACTAAGTATAAGTATTCGTATATACAATATAATATAGGCAATATAATATTATACGAAGGTACGAAGTGGAATTAATATAATATACTTAGTATAATGGCGGTCGTACAAATGCCGCCGGCTGTCGGGCTCACAGAAACTTTTCATGGATATTGTAGTATTCATAGGTAAAGTTTATTAAATACGGTTATTGGTAGGAAATATTGTTTAGTATATGAGTACCCTACAATAAATCAAGAAATTGTAATTGTACGTGTGGGTCAGAAGTTTTTATGTTTAATTCCGAAGTTGGTATTGTATTATATGGTAATGTTGGGTTTCTTCAATTCGGTAAAACCTCTATATTTTACCCGACACGATCGAATCACTTTATTATTAAACTCTTTCCTAATCCCTGATTCCCCAACAACCCACACATTCCTAACCCCAAAAGGCCGGTAATGCATTTTACCACTTCTGGTGTTCTGTCTGTCGTTTACCGGCTTATTATATCACAAAAAGATTATTAATAACACTTTATCAATTTGATGATGACCTACCATATAAAGCCAAGCTCCTCAACCTTATTTGATACAGCTGCATAATAGTATCCAAATAAAAAATAAAAAATCTGTCATACACTTGACAGAATGAACAAGTCTCCTATTCTTTAGTCAGAGTCCTTGACAACAAACACATTTTGTTTCTCTTTGTGGTTCGCGTGTTGCTTCATAAAAACAGCCAGACTAATTTGGTCGGAGTTTTTATTGTTGTGTTAATTAGAGACAGAAAAAACTAAAGTACATGGTGTTTTATTATGCCTTGTCTTGACACCACATAAAAAGTCAACAACCAAACAGAGCTTGCGCATGAACTGAACCTGTTTAAAGGAGTTTTGTTCTTCTGTTGTTAATATTATGGATGTTTTTAAAACGATTAATTAGAGTGGCTTTTAATTTTGCTATGAGACATTTAAAGGTTCATTGGTCTCGTAGTTATAAGCATGACTGCTAATTGTGCAAAAAAAATTATGTGTAATTCTTTACACATAACAAAAGTTCGAAATTCTCAAAAGCACGATTTCCCTAACACTAATTCCATTCATCATGTTCCAAAATCAGTTAACAAACCTTCCCTTCATATGCTGTGAATACAAATTAGCCTGAGGCACTAAATGAGTCAAAATCGATACGGTCTAGACGCCGTAGGGAAATATCACATAGGCACGTACGTTCCCAGACAGCCAAACTAGCGAGGCAAAATGAGACACGAAAATGTCAAAAATTCGTTGACATTTTTCTGTGTCTGTATATTTGAGTACCATAATATAAACAACCGTGAGTCACTCTACTATAATTTCCTTCACAAAAATCCTTTGATTCAAATTAAACCTATAATTTGACGGCACTTGTACTTTATCAAAACACTACCCGTACACTATGACCGATATTGAGTTGATCGTTAAATTGTAGGGTTATGCGAGGAAAGAAAGAAAATGACGAGGGGGTGTACTGGTGCGTCGCACGCAACTCAGTCGGCGAGGCGGTCAGTAAGAACGCCACACTCACAATCGCTGGTAAGTACTGATTCATTGCGTGTAAGTACGTTTAAATTGCCTATAAGTACTGCACTTGCATGTGGGGTTCGAATTATCCTTGAAAACGTAACAGGGCTTTTGTATACGTACGTAAATTGTTACGGTGATTACGTAACTCATTGGTGTTTAAATTAATAATAGAAACATGTTTCGCGGATAGAGGAAGCGGTGTTAGCTATTTATAAAACTATCTTATTCTGTGAGACTCATTATTGTTCCTATGATGATAACAATAACTTAAAGACTGACTGGCAAGATAAGCCTATTAACTATTTTTTACAAAGTACTCGAAGATAGAAATCCGGAACTGGAGTATTAACGTACAAGTTTTGATACTTCATGTATCAAAACTTGTTCAATTAACACATAATATTACACAGATCACACTAAAAACGAAATCATCTATTCTAATTTAATTTGATAGCTATTGCAAAATGTACACTCTTTCAAGCAATATTACTCGAGTTAAAGTCTAAAAATAAACCGAAATCCTACCCTTTTCGCTCAATGAATTCGATCTCGACAAATATATTTACCTGATTCCAGTGTTTGCAAATGTAACTAGAGACGGTTATGCCGCCGTGCGGTAAACCATTAAAAGGTCGGGTGAAATCTTTATTTGCTCGCAATCTTCGCGAGGTTTTATGGAGTAATTGTATACTTTAGAATGCCTACCACATTACTGACAATTGATAAGTCGTATAGATTATTCTGTTTTCCATTAATAGAGATCTACATATCAGTTTACAAGTCATAAACATTATGTTTGTCTTTTATCATGACTGTCTTTTAAATAAATGCTTGGTTAGAGCTAGTGTTTGTTTGTTTTTTTATGTTAAATGGGCCGACGTTTGGCCGCTATCTCGCCTGATGGTAAGTGATGATGCGGCCTACGATGGAGTACGTCTGCCCTTAAGCAACCTATTCACCCAGGCTTTGAAAACAACCAGGTTATACCCATCAGGAAACACAGATTCCGGCAAGGAGTTCCACTTTATTACGTTTTATTCAATGAAAAGTTTTATTTTAGTTCTACGTGACGACTTCAGAGTTGAACCACGAGATGTGAAAGTAGCCAGTGGTGAACCAGCCACGCTAGAATGCTCCGCTCCTAAAGGCGTCCCCGACCCGGGCGTGCACTGGACGAAGGACGGACAAACTTTAGATGTAGAAGTTAACGGGAGGTAATTAATTCTGCTCTTCGAACTTCGTCCACTATTTCTGTACCACATTGTTCACTTTGCATAAATATTGCCTTGTTGAATACAGTCAATATTTTAATGTTGAAAGTAACCAAACAATGTTATTTATTGGACATGTGGGTATTTATTTGTTTAACGATCTGCCTGAGGCATCTGTTTCGTTTTGAATTTAAGTTACAATGATTCACGATTCTTGTTAAAGCTGGTTAATTTCGATCTCATTGGGTTTGTTAAGCCAATTGTTTCCTACATTATGTTCCAGATTTTATAATGAACTTTTGTTTCAGAATTATGATAGTGAATGGTGGTGATCTCAGAATATTAGAAAGTCTTCCAGGAGACAGTGGTGTATATAGATGTGTGGCTTCCAATGTAGCTGGAGAAAGACAATCCCGTCCTGCGACATTACTCGTATTACGCAGACCACATTTTCTTGTGAAACCTAATAACATAACGGCATTGATAGGCCAGAACGTTGAGTTTCATTGTCAGGTAATAAAGTGGAAAATTATGTTGCTTATTCATTGAGCTTGTAAGCTGCAATATTGTTGTTAGCAGCAAAATCACCAGTTTGCTTTGGACAAATTCCACGTTCATATTCTTCTTCAGGTTTCATTTTCTATGTTTACTCAATATCCCTATAATTTTAGGCATCACCAGAATCAGACGTGTCAGTAACGTGGTCGCGAGACAATGGCTCATTATCGCCATACGCAATCATTCGTCGAGGATCTCTGAGAATAGATCGTGTTGTTGCTACTGATGCCGGAATTTATACATGTAGAGCTGAAAGCCAAGCCGGGAGTAGTGCCGCATCGGCTACATTGACTGTTCATTGTAAGAGCATTGTTTATTAATTTTGAGTCTTGTTCTGTTTACAGTAAAGTATCAACTTGAATAACGACGTTTGGTCATTATTTGTTATAGCATTACCTCATTTCACCCGAGTGCCTTCTGATCAAACTGCGTGGGAAGGAGAGGCTATATCATTTCAGTGTGAAGCTGATGGTACACCGCCTCCTGTAGTGTTTTGGACTATGGAAGGGTCTCAGGTAAAACTTAAAACAATTTACTTTGCAACGAAATACACATATCTAAACCAGCCAGAGTAATAAGATTATGTTTTTCACAGGAATTGGTGTTCCCAAAATCAGCCCACGGTACTGGGTCCTTATATTTAGATAGAGTAACTACTCAACATGCTGGTAGATTAACGTGTGTTGCTGTTAGTGCAGCTGGAAGTGCAATGCATACTGCAACATTACAAGTAAGATTTTTACCTATCACTTTAAAATCATGTTTAGCTTTATCCAGTATAAAATTGTTCATGATGATATGATCTATGGTGTCTTTTTAGGTACTACGAAGAGAAGCTAATTCATTTAATGGAGATTTAGAGTCTTCTTCTCCATATCCCGAGTTGACGAAACATCAAAGTCATCCCCCAATGACGCAGTATGAATTAGTACAAGCTCGTCGGTATTTACAGCAAGACGTTTTAGCTTTGAGGAGAGTTGAAGGACTATCTGCTACTACAGTCAAAATCGTTTGGGATGTTAGTACAATCGAAATAATTTGTGACATGGATGTAATAGTATTGATGTATGTGATAATAAACATTTTATTTTATTGTAGGTATTGACAGATTACAACGAATATTTAGAAGGAGTAAAAATATGGTTCAACGGTACTTCAATGAACCGACAATACGTTTTAGAAGAAGACTATCAGCATTTCAATCTATCATACAAAGAGAGTTTAGCTGATTTTAGAAGATATGAAAACTTTTCAATGACGACTGTACACAATAGTGGTTCATCTAGTCATATTTTAACTGGTCTATTGCCGTACGCTCAATATGATGTCTTTTTAATGCCATTTTACAAATTGCTGTTGGGTAAACCGTCTAATATGAAAAGTGGTTTTACTGAAGAAGATGGTGAGTGATCTTCTGACTTTCAAATGTTGACTGTTGCGTGTAATTAAGGCATCAAGGTATACATATAGCGTGTTATGAATGTGTTGTAGTACCGACGGAGCCACCGCAAAGCGTCACGGCGGGAGTGATAAATGCGACGTCAGCGTGGATTCGGTGGGATCCACCGCCCCCGCACACATGGAACGGCGAACTTTCCGGTTATTTGGTCAGTTGAAAATAAGGATATAACTTTCTATTGACATTTTGCTCTTCTAATTTACTTTGTTGTTCCTTTGTTTGGGATCTTTGACTTCAGTGGGTACTAGTTAAAGTTTTGGTGCAAAATATTATTGATATTACAAATTTTTAATAATTATTTTTTTATTGTTACCTAATGTTGAATTTGCTATGGATATCACGTAATTCAGTTAGTTCACTTGTGTATTTTTGTTTTAGATTGAAGTTCGAGTAGGTGGTAGTACTGGAGGTCGTGTGGTTGGTCAGATGTCGTTAGGTGCTCGTACGCGAGCTGCTGCAGCGAGTTCACTGCGCGCTGGTGGTCGGTACAGTGCGCGCGCGGCGGCTGTTACACGACGTGGACACGGCCCATTTAGCGCGCCTGCTCAAATACACATGCTGCCTACACAAACACAAAGACATTACGTACAGTAAGTAGTCATATATCTAGTTTAATAAAACATTTATGTAATATCAAAACATTCCGCACTTGTCTTCATTTTAAAGTAGTTCAATTTTACATGTATAGTGTAAAAACATACGTGCGCTAACTCTATTGCTTTGTTAAAAGATATTACAAGGAATACCTTTTACCGACAAAGCTGCTCACAGCCGAGCCAACTCAACTTAGCGGTATGAAAATAAACATTTTGTTTCAGAACTGAACCATCGACGGACAAGGCGATAGTGTCAATGTTCCAGGAAACTTGGCTGCTGGCATTATGTCTAACTTTGTTAGTGTTAGTACTAGTCGGCACTGGAGTCATTGTTTATATACGGAGAAAGCAGACTAAGCAAAGGAAAAGTCAGAACACAACCGGTAAGATGAGTAATACAAGTCTATTCTTGATAGAGTGAGAAATCAATGAGTTAATCTAGGTGGTACTAAAGATAAATGTGTTTCAGGAACCGCTATTGTCAATGCTCAACAATGTCTATTGGGTAAAGAAGCTGTTTGGTTAAGAGAAAGGCCAATGTTTGAAGGATCAAACGAACCTAGGATAGAAATTTTAAATTGCCACCAAAGTCTTTTACACGGTAAGAATAAACTTGACAATCATTTCAATATTTAGGTAAATGTTGTTTAAATATGAAGTGTGATTAATTGTCCTTTGTTCTCGTAGGTGGTCACTCAATAGGTACTATGGCTATGGAAGCAGAGTATAGTCTACCGCAACATACTAATGTTATGAATCCGATACCAGAGGAAAGTCAAATGATGAGACACCAACCAGAGCCTTATGCATCGAGTGCCATTTACACGGAGTTAAATTATCAGGTACCAATTTTTTTAAAATCACTGTCTCATAAGTATAGGATATCAGATAAACTCTTTGATTTTACAATTTTTCTTACTTACAATAACAGTAATTTCGATTTGTAGGATCACACTGATGCAGAAGACTCGTGTATGAAATGCGCTGTTAGTCCAGGTTCATACGACAACAGCATGGTTAGATCCTATGGAGAAAGTAACCAATACTCAAATGAAGAATGCTCTACATGCTGTCGAAGTAGCAGTTCCACTCTCACAAAGGACTACAGTGAAATGACAAAATGTGGGAATGATGACGAAATGCAAGACATGTCCATAGAAGACTGCCCATCGTGTAAAACAAATCATTCTAGATCTTCGAGCCATCATGATGGGAACAAAGATTGGGCTATGGCTGAAGTAGAATATGATTATCCTCAGTGGCATTGGTTGGGAAGAGAGAATACTTTTAGGCAACCCAATCCAGAAGTGAGGTATGCTACTGAAGGCAGGAGTGACCAGGATTGCAGGATGAACTTATGTGATATTCTTCCACCGCCGCCTTATGAACGGTAAGGACTTAACAAAGACGCAAAAGAACGCTTTGGTTTTGCTTAGAACTGTATTAACATTTGTGACCATTTCCAGGGAATCGCCATATCGAGAAATGCACGCATTTACAAATCACTCAGGGACATCAGGTTGTTCAGGCCATACTTATAGAAGTTAATCGAATTGTAAATTAATATCACTAGGATGTAATACAAGCAATATTACTTTATAGTGTGAATTGTACAAATGTATAAAGGTCTTTGCATTATTATGATCGTTAAGGTAAAGTGGGATACCTGTTACACTGTCGCGTAATACAAAAGGTATAATATACTTATCGATGTTTCACGAACAATAATAGTTTATGAGGGTAAATAATTAGAAAACAATATTAGAAACTGTTAATTGAACCGTGTGTTTCAGGTTACATCTTAACAAGTTTGAAATTAAATTGAGTCAGAAACCTGATTCTAATAAATAAATATTACATAAAGTATTATGATTGACAATTCAGATTTAGTTTACACGTAATCAACTTGTCCTATGTGATGTGGGCGTGTAGTTACGCGACGGTGTAATAGAAGGCTTTCGAAGATTGTAGTTCTTGTGGATGTGTTTACAAATAGACTGCTATATAACGTAATGTAGGCATTAGGTTTTCATCTTTCTCTAGTGACTGTGATATAGTATAATTTCGTATTCAAATTTACGTTTTATGTAAATATTTTTAAAATGTTTGATATCCTTATACAATTTTATCATTGACGTATTTATTGAGTGTAGCAAGTTAGGACTAAACAATTTTTTAAACTGTATATTTTAAACGATCACAGTTGTATATCATTTTGTACTGAGACAGGATTCCTATACTGTTTTCGGACATAATTGTACTTTGTAAAACCAGCTTAATTAAAACTGGAAGAATTTTTTATCTGTTTGTTTTACTTTTACTTTCCCAGACAATTTATTGGTGGTTGCGTCATTAAATCTCTGATAAGGTGACCTCTTGATGTTAATGAGGGTTTCTCGTTCTGTGTGCCGATTATTTGCTTGAATTGCAATTATAAATTTAAACTTTATTCCAATCAGTCGTAATAATTAATTAAATGCTCATTTTAACAAAAAATTCAATCGAATTACTCATGTATTATTAATGGAGAAAAGCTCTACTAGTTTCGAGTCACAGAGGGATTCTTTATTATGAGCAACGTGCAGACACGGGATAGTATGTCTTCCGGTAGTTATTATAAAAATAAGTGCTCATTTTGTTAGTTTATTTGGACAACAAAATCTCTTTTCATAATTAGAACTTAAATTCTAAGTATTAAAATCTTTTATATACAATGAAATTCAGAATAATAGCTATTTAAAAATGTACAGGTCTATTCGAAGTAAACACCTAACTGATGTCTACTGTACTGAGTTTTATCGTTTCCTTACGACTTTGCGCCGAATTCTCAAAGCACAAGGATGTAAATGCACAATTAAAAATGCTTTACAGTGCAATAAAGTCGAGAATTGCTTGTAAATCGTCGCAAATGAATTGTAGCGTTCCACCTACAAAGATTTAACACTTCAATAAAAGTTTAATTAATTGGTACCTGTAAATATGCTCCTGTTGAAAGTGGTTTGTTTATGGGGCGTAATGGCTTCAGAATGATTATAGAATAATATACAGACAGACAATATAGATACAAAAAGTGTGTATAATATATTTGTTCTGCAATATAAAAAAGGTCCAAACAATTCAAATTTCACCTGAAATGACTTTAAAATATTTTGATAAAATCCTTTATTATTATCTTTTGTTCAGACTAAAAGTAAAGGTACGTAAGTTGTATATCTTAAATACATTTGAACGTATGAAATGAACTACCAAAACATACGAGGAGAACAGCACAAAACTGATTTGTTTTCCTGGTGAACATTTAAAAATATTTTAATTATCCAATTCAACACAATTTTCTTTAATCTTTCATTCGAATTAAAAACTTAATTTGTTGCAACTAAAACTTAAATTAACATGGTACCATAAGCTTTTAGTAACAAGACTATTAGAAATATTTTACTATGAACTTACCCTTGCTAATTAAGTAGGGGACATAATTATTATAACCCCAACTTTAACGATAAGGTTTTGATTGCAGTGACTATGCAAGTTCGACCCCAATATGAACTAAGCAGTTTCATAAAATTCAATAATTTAATTAGAAACTAAATATCGGTAAAGTTATTAAAAGTGGGATCGATATCTAATATTGTTTACTTTTGTTTGATTAAAAAGAAAAAAATATTATGAGTAATGCAAGTCATAACTTTTGTTGACCTGGTACGTGGAACACGTAAAAATAAAATATATTTTTTATTATGTTAACTCTCTTTAGAGCATACTTCTCTAGACTAATAGAAAAAAAAAACTTAACGTAGACCTAATATGTATTAATTCAGTACATAATACTATTCATAGACTTATGTATTCATTCAATACATAATATTATTCAACCAAGATATCATTCAACTTATTCAATCTACCGATACCGAGTCACAAAACCACAATAAAATACAATGCGAAAGAGAATCATTAGCATCTACTTAGCAACCTTATTACCCACCACTTCCCATCACATCCTTTCAGATATCATTACAAGCATATGAAAAGTGGCTGCACAATTACACAAGTAATCAGCTTTACTCGTAAATAACTAAGCACGTATTTGTGCGTGGCGGCATCGCAGGCTGTGTCCAAACGGAGGGCGTTGCCATGACAACAGGTTTCATACTCACCCTAGAGTGCACCCTTGTTATTAATACCCGTAATAATTAAACTTGATTGCATTTCACACCAGGTGTTGGATGACTCGCAAACTAATAACTGTTTGAACAGGCTGAAGGTGTAATTTTGTTTGAAAGATTAAGACATTTGTTTGGGAAGAACAATAAAATTAATGATGCCTTTGAAACTCCGTGGTACTTTTTTATTTGAGTCTCAATTTAAGCTCGCGTTGTAGAAAATAAAATCGGTATCCTTATTATCGAAAAGACCGAGCCAAAAGTGAAGCCATTTCCATAATTGAATTGTCAAATTCAATCAGCATAAGAACTCGCATTCACTTCCTGGTCACAATCAAAAATAATATACCAAATTTTCATATTCACATTTGAATAAAAATCAGGATCCAGTTCATATAGACAGGAACGTGACTTCTCACAATCACGTCTCGAACGCGACTCACACAATTTTTATTTTCTTTATTAATCAGCACTCCCCGACGGAGCAATTTCGTGAGTTAAGAGCTCTCTGTATCCCGAAGTCGAGAGTCAGGGTGACAGAGAAAAATTGAAAGGGATACGCGTGGTGGTGGAGTGACAAGGAGAAAACAAATGAATGTCGGCATCTGACGTAAATGATATTGAGGAAGGCGGCCATGATTGCAGTCATTACTTACGCACAAACGCTTATGCAAATAGGTAATAAAAAGTTTGGTCGTGAAATTGGAGAAATTGTTGAGAATCCAGTAGAAAAGTCTACCAATATACGTTAATATTATGATTTGAAAGGACATATTGTACGATGGCATAAATATCACTCTAGTTCCCAACAAAAACAGATAATAGACACATTTCCTTTCAACTTTCTATCTATCTACAGAAATAATTTCCATGCAAATTTACCAAAGAGTCAACATTTCACCAGCTTTAAATCCTTTGGTCGAGATCATCCACCCACTTAAATTCCCACAGAAAACCTTTTAAACCTGTATCTATCAAATGCAAAATAGCAAAAAGCGTCGTATAAACTGGGCAGTGAACTCAGGCTTAAAGCTAGACGTTTTAGTTCTAGAAATACAATGCAGCAAAAATTAATAGACTCAGATAAAAGGCTGTCTGAAGATATTTAACATTTTATCCTTAAGATATAGGATAATTTGATACCAAAGAGTATTAAGCGAATGGAACGTGAACTTACAGTATTGCTTACTTTTTAAGTGAAGGCGAAGCGGTACGATCTTAACAGGTAAATTGACACTGTAAATGTTGTAATCATCTAATAATAGCAGATGAAATTATGAGGTTCACGTCTCATGATCAAAATTTACGAATTATTAATTTAATTGAAGTTTTCAACCAATAAGAAGTCATAATAAATCATATGAAAATAATCAAAGAAACCTGTAAAAACAAGGTAAATTCAAATACAATTATATTATATTTTGCCATTGATTTAACAATAAGTTCCAACACCACTAAATCATAATATTCTCATGCTTTTTGATGAACACTCCATTTACTTATTCATTCGTGATTACAATACAGCTGTCTGCCATAATTTAGTTTACATTTTCCTTCTGAAATATCTCGAGTATTATTGAAAATTTGATTTGATGAGACATTGAATTTGCATAGCAATTATACTCTCTTTATACTTCAAGCCAAAAAAGCTTCGAATTTATAAGAACGATCTCATATTTTTTTGATTATAGCTTTTAACTTTCAAGATTGTGAATTGAAATGAACATTAAATAAATGTGAAATTTGTTGGCAACGTTTCTTTTAAAAATAAATGGAAGCACAATTACAGTCTGATTATAATGAAGACGAAAATCATCTGGAGTATGAAGATATTTGTATGAAATCAAAAATGAATTACGATAATGAACCAGAAAAAAATATTTAGTATTAAAGATTTTATTATAATTTAATATGTATTATGAAATCAAATTACTCTCAGACTTAATTAACCGAGCAACATGATTGAAGATTATGTTATATTCAATTAACATAGGCTTCTGTAGGCAAAATTAATTATAGGAACATGTTACGTGTCCTGACAAGCTTATACCCTAAAATAATAACCAGACTAACCAAGACGTGTGTTGACTGTAACAGATTTAATTAATAGTTAGAAACTATATATTTTGAAGGATTCCAAGTTTATTGAGACAGCACCGACATGTGGTGAAGGAAAACATGAGCAGGAATTCCGTTCCTTTGCTTGTGTATCCCAATTTAATATATTATTCTAAGCTTGAAATCATTAATACCTATTTACTGGGCACAATTCCAGACTCCGTGCTACTGCTAAGAAATTTTCGAAAAACCGAAAAAGCCTAGTAATGCTTTGATCGATTCGTGAATCTAACCCGAGACCCCTTGCCTCGGCAGTTGCACTTGCGACCACTCGGCCAACGAGGCAGTTTTGAAATCATTAATTCAGGAAAATTACAGTCTACTATTGTAAACAGACATAAAAACAAATTCGTTCTTACTTATTACTAACAATATCTTCCCTCGTCGAAAGTCACGAACATCAGATAATAATTATAAAAAAAATGTCTAGAAAATTATGAAACATAGAAGCGGCGACGAAGGGTGCATGAATTATCCATTACAACGACGACTGAAAGTACCTTTGGAGCCATAATTCGTACTCGTTTCGTACGGAACCCCGTACGATATTTACGGCGGTAGATAAGGCCTACAGATGGCGGGTCTACAGAGTTTTCCTCCCCTAATACTTGTTGAGTTACGGTTACAATTTCCAGTCCTGCACTTCAGGTGTAGGCCCCCAATCGTTTGCTATCGACTTTCTCAGATATCTCACGAAATTATAGTCCCACCTCCTAAGTAGAATTTCGAAAGGAGTTTTGTCATGGAAGTAATCTTTATGTGCTTAATCTTATCCAGTTACAAATTATCGAGAAATTAGATACTTGCGTCGCCCATAAACTTGTCTCGTAAGGGGTAAACTCCTGAAGTTATTGGAGAAATAATGTTTGATTTACGTAACGATTCACACGACAATTGCTCGTAATTTTGATATGTACAATGTTTCTAGACAAGTGAATAGTTGTACTAGACCTTACTGACAGGACTTGTTGACTATAATCCTTAATTTATTTACCTTTCCACCTTCATATCACGGTAATTTGCTAATAAAATATTCGTTTTAATAACCTGTAGTCATCGACGAATAGCTTTCAAATAAACACATGATCAAATACAATTACTATTGTCTATAAAGTTTAATATAAAACCAATTAAGGTCTAGTATTAGTCATGCCGAAAAAACGAACAGAAAATTATGACATCGGTACATTCGTGACATCACGCAACGGTGTAGGTGCCTGTTTTTCGGTGATTTATGACACAAAGAGAGCCATGACTAATACCCAGCTTAATAGGTGCTTTGTCTATGAGGTAGTAAGGTTTTTATTTATTATTCCGTGGATTTGGTAAGGGAATTGAAATATATGAGATAGAGATAGCGAAATTACTGTTTGTTGGTGGTTATTGTACCCAGTTGGACGTTTTATTTTCTTCACAATCGCTGTAAGTGCTTTAGATATTCGAAAACAGTGGTTTCCTTGTTTTCGGTGTCACTATAGTTTTATGTTATTGTTTGGCACAGTGGTAGGTAGTTTGGCAGAAATTGCTGTGGTTTTTATGATATGAAAATGTATGGGGAGATATTTTTTTCGGATTGTATTGTCTTGGGAACCGGCAGAACGTAAAGTTTTGTTATTTGTATTTTCACTTACTTCCTAGAAAACACTCCACAAAGCTTACAAACCTTATTCCTAATATTCCTGTTCCTGTTTTGGAGTTATTCCTAGTAACCGTATTAGAACAACCTTTAAGGCTTAAGTTATTTCTGCAGTTTGGCTACAGTTAAATCTTCTCGTATTACATAACATAGTGAAATGCGGTAATTAAACTAATACGACCGTTAAAATTAATCCCGGATACAATACGGATGCAACCCAAAAGTTTTAGATATTCCCCGAACTAATTTCAAGTTGGAACCATTTTATATCCCCGGGGACAGTGAAGGACATCTGATTATGCCTATTATTTTATGTAATATTACTTTCCAAAATATTTCCGGGTTAGTTGACCCACATAATATAAATTAAATAAATGTATGGGAATTATTAATTCTTAGAGTTCTTTTGTGTTAAATGGTAATAAATATATGTTTAAATCGTTTATTTTATTAAACTTAAATAATTTAATTTCTTTTAAAATTACGATATTTCATTATGGAATTCAATTTTAATCGTATGTAAAATACAGGTTTACAGGAAGAAATTACAATTGGAATATGTAGTACCTTTGTACTGTAATTTTAATTATTATAGCTTTTGCCCGCGACTTCGTTCGCGTGGAATAGTGACTTCCGGCAAATTTTTGGTTTTAACCACATAGTTCCCGATCTCGCGGGATCTCTTCAAAAATGAGATGTGGAAGATATTCCAGGGAACTCTTCAAAAATCAACATAATGAGCTCTGCGTTTGAATTTAATAGATGTATACTCACTTAGGGCATTGAAAAAATAGTTTAAAAACGGACTTAAACTAACTTAAAACTAAAGAAAGGTACGAATTACGAATTTATAACAATTAAAAAAGAAACTATATTACAACCTATCCTCTATGCTATAATAACCAAGCTTAAACTAAATAATTTAAAAGAAACGACTTAAATCTAATCTAATTAATTTATAAATTAGACTTACAATTTTATTAAAAAAACTAACTACAGTAACTACTAATAATCGATATCAAACTAAACCTACGTTAAATAGTTTAACCAAAAAACCAGGAAAACCCAACAAATAAACTTATTAATTGACAAATACAACGAAACCAATTTAGAATATACGAAACAGCAGGACCACTACAGACAAATAATCATACGACTGATAATACACTTTTTCTACGATAGTACCTAAGCGCTCGGCCGATACCCAACCAAATGAATGTAACGAAACCATAGCGCGATCTATTTCGATCCCAACGCCATCTATCGAGGATAAAGACAACTTTTAACAGGCATATTTTGAAGTGTGGGAGAGCCATGCTTCGGCACGAATGGGCCGGCTCGACCGGAGTGATACCACGGCCTCACAGAAAACCGACGTGAAACAACGCTTGCGTTGTGTTTCGTTATGTGAGTGAGGTTACCGGAGGCCCAATTCCCCCTTCCCAATCTTCCCCATCCCCGATTCCCGAACAACAACCCTTAAATTCCTAACTCCCAAAAAGCCGGCAACGCACTTGTAACGCCTCTGGTGTTTAAAGTGTCCATGGGCGGCGGCGATTGCTTACCATCAGGTAATACGTCTGCTCGATTGCCGGCTTGTTCCATAAAAAAAAAAAACTTGGATTATTTATTTATACTCCGTTCGGGCATTTTCTTTGTACTAAAAGTTTAATTATATTGATATTATTTTTTTCATACCTTTTTACTATTTATTTACTTTTTTCGATGAATTAAAACAATAACATGAACCGAAGTCGTGTAACGATCGACATAGAATTATCTATACTCCGTTAGAGCATTTTCTTTGTACTAAATGTTTTATTATATTGATATTATTTTTTTCATACCTTTTTACTATTTATTTACTTTTTTCGATGAATTAAAACAATAACATGAACCGAAGTCGTGTAACGATCAACATAGAATTATTTATAAATAATTTATTTCTTATTTTTATTTTTTGATTTTTGAAATAAAAATATATCTATGTCCTTTCTAAGGTTCTAAACTATAACTGTACCAAATTTCAACCAAATCCGTCAAATAGTTGCGGAGATTAATGGTATAAGCATAGAATTTTCGACGTGATTCTTTAATTTGACATAACTTTTTTATTTATGAACCGATTGACATGAAACAAACACTAAATGTAAATTTAAGCATCCCACAATATATTCGTGAAAACCGCATCCAATTCGGATCAGCCGTTTCTGAGATTAGCGCGCACAGACGAACAGACAAACAGACAAACAGACAAACAGACAAACAGACAAACAGACAAACAGACAAACAGACAAACAGACAAACAGACAAAAAAAAAGTTAATTACATTTTTGGGTTCGACATCGACATAACAATAACCCCTGCTATTTTTTTTATTTTTATTTTCAATGTACAGACAGCACTTTTCTACGATTTTATTATATGTATAGATCTGTTGTTAAATGTGTGTACATAAAATACATTAAATATAAAATGTACAACGGATGTGCAAAGTACCTCAACAAAATTAAACGAATGTCGTCGAATGTCTGAAATTCACCAAATTATTAATTAGCCGTGTGCGACGAGTTTTCAACGCGTGTAAGTCGAGATGTTTAATTTGCGTTTCCGTTCCCCGCGTCAATGCGACGACATCTTAAAATTAAGACAGAAGTTAATTAAGCGTATGACTAATTCAAATAATTTATTCCCCTGCTCTCTTTATTGTCCATTATACAAGGATATTAATA
The DNA here is from genome assembly GCF_023101765.2 of Spodoptera frugiperda. Lineage (NCBI taxonomy): Eukaryota > Metazoa > Arthropoda > Insecta > Lepidoptera > Noctuidae > Spodoptera > Spodoptera frugiperda. The sequence goes on along the minus strand of NC_064241.1, from coordinate 5,863,899 downwards.
ACCTCGTTTGGAATTAAAACAATTAAGAACATTTTAACCTCTTATCTAAGGAAACGTGAATCCATAAAAACAGTTCTTTCTTTTTTTCTATTTCCTAACGATTTTCCGAAAGATTTCCAGCAGTTGGAAAGCTTTGTTATCGTGCACTCATTACGGAGCAGCCATTTTCTTTATCTGAGCTACAAAGAGCTTCTATTTAATGCAAACCTGCAATCCTTGGGGTGAAGTTACGTTGAAAACGTTATTCGGAATACCTCTAAGGGAAAATTAGGAGTGGTCCCGGGACAAAAAAGGAAGATTGCTAATCGGTGTAAACTCGCATTGTTTAAGCAGATACGATCAGTTCGAGCGTTCAAGTCGAAACCGTGTAACAAATTCTCAACGCTTTAAACAGACACGTAACAAAACAGTAGAATTAGCCGCCAAGAACCCTCTGACTTTATCTACCGCCATATTTTTAAGTAAATTACAAATAGGTATAGGGCGCACCGTGCCATCAGTTGTGCCGTGCGTGTTATCGCGACGGGGGGATCGCGAGTCGGGCACCTTACACATAAATGCTACTACAAAACGTCACAGAGCAGCGATCACAGTTAGTTATTGCAGAACTACTAGCAGTTCCTCTAAGATCAATTCGTAAAAACACTTTGGAATTTATTTTAAACTATAGAATGTTTCGATCAAAAGCTAAGCTATTTATTTTAATTATGAAACACAATTAAATGAACACTTGGACTTGGATATATTTTTATACCACTGCGTTACCCAATAATCTAGGAGGTGAAATTAAAAGAAAATAACAACAATTTACTAAGAACTCGCAGTACTCAAATAATAAAGTTAAATGCTAAAAATATCCTAATACACACATTAGACACAGTCCTTAGAATTACCGATTCGTCATTGTATGGTGAATAATTGACAATAATTATAGCAAAAAATTCAACTCAAACTTGATTTTCTCGTTTCCACAATTAAAACTCAAGGTTTGAACCCTACAGTCGGCATGTCTTTAGTAAAATAAACAAATCGAGCTTAATCGGTTTATGGAACTTGTTCGTGTAATTATACAACTGTATTATTCTAGTCTGTGGTTGTCTCTATTACGGTTAGTGGTGTAGTCTGTACAAGGAATGGTCGGAAACGAATTTTTTCGTCTAGTCTCCCCGCTGCATTTTCAAGCTTTCCAAGCTGACGGTTTTTCCTTTCCGACAATGATAACGTCGTTAGTGAGGGACTTTTAGCTCCTAAAGACGTGATAGTTTGTTGATGACGTCAAACTTTCACGTTTATTTTTAGTTCGGAAGGGCTTCACGACAAGTTGAAGAGGTGATTAAATTGTCTGCTTTTAGTAAACATTTTTTATTCTTTTTATTTATTCCGAACCTATTAATTTCCTTTTCTAGCTCCATAAAAATAAATATTCGAATCGAAATCGAGCTATTCTTTTACAAAAAGAGAATGGGCCATTCCAGCAAAGATAATGTGAAGCACTCACGACATAAGCGAAGAATAAAAAACCTAGCAAAAAGGCTTCGGAGTCTCTTTGTGTTAAATCGTTAACTGCTTTTTCCGTACAGAGAATAAAAGGAATAAAAATCAAATGCGACCGCTTTCCCCGATCGAGTGTTTGTTTGTCTTATTCTGTTTGCTCTGAGGCAAACCAACTGCTGTTGGCACAAAACGGATCCACTGAATGTATGCCCTCATACAAAGCCGGGTGGTCTTTATCATTTTCAATGTAAACACGCCGCACAAACACTATATAATATTATACTAAATTTAAAATCAACAGCGGCTTCGATGTTAAGTAAAATTTCTTTTACCACTTAGCAGTTAATTGCTTCATAATTTAGTTCTCGACTATTCAAATATTTTTCTACAATCAAGCCAGGAAAAAAACAAGCAGTTTTAGCAGCTCTCTACATTTTTTCTATTTGTTAATCGGTTTTATTTTTTATCCACACGTACGTTGTCCGATCTGTCGATCGGGTACTTCAACTTTGTGTAAGGCACGGCTTTGAAGTGGTATACAACGCTGAGCTATCAAACGATTGCATACACATCAGATCAAATAAATCACAAACTTAACGAGTTTCTGGCAAACATTTGTGGACGGAGCCAACATTTTGATTATTTTACAAATACTCAACGTGTAATGGTCCATGGGAGTTCTGTTTACTGTTTTACGGTACGTCAAAATAGATAGTTGATTGTTGGGCAACTACTGAAGTATTTGTTTAGCGGACCGCGCGCGATGCCGTGACAATATGGTAATACTCATCTAAAATATGCATAATAAATATTTTAGTCTATAAAAGTTGCGCTCGAATGTACCGTAAAGTGTAGGTGGCAGTTCGTTTTATTGGACAATACTTTATTGAACGATGACATGCAAAATGAATTGCTTTCACGGTTTAAACAGTACGCAATGAATCGGAGATTATATTCTTTGGAGGCATAATTCAAAAGCTCATAGCTGTTTTGCTTCGGCGCGATTACGGCTGTGTTTCGTGTCAGGCACAATGAAGGGGGCAGGTTGTTTCCACCAGGGGTCTGTCGGGACCTCAGAGAGGACGGCGCCCCGCGGTGTCTGTGAAGCGAAAACCTGCGCGTCGATATTAACCGTAGCTATTACTCGATGATGTATTGATGTATTAACTCATTAAAATACAAACCAGTTTAAGAGTTAAAGGTTAAAGACTTCATAAAAAATGTACTTACTTTCATTCCTGCTGTGTTAAAGAATTCAAATGAAGCGTGAATGCATGACAACAAAGGATTAGAAAGACTATTGTATGAAGATTTTGTGGAAGTTTGTTTTGTATAAATACGGCACACGCTAAACGATTATATGATTATTCTGGAAGCGAGAGAGCTTCTAATCTAATACACACTATCTAGTAGCACGATTAGTTTATAAATAGTTAATTTGGATAGGAAAGCCGGCTTCTGTTCAGGTTTGTTTAAGGCTTTTAAGCGATAGAAACTAATTATGCATATAGGATAAAGACTTATATATCTGCATCGTTACTTCTATGTGTACCTGAAGTCTTCTAAGTTATGATAATATCAACTCTTGTTAGTATCACGAGTGGTATAAATTTCTCTATTAAGTGGCTTATAACTAGTTCAGACTTAGATTTACATATCCTAAGATTGTTCAAACAGGTACCTATGAGAATGAAGATATTTAAATGTTAAGATTAACTTTTATATCTCATTGTTGATTGTTTATGAATATATTTTTATACTTTCTTATAATGGTTCCTGTGTTTTTATTAAAGTAGTTTCGATCTTTGACTATAACGATGTAAATTGGAAACAATAATAATTGTTTATGATTTAAATTGAAAACAGTTCAAGCGAAAATCGTTTCTGAAGTAGAAATTATCAGTAATTTAGGTAAAAAGTTGATACATTTTCTGTTATTTTTGTTTTTCCAGCTACGTTTTACGACACAAACACATAAAGTAGTCTGTAAACAAAAATATTACAAGACCTAAAAATGTTACGAAGAATTTTTCCTCCATTTTATTATTTTGAAGGACTATACAGGGAGTTTTAGGCACATGTTTACAACTTAGAAACTTATTACCTTGTTTACATGCTTGTAAAAACCACACTAAAACTATATACGTCATACTTATTTTCGGTATAAAAGACGAAAAAACATCCAGTACAAGTAGCAATTTCCAGTGTTTTGTTAAGAAAATAGTAGACTTAAAACAAGACTTGCTAAGAACATCGCTTTTGGCGTTAAAGAGTCTTTATGAGACTTAAGCTTCTGCCGGTGATAAAGTTCGGAGTAAAATGGGATGAGTGCATAAATAGCACCTTAGAACGAGATTGTGATCAGAGAATAGATTCCTCTTGTACTTACAAAAGGTTTTACGACATCACGCCTATAAAATCTGATATTTACTTTCCGCTGTAGTGTCATTTGCTTTTCATTTTATTTTATGCTAATAACGTCCTTTTTATGGCTAATACTTTCGAGATGGTGTTAATTTTTTATCCGGTTGAGAGGTTTTAAAGTGTTCTGTCAATAGTTTAGGCAAAATATAAGTACTTTATGTGTTTATCTTTGTGTTTTGTTAATCCATGATATGTGGGTAATGTAAATAAGGTGACTGCTCAAACGGTTCATTAATTCGGTTCTTGACACTTATTTGGCAATGCTTTGTCTGCCTGAACTGAGAGCTGTTACTAAGGAGTTCATGGCTTCAAAGACCTTAAAGGCTGTCAATTTGTAACGTACTATAAAAAATACTTGAAATAAATGACAAACACCCATTTTTGACTGTTTTCTGTAATTATTGTTTTAATTTTTGAAATGAGAAACCTTCCCACTTGCCTACCCCTTGAGCAAGGCATACTTTATTTGTAAAGGAACAAAAATAGAATAATTAAACATTATTTCTACAAAATGTCTCAATCAAAGAGACTTCCATTCATTCAAACTGATTTTTATTCTAAAGGTGCCATATCCGTGATTTATGGAGGAACTAAAAAAACACTTGAAGTCGTGATTAATTAAAATGTCCCCGAGCGCGCGACCATTACCGGGGATGAAAAAGCGATTTCCCCAACAGTGGGTTTTAAAGGAATCGACGGCTCCTCAAGTCCATTCTAGTGACTAAGAGGGTGGCCCGCCAGTGGCTTATAGACTTTTGAAAGGTTCTTTGAGAAATGCTTCAAAGATTTTATTGACGTATTCCGACTCTTAATGCTTTTGTTTCCATTGTCGAGAAAACTTTGCGGCGTCCTTTTTGAAAACAGTATCAAAGGCCCCTCGTTTTCTGTGAAATCTGTTATTCCGCGCTGATTAAATTTTGTAGGTAGCTTCTAAGTATGTTGTAAAATGGAAAATGAATATACCATTAGGTAAAAATACAACATTGTTTTTACGACCCCTGACGGATTAACCCTTGCTTTCTACCGACTTTACGATTTTTGCGGGATTTTAAGTAGAGCCATGATTATGTTTTGGTGGCTTACTCTTGGCTAAGCATTGTGGCAAAATACCCATAAAATATTAAGTAAGCATCATGGTTCCTGTGTTTTTATGGGATAAAGTAACCCACCTTCAACCTTTGCGTAAGTAAATATACTTGGATACCCCTAAATTTACCGTTTTAGGCGTCATGTTTGCTAAGGATTGGCATGTTTAAAGTCGTTAACGTCCAATCAATAATGTAAAATTGTGTACCATTTTATTACTTAGAATAAAATTAAATGCAAATAAAAATAATGAAAAGTAAGACAGTATATACATCAGTATCAATGTTACAATCTTTATACGGCCATACCTAAAAATTCTCTTACGAAATTCATATGAACTTTAGGTAATTCCAAAATATAAAGGAAATTGGGAAGATATTCCTCCTTTTTCTTAATTAGCGCATATAATGAAATTTCCTTCATCAACCGGTATTAACAGGGAAAGTTTGGGGCATTAATGCAAAATAACGAGCGGATCGGCCCAAAGCCGGGAACCGAGGGATCCCGGGATCCCAATAAGTCCGGGATAGGTCCCTGCGCTAATAGCACTTGTAGCCAGTTGTGAGATCAGCCAGATTAACATCGCTATCGTTACTGGCAGATGGGTTCTGGCGAGCGATCGACTGAGTATTATGACGTAGTACTAATACTATATTTGGTTATGTATACTGTCCATCAATATTTCGACTCAGGTGGCTAGGAAGGACATCCTGTATCGTTATCAAGTGAAAGTGATATTACACGAGTACGTTAGAAGTTTAGTACAATTTTGATGTTTATTTTCAGTTAAATATTTTACGATGTTAATTCTGTTAAAATAATATCTACATACAACTGTTTATTCTGTTATAATAATTATCAATAAAAATCTACCGTCGTCATATTAATTATCAATGAAAAAGAGTTATAAGTTATTGTATAAGTAACAATCCTTGATATCTTCAGCTATTGCTATCTTACTAGCTTAATCGTGTCCTAGTAGTTAATTTATAACCTAAAACAACATAGAATCCTTAGTTACCAATATTTTGCAAGAAAGTATATTTGCATAGGCCTTCCACACCTACTAAATACAACTTTATGTTTATCGTAAAATAGGTTTATATAGGGAAGAACGGTTATTAGTTGGCTCTTCATTACAATGTACTGCCTCGTAATCGTGTTACTTAGTAGGCCTTTATCTTTCTTTATTTTTATATACTAACGCTTTTATTGGCTTGATCTATTTTTATTAAGGAAAAGTGAAAGGTGTTTATGAAGTGATTTCAGCTCCTCGTATTTCTTAATGGTAATGTATAGTATATTAGACTTTAATACCTTGTTTGAAACTTCAACGACTGGAGTAAAACCTGTCTAGGCTATTTATGTGAATTTTAATGGAGACGGTTAAAATAATTATAAACTATTAAAAGAGTTAAAATTGCTATAAATTTTGTCTAGACTAGGAAGAAGAAGAGTCATAACCGTATAACTTCAAACAGTAATGACGCCCTTGTCTTACTTTTTTTCCATAGTTCGTCAGAAAAATGAGACGTAAAGTTGTGTTATGAAAACTTAAAATCCTTAAACGAACGACCCACTTTACTAATGATACAAAATATCCCCAACCACGATGATTACGTACAAGGATAATCCACTAATCTCACATGATCCTCACAAGTAAAGGCTGTTCCGCTAATGACAGCATTAGGCCCCAATGTGACAAGGGGCGGGCTCTTTTTACCAGATCGGATCCCGAACGGAGACAAAAAAGATCCAACCCGAATCATCCTTGTCGGACTCGTGTGTGAATTTAGGGCCTCAAAAACATAATCTTGATGGATCTCTTTATGTAAAATCTTACTAATGGGTTGGCCAAACTGTGTTTACTGCCAATTTGGAAGTTTTAAGGCAGTGGTATCTTTGTACTTATATCTTTAATCAGATCATTTTACGTAGTGGGATTTAGTGTCAAGATGCGTAATACATTATGTTAATTGAGTGCTGCTGCAAAATTAAGTTGAATAATAAGTACTCAAATAAATATTTTATAAGAAATGGTATAGCTTTTGGAGTTAGCAGCTACCTTCTGTTCTGTGACAGAGTCTGAGTGATCTGATAAGCATTGCAATTTAAAATATGAAATTAACCTAAACGCAAAATTATTGAAGTAAATAAATACTACATCGCGTTAAGAAAGGCGTAATCTCGTTTCGATTACTTTAAACGTAAAGCAAACTCATCGTAAAGGTACAGATCTTTGAGCCTTACAATGTGCGTGTGACGTGAAGGATACTATAATACTTACTTATATTGAAAACGTTTTCCATATTAACTAGAAATGTCTTAATAACTATATCTCATACAAAGTTACTGCTATTTGACCTCCATGCTGTGTGGTCCTGACTTCTAATAAACCATTCCTTTATTGCAGAATTGAATATGTTGCAACGGAAATGTGAGGAGCTCATGGGCACGTTATAGTTATTCATAAAGTACATTACACGTTTTCCGATCAATCTAAAGTTCTTCACAGGATACTACAATTCAAGACTCTTTTGCATCTTAGAAAAAATCACAGTTGTGACAGTATACCTAAAGGAACATTAAGTTTTATTCTAAACGTCTAGTTCAGAATTAGGTAAAATGAAAAGATTGAATCAAATCTTACTGCTTGTTAATTTGACTAAAGAAGGATTACTTCAGACAAAAGATTATTTGCAAATGAAGCAATACTTGTCTTATATTTTTAAAGAAAATGTGCAGGTATTAGAGAACATGTCTATTTTATTATTTGTGAAAGGGTTTAGGAAAGAATGACGAAGATGAAAGAAGAAGATTATATTGTACCGATCTCAAGTAGCTCGGAATTAGGGGCAAAGAGAAGCATCGTTGAAGAGTGAGCCACGTGAGTGACACCACGTACGTAAGTACCGAGGAGTGAACATAGCACCACATTATAGCGATGACCCAAACCTTATCAGGGAACAGACGGTCCTATTATACCCATCCGGAGATGCGTCGGGTGTCACCGCCACCGTCGTAATCAATTACATTCATTATGTCATCTGTTCGACACTGACGCTATCTATTGCGTACTAATTGTGTAATAATTATTCTATTTTAGTAGTTTTGTCGTAAATGAAAATTTATGGACATTACAATTGACAATGTTTGTGAGTTCGCTTTGATGTGAATTGTTTGGTTATAAAGTTTAGTAATCAATGTTTATTAATATGGATCCCGATTTATTGGAGTAGTTTTAGCGTAAATTGTCGTTTGTTGGAGGACCAAGGTAGAAGTAATGTTAAATAACAGTCATTAAAATCAAGGAGTTGCTAGAAATGAGTTATGGACTACTTTGGAACGTAGTTCTGTCGAATGAATAATGGAATAGTAGCTCAGTAGCTGAGGTATCCGTGTGTATATAATTTATGAAAGTAGATACTAACTGACCCGGTGAACTTTATATCGCGTCAGAATCAATAATACGTTTCATACAAAGTGTATTGGAAAAGTATCGAAGATGATACAATAAAGTATTAGTAGGTACCAACTCATTCTTGAACTTAAGCTGCAGTAACAAACCCTGGTTTCTTCCGATCAATCGATCACTCATATTGCGAAATTTCGTACTCTTGAGTTGCAGCACTAGCGCCATAGCAAACGTATTACGTGGATATTGAATGAACTAAAGCACTGACTTTGGCTTTTTATTCCGTACTCTGAATGCTATTTTAACAGCTTCTAGCTTAGCAGCTTCAGATCTACTAGTTTCGAGTCAAAGATAGGGTCAATTGTGATTGTTGGATTGGAAAAAGCATTGACATTGAGATTAGTTTAAAGCGCCTAGATTTTATTATGGACAAAGAAGCTGTTAAGAAAAGAAATACTTGGGCTGTATAATAGGTACTGGTATATTTATACAACGGATTATAAAAATATATGAGAAAAATATGAGGAAAAGAAAACAAAAGAATAATTTTTATGCGCGCGACGCGCGCATGTGATGCTTGTACAGCTGCTCGGGCGAAAGTGGCGAGTCGCGATCTTCCCTTTGATGCCGTCACTTTTTCCGTCGCCAGCCAGCAAACAAAAAGTATTTATACATAAGGTTTTATGTTCGTTCAGACGTTTCCGAACAAAGCAATAAAATGAATTTTAATTATGTCTAATTTTAAAATCTTTAGTAATATAAATTATATAATCTCAAGCTTCTTAAATTAAATACATGAGCAGTATCTACATATATACCTATGTATATATACTAGTAGTAATACATTTACGTCGATAGATTATCTATTTGCTACAATTGCATGTGCAGCCATGTCCAAACATTAATGTCCTTAATTAAATCGCCGCTGTTAATTGAATTAACATAAACCGATCAACATAGCAAATACCAATCTAATGGAAGGTAATTATTTAATGATCCATGAATCTTATTAAGCCATTATAGCTCTAATATCATCGTTTATTTTGTTAGTGCATCTTTTACTATATATTTTATTCTTGAAATTAAAGATATTAATTAAAACTCATACAAAAATTTTGTTTGGGCTGGTTTGAAGCTTGGCGTTGTTATTTCTAGGCTTTTAATATTATAGCTGACTAGCATAGGATAAACCTTCTACATGCGAAAAGAGGTTTTAGTCAGTAGTGGCCACTAATAGGCTGTTGTTGATGATGATAGGATGAATATTTTTAGCATGATTTCAATAAATATTTTTTATTTTTAATATTTACTTAATAAGTAAAGTATTTTAGGACTTTTATGATAATGTGGCTCTATATACCTATCCTATACATATGTGGTTTTATAACTTCACTTATATTTATGTAACCGGAGCCACTAGATCAACATAAGGAATCTTGATAAAAAACAAAACAAACAAACCTAGAAACTGTATAAAAAGCTATGCACTCGAAATAAAATCTAAATCTAATAAACGGCCGGAACAAGTTGTTTATGTAAGACAAAATAACATAAATTCAAAGTTGAAAGATAAAACATTTGTATCCCAATACTGATTTATACGTAGTGTAGAAAAAATATAATCTGCTCCGTTTCATCGAGTTTCCTTGTTGAGAAAAATCGTGCTATTACCGTAGGGGAAGCTTTGAACCGCTCATATTTCAAAACAACACCGTTTCTGTACCGTTTTTGTTTAACCCGCTATTTCGGACGGAAATTGCCTTTCTTTTTTTAGTTTTTTTTTTTACTTGGTATCTTATTTAGTACTATCAATAATGTAGACATGACTTTTCCATTATGGTTTGTAGTAAATTAATTTGGTTTTGGTGTTAGTTGTAATTTATGTTGTGTTTTGAGTGAAATATTATTTTTGAGTTAATATTTGTGTTTTTTTATTATTATAACATTTATCTGCCCATAGGCTGTTCTGTGTGATTATAGAAAAGTGGCACTTTGATCAACATTTTCGAAGACGCAACAATACTTTCCGATGGTAAGGATCGTTAGGGTGCTTTTCCACCACATACCTACATGCTACGTTGTTGTAGTTGCGTTTGGCTTCCACCAAATCATATTCATTGGTACACATAGCATAACACGGACTCAGCTAAGCTATTTATTTATATGGAAAGATGTGTGCTATGGATGCGTGCTATGTATGTGTGCTATGGATGGCTTCCTATATATCCGTCCTACTATGATACATCGCATACTCGAGCTGCGCTGCTACTTAGTATCAGTGGAAACGGTCACATAGAAAAGCACCCTAAAAGAAAACCAACCCTAAAGAGGTGTTACGTGATGACAATAACATAAGACGGCTTATCGCAAAGAAAGCATGACATAAAAAAGTTGTTAAAACAACAGGAATTTCAGATAACAATCAACAACGTAATAACATTAATGCATCCACTACGTTAAAAAGCATACTCGGTAATTACCAGCAAAAAATCAGGTTAAAATATTAAAAGTTTTATAATTATCATCGCCGTTGCACTTCCAAAGGAACCGTGGTCGGCATACAATTTTGTCCGTCGGATTAATTTCGCTTCAACAAAATTTTCTGTACGAAGCGATACAGAGTTTAACAAAGTTTTCTACCCGACGGCGGACTGCTAATACTGGGAATGAAGCTCTCGTGGGAAATTCACCATTAGCGGTCACATTAAATTCTGTTCCATTCTTTATTTACGTCAAAACGTTTGTTCCGTGAATTTCTTCGTTAAACACATTTTGTATGACATTTACGGGACAGCAAGCGACATAGTTAATCCATTAAAATAAAACATGTTTTTGTTTTAGACGTTCCTTTTTCAAATTCTCGTTAGACTTGCTTGATTATGGCGAAAATGAATGCTGGAACTTGTCAAACTTGTTACTTGGTTCTTTTTTTAGCAAAAAGTTTAATTTCCAATTATTTTGAAAGCTTTTTATGACGTCGAAGTAAAAAATACAACTTACTCGTATACCTATTTAATTGGTTCTATTACTCAAGAAAATACTAATGCAAGAAAAGAATGGTGATCCGATAACTCGTTTGGCCATTATTTCGTAAAAAAAATTGATATTCCATTATCTCTGCCTCCTGCCCTGCCCCCATGGGAGACAGGCGAGAGGTTATATAATATGTATTTTATAATTTAAACTGATAATACATTTACTTTTATACTGTATAAACAATAAACTTACACTCATCCATACTTATCGATCATTAATACGAAATAACTGTCGTAAATGAAAAATGTCCTTTTAACCGTTACTCTGATGCGGTTGACGTTGAGTTAATGCATCCGTGTGGTGCATGCTTCGATTTCCAAAACCCGGTGGACTGTAACTGACTGTCTTCGGTCGTTGTGGCTGGCATGGTAATTATACCAATTAACTCTGCTTGTTACCTCAACCGATACCTTCGAAGCGCTTGATAAGGTACCTGTTCACCCGATTAGAACTATATTTTATTAATTGACACGGATACTTGGTAAATTAATTGAAAGTATACTTATAAAAGTTATGAAATACTCTTATAGGTGCTGCTACTACAAAATTGGAATCCAATTTTAAGGAATATGATTTATGATTATGTCAGTGCGTGGATATACCCACGCAGTACGAAGTTAGCTATAGGTAATCAGGTAGTAGTCATGCAAATTATAGAACTGAATCTATAACTAAACAAAGAAATAAAGTGAAAGCAATAAATAACAAAAACAGACGTCAATAGTTCACTAGTGTCGTTGAACTTTGAACTCAATCTCTCTAAATCAAAGCTGATTTTATTATGCCTGTTAGCCTCCACGTTCATAGATAAAGTAATACTTAATGACCATAACTAAACTTATCATCTCGAATAATGCGCCAAAACACCAATAAAAAAAAGTTAAATCCCATACCCGCCAAAGAAACTTAAAGTAAGTTTCAATCGTAAATTAAATACAACGCTTACGTGGGCAGTTCAATCAGCCTACTAGCACCCAAGAAAATAAAATTAAAAGTAAAGCCGAGTACAAATGAGGCGAGTAAAATTATTTTTACGATTCTCTCTCTCAATTAGAAGGAGCACCGACAGTAAAGTGTCAGTGTTATTTAAATTTACTGCACCAATTAGACTCGCTATCATCACAGGAGTGATGAAACCATACCGTGTCGTGAGTAGCTTCCCTTATTAAGAGTTCTATAATTAAAATTTACAGCACCAAGCAGACGATTCGAATAACTAAGAGAATAGCTACAAATGATTCCATTAACTAGTTTAAACATGTCGGGTATGACGCTCACTTTATATCGGGAGCCACGTTGAAAAATGCGGGTCAGTTTAGATTTAGTTATTTTGAAACTTTATGAGCAACTGAATTTGTAAACCGAAGTCTGAGTGATGAATAACATGAAGCGACAGCAGTCGCGAAGATTTTGAAACAAGTTTTTAATAAACCAGATTCTGAAAACTTAAACAAAATTATAAATAAAGAACGTTGTACAGACCGCATTTTCAATAGGTATAAAGGTACCATTGAGGTTATAGTACTTTAGAGAAAACTGGGATTCAGATCAAGGACACCAAGTTCTAAGGCGCCAGGCACGCCAAAGCAAACCCTAAATCATTAAGGCACTTAAATAAAATACTACAAGTAGAATTGATGATAAAGAACATTCAACATCTGCAGAAAAACAAGCTGATGGTGCCAGGGAAGCAGTAACAATGTACCATAACGACGCCGAAGCGACATGATGTAGAAAAATAAACAATAACTCAAGCAAACAGATACCGCTGTATAAAAGGATTGCTCCAAAACACATATCTCATAAAGTTAGTTGGCGAGCAAAACATCCTGGCATCTACCAAGTAGTATATTTTGGCATCCAAGGCGAGAACAATCTGGATAATAGAATAAACTTGTTTCTTTGCTAACGTCATAGTACGGGCGACAGTGTGGCGGATAGCGGTTGCTTTCCTGAATATAAATGGTATACCTTTGTCCTAGTCGATAATTAAAGGACAAACGTAGCTGCTTTATTGGCTGTTGGTTTGGTTAGTTAGTTAGAGGCTACTGAGTTGGTTTTCGTATCTAACGGTATTCTATAACTCGCGTGAGTAATTCACACTAAGCTTTTTTGTAACATGTTGACGCTTCTTAAGGCATGGACTGTCAGTAGTTTATGTTATATGTCTTTTTATTTTTTAAAGGTTTTATTTACTTTGCTTTTATCATTCTGTCTGATTTCGATGTCTCGAAGTATAAGGTTAACCATACCTGTTTTTTCATTATTGCCTTACTGCTACTGTTTTATTATATCTTCGTTTTCCTTAACTGTCATAACACGGAGATTAAGTCATAAATAGCCAAAACACATTTGCACTATTTCATTTCGTTACTAATGTAAATCAAATATATAATTAAATGCTCTTGATTTATTACCACCTATTAACATAAAATACATCCATAAAAGTGTTGCCTAATCGAAATCAATAACCCATTACTCAAGCAAATGCCACGGTGATGAGTAAATATGTATTTGCGTAGGTATAGGTGTGTCTATGTATGTGTGTCATTTCTATAAATGAGAGAGATCATATAAACCAATATCGTAAATAGCTGTCATTTATTCCTGTCTACGCTTGATCACATAATGTTTTGTTATTTTTTGGGTTATTTTCTTTTATCAAGGTTCTTTTATATATGTAACTAGCGGACCCGACAGACGTTGTCCTGTCTACACGTTAATTTGAAAATTTTAAACTTTTTTAATAAGCTAAAACATTCTGGACCTTTTTGATGAAAATTATTATTCAAATGTTATGACAATATCTAACGTCATTAATATGTGACACTGCGATGGTAGCGCCGTCTGTCGGATCCGATGTAAAACATTCCAAAATCAACAACTACTAATAAATTAAAAATTAATTAAAAAAACTTTGTCCAGCGGACAAAATTGTGAATCTAAACCATTCTCAGATCCTCTTGAACACACACAAAAAGTTTCATCAAAATCCGTCTAGTCGTTTAAGAGGAGTTCAGTGACATACACACGTACAGAAGAATTATATATATAAAGATACTTTTAGCCTAACTGTCGCCGTTCGTACTATTTTATTAATATGGCATATTTGACCGAGTCTTCTAAGTCATTACATTAATTTAATGTAGCCTAGACACAAAATAAAAAATGTTCTATAAAAATCAGTGTAGGTTTTTTAAGAATGTAAATTACTTTAATCCTGTTACGTATAATCTAGCTAATGGATATAATATTAGGCGTTCTACAAACACTAAAAACTCGCAACTGTGTATAAAACTAGCAACTGGCGGCTTGCTTTATGACGACTCCATATTATATCTTGAAGAAAATACGCAAAAGCTATATATTAAGTTGCCGGCAACACTATTGTTGCAAGTAACATCTGACAAATTTTATCACTTCAGTCATTGTTGCAATGTAAGCAACTTTGTGTTGCTTCTTGAAGTGTCAGAATCTACAATATATTGAGTCTTCTTGTTTGCGCTACTGAGAAACTAAAACTAAATGAGACTAAAAAGTTGATAAACGTATAAACTAAAAGTTGCTTCGTTTGCAAGTGTGGAACTATATTTAAGTTCTTCGTGCTATCTAGTGTTTTTATAGAAAGGTTTTAGTTTAATTAACTTCATACTTCAACCCATAATGCTACCCGTGGGAATAATAAAGTGCATTATTTTGAAAAATTATGATGCATAAAGTTTTAATATTATAACGAAGTTTAAGATAATGTGATTATTATTTTGATTTATGTTAGTGTATAAAGATATTTAGTGTAATTAATGCACTTAGTTTAATGTTGTTACATTGTTTAGTTGCAACTTTATTTCTTCCAGTTTATTTGTTTTCTACTAACATTTTAGCTAATTCGACTGCCAGTGAGTAAACATACAGCTACTTACTTACCACTGATATCGATTTCTTCCCCAATAAATTCGGTGATTGCGTTCTTACGTCAAACTACGAACATTTGCGGTCAACAGTACGTTAGTGCAACCCACTGAGCGTTCGTTATGGGGAAAGTTTGGAAAGCTCACAACTTGATGCTGTCATTGTTGAACTTGGATTTATGCCAACGTCCAAAGACGCATTGCGGAGTAATATTCAGGATTTTTCTATAATACTAAAGGTTGCTCGGTGGACGGTATCCTGGACATGACAGCGACTTGATTTATTATTATTGGTTGCCAAAACTGATCTAAAGTTCTGAGGATTTTACAATATCAATCTAATATAAGATGAATTATTCCCTATTCCGACAACATTGTTTTCCAGTATTAATATCCACCGGGGCTCCGGCTCGGAAAGCAGGAGTAGGAACGGGGTGATTTTTAGTCAGTAAGAGTCTGACACTCCCTCTCGCCTCACCCAAGGCGAGAGAAGCCATTGGATGATTTTCCGCCCTTAAAAAACCACCACTAATAGAGTAGTTAGTTCTGTTTTCTCTTGCATCTCAGCTTGTATCAGTAATATTTTTCACTATCCCCAAGCTACTGCAGCTCAGAATTCAATCTACCCCTTAAGCCAAGTCTCTCGACGCGTGCACACACACACTTAAGATCACACAGCCATGATTTGCATACTACTCGTTGACATACTTTATTCCTTACTACATAACTCCACTTATCTGCTGTAATAGATCGGTGTGAGCCGTTAAACTAGAATTGCAATAGTTTGCGCCGCACGTCATTAAATCTTATCATGTCCATGTTTATTTTGTCAGTGACACGCGACTTTATTACAGTGCTAAAAGATATCTTTTACTTTGTTCCTTTCTTGGAAATATTGTACGGTTAATTTTGGCCACTGTTCTTCTTTCTCTGTTTTCAAATTGAGATGAATTCTGGTTTCTCCGAATGGTAAAATTTGCTCTTAGCATTTGGCTTTAGTTAAGTATGATTGAAAGGCAGTGGTAATATTTTTCATCTCTGGACTTCATAGATGTTTAGAGTCAGTAAAGTAATATACTTTTTAAAGAGCTCAAATTCTTTGTAACATTGTGTATTCCGGATTTATGTTTTATACGTAAAACCGGTGAAAAGCGAGAGTACTTAATTCTCCTCTAATAGGACCATTTAATCCTCAGGCGACAATTAACTTAATGCCAACTGCACTAGATAGAAAATGTGTTAACTAGCTGTCATTCATGAAGCATTTATAATATCTTACACATCTGGTGAGCATTACAGCAGCTTTAATATGACTTTCTAACTGTAATAGATATAATAACATACTGGGTATTTAGTAGAAGAGATGCTGCGGTGAGATGAAAGACAAACATATGTATGTCATTAATTTACATATAAAATGGGATGGTAATAAATCTTGATGCAATAAGACAGTGTTAATAAGAGCATGAAGCCCTAGGTTGGTTTCCCAAGTAATATTATGATGACAACATTGTAAGTAGTCTATCACATGGCACAAGAATGCAAAAAGTAAACTCTCCATCTAAAACATTATGCTTTATTTTTATACTTTGCCTAGGGAACACCTTTTGTTTGGTTTTGGCTATGAAATCCTTATTAGCAGTACTGTTCATTTGCGCCTCGGGTAATATCATTTTCCACGTTTTCCTTCCTTTGTCGATGTAGACACAATAAAAGCAAGCCGGCTCGTTAATCGCACAGAGTAGTCCTGGCGCGTAATTAACTTTGCAGCCAGAGAGAGTAGAGATTTACGTGGACCCCGGGTACAATTAAATTTGCATAGGAAATTGCACAGAATGAGCTAAGAATAAGTTACCCGAGTATGAAACTAAATTTTATGCTTGTCGTCGGCTGGAACAGTCTTATTTATTTACCTGGCTCTTTGTCCTAATTGTTAGTTCGAGACATTACGGTGCATTCTTCTCCCACTATGCTGCAGCAAAGCCAGTCTGTATGTTTGTGTAAAATATAAAATTTCGAGCCACATTTTATTGCAACCTACCGCATCCAATATCGAAAATTTATTTGACAGCGAACTATTTTTAATATCCTCCTGAAAGTTATTAGCTTGTAGCCCGTAATAAAATGTAGGTAACGTGTTTTTTTTTATTCAACAGATTTGTAAATGGTTCGTAAAAGTGTGGCTATTTGTAGCACGGCTTCTTAATTGGCTATCAGCGGTCGGTTGAAAAATGGACAGAGGTATGTTTTAATGCTCTCTATCCATCAAGCCTAACTGCGGCGCTACCTCGAAGACAGACCATGGCCGTAATCGTAATTAAGGATATTGAAAAACAAATAATTATTTTCGAATCATGTTTCGTGTTCTCGTTAAGTACCCTATAATTTTAGTGATGAATTGGTTGTAAGTGCTAGTTAAATGCACAAACCTTGAATATACTAATAGTTTTCTTAACTATCCATTTCCTTTTAGCAGGGAGCCATATTTTAACTAGATAATTGACGCATAGTAAGAAACATGGAAAATTATTGGTGCAGTAGTACTGACACAGTTTGATTCGTATGATCGTAAACTGAACACCTGGCTATTGGAAGTAAATTATAGTTTTGAAAACATTGTTTACAAATAAACTTTCTTATTTGTTAGAAATTGACAAAAGTTTTCCTAAAATCCACCTTAATATTTAATTACTTGGATATATATTACTTTGTAATCTTTGAATGTTGGCTTCGAACTATTGTTTATTATCGACCCCCAACTAGATTCAAGTAACTAACAATGCAAGTGACTATTCCAGCATTGGTCGCTATGTCTTACTCCCCATCTCTTCCTAATACAATTTCCCTTAACTTTGAAACAAACAATACATTTTAATATACCATACCACTAGCACAAAGCATTGCAATACGCCATCAAGTAGTCTGTCTGTGTACCTTTTATTACAGCATTCGTCTGAGCATTTCCACGATATTTTTCATATTTTACGACGTTTTGAATTTACGCCTCTTCTGAGTGAAGGCAGACGTTTAGACAAGTTGCCGTTTCCTGGCTATTCTTATATGCACCATTCGGTTCTCATACATCTACCTTGAGTGTTGTAAAAATTGGAAGAGATATGAATTTTATATTTTAGTTTCGTCGGTGCACGCTTTTGAAATTCTTCAAAATATTTCGGTCATAATTTTATTTAGCAAATTTTATTTTACATAAACGCCACGTTACTAGATTATGTTGGAGAGACGATACTCGATTGGTTTGAAATTGTAACTGCAAATACTATACGATACAGTCATTTGATTCAGATAAGAGTTCCTAGCAGTTTTTGTTTCTGATTAGGTTAGGCATTACTGCCACGAGAAACTTAGAAATAAATATTAATTTAATGTATTATTTTATGTTAGTTTTCATTATGTTTTCTTCATAAAAGTAAGTACATGATAATGTTCTTGAAACTTCATTTTAACAAAGTTAGAGTTGGTCTTTGTAATAAAGGAACGCATTAATATAACAAATTCTATATTTTAACGATTGTTTAATAGATATTTAACGTTAAAACTATTAATTTTACTGTACTGCTAATTTTATTCATCATTTTACAGTTGTACGAAAATACACAGACATTATAGTTATTTCTTTATGTTCCTTCTCAAAGCTTAAAAATATATTGTAACTTGCCTTATCTGCACTTACGATTAAGTCTTAAATTAAAAGTATTACATAGTAGGTTCTATACTAACTTATTAGAAGGGTGAAAATTCCATAATTTCATATGGACGCTGGTCAAATATTTTATAAGCGAATGCTGAACGTGACATGACGAAAACTCTCAAAAATTCCTCGACTGGACGGACGTTCCCCTTTTATCGTAAAAATAATAATAATATTGAGAATATGACTATGACTGGCGTAAAATTGGCAAATTTTATGTATGTATATATTGATATTTTATTATCAATGTGTATTTTGTGTATTAGTTCCGGCCAATCAAATGTGCTTGATTGAAAACTAGTTTTTGTCTAACTGTATTTGATTGGTATAATAGTGACACATGTGTTTTTTTTTTATATTTTTGTACCAAAAGACCACCTATCGAGATTTTCATTATAAAGGTAATTAAGACAATAAACAATTCCATAAGATGGTTCATAAGAAGGTTCTTATGGATGACGATGATACACATAGTATGATTCACTGACTGACTATAACCTATAGGCAATTGAATCAATTTCAACATTGGTAAACACTCCACTCAGTAAATCGACACGCCTGTCAATACAATACCCACTTAAAAAGTAAATAGCACAACCCTCATAATTCTAGTACGTTCACCTTTCATCAAACAACCCGTATATGACCAGTAACCATAGCCTGACCACAGTCTATCATAGCCGCTTGGAGCATATCGACGGTTAAAAGGAAATAGGGTATAAGCGACAAAAAATGAAATGTTCAGGAGAGCCGTTTAAACTCGTCGGTCGTCGAAAGAATACTAGGATTTTTTTGCTAGGGTATAAACGCTAAAAATGTCATCGTAGAGCCATGAGAGTAAGCGCATTCGAAAGAGCGGAAAATTTTACGTAGGATAGCATAATAAACTCATTTTTGACCAAAATGTCGCTTATACCCTATTTCCTTTTAACCGTCGATATAATCTTTGCAAAATTAAAAACACAAAAGACCAACTTTATACCTTACTATAAAAACAAAGTCCATTCTTTGAAGGAAGTGGTCCTTTAGACCGGCTTATCAGTGGTTAAGGCAAACACTGCTTTTGTTATACAATTAACTTTTAATTTACAGCGTCGGCTTATCGTCCGCTAGGAACATTTTCTTCGTTATTTTCAGGAAATGAGTCGTTAAATGGAAATTGTGGCGCTGTTAGATAGTT
The DNA here is from genome assembly GCF_023101765.2 of Spodoptera frugiperda. Lineage (NCBI taxonomy): Eukaryota > Metazoa > Arthropoda > Insecta > Lepidoptera > Noctuidae > Spodoptera > Spodoptera frugiperda. The sequence goes on along the minus strand of NC_064241.1, from coordinate 5,843,647 downwards.
TCATTCGGTGTTATAGATTTTTTGTTTAGAATGTAGAGTAGGGTAGGGAGGTTATCTTTGTAATTTGTAAAGAATGTTTCAAAAATTAACGCTACGGTAGTTTGTTTGTATATTTGGACTGAGTCAAAATTTTGGTTGTTTCGAAAAATCTAGCAGTTAAGTCTTACTTTGCATCGTACAAATTATTATCTTCATCTAGATTTAGTATGCAGTAGTACTTGGCGATGACACAGAGGAAGAAAGTGACCAGCCTATTTTTTGTTAACGTTATCCATGGAACATTAACCATAAACGGTCCACCATAAATGCATTTCCACCAAAGGGCCATCTCCCATAAAACCAGAAGCCATAATATCTAGACTAAACTTCGGAAGTTAAAACGCAAAATATGCCAATAACCGACCAAAGGGCCGCAATTACGGGGCTTAACGTCCAATGTGAAGATGTCATTTCACCCGTTCCACCAAATTGGAGGTCATTCAATTTGCATATAAAGCGTGTAGAAGCGTCAATAGGAGGACACTACGAGAGGGCTCGATGTAAGTCCCATTTGGTTGAGTTCGGCCCTACACCAGCCGTTGTCGAGTGCGGCCCTGGCTTGTTTACATGTATGAATGTACTGATGTCGCGATCGGTTCGTGTTTTATGTTCTAAGTTTAAATCACGTTCATTTTGTAAATTTAAAACAAGCCATGCCATTTAATCCTGTAGTGCCTGTAGTGTGACGAGGCTGATTAATGTTAGTAAGCAGCCTTATTAGTAAGCCGTACCAGCTTAGTCTTTAATCTTTAGTTGCAGGCAAACTGTTGTGTGATTTTAAGCTTAGGTCGTAAGGCTAGACCAGGGTTTCCTTACCTTTTCTTAGTAAAGGACCACTTTTGTATCATCTTTGTTAGGCAACCACTATTACTTTTTTTACTTTGACTTAACAGAAATTATTCTTCTAAGATACTGAAATATATTGGTTGGGTGTTTATCCAAAACGCGAACAAAACTTCGAACTTCGATTAGGTATTTCAAAACCAAAAACTCAATAACCCTTCTCAATCCCACAAAAAAAAAAACACAAACAATAAATAAGAATATCAGCCTACAGAGCGATGTTCAAGATCTCTCATAGATAGTGAGTTCTACGTGAGGTTCTCAAAGTGCAAGTCATAAATTTATATGCAATAAAACGGGAACAAAGTGGGCACGTGACTCCTCTACGTTGAGATGTAAATATTTACTGCTACATTTTATATCCAGGTTTAGTTGCCGCTATAAATCTCTAGTATGATCTGAGTAGGTTTTGGCCAAAACATTTTATTCTTTGGAGCAATAAAACTCATGGAGTGGAAGTATTTGAGAGGGAAACGTTATTGACGGTTCTTGTTCAGTTTGTGTAATAAAATGTTTGGATTAAGCATCGAATGTCTTTATATATTTGATTTGTTTTGGGTTTTGTAATGGCTCTTTTTGGTTCGAGTAGGGAGAATGTATAAATTGAATCTGTAAAGTGGGTATCGATAATAAAAAGAAGCAATTTATTTACTGGATTGTACGAATATTGAAATTGAAATAAATAAACGTCGTGGTTTAGCGAAGTGATACAATAACACACCAGAGTTCAATGCACCTAATTTCAATTTAAATGTTATCTAGCAGCGAAAGTCAACCATTTCGAGAGATGAAGTAACCAGGTATAATCAAAAAGAGATCTGTTGAAACCTGACATTTCAATCGGACTATCAAAAAGATTAATAAGGAGTCCGCTAAACGCTTAGTAGTTACGACACATAAATCATTGCAATGGATTAGCTCAAATTACCGACCAAACACACCATTTAAACGATTCTGCTAGTTCCAATCCGATTTCTACGAACTATTAAAGTGAACCTGCTCCCGGCTTCATCGTACTTAGATTTACTAGATATCTAGTTAACTCTGAGTGGGGCACTTACTGTAGCAAAAGTTAAATACGTACCTGTATATTTTTTACGACTTTGACTGGTTTCTAAAGACCATGAGTGACCAGTGAGATGAAGTGGTTATCATCAACAGCCTATAAGTAGCCACTGTTGACCAAAAGGCTCTTCTTCGACCGAGAAGAATTGAGTTTTAATCACCACGCTTGCTCAATGAGCCTTATTTGAGGGGGGAAAATCATCCAATGACTTCTCCCGCCTTCGTGAGTGAGGCGAGGCGGAGTGTCAGTGTTGGAATATACGCATTTTGTACGTATATACCTTTACAAATATCCAAGTACATATATAGCATGCTTCAATCATTCATTCATTCCATGTTCAGTTCAATCGCACATTCTGTAACTGTCAATTATTCGAATTATAACAGTCGTTGAGAACACACGTCTTTTCTTTGTCTCACCTGCACCCATATCCAATAGTCAGACTCTTACTGACTAAAAACCACCCCGTTCCTTCTCCTGCTTTGAGCCGGAACCCCGGTAACCTGTTACGTTGTCCACAACCACGACGTTGTCCGCAGTTCCGTTGCTCAATGAGCTGGATTTTTATTTGTTAATCATCGTAGAATATGGCATTTTGTTTATTTACATAACGTAATAGATATTAAAAAAATATATTACGAGGTCAAAGTTACCGACGGATATTTTCTTACCTAATTATCTCTAACAAAACTATTGACGATATGATGAGAGTAATTGCATTTATATGCAATTTTCGTTAATCCAGTAAACCAAACCAAAGCTATACTGATTCATTGCTGTTTAAAAATAATCGCGTCACATCCTGCAATTTTATACTTTAAACCACACACGTTTTCTACAAGACAGTGCCCCTATAACTTAGATACAGGCAATGTTTTCGCACCATATGCTTCAATGGTGCTATTTCCCATAATCCAGTCACTATCATGGCACTAAAAATATTACGTCTAGACTTCAGGCACCACGTTTAGCTAAGAAAAAGAAGTTAGAGAGAACATTGTCTACACACACGAACATAGTGCGTGTTTTTACAAAGCATTTCATAATATTTTGTGATATCGTTGTGTTTAGTACTTATTATAAAATATGTGAATAAAATATGTAAAACAAAATATACTGTAAATATACATATATTACGTGAACATTCAGGTCTTTAATTTCTTGAAAGAACATTTAAAACTCAAACTCAAATTAATTATTGCATTAATATGTATCTAAGTGTACATAGATATTACATTAGCAGATTAGTTTACACATGAAACTTCATTAGCGTAGAGCAACATAGATAATAACACAATGCTTATTATTAAGCATGATTAAGAGATACTTCGAAAGTATAGTAACCGTAGGTTTTATAATTTTGTTTATTAATTTTAATACAAAAAATTAGAAAGTAGATAGAAATTCATGATAGCTATGCAGACTACACCTAAACAAATTCCTCGGAAGCACGTTAACAAACATTGTTGTAACAAATGTATTCATTATTATTGCTTTCACAGGACTTGAATTACACGAACCACTAAAAACCGACTAAATACTAGTTAATCTTACACAACAAGAAACCACAAACCGCCTTTAAATAACTACCTACAAGAAATTTCTACACCACTAACTAACCAAAGGAATCCGAAGTTAGAACAAAAAGTAAAGTAAGAAAGCACATAATTGAATGGGACCTTATTTACTTAACTAAGACTGTATAAATTTTCGTTGTACTACATGAAACAATAAATTTTCACGAAGCTTTGCAAAGCGGCCTTATATTAACGAGACTCGTACTAACAGGGATTAAGCAGGAATGGAGTGTTAGCGTGTTACTAAAAATGTACCTTGGTCGGTTACTTTGTTGTTTTGTTGGGAATTCCGTTGTGTTAAGGTTAAAAATGGAATGATTTGGATATTGTGTATCGCGGATTAGGATGAAAATAGTATAATAAATTTAATTAAACAATAATAAATTGATTTTTAAATTTAACATAAGTACTTACAAACATTTGGATAAAACACAGTTTTAAAAGAAAGGTAAAGTTTTTAAATAGCTATTAAATTATTGTTATTGCCCTTGAACACTTAGTACTTCATTTGCTACTCAATCAGGGCCACAACCTTAAATAATTAGGCAATTAATTTTGTTTATTGTATGAAAACATTATGTAACTAAGTAATGGTCATGGAACACGTATTGTGTTGATTATACTATTGAAATATTATTATTATTGTCATGATTTATGTATTATGGTGTTAACTGATGAAAATTAATTTTAAGCAAAAAACATATTACGCAAAATTATGAACGCTGTTTTTGCTTCAGTAATTTTGGGTAATTCCTACATAGTTGCCTACAGGTTATAAGGATCCAGGTAATACAGTCTCCGATGCTGCGGACCTACCAACTACCTAACGGACTTACCAGGAATCCAGCTCGAAAAACAGGAGTAGGATCGGGGTGATTTTTAGTCAGTAAGAGTCTGACACTCTTTCTCGCCTCGCCCAAGGCGGAAGAAGACATTGGATGATTTTTCCCCCTTAAAAACGGTAATACAGTCAATTAAAATTTTTAATTAAACACATTTTATAAAATATAACTGCTCTATTTACTTAATCAGCTCAGTCTACCTGAACGTTCCCACTTAACAAACTGAATTTGCTTGCCAAAACGTAAGTAGCTAATTAAAAACTAATTTCAAGCAGGAAAACTACTTCGGGGAAATTTCAAAGCGTTAACTCCACCCATTTCAAGCAGATCTTAGAGGTCTTTTAATAGGTTTTATTTACTTACCGAACTTAGGAAGTTCTTCCCAAGTTTTGGTCAAACATTGCGAAGTGCCCACAGGGGAGCGTTTAGCGCGTTGTTTGGTTCTTGTTTTGTTGACCCTGTTTTCGGTTAGTCTATACTAGTAATGGTATTAGTTTTATCATTTTTGTCTTGTATTTTGTTTACTTTAACTATGCAACCTAACGCAGTATTTTCGTTATACTGAAATTTGAGTTTGTTCTCGTAAAATATTCCGAAAAATATGCAAGCTGTAATAAACGAATAGTGTTTTTGTTACGAGCATTTGATAGACTGCAGTGTCACTGTTATGACATAGTTTGAACGTTGAGAGCATAACCGTTAAACGTTTGATATAAAGTCCAAATTCCCGTAACTTTACGAGGTCTCTTCTGTAGTCACGAAACACATCAAACGTAAACGATTTCCTACAGAATGAATAGAGCTTTCTAGAATTATTGTGGTTTTTCTTTAAGTTGACTCCATTTAAACTAACAATACGAATAAATAAGGGGGAGGCACGCTAAGGAATGAATAAGAAATACAGAACAGTTGCATTCCGTTTCGCGGCTGAAAATTTATTCTCTGAGGCGAAATCGTGCGGAAAATTTGCAATTTAGAAGTAAAAGGGGGAATGCCAATAAGCCATCGATTATGTAGATGCAAGGCTTTTGTGCAGGGTTGCAGAGTTATCATTGCATTCAGTTCGCCGTTTCAAAACGATTTGTCAGGATATTTTCAAAAGGAATTTTCGTTTACGGTATTTTCAGCGCTGAAAGTTGCGGTTTAGTACGATTTTATGACTGCGATGAAGGGATTTATTAGGCTTTGCATTCACTGGGAGACTAACTTTTGGAAAGTCTTAGGATTTGTCGGACATGCTCACTTCATGGAAAAATCTTTGCTTTGTATTTGTAGAGCGAACTTTCATAATGATTGTGTGATCTTTCTGATTATTTTGAAAATCGATTAGATATGCATTATTGTATTAAAGGCAGCTTAATAATTGATATTGATTAGCTTTAACACGTAACGTAATGTGTTGCCTGTAAAAAATATTACCATTGCAAAACTTGTTGTCATTATGTATCGTTCTCTGATCTTACAATCAATCTTCTCGAAAGATTTTCTATATAATAGATTATACCTTTCTAAAAATAGTAGAAGAAAAATAATACCATTACACGTCCATTATTAGTCACGACTGCAGCCAAACGCCATTGCTTGAACCTGCCATGTTTCTACAGTAATGGATTTAAAAAGAACTCACGTATCGTATTCTTTCCGCATGGCTTGCTCCATACTGCCAGTCCCTTCTATTGTACAAAGGTATTAGCTACAAACGTCCGCTGTACGTATTACGTGTAAATTTTTAATAGAATGCGGAATTATGAATACAAAAAACGAATATTATTTAGCAACATCGTATTTTTGTTTTTAATTCTAAGCTGTGTTAGGTTATATGGTTCCATCGTTGAAGAGGACGAAGTTTTACATTCTGTAACTTTAGTTATTCATTGACTGTAACTAAAGTTTTTGTTTTAAAATTTGTTTTTTTTTACATTTGGTTGGTCGACGTTTGGCCGCTATCTCGCCTGATGGTAAGAGATGACGCGGCCTACGATGGAGCACGTCTACCCATAAGCAACTTACTCACTCGGGTCTTAAAAACTCCCAGCATATACCAATCAGGAAAGACTGACTCCGGCAAAGAATTCCACTCCCTAGCAGTTCGCAAAAGAAAGCATGACTGCTTGACTACAATTGGGCAAACCACTAAAATGCAAAAACTTATACATGTATGATGTTAAGTAATATTTAAAAAAATTGATGTGTGAATGACAAAATATTCTACGTAGAAATTGTAATATATTAATATTTACAAAATCTTGTATAAGCCACCTGTTCCAGACTTACTAAACCAAAGAAGCTTAATAAATATTGCGGAATAAATCTTGTGAATACTCATTCAATCGTGGATATTAGAATAAGAGAGAATAACAGTGACGGCATTGTGGGCTGAACGTCGTAGGCGTCGACTGACGAAGATGGATTATAGCAATATGCAAAGATTTATTGGTACTCCGGATAATTCTTTGAAAGTAAGATAAATAAGCCGATGTAAAAATAGTAGCTGGTTGCTTTCTTTATAATCTTCTTAAGGTTTTTCAATGTTTCGTGGTATAGGCAAGCTATTTATACAGCAAGTCAGCGGTGGAATAAAAATAGAAATTCGCGGTAACTGAACCGGAATCTATTAAGGCAATTGCTATTCTAATAATTATATAATTTATTGCTATACTTACGGCCTTTACAGTAAATTCAAAGAGCCATCGGACCACCACCGTGGGGCCCATTACCCCCGACCCGAAGCTGCGGACTACCTGGCTGGTTCCCGGGGCTCCAGTTCGAGGAGCAAGAGTGGGAATGAGGTGGATTTTAGTCAGTAAGAGTCACTTCCTCTCGACTTACCTAACGCGGGAGTATGAAATAGAATTTTTCTCCCAAAAAACCTACAGTAAATATAATAACATTTACTGACAGCAATCTTTCATAAAAATGGGATTATTAAAATAAGAGTCAGCATTGTTGTTTCCACAAAGATATATTATTTTATACACTATAACCCAACACTAACGACGGAAAAGCGGATAACACAACAAAGGTAGGAAACTTACGTCGGAAAAGATAAAACCAAAAAGGTTTAAATGCACTTGCTATCTTTTTAACAGCCAGTCCTTTCCGGAAAGAGCCCGGCCTATCTAAAAAGGTCGTATACATAACAAGCCCTGTAATAAGTAGGTCTATGAAAACAGGTTGAATATCACACATGGCCTTATGGGAATAACAGATTTTCCGGTCACTGACTTCCAGTGGACGAGACAACACGCGAACTTTTAACTTATGGAAAACAAAAGAGTTACTTAACCTAAAAAATGCTACTGGGTCAACTAGAGATCCCCTATAAACTTGAAGTTATAGTAAAAATATACATACCTATACGACAGTGATTTTCAAGTACATTACATTTACATATGTTCAAACAGATTTATATATGTCATGTAATAGTACTTCGTTCAACTTGAGGACTAAGAGGGAGGCCTTTGTTCAACAGTGGACGTCTCTCGGCTAATGATGATAATGATGATGTTGTAATATTATACATATATGTTATGTTTATGATTCACATATTTACTAGTATTATAATATATCATACTTCTAATATTAATGATCATCTATTAACGTAATTCGGTTGTTCGATTGTCATGAAACTAAGGGCTTGTCGTTACGTGAATTAAATGTCTGGTGAGGGACCGTTGTCTGTTGGAGCATAAAAGTCAATCAAGACCGCAAATCGGTAAACGAACCGAGTTACGCCCCCAGCTACACGGACGTCTTGAAGATGTGATAGGAACGAGATGGATTTGTGGAACCGGTTGTTGTCGGTAAATAATGGGTTTACTTAATCCTTTCCTTGTTTAACGCCTATTTTGTTTTGGTAGAATTGGTTTCGGACGTAAAAATCCTCGTTCTTCTCAAAGAAGACAAACTTCGGACATTGTAACTTGTAACTTGCCTTTTAGAAATCTGTAATGCTTTGTTAAATTAACTTTAAATTCGATTGATGATAAAAATATTCCATAAATATCCAAGTACCCAAATTCCCATTAACACGTTAACGGTCACATCGGACACTGGTGACAGATACTGAGCGGAGGATTTGCCTTCAACAGTTTTCTTTCTCCAGTTAATGCTTAAACTAACAAATTAGGTGCTAAACGCTACTACATTTAACAACGACAAAGAAAATAATCACTCCAATCTTTGTACCAAAACAGCAGTCCCCACTATTTTCATATCACCGCTGCTGTACAAACATGGGACTATCTATTCATGACCTTTTGCTAGCATGTGTTCTGTAACCCGACACTAGAGCGCGCTGTTTGCGCTGCAACCCAATACGGCGCATTAAACTGGCTTGTTTTGTCTCCATTATCTTAGCTTTGATGCTGCCAACTAGCCACATGTGTTGGATTAAAGCGGGACACTGTATGTAAGAATTTGTTAGGAGGTTTTTTTTTTGGTTGAAGTTTTTAGAGATGTGATTCATATGGGAATAAGTAATGAAGTATTAGACATGCTGGTGCCGATTTAAAATTAAGTGTCAGTATTTTTAGACATATTTTTTTTATTAAAATTATTTTTCTTAAATTTTCAAGTTACTGTCAAGAGATAAAAAGAAATCATCATAAGCCGTAACACCGCGATTATTAAATAAACCACCTTATCATTATTGTAAAAGTTTATAACCTAAAAACCTATTAAAAAGCCCATTAAATACGTGACACGTAACTTTTATGAGTGCATTCTAATATTAAAAAAAAAGCCTGAGACATTTTTTACGTCGAAGAAAATTGCGTTGTAAATCATTAATCATGGTACAAAGCGTGTCAGGGAACCGACGCATGGTTTAAGGGGTCCGAAAGACCCGTATAATGGGGGAAATGAAAACCTTTTTTGGGCCGAAGCTGTCGACGAACTTAGCTTCACTAAACTTCGTGGTTTCGTTTGTTCGAAGAGTTTTATGGAGATAAACCGATGAATTGTGAACGTCCCTGTTCCTCGTTAAGAAGATGTAGGAGAAAATGTATGGCTGAAATATGGGCACTATTGTCTGTTTTAAGTGAAAATATTGTTGCCTGTATAGCATTTGTGCCGTAAAAACAATTTATGATTGCATATTTTACTTTGAAATGGATATTGTAGCAATTTTCGTGTGGTATGTATAAAATTCAACCTCTAAGCGTATTGAAGCATAATTTGAGGACAGCGTAATCAAATATGTTAATTTTATTCCTTGTGCTACTTTTGAAAAATAGGACAGGAAAAGTGGACTGTTTTTTTTTGTGAAATCAGCCTAACCAGGAAAATTAGTGAACAATATCTGCTTAAGCACTTTACACTTCATACTTGATATTATTATAGTTCATAAAAGCATAATAATATGTCTATTATAATGTTATTTATCATCACTTCACAAACAAGCCTATAACATTACCAAGCTAATTAACTAACAAAATTTTACGGGTTCGCATTCAAAATGACCATTCCGGGATACATTCCCCTCGATATAGCGAGATAATAAAAATAAATTACCAATATTCGCCAAAATGCAACAGAACTGGGGACTGGACATTGTCAGACAATTACCGCCTGTTTCCCAAATTTCCCGATATAAGCTGGGTAATTGATATTTACGCTCCACTAAACCCGAGTATTGGTGTCGAAGCCAGATTTATTTATCTGTCAGCTAATAAATGAGAGAAATAACTTGATTAATTAGCACAAATTGACTTGATTCTGCTTCTGCGATGAAATGCATTAATAAGTCGAGCGTGGTTAATCGATTGATAACTGGGATAAGATAAAGTACAGATTTCTAAAGTATACACTAGTAACTTGATTCGATTCGAGTAATTTGTTCTTAGTCTTTACTTCTGAACAACCCTTTATTTTAGCAAAGCACAAGTTTATAAGACATTTTGTTGTTACCAAAGGCATTACTTTACGACAAAAGGACATCCTCTTGGCCAAACTAAAAAAAGGTTGTAGCAAGCAAAAATTAAACCAATGAGGCATCCAATGGAAAACACAAATTGAATCGAATAACGTAATCAGTGTTCGTTTAACTAAATCGAAAAGGTACTCCTTATCAGAACTGCTTCCCGTTACATTCCACCACTTGAAGCAGAACAATTTTCATTCATTTACATACGGATTGCTTCTTCAGCTATCAACGATTCCCGATTAGAGCACTCGATAGACGCGTTTAATCGATTTGAGGACATCGATTACCTTTCATGTGGGACTTAGTAGCTTCTCTAGTTTTAATAGCGGTCTAGTTCTTCGTGATCCTTGATAAAGAAGACATAATTATTTAATTTATGAGTTTATTTATGCGAATGATTATACAAGTTTGCTGATTAAGTTGAATATAGACAGGACAAAATTCTGATTTTCAGGGCTGTCTTGATAACTTTTAGAAGTAATAAACAAAGTTTAATAAACATTTACCTTTATAATAATCAACTAGAACTGTATTCAGAATTTAATCTTACACTCAGAGCAAGTTTCAGAAGATTAATTGTCAATAACAATTAGAACTAAGAGCGAACAAATAAACTAAGCCATAAAATTTAAACTGGAGCCTTAAAATAAACAATAAACGCTTTATAGGAACAACTTGAGACCGGGAGCATACTTTGCGGAGTAAACAATAATGCGAATAGTTTGCAATCCTCATTTGTTAGTCGTAACCGGCGTAACTATCTCAGGACAGGACCACTGACAAATCTGCGGCGTCCAAACGTTTTGTTTGCGATAGTTTAAGACAAGTTAGGCAACTGCCGGCATTATTCAACGATACCGAGCCCATTTAGCAGTGTCAGCCGCACATTTGTACCTATCGGGAAATTATGCACCCTCTCCGTTTGGGATGGTTTCTGATCAGTTTTCGTTCGTCTTGACGGTTGTTTGTAAGTGAATTGTACCTATAGGTGAATTGTATGTCTATTATTTGTGTTATTGGCTTACTCACGTAACTGTTTGACGAGGAACTCGACTAGTTTCTCATAGAGGCTCATATTCATGAGCAGCATTACGTGACGCGGCAATTGTTGCACTGCTTCTGGATGTCTATTATTATCAATCAAATGAAGATATGAAGCTTTTTTTGTTTTTGACCTCAATTTCAAAAGATCCTTCAGTCTTTAATATAAATACTCAAATAAGTACACAAAAATGTCTATTAAATAAAGTAGGAGTATACATATACATGTAATTGTAATGATAGTAAGTAATTAAACGGTGCCAAATAACCGCAACTGTAATATAAACTGCCTAGTAACTTGAACGTCAAGTATTCGTAATCATGAGAACATGACTATACTAGTCTAAACACATTTACTGCACTTAATATCATCAGTACCCTTAGTACGAGTTTGCTTTGCGTTGAACGAAAATGAAACAAGAGCGCGTTTGGCACTCTGATTGGTCAGCGCGAATGAACCAACCAATCAGAGCGTCGAACGCGCTCTAGTTTCGGTTTCGTTCAATGTAAAACAAAACTCGCACTAAGGCTACAGACTCTAGTTAGAATAATTACTAAAGTATCGCATATCAAATTCTCAGACTACCAAAGTTCATTAACCTCTATGACAGTATGGGAAAACTTTCTTCACAGATAATAAATTAAACAATGTTTAGGAAAGATTAATGATGGTACCGAATATTCGATTCTACATTTGAACTCGATTCTAATAGTCGATGATCAATCAACAGTTCAATAGAAGTTCTTACATTAAGGAAGGTTATTTAAATAAATGACGGTCAAGTGTGAGAGTTTGTTAGTAAAGGGGTTCTGTGATAAATGAATAAGTAGTTTTTTTAATTACCTTTTTTGTTTTAGGACAGATGGCTCAATAACATCTTTAGTAGCTCATTCTTAACATGTGAATTAATAAAAAACAATAAGACGAGTTGGTTTTTTGTCTTAGAATTTATTTAACAAATTGGTATGTCTACTTCATAGTGGTTCATGTCTATTTTATTCACACATCATAGTAGACTATACGAATAAATAAATATAGAAACGAGGAAATTGACTATTAATTTATTATTATTGTTATGTTACTAGAGAAGTTCACACCTCTGTATGTCAAGTAAAATATTAAATATTCTGTATGCCCCTAACTCACTGCCCATTAAGATGCAGACGGTAATTTACCAACAAAAGCACATAGAAACTTGTTAATTTCGCAAACGCGTAAACGCTACCAGCGTTTGCACGCGACTCTAAAACTTTGTAAACTGTTCGTTAGCATAACTTTCCATAGTATTCATATTGAATGAAACATCTTTGTACCAGCATTTTCCAAAAAGACGCCGCTTAGTACTAAGTTTTACCTGTATACAGCCATTTTGCACAGTGCTGCCATCTACACTCCGCAATTTTGTCTACTACCGGTAATTACTTGCAAAATCCATTAACATTATTTGCTTGACCTGCGAGAAACCTCGTGAACTGTTGACATTTCCACTACTAGGTCGGCTAGGCAATAAAAATTCATACCTGAAGTGTTTATTATAAGCAAATAGTCAGTCTAAATAGATAGAGCTAGCAGCTTTGTTAGGTATGAAAGTTTAACCAAATAATTTCTGCAGTGACAACGTAATGTGCGAGTAGGTGTTATGTCATGGTGTACTTTACACTTAAATTTTATGTTTTGGTCCCCTCTGTATCGTATACTATACCTACCTCTACTTTTGATGAGCCTTTTATAAATACTTAAATTCTTTGTTCAAGGAACCAATAATAACCACCTATTATGGGAATAAAAAACAGAAGTATCCAAACTGTACTTTACCACACTAAGGATCGAACCGAAACTAATATAATTATAGTTAGATAATACGTAGTTATAATTTGTTAGTTTGAATCAAATCAATAAAACCACTTTTTCTTTACGGAACCTTAAAACTTTCGTGTATTGAAGAGGCGGAAGGAACATGCACTATTGTCGGATCGACACGTGCTCTGCCATCCGGCACACCTGTCTGACACATCGTGACAAATGGCCGCTAATCGGTACGTCAGCCTTTATCTGATACGATGTAAATGGTCTTGTACTTTATGTACGTATTTACTTTTATACTACCTTCATTGTTATTCACTGATGGCTCACTAAAAAGTTAGACAATGCTATACATTTTCTTGTTAGCGTGTCTACAACAAATTAGGCACTCATTTAGAGAACACCTCATACTTTTAATATTTTAAACCCACTTTACTCTAAACAACAATAAATTATAATGTACCTGTAGGTGTACATTAATTAAATTTCGTTATTAGCCTAATCACCATTTTTAATGACCACATTACAAGTATACATTAAGTAACTCAACCCATTATTCATCCCAACTTCCCACCTAATTCAAATTAATACCAAATTAATATGATACATTAAATTCCATCTACACTATATTAAACTAATGTAGACAATACATTATCAGAGGCGGTATGAACGTCAAACATAAATTGGCAGCTCAAAATGGCGCTGTGTGCATTGTCAAACGTCAAAGCCAGTACATTCAAATTTAGTTCTGCATTTGGTCGTGTGTCAAGTTAGACTGGTGGGTAGTATAAAAGGCTAATATTAGACGAACAAAGCGTAATTACAGGCATCCATTATCATTAATGAACCCTTACGAACGAAGAAGAATACTTGTTTAGGCGTGTTTGTTTTTCATGATTCCGACCTTACTCACTGCAAACAGAAACTGGTTCTCTTTTGTTATGTTAGTACAATATCGTGCTTTGTCTCTGAGATTGTATAATATTTTTTGAAATGCCCATATTTTTGTGTTGTGTTTATGTTTACACTAAAGTCGTATTCAAATTTTATTCCATCTCTCATTTTCATTTTAAATTCGACATAATTAATTATCAAAGAATATTTAAAAGTGACTATATAATTAGTTCCAATTGGAGTTGGAACTAGTTAAAATTATTGACCAAACTTAAAATTATCGAAACCAAAACCAAAATAATTAAAGCCAAGCCGAATTGCTAGGAAGAATATTTCAAAATAAAAACATTGCATACAATCGTCGCAACGAAATAACCTTCCCAGTATTGCAGGTATTACTTACATGAGCTTCAGTAAATTAATATGCGACCATTGACCACACAATTCTGCCCGGACATTCTAGTTACTGGGCGTTTAATTGTTCCAAAACCCAAAGCTCTGTAAGCCATTATCGATTCTCTCATGGCTTGCATTAAACCAATGTTCGTTGAAAATATATTATGATCCTTGCAATCCATGTTCCGTATTGGTTTTGGATACTACTGTAATTATTTTTGTATGCCATACAATATTAAACAAAGTTTTTACAGAAGTCTGTAAGTGTGGGAGAGCCAGGCTTCGACACGAATGGGCCGGCTCCACCGGAGTGATACCACGGCCTCACAGAAAACCGACGTGAAACAACGCTTTCGTTATGTTCCGTTGAGTGAGTGAGGTTACGGGAGACCCCCTTACCCAATCTTTCAAATCCCCAATTGCCAATAACCCTTAAATTCCTAAACCCAAAAAACTGGCAAAGCACTCGTAACGCATCTGGTGTTTGGGGTGTCAGATGATCCGTCCTTTCGTTTACCATAAAATAGCGCCATCTGTGTTAAAGGTATTCTTTCAGGTTTGACTTATGAAAACTTATGACTTACAAAATTAATTATTAAGCTGAATGTTTCGTTTCAAGATTACCTCACACATCTATAAGCTTTTACCATCACGCGACACAAATGTTGCAATCTCTACAAAGTAAAGAAATAGTAGGTAATGTAAAACATTGTACCGACTAATTAACTTTGTTGACTTTTTCAAGAACCTTCATCTGTCTGTCAGCGAGCAGGAGAGCGTTTAATTAGATCCCGCTTGATAATTAAGCTGGTTCCCTCGTATCACAATGTATTTCTTGCAAAGAAAACAGAACGACTTACTTTGAAGAAGCACTTAATAAGACAATGTGAATATAAAGTACTTTAAAATGACATAGCATTATGTGCATAAGGTTTCTGGATAAAATTTTGGAACATTATAAACCTTATTGCAGTACTTACTCTTATAAAATAATGTTAGGTTTAATCTCGCTATAATACCATCTCACCGGGCTCGATAGTTAATGACGTCTAAGCTATATCGTTCCCTCTAGATTGTACCTTGGATTTAATTAGATCCTTACTAAGAACGAAGCAGTTTTAAACTTGAATAAATTATAAAAATGTTCAACTTATTTAAATAATTCTCAACTGACTCCAAGATGTAGATATGAAAATTCTTTTCACTTATATTTTTATTTTGTACATTGTTATGTAAAAGTGCACACTTTATTGCCGGGTCCACAGAATTAAAATGCTTTTACGGACGTCGCAAATTAAAAAAAGTTATCGCGGCCGATAATCTTATCGTGGTCTTTTTGACGTTGCAACATCGCCGGCCTCATTTACTGTGCTTCTAAGGATTTCGGACGGGCCTCCATTAAGTAAAGAGGATCTCCGGCGAGCTTAATTAAGAATTCCCTCCGAAATCTCGTCTCAGTCACCACCCTCGGACGGAATGGCAGCGATTGATTTTAAATGAGCATCCAACAAAGACCCGTTGAAGTGGGTACGGCTTTGAACTTGCCTATAAAAACTTTGTGGTGAAAAAAGTGTGCAACAAAAGTGAAATAAGTTCAACGGTAACTGCCCCAAACAAGCCGAATGAATATGGGAATTTAATTACAGCCACACAGGCCTGCAATAAAAATAAGACAGGGGTAAATTTTTAATTTGTAAAGCCATCAACTTTGATGTGGTTTCCAGTGAGAATTTTGGCGGAGATTTGCATGATTATGCGTTCAACTTTCATACAGCTACAGGAAGACTTCCAACCACTAGGGCTACATTACTTTGTTTCTTTGTTAGGCTTTTTGGCTATTATGATTTTTCAGAAATTGTTTTTATGATTACCCCTAACTTAATTTTAAATCAACTGCTTATTAATTCAAATGATAAAAAAAATGACATTTGCTCCGTGAAAGAAACTAGATATTGCAAAACATCGGATCTAACATTAAGTTATTAAATAAAACAATGTCACAATTTATGTCTACAGCATTTTCAAAATACGCCAAGCTTTTACAAATATTGCCAGCAGCATTTAATAAAGCCTAAAGATAATAATTGTTCGGATCCAATTTGACGGGTATAATTCCGTTCCAAGCAACATTTAATTTTAATAGCTGACACTTACGGGCTTGACGATGACAAAGTAAACCCTGTCTCAATCTTATCTGAATGTAATTAAATTGCTTCGGTTTTGCCTCGAAAGCTTGAAGTGGAATTAAGTCACAAGATACAAGATGGTAAACAAAGTATATGTAACTTGACCCTTTCTAGGAATACTAATTGCAGGCTTTATGTTTCTAAAGATGTTTGCTAAAGATAAATATTATGTTCTCTCAGTTTATCCGCTGTTTACGATTCAAGTTGAAACTTTAAGCGAGTCGCTGCATAAGCTCAGTTTAACGATCGAGTAAAAATAATTATTGGTATCTTAACTACAAATTGATACTTTGAGAAACAAAATATTTCTGCATTTACATAATATTATGCATATAATAAAACTGAAGAAGTTTTAATTCTGTACATAGAAATATAACAAAAATAGTAGGGGGTGTTACTAGAAAAATACTACAGCCGAAATGTGATTAAAAAAAATGTCAGTTTGCCTGTCAAGCGAGCGCGGGCGAAGCTGCTTTAGCCGCTTATTGGGGATAGAAATTAACCCAATAAAAATTTAATCGATCGCTGTACCAAATTATATCCTGTCCAGTAGTTTTTTGTAAAAGATATCATACATATATGTATGTACATTCATACATCTATGCATCCTCACACAATATTAGTGGGATTCAAATTATATAGGATTCTACAACATTAAAATTAAAATATCTTAAGCGTATTTTCGCATCAAAACTCCACATGTTTATGTATGTGAATACAAATATACTGAATTAAATATGAGAATAGATATACCTTCGCAAGGCACTAACGGTATAAATATTTACAGCAACATTATAAATTCCAGCAAGCCGTCTAATGCCTAACTGGAACGCTCATACTTGAAAACATCCGCGTCTTTCAAATTTCGCCGGAATATTACTTACCATGCAGCTTGAGACGACAGCCCGTTCTCGAGTCCCGACTAAACTTAGCCCAACATAAATAAAAAGACAGAAAATTTTGTCGTAAGTGAGAAAATATTACAGAAGCTTAATGTTAGTAGGGGGCCCAGGTTGAGGCACCTCACGGAAGGCTGCCTCGTTATGCTGATTTATGATGCACCCCCAAAAAGGTATTTCAAAGAAAGACCCACCTTATGAATTCCTTCAGTGGAATTTACGTGCACCTTTTCATTGTCTGCACAGGTTATGCTCACAACGTTTAATATTTGAGTTGTGTTAATTTATTGGTCCACTTTTTGGGACATAATATTCTGTTTGTGTTGTCCTTTTTTCGTTGTCTCTGTTTAGACGTGTCCGTCGCTGTTGGTATGACTTTGTGAATACCTAATGTGAATTTACTTCACTGTTTTACTTATTAAAATAAGTGCCAGGAACATTGTTCAAAGTAACACTTTCAACATATCTTCCATATTATATGTATATAATTTACACAATTGATCTTGATGAGGAAGAAAAAGAAATTATTTTTTTGCTATCACAGCAGCGTTGACGCTACTGAAGTGTCTCTCCCTGCGTGCTTAACTCCTATTTGTACACAAAACGAATCTAGTATCAACACTTAAATAAATTAGATTAAACAAACACTAGAATAGGAAGGCTCATAAATATTAATATCTCAAATACAGGTCAAGGCTCACCACGCCTCGAATCCCCTGAATATCTTTAGCAGTAATATCTTGGTGCATTATAATCAACTAGTCATTAATTAAGCCGACTGCGCGAATGAGTGTTGTTTTATATGACGCTACTATGACGGGGAAGCCATTCCCCTTCGACCGCCCGCTGTTTAATTACAGAACTATGGAAAATGGATAAGATGCTTACTGTCTAGTACAATGTTTGTACACAACTTAGTAGCAGATGGCTTGGAAACATATTGTATTAAAATAAAAATATATAAATATTTGAAATGAAATATTAAGAAATATGTATATTCCAGATATTATTGTAACTAGCATCATCTCTAGATAAACAATCGTTTTTCATGAAAAAAATCCTTGAACGATGTACCATCTTGGTTTACTATCTCTGCTAAATTGGTTCATAGGAACATCATCAGCAACTCATAACAATCGAAAACAACACAAGTGAAATCGATCACAGCATCGATATCATTAAATATTCCACAGAAGGCACAAGGTCATAACAAGTTAATATCTTCGGCGTATATCAAGCGTTAATCACTGCAGTGAAAGATTAGCTTTCAACGTGTCCATGTCCCGCTGACACTAAATATGCATACAGACAGGTTTATGAAACACGGCATGCCATATCCATAACTCGTTTATCCATGTCATATTCATCAATAAGCTAAATTAATGTTAACCACGGTTTATGGTAATATCCTCATGTCCTACTACTCCTGGTTTTATACAAAAATAATAAACTTGTCACTGCTTGTGGTTGAATTAATTCCTCTTTATACAGGTTTATGAGTAATTTGGTAGTATGAGCTCTAAAGTGATTGTGATTAAACACATGGTTATTTATCAAATGTCTTATTGTTATGTGCTATTATGCATTAGCTCATTTTTCATGTTAAATCTAAGCAAAAAATTGTCTAGCTGAACAGGCATAAGTCCGCTTTTAGAGCAACCTACGCGAAAGATGAACAAAAAGCTAATTTATCTCTTTATCACGCCAACGAACGGCATACGCTTTTCGTCTCTTAATCTGCCTCAAAACTCGGTAACCCACCCTAACCAACAAACTTGGGAAAAAGCCAAGAGAAGTTAAAAAAAATAAAGAACTGAGTAAATCTTTATTCAAATGAAAACGTACACTGGCCACTACTTTGTCTTTGAAACATACGACCAGTTAACACGCTGTTGAAAAATAAAATGCATTCCGTGTATTAATGTCGTTTTAATATTTTATTGAGTTGACGCCGACAGAACGCATGTTCATAATATGGCCTGTGCAGCATAAATCAGATGTTTTATGAGCAATGGTGCCAAATAAATTTCGTACGAGTTTCATACGTAAGTAATATTGTACTGGCGAAAGCACGTACTTTTAATTTAATGAGTTTCTTTTTGGGATTCCTTATGAAAGGGTAAAAAGCGATAAGCCAGGCTCATCTTCTTCTTTATGTAAAGGATGTCATTAGAATCACAAATTAATGACATGAATGTGAAAATCACTCACGTAGGATTATCATTTGGTCGTTAGTCAAACATAATGGCTAATTAAATAGAGGTATAAAGCCCATAATAATCATGGTGATATTAGTCTTAAACGTTTTTATCCCTGTATCATTTTTAATCTCTAGTCCGTGTGTGAAGAATCCATCGGATTAAATAGTTATTACCATTAACGTCAAAAACAAGAAATGTTTAAACCTAGTTTATGTCGATACAGAACCTTCAGTGCTCGACTCCAAGTTATAATTGTTTTAATTTATCTGCAATTATGGAGTTTTTAAATGGAAAACTTCAGTCGCTCCGCAATTATAGCTCCGATATGGAACCGGTCAAGTCTGCAAACTTGAAGCTAAAGAACTACTTAATAACAGAAATGCTTAAACTACTTAATAAGGACTGTATTAAATGACATAAGAATTGATTCGGTAAATGAGTACTTAAGTATTCTTTATTGTGCGATCGTAACAGACTGACAGAGGTTCTTCCATTAGTCAGTTTCCGTTAACTGCCGTAAAATACGGCTGTACCAAATGTCATCAGAATTGATTCAGTACTTAAGTTTTCTTTATTGTGAGATCGTAATAGACTAACAGAACTACTTCCATTAGTCAGTTTCCGTCTGCTGTAAATGGGCGTCACATCTTCGGTGATAGGTACTACAGTTTTAAGCCAAACAGATACGTCCTTTTTGGGTAAACGGTCAAAAATACACCAGCGCAGCAATCCCTATTTCCCTAAACGAATCATTACTAGTACCTATTCGGCAGCAATCGTGGCCCCTCGATAATAATTTGGCTTGATGTCATACTTTTTGCGGATGAGTGAAGCCGAATGGATTTTCCGATAGAATTGCTGTGTTCCATTCGGCATGTATTGTTATGAGAGTCGACGGAACAATCGGGAATCCACCCCATTTATTTCGTTTTTGTTAATATATCTATCTATGTTGAATGCAGCATGAATTTTGAAACGATCATCAATTTAGTGAATTGTGTTCGGATTATTCCGGATGCAATTATCGATGTTGTTAAGAGTAATGTACTGCAAGTACGTGTAATTATGGAATGAAATACAATGGATGCTTTCGACAGAGTCGTTGCATAAGTGGTCTTTAACGCGCCCTACGGAAATACGACTGAGGCTGCTGATGACGCGACAAATCTTTGTGGCGACGGTAACGCAGTGAGATGTCTTGAAGATGATAGAGTCTTGTCCATTTCTTCATATTATGAATATAAAATTTAAAGTCAAACCATTTATTTTAATTAAACCATAAGATGGTACTTTTTAAACGTCAACGAATAAAAAAACAAATAATAGTTTGTCAGTCTGTCCCTCTGTAAAGCTTGTTCCAAAATGTACATTGAATTGGATAAATAATTAATGCAATTGATAATAATAATTAAAATAAGGTATTAATTTAATTAGCTATTAAAATAAAAAGTTACACTTACGTATACGTAAGCCACAACTGTGTTAACGTGGGCTTTATTATTTTTTGTATTAAATTTAACGTCTCAATTAAGATGCTTATTAGAGTAATTGTAGGCACTTAATTACATGTAAAATTTTGATTACTATCAAGTGCATTAAGTTATACCTAATAGTCAAACCAGTCGCTAAAATATTTATTTTTAAATCGTCAACACCAAAAACACGAACTAGATTACCAGCAGATTTCGCTACACGCGGAATAAAGTGATATGGCCGAAAATGGAGCCGTAATAGAGAGGTTAAAAGTGTCGACAATAAATTTTATCGAGTGACAAACGAGACGAACGTGTCATGACTACACGGGCGCACAGCTCTAGAGATATTAAAAATTGAATTAATTTTAATGAAGATAGCAGTATCAGAGTCTCGCATAGAATCTTTTGTTGTGACTGCTAGGGGCGGGGTGGACGGGGGTGAATTCTTAATTAAGTGTTGGCGAAGCCCTCTTCGCTTAATGCAATGACTTCACGCCTCGTTTAACTTTCATAAAATTCTCTTAAACTCAGCGATTTTTCTTAACTAGCGGAATAAAATTTCCATGTGCAAGTAACTCTTTAGGGTCGTCAAATAGAATTTTCACGTGCTCTCAAATCTCATGCGTTGGCACGTTGTTTCTGCTTGTGGTGTCAGTTTCAAGTGGTATTGAAGTGTTACGTATTGAGCACCCCTTAGTATTAACTGAATTAGTATTCGTGTCTCCGTAATAGGTAACGTTTTTGACAATACTGATGCAATTATTTTATTGGAAGATTTTTATCACCGAAACCGCAACAAAATTCTGGACTATTAAATACAGTATGTATCATTAATACTACAATTTATCTCAAAAGGTTAGTTAAACTAGTCTAAAAGTTGATGTTTATTATACTTTATGACATGCTAATACTACTTAACATAATTAATTTAAAACTTAAAGTTATCTATTATGATTTTTATTACAATATTTTGTATAAATTTGTAAGTGAATTAGGTAAAAAATATTTTTAACGATAGTCGTTATTGCCCTATAACTCTTCCTGGGCCTACCCATATTTTCATTATCGTTATGGCCGGTTTAACGGAATTTCGTTGCATGAAAAATCAGTAAAAATAAGCGTACGAGCTATCAATCAACATTATATAGCGATTACCGTCGTGCCCAGGGCTTTTATAATAGCCGGAAATTAATACGAGCCCGTGATGACGTAAATTATATGTGCAATTAAAAAAAATCGCTGCCATACCTAATTATGTGAGCCATCAAAATTATACTATACATCAATAATAATTGGAACACTATGCATTTTAATCATCATCTAATTAAGTTGAAGAGTTTTTTTTATGAAGTTTTAATGGAAATATATTTTAGAGAATTTGTATAATATTAATATGTAGGTTGATTTTTAATTGGACGGCGTTAAGTTATGATTCGAAATTATTTTAAATTACAACACACGAGATGGTTGCCATCGTGGGACTCTGGTGGTAAGTATGTGGAGCTAATTTACTTTATTCATATAAATTACTCATTATTATTCATTAATTAATGAAAATTATTCGTTGACGTTTATAATACAAACACAATAAATGTTGGACATTATAAACTACAAATGAACGTCAGAAAGGCATAGAAAATTTACCACCGGATGGTGGTAAATTTTACTATAATAATTAGAAAATCCTTTTATCGTTATCTCAAAATAAAATTGATAAATTGTATTAAGATTTTCTAAAGTAAACCAAATTGTTCCATCCAGTGATTCCAAAACTTTAACCTGAGAATTTATTGATAGCTAAACTACCTTAATTGACAAACCAGTCAACTACACATATCGTTTTTTTTTTTTGTTTACATCGTATGAAACAAAAGATATGATAGAGTTTTAAGTGTCTCCTGAAAAAAATGTTCATAAGGAGTTAGCTGGTTTGCCAATTAAGGTATTGAAATATTTATTATTTCCCAGTATACTTCATTGAAAATAATACGCCAACGTTGATACGTGGACATCAATTTAGAAATTGCAAATGTGCATGAGTAATGTGAGTTCATTATACCATTGTCAACGACCAGTGAATAGTTTCCCACTATTAATTTTAATAAATTGGCTCAGGGAATGTTTATAACTGTAATCATTTTTATTGCTCAATTTTATGGCAAATTGTTGGAAAAATGTATGAAAAACTGTAAGTAATAAAGTAAAATAAACTATGGTTTAAGGCACATACGTTATTTTTTTAGTGTTTCATCAAAAATAAATCCGGGAGAAATCTTCATTAATAGGGTTTTTTTTTTTTTAAGGGTGGAAAATCATCCAATGACTTCTCCCGCCTTTCATTAATAGGGTAGATGACTAATTTTTCCTTTCAATGTCCATGATATAGATTATTTTAAAACATTAGACACGTATTTTTTATTTTCGTACAACTTTAAATATCGTATGACGTCACTTCTAGGTAGATTTTATACTTATAAATCACGTATTTGCTCTCGCTCCTATATTTTATTTCGTTTTATCTATGTAAGTATTGTCACTATATATGATACAATAAAAAATACGTGTCTAATATTTCGTTACCTAACTGATGGACTAAATAGATTTTTAACTTTCATACCCCAACATCATCCCTATTCCCTACTCAAATAAGAACATCTACGAACAGTAACCGATCGATCATTTATTCATACGAAAATCTCTATCTAAGGGCGAGAGGGAGAGTAGATAAAAATTCATCTCTAACACAACCCCTCCTTTTCAAATCGATTACTATGATCTCCCTTCATAATTCGCATAATCCCATAATTGATACATAAAAGCCCCGTTGGCTTTGTACAATTAGGTCCCCTCTCAGATTTATAAGCGATTGTTAGATTTCAATGATTAATGTTTGGGTACACGAAGAAATATTTCAAACGTCTCCGTTAAGACGAAACAATCTTTATTAACACGTTGAATGCGGTACATGCCAATTTTGGCTTGTATTAGTCTTTCGTTTGATGCGCCGTTGAAAGTAGGTGTTTTCTCTCTAGTGCGGGGTTGATTTTTCATAGAAATCCTTTAGTCCAGAAAGAGACAAGTATACATTTAGGTTTGTTACTTCAAATTGTATCCAATAGGTAGGTTTAAAGTGTACAAGACATATTCCTCTTGTACCGCACCAGTTGTTAAAAAATTACATTCGGTGCGGTACCAGCCAAAACTGTCTTGTACGCTACCGCCTTGTATCGCACCACAGGAACTAGTCAGTACAGGCCAGTGCAGTCATTAGATACCGACGTATTGTATTTGTGTTATAGTTACAACAGTAACTATTAGCAAAAACGCAAAATTTCGCAATAAGATCGTCGCGATGAATGCACCCAGGAAAAGATCGCGGAAAATGTTGTTAAAAGTGTTTGAACATTCAGGAAAAGGTGACCAAAGTGATGATCGGCACTTCAAAATTGCTAGCGGAAACACAGGTAGGACCTCTTCAAAAATATAAATTAAATATTAATGTGTTTGGAATGCTACAACAAATCGCATAAAAATATTTAGGATTTGTGAATTAATTTTTCCTTTACTAATTATAAACATCGATGGCGATATTTTGTTTCACTATATTTCCCTTCCCTATAAAACTATGGACACAACAAACCTTGCCCTACCACCGTGATGCGGTACAAGACGAATCCGTATTGTTATTTAAATATCATATAATTACTAAACTAAAGTTCGTATTCCGTGGCGACGACAAATATATCTAATTGAGTATGTCAACTTGCTATTGCAACTATAAAATTATATATTATTATAAAAACCAAAGATTTATTGGGCAAAACTTTTTCATTTGTTTACAAACCATTATCGTCTTGTATCGCATCAGAATAAAAAACGGTACATGTCATAATTGGTATGTATAGCACTGAACGTAATTCGTAGTTATAAAGTCTCGCATTCAACGTGTTAATTACGCTTGTATTAACTTGATAAAATAGGTAAACTTTACCTATTTTGGTGAAATATTGGATTTTCGAAAGCAGTTGTTTTCTGTAATTTCGATTAATATTATGTAAACATAATCTATTCTTATGTCTTAAAAAAACGTTACTGGGATTTTCTTCTGTATTGTGGGTACGTTTACAAAAATACAAGTACATAATGAGTTCACATACACATGACACCCAGACCCGAAACAATAATTTGTGGATTACACAAAGAGTTGCTCCGTGTGGGAATCGAAACCGCTACACGTTACGCGGCAGTTGGTTGCCCAGCCACCGCTCAAAATTGTACTGAAAGGTTTAGTTTTACTAGTGAACGGCCAGTTGAGTAAAATTGGTTCTATGTAAATACCAATGGCGTATCTAAATGGAATTGAAAAGTTATTAGGAACTTAAACTGCTAAATAAATTTGCAGAAAAATGCTCTTAGCAACAACAATAAAGGGTGCGGTGCCAAAAGACCTCCCCGTGGTGCACCCTGGGTACAGGCGATAGTCCCCCTAACGGGGGTGATAGGGTTGGAGAGGCTATTGCCTGTAGCGAACTTTTGGACGGGGCGGAAGAACCCGAGATGGGTTCTGGGGGCGGCGGGCTTTGTGCTGACACATGGCCTGCGCCTCCGAGGGGCGTCACTCCGCACGTCTCTCTGAACCTAGCAGAGAGCGTGGCGGAGAGGCAAGGACGGTGCTCGTTGTGCACTCACCCTGCCAACGAGCAGCATCGGGGCACAAGTTGTCCTCGATTGCAACCGTTGACATCGTAATCCGGGAAGAGCTCATAGTCATGTTTTATGACTCTGAACGGGACGAGGGTCTTGGCTTGATCGCCCGGACCGCGAGGAAGATAACCTCTATAAAAAATTCCTCCAATACCAAGTTCTGGTGCGCGGCGAGGGTATGCGTGGCTGAGGAGTAGTGTCAGTCTCGAGCGCACCCCCAGCTAGGGGACCGGTGGACCCTCTAGTTGGGATACAAATATACACTTACCCAGGTACAGGGGGCACTGCCTGGGTGGACTGAATATTTCCCCCACACTCGTGGGAACTGTATGCAGAAAGTTAAATTAAATAAATCACCAGAGGAGGAGAAGGTAGGCGAGCTTAGCTCGCCTCCAGTTGTTGTGGCAGAGAGCCCCAGTGGCTCTGGTGCCCGTGGGGAGGCGCTGGTCTCGTCCGGCAAGTCCCACACACGGGCCCCAAGTCGGAAGGGGTCGGACTCGGAGTCCGACTCCTCATCTGTGTCTGGCGTGAGCGTCATATCAATGCGCCAGACAAGGTCGAGCTTCAAGCGTCCCAGGACGGAGGAGGTTCGAGGACTGTCCTCGTCCTCCAACACGCAGGAGGCCCCGGCCCCTCCTAAAATCCCCACGACTGCGCGGGGTAGAGGCAGGGGAAGGGCCAAGAGGCTGTCAGCCACTGCGCGGTCCAAGCCGGCTAAGCGTCTGGCCGCGGAGGATGCCCTGAGAAGTGGCGCTCACTCAGACTCCTCTATAAAGGAGGTCTCAGACGCTGACGGTATCGAAGGCGAGCGCGGCACTGGGACGCTGCGCCAAACCGTCAGAGAAGCGCTCCGCCAGGTAGCTGGGAAGAAATCCCAGTCTACCAAAGCCGCTCAGATAAAGTCGATGGAGGCTGAAATAATGGCGGCGGTCTTTGATGTGTGCAGAGTCCCCTCAGCGGGAAAAGTGCACCACGAGCTGGCCGAAATGCGGCAGGAGCTGGCGCGCTTATCCGCCTCCAACGCGGCTCTGGAGACCGAACTCCGGTCTACCAAGGCTGAGCTAGCCGCTTGTCGAGGAAGCCATCCTCAACCCTCGGCGGAGCCCGATATGCTCGGTCTGATGCGCAGGGAGATGGCTGCTTTCCAGCAGCGTTTTAATGTGCTGGAGGGCAGACTCCTTCGTCCCTCGTTAGCGGCCTCGAGCTTAGCGACCTCGAGGTCATACGCGGCTGTTGCGGCCAGGTCCTCGACCTCCTCTGGTCAGACTGGCTGCGGTGCTCAAGCGGTGGCGAGACCACGAGCGGCTCCTCCAACGAGGACCCCAGCACCCCCAGCGGTGCAGGCACCAGCTGTGCCGGCGGCGAACGCGTCTTCAGGACGCAAAAGAAGGAGAAGGGGTGCTGCGGTTCAGCAGGCTGAAGCCCTAGCCACAGGTGCGCCTACCCCGACAGCAAGGGGCCCAGACGGCAGTGAATGGCAGGTCGTCGGCGAGGCGAGGAGAGTCGCCAAAGAAGCAAGAAAGCGCCGCAAGAAAGCGCAGCGGCAGCGGCGGCAGCAGCAGCGCAAAGAGAAGCGCGCTGCGGCCTTGCTTCTCGCCCCCAAAACCGCGGCTGTAGTGATTACATTACAGCCCGATGCGGTGAAAAGGGGCATGACATATGGCGACGTCCTCGCCAAATTGAAGGGGGCGGTGACTCCCGCGGAGTTCGGGGCCCCTAACGGGTTCGCTATTAAAGCGACCGCTACAGGAGCCCGTTTATTGGAGGTCCCCGGCGCAACCAGCGGCCCGTCCGCTGACGCCTTAGCCGAAAGGCTTCGGGCGTGTCTCGGTGCGGACGAGGTTCGCGTGTCCAGGCCCACTAAGTGCTTGGATCTGCGAATAATGGGCCTGGACGACTCCGTGACGGAGCATGAGGTGGTGGCCGCTGTCGCCAGGACAGGAGGGTGCCCTGCTGATCAAGTCAAAGCAGGCACCATCCGTCCGGACAACTCGGGTCTGCGAACGGTGGTCGTGAGTTGCCCCGTCACAGCGGCCAAAAAAATTAAGGAGGGCAAAAGGCTCCTGGTAGGTTGGGTCTCGGCGCAGGTTAAGCTGCTCGAGGTCCGGCCTCTGAGGTGCTACCGCTGCCACGTGGGCCACCACGTAAGCGTTAAATGCACCTCGGAGGTTGACCGCAGTGACCGCTGCTTCCGCTGCGGTCAGCCCGGTCACAAGGCCGGTACGTGCACTGGCCCGCTGCACTGCGACGCATGTGCGGCGGCTGGCAAGCCGGCCAATCACCGGGCCGGGAGCAAGGCCTGCTCCCCGCCTACCAAACCCAGGGGCAAGGGCAGGCCCTCCGCCGCCCCCGTCGTTTCCACCGCCGCCACTGTGGCAGTCGCCACTGCCACCGCCGCCGCGGTCAGCGCCGGCTGTAATGCCGCCAGGGAGGAGGTTGTAATGGATTGCCATTAATGAATCCATTCCGCCTCCTCCAGGCGAACATCAACCACTGCGCCGCTGCTCAGGATCTCCTGCTCCAGAGCATGGCGCAGTGGTCGATCAATGTCGCCGTAGTCTCCGAGCCGTATTTCGTCCCGCCCAGGGATCACTGGGTGGCGGACTTGGACGGCTCGGTGACCATCATCTCGTCGGCCGCCGCCGGTACCCCGACTCTCGAGAGCGCTCGAAGAGGCCGGGGTTGTGTCGCAGCACGGTTCGGAGAGATCGCTGTGGTGGGCGTGTATTTCTCTCCGAACCGAACTCTCGCCGAGTTCCACAACTCCCTTAGGGAGTTGGTCGCCGTCGTCGTCGGGTTCCGTTCCCTCCCCGTACTTGTCCTCGGGGACTTCAATGCCAAAAACTTGGCTTGGGGTTCCCGGTTCACTGACGTTCGGGGTAGGATGGTGGAAGACTGGGCTCTGGAGACAGGCCTAGTCGTCCTGAACCGGGGTTCTGTCCCCACGTGTGTGCGGATGCAGGGTGAATCGGTGGTGGATATCTCGTTCGCCAGCCCCGCTCTGTCACCCCGTGTTGTTGACTGGCGCGTTATGGAGGAGGTAGAGACGTTTTCTGATCACCGGTATATCCGGTTCAACGTCTCCGCCGAGTCCGCGGACCCGCCAGTCAGACAGGCCCCATGTGGCCCGCGTTGGGCGCTAAGACAGTTGGACCGGGAGCTTTTCCTGGAAGCCGCAATCGTGCAGGCCTGGGTGATCCCACCGGACAGGCCTGCCGACATCGACGAAGAGGCAAGATGGCTCCAGGACGCCATGTCCAGAATATGTGACGTGGCGATGCCCCGGGTCCGGCCAGGTCAGCGCAAGCGCCAGGTGTACTGGTGGTCGCAAGAGCTGGCTGCTCTGCGCAATGCGTGTGTAGCTGCGCGCCGCCGGTACACGAGGCACCGCAGGCTCCGTATCCGCGCTCCAGACGCGGAGGTAAGAGAGGCGGAGTTGTACGAGGGGTACAAGGTGGCGAAGGCCGCCCTCAAGGCGGAGATTTGGCGGGCTAAGGAAGAAGCCCGCCGGACGATGCTGGAGACTCTGAACAGAGATCCATGGGGGCGCCCCTATCGGATGGTGCGTGATAAGCTCCGCACGTGGGCTCCCCCACTGACTCAGAGTCTCCGGCCAGAGATCGTAGAGGAAGTAGTCGGCACCTTGTTTCCCCGACTACGGAGGGGTTTCACCCCTCCATCCATGACTCCGCCCCCTGCGGTGCCCAATGCGGGCCACAGTGACGACGACGACGACATCGTTCCGGAGGTGACCGAGGCAGAACTGAGAGCGGCGGTGCGCCGGATGGGCGCCAAGAACACCGCCCCAGGACCCGATGGCCTACATGGCAAGGCGTGGGTCCTGGCCTCGGAGGCTCTCGGGCCTCGATTAATAGGTCTCTATAGCGCATGCTTGGAGAGGGGCCAGTTCCCACTTCAGTGGAAGACGGGAAAACTGGTCCTCGTGAAGAAGCCGGGGCGCCCTGCGGACTCTCCATCCGCGTACCGGCCCATTGTGCTGCTCGACGAGGTGGGAAAAGTCTTCGAAAGGATAATTTCGAACCGCCTCGTCGCGCACTTGTCCGGATCTGGGCCGGACCTCGCGGATGGCCAGTTCGGCTTCCGCAGAGGGCGCTCCACGGTGGACGCCATCATGCGCGTAAGGGACCTCACGACGGGGACTGCAGTGTCCAGGGGTAAGGTCGTTGTAGCGGTGTCTTTGGACATCGCCAACGCCTTCAACTCCCTACCCTGGAGCTGCATACTGGAGGCACTCCGGTATCACCGGGTTCCTACCTACCTCCGTCATATAATCGAGGCCTACCTGACAGACAGGTATGTCATATACCCCGGTCACCAGGGCGAATGGAAACGGCGAGAGATGTCGCGCGGTGTTCCACAGGGTTCGGTTTTGGGACCGCTCCTGTGGGATATCGGTTACGACTGGGTGCTGCGCACCGACCTCCCGAACGGCGTCGGCGTAATATGTTACGCCGACGATACGCTAGTGTTAGCGCACGGGAGGTCGCACCAGGCGGCGGCCAACTTAATGGCGAGAGCGGTTGCGACAGTTGTTGACAGGATCCGGCAATTGGGACTCGAGGTGGCGCTCCACAAGTCCGAGGCCATGTGCTTTCATGGCCGCGGGAACGCGCCACCTCCGGGTGGGTCCCAAATAACGGCGGGAGGAGTTTCCATCGGCGTCGAGACGACGATGAAGTATCTAGGACTCGTCCTCGACAGTCGATGGAACTTCGTGGAACACTTCCGACGTTTGGCTCCTAAGTTGGAGCGGACGGGGGCTGCGCTTAAGCGGCTCCTGCCAAACCTCGGGGGGCCAAATGCCTCCTGCCGGAGGTTGTACGCGGGGATCGTGCGGTCCATGGCCCTCTACGGCGCCCCTGTGTGGGCGCCGAACCTGATGCGGCGGCCAGCTCGGGCGCTGCTCACGTCTCAGAGGGTCATGGCCATCCGGGTGATTCGTGGATATCGCACGATCTCCGGGGAGGCGGCGAACCTCCTTGCCGGATTACCGCCGTGGGATTTGGAGGCGAAGGTGCTCGCGCGCGTGTTCAGTTTGCGCGCCGACGCGTGTCGCCGGGGCGAAACTCCATTGCCGCGCCAGATAAGTGCGTGGCGGGACGAGCTCCGGCGCGATCTCATGGCGGAATGGCAGCAACGACTGTCGCAACCGAGGGCTGGGCTCGCTGTCATCGCAGCGGTAAGTCCCCTCTTTGAGGAGTGGCTAGAGAGGCGCCACGGCGTCCTCACCTACCGCCTAACGCAGGTGCTTACCGGACATGGGAGTTTCGGTAGGTTCCTGTTCCTTATTGGGCGGGAGGAAACGCCCGGGTGTCATCACTGTGAGGACCGCCCGGAGGACACGGTAGAACATACGGTGGCGGTGTGCCCTGCGTGGGCTGAGCACCGCCAAGTCCTCAGGGATGTGGTCGGCGACGGCGACCTCTCGCGCCCGGCACTGGTTCAGGCCATGGTGCGGAGCGAGAGGGACTGGGATGCCGTCTCCTCCTTCTGCGAAGCAGTCATGCTAGCTAAGGAGGAGGCGGGGCGCGTGAGAGAACAAACCTCCTCACGCCCCAGCCGTCGCGAAAGACACTCCGGGCGTAGGGGATCCCGAGACGATCTCCGGCCACCGTAAGTGCGGGCCTGCGGACGGCGAGCAAGGGTAGCTCACCGCCCGAACAGAACCAGACCCGTGCGTGCGGCGCGTCGCGTTCCGCGCGCGCCTCAAAGAGCCATCAGACCACCACAGATGGGGCCCAATAGGGCTGATGCCTGATCCGGAGCTGCGGACTACCTAGCGGGTTTACCGGGGCTCCGGCTCGAAAAGCAGGAGAAGGAACGGGGTGGTTTTTAGTCAGTAAGAGTCTGACACTCCCTCTCGCCTCGCCCAAGGCGAGAAAAGTCATTGGATGATTTTCCCCCTCAAAAAATAAAAAAAAAGCAACAACAATAAAGGAGGAATCAGAAATAGCGATATATTGTCTACTCCAGACTCTCAACAATGTGTACTAATGCAATACTAGACAACGTCTGGCTGCTCACTTAAGACACCCTTCTTGACAATTTAGCAGCTTTAATTTCCACGACCGCAGTAAATGTAGCGTAAACTGATACAAGACAAACACACGCGAAGCACAAGAATCTGTTATTTAACACGATAGAGAGAGAAAGTCTATAAATTATATAGCTACCTCTCGTTCTTGCATAGAACAATAATGTGAAATGCAGTACGAAGTGTAGGGTGACATCGTGTGAGGGTGAAGCGGGTCTAATCGACCCGCCACCGCGATAAACAGGGCCGCGTGCACGCCGATTTAGTTACGCACTGTAATGAATCTGCGCGGTTGCATTTTAGGGTTAACACTAATATTATCGCCATTAGTTAATAGTTCGTTTCGTACTAGGGAGAGGAGGATGCAAATGGTGCTGATTTTAAATTTAAACCTTAATGTCTTTAGTAGTGATTATATTTTAGTTTACAAATTAAGT
The DNA here is from genome assembly GCF_023101765.2 of Spodoptera frugiperda. Lineage (NCBI taxonomy): Eukaryota > Metazoa > Arthropoda > Insecta > Lepidoptera > Noctuidae > Spodoptera > Spodoptera frugiperda. The sequence goes on along the minus strand of NC_064241.1, from coordinate 5,811,262 downwards.
TAAGTCTGTGGTTCTTAAATTGAGCCTTACACCCCTTGTTTTATGGGCGCTTACGCAAATCGATATTCTTTCTTCACGACTAATGTATGAATGTTTTTGATTTATGCCTGAATGCTCTGCCATGATCTTAATTATCCTAAGTCTATTTGTCTATTTGCAAGACTAATCAACAACAACTAGTTAAACTAACCTTTGAACATAAATTGTACACATTAGTACTATAATATTTCACGCAATACCTTCGTCTTTACAATAACAACCTTTCAACACATATACACTTACATAAATCTCACTAAACTTGCTAAACACAACTCATAATGCACCTAACATGAGCTATTACGTATTTCCCTTCAAAACTGAAGCGTGGGCCAGGTGCTAATTAGCTGGCTATGTTATTACACGTCCAAGTAAATAAAGAGATAGATGCCACGTGACCGGGACGAGCGTGCAGAACTCCATAACCTTAAATCAGGAACGGGGCACTAATTGCTTAGAAAACATTAGCGCTGTTGTAAGTTGTGCGGTCTAAGTTATAAGATTTTGCGTTTAAAGTGACTGTTTGAATTTTTTACTAAAAAATCTATTTAGCAAAAAAATACACTGATGTATCATTTAACTTCATTTATTTGGAAATACGAGTATACTCAAATCTGAATCTGTGAATCTTGAGTAGATCATGATCATGACCATTTATTTTACATGACCTGCGCATTTGCCAGATGTGGGCGCTTCTTAAGTTTCTTTAATCTATTATCTATTTATTTTATTCCTAATCTAACTTTCATTTTCATTTACTATCCAAAATGTGTCACATATCTAAATAGAATAACAGACGTAGAGAAAATATGACTAAAGTTTTATTGAATAAGTTTTACAATTCCAAAGTATTTTTTTACAAAAGCTATTATAGACCTTATGTCATTTTGATAAAGTATGAAACGTATTCAGTAGAATGGATGAAAGTTAGACTGGAAATAAATCATCCACGGCCGAAAAACTTTTAATAGTGTTGAAGTCGAGTGTGCCTTATAAATGGATTATTTGCGTGTCGCCTAACAAGTACCTAGTTAGTTCTTGAAAATTTTACTATGAATAAATTACATTTCTTTATTTTGTAATGAACCTTATTTTATTTTATTGCTTGAAAAAAATTACTACCAACATCAATGTCAACTAAAATTGGGTTAGCGAATAGAATTTCAAATAGGTACACGACTCATTACTAAAAAAATATTCTCATAATTTAATTGACCAACGTTTATATAAAACAACGTTATAGACCAGTAAAGAAGGCCAGTAATGTAAAACGCTACAAGGCAAATAGGTACTATAAAGAGTTCAAAAGGTTTGTCGTAAAAACACCAATCATTGAAAACAATAATTCAGTGCCACGAAATTGTAGCTTAATTTTCATAACAATTTAAGCTAATACAAAGCTCGCTACCGCCTATAACTTGGACCATCGCGAACCAGACTTGCATTTCACAGGACTTTGTTTATGTGGAGGCACAGATAATTTTATTCCCCTCATGTATCCCACTAGGGTCGATGGGTCGAAGGGATGTTAGTTGCGTAAACGATCTCTGCCCCGGACAATTTGATTCGTAATAAATTTATGTTTTATTTCAATGTCAGTCACACTGTTTGCCCTTTTGATGGTGCTAATTGTATTGGATTTGTTAGGATTAGAACTGGGTTTGGGATTAATGAAGATCTAGTTTTGGTGTGTATTTTTATATACTTTGTTTGGATGTTTTTGTTTGAGGCTAATTTTGCATGAATAAATACTATACCAACAGCGAAGTACCAATACTAATAATGTATGAAAATCGAAGAAATTAAAGGTATTTTTTTTTCAATTTAAATAAAATTGGTACTTCCCCATCGATATATAGAAAAGCATGTGTGTAAAAATAATACTAAAATTAGTTTCCCGATTCAGTTTTGTTGTTGATACTCAAATAGCTACGCTAATACGTATACATTACATAATTCTTTTGATCTTTAAGTAAAAGTCAATCAAGTTAAACCTTTTCTATTATTTTAACGTTACTGCCACTAACTTCAAATAACAAACAAAACATATTTCTCCACTGAGATATGCAAAACGATCTACAATCAGAACACAATAAATATAATCGCATGGCGAACCACACTAACTCAGGCGCATGGCAGAAAAACAATCGTCAAAATATTGCCATAAATCGCAATAGTAATGTGTTAACCGCCAGTTATAGTGACACACCTAAAAATATTATTCATAGGCATGTAAATTCACCGAAAACAAGGTGTAGTTAAAACAATATTTATCTTAATAATTAGTTTAACCCGAGTAAGTCGCGGTTCATTTGATAAAGGTGCGTGTAAATGAGCGGTCGACCGTCGCGTGATAACAGCGCAGTGTATAATAAATTAAAACATAATTGTGTTATCGTGACCCCAAGGTTTTATTTTAGTTGACGAAATGAAAGGCTGTTGGGGAATTAAATTCGATTTTTTTGTTGAATATACCATTCCGTGGGTATATAAAAGGAATTTTCTTTGTTGAATAGAGAATGAAGTTGATGTTTCGTTTTCCGTGTAATTAATTAAATGACTCATTATAAACGCAATAAAAACTGAATTCGAAATTATAGTAGGATTATTTTCATATCAGTAAGAATCTACATAATAATAAAATTGTAGTATCTTAGAATAACTCACCCATGGTATAAGGATAGTAACTAAATCCAGCTTCCAAATATTTAGTGACAAAAGAATTTGACTTTATATATATTCAATTAGATCAGAAAGGTCGAATTGAGAACCTCCTCCATTTTGGGAAGTCGGTTAATATAATTTATAAGTGCCAGTCTTACCGTCTGTACTTTTGTAAAGCTGTTTGCTGCGTGCCAACGTGCAGATTCCTATGGAGAAGAACAAGTAAGAAACTTGCCACAGATTACTCACCTTACGATTACCATATCTTAGATAATAGAAAATAATTATTACAGTTAAACATTATTATTCATTGCAAAATTATAGATAAATTAAACTGATTTTGTATTACACTTATTTATAACTTTGTAACTGTCTGTAGCGGGTTTAGTAACGAAATATTAATTATGTCATCGTTTTCCTTAGTGAGATGTGGTACAGTATACCTTAGGTATTAGGTATGCTATTCTTGGTAGCGTAATCCAAGAAATTAGTTGTAGCTGAATAATTGAATAAGATTGGCTTGGATAACATAATGTTACTTGACTGTAAGAAAATCAATAAACTGAAGAATTTTTTCATAACACAAAATCAATTTCGACAGCAATAACCGTGTAATATATTCCCTTTTCAGGGAAACAACGCATAAATATTATTCCAAAATATGTAAATATACAATATATATTCAGTTGATGAATGGCTCAATACGGTTATAGGGTGTAGCCAACAATCGGCGCCAGAATGCTCGCGACAATTGCCTAAGGCGGCCAATCTGCACCTGTAATACACCACGACATTTCACCGACTAGAAGGAAATGCATTCACCTCTGTCCCATATTTCACGTGCAAAATCAATATGCAAATAAGTAGCGAGCGGTATGTCAGACTATTGTGCGGTACAGTAACAACTTAGCCAACTTTAACCGGTCTAAACTGGTTACCGCTAAATTTGTGGCTTTTGCATGCTATTGAAATTTACAGCTTAAACTTCCCCGCCGGCGTTGTCTGCGCCTAGTTAGCTTTACAGACGTGTTCTTGAACTAAGGAAAATTGAAAAAGTAATTCCGAAGTTTCATAGTTGCATGCAAATTGTAATTCTGTCGCAGCACGATTTGAATTGCTTTTTCATTGGCAATTTTATTTCTTAGTTTGAATTGGAAATGTTAGTAATGTAAATGATTAGAATGAAAGTTATATTGCACACATACTTTATAACATTAAGTTTTAAACTTAACTCATGTTAATCTTTACTTAACACATAAATCAGATATGGAACCGAATACAAGAATAGAAAAATCGAAAATATGTCACGAACAAAAATAGTGACTGTATTAAAAGACCAGAAAGGGAAAGGAAGAAAAAATTTCACCCTCGACAATATCTCGTCTATTTTTGTGCGATACATCCCAAAAATATTAAAAACTACTTACAGTGCGGATGTCTCCATTAACAACGGTGTTCTCCCCTCAGCTGTCATTGATTGCTTTTGATTGCGTACATGTTTGTTACATTGTTTTTATTGCTTTATCTCCAAAGCTTTTAAAATGAAATCAATACGAACTACATATACGATCCATCACCCTGTAAATTTAAGTAACTATAGAGTAATTAGCAAAAGCTATATTTTATGGCAATAATAAATTATGTACCTACCTTAATGAATGTTTAATTTTGGACATAAACGACAACTCTATAAATGCTTAGATTTGCAATCCTAATCTTGCTGAGATTAGCAATGATTTACTTAATTATTCAAGTTTAGTTATACAATGTGATAGGCGTGGGACTTCTAACCCGTTAAGGCTGAGTACTACATCTAATTTTATCGACAAAAAATAATATGGGGTTGAACCACTAATTGAAAATATAGGAAAATAGTGATTTTTTCGGTAAGAATAATTCACAAATTATTTTTTTTCTCACCAAAACATTATCAAACATATGAAAAAAGTAATGAATTAGTTAGCCAAGGTTATTAGCTACCGTTTGTCGTCTTTTTTTTTGTTTCTACGACGCATACAACCATTGATATCAAAAAAAGTAAAAAAAATATTAAAATGGCCATAATTTTTAGGGGGAGGGGATTCGACCCCTTCGACCCAGGACTTTTGTCGTTAAAATTAGATGTAGTATTCAGCCTTAACGGGTTAGAAGTCTCGCCCCTATCACATTGTATGTTGAAACACCTATAAGCAAGAGTATTGTTACCAAACACAAAGGATGAAATCATTCACACAATTTGTGTTCGACGTAAAGTGAGGTGGAGTGGCCATTTTCGGGCTTGTGGTCACGTTCAGCGGTGCGCCATCCACGCACTCTCGACCACGTCCAATGGCATGCACGACACACTGCAAACATAATGCTAAGTGAATATGTGAACAGCTACTAGTAGCAATGTCTACAAACCCGTCTACCACAGTTATGGCCCAGTACGCGGCAACACTAAATAATTCATCACAAAATTTTCGACCCGCAAACTTCCATTCACCAAGTTCTTTCGGTAGCCAACATAATCCCAAGACAGTATTACATTGTTGAAACTTGCAATTTTTTCGCGGCTCCGTACCCAACCATGTAAGTTAGTTCCACAAGTTGTCACATTATTCTTGGGTGCAGCGACGACAGAGCCAAAAATAGACGCCCTAAACTTTTTAATAGGTGCAGCGCCACTTTGAGGATGCCGAACAGGGCGGCGCCTTTTCTGTCTCCGCGACGACTTTTATGACTTTCAGCAAATTGCTGCCTTCTCATTTGAATATAGTCTTGAATACGATATTGTGTTTTATTGCTCGGGTTGAGTCATGTGGTTCAGTCAATGTCTTGAAGAACTCAACGGCCTCCATTGATGTTTCCTCTATTTCCAATTTGTACGGTTTCATTCATGTTTTTCCTATGTGATACAGTGATACATAAATATTGAGGCACCGGCCAGGGCTAAGCGACATTTTTTTACGTTTTCGAGTAATGTACGTATGCGGAAATATCTAATTTTTCTCCATCGAATGATGTGTATTACTCAATATCGCAAAATCGGTCTTTTGGACGGAAGGCATCGATATTTATATTTCACTTATTTCCTTTTTTCATTCTTATTCCATTAATCCTAACACCGGACCTACTTTTAAATTCTGTGATTATTATCTCTCGACATTTTCAGTAGTCCGTTTATTTTGATTTTTCGTTGAGATGTTTTGACTGCTTCCAACAGAAGCTTACACTTTGGTTTCAAACTAAACGGGCTACAAACTGGCAATTTTACAGGTTAATCCCATTCATAAAACTTGACGATTAAAGCATTATACTTCTCATTTGCCTATAATTTTAGTAAAGAATAGTTAAAATGTAATGTTTTAGAATCTATTGCTTTCAACAAGCCACACGTTTTAAGCAAGAAAATGTTCCATTCAAATTCATTCCCATTCAATAAATTATAAGTTTAAAGTTTCTGGGAAGTGAAACTATTTCGCTTACTTCGTGCTTTATAGGTAATAATGTTGAACATTCTCAATGTATTATGTATGGAGCCATTTATTCTATCGCCATGTGAGTGATACTTAATGCTGTCATTATTTTAGCTTTGAAGTGAACACAGGTTATATTATTTTCTAATGTGTTTTGTGGCAGATTTCTTACTTATACTTATCTTTTAGGAAATTGTTTAAACGTCTGTATTTATTCCGTGGTTAAAGTGTATAAATTAAGAGTCACATGCCACTCTAAATACAGTGCTAATACGATTAGAACTTAAAACGGGATATTTATCATGATCAAGGCTGAAGTTCATCCGTAATCATGACGCTTGCAACAATGCCGAAATATCGGAAACTCACAAAATCTTATGGAAATGGTAAACATCCCATTGTAAGTTCTAATGATATTACTAGTGACCATGTCAGTTTCAAAACTTATAGTGCTAATACAAAATATCTTTATAAATAAGAAAATCTCATAGCATTTTCAGGTCAATTAATCTAAGCCACAATCTCTTGACTTAAACACTCAACTGACTCCAACCTCTAACCTTGAAAACCAACCATCCATTCCACCATCAAACACACCGTAATTAAAATCTCCAGAGCAACATAAATTCCCACACAACTCCACTATCGGCAGCAGTCAGCGGTTGACAGCATAATAATATACCATTGAACTTAAGCCACAAGTTAGCAGACGTTAACTCAGATAACTTACCCGGGTATCGGGTGCTAAGTCAGACCAACTCCCGAACTGAACGCTTTGCGGGACTAAACTTTATCCTCCAGTTTATCCAACCTCTCCACCTTGTACGTGTTTCGTATTCATAAATACTTCATTAGCTAAATTATATAAGAGTACTTTGTGGACCAAATTCTTGCTAAATTATACAAGAATACTTTGTGGAGCAAATTCTTGAATTTCTTTCCTAATTAGGCTTAAGTAAGTCATGTGGAATTTTATTTTGGGTCACTGTAATTTCAAACGGCTTAGCTTTGTATTCGTTTCACTAACACCTTTCACGACCAGTATATCAAATGGTGTTGCTGTTTATGCCTGACTTATTATAAGCTTGACTTCCGATCATAACTTCTTAGTTTCAAATAAAACTACCTATAACAGATCTAAATGTGAACATAAACACGGTTAACAGCGATTATTTTTAGATCTAGGATTAGATAAAATGTATTTAAAGTTTATGATAGGTTTTATTTACAATTCCTTTTAAAATATAGCCAATAAACACCTTGATCCTTGTACGTCGAAGCTATAAAGACAAATCACAATATTGTGATAGTATTAGGCGTAGATAATCTAGGCGTTGTAGATCCCAGCTATTATGGCGTGCGACAATACAGGTAATGGGGCTAAATGCCCATTACAACAACTATTGAACGGATTCGCATTACGGCTCAATGGGGTATTAAGCGGAGCTATAACAATTCCTAAGGTGATCCTAATCGCGATAACGTCAATACAATACTAACAGTCTAACACTTTAACTATTAACATCACAAAACAAGAAAAATCTTTCCTAAAACTACGAAAAAAGAAACGCATCTAATAAAAATTAATCAACATTCAGAAGACACCACTATCCATAAACAAGACGAACCTAATAACCATAAGACAACTAATAACAATAACATTACTCACAGTAATCCCAAAATTGATAATGGAAAAGGTTTTATTGCCATACAATATGATTCGGACAATATAAATCCCAATACACAAATAGCTTACGGCAATATATCAGATACTCTAAATATAATACCGTACTGTGATTCGGAACTAATGTCCACAAGGCTTACAGTATTGTAATCCCTACTAATGGTGCTGGACACTGCACAGGTAGACATAATACATATTGATTGTCCATTAAAGTACTTTTCATCGATCGAATCATCTTTCATTAATTTAAAAGCACGAAAGGGTCGTCGATGTTAAACGTTTTAAAATTTCTCGATTTATTGAAGCTGAAAGATTAATGGTAAGGTCTCCGATCAGTTTAACCCTTGCGCACTTTAAGTTCATTATTTTATTTATGTGCGTAACAACGGCGTTTTAATTCCATTAGTGTCTTTTATTTTGGTTTTTTTTTTGTATGTTCACTGAATTTGGGGTGAAGTATTTTTACTGAAGTAATTTACAATTAAAATATTATATAACTTTCGTAAGACATACTAAATTAATTATTATGTTATCGGCTAGTTTCAAGCCATGCTAGAGGCTCATATTCATGAGCAGTATTCCGCGCATACTACGCGGCGCGGAGGAGTATAGGAGCCGAGTAGAGCGCGTGAAACCGCGTGGAAGTAGCTAGTAATTAATATATTACTATTAAAATAACTACAATTTTAATATACCTACCTATGTAGTGTGGAGAAGTAGTCACTTCTCCCCTCTATTTAGTCAAATATAAACTTTCGGATAGAGATGGAATATGACTCAAAATATGTTTAAATCCAGAAACATAACCTAATCTCACCTACCGTAATATACTCGTCGAACATTGAACAGTGAACAACAGCATTGTTTTAACACGTTCAGCTTAACATAAACAGGAGTAAACAACTTGTCAGTTGAGCAGATACAAATATTTAATTCAGGATATTATCAAAGGAAACACGTACATAATTCTAAACAGGAACTTCGTTATCCTTGCGACTGGTATAAGGAGCCTTGTACAACTCATATACTTGTGCTGAATGATACGAACAGAAGTTCAGCTCTAACTTCTACCACAGAGTAAAGTAAGAGATAATTACACAGAATCTTGCTTTTGGTACCTATGTTGAGATTTGGCTATGGAATCATGTCTAATTATAGAAATATAAAATAGTATTTAAAAATAATATCTGGACGCCAATAATATTATATGATATGATGCCATGATATTCCAAAAAAGTTGAAGTACCTTGTATAATGGCTGGCTGGCAGATGACACAAGTCACGTAAATCACTTTGAATTGCTAGCCTTTTTTTGGTTTTTCATAAATTTCTCAGTAGTAGTACGGAGTCTGGAAATGTGCAAATAGTTAATTGTGAAAAGCGGGTGTAAATTTTACAGTGGCAATATGTGCCGTAATGTGCACCTCTGCCTACCTCTTCCCGGATAAAAGGCGTGACGATGACTTTACGATCTTTAGCTAGTATAATAATTACCACTAATGCAAAAAAGTATTGTTGCTCTATTTTTGCATCCAAAAGAAATGTTCGATTCAAAACCAAAATTGACAACCCTGTGACGTCATTCACAAGATCAAAGACGTTTACCCACTGTATGTATTTACTTACACATACCTACTGTGGGTTCTACTATCATGTATTCAGCACGAAGTAAATATAATTTAGACCTCGTTAAGTAAACACCTCTCTGTCTTTCTGTTTCTGTCTCGCTCGTGACACTGGCAACATATACCGCGCTTAGTTTTAATTACACGTACAGTAAGGGAATTACTCTTGCAAACTTATACTGATGGTATACTAGAAGCTATAATAATTGTGTAGTATGTATTAAAATGAGATAGGGTATGTGCCTCATAAACAGAACAGAAGGTGAATGAACTCTTTAAATAGAAATTTAGTAATTTGATGAGAAAATAATCGAAGATGAAAAAGCGATCCTCATCATCAGCCGTCCTAATAAATCATAATCTTCAATACTTGGGAGACGTTTACTTATTGAAAATTTTGAGAATGCTTCGTCTCTCGATGATTGATATTCAGTCAGAAAATTGAGTTTCAGATTTCGATAAACAATAAGAAGTTACTAATAGTAATTAAAGCCTTACTCGAGTAAAAACATAAAGTTTAACCAAAACAGAAATACTATAAGATTAATTCAATACAGCACATAGGAGACATTCTATACTAACCAAAAACAGTAGAATAATGTATACAATTTTCTTATACAGTCTTTTTTTTTTTTTTTTTTTTGATGACGGGGGAAACCTTCAAAAGGCGCCTAGCTTTTTGGGGAGAAAGACTAGGGAGTGTGGGATTTTTACCTCACTAAAACCACCCCGGTGGCCACCTTCAGCACCGATAAGGGGCACCGAGACCTCTAACTAGACCTGCTCCGGAGCCCCTATGGTGCAACGCCTGTTACGGCACATCCCTAGGGAGACGTGTGTCTCCCATGAGCCTTGCTGTGCAAGTTGCACGGCAGCACGTGACCACTGTGCCACCGTCTTCCCTGAGGTCGCTAGATGGGCACCTAGAGTCCCCACTTTAGGTACCCGCGACCCCAAAGGTCCGCCTGCAGTTGACGCAGGCGGGATTAGGCGTCAAGGCTGTTGCCATCTCGACGCCTTCTATGAGCAGGATCGGCCCTCTCGCGATCCCGCTCAGCAGCCTCCTTTTGGGACATTACAGTCTCACAAAAGGAAGCCACTTCCCTCCAATTTTCTGTATCTGCCAACATAGCCTTAACTACTGCTGGCAGAGACAAATCTCGCCCGATCCTGGCGACAAGGACCCGCCGCTCAGAGGCCCACGCTGGGCACTCCTCGAGCGTGTGCTGTGCGGAATCCAAGTCACCTCCGCAATGGTGACAATTAGTTGTGGCCTCTCGCCCAATCCTGTTCAGGTACTCACCGAAGCAGCCATGTCCAATCAGCACCTGAGTGAGCCTGAAGGAGACGCGCTCCTCTCTCTTCAGCCAGGCTTCGAAGTGCGGCAAAATGGCTTCGACAACGCGCTTGCGTGAGTACTCCGGCTGTTCAAGCCGCTCACGCCACCGCTCGAGCGCGTGTCGCCTTTCTTGCCGCCTCAGCCTTACGAACGCCACTCCTGGCACGCTACCGCCATTTCGGCGGACAGTGCGGATTTGGTTATACACCTTCGCGTCCATATCCGCCAGGATATCCAACGGCGGAAAGCGAGCCAGGAGAGTTGCCGCCTCAAAGGACACCGTTCGGTATCCTCGTGCGATACGGATGGCCATTTTCCGCTGCAGACGATAGACTTTCGTTCTGCAACGTCGGACGCCTGACAGTCGAGCTGACCAAACAGGCGCCCCGTAAAGGACCATCGATCGCACGACACCCGCGTAGAGGCGGCGAACTTCTTCTCGAGGTCCCCCAATGTTTGGCAGCAGTCTGTGCAGAGCACCCACTGCCTTCTCAACTCGGGGGACCAGGCGTTCGAAATGCTCTTCGAAGCCCCACCGACCATCCAAGGTTAGGCCTAAATACTTTATATATCGGCCTACCTGGACTTGCGCATCTCCAACATGAACCGACGAACTGGGCGGCTCCCTGGTTCTCGGCAGCTTATGGAACCATAGTGCCTCGGTTTTGTGAGGTGCTATTTCCAAACCCAGTGCGCGGATTGAGGCCACGACTCTTGCCACCCCGAGCTCAGAAAGCCGGATGGTCTCTTCAAAGGTTTTCCCGCTGGCCATTACCAGAGTATCGTCTGCGTAACAAATGACGTGGACATCAGCGGGAAGTTCAACACGCAGGACCGCGTCGTAAGCCAGGTTCCACAATAAAGGCCCCAATACAGATCCCTGTGGAACCCCACATGTTATCTCCCTCCGCTGAACGCTACCGTCCCGGCCCACATAGCGAATGTGCCGGTCGCGCAGGTAAGCCCCGACGATATTTTGCAAATAGGGAGGAATCCCGTGATGAACAAGGGCCTCCCTTATTGCTTTCCAGGGTAGCGAATTAAAAGCATTGACGATGTCTAAGCTTATCGCCAACGCAACGCCACCCCGGGTTACTGCCTGATCCGACAGCGAGCGGACACGGAGTATTGCGTCTATGGTAGAACGCTGCTGCCGGAAGCCATATTGACTCTCAGAAAGGTCGGGGCCGACTCGCGACAGGTGCCCGACGAGCCTTTCAGCAATCACTCTTTCAAAGAGCTTGGAAACCTCGTCGAGCAGGCAAATGGGACGATATGCAGAGGGAGACTCCGCGGGCCTACCCTGTTTCTTCAATAGGACCAATCCGGCTTCCTTCCAATGGGTGGGGAACACGCCTGATTGCAGGCAGCTGTCGAACAACCGCCTCAAGCGATCCCCCAGAGCATCCAGAGCCAATACCCATACCCGACCATGAACACCATCCGGGCCAGGTGCGGTGTTGCGAGCGCTTAGTCGGCGTACGGCTCGGTCTAACTCCCCTTCAGTTACCCCCTTGTCAGAGGACCAGTCTGATGGTAGGGGCAGTGAGGGGCTGTCTCTCACTACTGGAAAGAGTGTGTTTATGACCCTTTCCAGCAGGTCTGGATCCATGGTCTCCGTTAGGGGAGGAACCCATGGGCGGAGTTTACCCATCACCAGACGGTACGGTCTTCCCCAAGGATCCCTGTCCAGCCCCTCGAGGAGTTCTCTCCAGGACCGAGACTTGGCATCTGCAATGGCACGTTGGAGTGCCATAGTTGCCTCCCTATACGCTCTATAGGCTCTGGTTACTTGCTCTTCGGTAGCGCTCGGTTGTCTTCTACGACGGGTGCGCTGGAACTGGCGTCGGTATCTAAGACAGGCAGAACGTAGTTGTGCAATGTCTTCCGACCACCAGTAGGCTGCTCCAGGACGCTGGCTGCACCTGATTCGGGGCATAGAGGCGTCACAGATTGACACCATTTTGTCCCGAAACCAGACCGCCTCCCTTTCCGGATCGGGCGAGATTCCCTGGGAAGTATCCTCAGGCCAGGCAACGACGTTGGCAGCTGCGATGAGCATATCTCGATCGAGCTTTTTGAGGGCCCAACGTCGTGCCGGTGGGTTAGAATTTGGACGACTACGATTATTAGATGGGCTACCTGCCACATCAAATACAATGTGGCGATGGTCAGAGAGCGTGACCATCTCCTCAGCTACCCTCCAATTTATTATTTTAGACGCTAAAGAAGGGGTAGCCCATGTGAGGTCCACAATTGACTCCCCCTGCCATCGGACGCAGGTAGCAACAGACCCCCGATTTAAAAGTCGAAGGTCAAGTGAAGCCGCCCAATCTTGCACTACGTGTCCCCTAGGTCTGTCCCGGGTGTTACCCCACGCTCTGGAATGAGCATTAAAATCTCCCAGGACTAAAACTGGACGGGGTGCGCATTTGGACCGAATGCAATTAGCTACCCTATCCAGATAACCTTCGAATTCCGAGAGAGAAATATTTGGAGACACGTAGCAACCCACCACGGCTATTGGTCCCCACTCCACAGCAACAAATCCTTGCCCCGTGTCTAACAAGGAGCAGTGAGGGTCGCCACTTCCACCAGCCCAGTAAACGGCAACGGAATCCATGGTATCACGAAACCAGCGGGGGTGGTCCCCGAGACCATAGGGCTCCGCTACCACTGCCAACGCAACTGACCACTCCGCAATGGTTTGGAAAAATAAATTCTGTGCACTGCGGCAATGGTTCAGATTGCACTGAAGTACTTTTAAGGCTGGGAATGTGACGTATCCATTGCCTCCATTGGACTTGCACCGGGTAGTGCAGCCGACGACGCCTGTGTTGGGTTCTTGTTGGATCCCTTTTTCCTTTGTGGGTTACAAGCCTGGCTCCCAAGACGATGACCAGCTGGGCGACCCTGGTCCGAGCATACTGGGCACCGTAGAGTTGGCGATGTGCACTCACGAGCTTTGTGGGCACCCCCGCAGGCGTAACACTGTGCGCTCCGGTCCGTAGCACTAGTGCACTTACGCCTGACATGTCCTGGCTCAAAGCAGCGGTAGCACATCATGCGACGTGGCTCTAATACCTCTACCCTCACTGATGTCCACCCTAGCAGCATGCGTTTTTCAGACGCAAGTTTTTTTAAGGCCGCTAGCGGGCCACGAATCCACACATGCCCCAGAGAAGTCGGGGGACGCCGAATTTCTCCAACCTTAACGTCTGAGGTAGAACATTCACCCGCTCTGGCAATAGCAGTTGCCACTTCTTCTGGTGTAACAGAGTCGTCTAGATCCATTACTCTTGCTTCTGCCATTTTGGTTGGACGACCAATTGTAACATTAAAGTTAGTGAGGACCTCCCGCATGCGACTGGCAAGACTATCAGCTTTTGCGTTACAATTCTCACCCGAAACCATGATCACGATTCCGCCATCAGCGGCACGTTTTTCACGGAGCAAATCTGCAGTGATGCCAAATTCCGCAATGTTAATTTGCCTTTTCGCTGCAGATAAGACATCTCCAAGGCCAACGGTCGCCCCTTCCTTTACGCATATGGTAATCGCTGCAGAAGTGGGAACTTTTGGCAGCTTAACCGGCCGTTTTTTCTGTGACACTCGAGTTTGTGTTACCGGAGCAGATGAAACATTTGGTTGTGGAGCGTTCGACTTTTTGGCTTTACGCCCCACCACCAAGGACCACGTGTTGTTTGTCTGAGAGGTCGCTATCTCCTGGTGCTTGTCCTGTCCAGATGAAGTGGATACAGCTGGCAGTTCTACCACTGCTGGAGTTACTGCTTTTCCCTTCTGTTTTCCCTTCTTCCTTTTTTTCTTCCCTATTTCTTTTGGCTTGGTTGTCGGCTCTTCCTGTATTGGTTGAGAAACCACTAATCGTCTTGTGTCCGAGGCAAGAGCTGGACGGATTGTCTTCTCTGGTAATAATCTACCTTCCAGAGCGGCTAGCTTTGCATCCATCATCCCTCCAATCTCGATGGCAATTGAACGTCGAAGCTGAGCCTCCACGTCAGGTGCCAGACCAGCTGGAACTGATAGAGTGGAAGCCTGTGAATTTGGATTCCCTCCATGTTGTTGGCTGGTTATAATGTTCAGCTGATTTCTCAGTCCCGCTACTATCTCTGTAAGGCTCGCAATCTGAGCTCGCAAGTCCGCGTTCTCCTTTGCCAGTTTCTCTAATGCCTTTTTGTCTGAGTCTGGCAACATCTCTGTTGCAGACTGTGCAGACTTGGCATCCTTCCGGGTTCGTTTACGTGCCCGTGTCGTAATTGACGCTGTTGAAACCTGCGACATGAATGACGTTTGCGAGCAATCTGACTCGCCGCTGTCACTCACCAGTACTCCCGATGGTGTAGCCGGTCGTTTAAATTGCGACCGAGTTCTCGTCCCCTTTACTACTACACGCGAACTGTTTTCGTCCGCATTCACCTCCTTATCGTCTTTTTTAATTTTATGTGTTTTCTCCATATGAGTCCCACGAGTATGGGGGATATATTAAGTCCGCCTAGGGAGTGCCCCCTGTCCCTAGGTAAGTGTACATTTAGTACCCAACTAGAGGGTCCACCGGTCCCCTAGCTGGGGGTGCGCTCGCGACTGACACTACTCCTCAGCCACGCATACCCTCGCCACGCACCAGAACTTGGTATTGGAGGAATTTTTTATAGAGGTTGTCTTCCTCGCGGTCCGGGCGATGAAGCCAAGACCCTCGTCCCGTTCCGAGTCATGAGACGTGACCATGATCTCTTCCCGGATTACGATCTCGACGGCTGCAGTCGAGGACAACCTGTGTCCCGACGCTACTCGTTGGCAGGGTGAGTGCACAACGAGTGCCGTCCTTGTTCATCCACCACTTTCTCTGCTTAGTTCAGAGAAACAGGTGGAGAATGGACGCCTCTGAGGCATAGACCTTATGCCAGCACAAAGCCTGTGCCTCCTAGAACCTAAACTGGTTCTCCCCTCCCGTCCAGAAGTTAGCTACAAGTAACATTCACCCTAACCCTATCACCCCATTAAGGAGACTATCACTTGTACCCAGGGTGCACCACGGGGAGGTCTTCTGGCACCGCACCCCTTCTTATACAGTCTAGCTTTTCCTGTAGTTCTGGACTTAAGCAATAACAATAGCACTTCCGAACAACGATGTCTACTCAAGCATTATTGTTATATTGTATGCAGGTACTGAATTTCCAACCCAAAACCAACTCTGAATATTACTAACAGCTTATGTAAAGCACCCTTCTGTGGTCATAAACGGTAACAATGAACTATAAAAGAGGCAATATACGATTTTAGTGCACTCAGAGAATTAATATTCCTTGTTAATATTTAGTTTTTCATAATATTACTCGACTTTGTATAGGTTCTTGGGTACTATTTGTATTTTATAAGTTAACGGTTCTTTAATGTGCTTTACGAGACGAGAATTTGCAGTACAACTGCAAAATTGAGGAATAATTATTACAGACATATTTACAGAAAAATGCCGTAATTTGTACCTCTGCCTACCCCTTCGAGGATAAAAGGCGTGACATTGCATTTAAAAAAAAATGGTTTATTTCATCCACTAGAGATAAGCAAAAACGCAATGAGCAAGAATGCAGATATTCATTGCGTTTATGTGAAGAGAAAAAAATGTATGGAACCTGGTACCTAATATATTTCTAAAATAAACCCGATCTAGAAATCCTCACCATTTTTTCGCTTCAGTAATGCCGTTGTCCACCGTCAAGTGTCCTTGAGCTGCAAAACTATTTCTTACTTGAAATTCTTGAATCCCCAAACGTACATAAGTAAATAGACTTGACGTCACCAGTTTGAAAGAACTTGACAACATTTGACCTTGCTAGGAATTCTTCGTACAATATTCACGTTTCTAGCTCTATGGGGGGCAAAAAGGTAGAATCTGCTACGATTTTTCCTTCTATCCTTGAATTTATAAAGTTTCATTATTTTTACAAAAGTTTTCAAGGACAATCTTTGTGAACCTTCATTTTTTGCTTTGCCAATCTTCCTTGTCATATCTTTTTTCAGATAAAATAGAAAAAATATTTTCTTGTTTGAGAATTTTGGTCATAAGTCCAATTTTGGTAATAAGTTGCCATACCACAGCCTAAAAGATGTATACAGAAAATTACAATAAGGAAGACATAATTTCTACAAAGATGCAACGTCATGCAACGTCACGCCTTTTACCCCGAAGGGGTAGGCAGAGGTGCACATTACGGCAACTTCTACTAAGAATAAACTGATAATTACATCAAAGAATTTGCGCGAATTCAAAAGTCACTAAAATAAAGTGCTTAAAATGTTGGTGCAAGTATCAACAATAATCTGCATTGTTACGGTAGCAAAACAAGTCTGTTACATAAGAAAAGGTCGTGTAACACCTTATGCCAATAAATTATAAGCAACAACACTCGATACTTGTTTACCAGACTTTACACAAATACCTATGTCTTACTCAAACTGAAAGTGGTTGTTGTCACACAGCCCTGTTACGAAATCAATCAATCTAGTTCGAACAAAACTTTGATACAATACTGTCGCAATAATCCTGTATCTAGACGTAATAAATATCGAATTGATATCTTGATGAATTTATTCATATCTCCGATTAGATATGCAATAAGAAATGCAGAAACTCATGATCCTGCTGACGTAATCAGCCCACGCCGAAATGGGAGGAGTATTCTGTGGTTGTACATTTCCTTGCACCTCTTATTAATGATTGTGAATATACTAGTCATTGTCCATGTTTGACTAGAAGCTGTGCTGATTTATTGCTTAAGTCTTTGACTGCCAATAGAAAACTGTTGAAGCCAAATCCTTGGTCGTCGGACCACCACTGGCGTGCAATGTGTTAATAATAAACAATAAACATAAAGTATTGTAAAATGACAATAAAATTTTAGTAGTTTCCAACGGGGGTTCACTTTTTTGTGCTCACCCAAAAATGCTGATTTCGCTTGTGATCCATTTGTACAATATCGAAATTTATAGTGACACAAGCTATTGAGCAGTCAATTTCCAACAGCTCCAATGATTTGGCTACTTTAGCACCAACCGCTGAAGACATAAACGTTTAATTCTCTATTTTTTTAATACCACCACTATGACAAGGCACCTCACGGCCCACCTGATGGTAAGTGGTTACCGTGGCCTATGAACGTTTACAACACTTGAGACATTACATGCGCTTTGCCAACCCTTATGAAACCTATTTATACCCTACATTTAACAAAAGCAATACGTGTTTCACATTCATATAAAATATTATACAATAAATAAACTTGAAAATATCCTCTAAAAATTCATCCTTCACCGTGAAAGGCAATCGGGCTACTTTATCTGATATGACATGTTCAAAGACTGCACCAGTAGCTTGGCAACGTCTTGGAAAATTGTTGAAATGAAATGTATGAGGGAGACTCAATAAAATTGCTGGATTTTTCAGTTTGGCTTTTTGATGGGTTTTGAGATATTGTGTTAGAATTATATGAAGTGTTTATTCTTCAATTTTATTGTTGGAAAAATGTTCCTTGTTTAGATTTTATCTACGAGTTGAGTATGTAAGAACTACTAGAGTATTTAATGTCAATTTTATTTATTTCACATTACACTGTTAATTTTTTTTTAGTTTAGTTTGTCTGTGATCATTGGCGAAATGATTATTGGCGCTTGACTTGTAGACTTGACTCATAGACATTAATAAACATGGTAAATATCCCGTCTTAAGTTCTAATGTTATGCTATTAAAGTAGTACAAAGGCGTACTTAATGTCTACGCATTTACTCTCAGTCGAACCTTTGAGTGGCTATTCATGGTTTTGTTGGAATTACTATAAATAAATCGTTTCGTCCATTATAATTACAAAATCTTGTATTATAACTAATTTCACAATACAATATCATAACCTGGGCACAACAGAATAATGGCTGGGCTTGGCTAGTCACTGAACAGCTCCACCTACTTGCACCTTTGGGACGTTGCAAATCAGATGCGTGGGTTCGACTCCCGGCTCAGACACTTGTATGCTGAAGATTGTGTCGGCGACTTGCGAAATATATTAATGGTGTTATGTAGATTTGACAAATCGCTTCACGTAGCTTATGGCGACAATCAAAATATCATTTTACTTAATAAATAATTCATAACTGCAATGAGGTTAATAGATATTCGTAAAGTGCGCAGTATGGGGGAATAACGTAATAAATAAATTTTAGTGGTTATTGTCGTGTGTGTAATGTTTGAATAACAAAACAAGTGAGGTTAGACATAGGGTTCAAGTAAAGTAAGTTTGGAGCCATTTAAATTAAAATGAAATCCTCACAGCAAAAATATTTAACTATAGATTTACTACTGGCCCCATTTCCCACGGGTTCAAAATATTTGTCATTAGACATTTCTAGGCTTCTCAAAAAGGAAACAATATTGTTTACATTAAATCTATCTGGGGGCACGGTAGTGCCCCCGCCAAGACGAGCCAAACGAAGCGCAAGCGCAAGGGCACTACCTACCTTTTCTCGAAGCGCTTCGTCGTATTTTTGAACCTTCATAACTTGAGTTTGGGTTATACCAGATAAACAAAATTTTCAGGATATAATGTCTGTGGTAGACTTAATAAACCTCTAAAGTTTCAATTGCATAGCTCTTATACTTTAGATTTTATTGATATCTAAAATACCCCGATTTCGTCACTCACTCACTCACTCACTCACTCACTCACTGATGATCAACAAAATTCTTAAGGTACTTCCTGAAGTCCTAGAAAACTGAAATTTGGTATGTAAGCTAGTATTAGTACCCAAACAACAAAAAAATCCTAAAACTTGGAACTTTTACCCCCAACCCCTTAAACTAGGGGGTGAAAGTTTGTTCGAGACTTCCGCAACTTTTGACGCTAGAGGTCTGAATGCGGCCGCGGAGGGGTAAAAATCTGAAATAGGGAAACTTAATTCCCTATTTCCTGCTTGAGATCTGAAAATTATACACAAGTACATAGAACACAAACTTTTCATCAAATCAAAACATTATCCTACCCATAAGTACTTAGATATGAATAATATTACTACACTTCACTTCGGTAAGTGTTTATTAATCAACCTATACTTTTGAACATAAGTATCGTAAGTATAGTATGCGCCAACGCCCGCCGCCTGCCCCCTCGTCCCCGCGCAGTAGCTAAAAATAATCGGCCCGTCAGCGAGCGCGGCACCCGAACGCGGGCAGACGCGCGAGGGCAGACGTCGTTGACGGTTGTCTCGTTGAATGAAAAGTTTTCGGACTATTTCGGTGATTTAAAAGTTTGCTATCGCGGAGAAAAAAACCATTTGCCTAATATTTAATTGTTAGTATTTTAGTAGGTAAAGGTTTAGATACTAGTGTTTTAATTTTCATTGATAAAAAGTATTAGGATTACGTTTGCAATTTTCTTATAAATTTAGTAGTTTAGTAGGTGAATTTGTCGCTCATTTTATCTTTCTATCATAAGCAACCTACAAAAAGAAATGAAATCCCACAAAAACATTTCATGTTAAATGTTGCCAAGACGAGACCATATAGCTCGCACTGTCAAAAAGTAATCAGATCCCGTGTAGAGCCAAGTTTCTAACCCTATACTTTTGAACTGGCGAGTTGGCCGCACGGAAAGAGTTTAGAAGATTGAATAGATTTTTAAGCTCAAGCCCATATGACGAATAGCATAAAGTCCGTGCGGCCGACTCGCCAGTTCAAAAGTATAGGGTTAGAAACTTGGCTCTACACGGGATCTGATTACTTTTTGACAGTGCGAGCTATATGGTCTCGTCTTGGCAACATTTAACATGAAATGTTTTTGTGGGATAACAATTACTATTCAAGCACAATAATAAAGGACTTTAGTTTGAGTCATAAATCACAATCAGCAATCGTGGATGGACAAAGGCGAATAGTTTATTCATACAACGACTGGAAGTAAATTGACCGAGTAACTATACCTAAGCTTTTCCCATAATTCAGAGAAGCAAGCGTAATTGGCCTAAAATAAATATTAACACTGAATGATCTTGAGAATATCATTGGTTAAACATGAAAAAGAATATTACAGACTGATTTTTTCTATGAGAAGCGACAAAAATGTAGACATACCACCATTGCGTAACATTAGTTACGATAAGTTATCAGTGTTTTCCATAGACCCACGTCAGAGAAATAACAAGTGCCTTAGACCATGCCCTTTGAAAAGAAATATGCTCTTTCCCTGAAGGTACTCTATGCACACGTAACTTACTCATAACTTCTACACAAAATATGAAGGGTAGGAAGAAAACGTAGGATCTGCTTATTATGTTATACATGGTACTTTGAACTGTTTAGAACCAAGTCTAACTTCATTTTGAAGTTGCAAGCTATTGCCATCTCTGTCTAACATTTAATTTATATTAGTGAAGTAGTAGATGGTATTCATTACATTACTAAACTAAACGTAGTTAATTTAAGTTGGCAACATGTCTAAACTAGGTTCATTAGACATATGTCCTTCATGAGGCAATATTGTCTGAAGTTAAATAGTTGGTCAATGAACCGGGGTCGGGACCAAACTTAGTTACCTAAACAAACAAGGGACCCTCTGTGATAGTCAACAATGGTTCCGAAGACTCTTGTTAATGTTGGAGGATTGGGCGCTCTTAGGTACCTATTAAAGTTAAAAATTTTAAATTGTAAAGTCATAATCAAAGTTTATTTTTAAGACCTCTGTAATATCGATCCACTTCTTTTTGTTTTGTAAATTGATGTGTAAATAAAAAATACTTTTAATGAAAATCCCAAACAGTTTTTAAGTACCTTTTTTAAACTAAACAAGTGAACATCATCATGAGCCAGAAGAAGTCCCCTGCAAATCAAAGGCCTCTACGATGAACGATAAATTTCCATCTGTATCCAGAAGTAAACATCAAATATTAAATAATAACTAACTGAAAAGCATAACAGACAGCATGTATTTATTATAGCATCTTTGCACTTTAATATCAATTGCTCACTAAATCTTTCCGCAACAATTTTCCACAATCTTATCACGTCCTTATTATGACATGTTTGTGCGAGCAATTTTTCACTCCACCGCGTGTTCCGGCGGACTAGAAATTGGATTTTAAAATTAACAGCTTGATAGACATTTTTGCGGTGCAGTGGCAAACACTTTCGAGATTCGATTGGGCCTCGCGACAGTAACATGAGTGGTGGCTTCGTGCCTGGACCTGGCTGGCAGGCAGCCTCATCAAATTTTATCATCCTTATTGACATGCTTTTGGCGAACGACGTCAGTTTGCAGCAACGTGGTGTTGAAAACTGATTGGCGAGCCTTGCTGTGAAAAATGTATATTCACATGAAGTTAAGTAAACGTAATATCATTTTTGTTATTACTTAAAGGAGTCTTGATCTCGACTCAATTTTCTCTAGACATACTCGACCAACCAACAAGATGTTCGGGATCGGAAACAATAAGTTTACGAACAAAAATAATTATTATTTTTAGTAAGACTTTTAAACAATAATAGTCAAGTCATTAAACGAGGCCAAAAACAAAACATTTTAATTTAAGGTCTAATGTGATGACCGTAATGAAAGTAACAACTTTTAAAATTGAAAATTAAGCATAATATGATTCGTTGAACACTTGCAACACAATGTCATTTAATTACATGTTCGAGGAATATGTAAATACAGGCCAGATAATAGATAATTATGAATGTTGTTGAATATTATCATAATATTTGGTTTGGTTAGAGATGCGGGCTCTTTGATGGTTTCGTTTTTAAGAAATAAAGCCTCAAAGTGAATATATTTTAAATGCTAGTATTTTTTATGGAATAAAGGGCAAACGAGCAAACGGATCACCTGTTCGTAAGCGATCAGCACTGCTCATGGACACCCGCAACATCAGAGGAGTCACAGTATAAAAAATAGTAAAAAGTACCTATGGTCTTCTCTGTAAAGAAATGATTTGCCTTTGAAGACATAGGTAATATAAAAATTCATAGAAAAAAAATATGTGCTTAATTGTTGAATGAATTGGTCAATACCTGCAGGTCGACTAGTTGCGGTCGACTGGTCAACCTGTAATGACTACGCCAGCGACTGACCAAACCTGTATAGTTACAGACAAGACACAAGAAATACATACACGATTAATGTAGCTAAATTTCAAATATAAAAAATACAATAACCTAACTTAATATAAACTTAGTATACCTAATATAATTAAAGTAATCAACAAAATAATAATTAAATGCAAAATACACTGCAAGCAGTAGCAGCAGTAGCTAAAGATACAGCACAAGATTATACAGAAACAGCTACTAAGTAGATCTTATCGGTATAGCAGTTTAATCACTACAAAACAAACAATACTCCTTGCTAGTATTACTAAGAAAATTATACACTAGCAACTTTGTCGTTCATTTCTGTTGTTTCTATAGTCTGGATATATAATCCAAGAATAGATTTTGAGTTGATGTGCATCACTATCCTATTTATTGACAGCAAAATTTTAACTCACCCCCTATTACATGGGACTTATAACACAAATGGTGAAAAGTGAGAGTGCATTGTATAGTGGCATTACGTGATGTAATGTGCACCTCTGCCTCACCCTTTAAGGATAAAAAGGCGTGATATTGGTTGAAAAATTTGTACATGTGAATTGAACCCGCATTTCATTATGGAGTAGTTAGTCTTTCAACCGTGAGTATCTTTGTAATAAGGTGCAAAATTTTAAGAGGTGAAGAGATAAAAAATAAATTTATCCTACCATTATTTCTAGTAATACTTGGAATCGACGTAGGAGTCAAAGTCGGAGCATTTATTTCAATTAAACCATAATCTTTTGAAACGTCCACAACTATAAAATATTTGATCTATTGTATGCTTTTATTATACCTCTCTAAATCTTACACTTATACCTGATGATTATTCAGGCAACTCCAATAACACTAAGATACCTCTAGTTTCACCGCAACAGTCACAAATTCATAGCTACTGCCGCTTCATATTAATTGATACCTGCTAAACAAATTTAAATCGTAAAACTGAAGTATAGGGTTGACTTTACATTGGTATTTACAGCTTTTCCTAATACAGACTCCTTATCGCAGGTGGCAATATAAGCGGTGAAGGCTCTGTGAAATTCCCCACTATGAGTCTCGTTCAAGATATGAACGCGTTTATTATACAGACAAGAAGTTGTGAATTCTTAAGTAAAGGCGAAATATGAATATCAGATACGAAAAATATGAGGGATTTTGAACAGTATCCTATTTACATTCGAATTGGAAGAAGGTTTACAACCCCTGTATCAAACTCTAAGTAGGTACAGGGGTTGCAAACATAGTGTACAATAATGGAAATAATTTAATGCTGATACTCTTTGCTGTAGCTTTATTCTATTAAAAATCAGCTTAATCCTTTTGCATATAAATTGTGTTTTAGTTTAAGCATAAATAAACAGATTCAAGAGCAATTTATCAAAGAAAATCTTTGATTTATTTTCGAAAACTTGAACTATTTTAATAAAGCTTAAACCGCTAAGCTTTATTTAAATTCAATAACTATGTTAAGAAGATTATGCTGTCAAAAGAAGTTGTTTTACTAGAAAATTAAGCAAGTAATTTTTGTTGATTTAATTTAAAAATCTTAGAGATGGTCACGGTAATATTTAATTGATTTTTCGGCTATACCAGCCGACTATACATAATTATGTAGAATAGAGTTAGGCATTACTTTGCGGAAATCCATGCTACAAAAAAAAATAATTATTGTTTTTTTATTATATTGTATTGTATATTTAATTGATTGTTGACTGAAAATATATGTGTACCTACTTACTTTTAAAGAATTTCTATAAGTTTTCTAAGAGCTGAAAGCACATTCAAATCTATATTTAAAGACTTTTTTTGCGGGGAAAAAAATCCACCAATCTCTCTCGCCTAGGTTGAGGCGAGAGGGAGTGTCAGTCTCTTATTCACTTGAAACCACCCCGTTCCTCCACCTGCTCTTCGGGCCACAGCCCCGGTAAACCCGCTAGGTAGTTCGTAGCTCCATCAGTAACAGCCCTACTGGGCTCCAGCTGTGGTGGTCTGATAACTCTTTGAGGCTTGCGATACGTGTTGCGTTATACGCACAGTGATGTTCTGGTCGAGCTACCTTTGCTCGCCATCCACAAACCCGCAAATATCCAAGTCTAGTTTATTAATTTCAAATTGCTTCTATGTACAGAACACTGCTTTACATCGTCTCCAGGTACACATCAAACATGATCTAATCCACTTTGTATGAAATAATAAAACGTTGCGATGATGCCATTAAACCACGTCAGATTTAAAACGATTCCGCCTATACCTACACCACACAAGGGCGAATGTTGACAAAATACCATGAAGTATATAAATAGAGCCATAAAAACATGATTGAAGAGCTTTATGTTTGTTGGTACAACCATAAATTTTATACAGGTATGTATTGAAACAATACCAATAAAGATTTTTGTTACCTTTTTACTAATGCCATTTGCGTAAGCTGTGATGCTATTACATTGGAAACTAGGCTTGTTATTGCTGTCAATTTTAACATTACATTCATTAATTCAATTGTTGGTTGACGAAAGAAATTATGAATGAATTGTGTGAGAAAAAGAGAGATTGTTATTGAGGAAAAATAATACGTGTTGCAATTACCTTAAGAAACTTGTAATACAATCAGGAACAAAAAGATTATTAGGGTCATTTTCGTGTGCAATAAAACCACTGTATATTCCGATCCAGAAAGGAACGGAATATGTAAAGATTTCCCAAGAATTTACTGTACTAAGAACTTATCCACTTCATCACTCGCTTCGTACAAATTTGATCTCAATTGATGTGAAAACTACCCGCATCAAGAAACCAAATGCAAAAGTTTGATCCCAAATATCTTCAAGAAACAAGAAAGTCTAATATCATTAGTTGGAAATAGGGTTGCTGGAACCAAATTTCCGAAGAACAAAGTTTGTTCCGAATCAATTTCACTAAGCACAGAAAACGATGAGTTTTCTTTGTTTGATAAGGACTCTGAACTTGTGAACACAGTTCTCTTCATCTCCTTACTCATCCTAGGTTTTAATTAAACTTAGGATATTTTTTTTTAGGTGGGAAAATCATCCAATGACTTCTCTCGCCAGGGCAAAGCGAGAGGGAGTGTCAGACTCTTACTGCCTAAAAACCACCCCGTTCCTACTCCTGCTTGTCGAGCCGGAGCCCCGGTAAACCCGCTAGGTAGTCCGCAGCTCCGGATTAAGCATCAGCCCTACTGGGCCCCATCTGTGGTGGTCTGATGGCTCTTTGAGGCGCGCGCGGAACGCAACGCGCCGCACGCACGGGTCTGGTTCTGGTCGGGCGGCGAGCTACCCTTGCTCGCCGTCCGCAGACCCGCACTTACGGTGGCCGGAGATCGTCAAGCGATCCCCGACGCCCGGAGTGTCTTTCGCGTCGGCTGGGGCGTGAGGAAGTTCGTTCCCTCACGCGTCCCGCCTCCTCCTTAGCTAGCATGACTGCTTCGCAGAAGGAGGAGACGGCATTGTCCCCCTCGCTCCGCACCATGGCCTGAACCAAAGCCGGACGCGAGAGGTCGCCGTCGCCGATCACTTCCCTGAGGGCACGGCGGTGTTCAGCCCACGCAGGGCAGACCGCAACCGTGTGTTCCACCATGTCCTCCGGGCGGTCTTCGCAGTGATCACCCGGGCGTTTCCTCCCGCCCAATCAAAAACAGGAACCTACCGAAACTCCCATGTCCGGTAAGCACCTGCGTCAGGCGGTAGGTGAGGACGCCACGCCTCTCTAGCCACTCCTCAAAGAGGGGACTTACCGCTGCAATGACAGCGAGCCCAAAACTTAGGATATTTAGCATTACTTTTAGAAATACGTGTGAATTCGGTGTAATCACAACCATGTCCTTGTCTAATGTATGTTATCCAAGATTGCACGGTTGGTGCGGTGACTGGGTAACTGGCTGCCGTTTAACGTGTAGCGAGTTTGGTTCCCGCTAAACCGTAGTGTGGGTCTCGGTGTCATATGTATGTGAACTTGTGTGTTTGTAAACGCATCCACGGCACAAAAGAAAACCCTGGGGTAAGCGCAACGATTTTTTTTTTAATTTGATAAATGGCAAATAGTACAAGAGTCTAAAAGTAAAAACCCTATGGTATCACTTCTTAATTTAACATCAAAAAAGCCACCTCTATGTCAACACATTTCACCACCATCAACTGGTTTTTAATTCCATAGCAACGTTAGTCAGCGTGTCTCAACCCTGGAGCCGCACCATTCCTTAGGAGCCACCTAATAAAGTAAGTTTACACGAAACCCATGCTACCAGCTATAATCCCGTGTGAGTAACGGCGGCTGCTTGCCGCTCATTAATTTGCCCTCCCGCCTCCGCCCCGGGATTTGTACAATGACTATTGTTTATGCTATCGTCGACTAAGTAATTATAGTTTTCTATATTTGTAAAGTTCGGTGCTTCAGAAGTTTTGCTACTTACGTTACTATTATGCGTTTGATTTATGCAAGAATGTTGTTCAAGTTTTTTGGTAAGAATTTTTGGACTTGGCTATGGCTTTGGCTGTTTTGAATCTAAGTTGTTCTATGTATGTATTTTAATACCGTATATTTGTTTGCAAAAACAAACTATTTGTTTGAAGTAAGTTTCTTATTGGTTTGTTTGAAAATATGCAATCTACTGAGTACAGAGCTAGTTAGATTATTTTTTATTTTAAAAACATCACTAATTCTTTAAGCACGGAGAATAACAGGCCTTATCTACCTGCCCGTGTTTACGTATACACCATGCTTTCCCAAAATTGAAATCATTCATACTCTATCAACTGAACTCGTAAAACAGATATAATAAACAACTCTTTTTATTGCATACTAAAAGTAAAAAGCTGGAAAAAGGATTTCTCATTCAATTTATATGACATTTGGCGTTGTGAAGCGTCAGCAATCCCAGTAATGAAATTGTGCTCAGCGCGACGCTACGACCCGACTACGCGACGACAAAATAATAGGCAACCTACGTAAGGGTAATGTACTAAGTTCAGCACTTCGGCGGTGTAAATAGTATCGTTCTAGACTAACTGGGACATTTGTTACGTTATGAAACCATCGTTTATTAAATGAGTATATAGGTAGGTATATTTAAATTTAACTCGCGACATACTAATTTACCTAAAAAACACGGTTTATTCACATAAATTAATGGAGTAAAGCTCTACTAGTTTCGAGTCACAGAGGGACTCTTTATCATGAACGCGGCGGCGGCGAAATATTAAAAATCGAAATAACACATGACATTTAAGTACTAATCGAATTGATGATTATTTACATTATAATGGAATTGACAATTATATTAGCCAATTTAATTTAACACTAATACCTATCAAACCTTTGATCTTTCTGTTTAAATACCAATTGTCTGAGGTTAGCAGAAATTGATGTCTTAAATTATAGAGAAACGTTTATCACAATATACATATTTAGTATCCAATCATAAAGACGAGGTTACAAGAACTGGTTTGAATTGATAAATATTTTGATTGATACTCGCACGTGTCTTTGAATTAAATCGTAAGAAATTGATCTGTGAGCGATCAATAAAAGATTATAAAATTGTGGCTAGATTGAACATTTATTGAACTGAGAATACGGCTTATAGGGCGGATAGTATAAAATCTTACATAGTTCATTTAGCTTATTGACTGCACGGTTGACGTGGTGGCTGGTCAACCGACTGTCGCATAACGTAAGGCGGATTCGATTCCCGCACAGACCAACTCTTTGTGTGATCCACAAATTATTGTTTTGGGTCTCGATGTCATGAGCTTGTGAATCTATATTTGTACCAACGTTGTTAGTTTCACCCACGTTTCAGGAGAAATCCAAAAGTGAAGCAAGGTTTTTTTTATAACAAAACGAATAACAGTCGTGTAGAATACTCTGATCTATGACCTATCTCAATGTTATATAATAAATATCCCACTTAAGCCAAAAAAGTAATGACTATACAACAAATGAGTAAACACAAAAACTACTAAGTACTTATTAACACAACTCGAAACCCATACCATGAGAACAAACAAGACAATCATCGTTCACACTATTTTTCATTTCTAACAACAAAAACTAAAATAAAAGAAACCCAAACAATCTCAATTACTTACAGCTTAGAATACAGTTTATTACTCAACTAAGCAATCAACAGCTAATTGATGTCAAACACATGTGACTGACTGACTGACTGACATTGATATAAATTAATCAATCCTTGTCAAAACTGCTTTCTGGCGTCCACACAAAGAATTGTTGGATGAAGGTACAAAAGAGATAAATTTCCAACAAGCAACGTTTTGTTTGCATTGCAGTGTGTCTGACAAAGTCCGACACATGCGACTTTTTTCTCATTTCTGCGTCAGTCGACGTCGCTTAAAAAATGTTTCCATTTTCGTGGCTTTACGTCAGAAAAACTTTTTATGTAGGTGTAGATATTTTTGGAAAAATCATTATCACTCTTAGGTAATTGTCGATAATAATAATGAAATAATGAATTTATTTTTGTAAATTGGCTTTTATTAGAATTATTAGAAGTACATATATATAAAAAATCTGAGGTCGGCATTTCCTAACAGACTACTCTGTGAAGAAATACCGAAACAGGTTCAGAGGTCATTGTCTCTTTTAAAATCTAGAAAAAGTGACGTGTGATAACCGTGCAAGTGGCCTTGTGAAAAAATAGCCATTTTCTGAAAGACAGAGAAGAGAGAACATTTTTTTCATTAAAATTGACAGTCAATTCAAAGGACGTTATTAAGGAATGTTCAATAAAAAAGTTATAAATAAATTTTGTACAAAACACATCTCTATAACAAACCCGTATGTTTTCGTAGTACAAAAAACAGCCTACAAAACTGGAACTGCTGACAACAAACAGAGATTGTTCATAAAACAAGGTTGCGCTACCGGCGTTATCACGGTAGCATAGTTGGACGCCCACTAGCCCACTATCCTGTCTACTTACCGAACTATTTCTGAAAGGACAGTGGTTGTCAAACTGGCCAGGATTATAAGCTAAGTTAAAGATTAAATAAACCTTTATTGAATTTTTTGTAGTCCTGCATAATTAATTTACTGTAAAATATATTTTTTTTTTTCAGAGTTTTACAATTTTTTCTTTTATTTTGTTCAGTTTTGTTCAGCAGTGGACATTTCCCGACTGATGGTGATGATAAAGATGTTGAAACAAATTGCAACTATGTAATGATATGATACTCTAAAAACAAAAACTGTTCAAGAAAACTTCGCAACTTCACAACCCTACAGTTGCACTATAAAATCAAAACGTTTTTTACTTTGAGAATCCGAGTCGAGGATAACAGAACTTGTTCTCGTGATAGAAAAACATACACAATATTGTGAAGATACGTTCTTGACATGGCGATACGATTATCATATCATTTCTTTATTCAGCGTTCTTTTTTAAAGAACTTTGTAAATAAAATCTTGAACATGTTATAACAAAATTAAAAGGGTTCCAGATTACGTCAAGAATATGAGTGACAGTGTGATATGATTATGACTCTATAAATAAATAATTAATTGGTTTAAATGATATAAGGGTAAACATACAGAAACTTTTATATGTAAAGTGAAACCTAGTTAAGAGAGATATCAGGACTTGCAAATTGGTATCACTTATAAAGGTATTCCACTAACCCAGTGTCTCAGATAACGAGGTATAAATAAATATTGGTCTCATTTACAGAGGATTCCATTGATAGAGTTATTTCTGATAAAGAGGTGCGATTCTTAAATAAAACAATGTGCAGATTATAAATAAGTTTCAACTTAGTTTCACTGTCACACAATTCTATTTATACTATATTATGTATAAATAGAATTTACAAAGTATGCTTTGCGTATGCCACGTTTTGGTATGTGTTCACATAGTTTGCTTGGAGAGAGAAAATTTAATAAAAATGTTCATAAAGTATGCGTACCAAAACTTTTCTCGTGAAGAATTTTGCTACGGATTTCTGCCATTATAAACTGAAATACCTATGTTATGAAATTATTAGGAATAATGTTAACTTTATCAGCATAATCATTACACTGTAAATTCATCATCAGTAGACAATTTTTAATGTCTATTACGATGTTTGAAACTTAGAAGTAATTTTCAATATAAAATCAACAAAACCAGAGTAGGTACTTTCAGTATTATATAATATCATTGTAAGTTAGATTAATACCCATTTTATATAAAAAATATAAAGAAAAAATACAAAGAGGGAACGAGAACTTTTAATCACAGCCATTTTATAAGAGACGCGACGGACCTATGTAAGTATAACCGTAATTTGAACTAGATTCTTATCTACACACTGACACTTAGAACAAGTTTTCATGTAACGAGTAAGTTCTAAGTAATGCGACAACTATTATAAATGCAAAAGCATTTGTCTGTTTGTTTGTTTATTCTAATTGCAGCTCGACTGCTTCACAAATCTTAGAAATGTTGTTTGCAGTTATGCATGGCATCTGTTCAATGAATATTTTCAATTTATGTGTTTACTCAATGCTGTTTAGAAATGGTTATTCATGTTTTGTTGTTTGTTTATGTATTTAAAATGTTGTAGTTTTTATTTGTGTGTTGCTAAGCGCAAATCTCGACAACAGCTGAATCGATTTCGATTTCATTTTTTGTTGGATTTATATTGGAGATGGTGTGTGTAAAAATTCCAAGACAAAACAAAATTTGCGGAGTTTGCTAGTACTTTTATTTTGGTCACAATTTGGTCTTTCCAGTTTCTTTAAATGTCTCAGAATTATAAAAGTTTTCATAATATTTATTATTATCATACAATCAATTTTGTTCTCACTATCTAGCCATTCTCTCTTGGCACTTAATTTTCACTACCTACTTTACAGCTCTAGGATTTGAAAAATATGGTGGAAAAACGTATTCTCGTATGAATAAGACGATTTATCGTTCTTCATTCGACGACTCCAGTCTTTTAAAAGAGGTGAACTAAGCACATAAGCTTCCTGATGCATAAATCATATTTGACAGTAACCTCACTTTATGAGAACTTTGACAATCTGTTCCTCTCTACTGATTTTTATGTCTTCTTTGAACTGAAAATTTAAAGCTAAATTCTTTAGCTTCTTCTTTAAAATAGGTACTCGTAAGATATTTATATAGGTATCTATCTATCTGACGCGAAAACTAAATTAATTAATTTCTATTATAATTAAATTAATATTTCGTATTAGAAAAAAGTTTCAGTGAAAACTGACCAGAGTTTGGCTCCACATGATATCTGTTTTAAGGAAAGGAAAACAGACCACCAAATTATCCCGTTACTGAAATTGAAAATCAAAACCCACATGTCTGTAATAATTCTGACATAGACGTGAAGGCTACAAGCCGAGAACTTCACTCCCATAATAAAGGGCGAGCGCTGTCAGTCAATTTCAGTATGAAATCCCGGTGCAACAAAGCTATATCCGACTGTAATCTCGGTGAGTACATATTTCTTATTTCACAGGGGAATGTGAGCGGAAAAATGCTTTATTATTTACGCAGCAGTGTTCATCAACCGTCCGGTCACTGTGTCCACGAGCATTAAGCGCGTTGTGACAACAATTGAAGCGAGTCCGTCGATACGCGACATCTCCAGGGAAATTACCGGTTCCTTGCCGCACCGCGCGCCCGTGCCGACCGTAACGCGGTTTGAGACGGCCAACGTTTGGTGCACGGTGTTAAAACCAAATTGTGGTGGGACGAACATTTTACGGTCCCTACCTGTGATATATGGTGTATTTTTCCCCATTTCCATCTATATACCTGTACAGATTGAGGTATAGCTTTGAATATTATGCACGATGACACTTCATATTTATACTGTCCACTATAAAATAAGAGCGGAACGACCTCTGCTATGTTCAAAACAGTATTAAAATTTAATACCTATCATAAATCAATTACTTAAATGTCACTAAAAATATGGACAGCACAGTCATTTGTTCTACCTACGTGATCGTAAAACGCTGAACAACGTTATAATGCCAACACTAAATCCCAAAGGTACATGACATAGTCGCAATTAATAGGTACCCGACACCTATTACTACGCGAACTAAACTAATAAATATTTTCAACTGTGAGAGTGAAAATCCACTGTACAAAACTGCAGCTAATTTTCAGGATTCCAATGAATTTATTCCAGCCGTCGAGCCAGTGGGGATGGGGGTTGTAAAAAATGCAGCCAGTCGCAATCCCGGGTTTATCCGAACGCAAATAAATCTGTCAATTTCACTCAGCCTCCCTTCGTGTGCCGTTGGTTTCTATATTCTTGTTATCTTTCACTATAGATTTAGGGGTTTGGATACATTTTCTGCATACCGATTGTGTTTTTGCAATTACATACATAAACTATAGTTGGAAGTAAAATTATGTTATTCAGAACAAGTGTTGGTAAATTTGTTGTGAAATTATCACTAACGTATTTAAAGAAATTACGTAGTATATACACTTGTAAATTGAGGTATCTATCTGTTTGTATTATACAATCAGCTTTCAGTATTTTTTTTATAAACTTCTATTAAAGGAAACATGCTACTACATGGAAGAGGAATAAATTTTCAACAAACAATATACACCAAAATCCGAAGCCCAGATAGCTTCAAAACAATAAAATCCCAGTAGAAACGTTTTCCATTGCATGTAAAAAAACAAACGTAGTCAATACAACGCTACGACAACAACTATTGTTCGACACAGATCAACAGATCCAATAGACATCCCCTCACGACCGAGATCGAACTCATTCATCCGACAGATGAATCTGTGGGGCTGGACGTACCAGACTATGAATGTACAGACAAACAGCAACTCAACATACACCAATCTTCCCATTTTATTCATTGGATTTCCAACTTTATTCTTTTTGACTAAAGTCGAAAATCCTATAAACAAATTACACTACTCAACAAATTTTCAACTTTTAATTTTATCTGAGTTTTCATTATGTGATTATTATTCCTTGCCACTGATATTATAAAAATATATAAAGAAGCACTTTCCATCACATCTCAATTTCCAGATATACAGCTATGTCCGAAATGACAAAGTTGTCATGATTTTATTCTTGTTTTAATTGCAGTACATTGCGTCTCTCACAAGGCTGCAAATCGTATTAGTGTTATAAATGGTTCAGTGGATTAATTGAATGCGAGGATTATCGCTGGTTTTGATAATGATGATGATGATAATAATTGGGGGATGATTGTATTGTAAAAAATACTAGACAGATACTTTCGCACACTGAAAAGATTTATAAGAAGCTTTTACTAATCAGCACAGCCACACACAATACGTGTTTTCTTTCTGTTTTAGTTGTAGTAATCTCCGAACTTTTTGTGTCTTGTGGCAACTTGGAGGAACTGTTTCCCTATACTGCCACTTACTATTATGTAATAAATCAATATTATACACAGATAAAATAAACCTTATTACATTCAAATAGAGTCCTATCTGCAAGTAGAGAGTAGCGGCCGTAAATCCTATTATCAACGGATCGGTTGATACGTTAATTGAAGGATGCGAGCGCTGCGGTATAATGATGAAATTGTTTTAATTATTTTCACAGTGACATGATAGTAATTGAACAAGAGGATTATGTTTATTTATATAGGACCTACATAAATTCCTAAAGGTCACTAAGTCTTATGATTGAATTTAAATTTTGTGTGAGACCTAACTGATGGGATAACATCCGTGGGTTGCTTTTATACATTTCACTAGGATGGATTGGGATGATACATGTGGATGATTTTTATAAGTCCATTTTAATTTGATGTATTTAAACAAGTAAATACGCCATAAGGTCTCAGCACACATATGGGATCGGAAAGGGATCGTAACCGTAACGCCTTTCTGCCTCGCTGTCAACCAGGCGTCAACCTACCGTATGCACGTAACGAAAGCGTATTTGCAGCGCCTGTACGTCCAACTACTACGGCTAGTGACACCGTAGACTAACACGATCTTTAGTCGGTACGGAGAGACGTAAGCGCGGGGACGGAGAAACGTAAGCATGGGGACGATGAGCCGTAAGCGCAAATGGATTTCAAGTTCGGAGCTTGTTCCGAGGCGTACGATTACGTTAGACCAACCGATTAGATGTGCGTATAACAGGTAGTTTAATACAATACCATTCTGAACGGCTCGAGGCGATACGGTTTTGTCGATCCCTTTCCGATCCCATATGTGTAAAATAAGACTCATATACTCTTTTCGTTAGTACACACACGAACCTTTTGATTCAACTTACACTGATGATAGTCATGTAGCTTTGGCTTAAGAACAATCATCTAATATAATGAAGAAAAAAAGGATAAGATAATAAATGTACACAATAACTTATAACATCCTAATAACAAATACCAAACAAAAGAATATCAATAAATTTTAATCGTAACACACGTCTACAAGTTGTAACTTATTACATATGCATTAACTTATCATGTTTACCAGTAAAGATTTATGTTTGGAACATCCACATTATCATAATGGTATTGAATATACCAATTCGGACTGGGATCCGAATTCATATGAGTTTTTCGAACGATTGTCCGGGACTCGGATGGAACCGATTGCTTCCCTATTTCCTGTATCGATATTTTATTGCATGACATATTTCTACGAGATGACTCGACTGGCTCGCGTCCGATTGGATATTCGTATGTTGTATCGAATACATATATCGACGTTTGATTGCTTTTCAGATATCTATTGAGGTATTTTAACAAGATTTTTCTGTGTCTGTGTATTGGGTGGAGAATTTTAAATTTGCCCGTCAGTTATAGCAAATTTGATAATTTCCATGCTGGTCCAATTTCCACAAAGCTACATAGAGATTGCTTATAAATCTCCCGATCGATTTCAATCATGGTGTCCAGTCTGTTTAACTAGACTAGTACACTATGCAGGAGTGTACAAGTGTTTATGCGAACACAGGTGTAAGCGGTCTGTATCCTCAGACTCTGAACGGCAGACTGACACAACCAGAGAGAGATCAGGCGCAGGACCAACGGCACGTGGTGTTTGAGGTTGGGTGGGCTGGACAGTACATATTTTCGCACAAAAATACTTTACCTAACGAATTTCAGGAATCTGAGTTATCGAGTACTAATTTAAGCAAATTAATTTTAAGTTAATTTTGTTTTACCTGGAAGCTTCTGAACTTATTTGTATGTACAAAGCATACGTGGAAGTTTTACATTATCTCACAAGAGACAAGGTGATTCATTACGAATACATTATTGGTACAGAAGTCTCGTATATCAAATTGGAAATCAATACGACTTGATATCTATGCCCAAAATCGATCGTTTTCAAATTAATTTCAAACATGAGTTATAAATCTTGGCAGTCGTAAATATTTATGTGATACGTGAGACCAAAGTTTATTTTCTGAGACACTATCTTCTAAAACGTATTTAGAATAGCTTTTGCCCGCGACTTCGTTCGCGTGGAATAGTGACTTCCGGCAAATTTTTGGTTTTAACCACTTAGTTCCCGATCTCGCGGAATCTCTTCAAAAATGAGATGTAGAAGATATTCCAGGGAACTCTTCAAAAATCAACATAATGAGCTCTGCGTTTGATTTTAATAGATGTATACTCACTTAGGGCATTGAAAAAATAGTTTAAAAACGGACTTTAACTAAAGAAATATTATAATCTTTCCGAACTTAAGATGAAAACTAACTTAAAACTAAAGAAAGCTACGAATTACGAATTTATAACAATTAAAAAAGAAATTATATTAGAACCTATCCTTTATGCTATAATAATCAAGCTTAAACTAAATAATTTAAAAGAAACGACTTAAATCTAATCTAATTAATTTATAAATTAGACTTACAATTTTATTAAAAAAACTAACTACAGTAACTACTAATAATCGATATCAAACTAAACCTACGTTAAAATTGTTAAACCAGAAAACCAGGAAAACCCAATAAATAAACTTATTAATTGACAAATACAACGAAACCAATTTAGAATATACGAAACAGCAGGACCACTACAGACAAATAATCATACGACTGATAATACACATTTTCTACAATAGTACCGAAGCGCTCGGCCGATACCCAACCAAATAATTGTAACAAAACCATAGCGCAATCTATTTCGATCCCAACGCCATCTATCGAGGATAAAGACAACTTGGATTATTTATTTATACTCCGTTCGGGCATTTTCTTTGTACTAAAAGTTTAATTAGTATTTGATATAATTTTTTTCATACCTTTTTACTATTTGTTAACTTTTTTCGATGAATTAAAACAATAACATGAACCGAAGTCGTGTAACGATCGACATAGAATTATCTATACTCCGTTAGAGCGTTTTCTTTGTACTAAAAGTTGTATTATGTTATATTTTTCATTGCTTTTTACTATTTTGTAAAAACAAATTTCCAATGAATTAAAACAATAACATGAACTGAACAATTGTAATTACACCATTACGCGATCAACGCCATCTATCTACGGAGTACAGGAACAGCCGACATTGTTCAATTCCGTACTATAAGTACGAAATTGAACAATAGATGGCGCTGTATGTCCGGAATAAATTTATTTTTTATTTTATTTTATTTTTATTTTATTTTTTTTTCTTTATATTTTTTGGATTTTTATTTTATTTTTATTTTATTTTTATTTTTATTTTATTTTATTTTATTTTTATTTTTATTTTATTTTATATTTATTTTATTTTTATTTTATTTTTATTTTATTTTTATTTTACTTTTATTTTTATTTTATTTTTATTTTATTTTATTTTATTTTTATTTTATTTTTGTTTTTATTTTTATTTTTATTTTTATTTTTATTTTTATTTTTATTTTTATTTTTATTTTTATTTTTATTTCAGACTTATTTTTATTTTTATTTTTATTTTTATTTTTATTTTATATTTATTTTATTTTTATTTTATTTTATTTTTATTTTATTTTTATTTTGTATTTATTTTATTTTTATTTTATTTTTATTTTATTTTTATTTTATTTTTATTTTATTTTTATTTTATTTTTATTTTATTTTTATTTTATTTTTATTTTATTTTTATTTTATTTTTATTTTATTTTTATTTTATTTTTATTTTATTTTTATTTTATTTTTATTTTATTTTTATTTTATTTTTTGATTTTTGAAATAAAAATATATCTATGTCCTTTCTAAGGTTCTAAACTATATCTGTACCAAATTTCAACCAAATCCGTCAAATAGTTGCGGAGATTAATGGTATAAGCATAGAATGTTCGACGTGATTCTTTAATTTGACATAACTTTTTTATTTATGAACCGATTGACATGAAACAAACACTAAATGTAAATTTAAGCATCCCACAATATATTCGTGAAAACCGCATCCAACTCGGATCAGCCGTTTCTGAGATTAGCGCGCACAGACGAACAGACAAACAGACAAACAGACAAACAGACAAACAGACAAACAGACAAACAGACAAACAGATAAACAGACAAACAGACAAAAAAAAGTTAATTACATTTTTGGGTTCGACATCGACATAACAATAACCCCTGCTATTTTTTTTATTTTTATTTTCAATGTACAGACAGCACTTTTCTACGATTTTATTATATGTATAGATTTTAATCTTATAGGAAAAGGAGATTCTTGTGACTCATATACATCTAGATTAAATTCGGAATTTTTGGGATTTAATTCGAGTATCGACTTCGCTGTCTTCCTTGATTATGTAATTCTTTGTGATTGTTGAATATTTATATTAGTTCGGTAATGGTTAGATGCGTAGGGCTGAAGATTGAGCTCAGTGGCGTGCCATTAGAGAGACCTTTATCCAGCAGTGGACGAGAACAGGCTGATGATGATGATGAAGCAAGTTAAGATATCTTAACAATCAGTTTTATTTTTTTACCAATTTGGTAGTTTTAAAGTATTTGCCTTTATTATTTGGTATATTTTGTAACTCATTTACATGTTTGTTCCGTATTCAAAGATTGTTAAATAAACAAGAGAAACCCGAAAGACAATAAACAAGTACAATACGCAAAAATACAAATAACCCTATCTTAATACAATCCAACTTCGAGAATTCCGTGATAACACCATACACAAAAATGTATACCCCTTTACATATAAAGTAGGAATCACCCTTTCGCCCTTTTTTATGCGAGTTAGTGAGCATAATACAAAGTTTTCCGTATAGCCGAAAAAGTTTACGTTTTTCGTGCAAAATTTATTGGCTATAAACAGTGACGTTCGAACCACGGAAGCGTAATAAAAGAAACTCAAAGGGTCAGCACACGGCAACTTTATGGAGTTAACTCGCAAATTGTTGTCAGTTATAATAGTTTTGTTTGGTGTAATAAAAAGTTTTCTTATTATTACCGTATTATTATCTCCCCTGCAGTAAAGGATGCTTAAGGTTGTGATTTAGAAGTTTGAATGTCTTGCGGAAATTTCAAGGCTTATTCTGACATAGTTTTATGGTTGCCCTTTAAGGTTTATATCCTGAAGCTTAAGTGGGATGTGCCTAATTGCTTATAGATTGGCTAAAAGTTATTTAACATTTATACAACATTTATACAAACAAAATCACTCGTCCAAAAATACATTTGAATTATATTTAAAACTATTTCCCATCATAAATAACCACTAAAAAGGTAAACAAAACATAAACAAACACACTTTCGGAACATTAAATTAGAATGCAGCACCAGAAATAAATTCATCCGTCTCATGAATAAATAATTAATCAAACGAAACGCCATAGCGACGAAACTCTGTCCAATTAATTTTACCATAGCACACAATTTTACGCATTGTTAGGAATATTGTACAGTACAATACATATTTATATAAAATTCTCTGTTAACATGCAAACCGACGGACGGTAAATAGAATTGGGAGCTTTTAATTCTGTGAGCATTAAGGGTTAAATCCGCCACCAGTTGCGAGTCGAGCCGTTGGCGCAGATCCAAATTATTTTAAAAGAAACCCTCTAACGATCTCATTTCATAGGATCACGGCATATTACTTGTTAGCATTTTTAGGATTTCC
This sequence comes from Spodoptera frugiperda, assembly GCF_023101765.2. Taxonomy (NCBI): domain Eukaryota; kingdom Metazoa; phylum Arthropoda; class Insecta; order Lepidoptera; family Noctuidae; genus Spodoptera; species Spodoptera frugiperda. Next base: position 5,771,259 of record NC_064241.1, on the reverse strand, counting down.
CACTGAATATTTGAAAATGTAGTCCTTTTGTTTCTATCTGTGAATGGGACGAACTCTCTTGGTTACCTTAATACTAGAGCTTGTCTTTCAGACATTATTGGCTTTGAATAATCAACCAACTACCACTAGAATAACCTTAAGAAAAATGTGGACTATCTCTATCATTAATCAAGTATAAATTGGTAGAATTATCAAAGTTTTATTTCTATTGTAAAATAATCTCTTTATATTCTTTCTTAAAATCACCTACATACATACGTACAAGTATAGCTACCTCAAAAAATATTATTGTATCAAATATGATTGGAAATAGGCGTACTGTACTTAGGTGTGTAGATCTCTCGACAGCCTCTCAGGACTGAGTAATCCGATTTCGGAACCGGAGTGCAAATTGATAGTCCTTAGGCTGACCATACCTCATACACCGATTTCTATGTAGGTACGTTTAGATATCACATTGCAAGCGCCAATGTACATATTGTAATCCGAACAGTGCAAGTGAACTGCAGAAATTGAAAAGCAAACCTTATAATGTAAATAACAAGCACCAATTTAAAATACAGAAACAATCTCTTCGGAAGCAAATCTCATATGAATACAATACCTTTTTTCTCTGCAGCTTAGTACACCGTTAGCGGTTCATTTAAAACATTGGAAGCACGTGGACCTCGTTAATAAGCTCCACGCTTTAATTAAACCCAATTATCGTTCTTATTACATTCCGTTCCTATAAATAAACCTTCATTATTTACTGGGAAGCAGATATTATCTTCCTTAGATGTTGTTATTCGATAATTGTTATAAACAGGAGAAAGGAAGTCCTTCCGATGGCTGACCGACTTCCGAAGTGATTATATCTAGTAAAAACAATCGATTCCCGGTATCGATGTATCATCTTGTACCGAGAAATGGAGCAACCGTTTTACCGATTCTTGTGTACTATTACAAAGTATTCGTTTCGTTGAATTTCTTTGCAAGAATGTGAATGATGTGTCATTTCGTTTTTGAAGTTGGAGTTCTAAGATTGATGATTTGTACGAAAAGCTGAAGAGGTGTCGCTGACACTTTAGCGTGAATGGCAATTGATATGTTGTGTTTAAAATACCAAGATTGTTATTTTTATAATTTCCATGAATTGTTTGTTGACTTCTTATATATCTTTGTCTTGTCTTTGTTTCTTTGTCTACACTATTTTAAGCAGAGACAATGTAATCAAGTTTTCTGCAAGATTACCATTAAATTCTTATACTTACGTACTTTATCTATTTCGTTAGTCGAATGGTCGCAAGTGAGACTGCAGAGCAAGGGGTCTCGGGTTCGATTCCCGTGTCGGGCAAAAAAATTACTGGGCTTTTTTCCGTTTTTCTAAAATTTTTCAGTAGAAGCACGGAGTCTGGAATTGTGTCCAGTATATGCCAAAGGCTCACCCCTTACATGGGCCTTATTTCTCTTAATGGTGAAAAGTAGGTGTACATTGTATACCTATCGACATTACGTGCCGTAATGTGCACGTTATTTATTTTTTATTTGTTTTAATTAGGTTTACGTACTTTATATCTGATCGAATAATGAACCACATCGTAAAAAATAAACTACTTGCAAAACTAGAAGTTCTTCGATTTGTCTATTATTATTACAATATCATTAATAAACACAAATTCAATTTCAATAACAGACGAGACGAATACCATTCCATTAGCACAGGAGAAATAAAAGAGACTATCATCGAGACATCTCATTCGATACAGATGGAGAGGAGATTGCAAAACAAAAGTAACTTGCAGTACTTTGAACAGAAGAGCAGTACAATTGTGTTCTTTTAATTTAAAAACCTTTATTACTTTGTTTTACATGCATTGTTAATTAAAACGAGTGGTTCCACACAATTCTGTAAGTACCTAGGTTAGGTTTGAATTTTGAATTTTGTTCGAATGAAAAATGTATATTGGATTTTGTGTTTTTGGTGTTGTGCTAAAATATGAGTGTGATTTAGTATTGTGTCTAGTTAGAAAAATATTTGTAATGTTTTTAATTTACTCAAATGTTTTGAAAGAAATATTTTACTTAATGATTAATATTTTCTCATTTCTAAGTTAGAATGACTGCAAAGTTGGCGCGGTGGCTGGGTTTGATTCCCGCACGGAGCAACTATTTGTATGATCGACAAATTGTTGTTACGGGTGTGGTGTCACTTGTATATGAACTTGAGTGTGTAAATGCTGCCACGACACAAGATAAAGTCCTAGTCTTGGGCAATATAAAAAAAAGAAAAAATAAAGATTGTTGTGTCTTTTGCGAAAGTTTTGTTTTGTTCTCATTGAATATCCCAGCCATTATTCCCGATTATTAATGTGATTCTTTAATGTAATGGTAATATAGTACGTACGTTTTATATTGTTCTAATGTCATCGATGATAAATTATAATTATACACAAGAACCAAGGCCAAGGAGGACCAAGGGGGAGGCCTTTGTTCAGCAGTGGACGTCTCTCGGCTGATGATGACATGATACACAAGAACAAAACTAACCGAAATAAAACCTCTAGTCAGACATTGACTCACTCATAGTTCAAAACAAAATAGTCTAACACACACAAGATTTCAACATAGTTTACATTCACAAGTTTGCACACTAGACGAAAGTTAGCAACTAAGGCAACTCGTGAGTAACACATGAGCTTAATAGTAGGAAAACAAATGTCCAGACACCAGTCTAAACATTTAACATGGCGCCATACCCGTTCTATGCCATTTATAAAGGTAAATGCAAGAGAAATTATACTACGTCCCACTTTATCTCACTCATTATGGTAAACACGGTCTGAGCGATATAATTACGTAGTAATTTATTATTGTTGTATCACAGAACACGCCATCCATTACAATTAAGATATTTTTTATTAACAATTTTCACGCGACCACTAATTTTGAAATATCGTTCGCATCTTTTCGAGGCGTTTGTTTTGTTCCAATTTTGAATGTTTGTGTTATTTTGCTTTTTTATTTACCGTTATGTTTAGATTACTTGCCAGTATTTTAGGTTTGGCTGCGATAAAAACTCTTTAACTAGTCTCATTACTAAGAGTTGGTTCATATCTGACGGAACACACGTCGCGTAGCATTGCCAGAACATATAAAATTGTATAGAAAGACAATTGACCGTTCACACTCAACTGATGATACGTCAGACCGACCAAGAATATGCTTAACGTATTTTACGTCATATATTATGAACCCACCCTTAAGCATTTTCTTCATTGAGTAGATTAGGAGGCTTTCGATTACTTCGTTTTATCGAGTATCCGCAACTTTTCAGATTAATCAAAGTATTACAGGATCAATTTCGAAAATATTCTGAGGAATCTTACGTTACTCGCAAAAATGTCACATACTATGTACCTACATAGTCTTTGATGATTGCTTAATCTTTTTCAGAAATAAAAGACACAAGATATTCTTTAAAATCTCAATAACAATTGATTCCAATACTTAATTACTTCATCCGGCTCGACGGGCAGGAGTAAGTGAACGGGGTGGTTTTTAGTCAGTAAGAGTCTGACACTTCTCGCCTCGCACAAGGCGGGAGATGATGCGCTTAAAAAAAAAAACAAAAAAAACGTATACTATGTACCTACCTACATAATCTTTGATGATTGCTTAATCATTTTCAGGAACAAGACACAAGATATTCTTTATAATTTTCTATCTCAATAACAATTAATTCTAACACTTAATTACTTCATTACAATAAGTGAACGTGTTGAAGCATTACGTGACAATCATTACGTGTGTTCATTATTGCAACATGTAATAGTTAATTGATGGTCTTAAATGACAATTTACGTGTGTTCTCAACATGTAATAGTTAATTGAGGTGATTGTAATTTTTTATTTCACAGATTTGAAACATTTAATTATAACGGTAAAACATAGATTTTACGCAGGAATTAAGTATGTTACACCCGTATACTGAAATGCTACTCAATTTTAAGTTGTACTTTAATATCTTGCTATCTCCATTATTTACAAAGAATTGATAGGGACAGAACTATATTTGAGAGCGTCTTAAAATTGAGTGACGTTTGACCATTAGTGTATCTTCTCATTATTATTATTTTTTTATGTTAAATGGGCCGTCGTTATTTATTACGTATTTTTTTGACTATGCCTAGAAAGGCTTCAAACCTTAGAGATCGCAGTTATTCTAACTTTAGAAAACATTACAACATTTACATATTTTTAGCTCTTTTACTACATGTTTTGGAATTGATCACATGTGTTATATAGAACGCCTTTGACGCCACCACCCGCCCTTTATTGCATAACCATAGAAGGTCCCTTTATCTTACAATACCAAACTAACTTAATCGACATCCAATTTCATATCAATGTAAGTTAAGCGTAAAATGGCACTATTCAATACAAAGCCTCAGTCTGTATAGGAAGGATCATTAATCACATATTTGAAGCTACTGTCAATCAATCTTGTGATGTGACATTCGCAAACGATGCGGTTTGCTCGCTTCATGTCATTTACATTGCTTGTCAGACTTGAGTTCAAGCGAAATATGATGTAGTAAGCAAGTGATGTATTTAAAAAAAATGTGGATGTTAAATCTATCGTTAAACAATAATAATTTTATAATCTAATTTGACTCTAATGAAATGTGTTATCTCCATACCTGTCTTAACAACATCTAGGCTATCAGAAGAAAGCTTTTATTGTCATACTGCCGTACTCAGAGACTTTTAATGATTTCTTAAACTATTCCTTAGTAACGATTTTGTTCTGAAAACAGTTGCTAAGGACTGTGTTCAGTAACCATTAAATGACTCTGAGTACGATGGTTAGTCGCATAAAAAACAGGCTATTTGAATAAAACTGAAGTTTTAGATATTATATGTATAAGTTGTAATGTAAAAAAAAATACCAATTACTTACCTTACCTAAATAGGTATATTTACTGACTAACAAATAACAAATAAATAACTAAATACATAATCATTCCAAGCACGTGTCGTTTTAATAAGTATACTCTTTCAAAATCCAATTATGTGGTAATTGCGTAACCAAAAGCAATACTTAAAACGATCACTTACGGCCCACACTAAAAGCAAGGGGTTGGTCGATATTGCCAATAGACTAATTATATAGAAGGAAACGTTCAATTATTTTCAGCTTAATTAATGTGTATTTTACTTATAATTGCTCCTGACTATACTGGCCACGCAATGGTACGTAACTAATTAGTTAAATACATAGTTTGTTAGCAAGCCGTGTGGTCTGTAGACTGCTTGTTAGATAGATACTTATAATCAATGTTGTAAGACGATGACTTAGTCTTTAAGTCTCAAAGACGTATTTAATTTTATTTCATAATATCGGATAGAAAATTGAATCTTCGTTGATTCTTTTGATCTGAAAAGGTTTGGTCTATAAGAGATCAAAAGCCACGATAAATTATTAAAATATATTCTACTATTTTTTTATGGTATATGCCGGTCACCTGATGGTAAGCAATCGTCGCCGCACATGGACAACCGAAACACCAGAAGTGTTACAAGTGCGTTGCCGGCTTTTTGAGGGTTAGGAATTTAAGGGTTGATTGGCATTCGGGGATTAGGAAGATTGGGAAGAGATGTAATTAGGCCTCCGGTTACCTCACTCACACAACGCAAGCGTTATTTCACGTCACGTTTCGGTCAAGCTGGTCCATTTGTGCAAAAGCATGGCTCTCCCACACTTTATTTATGTTAAACACGCATAATCACACTTCTAAAGATAACTCCAGTAATAGAGTAGATAATATCATACATAATATAGCACACCAAACACAAATTATAACCTTATTCCCCTTCGAAGATAAAATACTACCGCAGCTCAGAACTTTAACATAAGATAGCACTTAAGTCGAACTTACGCATAAAGTACACCTACCGATCCTTGGGATCCGTAAAGGTACGAGCAGAGAACACAGGCGATATTATTATTCATATTTTACTGGGTTCCGTGTCTTTCCACAGTCAGATCACGGGCTGAACTTTTTCAATAAAACACCCTCAGAGATACGGCGTTTGGAAGTGCGGTCACGCATCGCGCCAAACGATTTTATAACTTTATCATCGTTCAATACCTGTGCTGGAGGAACCCCAATTTTACATTGAAATTACTTCATTATTTCTTATCTATTTTCTTCAAAGACTTCTTTTGATCTTTTGCTATATTTGTTCGTCTATTTTTATTTGTGGCCTGTATTAGCATACGTAGTACGATAACAGCTTTATTTTGGAGATATTTTGTATCGAATGGTGATTGGGTATTGAATAGTTTTGGCTTTAGATAGTGTTAGAGTTTATCGATGAGGTGCAGCTTTGGAATACCAATTGAATGATAAAAATGTAAACTAAAATTTAAAACTATATCTTTGCTAGATAACATTTCTGAGATAGAATTCTTATGATAAGATTGGGTTTAAAATAAGTTATTTCGTGAATCTAAATAGAAAGAATGTAATTATCAGGTTACTTCACTCTTGTACTTTACAATTTATAGTAAGCTACTCACTAGTATTTTATCCTGTACCGTTCTTAGTATTACATGCAACTCACCTCTTTCACCAACAAGAAGACTCCAAAAGGAACTTGTACATTACATAATAACAGCCGCAAGCAGCAATAGCCCTTAAATCATTCATTGACACCAGCAAGTACCCAAGTAGGCCCCATTTACCGACTCGAACAACTAACGCTTAATAGACGCATTTGTATCACACAAAACGCTCATTAAAGCAGAATTATAACTATCATTCATCATGTATTACTTCCTATAAGCAAAAGCATTCCGCCTGTCATCGCGCTGACAGGAAAATCGCCTCTAAAGACTTGAGCCCCTCCCATCGAAACAGCTAAGATTAGCTCTTAATATTTATAAGTGCAATAAGGCCTTAATATCTATTCATAAGTGAAAATTATTATGCAAATAGTGGCAAGGAGGCGGGCTGTAAATTCAACGGTGTCTACTCGGAGTCTGCTTGTGCCTTAATTGCTGGTCCAGAAGCAATGAATCTCTGAAGATTTGTGGTGAATGTTTCACACGCGTTTATTTACATAACTAAACAATAACACCTTTGTGTTGTTCGATTTGTTGTATCGATGATTTGGATTGGCTAAATATTGATAATATTTTAAGATTGCTGAATATAGTTCTACACATCTTCGCTTCGCCGTGCTGGCAGAAAGCGAGTAGGTGGCCAAACGCAGACTAATCAACGCTAAAAAACAAGAGTAAACATCCACTACCTGCCTTTGGTACATGGATTTTTGATTCAGTATCCCTACTACCGAAACGTTACAAGCTTTGGTTCATAATATAATTATTATGAACCGTTATTTAGAGATCTGTCCTTACTTGATTTACCGAAAATTCACAGTTGGTTTACCGAAAATTTAAACTTCATAAATAAAGTCCAAAGTATCCAAAAACTTCATATTTAACTTCAGTCAACGACAAAAAAGAAAAGGGGCTTAACGTCGACCATTATTCATTTTGTGCTCGATTAATATATGAAATCCTTCAGCATTAAAGCTCCAGACATACGTCATCAAACGTGGTTATTAAATATTCATTTTATTAACAGAACAAAAGGTAAAATGTGTTAACACGGCTGTCGACGTTCCGATGATTTGCAACGCTCGTTGGTAACTTTTATTAAGTCGTTTTATTTTGCCTCCCTAATGGAATATGGGCATTACTTCACGTTCCTGACATACATGGAGACATATTAACGCACTTAGCGGGTACTAAAATACTACTACAGCAGATTTTTGCTACTAACATTTATTTAGATTACAAACTAACACCTAGATTCTTACAACGCCTTGCGAAATGTTTTATTGGATTTTAGTATTGCAATCGCCACTATGCAATCTAATCGTACAAATTACAAGATCAGAGATTAATAAACGAAGTACGCATATTTTATCTACCACCAGATTACGCTATTTGTAAGCAATTTAACATAGAAATTCCAAACAGCAGCTTAATAAGAGACCACTTAGCAAATAATGTTTGTCTAAACACTGGCTTTGAGATTTATTTTATAGCCCTACTTAGTGAAACGAAGGCTGGTAGGAATTATACTAAAAGTTGTAAGATCGGCGTCATCAACCATTGGCCGATTTAGTAATTATTTAAATTTGCAACTCCGGCCTTACTAATCACTGTTTCAAACTGATATCGGGTACAACACTAATACTAAGTTTGCGCTATCAAAGTCGGCTGTGGCGCCACCGCCCACGGTCGTGTCTCGACGGCCCTCGCAATTGCAGGCCCTATTACCGTACCTACCACTTGTAACTTGTACCTATGTACTTTACAACGCCTGGGAACAAACCCCACAACCTGCTGAGGCGCGTGGGACGACACTTAATAGCCTTTTAATTTTCAACACGCGCCCATCACCACGATACCATAGTAATAGCCTGTAATACTATACTTAGAGCACAGCAGCTAATCTCAAAGGATATTAGACTTAATGTACATATTAAAATTCATTAAGATTTTCATAGGAAATAACATAAAACCGACCGCTTAGTGGTACTCGCGAAATATTCCAACCGCTACATGAATACGCATGTTTTGATGTTTAGCTTTTATTGGCAGCGGTGCCAATGAATTTACAGTGTTAACTCCTTGACTATAATAAGTGGTAACGACATTTCTCCAATACAATATCTAATTATTCTCGCAAGTGCCATTTTATGGCGGCCGTATAATGAATTATTACGTTGACGATTGAACATTTAACCGCTTAGTGGATCGTCTAAATATAAACAGGGATCGTATTCTATCTAAATAGCGCACATTAAATATCGGTTGCTCTGCTAAATCACGTTGACGTGAGTGATTAATCTTCAGAGTAGAATGCTTGTCGTTAGAAGGGCAATAAAGAGATAACAAAATAAATCAAAGAGCTATAAATATGGGCGGGATGAGCGATCAGTCCCAGAACTGTCGGATTCGATAGAAATTTACGGAACATTTTATGGGACTCGCATGGAACTAAATGTAGTATAAATAAATATAAAAACAGCGTTCAGTTGTAAATAAAGTTTATTGTTTTTTATAGTAACCGGTTAAACCGTTGTTAACTGGGTTTGTGAGAGTGTGGTCGCTTATTAACGAACCTTATTATATTTTAAATTCAATTGATTGTAAAGGTCGGGGCAGGTGAAATGGAAACCGATCTTAACTGTTTGGATTCATAACAAAGCAATAGAAAGTTGGAATGAAGTAGCAGAATGTCTTCCGCTATATTTCGTAAGATTTTGGTTATAATTCCTGCCTCGTTGGTCGACTGTTTGCAAGAGCGACTGCCTGACAATGGGTCTCGGGTTCGATACCCGTGTCGGGCAAAGTATTACTAGACTTTTTTCGGTTTTTCGAAAATTTCTCAGTAGTAACATGGAGTATGGAAATCTTGTCCGGTATATGACAATAGGCTCACCTACTATTACACGGGACTTATAGCACAAATGGTGAAAAGTGGGTGTACATTGTACAGCGGTATTACGTGCCGTAATGTGCCTCTGCCTACCCCTTCGGGGATGAAAAGGCGTGACGTTGTATGTTGGTTGTAATTATTAGTGGTTATATTGAATGTGAGAACCATCTTCGGTTATTATAAACCATAATTCAGAAGTGGGAATGCGGTGCAAAAGTGCAATATCCGAGTCGGGCTATAACTGTCAACAGTGAAATGAATCACTGGTGTATAAATCGTGGCTAGGACAGCATCGTGCGCGGCACCGTGCAATCGCAACCCGATTTTATTTTATTACTATCACTGTGGGAGAAATGCAACTGTCGATTTGTTTAACTAAATTATTTTACGATAACCTGCACGGACTATTGTTTATAACTGCTCGGTTTAACGCTGTTCGATTCGGTCATTCTGGTCAAACCGCTGCATCAGTAAAATGGTTGTTTCGTTAAACGTTTTTCATATCTGTATTTATCTAGGTAGGTACTAAAGAGCCTGGTTTGCAGGAGTTAAAGGTTGAGAAGAGGTTGTCGTCACATTAAACAAAATATTTTTCTAAAAATGTTTACACCACTGTATCTAACTGAGTATCTTCTATGTAGTAGTAAATTGTACAAAAATTATTGAAAATTGAAGTAAAAAATTATCTACTTAAAGTTCAGAGAAAAAATACATGATATTAATAATAATGTTCTTCCTAAGAATCTCAATGTTGATTTTCTTACATCTTGAGTGTCGACAAGACATTTTAAAACTACACAATACCTATTTGCTTCTAAAATAACATAAATATTTTTCAAAGAACCTGTCCATTCTCGTGACTTGCATCAATTCGCGCCTATCTAAACTTATTCAACTAAACAAACTGTTCGGAAATTAGACAAACATTCGACGACAGGAAGCGCATCTCAAACAAACGCGACGCTGTCATGCGCCAGCGCGGACGAGAAGATTGATGTAAAATGGTGGCCGTAGATTAGCGTGACAGGAGATCACTTTCTAATATTAACATTACTAACTAAGCACACAAAGATAAATTACAGTGTGTTAGGTCAGGTACTGTCAAATTATGAAATTAAAGCAGCCATTGTTCCCATTTTAAAGCAGTTAGTTAAATGTATTCACATTATAACGACAAGAACATTTGTAACAAATTCGGTTACCATCATTAATCATAGCACTCACATCTCAAGCAACGTTAATACTTCAACCAGACTACCAGGCGTTCATAAATCAAAGGAGAAAAAGTAGAACACATCAATATATTAAAATTAAACAATCATATAATATCAAAAAGGAACATAAACCGCGGAGATCCGCTTATTAAAACCGTTTTTCAATGTTCACTTGTCTATTCCGGGTGTGGGACCACCCAGGGTAAGGCGACTGTTATTTTAGGTGTGTAATTGAGTTGTTGCGACCGCAGAGCGACGACCCTGCGACGACACGCGTAATGCGATGTTTTACATCACTGATGCACCCTGTACGCATTCATTTAGGGTAGATATTAGAAAAGCTCTGCAAAACTGTGAACAATTTTAAATATTATTAAATATGAATTCGAAAAATGACACAAATTAGATTTCTATTTTTTAACTGTGAAAATTAGTCTCTCAGTAATCTGCATTGGCATCATACGCTTCCCTCTATTTTTGGAAAATAAACATTAAGTCTTTGACTGCCAATAGAAAACTGTTGAAGGCAAATCCTCCGCTAACGTCGGTCACCGGTGACCCCCGTGGCGTTTAAAGTGCAAATTAAACAAAGTTGCAAATAAAAGTTATCTTTAAGAATTTCTTTTAGTACCAAATAACAAACAACTAACCCTGTAGTAACGAGATGATGATATACGCACGTATACCAAAATGATATGATTGATTGAAGTCTAGTCACACCTGACGGAACGAAATATAAGAAATGATTGAACTTGACGTAAGACAGAAGACGAAAATATTTCATATTAAAACTCTTCTCTGTCGTCACTGAGATAGACATGCGTCTCTAATTTTGGTATAGAATCGATTTAAAATTCAAACATTCTAATATAGTACCTGACTAGAATTTATATAAAACTCAATTTTCAACAGCAAGAACTAGGTTAAGTTCACTGGAGCATCGCCTACGATTGTCGTCGCCGTTCCCTTAAATCTATTCGCGTAGGATGACTAAACCGTAAATAATATGAAAGTGGATCTCTTTGGGGAATACAATAGAATAGAATAGAATATGCTTTGTTTGTGCACTGATTATAATTTGGGTTATATGAACGATTTTATCGTGGTCAATGTCAAATTAGTAAGAGATTTTGCAAGATAAGCAGAGCACGTATGAAAAAATTGAGGAAGGCTAGGTCGATGTACAAAAAGGGTATATTGCAATTAATCCTTTTAATTAAATAAAAAAGAAAAATCCTCCAACCACGATACTGCTTTGTTAGGCAGGGGTCACTATTTAATTTTTTATTTCATTCGGGTCGAACAATAAGTTATGATTTTTAACATATACTAGTGTTCAGTTATCTTTCCTAAATTGTCTCAGTTAACAGATATAATTTTCGTTAAATCCATGTTCATAATTTCTATATCCACATTGATAACCGAAATAAAAAACACAATACAACCAGCCCTTTTCTGTTCCAACAAGAATTTTACAACAAAAGTCGCTACACATTTCTATCCCCAAAAAATGAGCCTTATATCCTTTCGAATCGGCATACGTCCTTTACCGGGTATAAAACCAAACATTTTGCGGGTATAATAGCTCAAGCCTTCCTTTATTTTCTCCCCTAAACGAGACTGACGTGTATTGTGCAAAATGATTAATAGCATGTCATAATGATACGTCGCTTTTTTGTTGTTGTTATATGTGACGATTTATCCTGTGACATTCTTTTGATAGGATGTGGGTCGGTTGAAATGCCTCTAGTTTCTAGTGACTGCAGCCCTTTCGTGGGCAAATATTTGGTGTGTACTATGAAATATCGTGTGGGAATATAAGAGTCATGTCATGGCATTGGGTGGCAAAATAACAACGGTTCTGGCCGCCTAGTTATCATTTATGAAGGTTGGAAGCAAAATAGATTGATATGGATAGCACACTAGTATTTTTTGTGGTGCGTTTATAAACATACAAGTTCACATACATATGAAATCCAGACTCAATATAACAATTTATGGATCACACAAAGAGTTGTTCCGTGCGGGAATCGAATCCGCTATACGTTGTGCGGCAGTCGGTTGCCCAGTCACCGCACCAACCATGCAGTCTATTCCAGAATGTATGAAGTTATGTACTGTTGAGTTTAAATTTTAACTTCACCTTTTAGTATGAAATACTACTAGACAAAGTATTTTAATTTCCATTTTGAACCCTAGGTGCTCCAAGCCGGCCGCAGCTAATATTTGTTTTTGCTAGCGAAACCGCTCTCAACTAACTTCGCAAGCACCGCACTTCTCAGAGATATTATGGTTCGCTTAGAACTATAAAATATTTGCTCACTTCAAAGAATTTTACTGCTAACCACGATAGTTTTACTTTGATGGATTGAAAACTCAAGAGTGTTTGGAAAGTATTGAAATGGCTTTGTACAGCAACTTGCATTTTTGTCCAAAGAGTTTTAGAAAAACTCTTGATTTCTTGTATCTATGTGATCTACTTAAAATGCTTCAAACAGCTGTGGGCCCACAAAGTGAAATAAGACTCATAAATACACATTCTCAACACTCCTTACCACACGTAGGTCCCAGCATTCAACTTTGAATACAAATGACCTGATTTTTGTTTCCTGTAAATTTTGGGCCATACACACGCTGCGCTCTGGTTTATTAAACAAACTGTTTGACTGTATGCCGTAATAATAATACGAGTTATTCCTTTTTGTTAGATGCAGCTGGTGAGAATCAGAATCGAATAGTAAGTTGGAAGAAAACATTTGATTCATAACAAAACATTTAAGAAGATTTGCCAGTTCCTTTATGCTGTTGCGAAAAAAATCCGATAAGTACGGATGTAAGCATAATAGCTGAGCCGTTTCTTTATAAAAACATATGTTTCTTGTTCCAACTTTTCTTTCCTTATGCTTTTTCCCAAGTTCCCAAGGATAAACATACTTAAGTGATAAATCTCTTCCACTAAACTTACTTTTGTCAGCTATGTAAGATAGCTCCGCGACTATACCAAGATACTAAAAACTAACACAGACTGTTTACATGTTCTTCAATTACTTTTTACCACAATCTCGTTAAACATAAACTGCATTAGCATCGACCGAGTACAGCAAAAATTAATGTTTATTACACTAAAGGCAAGTGCTAAGCTTTTACGTATAGAACAAACTGCGTTGTTAAGAACCTCGTTCGATTTTCATTGGCACTTTGCTTCAGAGTGTGGTCCTCTAACAAACCTCTCGATATCTTATATCTCTTTTGGACTTTTTATGTAAGAAAAGGATGGAGACTTTAGTCAACTTGTAGGTTGGTATAAACGTACCTAGTTGCATTTAGCTCATGTGATCGCTCGGTTCCTCGGTGCCTCGGTGTTTTATTGACTCAATCATGGTGATACTATAAGGTTGCGGCGTCAGACCCCTGGGTAAAGTGCAATGGCTCTACCCCACTAACGTACTTGTACATTTTTCCTCTCCGTAAGTAGAGCGTGGAACGATGTAAGGGCGATATTTCAGACTGGTTTTCTTGCATGAGATTGTAACTTGCTTTTGTTCGAAAAATAAAGTTTGTGTCGTAAGATAGGTTGTCTCAAAAAAAATCTTGTACCTTATCTAAAGGATGATCAGAAGAACAAGAAAAACATCGTAAGCTTTTGTTTCGGTGTTATCAATGATTGAGATATCGCGACATAAAATACTGCTATTGACAACGGTACATATCCAAATGAATGTACGAGTAATAGAGATTAAAATATCGGAACATGAAGCAAGGCCCTTGTTGCCCGACCATGTTTACAATGGGACCACGACAAGATATTTCCGTCAACTTAATTGAAGTGACATGAGTTACTTTATTGATATTAAAATTTATTTATGTATACGGCGGCGAGTGATAAAACGACATTTCACCGCCGGTGTGTTTGTTTGTGGACAGATTTCTGCGAATGAGTGCAATTAATTATGACCGATGTCGGTCGTCCGCGGACGCGCGCTTGCGTTCGCCTTTTGTTTTTACACACCATTTGTAGAACAATGCAGCGCGTGCGACTTTTATCTCGCTACAAATAAACGAATCCTTCTGTCGACTTTTTGCCGGTCTCGTTCGTAGCTCGCCTTGTGCTTCGCTCCACCACGAAATTTTATTAAGTCCGCTCCGAAATGTTACTCAAGATAAACGAATTTCAACTGGTGAAATATTCCAATATGCAAAATGCGAATGTAAGTTAAGGAGAACGACATCTCACGAAATCCTAGTGCTTTTAGTTTGGACTTTGCAACTTTTCTTCACGCTTTTGACTGACATAATAAACTATGGTAACCTACATCGTTTTGAGGATCATGACATTTCGAACGCGGGATTGACTCATTACTTTGTAGTCTTTTTATTAGGAAATTTATTTATAGTGATGCTCTAATGGAAAGATCAAACGCACTCCGCAGTTAATTTTAATGTCTCGGTGTAAACGGGCACCGAGGCCCGTTAGATATAATTAGAGGGATCGGTAAAGCCTCGCTGTGCATTGCACCGCCGCCAGTAGTATTTTGATCTCGTTGACATTTATTATGTCACCGACATTGGTACAGACGGTACCTACTCTACTCGGCATGAATAAGTTACTATTTTAATCTTTAACGAGTGCGTTAACATTCACGCTCGAGGACGTGATATACGTGCGTCAATATGATGAGACAACGTTGTAATAAAATGTAAATAATTGTGATTGATTGAAATGCAGATGGACATTTCGCTTTGAATTTATATGAAAGCGGTATCTTCAGGGAATATTGCGGGAAATGATGTCAAAGGCGACGTAGTGGAACCGCCAAACTTGTTTTATGTGTCAGGAAGGAAGGCGTGCTGTCAGCGGCGCCTCGCGAGGCAGCGAGGCAGCGAGGCGGGGCGAGGGCGCAAGCTCTCATCAACTTTAACGAGCCATTACCGCTGCGCCGCCACGCTTGGCTCTACAAGGGGGGGATTCGTGTAATTTTCGGAACTCGCATAACGTGTAATTATTTCAGGAGGGGGCGTCAATAACGCAACCTCAACACATTTGTATGCGTCCAAACTCAAAATTTTCGTCTCTTTGTAAAAGTAGAATACTGCATGGCATGTTTATGTATGGAATGACATAAAATTTGATTAAACCGAGTTTCACATAAAAGTCAATTATTTGCATAAAATATTCACTGACTACGAAAATGGATAATCTTGAACGACGAAGGGTTTGCAAATTTTTGTTTTTCTTCAAATCGTTAACGCAAAATAAAGTCGCATACGACGTCGTTATGAATAAGAATGGTTACTAATGAACCAATTTATGGAGACAACCGGCTGTCCGGTGAGTTATTATCGACACAAAAGCGAAGACAGTGTAAACGCTCACTGAAATGGAACGTAACAAGTCCACTGAAATAATTCACGGCGGATTCGACACGGACATTCACAGTTGCATCGCCGTGGGCGAGTGCAAGCTTGTCTTGAGACGTCGACAGTTCTTGTTGCGACTACTGTGGTTATTTCTAAACCGTATCACGTCTCCGTCGACCGGATCGCCTCAACGGCCAACGCTTTGATGTCGCATTCTCTTTTTGCAAACCACATTTCAGTATCAGTATAGACTGAATGCTTTCGGGAAAGATGTCTAACGACCAACGTTTCGATCGCCGCATTCTTCATTTTGATATTTCGTTTTCGTTTCACTTCGGCTAATGTAATTGCCTCTCGATGCCAACTAAGAGTTGTTGGGTGACTTGTCAGATTTATTAGGCCTTTTCTGAGATCAAGCTTAGCTAACAACATTTATTGGTTGGGTCTTCCTATTAAAATGTCAAACTACTGTTTCGACAGGCCGAAACAATCCCGATAGTAAAATACTCTGTAATTAGAGTTTCGTACTAACAATGTATTTGGAGCCCGTGTAACCCAGTATTCGACTAGCCTAAACAAATTCAAATGAAGTTCCTTTCAAAACTGGAACCCGATAAACGCTGTGAGGGGTTGTCAATGTAGTTTATTTTCAGCCAGTGGTAACAGATAATAGAATGCCGTAAAACTCGGTCCTGTGTGGGCGACGCGTAGATAACAGGCGGCTGCTACGTATCTCTTAAAGCGGTAATTTGTTAGAGCTGAGTACGACTCACTTGTGATAACGAATAAAAAGTGGAAGAATCCCCGAGTTCAAGGCGATGTTTCAATGCCATCGGTCTGTTAGATAGTGTTGCACTTTATGACCTTCTTTTGCAAAGTAATTGGGGTGATATTCGCTTGGTGAGCAACTATGGACAATGTAGCGAAGTGAGTTCCCACGAACGATGTCTGAGAACTCGAAGGTCCAAGGTTGATTGCACAGTTTATACGGGTGATTTTGATAAATATTTAGCTTGTGCTGGGCTAGTATTTTGATATTAATTTAGCCGTCGAAAACAAGTGTAAATAAATAACAAAGAACAACTATTAATAATGTGGTTTTCACTAATGGTAATCTAATCCAATGGATTTGTTTTTGTGAACCACACTATGTTAGACATAATAGACTGTTCATATAAGCAGAATCCCTTTGACAGGGTGCCAAATACAATAAGAAATGTTCTATTACAATATTAAGGAAACCCGTCACGCGATGTGAGGAATAGTGACAGGAATGGACATCACTCCCATGTTTTATGGCTTCGGATGAGAATAAATGGATATAAAAAGGGGAAAAATACTTTCAAAACATTAAACGTAGGGCTATGAATGTCTTTAGACAAATTAAAAAGCTGTGATTTATGGCGGTAGCATTTTATTGCATGCAGTAGCATTTTACAAGCTCTTCGTTAGAATGTTTCTAACCCAAAAATATACATTGTGACAAAAGTGTTGGGCTTGACATTTTTTCCGCAACATAAAAGTGACGTTGACTTTGTATGTCTATCATTTTTTTTTTCCAGTAATTTTCGTGTTCACAACTTCTAGTTGATTCACTTTTTATAATTGTTTTGTAATAAGATTTCATAAAAAAATTAATTCATCTGATCGCTCGATTCTCTAGCAAGATTAAACTTCTTCGTCATTCAAACTTCATTAACGAACCATTTATTTTAATCAGTGCATTGTATAATGACAATGCTCTATGATATAAACAGTTGCATCAATTGTATGAATATGATTACACAAAATTCATCTACACAATAACTATGTACTTCAATTGACTATATGTGTTGTCCTTTATGTTGTGCATGTGTACATGAATAGTAAATAAATAAATACAAATGCTCGAAGTTAGAAGGTCAGTGACCGGTGTAACTAAGTAAAATATTTGACGTCCATAATAAAGTAACATTCGTACATCGTTTTACTATGAAAACGTTATTGTGATAGCTTTTGTTCTTATAATTATAAGAATACGAAATAATAAAGATTTATCGACATTACAAAAAAAAAAATATTGAAACGTGTTCCATTAGCAGTTATCCTAGAAAAAAAAAAGATTCTCGTAGCTTATTCCTTTACAGTCATAAAATGGATAACGAAACTATTTTTATCCAACACACCTTTTACAATATCCGATAAAATGCGACTATTACACAAAAATGCGTCGATTTAAGGTGTAATTTTTACTCGATTATAATAACCGTATCGAGCTACGGGTAATCCATATAATGACGGTTCAGCCACAATTTACTATCAGAGGGTTTATTAAAAGGCAATTCAGTGTTTAATCTGTCATTAATTTAGTAAAATAACCGCCCTTTTCATTTACGAGCGAGCCTTAGGGAAATCGCTCTATCGAAGCACCAGACAATTTTGTAAATGTCTTTTTTATTATTGTGACTTTTAATATTACTGCTTTGTTAATGTTACTACTTATGTAGTAACTAAGTTTAATGTCTCAAGATAAATTTTAGTGTAGTTCTCTATACTTTTCTAAGTAAAACATGTATGTCTATGTCTTGTCCCAAGTGTTGCAAGCGTTCACAGGCCACGGTAACCACTTACCATTAGATGAGCCGTATACATTTTTGCCAACGTTGTGGTATAATAAAAAAAAACATAGAAAAGTAGTAGGCTATCGGATATATAGAATGTAGGCTATTATCGGACTAAGTTACAAAAAAAATCAAGCAATCAACTTAAAGTTATTATTACCGTTTTCTAGAACC
Organism: Spodoptera frugiperda; assembly: GCF_023101765.2. Taxonomy (NCBI): domain Eukaryota; kingdom Metazoa; phylum Arthropoda; class Insecta; order Lepidoptera; family Noctuidae; genus Spodoptera; species Spodoptera frugiperda. The sequence goes on along the minus strand of NC_064241.1, from coordinate 5,752,410 downwards.
CCCTAATTTTGTACGAGTAGCTAATGTACAAACGCTGACTTAGCGTATGAATAATCAAAATATATCCGAAGGATATTTGAGTAGCCCACACGTCGACACGAAAGAATTTCACAATTTCCGTTCGTCATTACAGTGTTTATTTAAACATTTTCTTGTGAAACACATAAAATAACTTTAACTCTACCACCTAGGTAATAAGACTTATAATCTAGTTGCAAATTACTACTTATCCTGCTCTAGTGTAATTAGAAAGCTAACAACCAAACATTACCTACTCGTACCTGTATTAAATAATTCTCTTCGCTAGTCAAACACGATTCCATGTGTACAATTTCAACGTAACGTGTTATTTACCCACCCTGTATACCTGATAGTACTTAACCTCTGTCGTGTACACTAGAGCTCTCTACGTAACAATTTAGTTTGATGATAATACAACGATCGAGTTACGGACAACCCTAGCTTCAGTTAGGCTGCGGGTATGACGAAGAAGCGATAGCGATTTTCTAAAACATCGACTCTTGTATAAGGAACTTAAAAGTTTAATTTGGAAAGCTTGTAAACTTGATTGTTGTTCACACAGAGACGATTCTAAAAGTATAAAGACGGTTACAAGTTTCAGTATAAATAAATTAAGCCGAATGGTTAGTCAAGCTAAATTGGGTAAAGAAACATTTGCACACGTTTAACTTTTAGTTTAAACCAATATATTCTAATAAATTATAATAAGTAAGCTACATTTTAATGAAGTCGTGTAACTATAAAAGTATGACATAACATTAACATTTAATTACACTAATATCCTATAAACATTTTCCGCTAACTCTCACTAACATATAAGAACCCTTGTGGAGGAATCCCGTGAAAGACTAGGGGAGGTGAAGCCACGTTGTTGCCGTGAATTCTGTAATTAAACGCCTCGTCTAATTGTGACCTTCGACCAACTCGCTTCACACTCCGCTACACTTTCGGGATTAAGCTCTTTGTAACTAAATAGGATGTTTTAAACCTAAGCCCAATTTCACGAAGTAATAGAGCCTTTAATTGTGCCTAGGTTATTCAAATAGCCTATTCGTGTATGCTACGAAACTTTTACACATGTACCTAAAATAGTTTTGTGAATCTCATTAAAGCCAACGAGGGGTTTAACTAAGTGTGTTTCATTAAAACACACAGATTAAAATATTTAAGTACTACGAGTATGTAACTGAATTAAGAAAACTTTGTCAGATGTCAAAGTACCAAAATACAATACAAAAACAAGTTTTCAATTTCACTTTCAGCCGCTACATTTAAAAATATATATTTTATTCACAAAGACGTTTAGAATGTGCTTAACAGGGAACATTATTTAAAGCTTCCTTTCTCTCAATAAACAGAACAGTTGGAACATTTCTAAAGAGGCGAATTCCTTAAGTCGCCACTTACACATAATTACCATACAACCGGGCACGATTAAAGGATAGTATAGCCATGGAATGACGGCGTTTATGTAAATTGCTTCCGCTAGGATTTCACCAAGATTTATGCGTTACCGTCAAGAACAATTAAATTTAGACCACGACTCGCGCTTCTGTATAAATTAACTCATTCTAGTTAGAACGCAGACGGTATCTGTTCTACTACAGATTCTGGGAAATTGTAGTGAAATGAGCAAGTATTGTGGTTTAGTGTAGACTTTACATAATGTTATTTAGGATATTCATTCAAGATTGTAAATGGTTGGAATGCATGCTTTACTATCTCTCATCATCGTCATTTGTAATTGAATTGTCAACCAATAATATGTAGGCTATGTATTATGTTTTATTTCCATTCTATAGTATGTGTATTTACCAAAGGGTATCACCTAATCAGCCAGGCTAAGCAAATTTGAAGTCCATAAAGAGCATCATCAAATATTACAAAAATAATCTCCTCAAAAACTGCACAGAACTATCAATAAAATATAAATGACGTAGACATACCGTAGTCACTGTAATATTCAGTAGAGAGTAGTACACGTGCATTATAGAGCTGAGAGGGTACCCGATATTACCTGACCATTTTTATTGGTGTTTGTATTAAGTTTTCATGTAAGTCTAATGGATTAGTGCAGTGCAAAGGGGAGTGCAAGTTACGCTTGCTACATACGTCCAGTGCCCACAAAATGGTGGTCGTAAAGGTACGAATAGACTAAGTGTAATTTATACACTGATTGTATACACTCAGTATATAAATTGAATGTATCTGTGTGAACATGAGTGTCTGTAATTAATTTTTATTTATGATACGATAATTACTGTCGCGTCAGCCACCTTCTAGCCATCTGTATAAGTGTGAACAGTGCAAACATTAATGTCTGATATTTATATGTCAGAATTTCTGTCGTAGTCTAAACGTACCTTTAGTCCTTTACTACCAGAGATGTGCTATGCTACGTTGCTGTGGATGCTTTTGGCTTTCACCAATCATATTCATTGGTACACATAGCATAGCACTGGTGGAAACGGACTCAGCTAAGCTATGCTTTTTATATTGAAAGTTGTGTGCTATGGATGGCTTTCCTACGATATATGTCGATACATTACATGCTAGTGCTATGCATCTTCCTCCCACAGCTATATAGCTTAGTATCAGTGGATACAGTCACATAGTTTCACAGTCTAGCTATTACATCTTCGTAGCGTAGCTACATAGCACATCTCTGGTGGAAAAGCACCCTAAGATCCGAACTACGATTGTTTTGATTGGATAAATTGCTTGCGGTGTTTTAATCTGATATCGTGTGGAATTGAAATTGAGTTATTTAGATGGATTCGTAATATGTGCGGGCTTTTTGCTTGGTAGAAGGGTTAGTTGATTGAATTATTTTTTCTACAACTTTGATTTTGCGAATAAGTGTCGTGTAGCTTTGTAACTGTCCAGTATTTTTTACGTTCCGTAATAATAGTGTTAAAAGTAATATATGGTAAAGAGTTCTATTCATAACTAAAAATGTATATTAGCAGGATTTCCTGATACATATTTAATAGCATCAAAATATATTCAAATCTGATGTAGCCAAGGCGAAATGTCGCCGGCGCCGTACAATTTGCAAGCTAAGCTTATTTTCGATCACCATCATAAGATAAATGTTTCCCCCATGGAAATATACAAGAATCCGATATGTATTAACATAAATTATACTTACAGATTAATTTTAGCTCTTAACTTCCCTGGAATTTGCATCCGTGTTATATTAATAAGCAATGAGTTTGTTGGGAACAACATTATTTTGTATAAGCTTTTATACATGGTTATTTTATACTCATTTTATGCTGGATATGTATCACCACACCTAATATATAGTAGGTACAAAGACTACAGAGGACAGTTCCTACCATCAAAATACATTTTAAAATTTGGATTCTCTTTCTAAACATCCATTATTACCTAAATTAATTCGAAAAATTACGTGCTTAAAAGGTAATATAATAGAAACAAGTGCAATTTTTATGCATTCACAAAATAACCACCTTTCTAGTCTTCCCAATCCCCGATTCCTCAACAACCCTTAAATTCCTAACCCCCAAACGGCCGACTACGCACTTGTAACGCCTCTGATGTTTCAGGTGTCCATGGGCGGCGGTGATCGCTTACCATCAGGTGATGCATTTCCTATTTTACCGGCTTATACCATACAAAAATGTATGATGTCATAAGTCATAAACTATTGCATTTACAGCCCACAAAAACTGTAGGTGCCGCATTATAGTTTTAGCGAAAACGATTTCAACATTTAGGACAGCTACTTTTTTAGGAATTTTGTAGGCAGCGTCACAATAAAAACGTGAATATTATTATACGTGAACGAACACATTTTTCCCATAAAATGTTACCGTAATCTTACTGTTGTATTATAGCTTGCCTAAAATAAATTCCACAAAGAATTGTCGTCCTTTGTGAATAAAAGTGGAGTAGGTACTTTTAAACGAGGTAGGTATACCAAAGCACATAAAATAATATTTCAAAATTAAAGTTTATTTGTATGAATGATGAATGAAAAATAATATTTGTTGAATTGAACGAATCTATATGGAATTTGCGCCTGAAATGTAATAAAAATTTGTATATAATAAACACTGGGATTTTTTTATGATAATGAGAAAAATACTGCTACTGTAGCAGTGGCACTACTGTACTAGGTTAGTAAACCGATAATGTAATAATTTATTTAGTATGTCTCACCAAAGTTATAATTCAAGATAAAATATAATACAAGATTCTTGTAAAATCGAATAATATTTCTAATTTTTCTCTAAATATGCTTGAAATCATGGACGAAAGTTGGTACCTATATTATAATATTTTAGGAGAGCCAAGATGACGTCAGATGGCAGGTGCCGATTATCGTGGTTTACTCAGAGTTTGGGGCGGTACCCTGTATAATGTTTTGGTTTAACATTTTTGACTTACAGCCAGGAATTATGCTAATTCACCTACGTGGCAGGGAAGAGCGCTTTAGGGAACACCTTTTTCCATTTTAATTTGTGGTCTTGTACACGAAAATTTTTGTTTTATTATTTTCTGTGTAATTTATTGTTGTTATTAAAGATTGTATTTTGTTACTGTCCATGAAGATAGTAAATATTTTTAAATCATTAATTTTCCTTTAGCTCTCCAAAGAGATTATTTATTAGTTTTCCCAACCACAAATTAAATTTATAGAATTATGTGAGCACATTTACTAGCAGCCAAAGACTCTTCTTAAGTAAGGACTCGTTCACAACGTTAATACAATATAAGTACATAATATGTATAATAAAGTACCTACTACACTTCAGTGCATAAATTAATATATTCTAAACCTATTAACACGCTATGAACTATATCGATTAATTAATTAATATTCTACACTATTATCCGCCGCCATTGAACCGCGCAGTACTGACAAAGTCAGTGCATTGTTGTGTGAATTCATAAACAATGAGATTATAATGAACGTTTGTACTATAACTGACAGTTTAAAACGAGAGATAACTCTAGTTACTAGTGGTCGCCTAGTGGTCGAAATTCAACCATATAGTTACGATTTAATTTACAATACCACTTAACATACGTTCAAGGATAATTTTTATTTAACTCAAACTCAAACAAACTCTTTTATAAAACTCTTTTCATATGAGACGTGAGAATATCATCGCAATGTCTATCGATTTTGACGTTTTGTCAAATACGATCATCTGATCGAAATACGATCAGATGATCGTATTTGACATGCATGTGTGTTAATGTTTTATTTATTGATTTAATGTACTTTATAAGAATTATTTTTGAAAAATATTAGCGTTCTCCACTTCTCCTACACATAAACTATAAGTGTACCAAATTTTATGCTCCTACGTCCGCGCAATTTTCGTAAAAAGCGGTCCAAAGTTTTTGCATCACGTATTAATATATACACTCACAGGCACATTTAACCGCCCACCTTAGAAATACGTCACCGCGTTAGTTTGCGATAAGGAATGTTTATCCCGATGGCTGTTATGTTTCAAGTGGCTACTTTGGCAATAAATTAAACACTTGACCCTTGTTTTTTTTTAGAAGTTCCTGCATTCAGATGCATTTTTGTAACTTAGTCGAAATTTTACATTCTCAGCGATCGGGTTAGTGTGAGTTTTAACCTGGTTATCCTGCTCTTTTTGGTGTGATTACATTTTGCTTAACTTACTACACCCCCTTGATTATTGTAATCGAATAAAAGTGCCACTGGATGCAACTGGAGCTGCAAGAGCCGTAGCTTTTGCCGATGCTGGGTACAGCCAACGTCACAATGCTCGGATGCTTGGTGTACCTCGAATCACTGTGCGGGATGCTATCAGACGCTTTTGGGAGACGGGTTCCTACACGCGGAGACCGGGACAAGACCGTCATTGATGCACATCGGCTCGGGACGATCGTTTCATTGTGAACAATGTATTGAGAAATCGCTTTACCACAGCTCCCGAGGTTAGAACTCGCCTATTTGAAGTGAGAAATGTCAGCGTAAGTGAACAGACGGTGAGCAGAGGGTTGGCAGAGAGGAACCTAACTGCGTTTCGTCCAGCACGCGCCCCAGAATTGCTCACACAGCACCGTAGAGCGCGACTTCAATTTGCGCGAGAATACGCAAACTGGTCCACAGACCAATGGAATGACGTTCTGTTTTCAGACGAAAGCTGAATAGCCCTATGAGGTCCAGATGGGCGTCAGCGAGTGTACAGATGACTAAATGAGAGTTTGTCCTGTGTACGATATTGGAAACTGTGGTTATCAGGGAGGTTCAATAATGATTTGAGGCGGCATCAGTTACGACGCTCGTACCGATCTTGTAGGGTTTGATAGGGGTAGTGTTATTGCACACAGGGATCAGGAAGAGGGTCTTCAAGACCATGTCGTGACATTTGCACCATTTATTCGTGAAAATTTTCAATTAATGCACGTTAATGCACGAAGTTATGGCGCTAGAACAGTGACCCAGTACCTGGACGAGGTCGGTATACGAATATTACCGTGGCCAGCACGCAGTCCTGGGCTCAATCCAATTTAACACATCTGGGACAACCTTAAAAGATGAGTTCGAGCAAAGGTTGCCACACCAACGACGATTGGGGAGCTCAAGATTGCTGCAGTTGAGGAGTGGCACAACATCCCTCAATCAGACATCCAAGATGTCATTGATGGCGTTCCAAACCGACTGCAAGAAGTCATTAGAGCCAGAAGAGGTAACACCCAGTACTAAAAACCAATAAATGAGCCCAGAAACTGAAAAATAACAAATATTGTAAAACAAGAGTTTTCTACAGAAATCTCTAAAAATGCTTTTTTTAAATTTAAGTGATAAATAAATGCGGATTTTAACATTACTTCACAGTATTTAATTAACATAATATGTCTAGTTTTTAAATAAAATATCAAACTTACCCAGATTTAAGTAGTGTATGAGAAAATCAAGAAAATCAAGGTGGGCGGTTAAATGTGCCTGTGAGTGTAGATAATAATGATACTTTAATTGACAAATACACAAACGTCAATTTAAGACGATAATTTTAAGACGCTCTAAAGAATAGTTCTGTCGCTACATTTCTTATAAAATGACAGAGATAGCACGATATTTAGGTACAACTTAAAGTTGAATGACGTTTGAGTATTTGACCATAAGATATACTGTTTGTGTTCTTTCATACATTATTTATTAAAAAAAAAACATTACAATACGTTCTCAGTAATGAATCGTACTTACTAATAATGTAGTAGAAATGAGCCAGCATGTAGCCAGATTGTGGCCAGCGAGTTACCGAAAAGGAGGTCCAACAATCTCTATAAAGGTTAATATCGTCTCTAATGTCCCAAAAAAAACTGACAATCATCTGCAAAGTCAACAGTCTGCGGCAAGTCATCTTGGTTAGCGTTTCTCTTAATTTCACTCAATATTTGCAGTTTCGGAATAATTCTTAAAACTAAATACCTACTTCATTAATACACAGAACTGTAATTCAAATGCATAACTTACTATTTTGATAGATATCTCTCTATCAATAAAAATCGATTCGAACATCGATAATCAAATCAATACTAGATAACTTACTATCAGAGAATGACCAAACTGACCCATATCCGAGCATTTACATATTTACCTTATCATATTTTTATAACGTCTGAATACCATGACATTAAGGAAAATCCATATTTTATGACTTAGTTATATAGAATTTGTATTTATTACTTTCTATCAATATTTATATTTATTTAGAGCTTTAGGCTAATTCAAAGAAAATTATCAGTATAAAAGCAAATAAAAATTTAAATATTTGCAATTTTAAGGTTAAACTGACTGCAAGATGTAATTAAATAAAACGTTTAGTTAAAGAAGATGGGTACTTATTTTAATAAGATAAACAATTTTATTATTCAACATTACAAGATGCAAATATTCCAGTTTTATTTAAATAGCACTAGTCCAGTCTTTACTAAGATCTCTAGGCGATAGAATGTTTCACTGTTTCTTTAAAACTACTTACTAGAAGTAGTAGTAACTACTTACTGGATGAATTTAGTAAGATTTTAATTGAAGTTTTTTCAAAGCCAAAGATCGAGTTTATTCTCACAGCCAATGACATGGCGGATTGCGATCTAGCTCACTTGGAATGTTTCGAATTGATAATTACAAAGTAGTCTAGCCGATTACTTACCATAACAAGAGGCGCTAAGCAAGTAAACCAAATTCCAAGTCAACTAACCAAACATCTTCTCAGTTCCCTCACTTAACTCCAAAAAGAATTTATACGAGAACATTTCCTTAACTGTTACGAATATCATTTGAATCGAATAGTCCTTTGTCCGCTCCGAAAATCTGCTGATAAAGGAAAGCTCTTTCGGCACCAAAAAGGTAGCTATAAACGTAGCCGATACGTAAGCAAGACAGGAATAAATTGGACTCAAAGATTTATTGCCAAATGCTCTTAACCCGAAACCTTTTGCCCGGAGAATAAGTCCGCTCTATACAGTTTTTCGGGCTCCAAATGTATCACACACCGTCCCAATTGATTGATGATGTGAAATCCTTAAATTCATCCATTTTTGCTCTAGTTACGTTGAACTAGGAACATGATAGGCGTAAATTATTAATTTCAAATTAACAATGTAATCGTAAAATAAATCTCGGCGCCAACAAGTTGGTTTACAAGTATTTAAAGTTTATGACTCGGTTAGAGCCTTGTAAGCCACAGGTAACGACGTACTTCATTTCTAAGTGTAGGTATATTATTTATTTATATCCCCTTTTAACGTATTTTATATCTCTGTTTCTACTATAAAGTTCCAGGTACATGAAAACCGAATAAGGTCTTAAGGAAGACTTTTCATACTTTTATTGGACGATTCCTTGAATAAAATATACGCCTCTAGATAATAAACAGGCGATGACAAACAGGAAACCACGTTTACTGTCAACAAAGTGACAAATAAAACGACGTCGTTTTTATAAAGTTGCTATATTTCAGATTTCTGTTTCGGGTACAACACAACTGTTTCTGAAAATATTTTTAACAATACAGATCGAATTGGTTTGTCTCTTACAATAGGTATGCAAAGTATTAAAAGTTTAAGAAGGTCGGGAAAATTGAGTAGGTAATTAATTACACTAGGATTACATTTATTTCTAATACACAAATTTAATATAAATATCACAGTCAAAGATTATATAACTAATATTCTAGAAAGACCTAAAGGTATATGGCAGTGAAATGCAGGGCAGTTTGTTTATTCTACGTTTACAGTCAAAATTGTAACAACCTTATTTCGTGGAGTAAACGTACAAAATATTAGCTTACGAGAAAGTACAAGTGTTACCAATGGCAAAACTAGTCCTATGAACTGTGACTAGAATATAGATTAGGCACCAAACATACATGCCGCCTTTAGTATTGACAATCGGGAATTCTATTTCGTACATAAAGCTTGGAGCTGTAAAAACGCTAGAAGTCGAAAACGTCCTACTTAAAGTCACATGTCTGTTAGGGGCCTTAGGAATAAATTACGCGATACAAATATCAAAAGTTCGGTATCTACATTACAAGCACTACTATGGCTAATCTACAATGGTTATGATCTTGAGTGACGAATATTAAGTTACACGTTACTACCTACACCTAAATACCATCTTAGTTTTCAGTTCCACATTACGAACATCACTAACAAATGCAGAACTTTTTTTTTTTCACGTAACTTATCCTTATAATTTGAAAAGATAATGTTGATTATTGCTTTGATTTTCCTTCTCGAACGTTATTAACGTCTCTAATTGTTTGGAGGTCCATACACGATCTTGTTTTCGGGACTCTGAAAAAATACATTAACACTAAATATCCGCATTGTCCATTAAGCTGAAAAACACTGATGGTCATGGGGGCAAAATTGTAAACAAGATCAATTTACCTCATACGGCGGTGGCGGCAGTATATCACACAGATTTATTTGACAGCCCTGCTCCGACCTCGCTACATTCGAATGTCTACTCGTCTGAATGGGAATTTTGAAACTGTTCTCCCTGCCCAGCCAGTGCCACTGCGGATAGTCATACTCTAAATCACTCGCCGGACACACTTTGCTTTTGTCTTGTCGACTTCTTGATCCGGACCTATTTGTATGACAAGAAGCACAGTCGTCCTCTAAGACATTAATGTCATTATGTGCGTTCTCATGCCTCGGCTCTCTATAGTCCTTAGTTGATCTACTAGACGTGCTATGGCAACACGTTGAACATTCCCCGTTCGAATACTGAATACTTCCATTACACGACCTCACAATGCTATTGTTATGAGATCGCCTTTCTGGACAATTTCTCAAGTCTCCAATTTCATTATTGTCCTGTGTGGAAAACGATATTTATTGTTACACTTATGAACATTTTGTGAGGTATTTGATATACGATAGGATTAACGTATGCAAATTCGTTGAAATGTTATCTAGAGTCAACAATGGAGTTCTCGAAAATCTTATCAAAGCGTACCTTGAAATTGAGTTCTGTGTAAATTGCGCTGGACGCGTAAGGTTCCGGTGGTCCGCGCCGCATTCTGTCGACACTCGACGCGTCTAATCCTTGAATGGAATTCTGAGGCAGACTGTATTCAGGCTCGACACTTAGAATGCTTGTTGATTGCCCACCTGGGAATAACGTTACATTCTATAAACGGTTTCTATTTAGTAGTCGCTTTGATAAATGACAAATGATGGCATCAATGGTCTAATTCTAAAATGAGTTCAAACACTTTATCATAGGACAATCTTAGGTATTTGTTAGAAGAAGAATCTATTTCAACGGAATTTATACCGTGAGAAATATGTCGTGGTTCTTAGGTAAACACTTGATTATCGGAGTAGATAACAAGCAATACTTACCATGAAGCAGACTTTGGTGACAGCTGCTCACGTCTAGAGTTGGATCGTTTGGAGCGGCGAATACTGGCCGCTCTCTCAACCAAATAGTGTCTTTATTCAATAGGCACTGTTGAGCTGTTACAATTGACTGACCTACAATCCGAATCAATGTTTCAATTACATGTACTTAAGATATACATACATTACTGTTTGTATACATTAATGTCAATTACCAGTAGATTTTTTTCTTTGAATGTTGTTCCGGCGCTTGATGTAATACACGCTGAATACTCCGATTGCAATTACAGAGAATAATGTTAGACCGAGAGCTAGGAGCCATGTTTCTTGAAATATGTGCGTTATGTTTGAATCTTTTGGTGGTTCAGTCCTAAGAAGAAAAGAAATACATTTTGATTAATAATGTCCAAATGTTGTACTAACTGATTTTCATATCTAATCTCAAATCTAATGTTGACGGTTGAAAACATTCATATATGCAAACATATGAATACCAAACAAGGTCCAATTAGCTGGCTTATTAGATCGGAAGTAGCACTTACTGGACGTAGTGTCTTTGTGACTGCGTGGGTAGCATGTGTATGTGCGCGGGCGCGCTGAACGGTCCGTGTCCGCGTCGCGTGACAGCGGCGGCGCGTGCGCTGTACCGGCCGCCAGACCGAAGGGAGCTAGCCACGGCCGCGCGTGTGCGAGCTCCCAGCGACATCTGACCAACCACCCGACCTCCAGTGCTACCTCCCACGCGGATCTCGATCTGTGTACAGGAAATCTACTTAAAGACTTCTCGCTTTGTTAAATACAAAGACCAAGGCTAAAAGAGTATATATATGACTTTGAATCTAACGATGAATAATCTACTATTGTATGTGAAAATGAATGGTAGATACAGAATAAGATGTACCTACGAAATATTTAACCAAAATGGTTCTTCATTAAAAATTTACCAAAATGATTTTGAACATAATCAAGCAATAATAAATCTGCATTATTCTACTTTATGACCATGGGAACTAACCATAAGCTGTAAACAATACGTGCCATGTTAGTTAAAACCCAGCATAAAACTTTATCGAGCAAAACAATAATCATTATTAAACAATAATAATTGGAAAACAAAAACTTACCAAGTACCCGGTGAGTTCACCGTTCCACGTGCTCACAGGTGGCGGTTCCCATCGTATCCACGCCGATGTTGCGTTTATTACACCCGCCGTAACGCTTTGGGGCGGCGCAGAAGGTACTAAAATATCACCAACACATAAAGTATGCAACCACATCCAGTAAACAAACAAAACGAAAAGAAAATCCTTACCATCCTCGTCCGTATACCCCGTCATCAAATTTGATGGCTTCCCAAGCAACATCTTGTAAAACGGCATCAAGAATATATCGTACTGGGTATAAGCCATCAATCCCGTGAGTACATAACTCGAAGATCCACTATTGTCAATGTTCATCAAGGATCCGTTTGAACACAGGACGTCGGGATGCGCCGGATTTAATAAAGTAATTTCGTCATCAGTTGCATTACGCCAATTTAAAGATGTTCCGTTGAACCATATCTTTACGCCTTCCAAATACTCATTGTAGTCGGTTAAAACCTAAAAATAGAAAGTACGTGAATAGTTTGTTTTACAAATTTAATGGAACATAAAACCTCTTAAGTACACTTACATCCCAAACAACCTTTAAAGACGTGGACGATAATGCCTCTACCCTTCTCAGAACTAACACATTTTGTTGCAAATATTTCCTTGCTTGAACGAGCTCGTATTGCGTCATGCGCGTTTGACGTTCATAATCTATGTTATATTCACGATCCAAAGAAGGTTCTTTTAGTTCATTGTTTCCTTTTTTTAACACTTTAAGATAAGCCTCTTGCATAATACTACCAGCTGCGTTGACAGCTGTGCAAATCACTCGCCCACTGTGTTCAGGCCGCGCCCCATCCAAATATAATAAGCTCGTATTACTTCTCGTACATTCCGGGAAAAGTAAAGAATCTTGGGTCCCCTCGAGAATCCAAAAGGTCGTTGGTGTAGGTAAGCCTTTAGCTTCACATGGAATGGAAACCACATCGCCCTCCCATGCGGTCAGATTGGACGGTATTTGCGTGAAGTGTGGTAAGGCTGAAACAGATGGCCGTATTTAAAATAGAACGGACAGTTGTTAGAATTATTGATGCAATAAAATCGATCCAAATAGAGACAGAGCTTACAGTAAACTGTGAGTGTGGCGCTGGTGATACTCGTGCCGGCGTGACTGTCGGCGCGGCAGGAATAGACGCCGGCGTCTGTAGCAGACACATGCTCCAGTCTTAATAGCCCTCGGATTATTGATGCATGGGAAGGCAACGAGCCGTCTTCTTTCACCCATGATATTTTTACACTCGCATCATAACTCTAAAAGTAATTATGGAAGTGTTATAGCACTACATTTTATATTGTAATAGCATGACATAAATTATACCCTAAAGGCATGGTGTTACATTACCTGACAGTTAAACTCCACAGTTTGCCCAACCAAAGCTGTTACGTTACTAGGTTTAACAACAAAGTGAGGTCGTCTTAAAACACTTAGTGTTGCAGCTCGCGATTGCCTTTCACCGGCAATGTTTGATGCCACACACCTAAATGAACCGCTATCTGTTGGTAACGTTTCTAAGATCTTTAAGTTTCCTGTATCAGTTACTGTTACCCTGAAAGGAAATCGTTCATTGTAATTATATTTTAACAGAAAATCAGTCACTAAATTCCCAACATCCAATGGCCATTCCTTGAAAAAAAATTCTGCGTGTATTTGCTATCGTACCTGCCGTTAACTTCAACGTCATATGATTGTCCATCTTTGAGCCAGTGAACCGAAGGTTCTGGAACCCCTCGAGGGGGTGAGCATTCCAATAAAGCTGGTTCTCCAGCAGCCACACGAACATCTCTTGGCTCTGCTCGAAATTCATCACGGAGCACTGGAAATTATGATCCCATTAGTTAAGGAACAAGCGTCATCCGAAGTCAAAGACGTAATACCTAATGTCGTATCTAAACCTTATAAATTGACGAATGATAATAATGTTTTACTGAATAAGGAAGAAAATAGGGGTCAATGTACGGATTTCTATTTTCCCTTAAAGAGAAATAAAGCGTAGGTAGATTGGTAATTCTGAATATTGGAAACCAAAGCAGATTGATTTATAACTCTGTTCAAAGCAGGTAAGGTAAAGTTTCACTCAACTGATTGGAGTGACTTGGCAACAGAATTGTTTGATTTAATAGCGGTCCAATAAATAATTGATTTACATTTCTGAGAATTGTTTACTGAGCAATGCTTTATATTAGGATTATGATTAAAATATTTAGGCTAGTCTGAATAGTTGAGTTTTGATTATGTGTACTGGCTATTTGACAATGTTTTAGAGAAAATAGAAAGCCGCAAAAAGATGTTTTACAAAAGGTAAATAAAGTTACCCTAATTTTTTTAAGTCTCACTAAGTTGACGACAGCTATCATGTACAAAATACAAGAACAATTTAAAAAAATGGTTCAAGAGTAGCAGGTACACGTATATACAGTAAACATGACTATAATAATACGCACGACACAAACCCAACTCATACCAAATCCACACACGCTATCATTAGCAGCACACAACCATTAATCTCCCCGACAAAGGTTAAACACTACTTGGTCGGTACAAACATTACTATGCAAATATTTTCCCTATGTACTATGTTCTAGGACTCACCGGCGACGTTAAGCGAGGCGTTGTGACTGACGGCCTCTCCAGCTAGGTTGCGTGCCACGCACCAGTAAACACCTTCATCGCTCTCCTTCTTGCCACGGTTCACACTGGGGACACAAATCTTATGAACTGTCTTGATTGTTCGTAATGGTGTTTGTTATGTTTAGATTTACATGTGAGGTAGTGCAATGAATTTTAGGGCTGCATGTGGAGCGTTTTCTTGTGAACGTAAAGTGGTTGGATGTTTATGTTAGTGACGGGCGTTTAAACTACCAAGGTATGCAATTTTCGCAGTGCTAATAGGTATGTATGTGTCTTGTTCCTTGTTGTAATGTGGAGTTTAAAATGCCTTCTTTTTAATGAATTATTTAAAGCTTATATAACACACGGGATACAAACTTTACGACTACATTTAGTATGTTTTAGTTTCTAAAATTAAACATAGAGACAGATAACAAATTTCACTTTGAAAATAAAATCAGTTAATCAATCAACTCAACATAAAATTGCAATTTACAGTTGATCAAACTTCAAAGTCTATGAATAAACTATTCAACGCTTTCATAAATCATAAAATATACTTTCATGTTCAAATGTTTAGTAAAAACTAATTTAGACGTCTACACTACAAAGTAAGAAATAAATTGATTCCAAAACCGTGTTTGTGGAGCGAAGAAAATTCAAATGGAACCTTTTTATTCAAATTAGGATCGTTACAAAACACTTTTTGATCACACACCGCCAGTTCCGAATGTTATTGCTCTGGAATTGGACCAACTGAAATTGGAATACCGAGTCTAAATGCCAAAAAACATTGCATTACGAGGTTATATTGCTTATTCTTACCACTGAAGTGGATGTGCAGTTCAATTTTATTAGTAAAATGTATTTTTTATGCATCTTTACGATGTTTTTCTGTCAACATAAGTACAACAACACAACTAGTCTTTTAAAAATAAGACTACTTTGAAAAATAAATGTCTTTTACGAATGTATTATCACCAAACTTGCTTTCTATCATATTCATATCAATGCTACAGATGGTTTATTTATTACCAAAACAAAATGATCCACATAATCTACATACCTTAAAAATAGCAGCCCATCTTCCAACAGCACTCTATGTCCATCTTCAGCTGGTGGTAAAGGAGATCCGTCCTTATACCATTGCACATGAGGTTTAGGTCTGCCTTCCACTACACATCTCAAGGTCGCAGGCTCGCTGCGCCCCGACACTGTGTTTGAAGGGTGTTCCTTGATGCGGGGTGCTCGGTTTTGTGCTGTTTTTGACAAAGAAAAATATATATTTAGTGATATATTTAATAAAAACCCAAGAGAAAATTAAAGACGGTATGTTTAGTAGAACCAAAAGATTTTTTAGACAGGACTTTTTGAGCAGATTGGTTTTTTTATTGTAAAAATTAACATTATTTATTTCACTCGTATGTCATATAAACCCGCGACCTATTTTTGGTTACCTACTATAACATAACATAATTAATTATTTTATTTAACCACAAGATAGTTAAAATAAAGTATAAGACAAGTGGGCACTGACATATGTGTATTCGTTTAGCACGTGGTTACCATGAGGTGCACATACATAATTTCAACATCTGTTTGTGGCATTGTGGCGCACTACATATGCAAATTAGATACGAAGTATCAAAGCAGTTATTTCCTTTGACAATTTATAAGAGACATGATGTTAATACTGGAGAATATTTCAAGAACAATACGAAATACGTATATACTTTTTGCTATGATGCTCTGTACCCTTAGTATGATACTACATGATGAAAATATTTCGAAATTGTTTTACGTTTAAAGTAGTAGAAACGAGAACCCGTTCGGCGCTCTGATTGGCCGGGTCGAATAAATCAACCAATAAACGTAAAGCAAGCTCATTCTAAGGGTACTGTTATATTCTAATACTATCTGCTTTTTGCAAATCCTGAGCTGTAGCCAGTCCCTAAGAAACAAGTTCGTTTTAGGAATGACTAAATCAAAAATGGGTTAAAAACGAGTAATCTCTCTTCAGAAACAAAATCATGCATACAGTAATTCCAGTAACTTTAGTACATACCAACTTAAGTGCGTAACACAGTTAAGGTAATACACTCGGCGTCACAAAAATCGCACCTCTTTAAAAGTTCCCTTCATAGTCATTTTAACCCTATTAATCAATGGCAGACATATGACTGTAAGGTATCATTGGAAAGGCAATTCATTTAAGTTTAAGAATAAATCAATGGATTTGGTTTTTTGTTTACCAGGGAATTAAAAAAGCAAGCAAATGCAAATGATTAAAAAGTTACATTTTATAACTTAAAACCTAGTGTTACCCTCCCTAGCCCTGATGACTGCTTCCATGCTTTCTCTCATGGACGAATTAATGTGACAACAGTCTCTTGAGGAATGTTATCCCATTCTGAATATTTTGACAACATTTTTTTAACGTTACGTGCTGATGAGATCTGTTGTGTTTAGGAATTCTAACTGTTGTTAATTTAAAGGTCGTTAAACGTTCTTTCAATTGATACCAATATTAATAAGGTGTAATGTATTCGTTACTGGCGGGACATGTTTTAAACTTACAATTTTCCAAGAGGTGCGATTTTTGTGACGCCGAGTGTAGTATTAATACTGTGCATTTACTTTGTTTCAAAATAAGCTGTTTATTAACTACCACACATCGTTAACCAGAGCCATCAAAAGTCAAAGATGACGATTCTACGAGTAATAACGTATTGGATCTTCGATATTTGCGCCATAACCAAAGGTTTACGAGCAAATCTTATCAGTGTGTAACAATCTGCCGTAGGACATAAACGAGCTTCCCAATGACCTCCACAATTTGATTTGAGATGGGATACAGATATAATATCACGCTTCTCTGGCAGTTTAGGGGACTTCGATTACTTGGGCGTTATGTTTGTGAAGTTGTAACTTTAGGTCAATTTGGGAAATTGAAAAAAATCCTTTTTGATTAAATTGTAGACTATTGATAAGTAGTGTTGTTAGTGTCGGTTCATATCTGACGGAACATACGTCGCGTGTTATCGGTTGTGTAACACCAAAACAGACAAATGTATAGAAAAACAGTTGACCGTTCACACTCATCAAACGACACTAAGTTAGTGCAATCGATTATACACTCGACGTATTTTATGTCAGATATGAACCGACCCTTATGAACAAGCCCATTTATCTGATTAATTACAACTTGATATCTCCTATTTATACATGGAAAAAAATAAACAGATGTATTATTTTCCATTTAGATGTAACTATTTCCAAAAAGTTAAGTAACTAATATACATAGATGTACATGCAAATCCATTTCAATACTAGCATTCTAACTCTGCACTGACAAACTTTATGCAGTAGACTATCCCAAGTATCCATGGAACTTAATCCTGCATTATCATAAACTTGACTGTAACAAGCCTGTTTGGTCCAAGCTAAAGTTTAGCTTAACGCGTCGTATCCATTAAGCTAAAGCAAGCTAAGTAAGCTAAACTTTAGCTTGCTGGGTGTAACTTTATACTTGAGTGAGTTGGGTCGAAAAAACATAAATTATATTATTGTTCAACACATGTTTGAGGTTTTTAACCCTTTAGAACAAATGGTCCTTGTTTGTTTTATTAAATTAAATTGTAAACACATTGTTGTATAATGAATGATTCATTTTAATATTTACGATGGTGACATCAACCGTTATTTATATGTTGTGGTAATAATACATTGTTCAGCTTCATTGAGCTTTTAGGTGGTATTATTTTGTTTTATGGGGGAATATCATTCAATAACTTCTCTCGACTTGGGTGAGGTGAGAGCAGCAGTCTGTAAAGGGTGTATTATGGATATAAGTTATCAAGCTTTTTACTAAGAAAATATGATCAAAGATTATTTCTTATGACACTTTTCGGTAGGTAAGCGTAGATTCCTGGGGTGTTCAAAATAGGATCTGAAATAACGTTCAGATTTGTCAACGTCAAGAGAGTCAATGAAATGTTAATAAATTACATTTTTGGACCTAAAATATATACCCAACAAAACCAAGTATCCTTTTTACACATAATTTATTTAATAAAACCTTTTCATTTGCTCGGTTTAGCTGAGAGTTAAAGTTAAGTATTTGTTCCTAAATGCTCTTGATAATAATTTGATCCCTGGCACCGGAGAGACCACTTCAGAGGGCGTGGGAAGCATCATAATCATTTGTGGGACAAAACACCACTTCATGATATAATACGATACCAGAATTATAGTCGAGTTTATTTATGTACTGGCTGCCTCGTTGGTCGATTGGTCACAAGTGTAACTGCCGAACAAGAGGTTTTGAGCTCGATTCCCAAGTTAGGCAAAGGATTGTTGAGAATTCTACTGTGTAGCATTCAATGCTTTACAATTATTTTTGTAGTTGGAGATACAAATAGTTACTGGCTTTAGACAAACCGTTTATTATGTGTATATTCATACGTAAATTGCATTATATTCATTTGATACGTGTATTTTAAAATTTTAATGTAAAATAATTCATAAATTGTTGTTGTTGTTAGAATAGCAGAATAAAATTACATGTAAAACGAACAAGATACTACAACGTTTGTACCACTGAAAATGTAAAACTTTATACAAGTTGAAATCGCAGGCAAAACGCTTGTCTTGTTTCTAAAATGTTCTTATTCTTGGGAGTTTCAAGTTCTACAGTTTTGTACATCTCTACGTCTTCGGAAATAAAATCCGTTCCAGATGCAATCGTGATGCTGACTACGATCCCTAGACATGAGGGAACGACCAGAGAGAGAGAAAGAGAAAGAGATAGGGAGAGAGAGTTGTGTCTAATGTATTTGCAATTGGCTCTCCTCTCATTACTCATAAACAATCCATAATGAGAAAGTGGGTGTCATACTAACCTTTCAAGATCTACAAGGTTATAAATTGTTTTTATACATACAATTTTTCTACTAGATAGTCAATATTACGGTTAAGAAACTCACATAATAAAAATCGTCTCTGTTCATTGGTTCCATCAATAAACGCATCACGCTCTAATTCTAGACTAGATGGATGATCAATCTAAATGGCGATGACTTTGCTTTCCTAACGACTGGCGTCAATGAACTAGGCCACGGAGTTGTCGTCTGAATGCTATATTGAATTTAGTCGATCAAAGCAAAAACGTCGAGTAGGTATTGTATAATGCGTAGTGTGTATGATTTTATTGGCTACTAATAATTTAGTGTTTGCTGTAATTGCACAAGATTTATTCCTCTATGTACATACATAGAGCCATTATGGTATACACTATAATATACATCCTACATGCTACAGTGACAAATTAGTACTTCTGAAATTATTTTAATTTAAGATACTTAATCATAAGTTATCGAAATACTACCATAGGTTTATATTTTTAAAGAGATTATTTAAAAATGTTCCTTATAAATGTTTTGTTTATAATATAAGTCATGTAACATAAGTAGATAGGAATATTTCATTGGAATAGTTCAGTGCAATCAGAAGTTTACAGGCACCTTCTCAAACCAACATATTATACAACATATACACCTCGAATTAAATTAAACCATTATTGTTATTTTACACCCAAAAAAAACCATAAATAAAAAAACACACAATCAGACGATCTGACGAAAAAAATCACAACTTTCCATACAATGATCATAAAACTCAAACGTATGACTATTCATGCGTACCCTATTAAGTTGTCTTATTATAATGTAGCGTTAAATTTTGTTACTCATAGCGATACACCGAACGATTGACGCCTACTCCATCCGTAAAACATTCCTAAGAAGAGCCGCGTCTTCATAAAAAGTAACATATGGTACTATGGATCTCTCAATACCGCATCCAATTGTTCGTATGTCCGTTCCACTGCATTTAGATAGACACACAGATAAAATGACACTCGCTGTATTGTAATAATTGTGATTTATTTTTTTATTTTTGTTTCTTTGTTGCTAGGGTTGGCTCCGTGTGATGGGTGTTTGTTGCGTTATAAAATGTACTGAATGGGATTTGATAAAGAAAATTATGACGGTATATTTCTTTCGTAGTTACATGTTTTTTTTTCGTTGTTTGTAGCTATGGGTGTGATTGCCGTGGTTTCGAATTTTATATTAAATCTAAATACCTAGTCAGTACATTGAGTTTTTAATTATACTTGATGTAATCTTAACTAACGTCACAGATCGATTTCCAAACACAGGCACCCCATTAGTCCCACTTTTTTGGCAGATTAGAGGTTAGCTAGTCCCTCATTTAGAATTGATAAGCATAATACTATAATACTTACTTATACATTAACTATGTATATTGCTTACAAGTTAATATAACGTTTATGAGACAAAAAATATTGTAGAGATCTTTTGACTAACGTCAGTCATTTTTAAAAAGAAGCTTTGACCGCAATCTGTTTTGATAAAAAGCAAAGATGAGGTCAAGGGTCGGCCAGCTTGAATAGAATATGCCTCCGCTTAACCAGGAATGATGTTTCAAAGAAATTCTTTAGAAAACATATTTGTAGGAACATAATATTATGTGTGTTGCTTAAAAAAATCTATAGTCATGCTAATATTCCTTCAAAGGTGAGCTAAGGATATGTATTTTTAGTAGTAGGCCAAATACTCTAAAGATTTTTTATTCACAAAATTAACATCAGAACTACGCCGGTAATTTTAAAATCGAAATCGGTTGGAATATTTTTAACCGACTTCAAAAAGGAAGGAGGTTAAAATCGCAATTTTTAAACCTTTGCAAGTCTTTTTTTTGAGTGGGAAAATCATTCAAAGACTTCTCCGTCTTGAGCGAAGCGGGAGAGAGTGTCAGACTCTTACTGACTAAAAACCACCCCGTTCCTACTCCTGCTTTTCGAGCCGGAACCCCGGTAAACCCGCTAGGTAATCCGCAGCTCCGAATCAAAACTTTTACAAGTCTATACCTAAGTTTTACTAAAGGCGGATTTTAAAAATCAATTTCAGTGCAATATTTAAACCATTTTTTTAAATAGTTCATTAAAGATAAAGTCGCCTGTAGAATAGATGAAAATAAAATACATTTAATGTTAACAAGAGCATGTATTGACAACAACATTTATTATTTTCATAATTTATTCAATATTTTGAATAAACTATTCAAAAGAATATACCGGCTACAGCTGTACGGCTATAAATTGAATCTGAAATAATCACTACCTTTTCTATGTTATTAACGAGATAATTGTAGTGCTTAGATTAATTATACACCTTTTATGCGCAGTTGAGCAAAACGTAGGGGAACCTTCTTATAGAAAGGGTTTTTGTGGCACAACAAAGCTGGAACTAGAAAATGGAACGTAATGGGAGAGATTTATAGTTATATACAAAAGTGTGAGTAATTAAATGGGACTATAATTATAATATTGTCATAGTTTATACATTAAAGTCAGGTTATCAAAGTTTCATTCTTAATTTATAAAAACCGATACCTTTAGATACTATTTATTTTGATAGGTATTTAGTACCTACGCTAAAAACTTTTAATACTAAATTAACTAAAAATGAAGAAAAGCTCTTTTTAATACCATCCAAAATTCGTATGTTTACAAATGATCTAATACCGATATCCAATATCTTTTACCTAAACTAACTAATATAGCCTTACTAAATAATAACAATAATATTTTATCACAAATCCAACCAACTTAATCCCAACATTAATCAAAATATAACAAAACGTTACTCAGCAAAATAATAACGGGACAGCCCTACGTTCGACTCCGGCGCAACATCGGTAGTTCTCCTTTATTAATACTTGTCACTGTCAGTGATAAGGTGACACAATAAAAGTACGACGCTGATTGTCTTTTTGCTGCAGTGTGGGTGCATCGAGTTGACCGGTGGAAATAAATAGATTAATATATTTATACATTCTTATCTGATAAACGTGACAGCTCTAATGTGATTATTTGGAACGGCTTTATTATAATGAAAACGAATGATGGAAAAAAATAGGTAATATTTCGTAGAATGAGCATTATGTCACATAAAATCGGCGAAATGTTATGAAAGCAGAATTGAAATTGTTGTGGATAGGACAGAAAAGTGACAAAACGATCTATTTTCGCTATTTTGACATAAAAGGACATATCAAATCAAATCAAATCACTTTAATGCATCCATAGTGTACAATTATAGAATTATTATTGCCGCAAAAAGCTTTAAATAGAGAGGAGTGGAAGGAAGGTAGGGAGGCCTTTGCCCTGCAGTGGGACGATCATGGCTGAAATCTAAATCTAAATCACATAAAAGTCAGCAGGTATGATAACATGGTTATTTAGCATTAAAAATTCTAAATCACTTCAAAATATGATAAGGACTATAATCGTAAATTCACACGGTTATCAAAAACATGATTTTTATCGCACTCCGTACATACGGATGTTAACTTAAGGCAACGAAAAAAATACACAGGGTCAATGACCTGGAGTTAGCGCTTAAGTTTAGGTTGTCGATTCTTCGAAATTATCATTTATCCTTATTAGTTACTAATAATTTTGCTACGTCATATTACATAATGTACTTACTTAAGTGACTCATAATATAACTGACAAAAACTTAACGCTACTAATTACATACTATCTTCTGCCAGCGGATTCGCGCGGCCCCATTGGATAAAAAGTATTATCTACTCGTGTTCTAAATTTCATCTCAATTCCTTCATTCGTTTTGACGTGAGTAACAAACATAGACCCAAATTTTCGCATTCATAATAGGTAGTAAGATATACAATGTGATAGGTGTGAGACTTCTAACCCGTTAAGGGTGAGTACTACATCTAATTTTATCGACAAAAAAATAATATGGGGGTTGAACCCCTAATTGAAAATATTGAAAAATAGTGATTTTTTCGGTAAAAATAATTCACAAATGTTTTTTTTTTCACCAAAACATTATCAAACATATGAAAAAAGTAATGAATTAGTTAGCCAAGGTTATTAGCTACCGTTTGTCGTTTTTTTTGTAACGACGCATACAACCTTTTATATCAAAAAAAGTAAAAAAACAATTAAAATAGCCATAACTTTTAGGGAGGGGCGACTTTTGTCGATAAAATTAGATGTAGAACTCAGCCTTAACGGGTTAGAAGTCTCACACCTATCACATTGTATATTTCTGCTCACGTCTTAGGGGAATAAATAGCGTGATGTTATTATGTAAGTAAAATATACATCTTTACATTTAGATGATAAATTAACCTACATAAAATAATGTTCTTCCATTCAAACAAATTAAACTGAACGTTTGTATTTTACAAACGCAACTTACTAACAAATCCTCTAATTTTACTCGAACACGAAATAAATTAATTCCAATTTCCAAGCAAATCTTATTACTTTAACAGGAAGACGTTTAAACTGTAAGCGACAAGGATTGCTGTCTATTTACCATGCTGAAGAGACAAAGGAAATGCGAGAAACAACGTAAGCCGCGCCCAGTCAATAAATGTTTAAGCGAATTAAAATATATTAAGCTTTAATTTTGTAACATAACATAATTATATTAATCTAGAATTGTCAAAAGTATAGTATAATTATCATCTAAGTTACATTTTCGTCAGTTATGTTAAAATGTCCGCGTTATTAGGACAAAGCGAAGCCTCATTCCCTATACAGAGTACGTACCTATGTACATCATAAATTATATCACACTTAATAAAACCTTAATGAAACCCAATTAAATAGAAAGTTTACAAAACTAAAAAAAGGTTTTACGATCAACGTTATCAAAGAAAATGTGTGAGAACGAGAAAGTTAATATTTTAACACGAAAATGTTCCGAATTTTAATTTCCATATTATAGTGAAACTTTATACTGCTAATATTATTTTGAATACATTTCTAGTCGAAATTGTAATAATACATACTTTCATTAGCATAATCTCACGTATATTTTTCCCGTAGTACCTTTGTATACAAAGCATTTCTCGTTAATTTCTACACACAGAAAATCCAAATACTTAACGTGGGATGTACCGGGGCTCCGGTTTAAAAAATCAGGAGTAGGTACGGGGTGGTTTTTAGTCAGTGAGAGTCTGACACTTCCTCTAGCCTAGCCCAAAGCGGGAACAGTCATTAGATCATTTTCCCCACTCAAAAAAAAAACTTAACCTATATGAACTTAAATACCCTTCTACTTAATAACCCCTTACATTAAGTAGAACAAATATAGACAATTTCTAACAAGTAATATCACTACCCATATTTACTTTCCTATAAAAAATAAAAACATCTAATTAACTACGTGTACTGTGTACACCCACAAACATAATTACCGCTTATAAACCTTTAATTATAATGAGCACTTTACCATATTCATTTTATCTAAAACGAGGTTAAAAAGTTCCCACTATGCAATCGTAAAACCCCATACCCACTTAACTGGCCGTTAAAGTTAATTAAGGTAGAGTTAAAAACAAAAAAAAAATACATTGTATGGTATCAAGCTATTGGCTACTGAACAACGGAACTACATTTTATTAATTGGATACTCTTTTTTAATTACCCAATGATGCACCGATCTGATAAAAATGTGGAGCCGGTCAATTGAAAAGAAGTTTTACGGTACAGCACTTAGGAGCAATAAAGATCGCGTTTTTGAAGAGTGCTTATTGAATTAACAAGATCTTTTACAGCTTTCAAGTTTGATAGTGGAAAGTTCCCATTAAATGTTATTCATACCTAGTGTGGTATGAATCAATATTTAATAGTGCGGTTAAGTTTTAATACTTACTAATGGTTGTCCTATAACTTCGAAACCTTTTATTTATTACATGAATACATATTGAATACATTAATTATAGTATTTATGTCAAACAACAACACTAGCTAACAAGTACGTTCTTATTTATTAAATCTAAGTTACAGACTTATCTAAGACTTAAACCTAACTTAAAACTAGTTTTGACTCAAACTATAAACTATTTCTAAGTAATATTTAGGTTTTGACTCTAAATGGATTTTTATTAATTTATAAACAAAACCGTATCTGTAAAAGCACAGGAAACATACACTTATAGATCTATGATACCTTTAAACAAAGTTCAAGTTTAAACAAATAAAAAGTTCATATTTACCATTCGTTCCATTCAGTCCAATGAGAAGTAAATGCACAAATACGAGAAACACAAATTGGTTCCTTCCATTTATGGTGTTATTGCACTCATTAACACCAGCATCCACCATACTGCCACCAAATTATACTTAATTTTCACACCATCGATAATTTACATGTTTACAAATTCACTATTGTGAGTTCCACTATTTATTTTTTTCACTTGCATACTTTAATCTCCATACGTTTTAGATTCAAACGTTTAAAATGTCATATTATTTGAATAAAAAGTTCGGTAAACAAAGTCGGCATCGCGTTCGGAGCTCGCTGCGTTCGCTCCGCACGACCATACGGCTTCGAGTCTTACGTCGTACTATCGCTACTCCCTCCCTCATCTCTGTTTACTCTGTCCCAAATGGGGGGATAGGCGAGTGCTCCAAACTTTATGTAACTCTATTATGGTGTAAAGAACCATTATCACTTGATTTGACTGTCACCGAAGTAAAAAGTATTTTAAATTTAGGAGCTTTGTGAATTGCGTAAACATGTAACTAAGCGAACAAACCTAATTTTGTTGCGTACCTACTAAACAGCGGTGAAACTTTTTTATGATCTGTTAAACAATCTTACCTAGTTGTTTTCCACAAACGGAGTTTTAAGACGTTTTTGTTTTCACATTTCTAGCATTATGAAGGAATCTTACACTTTGCATTTACGGTGATATTGTGTAATTAGTACAGTTCGCTCGAGTTCTTGGACACTGTTAGTCTACAAACTTTTTTTATAATCTTGGTTGAATAATTATTTATACAATCTCTCTTCTATTGGATGCTATTAATATCAAGTTATGATGATGAATGAAATGTGTTTTAGTTTATTTCATAATCGTTTGAGTGTGTGGTATTTTAAAGATCGGTCATAAAATTCATAGATTCGGTTCGGTTCTCCAGAGGTTAAATTATAGGGTGAAAATAATAATAATGCAGCAGCATGCGCCAGATTTAGGGTTGAGGTAAAAAATCAAAGCGTTTCCAATCAATCACAAATCCTCCGATATTAAATTTCTGTACAGAACATCAACAAAAGCGAACCCATAATCTATACTAAGTTTTTGTCCAAACAAACCCCACGTTCGAAACTTTGAAGGCCTATTCAAAAAGGAAAGGGAATAAAATACGGCTTATTTCATTTGACGCATTTGTCGAGTTAGCGCATGCGCACCGGGCGGGCGCCGACAAAGCCAATGGGATCGTATAAAAAACGTTCTAATTTCAAACCGGTCGCCCCTCCGCCGCACGCGCTTGCGCATCCCTTCATCCATTATTATGCTGAAGAGGTCATTCACAGTTCGCACAATGCGCCCCATACATGGGTGAGTTGCTAATAGGTGAGTCTGGTTGCTCTTGAATCCTTTTTCAACTTTTTAGTATTGAATTATGTTGTGAATGTACGCGCGCCTTGTAATGAATGTTCCAAGGCGAAATAACTATGTAGGACGTATGAAATTGTGCCCACACACGCCCAGTGTTTACGACGCCTTCGATTTTGTAATAAGTCTTAATTATGGCTAAAATTGGCGATGGCATAAACTATTTGATTACGAATCTGAACTTTAAGACTTACAAAAAAAAGTTGATTATTAATTAGTAAAACAGGCTTCATTTTTAAGTTCTCTAAAAATAATAATGGCCAAATGGTTACCCTGCTAGTTTAAAATGTTGGTTCATAATGAGTCCACACTAGGATATTGTGTAGTCGTTGTAAAAACATGGGTGATGTAATGTTTTTAAACATAACAAAACATCGCCCTCGTTCGTCAATAAGGGGTAAGGCATAGGTACACCTTTCATTTGTTATTTTATGAGCCTCGAGCAATAGAGGGTACGCGCATTTACGCAACTGCAGTATCGTGCTTAATAGTGGCCCTATCAAGCAATAGAATCATTGTAATTTGATGGCAAATAAAGTGTTAAAAACTAAAAATGCTACTTACTACTTACTTGGTATATAAGGAAAGTGTGGGTCAAGTGCGACGTCGCGCAATAAAACCTTGTAGTTGAAGCTCAAGGAGCCGGTTGGCTACTCGAAGTCGCACGTCGTCTCATCGTGCACCCTGCTCATGAAAGCAGGGACCACCGTATGAATCATCTTATATGAATAAGAGTCCCGGTATGATTTGAAACTAGACGAGGTTTTTCGAAAAGGATACGTGAGTTTGATTAGTTTTATTTTATTTAGA
This sequence comes from Spodoptera frugiperda, assembly GCF_023101765.2. NCBI lineage: Eukaryota > Metazoa > Arthropoda > Insecta > Lepidoptera > Noctuidae > Spodoptera > Spodoptera frugiperda. The sequence goes on along the minus strand of NC_064241.1, from coordinate 5,724,417 downwards.
GCGCCTTGCGATGGCTTTAACAAAAAAAAAAAATGTAATTTTTTCAAGCAATGTGATCCAGATCTTCAAAACATTGGTAAAATCATACCCCTTCTGTCGCCGTTTTCGATCAAAAATAAACGATGATAATAATATGACGTGCGAGCAGACTTCACAATCTCTTTAATTAAAGGGTGGCTGCTAATTGAACTGGTCTTGATACTGAAAGATATCGACACTGCCATGTGGTTTAAACTTTTTAGTATTTTTACATCACATCGAAACTAATTGGACATCGGAGCCAAGCAAATATTTAACGATCGCCGATTAAATTTTTGATGGCTCTATTTTTGCATAAGTTGGGCAACAGACGATTGCCAAAAACGGACAAAAAATTGACAGCAACTTGATGGGTGAATGTACTCCTACTACGTAATACGTACAGTCATCGATAAAAGTTTTGAATAATGTAAAATTAGTGTTTCGTGACTAACTACCTGACACAGATTAACTTAGTTAAACAAACCGGAATATTAGTCTGTGAAGTACTCTAGGTACTTAGTCTAAGATGAAGTACTGAAAATAAATAGCAAACGATTATATCTGGACAAACAATCATATATAAAAAGAACAGAATAGAACGTGGAACGTGTAGCGGATTCGATTTCCGAACGTGCAGCAATTCTTTATGTAATCCACAAATTGTAGTTTCGGGTCTGCGTTTGAACTTGTATGTTTATAAACGCACCCATGATCCAGGAGAAAATTCTAATGTGAGGAATGTTTTTTAAAAAGAATAAAAGAACGAAGATCGACCACCTAAAATAAACGACTATAGCGGTGCGTATTCACATTCTTTTGTAAACAATTCTTGACCATACAAAATTCTTATTGCTTTATACAGCATAAAATAAACATTGATGTGACCGACTGTCAGTAATTACAATAGAAACATCATGTTTTGAATAACTATAATACTATAAAACACTTATCCATAAAAGAAAATATACAAAAGCATAGTGGGCGTTACAATATTATTGCAACAAAACGCGTTTTTTATTTCAAACAAGAAACAAGAAGCAAATTCAGTGCATTTGTAATCAGTGAAGAAACAGTAGCCATACGGATGTCGCCTACGGCCGTACGTGCGTGCACTCACAATGCGGGGAAATAGCCACGGAACACTGAACCCTCGAACTAGAAGAAAACTTCCCTTCTACATATAAAAAATCATAGCAAAGAGAAGTGTGAGAGCTCATGTTAATCTGGTTCCCAATACTTTTATTGTCAGCCAGTTGAAATCCATAAAAAGAAGCAACTTAGAATATTTAAGCAGTATCATAATAAAAAAGAAGTTATTGTTATTTATCTGACCTAATTCCAGTGTTGTTGGCTTATAAATTGCTTTTTTTATTTAGACGGACACCCAGTTCTGGGGCCTTAGTCTGGTCAATAAGGGACGGAGCTATGTAGGTTGTATAGCTCATAATTCGCACGCACGCCCAATTAAGCCCGGTATTAAAGTGAATAAAAATACATATTCATTTCTGCTTAGATTGAAGAATATTGATATGACCTAAAAAGCTAAAAGGTACAGCTCGTTGTAATAATATTTGTGTATTAATGGGAACAGTAGTCTGTTCCCAGCAATAAAAGTAAAATTAAAATGTTTGGCTCATCAGATACGATTGTTACTCTACATTTGAATTGTTAAACTAGTGTACTTTAAATCCGTGACATAATTACTACATTTAATTAGTTTTTTATTTTTATGTAAAATATATAAACAAAAAGCTAAAAAACACCTCTCTTTAATTACCAAGAGGCTAGTTGTGTCAACACTTACATGGTTGCTCAGTTACATGTTCCTTCGCAAAATTAATAAAAAAACTTCAGGCAAACTCACAAGAATTGCACTAATAATGCTACCTTCTTAGTAAAACAACATTAAAATACACTTTGAGGGACATAAATCGCCGATGTCAATAATAAATGGTTTATAGAATAAATAGCTGCTTCTAGTGGGAGCAAATAAGACAGAAGCGGTTGCACTTACTGTGCAGTGGACCTTTGCAAAGTTGCGGCTTAAACGCTGACCGAACGTTCGTAACTATTTAACGCTTTGCGGCAGCTTACTTAATACCCAAGACTAATACTTTGTTTAAAGAGAAAATCATCCAATCACTTCTCCCGTCTTGGGCGAAGCGAGAGGGAGTGTCAGACTCTTACTGCCTTAAAACCACCCTGTTCCTACTCCTGCTTTTCGAGCCGGAGCCCCGGTAACCCGTTTGGTAGTCCGCAGCAGACTGGATTCAAGACTGATACTACATTTGATATAGATTTCATAAACATTAGTTTTTTTAAGTACTAAAGGATATTTGTGATGGTAGCATAATCAACCCTTTGACTGCTGACTGCGTTTAACGTGTCAACGCGTAGAATATGTTAAGTAATTATCAATACTTAATTTTGAACACTATCACCATCTAATAAGGTTATTAAAGGCTTCACCCTACATCTTAATGTTCTATTCAACATTTTTCGATTATTAATTTTATTTAATACAGCATTATGTGAAAATTTATACGAGTATACATCTTTGCATCCATCCCTAAAACGGAAAATACTTATTCAAATATGACACCCAAATTATTTACCTAAGCTTATATTGTCAGAATCGCAGACGCAGCGTCCTAAACGCCGGCTTGTGTTCGCCTAAACATTTCGAACGACACCCATTGATTGATGAACAGACAACTGCCGTGTTTTGCATTCAGCTATTTACGGGTATTTCCTCCGCTTAACCCGTCTAAAGACTGATTAATGGCGACCACCGCTGTCTATTACCCGAGGTGGCTGGAAGTCTGCTTCACTGGTAAGGAGCACCTGAAAGGATGTCTATTTAGGGACATGTCAGACCAATTTAGAGGTTAATTTCTTTTTAGTTGTTGCTATACATATAGGTGGTTGGTTTTTGTATGGAATCAGTGCTGATGTGTGTAATGTGTTGTGTTCAAATAAAAATGTAAGAGCACATATTCATAGTATTGAATAGATATGGGGTTAAGTAGGAAGAATAGATGTTACATTATTTATTTTACACTTTATGTAAATTGAAACAATGCTGGACTTAATGCCAATTTGGCATTTTCTAACAGTCAATCTTAGGGTGATGCAGAGTGACAACATAAATAAATGTTTAATTATATCAATACTTAATACATAAAACATAATTATTATGAAAATAATACATTATCGTGGTTCTTACTTTCCATTTTGATCTAAGCTAAAAGGCTGAGAAGAGTTATGAAGCTAATATCGTATATCGGTATCGATAATATATGATAAAACAATTTACCAGTTGTTATATACTATACCTATTAGTGGAAAACTGTTTCTAAAAGATTAAAAGCCCAATATTGAGAGAATGTATCGAGTAATTCGCGTTTTAATCACCTCGTGACGAGTAGCAATTTAATATTCCTAACAGTTTTACTTGAAAACTCCAAGTATCTTATAAATCATAGTTAGCTAATAACGATTAATTTTATGGAATTGAAACTAGAAATATTATTGGAGTATAATTCATAATTGTAATTAAACGTTTAGAAATGATGTCGATAAACTATTTAGATTAGATTTCAATGGCGGTAGTATTTTATAATTATTTGTTTTACTAACAAGAGGTAAGGAGCTTTCACAATAGATATTACATTCATGTTATATTTTATTAATGTATGCAATAGAAGGCTTCTGTATGATTGTAATCGATGTTTTATTTCCAACTATTCGATTTTAAATAAGCGTATACAACAAGCTTCCTGAGTTTCTCTGAAAGTAATCAGTTTTAGAAAATGAAATGTTTGCCGTGTTTACGATACGATCCTTACTTAATATTTTGAGGTTTATTTTGCAATGTTACAGATTTGTTTTTGTAATATTATTTCCACATACATGCAACCTCACGCCTTTTATCCCCGAAGGAGGAGGCAGAGGTGCACATTACGGCACGCACCTAAATATTTTCCAACTCTTTTGTTATCAATATAAGCGTATTTATCAAGCTCCCTCAGTTTCTTTGAATGTAATCAAATTCTACATTAGATTTAACTTAAGGATTAAGAGTTCATTAAATATTGTGAAGCTTAAAAAATCTATTGCCAACTGACGCCGAAAACCCAGCCAGATTATAATATCAAGCAATTTCTTCAATCGTAAAATGTGACTGAAATAAAGTAACGGTTTTTCATTTAACCCTCACTGAAGGTCAAGTGAAAGACCTATAAATAAGATATTGAAAGTGAAACGTAAAGATTAATTTATTATGATTTATAGGCGAGACGATATTCTCGGAGTAATAATGATAGGTCAACAGTGTCGCTATAATATGTATTATAGTCAAAATCGAATAGTTTACTTTAATTAAATCAATTAGACATTTCTGATAATTTTAATATATGTATTATTAGATATTTCGGTTATAACTCGTTATTCCCTTGTTTCTATAAGAGTGATACAGTACAAGTTTACGAGCGCGTTTGATGTTCTGAGGTCTTAGTACGAATTTGTTTTACGTTTAACGTAACACGTTCGGCGCTCTGATTGGCCGGCGCGAACGAACCAACCAATCAGAGCGCCGAACGCACTCTCGTTTCATTTTCGTTCAACGTAAACCAAACTCGTACTAAGGGTACTGATTGGTTTGTATATACGAGAAGGCCATTTAGACATGTTTATTCAAGTCCTGATTTCTTCGCAATGTTTTCTATCACCCTATGTCAATAGTATCTTAATACGCAATGAAAGTTGATATAAACTGGCACAAGACCCATTGGCAATTACCTGATTTTAGCTTCATACTTGAGAAGCAAATACCCTAACCTCTAGGCCACTACGATGACGTTTTGCTGTTATTAATTTCCAATTATAATTATATCTAAGTGTACTATAGATCTTGCATCGGCGCCTGCACCTACGCAGCGCTGCGCCGACGTCGGCTGAACATAATTTGCAAGCTGCTAATAGCTATCGTGAAACTGCACGCTCTACGATTTGTGGGGAAATTGCGAGGCTGCAACATTTATAAAGAAGTATAGAGAAGATAAGGTTTGGGGTTAAAAATAATTTGAAATTTTTCGTAGATATCCTTCGACATTGAGTTGTCCCTTAGTTTACTTGCAATGTTGTAAAAATGTTAAAAGACCTACAATATTTAAAACAAAGTTATATTAAATTTTACTAGTCATTTCAACTAATTCTAAACTAAATGAAAACGCAATAAGAAACTAAGACAGACTTAATCTAAATTGGTAAACTTTAAATAATTAAAGTTACAAACCAATTAAGTCAAGACTTACGACAAAATAATTTAGTTATCTCAAAGTTTCTTCAAAACTATTGGCTAAATGAGACCGGGCAAATTCTATTATATTGAAATACAATTTTATCTAATAGCTGAGTAAGCCTTCAGTTACTAAATTTTACCTACTTTGTATATACAATTAATTTGTAGGTAGGATTTAAGTTCAACTACGATTAATCTTGTTCTGAAATAAATTCATTTTATTATTAGCCCTCGCTTATAATACCACCACTTAAAGTACAATAGGCAAACTTAATTGTTGCCTAGCGCTCCTATCCGCTACGCGCTTCTTCATTAAACCACACGTCAAAAAACGGCGTGGGTCGTTCTAAAGCCGATACCGGCCTTTCGCATCGTAACTTAACACGATTGTACTTTAATTTTAGTTATTTAAGCGCCAACCATCTTGCTCTGCGGTGTAATTGATCATTAAACTTGTTTATGATACATAATCGTATGCACTTTGACAATAATCCCCAATGAAATGCTTGTCGTGTTTACGATATGATCCTTACTTAATATTTTTTTAAGGTTACTGATATGTTTTAATAATATTGAGATTAACTAATTTGTATTGACGTCCGCCCACAAGATCAGCATCTAATTAAACAGGAGTTAGTCGGTAAAAAAATTGAATGTCATGCTTGTAATTGTAACCAAGGTCATGAATTAATTTGGCTGTAATTTTTGTTTTAACCCTTAATTTGGCAAGACTAAAAAATAATTTTAGAAAGTTCGCGTTAATATATTATGTTCATATGCTTTCAAAAGACACGGGAAAAATGAAATAAAAAATCTTACCTGAACAGTTTCCTGAAAACACAACGTTAAGTATACTCAACAAAATTCGGTCATTAAAGAATTATAGTCACGTAGATCTGTTGAGTATACTTAACAAATACGACTCATCGGTAAGTTTAAATAAAACAAAATGAAGGCATACTAAAATGAATTATTTATTAAAAAAATATATATTGACACATATTAATGATGATAATTAAAGTGACAATTTCTGCCCTTAACAAAACATAGCCTAACCTTACATTTTAAACAAAAAACGGTAGTAAAACCTTTTTTACAGTAAGCGCATCGACCATATTCTGTACCGTGCTCAGGAAAATGGTCGATATTGTCATATTTTATATCATCTACTGGCCTAGGACGTTTAGGTTTTTTAATTTTTTCATTAGGGTTCAAATCTTTAATTGTTGTTTTATCAACGTTTTTTCCTTTGTCGAGTAACGCTCTATAAATTTCAAGGCGAAACTCTTTCAAAGGTTTACCCTTTTTAATTCCCTTTCGAGAATTATCTCTCCTGTACATCAACCACGCGTTGTTGACACAGATATCAAGTAACTGTGAAAATATGGACAGATACCAACGCCTCGTCTTCATTTCTGTGCGGTACAGTGCAATGAGCATGTCCGCCAAATCGACGCCACCCATGTGGGCATTGTAATGCTTTACTATATTAGGATAGTTTACTTCAATTTTCCGTTTTTTAATTTTACAATACCGCTTGACTTTGCTTACAGGATATGCATCTGAGTAACTAGAGGCTAGGATGACACATTTGTTATCATTCCATTTTACAAGTGATAGTTTTGTCTTATTACACACAGTCTGACAGAACGATCCTCGACCTTGCGATTTCAAAACTTTGTCAGTTTTTAGCTTGTTAGCAGCACTTCTTAGGCGATTTGAACGCATAGTACCTAGGCTAAATATGCCATAATTATATCTTAGATAATGGATTAGCTCCAACGAAGAAAAAAGTTGTCAAAATATACGATGCACGGCTTCTTCTGTATAGTTTTACATAGTTTCAAAACTGCTTTTGCTCCCCAACCCATACCTTCTTCCTCTGCTGTAAAATTAGACTCTTCAAATGTATCATTACCAGCATATAAAAAAAGTCGTATATTATCCCGGACGCTCCAGCCCGAACCAAGTTTTTGAAACCCCATTTCCGTGGCTTGCGGGGATTATACTGACGCTTCTTGCCTGCTTTGGTGCCCTTGTACGGAATAACCATTTCATCAATGCTGAATCGGGACTCTTCTTCAATTTTTAGGCAGTTTTGACGAATTTTTTCAATAACTGGCCTTATTTTAAAGTATGGGTCACTATTTGCCTCATTATTATCCACGAAGTGTAGATATCTTCGGATAACTTGATACCGCTTCAGTGGCATTATATCTGCGACTAATGGATAGCGCGTATTGGTACACCAATAATCTAAGTAAGATGGCATAGATACTACACCCATTATAATTTGTATAGCTAAGAAGCTTCGTAACTCTTCAACAGTTAAATTTATTGACCGGCCTGTCGTCTGCAGTGAATACATATTTGAACTTTGGCATATTGTATCAAAAAGATCTTCGGAAAAGAAATCAGTAAAATAATTCAATGGATTCTTAATATCTGTAAGGGGGCTTTCAAATGTATCAGGATCCAAATCGGCACGATGAAGGAAACGTCCAGAAGACCAATTGAACTTGAGTTCAATTTTTTCTTAGTTACACGACGGGGTTGAGAAGGTACGGTCAAATTGGCTGTGGTATTTCTGCGACGTCGTGCCCTTGTAGTTCGTGTTGGTTGCGGTGTAGAAGCTAAGATTTGTGGAGACTGTTGTGGAGAACCACTTACCTGATTAATGATGAATGACGGAGTAATAGACGGTATGTTTGACATAGGAGACAATGTTGGCAACGAACTAATAGATGGTACGTCATTGAAAGGTTGTTGCTGGTCAGCGTGATTTGTTTCTTCAGGATTAAAATCCACAAGAAGTGAGACAGATTCATTAGGATTTTGCTCATCATCAGAGGAATCCAAAAGGTTAAGTTCCGCCAGAGAAGATGTAATTGAAGGAGCTTCAGACGACTCTGAGTCGTGACGTTCGTAGTGACTAATCACTTCTGCTTCCTTTTCATTTTCAGAACTCGATTCCCCGCTAATTTCAGAAGGAGCGTTCTCTTCCGGTACTAGGGCCAGAATATGCCTTGATCTTGAATTCTGAAAATAATTTAGATATTTGCAGGCACCCAAGCAACGAAATAACAAAACTAATACCACACACACACAAAATACATGCAAAAACGTTAGTAGGTAGGTTTTTTTTTAGATAAATTAGTAATAGGTATGCGAATGGCGTGCATGGTAAAAATAAAGATATTGCTATTAAAACCAAAAAATACGTATATAATTATGTATAAAACCAGCGTTAGACATATTTACATTAAGCTTATTTCAAAATAACCAAAACCAACTGGATATAACAATATAAATATTTAGGTTTTAAGCAAAACTGAACTTTAGTGTAAAGCAATAAAGTTGATTTTGTAATGTAAAAATAGTGCAATGAAAAGATTGGAGATTGAAAAAAGTTTCATTTTACAAAATACACGTCATCCGTTCTAGCCAAAGCGAAACATGAATATAATTCCCAAAAACATTCACAGAGAAAGCAAACATAAAACCCTCGTACCATTATAGCAATAAATCTCACCATGCAGATTTGTTGAGTATACTCTACATACCCTGTTCACCCAAAATTACTTACTACCGAACTTTGTTGAGTATACTTAACACTCGTGTTCTCCGACTCGTCGCGATCTTGTCCAGGTGAGAAACATTTAGCAAATAAGTTTATCACGTTCATTATACATTATATAAATAGAAGTAAGTAACGAACGTATCAATAACAGATCGAAAACCAACAAAAATAAATATTTACCTGTAAAGCTCGCAGAGCGCGTTGTCTCGTCGCCATTTTTTCTCGCTAATGTCAAGAAAAATGTTGCCAGACAGGCAAACTATTTTTTTCTGCCAAATAGAATAATAACTAAGTGTTATTAGAATAAAAAATACAGAACCACAGAAGAAAATTAGTCTTTCAGATTTTTGTATTTGTTATGTTAACTATACTCAACAAAACCAAATTAAGGGTTAACATTCCTTCATAATGGAATAATTAACGTATATGATGGAATAATATACTAAGTAATTAGACCATGCTTTATACTTTATTCTTGTTTATATATAAAATCTTAATAACATAAACAAATTTTGGAAAAAGAAATAAATAAAAAAACATACCGGAGTTGAGAACCTCCTCCTTTTTGGGAAATCGGTTAAAAAGGAAATTAAAGAGTGAAAAGCTATTTTTTTTTTGAACTAGTAATCACAGCAATCCGCTTTGACAAAACAATATTTTAAAGTTTTCACTTCGTTTTAAGTCAGTGGTCCAAATGTAGCATTGTAGGTCAGTCAATAAATTCAAGACTATTACACTATACATGTCCAATTGAAAGCTAAAGCACTTCAATTATGCATACCGAACAGCTCTTGACAGTAAGTAGCTGTTGCTTACAAATGTCAGGCGTGTCAATCGGTGTTACTATTGTCTGCACTGAACTTTATAGTAACGGTATAAAATTGTTTATGAATAGCGCAGAGCTGCATTCGATAAAATCGGTTCACGACTTAAATTACTTCAAAAAATATTACGAACAATAGGAAATTAATGTAAATGAAATTTATTTAAAAACAATACTCCAATATAGGTACCGAATTCAATAAGACCGCGTCTCGCTTGAAGCAGAACAATTTCCAACTTCGCCGCACTATAATGAAAGGAAACAAAGACTATTTCAAGTCCCCTCCGCTCCACTTTTTCGTTCTCGCGAATAAAAACGTCTAAAAATACGTCGACTTGTCGGAGGTAGTTTTTATGAGGCTCGAGTGTGAGCAGACGCACTAAAACTTGTTCACAAGTTTAAAGCTTTATTTTAATTTTCCTTGCACACGACGCCGACGAGTTTCCCTAAAGAAAAAAATGTTTAACTACTTTGCACGTGCGAGGTATAAAGTGTGATGTTTTACGAGAACCTTTTACAAATGAGGTAGCTTAAGCCTGTTATCGTAATTGTAGATGTGTCCTGTTGATTACGCAGAAAATTTTTGGAAGATTTTTAGGCTTTTTTTGGGTCTTACATCTTAAGTTATGCGCGAAACGAATGCTTACAAGGGCACGGTGTGTAAATGACTTTTAAGATCTTTGAGTTTTAAGATTGTATCATAATTATGATCATTGTATAGGAAGGTAATGACTTCATTATTACGTGAGTTCTTTCCACAAAGTTAATTGGTACCAGTTTTGCCTTATAATATTTAATTAATGGTGTTCAAGAGGCAAGTGTGAAAAACATCGATTCAAAACGGCAGGAAGTTTTGATGAACAGACAGGCATGACAACACTTTGGAACGAGCACCTAGCTTCACTGACAAATAGACTAACGAACAATTCAACTTGCCGTTTCAAAAGTACCTAATTAAGGATATACCGAAATAAATGCTTTAACTTTGACTTTGAATTACATGTAATTTTTCTAATAAACTATTTATCATCTTACTTAATACTTCAGCTTCCAAACAATTCCATATACTCCCTGACATATTGACATACCTACCTGTATCCGAACCTCTTCAACTTACGCGATACATCACGAGATCCCTCGGGTGTCGTAAGAACTGTGGAGATTATACATTAAGAGGTTGATAGGTAACATCGTATAGATAGAGCATAGCGCCCCTGAGGATGGAAACACGGCCATCGATCTAACATCTCAAATGAAACAAGGCATGTGAAATCTGATCTCAGAGCTCCAATCAAGTATATTATCCATCTTGTTAATGACATGTAAGTCCGTGTTAAGATAAATGTTGTTAATTGGCGACGTGAGCAAAAAATATGTAAAGGATTATGTAAGAGATTAAGTTATTAATTTGCTTAATTGATCACGTGGTCTGGCTACTATGCCCATGGTTTTGATTCTGAAATCGGGCAGTATTTGTTTTTGTCTTTTGGATTTCTCAGTTAGTGCCTATCTTAATATCATAATATCATCATCATCATCATCAACAGGACCCCCCCCCTTTAAATACCTTTAACTAAGCACATTTAAATAAAGTATATTATTTGACGATATGACCGATAAGCTCACTAAGAAAGGTAAGCTACTCCTGAGAAATTTCCTAAAAAAAAACTACATAAGGCTTATTTTTAACATCAATCATGAACATAACATGACACGTAACTTCAAACAAGTTTGGCCGAACAAAACGCAGACTACGATAATATGGCTCGAATTATGCAAATTCCCTCGTTCTCCTCACTAAGGATTCAATAAAGTAACATTGTCTAAAATACCGACATTTTTTATTCCATCATGAGATTAAATTGAATGTCTTGTTTTACGATTCTACTCATCTCCGACTGATGAATAAGAATTACGTTTAAGATCTATAATAAAAAAAGATTTTTGCCGTATTCATGTTTTATGGCTTCATTACAAGAGACTCGTTCTAGCAAAATAATGTATCTATTAAAAATTAAAATATGTATATTATATTATCAGACTTAAAGTAAGGGAGACTCTTGCTTAGAATAAGCCAGCCCGGCTGGAGTCATACCACGACCTCATAGAAAACCAACGAGAAACAACACGTCCGTTGTGTAAGTGAGGTTACCGGGGGCCCAATTACCCCCTTCCCAATCTTCACAATCCTCGATTCCCTAACAACTCTTAAATTCCTAACCCCCAAAAGGGCGGCAACACACTTGTAACGCCTCTAGTGTTTCCATGGGCGGCGGCGATTGCTTACCATCAGATGATCCGTGTACTCGTCTACCGGCTTATACCATAAAAAAATCAGACACTATCCTAACCCAGCATTTTATTAACAAATCCCATTTGCCTTGCAATTTACGCAATACAATTCAAAGATTACCAAAGCGATAAATCGTAAGGAGTAAGTTAGACTTTAGAATTTCAAGTATGAGGTGTAGTTCCATGTTCCACATACAAGTCCTTATTCAGGGTTAATAAATAGCAGCTTACTCTTTCTGTCTCGTATGGAACTCCATTGTTTCCTAACTACGGTGCACAATGCCTGACATGTGTATAGATAAGTATTTAGGTATTGGAGTAAGCTTTAACAAAAGGGGGCGAAGTCACACATCGTTAGTATTAGATTTACACTGCGGTCTGCGGGATGGAATGTTTTGTATTGCAGTGTTGGGTGCATTTGTTTAGATTGAACGGTGAATTATTGTAAAGTTATAAAGTATGTGTTTCATATTATGCATGTCTTTAAGCTTCTTTGAGCTCATTTCAGGCGACTTTGAAATACGTTATTTTTTCTCTTTGTTTTTTTTTTTTTTGTAAACAACTTTGCCTTTCACTTGGATTTTCTCCTGCATTGTGGGTGTGTTTACAAACGTACAATTCCACATATATGTATATGAAACTGAACACAAAGAATTTTTCCGACCCACTACCCGGTGTGCGGCAGCCGTTTGCCCAGTCACCGCACCAGCCGTGCAGTCAATTCACTTGTGCACTTACGTTCGTAATTTTCGTCATATATATATACTTTTCTACGCATGTTTTGCAAAGGTATTTTTTGTTCAGAATCAAATTTAATCCAGAGCAAATCCCAAACAATATGATTTATGGCAGTTAAGAAAATTCTGCGTATCGTATCTTATCTTAATCTTACATTGTAGGAAATAACAGTTAAAGCTAACTCCAATAAAATTTTATTACAGTTACAAAGTTACACAGTGGTAAAAACTTCCAATGCTCATAGATTAATACGTTGCAAAAGTTATTTGAAAAGTTTAGTTCATTTCTGATCGCGGAAATTCTTCCTTTTGGTTTAACCCCTTTGGAGTTAGCTGAGTTAATTTTAATCTTCATTGTCTTAGGTTATTTTATTGGTATCAATTGTTTGAGCAAAAACAAGTCAGTTTGTGCTGCACACATTCTAAGAGATATCAGAAAATTTTATATAAGTTTTTAAACTGACATTGTCACTAACAATATCATTAGAAATTGAAACGGGATATTTATCATGTATTTCATCAATTCAGCCGTGATCATAGCGCTTGTAACAGTGCCGAAATATTGGAAACTCATATAATTTAATAGACAAGGTAAATATCCCGTTCCAAGTTCGATTGATACTATAAAAAAAATGCATTATCATGAAAAATTTTATTGGAACTTCTCCAGTGTATATAGAGATGCTAAATTTTAATGAAAAAAAAACTGATTTATGTATAACAATCCCAATTTAATCAACTCCATAATTAACCCGAAAAGCCACAGCAACAAAATGAAACATTCGAAATTCAAACCACTTGCAGCAAGCTAAGCCTATCCACAGGATTAGCTGCCAGCATCAATTTCACGAATATAATATAACTGTGTAGAACCAGAAGTCTACTTCACTAATAGCAAGACTTCCCCCCAGTGGTAACATGAAAAACGGTTTTTGCTGGAGAAAGTTTCCCCGTCCGCAATATCCAAGCTAAGCCGGATTTGCAACTCACTCTCGTCTTCTTCCTTTTCTTTTTAATTAAAACACTTTTATGGACACTGGAGAGATTTTAAAAATGCAAGTTAATTGAAGTGATACGTGACTTTAGACCCGTTTCGTTCCTTCTCGGATTAATTCAGGATTACATATTTTGCTATAAAAAGCATCGTTAAAGCTCAGATTAAATGTTGCGAAAATACGAAATGGATTCTTTTTTCGTTACAGCGTGAATCCGATCGACAGTTTCCCGCTTTGGAGATTATGGCTGTGGAATGTGGATATCCGAAGCGAATCTTTTTTCCATTTGTTACAAGTTACAAAGGACCAACACATTTTAGTGTTGGATCCATTTTTATGTCGTTTGCAAATAAGACATATATGATATCAAAAGCTTCTTTTACCGTCAAACGTTTATGTACATATTTCACACAAACATCTTCAGCAAACATGAAACATCTTAGTCAAAACAAACCATTATTCTAGCTAAAAGGAAATGTCCTTTCCATATTTTATTTCTTTTTTTGTTTTCATCAGTCTTGCACGACGCCTCTCAAGACTCCTTGACACGACACGTGTCTTGCAGGCTTTTTCTTTAAACATACGGAATATTACGGCCGGAGAGGGTTGAAACGGGTTGAGCTGGGTTATGCTCGCGATTAATCATTGAGTATTAACCCTTATTCGCCGTTTAACGCTATAAGTACGTGCTTATAACTTTCTCCCGCCTAATAGCCCGCTTTTATTTGACGAGTCTTATTCGGGCTTTTATTTTCGTTTGTATCTGAGGTAGACCAAATATTGTATGAACTTAAATAAGAGGTTTATTATTGTTATACGTATCTCCCATATGTTGGGGTTCTTTTGAAGATGGATATAGAAGTGTGTTTGCTTGTATGAAACTATTGATAAAGTAATCATCTGTGTTGTTAAGCTTCAATCTTTTTATAACGAGGGGGTTTGTAGTCGGTGCAGGTGCTTCTGATTTTTTACTAGCTTCTTTTTTGTTCATAGTTTTATGTAACGCAGTCTGATTAATTCAAGGCAATTTAATTTACAGCCTCCAAAATTTATTTATATAATATGCGTTACTGTACAGATTTAATTAGCCTAGGTTACATACATTTTATGGGCGATCTTATCACACAATAGTGATTTCTTCTAGACAACCTTTGGATGGAATATTTAAAAAAGAAAAACAGATTAATTCTACTTTTCTTGCCGACAAACTATTTAAAAGAAATTACAATAACATAAAAATACCAACTAACTACAATAACGAACTGTTCATTGTCCCGCAATAAACCGGTACCCACTTAAAAATATATTTTCTTTCGAATAGAAATAATAAATATCGCCATTATAATCCGAAAAGGGACCAAATTTCTTTTTTTCATTACAAAACCAATTTATTTCCTACAAAGACGTATTCAATATCCCTTTGTTATTTTACGGAATCGATTCGTGTTTTATTCGATTCGTGGATTCTTATCGAATAAGGACGGTAATAACTGAGATGGTTTGGCAGATGGGACGTTAGTATGGACCTTGGTAGCTCGCTCGTAACTCGACCAGGGTACTTTTACAATGAGCGTCCACATTCGCTGAAATGGTAATGGGTTACGGTCGGTAGTTTGAGTACGTCCGAGAAATATATGGCCGATTTGGCTAGGTAAGATGTTTTTAGTACTCAGATCCTTTGCTTTTGAAGTGTTTTTGGTTTATTTTCTGCAACAAAGATACGTGGTTAGTGTTAAGTCGTATTTTTGTAAAATAGGGCAAATTCTTTTTAAGTATTTTGCTAAGTATTCTGTTGTTACTTCACCTATAAAGACTTTCTAAATTAATATTTAAAGAAAAGTAGAATTAAGCGCTTCAGACAATAAAGCTTCAATTCCATAGAGAACAAAAAGAAATCTAAAAGAGTTAACAAGCTAAATAAATCACTTTCAAACATTAAACAGAACTAGAAGCTAGAGTTATCACCACTCTAAATCTGAGTTCCATCAAGTTTATTAAGTAACGAAATAAGAATTTCTCGCACGTACTACGAAAGTTAGGACAAGTAACAAATGAGACTTGGAAAAATCGTCCAAATATATGAGTCGAGTTGATTTTCCCCAAGAGGTTTCTTTATTCCTTCGAACCATAGGTGCTTTGATCCAACACATGTAAGGCGTTTTGTATTAATGGCGGAGATTTATCCTCTTTTGAAATATCACCTGAAATATTGATGGTAGAATAGGGCGGTTATTTTTGGTGTTGTTTGATCTCCAATTTTAGGCTGTCTGACGGTCGTCAACTGTTGAAACTAATTATGTAATGTGATCCGTGAATTTAGCAAGCTATGTTGACAAACATGTTTTCTGTCATCGTGATGGCTGACCCACTGATAAAAAATGTTAGAAATAATTCCAATCGACGTCATATCAACATTGTTGTTTTAAGTGTGATATTCGACTTTAAATGTTTTATTTTTTTCTCCAGTACTGATTTTTTTTTCAGAACAATGTTGTTAGTCAGTGTCAGTGATTTACATTTTCATAAAAACTTTCTTTGTGTTATATTCTAAGTTGCATTACATGTTTACATACTTACCCAAACATAATAAAAATAAACCGATCAACAAGATCACAAGATTCCTGTATAAGATTCTACTTATCAATACCGCCACATGTAATTGATAGGTCGGTTTAATATACCCTAGGGTTGTATCAATTTACTAGTAGCTGTAGAAGCGAACTACGATCGTCCCTCGGGCTTCTAACCGTATTTATAGGACCCGAGCGAGTTTAATTTCCACTTCAGTTTTCTAATCGAAGTTTATGGTTACAACTGAGTTGCTGTGGAGCTTCGTTATGGTTGTTGTAAGAAAATATAATTAAAAATGATGTTAAGTTCCTTGAGGTAAGAAAGGTTCCTTAACTTTTGACGCAAAAACTAAAGTTTGGATCTTCTATAGAACGAACGACCAAGTAATATTTATGTAGGTAATTTAATTGAATTTTAACGTTATAAGAATATTCAATGTTGCAGAATAAGTATGTAGTCAATTTAAGGGTGCCTCAAAACGAGTGCATATAATTTTAGTTCACATCCGTCGTTCATCGATGCCCTAATTTGGAAACATCTGTTTATAAAACGAAATTAACTCACTTTTGATATTGAACGTTTATGGAAGGCGGCACTTTTGCGTAAGTTCAAGCAGAATTACTCGGGTGTCACGGTCAAGCAGTTCTCCGAATTTCTAGAGCCGTACCAAATTAGTTAAGGAATATAAAAAGCTGAATACCCATATTTTACGATAGCAAATTAACATACAAGGCGTGGGATTGCAGTATGACGAGAGGGAAACTTTAATATATTTTTATGAAAGGCGTTTTGGTGCGAAACGTGAATGATTAATGGCGGGCCCTTCACCCCGGAATCCGCTTCCGTCCGAGCTAATTCCGGAAAGTTTTCGCTGAAATATACCGTTTTTTTTATTAATTAAGCCGTCTCTGCTCTGTATAAAACTCAGTAAGAACCGAATAATATTCTCGTATTGCTCTAATTAACTGTAGAAACCGGTGAGTTTGTTGGAGAACCTAATTTTAGATAAGCACTTTCCATTACTCGAGAAAGAAAAAGTTGTTGGAAACATTTTTTTCTTAATTTGTGTTTCTTTTTTCTTGGCATAATACTGTATGTATATCTTATTTCTCTCACTTAAATTATTCACGAGTACTCGCCAGATGCAACGAGAGAGCTTCGCAAATGAATAAATGTGAGCAAGACTACGGAGTGTTATTAAAGAAATCCCAGGAAGAAACTACTTACTTTAAATGTTAAATCTTGTATACATTCTAGTAGATTACTTTACTTTGACTGAAAAATTTACTTGAAGAAATAAAGTGTCGAAATATTATGACGGTTCCCTTTCTCGGTCCGTAAATAAACCCATCTTTACATGTACACAATTCGCTTCCAAAAATATATTGTTATTCATATCATACTTTGCAATCACGTCCAAATTATCGGAGGAGCGTTCGTTATCGAAACCAGAATCGTATATCTGTCGCTGTATCACCACAGATACATTCATAAACAAAATTTCAATAGGTACAGTCGCGTACATAAATTTGTACAAACGCATCGTAACAAATGGGAATATTCGATTTATTCCCACCGAAATCGAATCTAACACCAAATTGGATTTTGAATTACGGTATCGGATAAACAGAGATTTAATAATTTCGTACGTAGATATTGTATTAACATTGTTTGGTTTATGTTTCACATTTTGTTACTTTGTGTGAAACGTTTTTATGTTTTTGCATATCAATCATTTGTGTTATTTATTCGTTTGTGTTTTTGTGATTGACTTTTGCGAGCTTACAGACCGTATTTATAAATATTTGGAGTTGACGATTTATGGGCAAAACAAAGTGAACGTGTCTGGTTCACGAAATGTTAAACTAAATGCTTTTGTGTAAATTCGTCACAATAGCGACCTCAGAAAAATAACAATAGAGATGTAAACAGAATGAAAACATTCACAAACTACAAATATTCAACAGACAGAGTAAAATGCAAAAAGTACGGACTTCCCGCTTCGTTTCTTTTTTCTTTCATTTTATATCATGCGGTGTCTAGACGGTACTGCGCGCCGGTTAGCTCTTCAGCGCTAAGTTCGCTGCAAAATTAATACTTTTTTCAAAGCCGCTGGCAAACTGATAAATGAGCTGTTTATCAAACATCTCCTTCCGAGTAATCACGTTGAGATCTGTGCATAATAGCTAACTGCCGCTGCCCAGCTGCTGTTTTGCTGTGAAATCATCTAAATTGTATCCCACGGGCACAAATCTCATCTCGATCTTTCGAATTTCAATAAGGATAAAACGTATTTAATAGCCTTACCTGGACTGCGCGTAATTGAATAATGTCCGTTGTCTTCACGTCAATCGTTTAGAGATTAATCTTTAACAAGGCTATTGCTCGTGGTGTTGATAGGCAAATTAACCGTATGGTGCTAACAGAAAACTCAGATCATGCCTTTCGTGATCTTTTTCTGTGTTTGCAAAAACCAACTCTTCATTGAGAGAATTATGTGCTTTGGCACTTAGAATATTGATGTCGATACCTTCTAAAAAACCCATTCAAGTTTTAAAAGACAATTTCCATCAGCTATTCTCATTACCTTCAAATTTATCGAGCGTGAAAAATAATGTAAATTGTATAGCTCATTGTCCATTATTTTTAACAACAAAAAGTGTTTCCAATTTAAGAAAAATCAAAGCAGAACATTTTTTTTCATTCCGATGTTATAATATTTGTTGAAAAGTAAATAATAGCTGCTAGTTATGATAATGTTGGCGCGGAAAGAACGAGAACGGTTCGGGAAATGAACGCCATTCTTCAAGCGTTCGCCGCGGTGATTGGTGCCTTGAGTTTCCCTTCGCCTATTTACGTATTGAATGTGAAAAATTGAGCATTTATCTTGTTCAATTTCCATGGAAATACGGCTGGTCAGTCAATCTTAACATGTTTTCTTGATAAGAATAAGACAGGATCGTTACTCAATTTTATATTAATTTTATTTCATTAACAAAGATTCTGCCAATGTTATTGCTTGGTCAATTTTTATTTATAATAGCAGGACTGTTATTATACGTCATCATTTATATTTCTTAATTTAACGAAATAATTTTTAAAGTTCTTCAATTAAAAGTTACGGGCAAAGGTCGTCTATGAACTATAAACTTGAGTGTAAAAGTTTGAACAAAAGGTAAAATTTTAGTCAGTGAAGTTTTACGGCAGATCTTAAAATTCAAAAGGAGTTTTAAAAACTAAAGTTTTACCTGAAAGGATATCGTAAAAGTAACAGTCACACACAGGTGCAGCGAACATCAACGTGCCAGCACTCCATACCTTGACAGAATTGAAAATGTTCGCATTACCGTAAAACGGCTAGACGCGAAAAAGTCGCATACCTTTTGGCGCCTCTTGCATTATCAGCGGTCGATATTGCTTCTAATAGACGATTTGCTTGTAAAAAAGCCACTAGAGAGAGTAAAATAAAAAGCGCTAGGGAAGTCGATAAGACCACTGTGAGCCCTCGTTATCTTGGGTCATAAATTACCCCAACACCCTCGGGGGTTCAGGTAGGTGCCTCCCAGGCAGGATCCTTCGAAACGCTATGAGGATTCCGGGAAATGAAGTGACTACGTGATCCAATTGCGATTTTAGGTGCATTCGATTTATGTGTTCGGTAGACACGCAACTTCTTCAGACATTCGATGGGTCGTTTGTTTTGACGATTCGTTAATAGAACAATAAAAGATAAACGAAACGTTCTTGCACGAACAAAAAGAATCGATACAGTGACACAATTGGGAACCCAACAAAGAAAACGAGTTGGAATCGATTAATCAACGATTCAATTCTATAGCACTCGATTCTGTTAAAATGGTAATCGAGTTTGGTTTTATAGGACTGATACTCGTTTCTAAATGTCGATTTAGAGCTTCTGGAATAAACGCTGAAGTTTTGTCTTCGAACGTTATTGTAAGGCTTAAAATAGATTAATGACTGAAGATAACAGAAACGAATCGGGACTTCCAAGTTTTAAAGAGTAATAAAGGAAGAACTTGTTCTTTCCTAAATCCTTAAAGGCAGATTGGATATATCTTAAAACTTCTACAAGCCCACTTTTTTCAGATACTTACAAAAGGCAATCATTAAAAATAAAACGAAAGTTTACCTATGTCTTACTACGTTAGAATAAATCTTACTAATAGTGTATCTTTGTATTTAAGCAGAAAGTCTTATCAATTTCTCAGCTTTATTTCACTTTCATCCAGCTGCAATACAAATGCGAACCAATCCATCTTCCACTTAAACTTTTTGTTTCGAACGCTCGCGTCAACTTTAGCATCTAATTTTTCACAGCAGAAAACAATGTGCGGAAGTAGGATTACGATTAAAGTTAGACAATAAATCCAACAGTTCCGACATCCGCCCGCAACCACATCTGACAGGCTAATACATATTGATACAATATTGGTGGAAGCGATCCAAACACTTTCTATTTCAACAAACAGAAAATTGTAACCACCAACCTTATATTTACTAACACAAAGTTCAATTTTCAGCATCAGTAGGCTTGTCTAACCGCAACAATAGGTTTGTTTCGTTTGAATTTTGACAAATATCTGCAGGTGACGGGTGTGCGGTTTCCTGGCACGGATGCGTTTGACATATTGCTTTGATAGCGGGTTCTGTAGATACAGTGACGTCGTAAATTATAGACTTTATATGTAAAGAAAGAGGTCAGCTATTTGTAACAGGGGTCGTTTTTGCTGAGGCTAACGAATTTGAAGAAGACCTTTTGTGACTAAAAAAAAAATGTTCTGTTTTACCTTTTTTTTGCTGACCAAGCAACTTCTATGTAATGTTTCGTCTGATAAATAATGACATTAAACTCTTGAAAGTATAAAAAAAAAACAATTTTATTAATTACTCTGTTTATTAACCCTTCTCGCTATGGTAGTTTTTATGGAAAAATCTCTACAGAATATAAAAATGGCACATCAGACCCGCCTCAGTCAATTCAGACTATCATTAACATTAATAAGCCAATTACTAAAATGAGTGAAGCTAACTCCTCCCTCCATTAGCCTCCCTGTGAGGGCCGTCTTGGCGAGACACCATTTATTTTACACGCTTAATGAGAACTGACAATTGTTCAAAAGAAATGTCTGCTATCGATCCATTTTTTTAATTAAGTTAGTGAAAAATAATTCCGTTGAACTGTGTGCCTTTAATACGAAGAAGAGTTACGGCTTTTAGCTAATTGGAATTAGTGGAAATGACGCCTTCTTTCTAAGTTAGGTTCTAATAAATAAAAAGAGTGAACGTTTGATTGGAAAACGTTGAAGCCATTACAAATTCAAAATTAGATTAATATACAAAAATAAAAAAAAATCTTGAGTAAAGAACTTGTTGAAATACAAAAACTTTCTACGGATCTGTTGTTCACCAAAAAAGTTTAAAACAGTGCCATATAATAAAAAAATAGGGTTATCATTACATAAACTATCTTAAAAATACATACAAATGCACCTACAAATCTTACATACTTATATACAACAGTCATCAGTATTTTCATGCATGCTCGTCAGTTAAGGGTACTTTCAAATTTATCTTATAAGTATTGCCATAGAAAATATTTCCAAAATTAATGTTACCAAATAACAGAACAAAATTTATCCAAGCTACAACCTAACAAAGAAAACGTAATAAATAAATTCGTTGAAGAAAAAACGACCACAATAGTCCCTAAAAGTCAACGTGTGACACAGGTCCAGAATGATTGGATTACCTCTCTGATCAAATTAGGAATGTCTTGTATTTTCCGCTCTACGCGTCCATTACGTTACGAATTTGAGGGCAATTTCTGACAAATCCATTTCGATTGTAATTGAGTAATATTAGGGACAAATCCAGTGATGGTGCCTTTTCTTTTTTTTTAAGATTTGTAATTCTATTTTTGGTTGACCGCAAGTCCAACCCTATAAGTCCAACATGTCCATCTGTACGACTTTCCCTCTGTCACACCCTCGTAAAATTTATAGTCTTTTTTTTTACTCGAAAAGGCTTTCCAATGATATAAAAGAATTCTATTCTTTGGTTGACAGTCCAATTTTATAAGTCCGTCATGTCCATCTGTACGACTTTCCTTCTGTCACACCCTCGTAAAATTTATAGTCTTTTTTTACTCGAAAAGGCTTTCCAATGATATAAAAGAATGGGTTCTTTATTACAGTAAATTTTACGAAATCCAATGCAGAATTAGAGTACTAAATATAGTTCGTATATTTAATTAGATGTTTAAGAATTCAGGTCAGAGATTATTTTCGTTGGTCCAGAGAATCACTTCTGAAGTTCAGAAGAGTAAATATTCTAGTACAATATAGGTTTTAGGATTGTGTTGCTGAAAAGAAATTCAGAATATTTACAAACATCACACTCGAAAAGATGTAGAATCGGGGTGATACGATGTGTGTTGAAATACCAACTAAGGTTTGTAGATCAATTCACATCAACAGCCTACAAGTGGCCACTGCTGACCAAAGGCAGAGGC
Organism: Spodoptera frugiperda; assembly: GCF_023101765.2. Taxonomy (NCBI): domain Eukaryota; kingdom Metazoa; phylum Arthropoda; class Insecta; order Lepidoptera; family Noctuidae; genus Spodoptera; species Spodoptera frugiperda. The sequence continues at coordinate 5,701,564 of NC_064241.1, read as the reverse complement.
CTTTGGTCAGCGGAGAACGTTAAGAACATTTCGTGCTCAAACCTTCTTCAAACGCATTATTCACCAAGCTTGCTTTATGTGGATTGGTATTTCAAACTATGTTTCACGATGTTAGTCAGTGGTGTCTAAATAATCTTAAAAAGAACATAAAATAACTCGAAAATAGACACATTGCCCGGTACTTTGCGGTTTGTAGGTTTTGAACCAGAACTCATAAATGAGAAGCGAGCGTCTTAAACCTCTGGGCCACCACGACACATCGGTAGATAACTATAAGAAAATAAAATAAAATGACTATCTAATCAGCTACTTCAGCACATAAATAGTTAAAGACACAAATAGTTACAGCCATAATTAATTCAAGGTAGCGTGCAGTCCTACCTGGTTGCTGTACCCTCAATTTTAGTGCCCTGTAATATATGGGCCGTAAAACATACTTATCACAACGCACACAAATGCATCCATAAAATCTGTACTATTACTGCGATACCGTGAAAGTTATGTGTAAGGAAGTTTGTACATCTTTTAATAAAAGTAGGTTGAAATGTTTATTACTAAGTTTTACTCGCGACTTTGTTCATATTCATGTTGATTTTGTTACTTACAACGCTACTTTAGAACTAATTTTTGTGTCTTCACATCTAAATAAACTTCATTTCCACAAAACACTAATCATCTCTAGATTTCGTAGTAATTTTCATTAAAATTTGTTAACTTAATCGCATTACAAAGTCCTATTCATATACAAATTAAAGATATTTCTGATAAAATATCGATTTGAGATTTCGTAACAGCAAATTACAAACTACTTAACATTAACTCGAGACATTATTACCCAATTAATTACAAAGATTTACAATCAATTTACAATAACAAGCAAAAGCTATTACCGATGCAAATGACTTAAAAATCTTAAAGCACTTTCTAATTGGACATCTTAAAGACGTTTGGTTTACAAGAAACTTGCGTTAGCGAAACCCACAGCGGGACAAGAAAACCCGTCAGAAAAAGTTAGTTGGTTAATAAACTTCTATTATAAAGAGAGTCTTTCTAATTTACGACGCGGTCCATGAGACCCCTCCTTACTAATCCATACTTATTAAGGATAATGGGGAACCGATGAACAACTTTTCGTCCTTTATCTGTCCCCATAAATATTGGCTATCACGCGTCGCCGGTAGCTCGAGGTGTCGAAAGTGCGATTTAATGGTCCTTTTATTACATTTTCGAGTGATAATTTTAATGTTAGTCACAGCATAATGTTTGATTAAGCCGGATTTTGAAACAGATTCACGTTACGTTGCGTGGTGACAACCACACATTAATATAAAGAAGAAAAGAAAGAAAAACAGTTTATTTGCACCGTAACAAAAATAAAATAAAGGTGACAAAATCATTTCTTTTTTTAATCCAAACAATTATATATCATTTAATGTGCCACGTAACGTCACTATAATTATTATTATTATATTTCATCCAAAAGCCCTAAATATTACACAAGTTTTCCCTAAAGGCATGTGCTGAGGCATCTATTACATCCCCATTTTTCCTGTAATCTTATTAGTCCCACGTAATTGGGTGCCCGAAAAATCGGATCCATTTATTATGAGCAAATTATTAATAAATCCTTACCTACTGGATAATATTTGATCAGCTGGAATAATGCTTTTTAAAGTGACGTTATCTAAATATGTCGTTAATTCAAAATCTGGGTTTACAACTTCTTTGATTATATCACGGTCTAATTTATTGTCGACATTACTCCTGATTGCGTTGGTGTCTTATTATCGTGGCCTTATAAATGGTTGTTTCCGTTTAATTGCCCTGTAAAATTTGAAAACCCTTCCTTAACCGATATCGGATTTGATAAGAATGGTTCGCGAATTTTAATATCTATAATGACTTTATCCAGTCGTATTCCTTATTGTATCTTATATTCTTCTGGTTAAGCGATCACAATATATTTCGTAGAACTAATAAAAATATACCTCTACTCGACCACTCGAGCCAAATATTAAGGATCCAAGTTCGCAGAATACACTAATATGAAAACATAAGTCCATCCTAAGATGAAATATATTTGTGTACGTGACCAAAACTCTTACTTACAGAAGAAAAATCATTCATACTTTATTGAGAAAAAACTATATCGAACACTTCAGTCTGAATGGGAATGAAAGAGGAATTTTCTGACCTTTTTCTCGTGTAATGCTAGCTAAGATTACTTAGATATAATGGTAGATCAATAGCAATATCCCAGTGGACCGTTAAGGCAATCTGTAAGCGGAGTCTATGTTCGACCAGCTATAGCAATCCACTTCATCTTAGTAGAGCTTTGGCCACGTTCATTACACAAGGGAGATACTTGCCGCACCTACATAAAATATGTACACTACTTGTACAATCTTCCCGGAATTTAATACAAGGATATTGCATATTTTTGCGCTGTGTAGCTGAGAGTTGTTTAAGAAAATGTTGGAGTATGTTTATGATTTGCTTTAATAAGTTTACAGTGAAGATTAAATAATACACCACATCAGTTTACAACCAATCTGCATTGAGTAAAGCGTGGTGAAACCTTCTACGTGCGAAAAGAGGCCTATGGTCAGCAGTGGCTTTTTTTAAAGAAATAATCCAATGACTTCTCCGCCCCGGGCGAGGCGAGAGGGAGTGTCAGATTCTTACTGACTAAAAGACACCTCGTTCCTAGTCCTGCTTTTCGGGTCAGAGCCGCGGTAAACCCGCTAGGTAGTCCGCAGCTCCGGGTCTGCAGTGGCTACTTATAGGCTGCTGATGTAATGCATAATGTGAAGTTCTTTTAATGAAAGCTCTCACTATTTCCTTGCATAATATCTTAAACGTTTTGATAAATCCACCTCCATATTTCACCACAACAAAAAAGCCGGAACTAACAACAACACGCTTAGTCCAATCTCCCAACTACCCATCCGCCATCATAAGCGAAAACAACATCATAAGACATAGGATGAATGGCCGACAATGTTTCACCGTATACAGGGTGATATGAGGATGAGTCGCTGCGAGGATACACGAGACATATTGTCACTCCCCCGCCCCAGGAGGATTTGGGAGCTAATAGCGAAATAGTGTCACCCCGAAGCTTGTCACTTATCATTTGCAACGCTAATGGAATATTTATAACTGGCTTGTTATACTGCTTTAGGATTGTGTTGGGATATGTTAGTGAAATACAGAAGCGTGTATTTAAGTGCATACATGACATATATAGTTGGATGTGATGGAGGTTATGGTGGAAATAGAAAACAGTTCTGAGTCTGAAATGTACCTTAAGGCTTATTGGTTTTGTGCTTTAGATGTTTTTTAATAATGTGCTTATGAAATCAAAGTCAAAAACTCAAGATTATTTATTTCATATAGACCGGGAAGACACTTTTGAGCGTCGAAGCAAATATTACATTATAAAAAAAACAAAATGTCTGTCTGTCGGTCAGTCCTCTAGTGAAGCTATTTGCTCCTTCCAAAGGAAAAATGAAACCCTGAAGGTTTGTATAGTGAAGATTGAACTATTTTTCATCGGCCTATAATACTCAAGTACTTTCCTTTATGATCCTCACTATAGTCTAGAAAGTAATACTCCAAGCAGATAGGTAGTAAACGATAAAGCTACTACGATACTAAAACGATATAGGTATATTGGTAGCAGAACAATGGCCACAGCACTTATCATGCCGACAACGCAAATCCCAACACACTATCACGTCCACACTGCCATGATAACTTCCAATAATTGTCAGCAGCTAATTAATATCATCTATGAGGTTTCGCGGACACATGGAGACCGCCAATTTGCGGGCAAAGCACATAACGTTTTATTTGATGCGAACAAGGGTTAGTATTTATTATTGTTTACGTAGCACGATGGCCTCCGGGCACAATTCCGTTGAGTTATGGCCTGGTCACCCCCATGCGACCGTGCGCAGGTGGGGCAACCGCAGAAGGTCTCAATTTATTGCTAATTTTATTTGTATAGCGGTTCCTGTAAATTTTATTGTTTTCCCCACCGAAATATTTTGCACTGGACACTGATACTTATGACGATTATAGAGATAAAAGTTTTTATTGCCGTTGTTAAACCAGGTATGATTTTCGCGGCAATGTTTGTTGATGAAGCGAGAACTGATACACGTAGAATTTTGAACAGAATTCAGAATGTATTTCGATCTATTACAAATATCTAGTAATAAAATGACGATCTGTTATATTGGAGATACTAAACCTAATATTACAAAACTTCTTTGAAATAACTGCCTATTAAACCGTGTCTAACAATATTTTTCAATCGCTCGTTGAAGCTAATGTCGAAGAATTTAACGTTAAGACGCTTAAATTTCCATAAGACGCAGTCTTGTGGGCGGAAGAAATATTGCTCGAGACTCAGAGCAGTCGTTAGCAATTTTGATGTATGAATACGAGTGAATTTTAATGTGAACTACATGTGTAGCAATACATTACCAGCGTGCATACTCGTACAACGAGATCCGTGATGCTTTATGCATATCTATTATTTAGTATGACTAATATTTTGCGTAGATTTTTTATTAATAAATTCGAAATACATGCAATCTTTTTTTAGAACTATCACGCAATTTTTATGAACCAGCTTTTGCTTTCTCTCTTCATCATCATCAGCTATAAGACGTCCACTGTTGAACATAGGGCCTCCTCCAATTACTTCCAATGAATGTTTCGTCTAAGCCACAAAATTTACAGCCTTAATCAATCAGATAGGACAAGAAGGTAGTGAGTTTTCTTTTAACATCTGTAAACATCTTCGTAATAACTACCCATCCTCCATTTTCTAAAACAGATTAACCCCACATAAAGCGAAAGTTCGTACAAATCCTACATTATTAACATAACCAATAACCATCAAAGCTAATGTTGCCAAGATAACAGCCATAGTCTTCACAAACATCCGCACATTATCCCAAGTCATTTGCAAAACTCATTTCTCCACCCATTTTCCTCGAAGGTTCACTAGTATTTTCACCTGAATTTTCGACACGAAATAAATGTGACAATTAAACAAAAACTAACAAAGATTTTCTCTCAGATGTCGAACCAATGAAATTCGTTATTGGAAATACGCGAGAGTGCTATTAAAGGTACGATATTTCATTTTATGTTCTCTCTAATTAATTTTGTTTGTCGCCTTTGTTTTTTGTCTCGCTTCCAACTCTTACCTTATTGTTACTATCAGGTAATTTATACACGAGCCTAATGAAAATGTATCTCTGCTATTTATCAAACGAAGTACCGTAAGACTTTGGCAACGTTATACCGATGGGAAAAGGTCTCATTTATGGTAACTGTTTCCAAGTTTCGCTGACAAAGGGAAAGTACGGGCTCTTTTTCTTTGTCGAAGGATTTGGGTCATTGCTTCTTTATTCTATTTCTATTGGGAAAAGGTTCAGGTGAAACTTGCGTATTGTTGTTAGAATAAGTTATTTCGGTTACACATTGATTTCCATTTTTTTTGCTTTCAATCAAAATATTCATTGTTATACGTAGGTACTTACTATTTCTTTCACTCCGACCAAGAACTACACTCGGCGTCACAAAAATCGCACCTCTTGGAAAATTGTAAGTTTAAAACATGTCCCGCCAGTAACGAATACATTACACATTATTAATATTGGTATCAATTGAAAGTACGTTTAACGACCTTTAAATTAACAACAGTTAGAATTCCTAAACACAACAGATCTCATCAGCACGTAACGTTAAAAAAATGTTGTCAAAATATTCAGAATGGGATAACATTCCTCAAGAGACTGTTGTCACATTAATTCGTCCATGAGAAAAAGCATGGAAACAGTCATCAGGGCTAGGGAGGGTAACACTAGGTTTTAAGGACTTATTTGCTGATAAAAAAAAGTAACTTTTTAATCATTTGCATTTGGTTGCTTTTTTTATTCCCTGTTAAACAAAAAACCAAATCCATTGATTTATTCTTAAACTTAAATGAATTGCCTTTCCAATGATACCTTACAGTCATATGTCTGCCATTGATTATTAGGGTTAAAATGACTATGAAGGGAACTTTTAAAGAGGTGCGATTTTTGTGACGCCGAGTGTATATCAAATCGATTGTATCATTTAAAGTTCTCGTTCGCAATATATTTCATGTTGTTTATGTTGTTGTTAATATAACACAGACACAGGTAAAGCAGGAGATATTACTGTAATAACATCTACAGAGGCTGCATGTTTAAGCAAGGGTCATAAACACAAAAGCCGCGCTTATTTAAGCCATTATTAACCCGACTTCCTCTAAGAAGAGATGTTCACGAGGATTATTACAAGTCTAGCAATAAAGGGGCGAAACGACACCTGGTAAATATTAAACGAGGGAGAAATAAAGTATTATGTTTGTCACCAAACGTGACCGTAGCTTTATGAATTTCTTTATAACTCCGCCTTAAGGTGCCAACGGACCGAAAATAATAACTTCCGACCAAATAATACAATCAAATTAAGTATAAACCTGATACATATAAACTACACGAAATAATTAATGTTCTTAATTAATTATCACAAAAAATCTGGGTCCCGAAGGAGATTATTTTTTCAGCTAGAACAAGCGAATTAATGACGTCCATTTATAACGTCTTATCTAGGACAAAGACATTTTGTGTAAGCTTGTAAAATAATTCAACGAGAACACGTCAAAAAAAGTTTCGTTATAATTTAATAAAGAAATCCTTGCTTCAGTTAAAAAATACGAAGCTACAATTCTTTTGGTAGGACGACAATCTACGAAGAATGACGAACAATTTCATAATTATTTCAATTTTGATCTCGGGACGGTGCCAGCTTCATGTTTCTGTGTAAATTCACTGAATCACCTCCCAAGTACCGAGGTGAATGAGACGATTACGCTCACTTCCGAGACGAGACCTCGACTACAGGATTAGATTGAAATTGAATGTTCCTAGAAAATGAGAAATGAAAAGAAAAGGTACGAACCTTCGTAATGATTGCGAAGGAACTTTTAAAGAACTATTTGAAGTGAATGATCTCTCTCTATTCGAAGTGAAGTAAAAATACAAATTCATTGGCAGTTTTTTTTTTTTGCTGTTTTGTAAGAAAAGAAAGATGTTAGTTGGCGCTGAATAATTTTAGCAAGTGACTGAGCACTTTCTTCTTTTGATCGTAACTGTTATTAACGGCGAGTGCCTAAGTATTAATATCTAAAGCTATTAGGCGATTTATTCACATTTTATTAATTTTTTCATGCTTCAACTTTATGGTAGGCTACAAGGATTTAATAAATATAAGGGCGTTTTTCCACAAGAAATATACTATGTAGCTATGCGAGAAAGATGCGCAGCTCGAGTATGTAGGTATCAATAATAGGGAAGCACACACGCATTTTTCGATATAAAAAACAATAGCTTAGCTGATTCCACCAGTGCTAAGCTATGTGTACCAATAAATATAATTAGTGGAAGCCAAACGCATCCACACCAACGTAGCATAGCACATCTCTGGTAGAAAAGCAGTCTTAAGGTTATTTTTCTTTTTGTTAGTAAACAAAGATAATGTTGTTTTTTTAGTACTAAAATAAATAAGATTTTAACCCCTCCTCGTAATAATTAAAATGAAAGTACTTCCTACATTTTTCCATGCAAAGTGTATTCAATAAAATTGTTCAGTACACTGTTATACACTTTTTAATACACGGCATTAGCTTGAAGATGACTTTTCTTATAACACGAACGAATAAAAAAAGAATTTAATCTGTTACTTTTCTATAACCATGGTTTAATAGGGATCATTTGACTTTTTATTTAAAATTTCAATGTTTAAGGTGAAATGTGCACTATAGTTGCTTTCCAATGGTATAATGAATAAAGTAATCATAATTCATTTACGAATACTGTATAATATTTAATAAAACAGGTTTCTTTTTATAATATCACTCATAAATCCTGTAAAGCAAAATAGGGTAAAGCATGGTTACTACTCTTTCCTAATACGCGTGTTTTCCATAGCACGTCATAAAGTGGAAATTGCCTTCCTAGTTGAATTCATCCGAGTCGCGGGGACCGGGCTCCCTACCCTAATAACATTGCAGTTTCCTGGAAAATTTTAGTGTACCATGGACCAGTGGGGCGGAATAAAGGCGAGAGCTTGTTTCCGCGACTACCATCCCACCAGGATATCATCACTTGAAAATGTTTCAATGCACATGCATAGATTGCGTGCTTTGTTTATAAACTTCTATCGTATTCTCTAATGAAAAGCGCAATGTATGCTGAACTTCATTTGAATCTCTTGTTTCAGGGATTGTGTGGTACTAGAATAGAATGCTCTTACCGTGATATAGGTGAAGTTTATCCAGCAGACTAACAAAGCTGAGCATGATAATAGGTGAATAAAATAGGTGCGCCGGGCTAATGGCATTTTTGGACGATCGTAATTTTAGTTGGGACTGGCTTTGCTAACGGCACCTTACCCAAAGGATTTCAGGTAAAAATAATTTAGTAAGTTTTCCCACTAGCACAAAAACTAGATGAAGATTTTTATGGTATAATCCGGTAAACGAGCAGACGGATCACCCGGTAAGCAATCGCCGTCGTCCATGGGCACCCAAAACATCAGAGGCGTTGGAAGTGCATTTCCAACCTTTTGAGGGTTAGGAATTTAAGGGTTGGTGGGGAAGCGGGATTAGGGAAGGGGAGTAATTGGGCCTCCAGTAACCTCACTAACACAACGCTAACGTTGTTTCACGTCGGTTTTCTGTGCGTGGTATTACTCCAGCCGAGCCGGCCCATTCGTGCCAAAGCATGGCTCTCCCACACTTGAATATTGCAAGATTATGTTCATATTGCAATTTTTTCTAAGAGAAGCTCCCAAATCAGGTCCATAAATATACCAAGTTTTTTCACATTCAGTCATTTGATACCCACAAACTATTCCCACTATATCCACTTGAAAATCTCTTAAGAAAGAAGGATCGCCATGAACAAACCAACTCTATGATGACGTCAAGGGTCGTCGTAAAGTCAAAGGTATGAGTTCAAGTGCTCAGCAGGGCGCCGGCGGCGACACGACACGAGGGAACCCTATAGGCGCCAACCTAACTATATTTCACTAACGAATTAATTATAACAAGCAGCTGTTGTTTGAAGCGAGGGAGTAAATCTACTCCAAATATAACGGTAAGAGAAATTACTTTATAGGTCAGTATTAAGTATTTGGTAAAAGGAGTGTGGATTTTAAATAAATTGTTGTGTTCCTGTGGTGGGCCACAGGAAGGTAGTTCATTTAGTACATGCTTGCTTGTGTGCATGTAGAGTTATCGGTGCAATCGCGAAAAAGTTATTTTGATGCCGCGGTTGTCTATCACAAACCGCCAGAATGTGATATAGTGTCATCTTAACTTACCAAAGATTTCTAAGTATTATTAAAGTTCCGGAGCTGCGGACTACCTAGCGGGTTTACCGGGGCTCCGGCTCGACAAGCAGGAGTAGGAACGGGATGGTTTTTAGTCAGTAAGAGTCTGACACTCCCTCTCGCTTTGCCCTGGCGAGAGAAGTCATTGGATGATTTTCCCCCCTGAAAAAAAAAAGATGCGTGAATGATATTTATCAACATTGGTAATGCCAAGATTTTCAATGTCATACTTATTGAGAAATACGTAAAAATATGATGATGATACTCAAAAGATGCGTGGGAAACGCTAATAGGTATATTTTATGTCTCTCCAATGCCAGATTCATATCAGCAATAAGAGAACTAACTTAGATATTGGCGATAAAAATATTCAAGTTAGGGATTTCCTTAAGGAATTAAATTCCAGATATTCGATGCTTAAACCCCGCAAACCTTCTTAAAGAAGTTAGACATAGAAATACTTATAATAATATTAAACTTCTATAATGATATCCGCTGTTGAAACTTTACGACAGGAGCTCCGAACTTTCAAGAAATTATAAATGGTGGGTCGACTTTCGAAAATTGAATTTTTCAATTCCACAAAGTTACGACTTATTATTGAATAGGTACGATTTCCTCCAATACCACATAACTTTGACACGAACACTTGAACTTCAACTAAAAAAAAAAAAACATTTTTTAATACGAGCAATAACATAAAATAGATTCGGACGGACAGACCAGCCGTCTGATTTCATCGGCGCACATATAATTCAGTTAACCAATGAACCACATGCGGTGCACACGGACACACCGGATTGAATTGGGATCAGGAAACGTATACAATGTTCGTGTAAACTCCCGCAGAGCTATAGAAATTGTTGCAGTGAAAAAAAATATTGACAGCCGAACACACAAAATTGAAAAAAATAACGCGCACGTTCCATATGTAGCCAGTTTCCGCTCAATATATTTCTGATATTGTTTGGAATCGTGTCCGCTCCACCATTTATTCAAAATACCTGTAGTTTTATGGTACAGCTACCTACATATGCTGATGCAAATATAACAACTCTTCTGAATCACCCACTGAAGATAATATTTATAGCAACATAACAATTTCTGTTTATCACAAATATTCCAATTTTACTTCCTTTGACTAATATCTAAATTTCTTATACGACTACTAATCGATTTATCGATAAAGTAAAATTACTGTTAACGCAGCCGCATCTACATAATCGATTCCCGATTAAGTATCGATTAGGATCTAGCGAAACTAACACTGCGATAATCATCTCCACTAGTCTGCCGACCGGTATAAGCCCACTCATTATACGTGCACATTACGGCATCGGTACAATGATCATGTAGAATTAAAATTCAAATAGAAGACAAGATCTATAAAACTAGAACATTAAATTGAACAGCCGGGCCAACATGTCAGCGTTCGTGCGACGTACATAAAGTCATTTTGTTGTACACTTTACGACTTTCAAGCGAGCACTCGTTCTAACTCAAGACTTCTAGAGCGTGCAGACGTGTTTTAAGTTCGAACATCAATAGCACTACGTATGGCTGGCTGCTGCAGCATGCAGAATGACCCGGGAAATTGTTGTTTCATGTTTCGTTTTCGCAGTGTACACGACTTTACGGCGGGAATCGGTGAATTTCCCCCGAGTGCAGTAAAAACCTCTCTGTCAGACGACACTCCATCGGCAGTTCGGTTCAGGGTTGATATCTCGTCGGCTCGCGTCAAATATACACAAATCCAACGCTCAAGTAACTTTTGTTTTTTATGTGAAGGGACCGGACTGAAGCAACAGTGCCGTTTCTAATGCCGATATCAGGATTATTCGCTCCGCTTTTCCCTTACGTAAAGGGATGTTCACGGAAATGGTCTCATTTCGAAATATTCTCATTACTTGGGCGGAATCTTTTTTACTTTACGGCAGAACGCTCCCCTTTTCTTGTTCAGTGGAGTACAAAGTTTTCCCGGCCCTCTCATCGGCTACGGAAGAAAATGACTAATAAGAAAGGCAAATGCTAGCAATCCGGCCGTGCCTCTCGATCTTAATTAAACCGTAGATGAAAAGTTGTATCGAGTAAAAACTAAGAAGACTGCATTAATAAGGAGAATATTATGTTCCTCCTCACAATAAAAAAAGTATATTTTGTTGAAATTGTTACAAGAATTCTTTCAACGCGGCAGTTACTACTAAAACACCAACAAAGGGACACCAATGATTTTTATAGGACTTTCAGAAATAAAAAAATGCATAAAAACTGCTTACAATTTCTTTCTTTTTATCTCGTCGAGCCATAAATATGTCTACCGCCCTCGCGCTTCCCTAGTAATTCTCAACCAACTACCAGCCTATAAATCCGAAAGATTGATGTTAGATAGAAAAATTTACTTAAGTACACGTTACCGTGAAACGTAATATGTCGTAACGCCTATTAATCTACAAAACACATTATAATTTATTCGGAACAGTTAATGGTATCACAAGTGTCAACATGACAGATAACTTGAAAAACACGCCAAGATATAAAAAAGTCGGGTCTTTTGGAAATTACGGCCGCAAATGGACCAATGTGTCAACAGTTACTAATTTCTTCCACGAAATTATTTATTTGCCGTTTATCTTTTTAGTTGATGTTTTAATATACGGAGTAAACTCGTTTTTTAATTTGTCATTAAGATGTATCCTAGAAGATCGAAATATTTTCGTTCCGTTGACATGTAATTAACGTGACTAGTTTTTAATTAAAATTTAAAAGGCGTCCTTTAATAGTTTCGTCAAATTAGAATGATGAAATCTAATTACCTCGAATTTTAAAACAGATTTAGAAATAAGATTATATATAATTTAATGTCAGTTGTAAAATGTATTTTAATTAAATTTTTATTAATATTTCCTTTTTATAAATATAAGTATGGATCTTTAAACTAGTTTTGTTAATACTATATTAAAGATTAATTGTTAATACTGTAATTAAATAAACTTGTTTGTAGTAATAAATTAAATAACAATTACAACGCCCAATAATCACACATTATACTAAAGCAAAAAGGTTCAACTTTTTGCACCGAACATTACCAATGAAAACAAACTATCAACCAGAAACGCATACATATTCATCCCTTCCTTATGACTATACCAAAAAAGGGACCTCCTGCATAAACAATGAATGATTCACGGAACAGCCATAAAATCTGTTGCAAATAAAAACAGCAATTTTTTACCCTACTTATTGATTTAACTAGCGGTCCATATGCATCTAAAGCTTGGACCCCTCTAAGTAAAGAGACACCATTAGATGCCACGTGGGACCTTAGACCCCTTGGGGCAAAGTAATGCGTGGTTCCTCTGCACATTTTTACTTTTACCACTAATTGGGGCACCGCGGGAATAAAGGCGAAACCCCACAGTCTCTAGGGAGATGACGATACAAACATAACATTTCAATGTCACTTTATTTGTACGTAATGAATATGAATGTCAGTTTTACTCGGATTTAGTTTGCTTGTATTTAATTTTAAAGGATTTATGGATTTGATTGATGCTATGTTATGGTAAATTTTTAGTAAATATGACACAAAGTAATGAAAGAATGTGAATACCAGATAAACTAGATTAACACACTTTTTAGTTGTATTTATTTTATCTGCGTCACAAGTATGATGACACTTATAAACTCAGTCATCATTGAGTTGTGTTTAGATGCTCAATTAAAACTATTTAAAATGTATTATTACTCTCTATCTAAAAATCAGCAACAACAAAAATAAATATCATCATTGCAGTATTCCCACTAAGTATAATTATATACAAGCTTAATGTCAAATGTATTACATAAGTGATTATTCAGAATAAACTAGGACTTGGTTTAATTAAAAACTTAATCACAATCTGAGCTAACTCGTAGTATAATGTAACTTGGGCATTATTGCTCTGTGGTACATATGAACAATTACTATGTGCAATCCAATACTCTCCTGAGAATTATTGCAACTAACTGAAGATAAGCTTTACTATACACAGTTCTACAAGCTAGAGAATACCATTTCCAATAACACATGTTCACATCAAAAGCACCTAAGTAATGGGTACCCAAATATTGTTCCCACAATACCACATCGATACTTCATTTCCTAAAAATCCTTCTTATTAAAAAACCCGAACTTAACAAAACCGAAGAAATTCGCGAGCCCAACAATGGATCTTATTATCCCATGATCCTTGATCCGTACCATGGCATACATATCTGCAAAATTTCACGCACCCTTGCAATAATAATACAGGATGAACGGTACACTGTAGCTTATATTAAAAACTAAGCTTCAATTCACAAAAAGGATATATTGCTCTTCCGTAATGATATCTTAAAGCAATGTTATGAAATAATTTATTAATTCCAACTTGATACGAAACATTTTTTATTTCTTTACTGTAACTTGAAGAATGGAACAGTAACGCCTATTTCCTATCCAAAATTACTGTCATTTCCTTCTTGTTTCTAATTGTAAATTTAATTCTACTAGTGGTCGCCTAGTGGTCGAAATTCGACCATATACGATTTAATTTACAATACCACTTAACATACGTTCAAGGATAATTTTTATTTAACTCAAACTCAAACAAACTCTTTTATAAAACTCTATTCATATGAGACGTCAGAATATCATCGCAATGTCTATTGATTTTGACGTTTTGTCAAATACGATCAGATACTATGCATGTGTGTGTAATGTTTTATTTATTGATTTAATGTACTTTATAAGCATTATTTTTGAAAAATATTAGCATGCTGCACTTTTCCTATACATAAACTATAAGTGTACCAAATTTTATGCTCCTACGTCCGCGCAATTTTCGTAAAAAGCGGTCCAAAGTTTTTGCATCACGTATTAATATATAGATAACTTAAATAATGGATTGTCTATTGCCTATTTCCTATCCAAAATTACTGACATTTGTATGTTGTTTTTAGTTGAAATACTAAAAATAATTACATTATTTAAATCCAAAACATAAAATTATAATTTTTTCCTTTATTCAGGTTAAATTACTTTAAAGTCCTCATGCAACCTTAAGATACAGTGTCGCATCCACCCTCTATGGGAGAAGCCCTTATCTACCCTCGTTGCGATCAGACAGACACGGACCGAGAAAGCAGCGATAAAAGGGTCCCACTATATCATATTGGCACTTTCGACAGAGGATCCAGTAATATTTCGTACTCCTTAAAGGATAACGGAAAACCAGCCCCTCTTGAGAAAGGCGTTGATGTTTCATAGATGATCTATTTGTCAGGATCAAAAGTGCGGAACGGGGATGCGATATCGAGTGGTGAACTTAAATAGTGGAACTGCATTAAACATGAATTCTTTCTATGTAGTCGATGGCTATATGGTTAACCTTTTTGTTCTTCTATGATTATGAACAAGAATTGCTTTGAATTTTTATGTTCTTACAGTGTTGTGGATAATTAGTTAGTTTTGCTTGCAGTAGTGTTGGAAAACTGCACGCAAAACTTTAATTAAAATAATCAAGAAACTTCTTGTATTTTGATAATACAATTTGAACCAACGATCGTGTTATAACGGTTCTAATTAAGAACTGATTAAATTAATCCAAAAGAAACGAATATAGTAAGTCGTTTGATAACGGTAAAGAAGGATGTAAATTGCTTAATTAATACATATATTTAAATGGAATTGACTTGAATTACACACACACATTTGTCACCACTTCTACAGTTGCCGCGGGTGGCAAAATCGACAGTAAAATCAAGGCCTACATAATTATGTTTCTGTTAGAAAAAAAAAGTATAAAAAATCTTTATACTTTTAGTGAACGAAAAAGGGTGAAAGAGACTTTTAGCTCAGGATGAATCGACAGAACAAGTGCCAACCGTCAAGCGATATTAAGGCTCATTATAAATCCGTGTAACCAGTTTCTCATCAAACTGCTGACGTGTAAATGTAAACAAAACAATGACTCGCTAATTCGCGGACGCGCCCCTTGCGGTGAGGTCACGGTGAGGTGTGGC
The DNA here is from genome assembly GCF_023101765.2 of Spodoptera frugiperda. Classification (NCBI taxonomy): domain Eukaryota; kingdom Metazoa; phylum Arthropoda; class Insecta; order Lepidoptera; family Noctuidae; genus Spodoptera; species Spodoptera frugiperda. Next base: position 5,686,078 of record NC_064241.1, on the reverse strand, counting down.
CTTCCAACTTGTACCCAACCGTTAATGAAAGCAATATCGGTGGGAAATGACGTTTCTCCGTAATATATGATGGAATACCCGAATGTGGGTTTACCTGGTTCCAGTTTGACGGTTCCGACCCACATACACACATTTGAATACTCCGCAACAATTAATCTTCTAATATGAATTGATGTGGAGGGGCTACGGGTTATCTTCGTAGCGACTACGGCGTAGCGCGTTACGATGCGGTTATGGTTTTAATTTGAATATCAAATTTAAATTATAATATTGTGTAAGGCTTTGTAATATAGGCTGAAGTAATTTCCATGCTGTTATGTTATAAATTGTGCAATATGGAAATGTATTTTATAATTAATTTCACTTTATACCTTCGTGGAAAAATTGTGGTGTGTTTATGGTTTAAAACTATTTTATTACTCGAGTTTAATGGTGGAAAAGTCCATTAAAACAATGGCAAGTTAATATTTACATATCAGTAATAATGCAGCTATAAACAAGTTTTATGTTTTAGTAAATTTATAGCAGATTTACAAAATTTAAATTACGTGAAAAATTACGTACGGCATACACTGACGTGCATGAATGTAATTGAAAAAGTTTTATGTGATTTTTATTCAAATTTAACGAAATTATGAAATAAAAAACAAGAACATCATGTTCGTGGCTATTAATATTTTACTACCACACAGAATATACTTTCAGCATAGCCAACTAAACTTAATAAGCAACATGTTTACCATACGCTACTACATTGCACGCATGCATATTGTGTGTACAGTTAATGTGATTACATGTATTATGACTACATTATATTATATGCACTTAATGTAATCAGATCACTGTTTACATATAATATATAGAATAAAGAGAAAATTATGCGCCAGTATAATGATAGAATTATTATAAACATGTCATGTTTGTTTCATAAAATATTTATTACCCGATACGCATCCTAATTATAAACATTTTATTTTGTAAATTTTCTGTTATCGAAGATTTGTATAGAGAAATATCAGAAACATGACAGCAAATAAAAAAACTCAATCAAAAACTGCCGAATTTAAGTATTTGAACATACTCTCCATACATTAGACATAGCGCATTGATCACACACTCATACAACAACGTAACATAAATATGTTCCATTGCATACTTTCCTGAATCGCGTGCCGCCGCAGCCGACAACCACGCGAAGTTTTATGTCGTGTTAGACGTATAATACCAATAGTTCGCGTGTCGCCTTATTATAATATGATTTTAACAAAGCCTTCGTAATGCTCACACAATAGCCACCTTTCAGACACAAACTGGAACGATTTAGGATTACCCGTTTTGATATCGCAATCACTTGTCCCGGTTTGACAATGTTATCGGGTTGCTTTATGTGATTTAGGTGCTTATTATAATGAACAGTAACGTTGCAATTTGATTGAACAGAAGTGGTATTTTGACGGTTATAGGACAAGATTTAATGATTGAAGGATAACTTCTCATGTTTGAGATCTGGAGCGATCAATTTTGTGATTAATTATTTAAGCACTGCTGTAGCTAAATGTGACTGTTGATTTTGCATTTGATAGATAAGTAATTTAAAAGATCTAATTTCGATTGTCGAAAGTTTAATCTAATATCACGCTGCGACATTTATAAATGAAGTCTTTCATTAAACTACGGAATTAACAAAGTGTTCAATATATATTCTAGCCACGCAATTTCTAACCCTATTGTCCTACGATTCCTGATGAATTATTGCTTTCTACGAACAAAAGAGGTTGTAAGCCAAATATTCTATTTGTTCAAGCAACAATAGATAGATTCCTTTGTCAGCGATATTAATAGCATTCGTGAAATGATGTTGTCGCGATATAATTAACGTATAATTTACTAGAGCCGCTATCGTGAACACGGTGCTTTACTAAAATGAAATTATATTTTTTACTTTATATGCCCATCACGCGAGGCCGTAAATATAAATCTTAATTGTTAGTGTACTTCGTTGAGGTATTTAATTACTTTGTTTATATTGCTTGTGTTGACCAAGTTTGTGGTTAAGTAACAGTAGTGTGACCTCTCTAGGACAAGGATACCGCTTAGCAAGTCTTAGTTATATTTAATTCTGGAATGCAACATTACTATCGTTATTTAACTGAATATAAAAGTAATATTTTGTTCAGTAAAATAAAATAGTATGTACTTATTGGCTATAGAAATGATATTCATTTCTGTAAACTGACCGTATGGTTAGGGCAGTGACTGGGCAACCCACTGCCGCTCAACGTGTAGCGGAACAATGTGTAGGATCTCTTTGTGTGATCCATAATCTGTTGTTTCGGGTCTTGTGTATGTGAATGTGTACGTTTGTTAACGCACCCACGATACAGGAGTAAATACCAGTGTAGTCCAACGTCTTAAAAAATAGACAAGACGAAAGCCCCTTCACTTACTAAAATTGTACAGTATTCCATCACTCTTAGTTTGAAAAGATAAAAATAATGTAGAGTTACGAAAACAACTAGTACTAAAGCAAGCTGTTTAAATGTTCTAAAACAATAAGCCACACGATTATACCCACTATTTATCCTTTTAGCATTATACAATACCTACACTGCTTTTAACATTAATAACGTCACTTTCGCTGGTTTCTTACATAAGAAATCATTTTACCGACCACTGATCCTGAACCTGTTTTAACAAGTCATGAACGTTACCTTCATTAATCTTACAACAATACTATATTAATACACCATCAAAACTGTCAGGCAAAAAACCATTCGCAGTACTAACAACTTTGCAACTGATCCGCAAATTACTTGTGAGCGCTAATTTGTACCTGTCAGTACCTAATGATTGACTATACGCTCGCCAACTTTAATTGACTGTCAATGTTTTGACTGCACCATAAAATGATAATGACTGTCGATTATCATTCACCGAAATATCTGACATAAGTAATTGTGGGGTTGTGTGCTGTAATAATTTATTTTAAAGTCATTTCGGAGGTAGTTACGAGGTAGTGGTGCAGAAAATTAGGGTTGTTATAACGTTTCGAATGTGTAAATTTAAAATGTTATTGTTTAAATGAATTAATGTGTTATATGATTTCCAAGTTGATACGTAACTTTGACATTGTATCTAATTTGATCAGGGTAAATGACAAAGGGAGTGGTAGATTCATAGCTACTTAGCCAGTTTCGTAGGTTGTTCCAAATAACAATATGTAAAATGCTAAAGATACTTAAAGCAGTAAATTATACATAAGTGTTTACATAGGACTTACAACACAAATGGTGAAAACTGGCTGTACATTATATAGCGGCCTTAAACCACAAAAAGGCTTGTTGATAAAGTAACTTGAAGTAGTGAATCTTCTTTTTTCATCAATCAGAACAAACCACAAGCTTCTATAAAGTTACCGAAACTATGTATTCCAATCAAAAACTCAAACATTCACTAACTACCTCTTGAAAATCAGAGACAATTAAGGACCTCATTTTCATTCTCAATTACCTCCACCGTCTAGACAAACGAAAGCAGTTTCATTATATTATGTGTTCCTTTCATAACTACATAAAATACTAGATAAAGCTTTATAGCCAACATAAATGTGCGCAGGTATAAATTAATTATGGGGTCGCAATTAGTCCCTTGGTCAAATAAATCAAAGCGAGTCGAGTCGCGTGCGTTGGTAGGTGGTGCAGCCAACATTTTCGCATTTAAATAGAATAAAATTGCTTCTTTGTTTCCTTTAATAGTACCTTTAAATTAAAAGGTATTTTAGGAATGAGTATACGTTTATGTATTAGATACTTTAATGTTTTATTTTACTCAAATTCAGTATCGTTTAGTGGTATGTCTAGTTTATTTCTTAAAACAATAAATCGAGGATACTTAAATTGCTAAACTCCAAAAGACCGGCAACGTACTTGTAACGTGTTTGGTGTTTCGGTTATCCACGGGTAGTGGTGATTGCTTACCATCAGGTGATCCCTCTGCTCGTTTACCGGTTTATACCATAAAAATCATTCTTTACTGTGTAATATAATAATACCTTTTATAACCACTCATCCAAACCTCCATGAATCACACAACGACAATCGATTAATAAATCGATATGTAGTCACACGCATCGACCGTCAATACCATAACCCTTCTAGAATCGAGTGAAAACTATAGTCGTTAATGCATTACCATTCACGTATTGGCCCTCAAACAATGACTGACGTCCGGAAACACAATTAACTATGTATTCATTGGGAAGAGGAAATATCAATTCGTTTGTATAGGGGGATCAGTTGATGCGTTTAGTTTAACAGACGGACAGTTGACTCAATTATTAGTATCGTGTATGGATAGCGATATTTTGAGGATATACGTACCTAATAAATATTTAAGACTGTACTATTCAGATACAGTTGTTTGAGTTTTAATTGATTACAGGTTGTGTGAGTGAGGTTACCGGAGGCCCAATTCCACCCTTCCCAATCTTTCCAATCCCTGATTCCCCAACAACCCTTAAATTCCTAACTCCCAAAATGCCGGCAACGCAATTGTAACGTCCCTGGTGTTTCAAGTGTCCATGGGCGGCGGCGATTGCTTACCATCAAGTGATACGTCTACTCGATTAGCGGCGTGTTCCTTAAAAAATACAATGTTTATTTTACAAAAACGTAGATGACAACAAAATAATACAAAAATACGAAAAGAAATAAAAGACGATACTGGACTATACAATTCATTTTAAACAACATGTAGTCTAGTAACAATACATGAATTTTAACGTCATCAAGTGAAATCTTATACTGAGATACAAGTATTGTTGGTCGAGAACTTGTGACAATAAACTAGAAAGAAAAATTCTTGAACAAAGAAATGGTACGAATACAAAAGATTGAATAATAGAAAACTCTTTTCTCTTTTGATACCGTACCGTACTTATTTAGACTTTTCTAAGGTTTTTCAATTGTGTTATTGTAAAAGTTTTAAAGCTTTTTCTTTTCGTTCGATTGTTATTTGATAGATTTATTTTCACACTGTTAAGATGTTTACATAACTCGCGGCAATGCCATATAAAGTCGTATCATAAATAAATAATACGATAAGATTAATAGTAGTAGATAAAAGAAATCAAAAACATACATAAACAGTAGTTTTACTAACTCATCACTGACTATCATTAATCTAAGCTTGACCTCTTGCGAAATGACAAACGACTGATCACTCAAATCATAATTTACTTAATTTCCATCATGACCCTTTGATTTCGTAACGATTCCAAGAAAATAGAAAGTTGTAAGAATGTTGTTCGGTAATTAATTATTATTTATTGTGCAATTTTAAACCTTATAGTATCGTTATCTCTTGCATTTTAAAATAAAATACCAAATCCCAGCTTTAGGGGAGCTCATCGATTCATGGGTCGAAAGTATATCCGCCAATTTATCGGGAATCACCCGTCTCGCTGTGACGGCCAACGCTCTATTGTCCCGGGCTCAATCATGCCAAATTGCAGCATGCATTTTACCCGATTTTACATTCAGATATCGTTTCCACTGAGATACGACTATCGGAAATAGCGACGGAAGGTAATGGCCGTACCATGTACGCCTACTCACTTATAATTCAGTAACTATCGATTTTTCGGTGATGGATGACTTGGTGTATTACGAATGTGTGAACGATCGAAACGATTTCACAATCGATTTAATTTAAATAGTAAAGAGCAATAACAATGTAACATTTGAGCTCAAATACCGTAACCGCAACAGTATCGATTCACAGTTGTCCGTCCGATGACGTGTCGAATATGCCTGTCGACCCTAATAATAGCGTAGTATCCATTACATTTGCATTTAAAAACTCAATTTCCATTTCGTGTCTATTTATAGATACCGTTGCATGAGTAACAAAAATAGTCACACATAGATAATCATATTTTATGTATTTTATTGTACTTCCCGAAATTATGAAGTTGAATATAAATTCATTTTTGCATTAAATTAAACAACATAATCTTCTTAAGTGAGATATTGAAATTGTCCCTCGATAAATTGTCACGATTTCGATTAAACATCAACATCTCTATCGACCGTATAAAATATTCATTTAAGTTAATTTCAACGTTCGATAATCCGGTTTAATCTAAGACTTAAATCGTAACTGAATATTTAGACACTTATCCGTTACCAGCCACGAAGATCACAGGGTATCAAATGTTAATGCTTACAGTAACAAATACTTTCAAAGAATTTACTTCCAAAACAAACATTGAAATGCGAATCTCTGAGATCTTCAGCCGAGACGGGCGATCGCACTAATGAAGTGTTCGCGTTTAAAACTCGAGAACATCTTGTGTACACTTTTGATAAAATCAAAAAGAGTACCGCGTTCCTGTTTGAGTTATTTGTCGTCACATTAAACGAGTGTTCGACAAAAAGTCGAGTCAGATCAAAGCGGTGACGTGGCAGACTGAAATAACACCCAACCGCACGCACTTGTCAACGTGCATGCAAAACCAGGACTGCTTTTGCGAGATTTACACTTTATGTGTCTGGATGTGATGTGAGGATCTGGCAATTAAGTGAAAGGAAGTCTGTGTTAGAAATGCTTTTGAATTTTGTCTCACTTACTTTTTGCCATCCGGTAAATGTGAATCAGATTTTTGAGTTCGGATGTTTAGGAACATATTTAGCTTACACGCCTTCTGATAAAACTTGACAGGCACGAAAAATGATGGCGCAGCACTATAATGAGACATGTATTATTTGCTGTATCAATAATCATTTAGAATGTCATAATAAAATTTCGCAGTAACCGTGACGTGTCGTCAGTCATCAGAGCGTCGAAAAACGTCATTTAAAAAAATAAATAAAAAAGCACTCCTCTATTAATGCGAAGGTTGGGCAACTGGCTGCCGTGTAACAGGTAGTGGGTTCGATTCCCACACGGAGAAACTCTTTTTGCAATCCACAAATTGTTGCTTCGGGTATGGGTGTCTTGTGTGTGTGAAATTGTATGTTTGTAAACGAACCCACGCCACAGAAGAAGATGTGGGGCAACATTTTAGAAATAAGATGAAACAATAAAGTCATATTTCAAAACATACAAAAGTATACTACAAATCAAACTAATCTCTCTAATATTTACGTTGTGACGAAACCAAAAAAAAAATATTTTATATTTTACCACAAAAAATGTTTTCAACATCTGCAATAATGACATACGAAAAAAAAAACAAAGCAATAAATAGAAGAACAATCAGCGTTGTGTGTGTTAAAACGAAAATTACTTCCGAGTGTGGTGATATGCGAACGTGCAAAGCTTTCATACTTCAGACGCATGAATAACGAGCTCACTGTTGGCATAAATATGGAGACAATACCGCATTCCACTTTTGAACATAGTACCAAGTCACAAAGTACCATTGCAAAAGTGCCAAGTCATTCCGAATTCAACCATCCGTTAGATACCTTCCCTTCCTTTATTTAAATTCAAATATATTCAATTTAAATTAAACGCGTCAATCAATGTTCGATTTAATTGATAGCGTTTCAATTTCTGAATAACACAATATCACTCAATTTAGATGTATTATTTTCTGCTTCTCGATTCTCGATTGGCAATGTTATTATTATTTTTAGAAATCGATTCGTGAATCGTTTGGTTTGGCCTAAAAAATGTCTTCTCATTAACAGATATTCATGTTTTTTTGTTGGAGCTAATATAATAAGGAATTTTGCGATAAAACGAGTAGTAGAATCGATGGTTTGTACAATAATGAGCAGTAATTTAGAAATACGTGCAATAAAATAAACATTGAATTGTGGTGTACGGTTTACTTGTCAATCAATCAATTTGTCAGATACGTTATTAGCTTATTATGTAAATATAGGGGACGGTAACATGTTATATTCTTTTCTCTTCCAACAGAAGGACGGTTTTCTGTGCAATAGGTTCGTTTGCCAACATAAATAATACTTCTGTACATTGAAAATTATTCTAAAGAAATAATAAATACTATCTTTGTTTCATTCAAAAACCTCCTCCTAATCCTCAGTAATATCTCTTACAAAATACAATTCATCACATAAAAAAAATAACGAGACGCATATAAATATTCCAAATATAAATCTTAACAATAGAATGCTATTAGACAGATTTTATTGGCTAAGACAAGACTATTAATAATTAGGAATTCAAATAAAGAAGCACCTTGGAAATACAGAAGCGTTATTGGTCAAAATCAGTGTGCATAGTGGCGCCATTATTCATTACTATTGCTTGCGGCTGTACGGTGTACTTTATTAATGCTTAGAGGTCCTTATCCTGACTGTACATTGACCGACATCAGTATGAGTATAACTAGGACTTATTTAAACTCAAATCTCGGGTATTGTCGTGTAGATAGTTAATCTTTGCCTCGTATGAAGATGTAGAACCACTTGAAATCTACGTATATAAGTGTAAGTTAGTAAGTTTCTTACTAGTCAAATTCAATACTTTTATTGAAATGTCAAAAACGTTACTTTTCTATGAATTTTGTAAGAGATCGCAACTTATGACGTCACAATTTTTTTGCGTCAAAAAAAATTTTTTACCTAGGAAACTACCCAATTCTTGTTTGTGTTTATACAGGGTAGAAATTTCGACTCAAATTATTAGAATAGATAAATAAGCTGATCAATTCGTATCGTGCGATTCGCTAGGTTGGGCACAAATATTAATATTTCATGTCAATTAGATCATGGCGACCTAATTCTGTCTAAATGAATATGAACTAGCTTAACGTTTAGATACCTTGTTTACTAATGAAGTCCTAAAACGACTGCCTCGTTGGTCGAGTGGTCGCAATTGCGACTGCCGGACAAGGGGTCTCGGATTCGATTCCCGGATCGGGCAAAGTATTGCTGGGCTTTGTTCGGTTTTTCGACGAAATCTTAGTAGGAGCACGGAGTCTGGAATTGTATCCATAGGGTGAGCATAATATGGCAATAGGCTCACCCCCTATTACATGGGACTTAAAACACAAATGGTGAAAAGTGGGTGTACATTGTATAACGGCATTACGTGCCTTAATGTGCATCTCTGCCTACCCCTTCGGGGATAAAAGGCGTGACGTTGCGTCCTAAAGCGTTAGTTTTTGCTAGTTACTGTTGACGTAGCATTAAGTCATATTCAGATATAGTCTGAGGCCGAGACAAGGTCGAATGGCGTCAAATGGCGTCACAGATAAATAATTTTCCTCATAATCAAAACAGTTCTACTCCACAGATGTGAGAGTGCACACATAACCTCAAAATGTTGTAGTTGGTAAAAAAATAACTTTAAAAATGAAGTGTGTTCTAATTACCGTGTGTTTGATCCTGTTGTGTGTGTGTTTGAATGAAGGGAAGGACTTCATTGCTGGTACGAAAGCGAACAATCTTTTAATATCTACGCAGAAACTCAAATACAGGAGTATACCGTTAATAAGGAGGGACAAGGATTACACTTACATTGACTCGAAGGAGAGGATTATAAAGGTATTTATTGTGTTTCGACTTTTTTACTGTACATGAAAGTACTTCTGTACTTCCAAAATTTATTTATTCGGAATACATTGCGTGCTTACGCCCTTCAATTATACAAAAACCACATAACAAAGTGCATTTCTTTATATCAAGTAAGCGTGTATGTTACTTTAATTGATGTTAATATTTACGCTTATATAAATTGTTTTGGTGATTTATTTAAAAACCGGTTAGATGTTAGTCGAAGACGCACAAATATGAAGGTGTATAAGACCAAAATCTTAACCATTATAATATCAAACACATCAATTTCAATGTACTAGGTATTAATGTAGTAGGAACTAAGGTTAATATTACATTAATAGTAACTAATTGTATTAATAGTAATTTTAATTAAGTGCATCAAGATGGACTTATTTATCTTTATATATAAAAATCAATTGCTGTTCGATAGTCTCACTAAAACTCGAGAACGACTGGACTGATTTGATTAAATTGTTTGTGAAAATCCAGCTGAGGTTCAAAAGGTGAGAAAAAAAATCTTTAAAGCAGTACAAAGTTTGCCACGTCAGCTAGTATAGTGTGGTATAAAACCTATCAATACAAACACTCGTTTCAATAAGATATTTTATATAATAATATGTATATCAGTTTACAAACTCTAGATAAACCCACCGTCGTGCAAAGTTCAATAGCTGCCAAAACTATTAAAACTCCATGGATAACAATTTTATACCTACGCAGTACCTTTCAACGTCAGCAAAACACAAGAATAGACCAGTAGATATGTAAAATAATTTTGATATCATAGCAATCGTGACAATTGGAACAATTCCAATGGCATTTTAGACAAATTATGGTTTCTTGAAATAAACTTTTTATTTCTTCCTGACGCCGACCGTGGAAACTTGGCGATTGACAGTACCCGCCGAGATTCCAGTTTTAATATTCGACATAGTAGTCGAGGACGAACAACGTTGTAATAAGATTTCTCGACATTACATCTATTTTACAATATATACTACTCTTATAATTATGTTCCTATTTTCTGTACTACAGCCTACAGCTTTGCATCAGTTTTAATAAATCAGCTTCAGAATCCCGCAATCAGAATCAGCAATGAGATAAAAAATATTTATAAAATAAGAAGAGAAACGCCATTAATGTTTTAAAATCGCTGAGCAAAATGAACTTATGCAATCGAAAGCAAATGTTTACTAGGTATCGTTACACAAACCGATCTATGAACGATAAAGTATATTTTTATACCGAAGATTCGACTTTAGATTTGTTGTTCCAAAAGACGTCAGCACATCTTGAGTTTACAATCCTGAGTTTAATGAACTGTTGATTGCAGTAAACTCTTGGACTATATTCTTCAATGATACGAATATTTCATAGGCGTAAAGAAATATGCTTTCCTTGGATATGATCCAGTGATTTGATAACATGCTTGCGAATTAAGAGGATTGGATATTGTAGAATGTTCATATTGTTCAATGTTTATAGCTCGATTTTATAATCTGTTTTCCGAATGATCTTGTGTAAATACATCATCATCAAAGTTAAAGTCAAAGCATTTATTTCAAATAATCCCTAATTGGCACTTTTGACATGTCAAATTGAATTTTCCCCCAGTCTGTTAGTGAAGCTAGGTGCAGCATCGTCAGCTTTAGGACGTCCACTGCTGAACATATGCTTCCCCCAATGACTTAGGACATCTACCCACATGGTGGACAGACCACCTGATTAAGGTCGCAGAGAGTCACTGGATGCAGGTCGCTTCCAACCGGCCTATCTGAAAGTCATTGGGAGAGGCCTATGTGCCTACATGAATACTCTGAAATCATATATATATATTATCATAAAATTACCCAATATCTTGATCTACACCATAACACATAACATTCATTATACATTTCATGAAGGTTTGTGTACAATGATAAATTATATTTAGGTTACAATATAACTCTTTTACACGTCAATCTTTTAAATAACTAGATGAGGCCGGCATTTCCTATCGAGATCTGAGAAGAAATGCCAAAACAAACTCAGACTAGCCTCAATACATACAATTTCTTACAATCTCACATAAAGACTTTGTACAATTATGCACAATGTTTTATCTCGTTTATATTCTCTCTAAAGGAATAAACGTAGACCGCAGTTATTTAACCGAGATTCAGTCTTCGGGGTAATTGCTTAGCAATTGATTTATCTATATTACATGGATAGTTTATGCCTGACATGAAAGCCTCCAACAGCAACACAGGGTTTAGTTGAAACATTCTCACGATATTTTGTCTTGAGATTTATTTTGTGTAGATTCTACGTTCCTATCTAAGTGTTGGTAGTTCAATTACCACGAACTAAATTAATTCTGAATGTTGATCCTATTCATCGTGGCTATTGAGTACCTGTAGACTCTATAAAAGGATATATACAAATAATTCTAGATTAGTGGTTGCCAACCGGTGGTCTGTGGACCACTAGCGGTCGGCAGAAAAGAAAATACGGTCAGCGAAGAAAAATTTTTATACAAAGGATGCCTTTATCCAATAAATACCACGGTTAAAGCTCGAATTAAACTTATATCAAAGAAGACAACTGAGAAGAGCAACTGATTTCAATAATCCAAGTGAGACTTAACTTGAATAAGGTTGGGAACCCCTGCTATAGACTCTATACTCATCTGTTAACTAAATCCTGACATACAGTGCCATCAAAAACATCAACACGCAACATAATTTTAATCTCTTATATTATGCAACATATCAAAACAAAACTGGATCAAAGTGCGAATCAAACGAAACGCTGACCAATCCATCAAAAATGTACCACCCATTAAAACTGTTAAAAGCCCGTCCGCAACACGAAATACGTTGCAAAACTATCGGAAATAACATACAAACACATCATCAAAGTAAACCAAAAGAGAAAAAAATATATTTTTGTGGAGTGAACTAGTGGTTTCCCACTTAGCTTTGATGAAAGTTTGATGAACAGTGCCGACAACACGGATCGCTAGCGTGTCGCAAATTGCTTCGGAAACGATGTCGCGTGTGCATATTGAATAGGTCTCTTCGAAATAATATATTTACCTACACACGGTAAAGGAGTTATGTGTGCAACTCAATTCGGAATTTAGATTGCCTGTGTGGATATTATTGGAAATGGAACTGTGTGTGGAATTGTGTGGATTAATTTATAAGTTTCAGTTCAATCGTATTGGTTCAGTAGTATTTATGTTTTATGATATAAGCCGGTAAACGAGCAGACGGATCACCTGATGGTAAGCAATGACCGCCGTTCTTAGACACCTGAAACATACATCAGAGGCGTTAAAAGTGCGTTGACTGCCTTTTGGGAGTTAAGAATTTTAGAGTTTTTGACGAATCGGGATTTAAGAAGATTCAGTCGAGTCAGCCCATTCTTGCCGAAGCATGGCTCTCCCACACTTAAAGTATCAGTGTCTATTAGACTTTGACAAGGGCAATATGTAGTAAAAGTAGTTAACAATTACTTTTAATAATTTTAATCAGTAGTATACTGACGGGTGACTGTACAATATGCATGCCTTTAATTTGTATGCAAGTTTAAACAAAGAAAACCTTGAATGACGTAAGCAAGACATACTAACGACATGACAAAATCAAAGTCAAATGCGATTCACGTACCTACTAATAAGAAGTGCATACGTATTATATTAATTGATTGCACTTCATCAAAGCATATCCATTTCCACATATCAATCTTGGCACAAAAGAAAAAAAAATGCAACAGCTGTCAAAAATCCCAGAGAGGTTGTAAAAATAAGAAAGGATTTATGTCCCTTAGGCGATTTAGTAACCAACCTTTTTCGTTTTATTGAGAAGAGACATGCAAAACTTAGTTGCTAAAACATCTGTTAGTTCGTCGGCAAGAAATAAAAAAGTTTATTTCGTTTTAATTAAGGTAGAATTGTTGTGCATACGTGTAAATGTTTTATGGTTCTTGTTTTTTTTTTGCGTTTCACACTTTCATCAAATTGAGGGACTGTTGCGAGGAACTAATAGAACATACATAAAAATTAATTCATCATTACGGAGAAACAGTTATAAGAATTTTCAATACTTAAACATCAAGCGGCTAAATTAATTATTATGTTATCTGCTCACTCACGCCATGCTTTGCATGCATTTCAACCATGCTGGAGGCTCATATCATATCAAACATCTGATTCTGCACTCATGTTTTCCTCAAATATCTAAATATTACTTTACACAACGCTATCATCAACGTTTACAATTCCTAGTTACTTAACTCTACCTAAGTAATCAAATACCAATTCCAACCAGCTCACCTGGAAGTCATTGGACGAGGCTTAAAAACAGGATTGTCCAAACAAAAAACGTACTTACCTACAATATGTAACATAGATTACGACAATTATCATTAAAATCACGTCTAATAGCTACTTTAACCGACTAATACAATCAACATTGTTTCTCTAATCTTATATTGAAACGAAACACGTGATTCTTGTAATCTAGAATGGCTTTTAAGCGATAGTGTAACGACCTTCTGAGTTACGGTTCAATTCTACCGTGATTACACTAAGTTAACTGTAATGATGTTATAATGCACTTGTAAATGCTACCCATTTTCTCGGTAAAATCCTATTTGAGGGTATAATTTTCGTGGGTTATTTACTTACCAGGTGGTCACAGTAAGAATGTAAACACGCATTGTGATGCAATCAGAAAATAATTTTGTATTGCGTAGACTGTACACTTAGTATGAGTTTGCTTTACGGGAGCGCGTTCGGCGCTCTAATTGGTTGGTATATTCGGGCCGACTACTCTGAGCCTATTGCGATATACTGGGCACAATTCCAGACTCAGTGCTACTACTAACATATTTTCGAAAAACCGAAAAAACCCCAGTAATCCTTTGCCCGACCCGAGAATCGAACCCGAGACCCCTTGTTCGGCAGTCGCACTTGCGACCACTCGACTAACGAGGCAGTCATGTTATATCTACTTATCCATTTAGTTTACACCTATTGAATATTCCTATTGTTATGCGTAGAAATGTCTATTTATTAAACTGCTATATCCGAATAAAAAACACTCAAAATACCTACCAGATAATGCAATAAACATATTCTGAGAAAAGTATTAAATTAATTGGCAAAACTGGTAATAGGCTCACCACCTTATTACATGGAACTTAATCATAAAATTGTGAAAAGTAAACGTATATTGTATAGCGGCATAACGTGTCATAATGGGCACCTCTGCATACTCTGATAAAGGGCGTGACGATATATATAAAATTAATTATTCTATGTTTCAGGGCATCATAGCTCGAGATCTCTCGCGGACAGACACGGAGGTGACGGTAACATCAGGCGGCGTCGGCGCAACCAATGTGACGCTGCACTTCCAAAGCGGGAGGGGAGAAGAACTCAACTATCTTATACTAATATTTAGCAACAACATAAAGTAAAATATATCCGTCATATATTATGAGCTATTTTAATATAATACATACATACATACATACCGTCACGCCTTGAAACCCTGAAGGGGTAGGCAGAGGTGCACATTGTGGCACATAACACCCACATTTCACAATTTATGTTGTAAGTCCCATGTAAGTGGTGAACCTATTGCCATATACCTACTGGGCACATTTCCAGACTCCGTGCTACCACTGAGAAAAACTTTGCCCGACCCGGGGATCGAACCCGAGATCCCTTGCCCGGCAGTCACACTTGCAACCACACGGCCAACGAGGCAGTTTAATATAATCTCGACATTTACTCAGCCATTCTGTCGCAGAGCAGGTTTAAGACAAAATATTTTAGATACTATCAAATAGGTCACCAGGAATTTCGAACCAACAATTTGTAATAAACAAAACAGTATCGAGATGCTTTGAAATGTTCTAGAAGACAAATAACTAAGAGTAAACAAACTCCTTTTAAATTACGACTGCACGTTTGGCGCGGTGGCTGGGCAACCGGCTGCCGTGCAACGTGTAGCGGGATCGATTCCCGCACGGAGCAACTCTTTGTGTGATCCACAAATTGTTGTTTCGGGTCTGGGTGTCATGTGTATGTGAACTTGTATGTTTGTAAACGCACCCACGACACAGAAGAAAATCCTAGTGTGGGGCAACAAAAAAAAAAACAAAAAAGTACAACAAAAAAGAAAGGAATGATAAAAAATTAAATAGCAATTTACGAACATCAGTCTTTGAGAAATATTACATTTCGTTGCGTCAAGATAACTGTGACAGCTCGTTACAAACAGAGAGAGACAACAAAGTGCTTACAATTTCTGATATGATAAGACCGACTTGACAATCAGAGAATACAATCTTCTAAGAATAGCAGACACCACAAGGGAATCTTCACGATGTAAACAAAACAGGAAATAAAAACATTAAAGCGAACATTTCAAACGATTCCGACTTTTTAATAAGTACCTGACGACATAATGATACTGTGTTGTGTTATAAATATACTTTTGAGTAGAAAAAAATATAATGAGATCAATAATTAAGTGATAAAATATGATTCTATATTTCATTTCACTTGAGATTCGTACACCTCAGTGCCTATGTATTAATTGATAGGTACTGAATATTAAGCTAAACTTTCCATAGTGATTATAATAATCATTAAATCTATACACAAGTAATACATAAAATTATTTTTTGTATGTTAAACAGTTTTAATGTGATCATATTATTGCATGGTATTAAGAGTCTGTGCCAAATATCAGATCGATCGGACGTCACAGGAAGGTGGTTAATGACAATTACTAAATTTAACCTAAACAAACAAACAGTTCAAGCTAAATAAATTCGCTTAAAAATTATGTACAATTATGCTATCCGTAGAAGTAACTATAAAGTTTATAAAATATAATTCATAGAAGTATGTAACTAGAAAATATTAAGAACACAGAAACAGTACAGACATTAACCTTAAGGAAATGAATATTATCCTCTAGCCAAAAAAAAGACAAACCTCTCAAAAAATCTCTTGTTATCTCGAAAAAACATTTATGTACTTAGCCCTAGACATGCCGACACACCACAAAAAAAACATGTCCAAACTCCAAACCCTTGTTTGCGAATGCAACAGCCAACAAGATAACAACATCAAACAGTGTAACGAAGTATTGCAGTGTAGGTACATCTACACATCTACGCATCTCCCCTCACAAATCAATTTTAGCGAATTGTCAGTGCACACAGGGTGTTTAAACTGAGGGTGGGCTAATGGAGACACACGCATTAAACCGGGCCGCGTGCAACGACAACATTGACATAGACCAGGGGGCCTAATTAGTTTAAGCCTGTGGCCGGCGCCCCGGAGATGGTGGACACAGATGTAGAGATGTTCGTGAAGTGGCATGACTTGATATGACTGTCTAGGTGATGCGGTGTTTTGGTAAGATATTGTAGATATTTTCTTTGAAATAATGGCTGTATAATGTATTCGGTAATTAAATACATGCAGCAAAATAAATCGATGATTAGAGAAAATTTACGAATATAGTTTTAAAATGGGAATCTTTTACAGCACTTTTATTAAAATTACTATTAATCACTAAAAGTCAGAGTCAAAATCATTTAGGAATTTCTTGACCAGAAAAGCACTTTTGAACGTCAAAAGAACAATGTTTAAGTGGCAGTCTGTCGGTCAGTAAGGTTATTTTTTCGTTCCAAAAACACCACAACATCTCATATTATATTCCACCAAGAAAGTAAACAATGAATGTTTAGCTAAAATCAATAAGGAAAACTATTTCACGACGTCATCTGGAGATAAAAAAGGCAGCAAACGTAATTCACTGTACAATTCCGATTGATTTATTAAAGTTTACGACTTAGACCCATAACAAACTTAGCCATAAATCAGGTATATCAAATTATAATCATATTCATCAACTAACTTTATTATCGGAAGTCTCTCGCTACGCAATCAGTGCTTGAACATAAATAATCAGTTAATATACGCAGAAATATAAGTTTGCACAGAATATACTAAGTTACTGAAGAATTATTCGATCCGATTATATATTCTTATGAGGCGTAATTTTCTGTTGTAGAATTATTTGCAAGATATAATTGTCTTAAAGAAATAAACAAAAATAAAATTGCAATAAAAAGTTATTGTTCAGAGCATTATTTAGTTGATGTAATTAATTTTCTCAAAAATTCGAGCCATATCTAGACAGACGATTTTATATCTTCGTACTGTCCAGTAGGGTGCCAGCTAACCTTCACATTTTTATCCAAGGATCAAAAAGCGGCTGACTATTACAATTTCAACGCATTACCGTAATACATAAGTAATTCAATTCCGTGTCTGTTGGTGGTTTCAACGTCCAATTTATTAATGCGAGCTTAATTAATTCAGAACCACATTATACTATCGGTTCATATAAATTAAACGAATTAAGTACTCCACTGATAACAGAACTGGGACTTGATTATCGAGTTTCGAACAGGAACGCTAATTTTACGAGTTATGTGACGTCCACAATGGGTTGGGTCTCCTGTGTTTTGACATAAAATTATAATGGAGTACTTATTTCACCTCAATTAGCATTAATATAAACATCAGAATTGCTTGCCACAAATAGTGAAACCACAAAACGAGGATATAACACGAAGACAGTAAAATGTTTATTCTAATAAGTGAATGTGCTAAATAAATTCAAACATTATCGGTCGTAATATTCTAATTTATTGCATCTGAATAGTACGTGAGTATCGTGACTCACAGGTTTGGTTTAGCTTTGCCGGTTCCCCTCAATACATTAAAAGGTTTAAATATTAAGCACATCAAAGTAAAAAGATGCAGGCTCTCTTGCAATATTTTCACCAACGAATCGGTTTTAAAATGAGTCGTTTTTTTCTTTTTACGTCGGGGCTAGCCGGGAGCGAGAGATGAAAATTTGACAGTAATGTAAGCAACCACTTTCGCGCGGCAGACGCACTGGCATAAATAAAACATGGACACCGGTAATGCACTCTTTGCTTCCCTGGAATATTACGCTGCCGTAGCATAAAATGTTATGTGCATCGATGCCAGTAAAGCCGTTTCAAATGGATATTTTAGAGATTTCACTGAATACAGCAAATGTATTTGATAGATCGTTCGAGTGGTAATATGATGGGGTACTTTTATAGATTAAAATCTAAAAGCATTGGTTTTTCAGACTGTCTGAGGCAACGTTTGACCGCAAAACAAAATATATTTCAGCTGAATTCAGATATGCAATATAAAGAAATGATAATTTTATTACATAATTTCGTGAGACATACTAAATTAATTATTATGTTTACTTACTCACGTAACTGTTTGACGAGGAACTCGTCTAGTTTCAAGCCATGCTAGAGGCTCATATTCATGAGCAGCATTCCGCGACACACGACGCGGCGATTGTCGCGCTGCTACTATGTGTTTGTGTGTTTAATAAAGAAATGATGTTGCAAGTGCTTTAAATAACATTATCATCGCGAATATAAAAGTGACACCACAAAATAAAGCTTAAGACATCGTGCTAAAGTTAATCTTACATTGACAGTAAGTTAGACAAGAACTGTATTGTATTAATCGAACGGAGAGAAATGACTCACAAAATCACAATGCTTGTCGTGGACAGACCAACACCCTGTTTATGTACTACTAAAGCATTTATGCACTATTAATGCAATAATGCAGCATTACTCTACGTATCATTAAACGTTCAACAGGCAGGACCGTATTGGCTAATAACACACCTATAAAATCTGAGGTCATGAGAACATGATTCCTAGTAAAGATTTAAGACAGCTACAAACAAACTGCTGTTGATTCAATTTAGCTCCAAAACAGAAGAAACTTGAGAAAAGTTCCGCGTTTGCCAATCTCCTTATCCTACATTGTAAGATATTTTGTACTTAAATAAGAATATAAGAATTGATTCAGTACAGAACATAAAATGACAGTTAAAAAGTAAACAATTTAGTACTTCTTACTTGCTTACCATTTTAACCAATGTTCTACATAAAGAAAATTAAGGATAGACAACAAAATTATTAAGCTCAGATGTGATATAGGTACTATATATTCTGTACTTAAGGGACCATAGAGTGTCCAATGGGCAACCAGCTTAAGCAAGGGTAGAAGATATTTCATATTACAAACCATTACGACAATGACCCACATAATTCTATATTAAAAGCAAAACAAACGAAACCAGTTTAAATTTAATTATCGTAAATAATTACGAACATTAACGTTTAAAGGCTAAATGTATCACCTCGCGGTGAACCCTCGGCGGTGTTTTGTCACAATTCTAAGCCCGTTAAATTTTCTGGAAACCCAACAATAATGGTAACTTAATGTTAACGTTCTAATATAACCGTCACCGAATTCAACCGACAAGTAAACTTTTCCCCTTTACTGAACACCCGATGAAATTCGATTTTGATGTTTCCCATCAAAAAGTAATTTCCCATGAAAACAAAAGCCGCGAAGAAAATTTCTAATTCGATCCAATCTAAATTCAATTACTTCCACCCCGTGTCGGTGCTTACATGGTGAAAACATGTACGTGAGTGCCCAGAGAATTACATACTCATGTTTATCGATCGACAACCATATACAGTATTAAGTCGCTCTGGTTGTAGGACGCTGGCCTGATCATAATAGGCTGATTATACATTGCGAGCCAGTACGCGACGAACATAGTGCCAGAACTTGTAAGATTTCCATTTCATTGATGATGCCGATGGTTTTCAATAGGGTGGGTTTTGTATAATTGTTGATAGGATCACTTATCATCGATACCAAGCACACTCTTCTATCTCTCTATCTCTCTCTCTCTCTCCCTTTACCCAACCTTTGATCGTTTTATAGATTTCTATTAGAAAACGAAAACGCCCCTAAACTTCTCCTACTTATAGAAAAGCATGATCAAACCTAAGATCGCAAGTCGATCGGTAGATTGTTACTATTTTAGCTTACCCTATTACCTGCCAAGAGAAACTCGTATAGTGAAATAAAGGTAAGTACGGCTTGACCATCAAAAATATATTCATGGAACAATAAAATAGGGGCAGCTGTAAATGCATAGAAAGTTTATTTTACTCGTTATGGGATATAGTCGTAAAATCCAAGTGTCTGAATATCTCGAATATTATTCACGAGGTGCGCCAAGAAATATTCCAATTAAACAAAGCCCTAGCGAAATTTCTCGTCAACAGGCATACCGACTAATTAAAGAAAATACTGCAACTGTAGAAAACAAATAAATGTCCACATTACACAGGATATGGGCATGAATAAAAACGATATTAACCTGTCAGCGCTATGTAGGAGTATTTAACAACCCTACATTAAAACTATCAGGTTTTGCCACCTTATTAACCAAGTTGTACAGTACAGACAGTGAAATTAACATCAACCCTACAACCGCTTGATTTAAAACATCAAGAGAAAAAAGTACTTAAGAATTTTACCAATTCCGTATATCTTTTTCCTGTGAATGTACTTTAGAGAGTACTCGTAAATAATGATGGTTATAGCTTTAGTTATCACGCAAGTTGTCGCTAAGGCGCTGGTTGTTATAAACCGCTTAAGCAAATTGTAAAAGTTTTATATCCGATAACACCGGTAGTGCCTCCGTTAGATTTGACGAGATGACAGGAAAGTTAGATGAGTATACAAAAAAGTTTGTGGTACAGAATAAGTATACTAGTTGTAGCAGTGTTAGTTCTCGAGTAAGAAGCAAAACCAGCCTATTAGGAGGAGATTAATTATTAACTTTTTAATTATATCTCCTAGACTTTTCCTATTTTTGTTGAGACCGGTAAAACTAACTTTAGCTGTACTGTAATACTTTTGGACTTTAAAATTCAATTACAAGATACGGCAGTTTTTTGTCGTGGAGCTGCGGACTGCCTAGCGGGTTACCGGGGCTCCGGCTCACAAAGCAGGAGTAGGAACGGGGTGGTTTTTAGTCAGTAAGAGTACTGACAATCCCTCTTGCCTCGCCCAAGGCGAGAGAAGTCATTGGACGATTTTCGCACCCCAAAGAAAAAAAAGGTCTTATAAAAATCGAACTAGACATCTCTATATCTTATCTGAAGCATAAAGCAGATTCAAGAACTAAGCCTAATCTAAATAAACACAGGCAAAATTCTTGGCAACTATTTCATAAATGCATGGCTATAACCATTACTAATGCCGCAGTGACTTCAAACAAATTAAAGGAAGGATAGAAAGTGACCAGTTGTGTGTCGTCAGTACAAACAAATATTGTTGATATTCTTGTAGCAAAGCAAACTGATGCCAATATTGCAGCGTGAAATTTAGATGAAAGGCATGCCAAAACGAAATCCACGTAATAAATATGTATGCTATTTCCAGTACACAAGGTCGAGATTCTTTGACGTCGTTCATATCTATAAAATCTAGACGCGTTGTGTCCACGTGTAGTTCAGGTGAAAGTCTAGTATTGACTGTCTTATGGTTCGATTTTTAATATTTTCTTTAAGTAATTTTAGACTCATTATTTATGGAAGCGTTGCCATCCGGGTCTGCTATAAAAAGAGGAATGCTATCAAAAAATTACTTATATTCGATTGACTGAATCGCCAGAGACATTTTAGTAACCACTGCAAACACCGTTTTTCAATCAACCTTAATTTTGCTTTTTTTATCTTTGCCCCACTCTAGGATTTTCTTCTGTGTAGCATTCACATGACACCCAGACCCGGAACAACATTTTGAAGACACCCAGTTTGTTTGTTTTGTTGTTTCGATTCCGAGCACGAATCGAACTCGCGACACATCGCACGGCAGCCACTCCGCCAACCTCAGTTGCCTATCTGCGCCAACACACATATATCTGTACAGTCATAAATTAAACATGCATTTCATTTAATTTAATTCACTAGCACTATAGTATTGTATACAATAAAGCAACGGAAAAAGCTTCCAGTAGCCTGACTTCACTTAACAGGTAACAAGCGTGCAATTATTAGCGCACTACGAAGTAAGTCAGACAGCATTTTGTGTCGAGTGTAAATTTACTTAGAATTGCCAACGCTTAATTACTTTGCTGCAACTAAATTACGTGTTAGAACTTGTTCTTGTAACGTAATTGCGATTATTTAGATTGATTTAAACGGTTTTTATTTAGCTTAGCATCGTGGGAGCAGTTGATACACGAACTGAAATTGTAGATACATTTTATCTAACTACTCGTAATTTATGTGTTTAGGAATTGTTAGTGCCAAAGGTAGGTGTTAACAGCCACAATGTATAATCTTTATATATATAATTCTTCTGTACGTGTGTATGTCACTGAACTTCTCTTAAACGACTCGACCGATTTTGATGAAATTTTTTGTGTGTGTTCAAGGGGATCTGAGAATGGTTTAGATTCACAATTTTGTCCGCTAGACAATGTTTTATTGATTAATTTTTAATTTATTAGCAGTTGTTGATTTTGGAATGTTTTACAATGGATCCGACTGACGGCGCTACCATCGCAGTGTCAAATATTAATGACGTTAGATATTGTCATAACATTTGAATAATAGGTAATTTTCATCAAAATGGTCCAGAATGTTTTAGCTTATTAAAAAAGTTTAAAATTTTCAAATTAAAGACGTGTAGACAGGACAACGTCTGTCGGGTCCGCTAGTTTTATTATAATTTTCGTGAGACGTACTAAATTAAAACATACTAACTGTTTGACAAGGAACTCGACTAGTTTCAAGCCATGCTAGAGGCTCATATTCATGAGCAGTATTCCACGATATGAGGAGTATTATCGCGCTGCTACTCAGTAATATTACTCATAAATATGAGCCTCTAGCATGGCTTGAAACTAGTCGAGTTCTACGTCAAACAGTTACGCCACTAAGCCAATAACATAATAATAATTAAGCCACAATGTAGCTAGTTTTGGTAATAAATTAAATGTCAAAAGTCACCTACTATTACAATCGGCGCTACATGTACCTAAATAAAATTGTAACTAATAAAACTTCAGAACAAATGCCGCCGATCACTGATAAATGCATCTCATTAAAATCATTACCAATAACAATATCTAAGTTCAACAAAACACGAAGCCGAACAAGAATATACTTGTCCGACATTTATCTGAAGCATTTCACTCGTAAATCTCTCTCGATACATTTTTAATTGATAACTTTCCTATACAAAAGATATTTCAATATCAAAGGGCTCATTATTTG
Source organism: Spodoptera frugiperda (assembly GCF_023101765.2). NCBI lineage: Eukaryota > Metazoa > Arthropoda > Insecta > Lepidoptera > Noctuidae > Spodoptera > Spodoptera frugiperda. The sequence continues at coordinate 5,662,307 of NC_064241.1, read as the reverse complement.
GGCCCAACAAAACGTAACTGTCACTAATTCATTATGTTCTATCTTATTTTAATGGAATTCTATAAAAAATAGTTGCCGCAATGATTTATGGGTGTTATCGTAACGTCGACCTGTGTTTTTTTTACTTCTGATAAGGGAAGTAATAGAGGAAGCAGCCTGTGATTTATTGAACAGGTCACTTAATATTTTTTCAATGAAACGCTGTTTATTGGACACGCACGCATAAAGAAATGTTTCGTTAAGAAATTAAAATCAAAGTCATATTTATCTCCGCCCACAACTCGAACATTGGATTTATATTTATTGTATCAGATAAAGCCTTATTGATTCTTTATTTTAATATTTCTGTAAGACGATCTTAAGTGCCGTACATTTGGAAATGAGGCAGAGGAATTACATTACTCGTGTGGGTTCTCAACATTTCGCGACGGATGTGTGACATGCTAAAATGGCAACAAAAAGACGGATTATGATAATCGTCGACCAAATTAGGCACGACAAGGGAACCGAGGTAATATATTCACAGCTGCGTTCGAGTGCAAGTAAACAATGCATTTACGAAGTCGTGTTGCAGCAAGTATTGCAAGTCCATGAATCATTGGAACACCCTCACACTTCCGCACGTATTACTGCTAATTAAAACTCAGAGAGGACGACAGAACCTGAGTCTTGTCGCACTTAAATAGGGTTACCCAGTAACAAGCGTTGCCCGAAAATCTCAATATAATTTTTGTATTCCACTGTTTCAATTACTTCACTCAACGGATATTTATTAGACGTTAATTCTAGTTTTAGTATTGAGAGGAACTTCAGAATATTAATTTAATTTTTGGTAGCAAGCCAAAACCTACCAGCTTAGTATTTATTACTGGCTAAACAATATAAAACAGAGAGCTATTGAGAGAAATTGGCAAGTAACGTAATCGTAAACTGTTAAACATGACTGCAATGGACCAGTAAAAAAGAATTACTTCACTTTTTTATAGTCTTCGTTTACAAAAATAGTCTTGTACTATTTAAAGGAGTCTTTAGCGTCTAATATGAAGTGCATCAGGGACCATCTGGCGACCCTAACAGATAATTAAAATGAAACACTCCTGTAGTAACATATCGCCCCAAAACGTCACTCGCGCCATAAAACTTATAGGAACACGCCTGCGATGACGCACAGACAGCTTTATGGACGCGAGAGAATTCGGCGACGATATCTGAAGCCCGACGTTAAATAATGAGACCAAAAGAATTCTGGCTGATGCGATTCTGAACTATTTTTGCATCAGACGGAGATATAAATCAAGTGACTGATTTTGCATTGCTTAAAAAACATACCTACTTCATGATATGATTTGTATTTTGTGGTATTTGCTGCGTTTTAAATGTTTAAGCTAGACATAGGACACCGGAGCTGCGGACAACGTAATAGGTTACCGGAGCGGCTCAAAGCAGGAGAAGGAACGGGGTGATTTTTAGTCAGTAAGAGTCTGACACTCCCTCAAGCAAGGCGGAAAAGAGATCTTAAAAAAAAAACTTACATAGGACTCATTACGGTACATACATAACTTACAAAAATTGGGTCTTAAATGGTGTACAATTATCCTTCTCTGCCTACCACCTTCAGGAATTAAAAGACATACCTTTATGGATGTTAGTTCGTTAAGGTAAAGTATTTAAGATTTCTAACTTCAAGTAAACGATGTTACAAAACTTTTAATGACTTAAACTCTGATGTAATTTTTGGCGAAACGTGTTCGTGTTTCAAATTCATTCTTCATTACGATGTTGCAAGTACAGGCAATTTGCGAACCAGTCCCCTGCCAGTATGTTAATGTGAAGCGGTTTCGAAAATAGATGCATTCTGACGAAGTTCGGACGTTCAGGGAACGAATACATGCCGTCATTAGGCCGTCTGTCACGCTGATAGAAGGATACTGTTACTACAAACTAGCACATCAACCTACACCTATCTTTAATTGATTTTCAACTCAATAGGTTTGCTACAAAGTCGAAAATTAATTAAAGGAAAATATACGTATAGGGTAGGTTCATGAGCTGGTGTATGCACGCACATATCCACCCTACCAGTAACTAAACTCACATGAAACTTCCCTACTAGGGCCTCCATCTATAAAGCTAATAACTTGGGACAATGAGTTTCAAACTTTTGAAGTAGCGATTCGATATTAATTTGTTCTACTTAGGTACTTAAGTATTTCGATGGGTCATATATCAAATATATGCGTGCCCCATTTTGCGCACCCAAAGTTTATAACTTACGCTATAAATTTATGGAACGAGAAGTTTATATCACTTTCTGAAATAACTTGATATTATGAGAATGATAATTTTATCATAGATACTTTTGCCATTTACGAAATATATGGTCGATTCAGAGTTCTCATTGTATTCATTTCAGAGTTATTGACAAATCAATGTTTATTATTTAAAGCTGTGATAAAACACGTCATCAAAAGGAGGAAGACGTTAAAACACGATAATATGACGTTCCAAACGACCCCGTCTCAGCTCCGAGTTGTTTAAAATGTGTAGTAATAAAATTAATATTATTTTAATGAAACGACCTGTTTAAATATAAATACTCAACCAGTCAACTCCCATGAGAACAAAATTGGGGCAACGATGTTCCCATAAATTTTAATTTATGAAAACAAATAAAACTCTTTCGAAATTATGAAATTGCTCAAGAACTCAAGATTTATGCAATGCAAATAGATCCAACTGGAACATTTGTGAAGAGTTTCCGACAGATGGCAACCGTACTTGTTCAATAAATGTTGCGTTTAAGAAAGACGCCGAACTCGTGGGCGGCCATTACAAGCACCGCCTGAGTCACTAAGTGCTTCTCCAAACAACGACAATAACGCAAACGCAACAGTTTGCGTAACAGTTACGTGTGAAAGTCCAAATCAGTACTGATACCGATAACCTAACGTTACTTCACTTAAAAGGATTGGTGATAAATAGTGAGAACGTTTTAAGACTAGATAAAGCGTTTTAAGTACTTGCTTAACGCTTTTACAAAACATTCAGTTCCGTACTACTATCGCGTAATAAATTCTTCCGAAATAAACGATAAAGTGTCAAATATATTCTTTACAACATACTATATCTTCTTTATTTATTTTTCCTTATTTTTAAAGCTGCTCTGTTTATTTTTCAAATGTTCATTTAATTTGAGTGGAAGATTCGACAGTCGTAAAAGAGCAGACAAGTTTAAGGCCAGTGTTTACTTTACAAGTTTTATGACTGTTTGAATTTCAATGTAAGGAGCAGTCGCAATCGAATTTGTATACGGAACAGCGGACAAATATTACTTCGAGACGACAAAGACAATGCAGATGGAGAGGACACGAATAAATAAAAGACATCGAACGTTCCGTCTAGTAAACAAACAACTCATCGTAACAAAGTTAAGTCGGTCCGTCAATCGGTCCAATATATTTTATTCATGAAACTGATTCTGGTGAATTCACAACACTATTCCTTGAATACTGTTACTCTGTGTCTATATATTTTGTCTGGAGACAGGACACTTATTCCGGAATAGATAGCGGCTACGTTGTCTCACAAATACAATGATTACAATGAAAGATTACCATGAACATAAACACCCTCTGTCGTGGGAAAAAACACGCATTTGTCACGGTAAATATACTATGTTATACTTACACAGCTTTTCATTTTGGACCCCTACACGAACAGACAAAACCCATTAGGTGTGTGATAATGCAAGTTCATCGCGGCACAGGTATTGTTTAGTGTTGCTAGCGGAACAAAGCCGTTGGGTTGCCGTCTCATCTACGGACCTATTACGATCCATTGTTGAGGAAGCATGTACAAAATTAAAATGCAGCATTGTCTGAGCTCGCACGCCAACCATTGGTGTTTTGTTTTAGTAAACAGCTAGATAAGTGGCTTCGTTTGGAGACGCTCATGTTCATGCTATCGTCTGTCGCTATGATGTGGACAAAGGCTGCTTTGTGTTTCAGTCTATAAACTCAAATAACTAACCTGTCCATAATACCTCATCAGAGAAAATGCCAACATACAAGCTTCTAATATCATCAACTACGACTATATATATACAGACAATTTCTTTAAACATACCGCCTGCACTGGTTTGACTTCTCTATGCAATATTAATTTCGACATCAAAAACCAAGGATCTCGTGCTCACTATAAAACTCTTTATTTACCTAGGTATCCCAAAACCAGACCAATATTCACGTCGACAAGGTTACCATGCAGTCTTAACAATCAATACACAATTTAAATTTTAAGTGCGAAAAGTTTCGGAGTAACGGCATCGTGCAATTTTCCTTGGGCTAACTTATAAAATGTGAACTCCCCTCGGCCAGTCGAGCAACTTTAAATTGCCCTCCTCTTTTTTCACTATCTTTCTTTCCACTCACTTTTTCCTATTTAAACTTTTCCATTTTATTTTTAAAACCGACCGCGATGTAACAACGTACGATTTTTATCGCATTTTGTATTTGAAACTAGATGTTATAGAATATTCAACAGTATCGTTTGTCCCTATTATGGAGTTGAAATAGTGCTGGTATCACACGACCGGGCTTTGGTTCGACTGCAGTTGTTATCGTGAAATAGGAGCACTCGTTAAATCTGTAAACATGAGTTTGTTTATTTAGATGAAACGTGTGCAAAAAAGGTTCCAACTATTTCCACCTTAATTGGCGGTTGCAGCGAAATTCAGCCAGGGTTGAAACGCAGGTGTATTATAATAATGAATTTTTAACAAAACTAAAAAAGAAAAACTTGTAGCTCATATATGAAAACTTTTAATGGTGCAAGTTTCAATGCACACACTTTGATAAGTATCCTAGACAGTAAAATTTGACACACCTGAGGCTACAAGTGATGTAGAAAATCTCTTTCAAAATTAATTTCACTTCAAAGATCCTAGTATGCAACTCAAACAAAGCTTAGACCCAATCCCTAAGCAAGCAACAGTAAACAATCCACGACCGTGACTTACAGAAATCAAACACTTATTAGCAAAGTAAAGTAAATAAGTAAAGTTTCTATAGCCGTACTCATCTCGTGTAGAATAGTCGTTAGATTCAATTGCTCTTTACTCAAGTATACTTGATTTAATCGTCGAGATTCGAGCATTAACACCAAGTAAGGTGCCTGAAGAGCACTTGCGAATATGTTCCGTTAGTCTTTTTGTACTAAGATGTGGTTCTAAGAAATACTTTAATGAGACATGTGGATTTTGTGTGATGTGAATGAACCATGCAGTCATCGCTTGAGATTTTTGTTATGATTTTTAGCTTCGTAGTGTTCCAACCGCAACACATTGGTTTTGAGAATCTTTCTCTGCTTTTTCTTACGGCCAAACTTTGGAAAAGAAAGACGTATAAAAGTAGATATTACTTAGTCACAGAGTCTTTACTGAAATATATATATAATATAGATAGTAAAATTAAATAATAAAATATATATGAAAAAATATTGTCTCTATGATGCATTCAACAGCATATATTTTTTAAAAATCGCAACTCATCAGAGCAAAGAAATTAAGACTAAATACAATACTTAAATTATTTGTTCAACAACTCGAAGCAGTAAGTTAAAATCAACAAACTGTCAGTATCTACCCACACTCGTATAAATACATTCGAGTAATGCGTTTCACTTAGTCAAAACAAAGATGGGTATAATTTGTTTGATGCGCTTGCTAAATGGACGCAAACTGCCCGAGGTCCAGTACATTTTAAGGCAGAAAATAAAATTTCAAACAAAGACTCATAATGTTAACCCTTTCGACCCCACGCGGGTACAGTTTGGCACCTCAACATAACATCAGCTATAAAACGTGTGTATGAAATCGGTAGAATAGGTGTTACCCGTTTCTAAAATATTTACCCGGCTTTCAATCTGAAATAGCATTGATGTTGATGACGCATTACTTTTCAATAAGTTGATTAATTTAAAAGGCGGTAAGGTTATATGAAATTACACCAAAATTGTGGCTTGTGTAACTTAGGCAGTCTTTACGGAAATGCAAACTTCGTCTATGACACAAGAGACGTGTGGTTCGTTAAAATAAGTTTTAGAAATTTTGAAACTTATTCGACCGTGAGGTTTCATAATGTGGCTTCCTTAAAACTCGTGAAATTTTAAAAGACCCGAAGGTTTTGTTATAATTACTCGCTATTCGCAAATTAGCTGAATTTAGGGAAACTTTTTCACATGGCAACTCTTTGTATATTGTACAGAGTGGCACGACAATTTGCGTATCCACCTTGCCGTCAAAACTCGCCGGTTACCATGGCAACCCCCTCTGCGGTTCGCGCCGTGCATTCAACACTGTTTTGAAATTTTCCCCGAACTCGTTGTTTAATCCGTATTAAAATAATAAAACGGCCCAATGTTTTGCTTCTCTGTATACTGGGCAACGATATTAAATTGTGAAAATATCTGCCATATATCCGGGACGTCGGAATTAAAAACAGGTTTTATTGGTTTGCTATTTTTAAATTGAGTACACAATATGACCGAGTATTTTATTCATAGCTTTTGCTTGTTCAGGAGGACAACGAAAGCAACGCAAATGTACATCTGTTTTAATTAATGGGAAAACAACGCGCGTTCCAAATGAATTCAAGTACAAACATTTGCAGTTTTAGATACACAATTACTTTTACTACAGACCGTCTTATCCAAACATTTGAAGTGCAGAAGTGCAGCTTAGAAGTACTACGATTGTTCAGGATAAAAGCGAAGTAATTTCGTCTACAACACATGGTGCATAACAATCAGTGTTACAGTACAACAACAGTGCTAATACGGCTCTACAGTCGAAATAGACCGTTAAACTTCACGGCTCGAGACGAACTCGAATGCTCCAAAATACGCCCAAGTAATAGAAATGGTTCAAGCAAATTGTTATTGACGTGTACACAGAAACGTGCAGGTGATTGCTTGAATTACTCACGTGTTATGTTATTCGAAAAGTTACTTTGTTGTTGGGTCCAATTTGTACCAATTCTAAATTGTTTACGTGTATCTCGATGAGTGACATTTTAGGGTTAATGCTGTCTATTGATTCCACGATTTTCTTGTTGTAGTTGAAGCTGTAAATACGCCGTAATTCAGTTCAATCTCAACGTAAACATGACGTAGTATTAGCCTGTTCGTCCGTCGAGATGTTTTTGTGTAGCTGCTGACGTTGTGGTAGAGCACAACCTAGGTATTTAAAAACACGGGTTATATTCTCTAAAAATTTTTCTAATCTTTATATCATCTATCTCTAGATCTTTAACTCGCCTTCGGACATGTTTTGATTCATGTAGTATTTTTTTTTTCATTATAAACTCAGCCATATCTTTTATTAACTAACCTAAAAAAATGCAGAAAATTAAAATTCTTTCTCTCAAATAATTCTACAAAATAACTTCCTCTTTTATGAAAAAAAGTAAATTATACCGCTTGACGTTTGCTATATTTCATAAAGTGGCCATTTTTATAACACCTGGAGGGGAGAACGAGCTGGGGTGACTTTCATAGTCGGGGTCACGGGATCAAATGGCCACCAAATAAGAAAAGGTAAGAGGACGGTTTGTTCATTTGACAATATTAATCTCATTAGCTCATTAATGTTGCACTGTATTGCCAGTTAGATTTCTACATAAAACAGGTGGCAGAAAAAAAAATGGGATTAATTAATTATGGTGTTCGGCTTACTCTCGTAACTATTTGACGAGGAATTCGACTAGTTTCGAGCCATTTTAGAAGCTCATATTAATGAGCAGCATTCCGCGACACATGCGGCTACTGTCGCGCTGTAGTATGTCTCACAAAAGTTATAATATCATTGACTAAAAATCACGGTTTACTTAAATAAATTAATGGTGAAAAGCTGTACTAGTTTCGAGCACAGAGAGACTCTTCATGCACTAACGCGGCTACACGACGTCGTCACGTCTGCGCAAGCTGCTTATAATGAAGAGTCCCTCTGTGACTTGAAACTAGTAGAGCTTTTCGCCATGAATATACGTGAAAACCGTGATTTACTCACGTATTATGTCTCACGATAGTTTTTTCTAAAATATTACATCATTCATTAAATAAGTCATCGACTTCATTGATAAAATGTATGGCGTCTACTAATGTTTATGTTTTGTCTGCCGCAGCTGCTGTCTGGCAAACAATAGGGATGGGTTGCTGGCAACAAGTTTACGCTGCCGCTTGTTTACGCACCATCCATCAAAATATTTGGTTACACTCAATGGACATTGTCCTTTGTCGTGTTACACGTGCCTTCTGGCATGTTCTCATTTTACTAGTTTCTAGTAGACATTTTACTATGAATAATATTGCGCTTTATATTATAGGCCTAAAATGGACATTATGAACGCTATTGTAACGCCTCTGGTGTTTTGGGTGTCCATCGCGGCGATTGCTTACCATCGGGTGATCCGTCTGATCGTTCACCGGCTTATACCACAAAAAAAAGGTTTCAAGCTTATTTAGTCCACCAATAAATACATTGTAGATAGTGTCTGTGAAATTTACTGACTAATTTAAAAATCGACAAACCTCAATAATAATTCTTCCAAATTAAGAATCAAACTAGAACTTCTTCATCTATTGCACTGAGAACTATTCGACCGATATAAACTCTGAATAAAGATACCTAATACGAACGACTTTTCTCATCCATCGCGGGAGAGTAGATACGATCAAGACCTAACAGTGACGTAACAAACTAACAACTAAGTAAGTAACTAACTACATGACACTAATGCATCAGCTTTCAAGTGGGTTCAATGTACTTCGCATAAGCTCAGCGTCATTGCAACAAAAGAAGATAAATCTATGAAGATTTACTTAATAATATAAGTATCTATAAATAAAGACGATTATTACTTACATACATTACATTACATATCGTCACGCCTTTAATCCCCGAAGGGGTAGGCAGAGGTGCACATTATGGCACGTAATACCACTGTACAATGTACACCCATTTTTCACAATTTATGATGGGCACCTTCCAGACTCCGTGCTACCACTGAGAAATTTTCGAAAAACCGAAAAAAGCCCAGTAATACTTTGCCCGACCCGGGAATCGAACCCGAGACCCCTTGCCCGGCAGTCGCACTTGCAGCCACTCGGCCAACGATTATTACTTCTGCGTGTTAAAACATTTTCACCGGTGAATCTCATCATATCGGTCCAGACATTTGCAATTAGGCAGTCGCGACAGCCGGTAGCAAATGCCAAAATACAGCGACATAATGGGACGACAGCGTACAGAACTTTCTGTGGTAATCCGACAAATTTACATAATTATAAAAGGTAATGTCTTGTTTTGTCTAGCACCAGAAAATGCAACACCAAATAATATTAATATATTTTTTAAAAGACCTCTTACAAAACTGCAACCTTAAAACGAACGGTACACTAATAAAATAACTATTTTGTAAAATACCTTCCCATTCTAACATCGAAACAACCCTACACACATACGAGCCTACAATTTACATTCAGCAAAATAACAGTCAGAACGATGTTAATACGTTAACATTAAGCCCAATGCATGGGAAACATAGATATAAAGGGTATTAAATACCTACAGCTATAGCACACTGCAGTCAATCGACAACTGAGCTGTGATGGGTCGTTAAACTTCACGAGGCTATCCGTGATGCAGCCGTCAATCCGGAACTAGTCTAGCCGTGTAATGGTGCATTAGGTTTAAAATGTGTTACACATTGTATTAATTGCACTATTTACCAAGGGAAACTGGTGGAGTTACTGGGTAGGAGGATAGAACTAGAGGCACTTATAAAACTGGTAGATAGTAACTTAGATACGTTACCTGTAAGTATTATGCTGAGAGATTTTTACTGTTTTTATGTCGTAGAAAAAACGAATTACTCTAGAATATCCTGAAACGATCAATTAGTGACTTAACAACTGGTTATGCCTCATGCTCATCATTCAGATCGATTCACCACATATCACATGACAATAAAAATTGCAAAATGAAACCCCTCTGACTACAAAGCGCTAAAAATAATACCACAAGTCACAACATCCTGCAATCATTGCCGACGCACAAAGTCCAAGTAAAACAAAAACATTTTGTAACAAAACTTTAATCGAGACCTTGAGGTTCGCAAGAGGCAAGAGCGGACTTCAACCGTCCACTCGACTACGGAGAGAACCTCAAGTGGTCTTCACATCGAGCAGCTGTTACGACCGGCTGCGCTCCATCACACGGAGAAAATATACGAACTGTTCAAACAAATGTCTCTAAAATATACGGCCGCACCGACCGATAGAAAAATAATATTGGCTGTTTACACTGTCTTGTACAAACATTTTTATAAGCGGTTTGTTAAATTAAAAACAAATTTTTGGATGCGTTTCCAGATTTGAATGGGTATGTTATTCTGTTACGTGGGAACTATTTTTAAATATTTTGTAACTGTATGTAGATAAAAACTGAATAAACAAAACGTAAAAATCCATAAATTCATTCAGAAATTAGGTACGCATGCAGATTATGAAATCAAACCTGCAGACAGTGATTTCAATGTAAAACAATATCTAAAGCGAGATAAAACTAAAACTGTGAATGAATAATGACAACCTTTGAACCATCTAAAAGAATTCTATTGTAAACCATCAACGATATATAGTAATAACAAGTTACGATGCAGATAAAAATGCACATGTAGGTGATAAAACAAATGACAAACATTAAGAAATTACGACACTCGAGCTGGAACAAACAATATACTGCGAGAGTGGCTTCACCACAATGTTAATTCTAGATGTGGCTGTAGAATTAAAATAGAACTTTGAGCTTATACAAGAGCTTATAATTTTCGGTCCATCAATTTCCGTCTGTAAAGGTAAGCGTCAACAGGCCCGTATCGTACGCATCATACACAACGGATTTTAGTTTGTCTTGTATAGAAACTCATACAACTGCGTCCACTGATACAAACCGTATCATCGGCAATGCCTACATGCGTACTGATGACGTCATATGCGTACTAATGACGTCATACAGAATGCGTACGATGCGGGCCTGTGGACGCTTATCTTAAAACTACAAAACTTATTTCTTTCTGTACCACAAACAGATACTTATGACCCTCTCAAGAGCTATGTGTCAGGTCAACTAAAGTCCTTGATGCTGTTGGTACAATTTCACGTCCATCTCGTGTTCACATGTGCAAACATGAGGTCCGTCAAAATAATGTTTACAATAGGGGTTGCCTGTAGCACTTTCAAAACATGTAACAAATTTTCTGTGTAGAAAATCTTTATTTATTTTGGTTCTATTTTTAACATTAGCGTTTGGTTTCATGTTTTCTTTTAATTTTGTAGCAATACTTTTACTTACTGTATCTCTAGCCAAAGTTATGTCTTTTTATTTCAAATGTTCTTTAATATGACAGCTACTTTTTCTTTGGTAGATCTCTTGCCGCAATACGATTCTCACAATCCTTTACTGAATTAAACAACTAGTATCTCAAAGCAACCGCTTTTAAATTGATATTCTCTACCCTATCCAACGATGTTCCTTCACTAACCATTGCAAAACGAAACTTGAAACTGTATGTAAACCTTCTTGAAGTTTTAGTACATTCCTTGTACTGCTCTCTGTACCCATTACTTGTTTGTTCAAATTGCTTGTTTAAATGTCTTGGGACAATGTTTACGATACCAACAGGTGACAATCAACAAAGGTTTGTAGCGGACGTCGAGTGCATACATCTGTTTTACGTTCAAATAAAAAGGATTTTATTGTATTTTTGTTTGTTTTGTAAGTTCAAATAGGGGCTTATTCGCCTGTATCAACCTCACCCATAAGTCTTGCAAGTTATAAATCTTTAACAATATTAATTCCTATGCGACTCTCTCCAAAATGGAATATTTTAAGGATTCCTAATTTGAAAACTATTGGTATGCAAGTCTCATTTACATTTGACCATTTCGTTTTGTATTCTATTTTTGCCGGACTATTAATTGCTTCCAATTATTGTGTCCCATATACATTGTCGTTATCGACAATAGCTAGTATGGACACGTTTGTTAAGTTCCAAAGGAATTTGGAATACCTTGTCAAAGACGTGACCGTAAACCAGCAATTATGTATGCTCAGTATAAAACATCATCAACAACATTTATGGTTACTATTTTCTGAAGCGCCATCGAATCCATAACGATTTTAATAAAGCACTTCTGTTGAAAACTTTAATGTAAGCGATGCCTTGAGAATACATTAGCCCAAAATGTAAATCAACTGAATTCTTCATCGTACTGACACATGACAAATGATGAGTAGATGTCTTCAAAGCTCATATTAAATTAAATCAAAATTCTCCGTGGTGATCGTTTACATATGGGACGACGGATTTAGGACGCAATAGATTAAAATAATAGTTCTATGCTAAGAGCATTTTCAACACATCCAATAATAAAAGCTATAAGATTAAAAACATTTTTAAATCCAAATCCAGTTTATGTATCATGTGCAACTCGTAAAAACCTTCATGAATTACATGGGATTAAGCCGAAAGTTATAGTTCTGCGGTAGGTCGTACACCCGTCCAACACGAATCATTTAAAGTGAGAAACGTGCATGCAATTGTCTCCCTTATTTTCTTAGAATCATCGTCTAAAGTGTCATGTAGTGTTTAGTTTAATGTGAACGTATACGACAAATCGAAACAACGTTCCGTGAAGTGCTAATCCGAAACATATGTGACAAAAAAAATCACTCGAGATAAGGGTCAGTTTCAAGAACACGCCTTGCAGCGCATACATCGCGCTATAAAAAGAGCATTGGATCAACGGATTGACAATGACAAGCGTTTAAGGGCCGCGTTTATTTATTTGTACAAGTATTTCCTTTTAGCGACGCCGTAGAGACAAAACAAGGAAATTTTAGATAAGCATTGTACGTTTGACAAGACAAGCGAAGCTATATTATGGTAATAACTTTGGCTTTAACAGAACGTCGAGACACGGTTAGTTACGGACGATACAGGATGTATTAAATTAGAAAATATATCTCTCACACAAGCATTCTTAAATGTATGGCGCAATGTATGAAAGTGGCAAAGTTTGACAATAAATTCAAGTCAATGTGTCGGGCTAGCGCTTGTAAAACTTGAGTTACTTGTAAAACATCATGTATTAACATCTTGCTTGGCGCTGTTTTATTTTATGGTACGAGTTTCTTATTTTATGCGAATAAAGTCCGAAGAAACTATGAAAATTAATTTTAAAAGTAAGACGACTGTCTGCGAGGCAAGTTAGAAAAATAGTGGAGAGAAATGGTGGTAAGTTGTCGTATAAATTAAATAGCTTTTGCTGTGCAGCTTTGTTCGTGTCATCGAGATAAAAGCACATTTTTTATGGTTTAAGCCGGTTAACGAGCAGACGGATCACCTGATGGTAAGCAATCGCCGCCGCCTATGGACACCCGAAACACCAGAGACGTTACAATTACGTTGCCGGCCTTTTACAGATAAGAAATTTAGGGGTTGTTGGGAAATCGGGGATTGGGAAGAGGTAATTGGACCTCCGGAAGCCTCACTCACACAACGAAACACAATGCAAGCGTTGTTTAACGTCGGCTTTCTGTAGACCGTGGTTTCACTCCAGTCCTTTCGTGCCGAAGCTTGGCTCTCCCATTTAGAACCTATTCATTCAATCTCACAGTTATCTAAAGACTTATAATAAAGTTGTTCTAACAAGTTTTAAACACAGATTCAATTTCAACTATAGGGTTCGTAGATTTGTACGCACCAAATGTCTTAATCTGCCGTCATCAGCCGTAAAATTTAAATTAAAAGCACACATACGCAGTTGAATGTCCTCATAAAGGCGTAGTCATGTATTGGTTGGAGTTCGGGACAGAACACAAAAACTATCGAATGTGTAATTGAGTCGTCGTGAGTCACCCGGGGCGGGTACACATCTGCTGTGTTACGTATTGGATGTGATGGTGTAGCTTACTGGTTGCACTATTCTCTATTATAGGTGGGGAGAAGTTTTTTTTTAATACAGAAATGGGAATAGGTAATCCCTGACTGTTACTTACTGGTAAAAATAAAGCTTTCATATAGATAACTTGCGAAAATACAAAAGAGTTTCAAGCTTTTGATTTTTTTATTTTGACATGCTAACTGACGGCGTTACTGTTGTTAAAAGTTGATATGAGCCTTATTTTTTTTTATTAACCTTCTGTTGTGTCCGCCGGTGACCGGCGGCGTTAACTAAGTTTCGAATTTGCCTGTAACAGTTTTCTATCAATAGTCAAAGGCAAACAGCATTATGTATTCTTTCTTAATTATCAAACCCTAGAACCAGCAAAAATGTTCACCTTCTCCCAGTAAGCTACCACAACAACACCTCAACTATAATTCCCCGAGGTGCACTACCGCGGTTTAGTTCCGGTACTTGCGGAGTCTTTTGTTTTGCGCCCCAACCGCCCACCGTGTATTATTTAGCTAAAACCAGGGGACCGTTTTAATGGACTACACAAAACTAGAAAACGAGGGGTCCCGGAAAGATTAGATTTCTTATCAACCAAAAAAATCTTAGCACAAAAGTGTACGTAATACAAATTGTATTGTATAGAATGTTTGGCCACATAATATTGTTGAATAAATAGGGGAATAGTTTTTTTGTGAGAGTAGATTATTGAATTAAATTGTGTTTGAACGTTTTTTGCGCGATATATGTTTGTATAGTTCTTGATATGGGATTAACAAGAGTCGTTTCAATTTCAAAGTTATTGCGAATGGAATTCCGTCACATATGAGCCCGTGGTTTAACTCTTTGTATAAGCCAGTTAAGACCGAAATAATTAACTGGGAGAATAGGGTAGATAACTAATTTTTATTTTGATGTCCGTCTTATAGATATATATTTTTTATTTTCTTACAGAACAAATACTTTCGAATTGAATTGAATTCGAAAGAAATATCGCGTAACGACACTTTTGCTTCCATTATATTCCATTGACAAAAATAAAATGTGTCTGTTATTTTTTCATTACCTGAATGGCGGACTGAATAGATTTTTAATTTTCATACACCGTCATCATCCCTATTGTTACTAAAAATTAATGAATTGATTGTATTCTCAGTGAATAACATATTAATATTATATTATGTAAACAATGATTTTCTTTATTTTTTTAATCGATAAAGGAAATGAATCAGTTCCCATGAATAATTACTTTAACGATATTGTGGCTCCTGTAACAATAGGTGTATTAAAATAATTAGTCACCGGTCGACGGAAGTAAGCTATTAATGATCGCCTGACCCATGGGCTATGGTTCATGTTTACCATTGTGAGAAGGTGCAATAACTTTAACATCGCCATAACCAGGTAACTATGTACTGACCGCAATATTATTTGCAATAAAAGCTATTATTACTATAAACTTATTCAGGAAATAATGTAACAAGGATTACATTTTAAGTTCTACTAATAATCGCAAAGTCATTTATTTCATTTCAAATCATTTATTTTTCGGTCGGGAACTTTTGAACGTCAAAGTCAATATTACAATATTAAAAAAAAACAAAATGTCTGTAAGTTAGTCATCTAGTAATGCTTATGCTACAAAAAATGCTCATTCCAAAGTGTAGATTCCTATAGAGAAGAACGAGTCGCGTTTAAAATAATGTTAATTATAATTATCAGCTACCTATCTAATAAAATTGGTTAAACACATGTCAAACACTAATTAGCTGCTCTATAGAATTACCGCCGAACAAACGAGCACCAATTTAAATTTCGAAATAAATATTAAAATTCTAATATAGAACAAATTACTTGACGGCCAGTCGTAAAATTGCGCCCACATAAATAAATTAACCACAGAATATAAAAATTAACGCAAAACGCGAGAATGTCATCCGTCCTAATATCATTGTACGTTATCCCATATGCGGGTTGGGATGGCGATAATATAATTAACGCGATTATGGTACGCCCACCTCCCTATTGTTAAGCTTTAATGTGATGAAACTAATCGATGCATTAAAGCGCAAAGTGATAATTAACTTATCGAATATTACAAGCTAGAAAAAAAAGATGCGTACAACGATGAGTCAGTTTCGATTAAGCAAAAAGTGTAAGTTAAACACTTTTAGCAGAGAGATAAGATGATTAATGGTTAAATGCTGCGTAGGACTTTTGACGTAGGTAAAAACCGTTTATCTTTCTTTACGCTCATTTTACCTTACGAAATGGCGCTGAATAAATTTTGCTGATTGACACATGTTAAGTTTGAGCGTACAAAAAATGCCTACAATTTTATGGAGAGATAAAACGGAATTTTTAAGAAGAAATGTGTTTTAAAAGATTATAGTGGGGTAAAAGTGTCACGAAATGGTCGTAAAATGAGATAGATCGACATTTATTTGTGTAAAAAGAGGAATAGGGTGTAACATGAATAGCCTACCGTATACCACCTTGCTTATTAAAAATAACAATATAAGGTAGCGTATAATAGAAATCCCAACGGTATAAATTATATTGTGTGATAAACATCTTTGGCCCCGTACATTCGGACCCGCAGATTGTCCCCTCGAAATAAATGTGACAAAGTTAATGAATGACATTGCTACGGCAAAAAAAGAAATGAGAAAGCGACTTTGGATGACGATTCTGTATTTCCACGTCAAATTGATTGATTTAGTTTTAACAGATATAATATTGATGATTAAGGATCAAACTGTACAAGTACCAGAAAAAAAATCGTTGCTTTTAAGTTTTACAACATTAAATGTGCCTGTTTGCAAGACATGCAGTTTTTTTTGTGGCATACGTATGCAAATGGATTCCCAGGATTACCTATCAATTTCTGTCGAACTCAAATTGCAACAAAAGAGCCTATCTTAATAAATTAAACAAAATATTGAATACACAAGTAAGTAGAAACTCGAAAAAACAGCACAATATACAACAGAAAATTACACAAAAACATTCCAGAAAACACCGATTCCCTAGCATAAGTGTCACTTAATAAAATTTAAGCGTTGAACAGTTTAGTCGTGGCCCATAAAGAAGTCGATGGGCCGGAGGAGCGCTACAATGACGGCGGCCGTCCCAGGACATTCGGACCAAGTTTATTTTACTGGTCCCACTAAAATGTGCAGTAAAAACCCACCCACGCGATGTAACACCCATGATATTCCTACTGACCTATGCCCTCGTATAAAGAATATCCCAGACGCATAATCCCAAGAAAATTGTATTGTCACCCGATAATTTAATACCGATTCGAATATAAAAATAAAATGTTCATGCTTTTCAAATATAGAAAAGTAAATAACGACGATTTTAATGATCTCTCGGCTTTTAATACCGTCTCCCTCGTATATCTTCCCCTTTGTAACTCTGTATCCTTTTTCGAGCGCAGGGATGTCTTCGGAACGGATTCAATAAAAAAGTTTTTATTACAGTAGCCCGCAATGCAGCGATTATAAGCTGGCCACACTCCAGTTTCCAGATTGTGTCGAAAATTATACAGTCATCTTATAAAAGCTATTTCGTTCTTGTAACCCATGCGATGTACGCCATTTTATCCTAGATACACGAGTATTACAAAATGAACGCGACTCGTTTTATAATACTAAAAGATGGAATCCATTTTAAATTTAATTTTTCACATTTCAACGTTGGCAGGAACACAAAAGTTAATAAACCGAACAAGCGTCCGTTGGTTGCATTCTAAGATAGAAGATAGCAGAAATATATTGTGGTTCTTGACAATAATTTATAAATCAAAAAGATTGTAATAACAATTTATTGGCCACATGTATTCTTACGTCAATTACTTGATACATCTGACGCATTAGTCATCGGAACATGACTGTTCTTTGGCTGACAAAGTAGACAGCTCAGATATGGTTATTGGTGCATCTTTAGGGCGGGAGACTTATTGGCCTGAGTCGTTTAACTTGTTTAGTTTTATTGGCCTTACACCGTTTATTGTATTAAGACAATCCTGTTATGCCATCTCACATTCCGTTCCGTGGGGCGTTTTGATAAACCGTTCAATTTGTTAAAGATGATACATATTGGATTCGACTGGCCCACGAGCTTCAAAGCATGACTTTTTGTTCAATTGAGGGTCAACTTCTATTGAGTATTGAAGTTTGATCAACTGTTATAAGGTTTATTGTGAATTAAAATACTTACATTTGGAAATTGCAAAGAGTGCCAACGTGAGTCTTTCTCTAATGATCACGTCTCCAATTCCTTCCGACTAATCACGTGGTAGAAAGAAAGTGTACACTGAATGGACATCAATTATCCCCCTATTTAATGACAGTGGGTGGCAACAGCATTGTAGATTGAAAGTTAGGTAATGTTTTAGCTTTCGCTTATTACTCGTACGGCTCAGATTAGAGAAAGACGTTGATCGCTATCGAATAGACAACAAATTCATTTTACTATCAAAAATAATGAAATCTGTATTCTGATGTTGCTTCAAAGACTAATCCTTCAACAGGAACTCATATTTTACCTCGGATAGTGCTTAATTAAGATATTTGGACAATTATTGCTATTTGCACCAAAATACATTTGAAAGAAAGAAATCTATCCAAATCCACAGATGGGGCTCAATAAGGCTGATGATGCTTCGGACTAGACTAAACAGGAACAGGGTGGTTTTTAGTCAGTAAGAGTTTAACAATCCCTCTCACCTCACCTAAGGCGGGAGAAGTCATTGGATGATTTTCCACTCTCAAAAACAAACGTTTATCCATCCATATCCTAAACATCACGTCTCCGTGCCATCATATGACACAAATACTTAATAAGCACATAAACAATATCTAAGTAAAGGAAAGTGCTGTCCATCTCTATTATAATCTATCAGCTCTTCCGACACCCACAAACTAGAGTAGCTTGTTAACCATTCAGTATGGGCGTTACTGTGGGTGGAATTGTACCACTATCCTGCACTGTTCCTTGATCTAACCTGGCAGACGTTTTATCAATAAATTAATGTAAGGACTAGGACTATTTTGATTTATTTTAGTAGTATTCTTATTTCGTTTGATTAGGAGCTTTATGGGCATGGGTGATTCGTTGAAAAATCAAATTGATATAATCATTAACATGTGTTAAGAGCTAATCGTAGGCAAGCACAAAATAAAAAGATATTATATAAAATCTATTACTATTTCTTTCACAGTAACTTGTGATCTAAAAAAAAATTCCATTTTGTTTTTGAAAAAAAAAATCAATGTAAGTAAATGAACTATCTCCAATAACTTCTAGACCTAAACCAACTCCATTTGAAATCTTTATTCCCGTCAAACGACCACAGCTAATTGATAACGGACGAACGCAGCAAATGCACGTGACACAAAATCAATATGGCGGGTGATGGATGGTGCTGAATTTTAATTAAACTCACATCAACCTGTTAGCTGACAAAATGAGCTTATAATAGCAACGCAGTGTACATAGCACGTGTCTAGCCATTAATCTAGGCGTAAATATTGAATGTTTGCTCTATGATTATATTGGTTCTGAGTCCAGATATATGTACCTACTTCGCTTGTTATTTATCGATGTATCGTTAGTTTTCTACTAGAAAAAAGATGATTAGGAAACAATGTGGACAGAAATACATGGGTACTATGATACACATTTTTGGAGATTGAACCTAGATATCAGAAGGAAAGAGTTAAAAATCGTCTGACAGAAAATAAAGACTGCATTAGCAAACGCAAACCTGTTACAAAATGTCAATACAACAAAAACAAAATGCTGTAAACAAGCTACCAAGCACCTTACGTCAACAGCCATTAATTAAAGACAGTAAAGCATTCATTACGATCACAATACGAGCATCAAAGTTACGGCATAGAGGTCCGGCGATCCGCCGACAACGCCCCCTGCCGAGGCAGAATGAACTACCGTGAAATTACTCGTAAAACTTACATTAGTGCGGTAGTTAATAAAGCCAATGAACCATGTGGTCCTCTCATAAACCCACACAAAAATTATGAAGTCCTTAAGACACTTCTTGTCCGGAGATATAAAAGTCTAAATGGGTATTATTAATAGCTGTAACTTTAATAATGTCATTAAATTTTATGAATCGAAGCACTGGCTCCATTGATCGGTAAAATATAAAGTTAATATTATTATTAAATGTCTATTAATTAATTGTGAACAGGTATAAACACAGCGAGATACTGCTTCGTGGTTCATTACCAGTTATCTCTTAATATCTATAATTAAATATTAAATTTTATCGTAAAGTGATAATTAAAAAGAGATTTTAAAGCTATATATGGCATTATTTTCATTGATATACTTGGTAAACTGTGGTTTTTAAAGCCGTTTTGCTCATTAAGTATGAATTTTAATTAAGCCATAACATATTAGCTCATTAAAGGAATAACACGGTTAATCCGACAATTTTTTAATAGGGTGCTTAATTGATATTGTTTAAGTGTTAGGCAACTAAGTCAAATTGTAAACCAATCTATCAACTGAGATTCAAAAATTAGATAGGTACGTCACTATTCACAACAGAAGAAATCAGATTAGAACCAGACCATTAAAGATCTGACTAAGGCTCTTTAAAGATTCCGATTGCTATCAGACAAGACATGTACACATGTCTACTATTGACACTAAGCGTCGACCACTCGTTACAATCCAGACACATTTATAATTATTTCTCATAATCCACAATTACATACTCCTCACTGCGGAGAGTTTCACAGTCCAATAGCTCTACAAAGGGGGCTTGGACACTATGACATGATGAAGTGTCACCTTCTCCATGATAAACGATACTATACCTCGGGCGTCAAATGAGAAATTCAATTTCTCGCTCCCGTTACTTCGCTTAGCTGCCGGCGTGATATTTAAGATCAATCAGAACTTACAGTGATTTTATTTATGTTGTTTTGTTACGTGAAAGGCGTGGATAAAGGGCTTGGAGCTTAGAAAGAGGAATGGTTTTGTAAGTGCTGCCGTTTTGGATTCGTTCCGCTGGTCCTACTTCCTACATATCTACTAAGTATCTAATATAGGTAGATTGCTTCGATAATGCAATAATGCAATCAACCACAGTAGACTATGAGATCAAATACTTTACAGCAATGCACAGTTAAATAATAAGGGAACAAAAATTATTGTACAACTAGGTAAACAAATACGCAAAATACAAATGAAAACAAAATCCAATTAATATGAAACTGCAATGCAAATGGAAACCGCATGCAACGTGTATTCAATCAGTGGACGAAAATGTAAATAAACTAGCAGCAGAGATGGAAATGGGCAAAACATTTGTTGGTAAACGAGCTGCTAAATTGGGCAAAAATCATTTAGCCATTTACCTAGAACGAAGAAAGAAAGATATAATACAAAGTTAAATGTTGTTGGTGTGCCAAAAGAATTTGCGACATTTCTTAAAGAATTCCAAAGTACATATTTACAACAAGGTACATATGATGCAAAGGCTATACTCAAGTTTGTATTGAAGCTTGTGTAAACATAGGACGAGTCATCGCTAACAAAGTCTAAAACAATACTGATAGAATGCTAACTAAAATAAATAAGCATGGGTACTTAGTACCTTCTGCGAATTGCTTTTACCCATAGAAGATTTACTTAGGCATCCATTATGACTGAAGAACATGCTTCTAAGAGCAGTAAAATGTTCAATTACTGTGTAATACCATGGAAACATCGCAGAAATGTACCATATTTAGTAAGTTATACTCCATAACAACGCTATTAAACTAGAGTGTTCTTTATAAAAATGCTTCGAAACATTCTTTCCTATCTTTTCTCAAACGTGAGACGTGATTGCAATCAAATTTTCTTTTGTATATCTACTGTATTGTTGTTGTTATTTTACTTTTTCATTCTAGGTGCTATTTCGTTTTTACCGTTGATCTTTCGTTTCTCTATTAAATGGTGAATTAAAGTAGCTACAATTGTACCGGTGCGTAATAATAATACAAGAAAATAAAATGAATCTTTGTTATGAACTGTTGAATGAGCTGTCATCGGCGGTGTTTCTGAACCGATACGACCTAAAAACCTTCAAGAAAAGAGCGTATTTTTAAAAGGCGCTCATGTCATTCCTCTGGTATTGCGGGTGTCCATAGGCAACGCTGATCGTTTACCACTAGGTGATACGTATGTCCGTTGTAATTTTTTATCCAGTAGGCAGCATTTACGAAGTTCCTAGAAAGGTCGAACTGGTAATTAGCAAAGACATGAAATCGGATCAGGGTTTTAGATTCAGTGAGCTTTTCGCTATGAACTGATGCAAAACTACTAGAATCACAAATCACTAAAACGTAATTAAAAAATCACTTCCACAAGATAACTATTTACTTTTACGATAACAGCATTGTTTACAAATTCAAACAACACAACATCTTGAACAAACAAAATGTTTTAAAACGAAGAAGCCATTGATTTATTTGAGACCCCACGGTTGAGTAGCGACGTTTATGTTTGTTAACATTATAACTCCGAAACCCGAGTACCGATGTATTCATAACTTCCTTTGTGGACGGCATAAAGCATCGTAAACGCGTATTGTTCAAGAACGCGATTATATTAAAGAAACTTTATCGAGGCTTGTGCTATAAAGTCAGGAATGTAGGAGCCGCCTAGTAGACCACTCTAGAACTGCAGCTATTGAGATAAAAAGTAAAACTGCACTTATACCAAGTAAATGGTCATTCAATTTACTGGGAATAAGTGCAGTTGTTTCAAACTTAAACGGTTACAGAGTGGGTTGATCGTTTCTTTACAAGACTTTGTTTCAATTTTTGCGGAAACTCTCTGTTCTGCTTTGATAAGTGCTCGGATAAGGTGATTGTTTTGTTTTGTTTTGAGTTTGTTCGGTTTTATTTAACTTTTAGCTCGTGGCCCAGCATACACACGTACGTCTATAATAATAGGTATCTCTCGTTGCGGTTGGTACCTATGACTGCGGAACTAGACTGAAAATATTTTTATCGCTTCTTACTGCCAAAGAAGCCAATTATTCTTATTTATTTATGAAAGGTGACGCGCCTATCGCCTACTTTCTATTATAAATCTAAAAATTCACTCAACAATTTACAGAGTTTAAAAACAAAAATAAAAAGCGAACGCGGTTCCGCCAGCCAGGATTGAGTAATCTGCGGCAAGAGCTAGAGAGCAGGAAGATTTATGATTATGATCCGTAGCTGTGTACCAAGAGACATCACAATTTATGCGATAACACTGTTTTGTCTTCACGATAAATTAATAGTCCACTTGCGACGGTACACAACTTTTCCATCCACTGCCGTCAACACGCAGGACAAAGCCATAAAACTGTGTCAAATTATAAAACCCTTTGAACTCGCCGTTAACATAATCGTATAGTACTAAAATAAAAAGACCGTTTTGAATGCAAGACATGTGTCCATATGTTGGTAAGACTAAGAGACACACCGTGTATAATGTGATAAAGTAGCTGGCTGGAAACTTCGTATGACGAACGCCCTAATAATTGTGTTGAAAGAAAAAGTAAAGTTTTTATTTTTAAATTCAGGGTGCCGACTCTAGCGCGGGGTGTTTTCGTTTGGACACAGTCGTGATTGTTTTTCTCATTAAATCTTTTAAGTTTTTTAATGAGAGTTCAGTTTTTTTTGTAGCTATAACTATTTTTAGTGAGCTTCTGAACAGTTTTTTGATTGAATGTTTTCACATCAGTGGTAGATGAATCCGGAAATTAATTATGACTGAAAATAAGCGAGGTCATTATTTAAAATGTACCAAAATATAGAAACTTTATAGATCTGTACCATAAGCACGAGATTACTTTTTTAAAGAAACGAGCGCGGATTCTGCACTGTGATTGTTTGGTTTATACGCGCTGGCCAATCAGAGCGCCGAACGCGCTCTCGTTTCGTTTTTGTTCAACGTAAAGCCAACTCATCCTAAGGGTTACAGTCTAGTCTTCAAGTAGGAAGTTTGTACCTAGAATCTTCGACTAACCCTACCATTTTACCTAAACTGCGTATCACATAAACAAGAGAATTAAATGTATGCTGCGAGTATCGATAGCGATAAAAAAAGATTTTTCTAATGTCCATCCCTATAGAGAGACGTCAACGTCATACTGGCATCTGTCAGCCGCACCTTGTTAGAGCGCATTAGGTATACCTAAGTACCAGTCTGCAAAAACATCCACTAAACTAAAGAGAAACCATTATCTCTATATAGGTGGTGTTTACTCTGATGCGCCGCTCAGTCGCCGGGACGAGATAAATCGACACACTTGAATATCGCTAAGACTCTCCCACGACGTGACACGCGCACCCCAACACTAGTGTCAACAAGGATATCATATCTGTTTTCTTTGTTCCCATAGAAGTTTTTTGTTGGGCCATTATCGCTTTTGAGAGTGAATTGTTGATTGATAATTATCTTGGGAGATATTTTAGACATTATACCTACTTCATTATAATAATCATTGAAGATGGTCTTACTGATGGGGACTGGTAACTTATATTTGAATTTATTTATTTTTGAAAAACAAGGACAGTTCGGGAATTTAGCCGTGAAAGAGCACTGTAGGTTATGTTGCGTAATTTTTATGGCTAAAAAAGAAATCTAGTAGACAGCGCTTGGAAAAGCAGCACCAACTTTAAACTTGAACCAAAAACTCCTTGCCTGTCATAATATTCAGTTTGATGCTAACCAAATGTCGTAAACAAACACAAGAAGGGGTGTTTGCTCTCACATCAGTCGACGGATAATCTGTAAACGGTTATGATTATGAATTTATGAGAACCCCCCCAACTATCATCACTATACACCACATCGTTTATTATTAAGCTTACAAAGAAGTATCAGCTGACGATAGAAGCGCAGTCCGTTTATTTTGACATGATTTATTCTTTGTAGATCAAAGTTGTTGCAGTCACATCAATGTAAAATCTAAAATACATCCATAGAAAATAATACCTACTAAAATAGAATATTATTGAATGATTGTTTTAAGACGTGCCGAACTTTTTTAATCTAATATTTCTTAACGAATATTTTACGTTCCGTACTGCAATAGTATTATGATCAAATAAAATTGATACTTAAATATTCATACACATGTTTAATGACCATAATATTAAGAAATCAAAATATGTCGCTAGTATTTATAAAGAATATGAATTCAAAATTTAATAGTAAAAGTTGATAAAAAGCTAAAAAATAATATTTAGATGTTTTAACAATACCACTTTGACGTAAACTGTCATAGTAAGTCACATTCCATTCCGTGTAATGGAATGTAAAGTTTTGTAATCATTTTCTGTTTGTGATTTAATTCCAATAAATGAAACAAAAATGAGTTTTTTGCGAAGAATTATTACTCCTGCACTCGTTAGCCGTGTATTTAGACAAGAAATTATTCACAGACCAATACATTGTTGTGTATATCAACATGTAAACATAACCTCAAAACTAGTGGAATTGTATTCTAATAAAACGAATTATACAACAGTACGTTGGAAATCAAAAAAGGTATGTATTGTGTAGAAGAACATTTACGTTAACCTTTTTGAAGTTGACTAAATAATAGCATTTTTTTAAGTTCTAACCTTCTCAACACAGAGGTCACAATTCTCAATGTTTTTCTTCTAGAGACAGTACGATTCAGACGACGAGGAACTTGTGCTAGAAGACGATTCGTCACTCTCAAAAGATTCAAAAGTAGTCAAATTTTCTACCACATCAATGAGAACTGATGTTGTTTTGAAATCAGCACTTAGTATATCAAGAAAGTAAGATTTTTTAATATTATTCTCAAACTAAGAACAGATAGTCTAGCTTAAGCTATGATGGAACAAGTGCTCACCATATTTTCTTTTCAGTAAGGTGGAACAAATGTTTTATGAAAGTAAAATCAGAGTCAACGGAAAGAAAATCTTAAAGAAAAGTGCATCAGTAAGTATAACATTATTATTTATTTACCTATTGATTGCTGGAACTGTATTTTAGATACTGTGTTGTATAATAGCAGTTCAGAGCGATAGCACTTATATCGGTACATATATAGACAAATGTTAGATTGTGATGTTTATATTTCCCTAATCAAAATCTTGTTCTAATTTTGTAGGTAAGGTTGGGCGATGAAGTAGATGTCATAAAGATGGTGAGCCCAAAGAATCCAGATCACATTTATGTGTCCCGAGTGGAAATCCTTGATGTAGCAGCTAAAGAAGAAAGCATTCAAGTTACAGCAAGGAGGTTCAAACACTTACTCATAGAGAACTATGAAAATGACCCTATAAAGACTTCAGAAGAAGTTTAAATAGTTACTTAATAATGTTTGTAAATTATATATTAAAATAATTCAACATCTTATTATTGGCCAATATCAGATCATTTATGTATTGTGATATTTGTTAATGACCTTGGTGAAGTAAAAAAAAACGGGTTCTTAGAGTGCTTTTCCAACAGAGATGTGTTATGTAGTTATGCTATAAAGATGTAATAGCTAATTACCATTGATACTAAGCTATGTAAGTAAGATGTGCAGCTTGAGTATGCAATGTATCTTTCTATATAAAAACATAGCTGAGTCCCTTTCCACAAGTGCTATGCTATGTGTACCACTGAATATAATTGGTGGAAGCCAAATGCATCCACAGCAACATAGCATAACATATCTCTGGTGGAAAAGCACCCCTAATCAGAGCAATAGTAAACTTCTTAATCCTATTTGTAAATATTATGTAGAATTAAATCGTTACAAAAATAAAACGATAAAAAACAGTAATACCTTTTTGATTTATTTTTCAACAATAAAAAAACTATAAACACGATCATATGTCTAAATCTATATCACAGTCTGAACTTTCAAACATTGATATTTGAGAACTAGGATTTGATGGCTTTTGATTTGATAATGTTGAAGTATTTTCTTTGCCTTTCACTTGAGCAAGGACTGTCACATCTGTATCTATTCTACCTTCATGTATCTTACCTATATCTGTATCTATACCTTCAAACATTGATAACTGAGATTTAGAAGTAGATGCTTTAGTATTAGAAGCACTCTTATCTATATTCTTTTCCTTTAATTTCACTGTATCAACGACATTATCTGTAGTTGTATTATCCAAAGGCTTTCTTGGCTTATCATCATACTTATCCAAATCATGTTTACTAACAAATTGGAACTGTTTGAGTTTACTCACAGTTCTTTCTTTAACATCAGCCTTTTTTGTGCCAATTTCAATACTAATATCTAGTACACTGTCGAGATTTTCCTCAGATGTGTCAATCTTTTTAGGTGTTTCTGTTTCTTTAGGTCCTGATTTATCATTGTTACTTTCATTGTTAACACTAGTTTCATCAATGTTAACATTAATTTCATCACTACCATTATCAAAATGGAAATCAATGCCTAAATCAGCTAAGGCATCATTTACACTTGGTACAGCTTTCAAAACAATTTGCTCTTCTACAAATTCTTCATCACTATTAGATTCATGATCCTCATTGGAATTTGATTTTCCTTTAGACTTTTTAGCTCTTTTAGCTAATTTATTCTTTACTCCAGATATGTCTACAGTTACTTCTTTTCTTTTGCGTTTGTTACCGCCTTTCTTTTTAACACTGGGCGGTTCTTTTTCTGTACTATTAAGAGTCTTATGTTTCTTCAAAGTAACAGCAAATCTTTCATTTATACCATCATTCTTGAACTCTTTATCCTTTCTTTTATTCTCAATATCTTCAACAAGAGTATTTTCATTATTTTTATTAGCTTTTTTATTATTGAAATATGAACTAGTTATAAGTGACGCTGATAGTTGAATGTTGTCATCAGTAACATCATCATGTTTCGCGAATAGTTTACAATTTCCTGTTTCTAAATCACTTTCTAACGTTTTATGGTCAACTTGTAATAACTTCGCGTAGTATAGAAGTTCATTTCGCCATATATCTATCAAATTCAACCTTGTCAAAAGTTTTTTGGCTGTGCTTAAGTATTCAAAGTCTGGGTATTTGGGTATAGTTGAGTGTAAGGCATCTGCTGTGTCATCGAGAGTGCAGTCTTGCATAGAAAGATCGACTAGTGAAATTGCTACGACTGCATCCATTGGGAGGATTGTTGTACGGTACATTAGGCGACAATGCGCTTGAGATAATCTGTAATGACAAGAAGCCATGTTTTAATAAGTCATTCTAAAGAATGGCAGTGCTAAGTAGTCTTCATCACTATATTAGATATTATTTTCTTTAATATTTTGTTTTATTATTTTTTCGGATTTTCGAAAATTTTTCAGTTGTAGCACGGAGTCTGGAATTGTCTCCAGTATATGACATTAGGCTCACCACCTATTACATGGGACTTATAACACAAATGGTGAAAAGTGGGTGCACATTTTATAGCGGCATTACGTTTCGTAATGAGCACCTCTGCCTACTCCTTCGGGGATAAAAGGCGCGGCGTTGCTTTTTTATGATTTTATGGACTTACCTTACTAAGCTGTCTAACATTCTCACAGTTGTGCGAGATGCATCTCGATGTTCAGACATTCTTTGTGCCATGTAATATTTCTGGAGAATCACATTTGCTGACTTTGTCATTTCTGAATACTTCGGGCCGACTAGACTTATGTACATCTGAAATCAAGAGTATTTTATCGTTAAACTAATGAACACAGTTTTATTTGCTTGCACAATGTAATTTTTAATTCATAGGCCAAAGTACTTCAGTCGTAGCATTTCTTAATAAGCATTAATTTATGGTATGGGGTGGCAAATGACCACCTGATGGTAAGCAATCGGAGTTGGCCATGAACACTTACAACCAAAGGAGTTACAAATGCGTTAACGGCCTTTGGGGAATCCAAAAGGTGAAGAATGAAGGGTGAACAACGCAAGCATTGTTTATACTTTACCTACACCAATGAGGTTGTATAACAGAAATAATAATATCTTTAAACTTTATTATACCTGCAACTTTTCGAGATTCCATCTTTTCTTAGATTCTGCTGCATTTGAGTCTCCAAATAGTATGTATGACGATACTAGTTTGTCCCAAGTTTTATTCTTCGAGTCCAATAGAATAAAGATTAAATCGAACCTGAAAAACAAAATATCTAATGTTACTATCTGCCGCACTCAGAGACATTTAATGATTACTTAAATTATTCTTTAGTAACGATTTTGTATCGAAAACGATTGCTAAGGACTGTGTTAAGTAATCATTAAATGACTCTGAGTACGGCGGTATGTAATATAACGAAAATTTACTATAAATCTAATTTTTCTATGTGATTGCTTACTGAAACACACGTAATAGTCACTGATTAATTTCTTTTAAAATTGTAGTTGCTTAATATCAATGTAAATATGTATAAAAAAAAGTTTAATCATAAATTTATCTTTACCTACTTAGCAGGGGTGTTCCCAAAGAAACATTGACGCTGAGCGGTTGATCTGTATCATAGTGTCCTTTGGGATTACAAGCAGCAATTATTGCACAGCGCGTGTTCAATTTGCATACAATACCGGCCTGTAAATTGCAAACCATATTAGTTAATCAACACCAACTTTGACATCAAGGAAATAAGGTCTAAATTACAACAGTTTTAAGTGCATTGTATCTTTGGAATACACTGGGAACACACTTAGTAACGTCAGCCTTGACATCAAGAAAATAAGGTTTAAATTACAACAACTTTAAGTGCATTGTATCTTTGGAACACACTGTTAACATACTTAGTAAGTCAAAATCAACTTTAACATCAACATCACAAAGTCGAAATTACAATAACTTTATACCTTTGCAACAGATATAGTTTGTTGTTCCATAGCCTCATGTATAGCGGTGCGGTCATGTTCTCTGAGCTGGGATATCTCGTCAATACAACATACTCCACCATCTGACAGAACTAACGCACCAGCTTCTAGTTGCCATTCACCATCTTCCTGCAAATTATAAGATTACTTATCTTTAATTCTTTCTTTCTTTCTTTCTTAATTAAGTATTTTGATTGTCTATTTCAAAAACCAAAAATACCAGCTTTACCTGACATAGAAATCAAACCCAAGACCAAAGTTCGCTTGTCATACATGCAATCATTTAACCAATGAGGTAATCAAAAACCAAATAAGTAATTTTATGAGTAGGCAATAAAATTATTTTTACCCTAAGTGCTGCACAAGTAAGACCAGCTCGAGTACTGCCGGCTCCCGAAGTGAATACAGATCTAGCTGTCAATTCTGCACCCGTGCGAAGCAACTGTGACTTGCCAGTACCTGAAAAATTACAAAATTCTCTCAAACGGAAGTTCTATTATAATATATCTAGGTATTCCTGATCGTTTAACAATTATATTATAACTTGATGATAACTACTACTAGGTAATCCAAAATTCTTGTCTCCAAGTGACTGCTGCGGATACACTTTTTTTATACGCCGTAATTTTTATGGTAAACGAACAGACGAATCAATTGAGTATGCCCATAAACCCAGTAACCTAACTCACACAACGAAACACAACGCAAGCGTTGTTTCACGTCGGATTTCTATGAGGCCGTAGTACCACTCCGGTCGATTATTGCCATTAGACACCGCAACTGTATAGATTGTAAGTATAAGTTTAGCGAGTACAAAACATAATTGCTGTCCTGACCCACCTGGATCACCAACGAGAAGTAAATGACACTGGCCACGCACACGAGTCGCGTGTTTATCATCTTGAGCATTTTTCTTGCCATCTTGTATGTTCTCAGCAACATGATTCGAGCCAGTAATCACTGTTAGAAGCACTGCCAACTTCACTAAGTGCAGACCATAAACCTGAAACATTTTAAAGGAGTATTTTAAAACTACAGTTGAATGCGAATTTGGGCGAGTCATGTTTATTCGGCACAACGCGTCGACCGACCGAATATTGATACCACAGCGTCACAGAAATTCAGCGTAAAACAACGTTTGCATTGTATTTCGCCATAAAAGCGAAAGTAACCGATGGGCTATCTCTCTTCCCAGTCAGAAGTAACTAGATAATCTATGTTGTGGTGTTAAGGTGGGCAGAGCTACTACCATCAAGAGATATTTACGCTTGTTCACCCCCAAAACTATTAAGAAAGAAGTACAAACATCTCTGCTATATTACCTGAGGACACACAGAAGCTAAAATCCGGTCTCTCCCTTTCATTGGACAAGCTTCATACTTAGACCAGAATTCATCGAAACAGTCCTTTACATCAGGTGCAGAGGATAAAACCTCAGACTTCTGTGCATTGCAGACTTCTATGTAATTTGCTTGTAACACTAATTCAACTTCTGACTTCTTGTTAGTGCTTGAGGGTCGCCATCGGCGTCTAACTGTGCCACTGAAAGGATTAATAGCATTTTAAAGATATTGAAATATTATTTCAGATTGTATTTTTTATTAATGATAGAGTAATATATCAGGAT
This sequence comes from Spodoptera frugiperda, assembly GCF_023101765.2. Lineage (NCBI taxonomy): Eukaryota > Metazoa > Arthropoda > Insecta > Lepidoptera > Noctuidae > Spodoptera > Spodoptera frugiperda. The sequence goes on along the minus strand of NC_064241.1, from coordinate 5,630,797 downwards.
CATACATCAATGTATGATGAGCCTTCAGATGGTTATAAGAACTCCATGGATGACTTTATCATTAATCAATATGATAACCTATGTCTGTCTGTAGTCCCAGTATGTTACTGTCCAGGGTACAATAATATACTATATTATGAATCTAGCCTCATTAATGTAAGTCCATCAACTGATCTAGGTGTGCTCGTAATTAGGTTCTGAACAACAACCAGCTTCCTGCCATCCTGATCTCCTAAGGGAGCCCAAATATTACAGCTGTAATTAACCATTACCTACCAAATAATGACATCATCCCCAGGTTTGCAGCAGTCTACCAGATCATCTTCCAACACCACCCACATGGATCCAGGTATAGTTCCAATACTCAACTTGTTCACTTGCTCCTGTAATTCATATTGATGATGTGATTGAACTTTAACAATTAACATAAAACTTTTATTTTTGACATGAGTGACTTTATTGTCCAAAGGTAAAGGCTGTTATGCAGAATATTAAATGAAAATCAGTTATATTCCAAATCCCATGTAATAGGGGAACAAAACTAACTAAGTACTGCTAACAAAGATTCCAGATGCTATGCTTCTCCTTATACCAGTCCTGGGAATCAAAGCAAGGACTCTTGCTCAACAGACATGTTTATTTAACAACAGTCAATTAATATAGTTAGGTAATGGCCTGTTAATATGGGTTTTTGTAAAATTAAGGATTAAAGATTACCTGTATTTTAATTTCCTGATAATCTTTACAATGTTCCCTTGAAACTAGAGGCACTTGTGAGAATGTAGAACTTTTACAAGCTTTGACATCATTGCCACATTTTGATGGAGGTCGCAAAATGTATCGGTTCTCAAATTCCGCTTCCACACAGTTCTCATATTTACACTTCATACAAACATATTTTCTTTGATACTCCAGCATTTTAGACTGTGTGACTCTGACAACAGTGCCTGAAATCAAAACATATTAAAAAGTTATTAGTAAACTCTTTTTCTTGCAAGGGGAAAATCATCCAATGACTTCTCCTGCGTTGGGTGAGGCAGCGGGAGTGTCAGGCTGTTACTGACAAAAACAACCCCATTGCTTCTCCTGCTTTTGGAGCTGGAACCTCGGTAAACCCACTATATAGTCCGCAGCTCCGGATCAGATTAGTAAACTCTAGAAACTATTGAAGTGTAGTTTGTAGGTACAAATACTTAAATTACCTGTGACTTTTAAAAAACATCCCAAATCCACATTTTTCGGGAAAACTGTTCGATGTAATTCAGGACAAACTGGTAATCCGAAGAATCTTGCATGAATGTTACGTTTTAAATAGCAATAGTCTAACTTTGCAATCGCTGATTTGTATTCATCGCGTTCAAGAATAGTTTGCTGAACTTTTATTAAATCCTTATTACAAGCCGGTAAACTCTCCACAGGACTGCATAGCACTTTATCTCCAACGTCAGGATACGTTTCAAAAAGTTTTAAGAAGCTAAAATAGAAAAAAAAAATATTTAAAAACAAAAGTAAACAAACAACAGCCACATAAAAACTGTGCATATTTACTCGATTTTGACGCTGTAGTAGCCTAAGTTATCATGTTCTGATAAAATATTCAAGCAGTCTTCCAAATGAAACTTGATAACATAATCGAAAATCATTTTTAAAACATAATTTCGTTACAATAAAATCTATTTGCCCCTTCGCGGTCTTTGATTTTCACACGAGTTGCGACTTGCTTGTTTTGATGCTTGACATTTGACATCACAGCTTGACATTGACATAAATACCAGGTTTTTTTGAGGGATAAATACCAGGCTTTGGTTGGTGGATTTGGGCAAAACTAAAAAAAAATATCCATATTTCGTTGAAAATTTCAAAATTAATTTGCTAAAATTGAACCTATGACATGTTGAACTCCAGTCAGTCGCTATGAATCATTTAACTGAAATTTTGTACAAAGTACCTAATGTACTTCAAGGTGTGCAGAGTTACACTTTCGAAAGTAAAGGGTGGTCATAGACGAATAAGAAAAAATTCTCTAGTAGGTTTACGAGGCTGGTTCATGGTGAACTGTATTTGTGAGAGGTTCTGTAGTTTGAATGCCATGTGCGAATGGATAGATAGGCACATTACGGCACGAAATGCCGCTATACAATGCACATCAGCTTTTCGCCGTTTTCATTTTTGTTATAAGTCCCATATAGTATAAGACCATAATGATTGTGAAGTTCGTTAATAAATTTATTCTTATTCTTATTCTTATTTAATAGGGGGGGAGCCTATTGCCACATACTGGGCACAATTCCAGACTCCGTGCTATTATAGTAATTCTTTACCTGACCCGGGAATCGAACCCGAGACCCCTTGTCCGGCAGTCGCACTTGCGATCACGCACGACCGAGGTTGCCAAAGAAAATAAATTTTATGTATTTTTAATCATAAACGCTGGTACAGTGAGTTGATGTATGATGGATGAAAAAAATGGAGAGATAGGTCTAGTTGGGTAATAAAACTAATTTTAGGTAAAACATACTTTATTCATTATCTAAGTGTAGTATATTCAACACATCTTGAAGGATCGGTTGGGAAGTATTCTTGGCATTTTGTCATGAGTCTTTTCAATGCTTGAATATATTTTCTTTGAGTTTCGTCATTCATGACATGGGCCACATTTTTGGAGAAGATCTTTTCTCGACCTGTACGGGCGTGAATACCGACCATAGTCACACCAATGGGCCATGGGGCATTTCCTATAGCCATCTGAAGATATGCATCACTTGCCTGGAAAAGAAAAATCATCTTAAAAATTTAAGAAAATGGGATAGTAAAATTGGAAATCAATCAGGATTATACTGGTGCTGTGAACAGGCATCTAAAAGAACTTTCCTACAGTTAAAAAAATCTATTGAAATATCTTGATTACCACATTCATGGACAGTACTTTCTCACAGATTGCAGCTACTGAGACACTACTTTTTTTCGTACATGCATTGCCCACAGGCATAGTGTCATAGTGTCACATAATGTAGTGACAGTATAAAAAAATGCCATAATGGAATATTGTACTGTCACCTATAGTTCTTTACTATAATATGAAAAATCGGTTGTCGTGTGGCGTACTGATTTTATGCAAGTAAAAACTGATACATCAACAGGCATACTGTTGTATCACTTTTAGCTATCTAGACGCCTGTGGTTATTACTGGTCACAAACATGTTACAAATTATACAAAGACTGATGACAAACAAAAATAATACAAACCATAATATAATTCCTTTCTAACAAATGTTTGGTAATTTCACAGAGACTTTCACAGATGTCATCTGGAAGATTTTTCTTTTTCAGTTTTCGCACCAAAGGCTTTAGGTACACTTGAGTTTGAGTGAAGGTGGCTCGCGTCATTTTATGTTTCACAGCAGTTTTCTCTGCACCTGTTGCAGAGTTCAGTTGTTGCCCCCATAGTTTTAGTAGAAACTGAAACATATCAGAAGAACTATTAATACCAGGATAGAAAGTTTTCTAAAACAAAATACTATTATTTGATTTGCTAGCTAAATGGGTGTTGAATTGAAGTATGGATGGATGGATCGTGAGAGGAGAGATATTGAAAAGAAGGTGTTTGACTGTTTGAGAATTGACTTGGCAAGATCAATTTGCTATGCAGTACTTTAACCTTTTAAGCTCACAGTCAAATATCTAGTGTGAATAGGACGAAAACATGCATGACATGTTCTCTGTTAGGAATACTACACGAACACGGAAATATGTATTACATATATGAGACGGGTGGATAAAGGGTAAAATAAAATGTCGTTCTTGCTTACCTGTAATAAAGTCATGATAACATTCATATCATGGTTTTTGTCACCCTGCCCCATCGTCTTTGCCATTTCTTGTATGGACTCGTAAGTTACTGAATCATCTAATGCATCTTCTTTAAGCTGTTTATCATTGTCACTCTGGAATAATTTTAAAAATATATCAATATAGCAAATAAATTAAAACTTTGAGATATAAAATTACAACCAGTACCGTTAGTACGAGTTTGCTTTTTGTTTAAAGTAATTGAAATGAGAGCCTGTTCGGCGCTCTGATTGGTTGGTGTATTCGATCTGGCCAATCAGAGTATCGAACACTGTTTTGTTTCGATCCCTTTAAGCGTAAAGCAAACTCGTAAAGTATACTGTATGAAGATTTTACATTACCTGAGTTCCTAAAGCCAAAATTTCATTCAGGTATGCTTCGTCTACTTTCTCCATAGCTTCTTGGAAGTCATTTCTCAAACCCTGGAAATAGAAACAACAAAATGTATAATTTACACAAACAATAGGAAAGGATTGACAGACAAAGATTAAACTGTAATTAATTTCACAGCTGTTTCCCATGGAGGTAGGCAAACATTATGGAATGCCAAAATTGAAATAGGTAATTGTAGTAACAACAAATTGGTAATGTTTTCCTTTTATGCAGATGGTAGATGGCAGTTGTTCCACATAATATACTGTTATTCAGCCATTTAAGAATGTTGTGACACCACAACTGATAGGAAAAATACTACAAAAGATTCTCATACATAACATACTCGACACTGGCAGTATAGTCGACAACACTGTATCGGAGACCCGGTTGCCATTCTTGAGAGTAAAAAATGCTATAAAAGATTTTGTACTCACTCTGTTAGCTTCTGGTTCCTGAATTTCTATCCTTCTCAATCTTTTGAATGACTGCAACTCATTTTCACCAAACAACCAGATAGGATGACCTCTTTCTCGTAACCTTTTTATGACTTCTGTTCTTGGTAAACCAACTATTTCAGTGTTCTCCGCATCATTGGTTGCTTGTGTAGCCCTTGCTGTAAAACATTATGAAAATTAATTTAACATAAACGGGGAACACACTTCATTCTAATTACAGTTTAGTTTCAATGTAATAAGGTTGCTTTTGCACAACAGATTTTTGCTTAAGCATATATGCAAATTTATAAACTGTCAATATGTTTATCACTGTATTGTAGTAAGGGACTACACTTTTGCCAGGGACCAGGCAACAGTATTCAGATAAATCTGAACTTTTACTAACCTTTGTGATTTGCCTGCCAAGCATAGTGATCAAGGCAAGTTTTACGTCTACATAACTGGACTACAAATACATAACAGTGGATAGCTAGGAGCTGTATATACTGTTGATAAACTCTACAAACCTCTTTCGTTTTTAACTTCTTGTGACACAGTTTCGTCCTCTGGTTCGGGCATCCGTGGGCCATATTTCTTTAAATATTCCTCCTGTTCCTTAGCGAGGAGTTCACCTCTTTTGAAGTATTTCTTGTTTTTAGTTGGATCCTAGAAGGAAACAAAATGAATGAATCAAAGTTGGTAAGGATTTTGAAAAGCGTGTTAATTATAGTGTTGCGAATTTTTACTAACCAGTAAATTCTTTTCTTCGAGAAGCTTACGTTTTCTAGCAATTTCGGCCTTTAGAATATCCATTTTGGTCTATGTTTTGATAATTTTGAGCGAAATAATACACAATAACACATGCAACGCAACAGTAACGCTAATATTTTGACATTTATACAAAATGACGTTCATTGATGTGACATTTACAACTAACCGTCAAAGTCACTTTTATTAATTTGGAGAACTAGCCTATTGGCACTCACAAGTTCTTTGAGAAAATAATAAAATTAAAGAATAGATAATATTATTTTCATTCTCATACGTTGCTTATTACAGAAATAAAAGAACAATCACATTTGGAACAATTTCTTCTTATTCTTTTAATCTGCTGAATGATTTGTGTGCGGACTGGTTGCTTGTGTGACTGCTGAGCAACGGATCTCGAATACAAGATACCTAAATTCTCAACAGTGGCAAATGTTTAAGAATGATGCTCGGAACTCATTCATTGAATGTTCATGTTTAGCTACTTGTTCGTAATTTCAATGAATGATCACTAAAATTATGTAGGTTTTTGTTAATAAGATAAACCATAGCTACACAAGCAAAAGTCAGATCATAATTAAATATGTTTCAAATATCAATCATTAATACAAGTAGTTAATTTAATAATACATACTATCTAATTAAAAACAGATCTGAAAAATACTAATTTGTCCTTTTATAATCAGAAGGATTTTATCAGTTTTGATTTTTACACGATAAAACATTGAGATTATCAAAAAGATATAAAAGGGGTTGATACGATGTAAACTGATTGTTATTATAGATAACAGTTTAAATATGAATCAAAATAAAATTAATGTTAGTTGTATTAATTATTCCTTTGCGGAATGTAGTTAACATGACGTCGTCTTTCTTCAATGCGTTCGTAGTACTTTTAAGTTTCGTTTTAGTTATTAAAGGTTCGTTTATTTCTATGTTTTTTTTAATAGAGTGGTTTTTATTAAAAGTTTCTAATAAGTGTGAAAATAGTTTCAGCAATAGACTTCAGGATAATAGGAGGTTTACACGCGCCTGAAGAATATGGAAGGTTTCATGCGTCTGTTCAGAATTTGACTGGACATCACGTTTGTGGTGGAGCTGTGGTGTCCCAGTGGTTTGTGGTTTCTGCAGCCCATTGTGTTCATAAGTAAGTAGAAAAGTAGTTGATGTTGTGATATTTTTCTAATTGTCTTACCTTTTACCGGTTGATCTTTTGAGTTTCTTAAGAGTAAAGGCAGTAGATGTGTGAAATGTAATAACGATGTTTTGGACTTGAGAAATTCATACGTTGCACTATAACTTTTGCTCATAATCATTAGCAGTCAGCAGACGTGGTCTTCTTATGGAGACAACGTCTGATGGCTGTTTCGGTTATCCGAACAAAGGCCCTTCTCTTCCACTGCTAATTACTGGACTCTAACTTTTGTTATCTAGCGTTGAATCCGACATCGGAAATGTACCTACCCACATCTTTGCTTCGGGGAAAAATGAGACTCGATTTTAAATAATAAGTAGGTAGTTTTAGGTTCGTAACGATTAGATATCTTTTTCAGAGCAAACCCTCGTTTTATGAAAATAGTAGCAGGCACTAACAATTTAGATGTTGGGGGTAAAAGATGTGACGTTTCTAGAATAATCGTGCACCGACGATACAATTCCACTAGCAGACAACACGATATTGCACTTCTCAAAACGAAAAGTCCATTTGATTTTGAAATTATTAAACCTTTGAAATTAAGTAAACGGGAACTTCATGAAGGCGATGAGATTGTTCTGGTTGGATTTGGTGCTAGTGAGGTAAACAATAATTTTATGAGATAAACTTCATCAATGATACATAGAGTTCATTCTTCTTTAACGGTTTTTAATCATATTTGGTGTTTTTAGCCACATGGATCTTCGAGTCGCATTATGTACACTTTAGAAATGCCAGTTTTTAATCAAGAAATATGCGAATATGCTATGAGATATTCGAGACCGGTCACCAAAGAAATGTTTTGCACATTCACGCAGATTGGTCAGGGAACATGCCACGTGAGTAAAACTATCTAATAGTTATTTTATGATTATTTTGTTACCCACTGGTCAGTACGTTGGGGTAAGATCGGCGCAGGGGTAAGAACGTACAAATCAAATATCTCACTCCGTGTTGACCGGAGCGAGTGGTAGTCACCGCGGGACGGAGCGGATTTAATGACGTGCCACGCAATGTGATCAGCATTAAAAAATATAGTCAAATAAGTGAGATATTTACTTACCCCTGCGCCGATCTTACCCCAACGCACTTTAATTCTTGAGTCCCATAGGCTTCGAGCAATTTATTATTATGTGTACCGAACCAAACATCGAAGATATTTACAAATACATACTTTTTCTGATTCCATTCTTTTAAAGTAAATGTTCATAATTATTTTCAGGGAGATTCTGGCAGTCCATTAGTGATAGGTAATGAGCTCGTTGGCATAGTGTCTTGGGGAATTCCTTGCGCCGTAGGATTCCCAGACGTCCATACAAGATTGGCTCCGTACGTTGACTGGATTAAGATGCATATTCGCGAAGGCTATTGCGGTGCTCCCAAGCGCCAATTTTTTATGCAAAGTAATGTAAGTAATCAGCAATAAAAGGTCGGTGTTAAGTTGCAATATTAACTTTATTAACGAAATAATATATCTGTTCTTACTGTTATGAGTGCTTAATTTATTTTCTTAAATCGTTTGAAATGTTCCATGTTTATCTGAAATTGTAAAAAATAAATTTATCAACATTATAATATCGAGAATCCTGTACCTAGTCATAAAGTAATTAAAGCTATGATTCAAATACGTATTTTCCTTTTTAATTTCGTAAAAATCTGATAAAATTGACGCTTAACCCGTCGTAAGCGTCAATTTTTATCAGATTTTAAGCTGAAACACTGATCAGGGCGAGGCAGACGAAAGGTTAATTAATTACCTACCAATCGTTTGTATTTTGTATTTGTACCTTATACTCCCTTTTATCTTCTTTGATATCCATTATGACTGCCATCACAGGCCTTCCATGTGCGCATTGAAAAGGCGTTTTGCAACTTGACAATCCGTTTAGCAATTCGACGCAATCATTCTTTGAAAGTTGATCGCCGAATTTTATGGCGTAACGGCAAGCCTGTAAAATATGAATAATGATGCAAATTCGGTCTAATTGTTATTTAAGTTATCAGGCATTGGCAGCTGCATTTGTATCTGTCCTCCTAGGGATATAACTATATTACGGCTTTTTCTATCTTAATGCGACATATCTATTATCAACAGGTACTAACAGATTTGCTTATCTAGATTTGCTTCCGGTCATGGCGTAGTACATGGCGCGGATATGATGAAAGACTTTCCTAGTACCTTTCTGTTACCTATCTAGTGAATTCCAAATACTTATTATAAACATTGTTAGTATATCTACAATATCTATAATGTTCTATGAATCTTTAAACTTTCAAAACATTTAAATATATTAAATAGCCGAAATTGCCAGGATATGTGTTTCTTGAAAGCTTGAAGGGGTGTCTTCAAGGCCCGAGTGAATAGTTAGCTTATGGACAGAAGTGCTCCATCGTAGGCCCACCATCGTTTACCACCAAGCGAGATAGTGGCCTAACATTGACCCATCAAAATTTGATGGGTATATAAATGAAGGTTTCAGCCTTACCTCACTAAAAACTAAATCCATAATAGACTTTGGGTATAGCGACATGCATCCTTTTTGCAACTTAATAACATTAATCTCTTCAATAATCACGTTCCTAACGGCTTTTATTACCTTATCAACCTGTGGAGCATGTTTGTTATTATTATTAGTTCATCTCTCATCATTGATTTTATGAAGGGAATGCGCACGCAGAACTGCATGCGTCATAGAGTTGTCTGTAGTGCATATATTTAGGTCTACGTTGGGGCTAGTGATGTTACTGATGCGGTGTATCGGATCTGGATACAGATATATTGTGTACATACAAGTATTACATCGATTTTGATTAATCAAAAAATATTAGTTATGATAATGATACATTTATTTACTTTTAATCACCATGAATATCAGTAATGGTTATCTGATTCGTCCGGCTACTAAAACAGAATTTTACACCATACTAACTTAATCGATCAGTGATAGACTGTCTAGTAAAGATTGGCTATTAAATTCTGACAAATATCCTCAAACTTCAGAAACATTTTAACGGATTTGGTTGCGGTTACCGATAGATGTTTTTTTCGGAATTTGCATGTATCAGTTACCGTTACGGATCACCATCACATCCCTTGTTAGGACTTTAGTACCTATATTATAGGTAGAGAGATAGTATTGGTACCTGAGGGTGACTGGGGCTAAATTGATTATATGAAGGGCAGACTGCCAGACAAAAGCGTTGAGCTATGTTTTGAGTTATGACTCGACAAATTCGACATTTTGAGAGTTGAGACGTGCGTAATTAATCATTAATATAGGTAGGTTTATTTTTGTTTATAGTGGGTAAAACTTTGATTGGGATCAACAGGTTTTGTTGACTTGGGGACCAACTTAGAACTGAATTACGATAGATCATTTATACCTGCGGGATACTAGAGGCCGCTACGAGTATCTTTTGCAAGTAACGTTTAGAGATTTAAGTATCAAAATAAATCGTAATTGTTTCTTTATTCTTTTCAAATAGTTTAGCTACCATTGTAAAGATGGATAGTAATAATTTTATACATTACCTCTCTAGGATTTTTACCGAGAATGGCTTCAGGTATAGAATGAACTATGACTTCGTTATCATCGGAAATAGTCCAGAATAGACCCAACTGATTGAATTTATCTTTATAGTTATGCAGGTAAAGAATTTCGTCTTTTGACATCTTCAAAATCATATCATCTACTGCGACACTAGTCCATTTGTCATCAATGATATAATCTGCAATAGAAACAATATTGTTATTGATCAAGTATAAAGATTCATTAGTACCTTTAGCAATTTCATTCAATAGAGAGATGCACGATGCAGCCACTTTCAAGTGGTGACTTAATTTAAAAAAGATTTATTTATTTGCTTGAGATAGCTCTAAAATTCTCATAACAGATTACCTTTACTATGAAATGCGCCTGACAAATAATAAATACCTGCTAAGTTTTTTTCAAGCCTTATTCTCTCGTGAACAGCATGTTGATCAAATAGTATGAGATATTGTGAAGCTTCTGTTGTGGGAACATGACGATTTTCCATTATTGCTGCAATAAATTTACAATCAACTTGACCGAGAACCTGTACAAAATGTTAAATACTGATTTAAATATTTTTCTTCATAAAATCTTCAAAGCATGTATTAGCAGTAGATTTTACCGTAGCAGTTTTCAACGAATTTTCATCAAAAACTAAAGATGCGTGATCTTTCTTCACTTTAGTTTGGAATTTGTGAACATTTTTTGTTGCAAGATCTTCAACGTTTTGTATCGTTGGCTCATATATTTCTGCATTGACTTGAACATCATTAACGAAATTGTTGTAAATGCTCTGTAATTAAAAATATTTAGTAATATCTACATATTTATGACTAATATTAATTTTATTAATGTGTGTTTTCACTTACATCTTCATAATAATCTTTATCTAAAGTATAGTCGCATGCAGATTTTGTGCGACAATTTTCAAATATTTGAGACATACCTGGAAACAATAAATTATTTATGGAAAGGCGAATATCATTCATTAAAAATAATGTAACAAAACTTACGCTACCTTTGGGTACAAAACGTGGTCTATTTTTTAAATTGAAATTGTTTATTACAAAGTTACAATCCTGCTCCACATTGAAGTTGTTCCCAATGTTGATATCAGTCAAATCTTCAACTATGACGTCTTTATCTATAGGTTGAGGTTGGTTTTTCTCTAAAAATTCCTGATCTTGGATATTCTTGTCAATATTATCATTATCCTTTAACTGATTATCTGTAGTTTGTACCATGTTATTAAAATGATGTGAAACATCTCCTCCGTTTTCCTTTATAGCTTCATTGAGATTAATTAAATTCTCTCGATTTTCTTGTTCATTAACAATATCATTATTATTAGGAGACATGTTGTATAAAGAATCATTCCTTCGGTGATTTTCGTTAAATGTAAAATCAAATTCTCTTTCACCTGATCCGATTTCGTGTAAAACTGTTTCACATACATCTAATGGTTCAATTATATTATTGTGCTCAGATACCCTAGTGTGTGTAGAATTTTGTGATTTAGATACAAATACAAAATTAGTGTCTTTTTTACTTGTAGTAATATTGTCCTTAGGTTGATTGTATACATTATTTATTTCATTACGATTGTCGTGGATAGAATGAGTTTCAAATAGTTGGCTAGATTCATATCTTTGATGTGTCTCATTTCTTGAATGTTGTGTTGCAAAGTTTACATGAAATGAATTTAGTGTATAAGTATTACCAAAAGCTTGATCAATCATCGCAAATGCGTCATCACCTATAGTTTTGCTGTAATTTTTGTAATAGTCATCGACATTCTCATAATCCATATTCATAGAAACTACTTCTTTTGAAGCAATGTCATAATTATTTTCACTGCTTTTGGAATACTCGATTGTATAGAGTGATTCACTTATGTTTTGTATTCTTCGTACATCGTATGTTTTTGTTTGTCTGTTAGTCATTATTTTACGAGGTCTTTTAAATTGAACTCTTATATCATCAGATGTAGCAAAATTATCTTTAGACTGTTTTGTAATAAATCTAATATTTGGCTTCGTAGTGCGACAATTTTCAGTTTCATTCCGTTCAAAAACTTCATTATTTCCATATCGGTGGCTATCATACGTAAGCAAGCTCAGAGCGTTAGTAATAGGATGTGCTGTTTCTTCTTGCATTGTATATTTTTGATAATAATTATATGTATCTGTATGTTCAAATCTTTCTCCACTTTTAGGTTTATCACTTTCATTTTCTCTGTAAACACTAAGAATTTCGCTGAAATTGTCTTCATAATGATACATCTTATTTTGTTCTTCTCTATTACTTCTAAATAGTGACATTTCATTAATATTTTTGCCAATTACGTCTGAATACTCGTTATAAGCATACCTATTTGTTGTCGTGTATCTTTTGGAGAGCTTAGGGAGATGAAGTGGGACGTCACGTTTTCTGTATAATTCTTTGTCTATTTCCTCACTTACGTTGTTTCCTACAGTATCTAATATTAACTTCTGACTGTTTATAATTGTTTGAAGTAGGTCGTACGTTGTTTTGTATGGTTTTGTTTTTAATTTCTTCATTATGTACTGATAATTAACTTTATTGATTCGCTGTTCATGTTCCTTTATTGCACAATAATTGTTTTTTAATAAGTGTGGGTTTTTCTTTCTTTCGTAATAATTTACATTGGGTTTTATTCTTTTGATATTATTATTACGTAAAAATTCTTCTGCTTCTTGGGCTACGATTTTGCTCCTTTTATAGACAGAATCAGTATTTTTCAAATAATGTAAATTGGGTTTGATGTTTTTTATTTTATGTTTGATTTCTAACTGTCTTTGTTTTATAATATTACGTTTTATCTTTGGTGACGTAATATTCTGTTCCATTTGTAGTACCGGTGAAGCGAGGTCTTTATTTTTTTTGTTTAGTTTTGGAATCTCTTTGATTGCATATTTCTTTTGTTTAGGGATCTTTCTTCGTTTGCGACAATGGTTAGGGATTTCGCGTACTTTGTGTACTTTTGCCTTATCTATGTTATCAGTGTTCTCTTGTACCTGTTGTATAGCGTTTTCTTGCACATTGTGGTTCGAAATCGGAAGTGCATTACTCACTGATGGACTTTTGTCATCAACATTTTTGTTTGTCTCTTTTTGGAATAACAATCTTTGGACATTAACGCTTTCTTTCATCTTCTTTTTATTTTTTCTTTTAACTAGCTTCCCTACGAATGATTGAATGGTTAATAGGAATTCAGTAGGGTGACGTCATAATTTTAATATAGCGTGTTGTTTAATTACTCCAACTATACATTCTATGATATTGATCTAAATGTTTATCGTAATTTATAACGATACACATCGCTAAGATTAATATCAAATAATAGGTGCCTACATACGTAATAACACATACCTTTTACACCGTTCTGTAATTGTGAAACTCCCAACTTCTTTGAGTTACTTCCTAATATTTTATCTATAATTTTCTTAACCTGATCTCGAGTATCATTGCTTTCTTTATCATTTCTTCTATCCGTATTCGAAACCGTCTTTTCAACATTTTTGATTTCTTTTAATTTAACGTCACCAATGAAGAATTTCACTAACTTTTCTAACATCTTATTCATTTGATGCCAATTTTTGAATTCTATGATTGATTGTTTTGTTGTGTAGTTAATATCATAATCAATGTATGGGCAAGTGATGAATATAATATAGAAAGGAATATTTTGATTGAATAGTTCATTTTCATCAATATGTCTCTGTAATATGTAATAATTAAAGTCAGTAGTAATTAAAGATTTTTGCTTTTGACGACAAACAATTACCTAATCATTAATTTTACCTTTGATTTTATTCTCGTCTGGTCTCTAATATTTAGGCATTTCTTAAAATACTCGTTTATAATCTTATGCAGCTTGCTACTGTTATGTATAAACTTCCTATTGACATAGATCCAGTGTAAGTCAAGTTCTTTATCAACTTTTCCTATGAAACCTTTAACTTTATACTCATTCTTCTCCACCTGAAGTTCTTGCACATCTTTCTTATCGATATTAAATAAATTAGATAATGTTTGATAAATATCCCTTTTCTTATGAATTTTGAAGACAATTTCATTTTGAGAATCATCTCTTAAACTTAGTGATATGTGGTTGTGGACTAGTGATAGTTGCTCAAGGAACATTTTGATGTTCTGCAGCTCATTCATTGGATCTATTCCTCTTTTTTGTATGTTTAGATTGTAAAGAAATCCTTTGATGTCTACCTGTAAATGAAAAACACGTTAGGTAATACTAATCAATATCTAAAATGTATATTGGACACATACTAAAAGCCATATGATTACTTTTGGCTTTAGATGTCTAAATGGTTGTCTATAATCCAAACAAGTTACACAGTACTAACAGTAGTTCCTTTTGTAGGTCTCGTTGTCATTTTTGTAAACTTCTTCTCTTTTCCATTTAAAAATATCTTGGTCCACGTATCTTCTGAACTCTCATGCCTTGACGTCACTTTAACCATTTGTGACACTGCAATGATATTCGCTAGGAACTCCCCACGATATCCATAGTTCTTCGGAGCCGCCTTCAAAGTTGCCACATCCATAACTTTGCTTGTCATATATCGTTGACCGATTAAATGGAAATCGGTTTTTGCGATTCCGTGTCCATTATCTATCACTTGTATTGTACTTTCTTGAATGTGTATTCTTATCGCAATCGATGTTGATCCTGCGTCTAGTGAATTGTAAATCTGAAATCAAGATCGTTTATTATTTTATCGTCAAGGCACGGCGTAATTGCGGTGGCAGTGTTTGCTTTATCGGTATTTGTAGTGGCATGTTTACTCTGTGTGATTACAGGCAATAAAATTACTTGTAGGTGGACGTGAAACTAATCAACTACAATGATGTTCAAAGCTTAGGTATACGTGTCATTACAATATTTTAATGTATATTAGATTACTTAGAAAGCTATTGAAAAAACATTGATATCTATTTTTCTGTTTTGTATTGAAATTACTAGATTAATTTTCCTTCAAATTAGTAGATGGCGTCTCAGCTTTGTTTTTACGAAGTGAATGGATTTTATACAATTTTATGACGAAAACAAAATTGGAAATAAACAAATGTTTATCGTCCACATAAGAACAGCCGTAAACTTAAATTTTATGGCACGGAATGTTAAAATCGTTATAATCGTAATAAGTAATGACAACAAATGAATACAGAAATATATTGAATAACTCACTAATTCTTCCATAGCTCTCTTGAAGCTATTAATTTGAGCCGATGCACATAATAAAGACTGAACTTCGTTAGGTAACTTTTTCAACGCCATTTCGATATTTTAAATAATAACTAAAAACATAATTAAAAGCTAACAGCCCAGTTTAGATTAATTTAATTTGACACCTGTCATTATAAAATTAAAACAATTGATTTATTGCAAATCCAGCTACAATTTATTTTACATAAATGCAACCTCTTTTATGTCACATCTACGAAGAGATGAAAATAAATAGCACCAAGTAGTTTTTATTTTGCTATCGAGTATAGAAAGATACATAGTTTCAGTTTTATTCAAGTTTTAGTGGGTAAAAAGGTTTGACTGGTAGAGAATGCCATATGGCATCAATTTCGCCTAATGTACTAATATTTAATTGTATTGTGTACATTAAAGATTAAATGTAAATAAAAAATGCTGACAGTAAAATAATCATACTCGATATAAAATTGATGAATTGGTAAAAACACGCTACAACAACTTAACATTGACCCAGTGCTATTACTTATACTTTATTATTGTTTTCGATGGCCAACGTCTATAGAGGTATATAATCTAAAGCCCATTTTAATGAATGGGAATCGATTGGTATTTAACCCTGAACTCTATTTGAAATATGTATAGGGTTTGAAGTATGAAGTACCGAACGTGTGGTAGTCGTAGTACAGACCCCTCACATGACTGACCGCGTCACGAAATTAATGAGAAACGATAAAACTATACTAATACTAACAATGTTTAAAATACAGTATGATAAAGTTTTTGATTAATTAGGTACAGAATAATATATTGGTAAAAAAGTCGGTCGCAACAAAGGTAATAAAAGATTCGATTAAATCTAAATTATAATCAACATCATGCTGTACTGATGTTTATCGGAGTTTGTCGTTTGTGGAACGATGAGTGTTGTTGAAAAGGAGATATTGTTGTTTTGGGAATACGTCAAACGGTAAGTCAAACTCTTTTCTATCATGCTTTGGCACACGTGATTTATTGTAGAACCTTCATAGACAAGCACTTTGTACTGCCACAGATTAAACACTGTTTATACCTAAAGTAAACAGAACTGAGCAATACTAATATTGCAACCTCATTGGTAGTCGGAAAAAAAATGTTTCATCTTTTTAATTATTGCCATTACACGACTCATTAGTTCTTAAAAATCTAGTAATTAAGATAGTAAGTTGTGTTACTCAATGGTTTCTAGAAAAATGCATTTTCTCCGAATTGGTGATAAGTAGAGATACTGTTGCATGAGACAGATCACTCAGCAATGACTAACGATGACTAATACTATACTTTACCTGCTCTAAAAAAAAATATTTTTCAATATTGTATTTCTTTCTTTCTATTAATAAAATACAAAATTTTTAAATGGAAAAGAGAAGATAAAAAAGATCATTCACTTTTGATCGTAATAAATATGAAAGATATTAATTTTATTGTCGCCCTTGTAATTCTATTACATGTATTAGGTTGATGTCATGTTATGCTATAATCAGCTGTCTAGTGACAGTCCACTGCTGTACTATAAGCCTTCCTGCACAAGAGGGGTTGGGATGCACAGTTTATTAAAGAGCGATGCTGCCCAGCTATGCCAAATGCAACTTTAACTACACATACCAAAATATATTTTACCTTACTGTTACTACACGGTAATGTATATCTATGTATAACAAAATATAAATGCATCATCATTCAACTGAAAATGGAATGACGTTGCTATAATCCAACCTTTCAGTAAGCAGAACTCGTTCAAAACTAACTTTACATAAGACAACAATAATGATTCTGTAACACGATATATTATGATCTACATGGTTATATCACCATTAGTGAGGTCAGGAATCGATAAAGAGAAAATTGGGTCACTAATGACATACAATTGCTACAAAGTGGGCCTTTGATAGTAATATTCAGTAGTTCTGTGGCTTAGTGCATTACTTATTCATGAACAAAGTACTGGCCAGTTACTGCCAGTCAACTCGATGTATTTTTCAAAAGGAATAAAATCGATTGTGTTGAATGGATGGTTGTTTGTTAGTATCGAGAACTGTTTGTGTATAATTCAAAGAGAGGGTAATGGCTGTTGATTGCAATTTCAATACTCTGGTGTTTTTCGGCCACTGACTAGGGACCTCCTTTACTTTATAGAGTTTGCTATAAGCTCAAGCAGGTTAGAGATTGGAGTTTAAAAGGTTCAGGTTCAGTTCGGTTTTGTGGGGCTTAGTATATTGTAATGTAATTATATGGAAATTGAATAAATAAATAAATAAAATAAATAAATCAGAGCAGAGCACTGTTGCCCGGTATCTGTTAAATGTATGTCCCTATAAAAAGTCCTTTACAGTCCCTCCTGTATGCTCCTTTGATCTTTAATTCATATGACATTTCGACACCAGCAATTTATACTACGCTAACTCAAAAAAGCGTACTTTACAGTAGAGGCGTTTAAAGGGAAAAACGTGATAACTTTTACATTAATTAAGATACTTTTTTGAAATTTGGTATGCTTAATATTTAATTTATTCATTGTAATATCTCATATTTATATTTCCTTATTTATTTCTATTTTTTGATTTAGCGCAAGTTAGCCGTATATAAACGTAATTCATCAAAAAAATGTTACATCTTATACACTTCTAACTTATGTTAGCGTAGTGTAGTACGGGAGGTCGTAGTGGATGATCAATCATCTGATGCATATTTCAATATTTTTATAAAGAACATGTACTTACTTACAAAAAGAAAAGTCAACGTACCATTAATAAACTAATTAATACGTTAACACATAAGTATTTTCTATTTAAAAGTCGCTAAGTAGTTAATTTTACAAACGAACAAATATACACACGAACGCACTAAACTACGCTAACTATGAGTTAGCGCAGTGTTGCACGGATTTTGACCAAAGTGATCCCCGCGCACACTCCGCTAATAATAAATAGTTGGCGTAATATAAATCGAGTGTTTTCCAAAGGTACCTTTACTTAGCGTTTTATAAGATTTGTAACTTTCTTATTTTTGTATATTTTTTCTCAATTTTTTTATGACGTATGTAAAAACATATTTTAAGCAATTTGGCATAAAAAAACGTTTTTACCAAATTACGAGTTAGCGTAGTATAAATTGCTGGTGTCGATTTGCGGTAGTAGTAACTCTGAAGGTGGTGATTAATCTATCCTATAATATTTCTTGTCTATATGAACTTAGTATACAAGCTTTGTATCTTAGTCCTAGCATTATGATAATTAATATGCTTTATAAATAAATAAACCTGAATAATTAGTTTAATATCACGATAACAAGCAATCAATAGATGATCGATCGGAAATGTATTACTTAGAACACATGATAACGGATAAGATTCAAATAAGCATAGGTTAGATATAAATATAATTTGACTGCGGTATACGAGATTTTTGTTAATAGGGACAAAATCTCGAGAGAAGATCATACGGTTTACTACAATATTTTTCATACTAATAAATAAACAATAATGTTCCTTGATGTACAATACTCATCTCGTAGGACAAACTTTCACCTAGTATACAAGTAATGACGACAATCAGACACATTTTGACTAAACTCTATAGTTGCACGTAACATTTACTGTTTCTTTCGGCGCCACTAAATATAACAAAAGCTCGTAAAGGAACATTGCTAAAAAAGTAGACTAGTTGCATTTAATGGTGGAGTTTCGGGTAAACATTCCAATGGCTTGACAAATCCTTATCTTTTGATGGGACCCTGCCATTATTGCAAAACAATATGGAGATAAGGGCACTTACCGTAACGGGCAACTGGGCACCGGGAAGTCATATAAATAGAACGAATTAGGAAGGAGAAAGCATCAGTGTCTTCAAGGATTTCGTTGGGATAGGACCAAGAACCAACTATCAATCAAGGTAAGTTACTGTATGAACCAAAATATTTCTTCCAACGTTGAAGTAACTACTTTATCATGTACACTACTTTCGAGATTTGAAATCCTAGTATATTCTTCTATAACAAATGGTCTTTTACCAATAACTTACTTACGCAAATATTGATTAAACACTTTACTGAAATGCCCATTGCTAAATAAAACTTCATTCTACTTTCAGATGATCAAAACACTAGCAGTACTATTGGCTATCGCAGCAACTGCTTTCTCAGCCGAAATATCTTCTTCATACGCTGCGCTAGATAAAAATGCAGCTTTGAAACCAGAACTAGTACCTGCACCTTTGGAAAGTCATGTGGTACAAGATATACCACATGAGGCAGCACACCCAGTGTACCGACCAGAAGAAATGAACCAGGGTAGAGCAAGAATCGAACCTGTGAAAGCTTTTGGGCCAGTGATTAAACATGATTCTATGTTAGCTGACCAACCTGAGATGCCTACGGAAGTTAATAGGATTGTGAGTATATTTTTTAGATTTAACCAAGCCTAGGTCAGTCTTGAGATTTTTGTGGCGTGAAGCCTGGTTTTTTTCCAGGAATTAAAGCCGTCCACTAGTTTTTAAGTTAAATAGTATCAAACATTCATTAATTCTTACATTACACTCAGAGTATGAGGACATTTTTCATAGTTGGTGTTCATGTTGATAAATACATTTCCATAACTACAATAAAATCTAGTGTATCTTATCCTACTATCGACTATAGAAAGGTAAATCAAAGTAATTTTCTATATTTCCAGGACGATTTGGGCATCTTAGCAAATGGGTATGTTCCTGGTACCGCTGATGTGGCTTACCCTGACGTTCCGTATGCTCCTGGCTATTACTACGACTCAGGATACGGTGCTTCCAACAAGTAAGCATTATCTTTCATTTATTTTGATATCACCTCTTTTTGTTCTTATTCCAAAACCTTAAAAGTCGCTGTCATATCTTTTTTTCTTTGTTATTCCACCATTGTAATTTTAGCGTTTTAAGGTTAGCTTCCTCAGGCCCGCATCGTGAGTATCGTACGCATTCCGTTTGACTTCATCAGCACGCATTGCAATTAGGCATTGCTGATGATGCGGTCCGTACGATACGGATCAGTGGACGCCGTTGTATGAGTTTCTATACAAGACAAACTAAAATCCGTTGCGTACGATGCGGGCTTGTGGACGCGTACCTATAATCTTCTTTTTGTTCTATATCATTTTTCATACTATCTGCTACTAGTATCGAAGATACTATTGCTGTAATTGTAGCATTCTAGAAGCTACATACATTCTCGTACATACATTGACTCATACTCTTTATTATCTTTTACTTTTGACTGTACAATAGAATCAGCAGTCATGAATTCCACACTCTCACACACACTTCCACAATTGAAACAATATTCGTACTATTACATTTTTATTTTATTACTTGTCATTTTGTTGTTATTGATCATTATAAAGTAAGTTAATTTCATAAAGAAACTGTTTAGAAGTCATATCATATTTTACTGAGAGTCTGTTATAAAAGAAAAGTGTTCCTCAAATTAGATATTATGAGTAGTTTTATGTGCTGTTATTTATACCTTTATTTTATGTTGATTTCAGTTACGACATGTACAGCTCAAACAACTACTTGATGGAGCCCGATACATCAGCGTTCAGTTTGCTGTGGAGCCAAATGCCTCATGCCAGAGTAAGTGTTGCAAACATTTCAATATTAAACTATCTTTGAATGGCAATTATTATGAGCAGACGGCTCACCTGATGGTAAGCAATCGACGCTACCCACACTTGAGGCATTACAAGCACGTTGCCGTCCTTTTGGGGGTTGGGAATTTGAGGATTGTTAGGAATTTTGAATTTGATTGTAACAGAACGCAAGTGTTGTTTCACGTCGGTTTTCTGTGAGGTCGTGGTATCACTCCGAGCCGGCCCATTTGTAAAGCATAGCTCTCCCACACTTAACTGTTACGCCACGATATGAAAGAGGCAAGCGACAGGTGTCGGTTTAATTTTTCTGTCGGAAGTATTCTGATTTCATTTAGTAATGCATAATTTGTGCGTAAAATATCGTTATAATAACAAAAGTATTTCTAGAAATAATTTCTCTAATTAATTATTTTCGTTTCTTTTCAGACAATGGTCAGTTTCGTCGGTCGTACCATCACCTGGATTTTGAACAGCATCATTGTTTTGGTCCTTGGTTCTCTCTTGACCGTTGGAGTTTGCACCTACACGAACTTATGCACGATTGCCTTCCACGGAGTTGGTCCCATCCATGAAGAAATGAGGGCTCTCATGTCCCCCGAAAGATTGGAAAAGATTAGCAACGCTGCAGACTTTGTTAAGACTGCCATTGATAAATACCAAAAGATACAAAAAGTAACAGATACCGTTCACAGAGGTGATGGTTTGAAAAAACGCCGTTCCATTTTTAAGTAATATATTTTTAAAACGAATATTTTATAAATAATATATGTTTTTACTTTTAAAATTTGTGCCAAATATTATATTGATTTCGAATTAAGTATTGAAACGAAGTGTTTTTATTTTAAATTCATTGGTTATAATATTCCCTGGAAACTCAAGCACAGTGCAAACGCTGCGTAAAAATAATTATAATAATTTAACTTTGTGAAATAATAAATAATACCTTTACTATTTACTTAATACTAGCTGTAACTTAATTATTAAACTTTGGCTGCCAACAAAAATCTGTTGAAGGCGAATCCTCCGCTAATTTTGATAAACGAAGAAAAAAACATTATTTAATAAGAAAAAAATATTTTAGTACTATGTTAATCATGTGAACTAATTTTCGTAGCAACGACGCGTAGCAAGTGCGTAGCAACTCGATCAAGCAGCACTATCGTAGGCGTGGGAAGTCTACAACGTGTTACATTTCGGTATTCATGTTGTACAAACTGTTAATAATTATTTTTCTTGCTATGTAGCTCTACCATAGAGCTGAATACATTTGCCACTATCACTCTCTACATATAATTAATCTATCACTGACGAAGGGACAACTAAGGTACTGTACATTTGACAGAGACTGGGCAACAACACTCAGTGTCCTTAGTACGAGTTTGCTTTATGTTGAACGAAAACGAAACAAGAACGCGTTCTGATTGACCGACACGAACGAACCATTCAATCAGAGCGCTGAACCATAGAATACTAACTGCACGCGCTCTCATTTCGGTCTCGTTAAGAGTAAAACAAACTTGTAATAAGCCTTCTCATAAACCTGAACCAACTTGCTTGCCAAGTATAAGAATAACAGCAAATTCTTCTTAGGTAGACGAGATCCACGGTCCAGCAGATGACTGTTGAATGTTGATGTGCTTTTATAATATCGTCATGTTTATTAATGTGAATATTGTTAGGAAGATTTCCAACATATTAGATGATAATCCAATTTTCTACTATTTCTCACATTTGCAATAATAATATCTTAGACGTTAATCCATTTTATGTGACGCACATCCGCATATAATACACAGGTTTGTCTTAATTTACTAGTACATTATATCTACCTAACCATTATGTATTAAATAGCATCAATTTGTATACCTTACATTGAAATAAGTAGGTAGCTAGTAAGGTACTGTAATTGTAGTAGGTAATTTATACTTAAGTGGATGATAGTTTTGTTAATACCATGACTTAAAGTATCCATAAAATATTCTCTAATTGCCTAAATTGGAAAATTTTTTTAATGTAAGGTGGTTGTTAAAACTAAATTGTAAAGGAAAAATATATACTTATTCTAAAGTTTTATATTATCAAGGGAAAATTATATTATTACCCTAATTTTGATTATTGATATATCTATATCCTGAATTCGTGATGAATAACTATGATTTATTTCTGCATTGAAAGCGCGTTCAGTTCGTTCGCGGCAAATTGATTGGTTGGTTTATTAGCACCAGTCATTCAGAGATTAATAGCCCAGAATCAGGAAGTTTGGCGGTGTTTCACCCCCGTGGCTCGGGAAGCACCATAAAGCTGTTGGTCCTGCGCCTGACTTCTCTCTGGTGGTGTCGGTCTGCCGTCCCATCGGGTTTAGAGAGTGAAGGAACAGAGAGTGCACCTGTGTTTGTGCACACACTTGTGCACTATAATATCTCCTGCGTAGTGGGCTAGTCTAGTTAGACAGACTGACCACCGTAATCGAAATCGGAGATTTATGGACCACCATTAACTTAGAAGGTTAGCCGCTAAGTACATAAAAAAATATAAATCTTTTTTTATACTATCAGTTATTAGGTTATATCATAACAGATCTCGTTTACCTAAACATTTACTGGAACAAAATTATTAATGTGAGTAAATACAATTTTACACAAGTAGACATGGTGTAATCCAAGCATAAAGCTAATCATACTAATGACCACGTATTACCATCAACGGAGACATGATGTCTGTGTAGTTTTCTATACTTACGACGTAAAATTACAAGGTGAATTACGAGGTTTTAATAAATGTCCACTACACTTGTAATTTACTTTACTTACTTACTTATACTCTATCACACCAATAGCCTATAAGTGGCCACTACTATCCAAATACATCTTCTTACACAGGGAAGGTTTGAGCATTAATCACCACGAGTATTGGCGATTTCAAACTTATAATTAGAGATAATAAGCCCAGGTTTCCTCACCATGTTTTCCTTCACCGTTTGTCAATAATGTAATTGATAACTTGAACTATAGAATTGTATAATCATAGATTGCTAAATAGTTAAATTGGTATGACTAATTTTATCTTATACTTTTTCATTATATAAAACTGAAGAGTTGTTTTTATTGTTTGTTTGTTTGAACAAGATAATCTCCGGAACTAACGGTCTGATTGGAATCATTATTTTTGTTTTGAATATTCCATTTATTGACGAAGGCTATAAAACATCACGCTATTGATCGCAATAGGAGCTCTCATCAGAGTGGGTGAAACCACGCGGAAGTAGCCTGTAATTGGTAAATGTTTTATTTTGTTAATGTTAACAAAATAAAATCCTATAGACGTACCCTAAAACTATATCTATTGTAAGTTCCCAAAAATTACAGTAAGCAAATAACAGAAGGCTTAGTATGAGTTTGTTTTACGTATAACGAGATCGAAACGAGAGCACGGTCGGCGCTCTGATTGGTTGGATTATTCGAGCCGACCAATCAGAACGCCGAATGTTCGTTAAATATAAAGCAAACACATACTAAGAGTACAGATGTACTTATTGGATCTCGTAATTCTTTAAGCAGTTAGCTTAGTAATTAGTTCTAAGGGTTAGTTTAACTTGTACTCACTTACCTAATAAAACACAATAGAATGAATCTTCTTCAAACATCTCATTACCTACTTGGTGTCCAATTAGTGGAAATTGCTCTGTAATCAAGTAAGTTTTACGCAAGTTAATCATGTAATCATGAGTTACGAGTAGTTGTCTTTTACATAATTATCATATGAACCTATGATAACGAGAACCAAGATTTATTTGCCGATAACTTTGAGCAAACTTAGTAGCTATGATGTAATGATATTAAAATATCTAGGTACATAAATTCATACATAAAGTTAATAACCCGGGAAAGTTAAGCTTAATCAAAGAACGCTCGATATGTGTTTTTTTAAATAAATGTAGCTCCACACTATGATTTACTCTTGTGTCGTAAGTGCATTACAAACATGCAAGTTTAAATACACATGACAACCAAACCCGAAACAACAATTTGTAGATCAAAGAGTTGTGCCTCTGCATGTTGCATGGCAGCCGGTTGCCCAACCACCGTGCCCAATAAATTGTCAGTCAATACGTGTAGTCCTTTATTCAGTTCTTAAAATCACAGGAGCTTTGAGGTCTCCACACATCAAATAAGGCCTAGAATGAAGTTCAAATCAAACCGTAACATATTGCTTTTGATAACATCGCCGTCCATAACTCTATAGATTTTAACACTTTAATAAATATGTACGTCTGTCTGAAATAAATACAGTAGAAGTTCCATAATAATTTATTCAACGCCTTAGTGAAGGGTCCTTGAAGTGTTGTTTGAAGGACAGTCGCCTATATAATCAAAAGTTCTTTCTGATAATTTATTCATCACTAAAAGATGACTAGGTGACTTGGTGCGACACCTGCATTGTCACACGGGTTTCTAGTGAAACGAACTGAAGTATATTGTATTTGTGAGTAAGGACGGTCTGTCTATCTAATAAATTATTTTAAACCTTATTTTGAAGTCTGTAGATTCTAGACTGATACTCCGGCGTGTAATACTGTCACGTTGTTCGTAAGTAAATATTTGATTACGTTTATGTTTGGATTCACAGGACTTTAGTCGCTAGTGCTGCCACCCTGATAAATTTAAAGGTACTAGGTGGAAGTAATAATAATATTTGTCGTTTTTTGGCATACATATTAGCCATTATACGTATTATGCGTATCGTATTTTTATAAGATTACAGCAGTATTAGTTCGTTATTTATTTTTATGAATGAACGCGAAAATATTATCTTTAATAGTACTAACCCTATATTTACGGAAAGCTATGATTCAAAATAATGCATCGTCATTATGAAGTCGGTTAGCAACCATGATGGAATTTAATTAGTTCCATCGTCATGAAGACTCATCACTTTTCAGTAATTCAAAGTTCAAAAGTAAATAATATTCTGGTAAATACAAATACGTTAACTAAAAAACAATTAAGTAATTTTAGTAAAAGTTCTTGGAACGTCTGCTATGGTTTCAGGCCACATAAGTGTAATTAAATATAATTTAAGTAGAAAATGCACGTAATTTTACGAAGCTTGCACAATATTTATTAATAATACGACTGACATCATATTTCTGTCATATTTTTTTCCAGTAAAGTATTTTTTATAATAGCAAAAAGCTTTAAACAACAGAGAGGAGTAGAAGGAGGGTAGAGAGGTATTTGTCCTGCAGTGGGACGATCATGACCGAAATCTAATCTAAGCTAATCTTTATAAATAGGGTTAAACCCTTATTTTAAAGAAAGAAAATAAAGTTCTTCTAAGATTTCACCTTGAGATTAACTAATGTGCTAGAAAATACACTAAATAAACCATTGTACCTGTATTATTACATTTTCTAACACAAAAGTTAACCTTGATATGCTTTTATTGCTTGCGTGACTCCTGGACTAAGTGTTCAACAATTGTGGTAGCGAAATAAAAATGTATCGCCTTTAACACTATGTAAAACTACAGTGATTACAAAAATCACGCAATTTGTATCAAGTCTATAGTTTAATTTACATAATAATATACATAAGTACAATATTATGTTAATCACCCTTCCACAGTACCTAGTGGTTACAAAGAGAATGACAGGAGAACGATTGTTGGTTGAAAATTATGGGACAGAATAAGTGTTGAATTTAAACATAGAAAGGTAGTAAAAGAATCAAAGAGAAATAAAGCTAAGGATACAGTGGAGGATGTGACACATGTCGCTAGCAATGTTAGGTGAAGTAGCGCGACTTTGAGTGACTCTTACCGGACAGTCAAACAACATCATCGTCGCAGTGAACATTAGTCGACATTATATGTTAAGCGAAATCGACCGATATCGCTTGACATGTCGCCAATACATGGCATGGGGCGTGTGCCCCTTAGTGGGATGACTTCTGTAAGGAGAGAACAGATAGAGAAGATGTACTTAATTATTAGCAGATTATCTTGTATATGCTCCTATATGTGTAGGTATATCATGTATCATATATCATATAGGAGTCATATACATAGGTATATAATGAATATTTTTTGTTAAGTCATTTGTAGACAATTTTGACCTTGATATTCTGAAAGCAAGATACTCATTAGAAACATATGTTTATGTTTATTAACCTCGTTGACATTATACGAGTCATAGTTTTTAATAACAGTTCATTAAGTTAATATATACTCGACTAATATATAAACAGTGAATCATTTAATTGAAATGATATGGATAGAATCACTTTTTCTTGGAAATTACCTTCTTACTTTTAGGTGTGACTTGAAAGACGATGTAGTGACAAGTATTGAAAAGGGAATGTTACGAATTACGATGGCTTAGACATGTAGAAAGGATGGATGAAAGCAGATATACGAAAGAAATATAGGTACAAGGCGGATATTAATGAAGCCGTCGATAGAGGGCACCCTAAACGGACATATAGAGACTGCATTGGTAATATATTAAAGAAGAGCCAAATTAAAAGTACCCTTAACTGACGAGAGAAAGAGGTATCTAAGATTCGTAGCAATTGGCGTTCCATTGTTCTGTTTACCCCCATGGGAGACAGGCGTGACGTTATGTATGTTATATTTATTTTAGGTGGGTACTTATGTATGTAAAAGTTTTATACATATATGTTTTTCTAATGTATTTCAATATTTATTTTATTTGACTGCAGCCCACAATACCGCGAAAGAGTATAGAAGCGATCATTCGAGTATTGCGAGTTCGAGTTCTAATTATTTATATATGTATTAAAAGTTTATGTAATTATGGAATGTCCTATTAGTCATTGGGAATATCAAAGTGATAATATTACTTAAATTCCTTAATACTATTTTAATGGAAGAGACACTTCATTGTTACAATAGGTACTTATACTTTATAAAACGAATTATCCTACTTGAAATATGGAAAACTAATGTAAATAACAGCTGTGATAATAGAAAATATTTATGAGAGTTTGTAGTACAATATATTTCTTTCCTTATTATGAAATGACTAAGCCGATTGGCAACGGTAGGTTAGTATACATTTGTTACAATCGATAGCTTGCTCGATTACACATTACTCATAAATTAACATTGACAATGCATCAACAACATTAACCATTAGTAAGTCTATTTTTACAAATAAAACAGAATTAATAAATATCCTATATATCCTTCAGCTAACAAACATCAAGATAAAACTAAAAGCAAAACATTACTAACAATAGAATAAAGAAAGAAATAAAAAAGTCCTTTTCCCGACAAAGATCTTATTTTGTAGTATAAAAGTGACAAACAAACATCCGGTCAAAGAAACATAATGTACGGTCGATGTGTCATTGCCTTATCTCGTACTTATTTATATATCAGTACTTATGTTTTGACGGCAGAAATATCTTTCACCCACAACGCCAGCTGCAGTTTCATTTTTACTTTATTTGGAAACAGACTTATCAGCGAGAGTGCCAGTATATTTAATTACAGAGATTTAACTTATCAGTACATTTTTATCTTTACTGGAGTGAGCATCATAGTTAGTATCGTCACTCGTTCGCGTGAACCGGTGGGTCTCAGACACAAAATGGGCAACTCGAAAAGTAAGAAAGTTAAAATTAGCGATGAACAAAGTCAGAGTGCTACTTCGACTAAGGAGGAGAGTCGGGAGAGGATTAACTCCTTGAAAACTGACGTCACTGATGGGGATGTGAAAAGAACAAATGAAGAATTGGATGGAGAGAATAGAGACAAGGACAATGCAAGCAGTGCATCAACAGTGGAAGTGCTTGACGACAAGTGAAAGTAAAAGACTTTAAAATTAAATAATGCCAAGTTAAGTACGATGGTGTGCCAAATAAAACAGTATATTTCTAATATGTTGTTCGTGTAAAGTTTGTGTTTTATTTTGACGCCGATATTCTAGTGACAATAAGGTTTTTAAATTATTTATCCATGGCTTAAAGTATTGTGTTTGGCAGATTATAATAATTATCGATATTTTTATCTTAGGCATTTCCGAAAACAATATCAAAATTAGGTAATACTGATTGTTATTTTTTTTAGGATTTTGCTTTTAAAATGAATAAATGCCTCTTTGTATATTTTTAGAGATATCATATTCTGTTGTTTTATTTTCAACAAAGATATTATTTTGCATAACAATAATTTGTAAGAGTATTTTTGTAAAACGATGAATATTGTTTCAGAGTAAGCTATACATACATACCTACATAGCAACTGACATTTCACATGAAATGCACCTCACAATTGCACAAACAAAATGAAACAGTTGTGTTTATTTTTGCAAAATAAAAATATAGGTATGAGCACCTCACTTATCTATACTTGAATGTCATTTAGAGTTCACATTAAGATTGATACCTAGGTGTAAGTCTGTTGTCTCCCTCCCACTTTTACTTTGATTACATTGTCCCTTTTGTTACAAATCACGCTTGTATCACGCAAAGGACAAGGGTATAAAGTATTGACCTTTTGCCTCAATATATGTATACTATGCCCGTATATGTATGTAGATGCATTTCTTTTGCATGAAATGATTTCATAAGAAGATTATGTATGTATAGTAATTTTGTATTGCTATTTGATTTTCTAATGAGCCTTTAAATATCGAAAAATGGAGAATTGGTATAAGTTAACATACCTATATTTATCAAATTTCATGCACTGAAACAAGTACTTATTTAATACCTTCGGTATTCCTACTGTTTTTTATATAATACTAGCTGACCCAGCGAACTTCGTACCGCTTTGGCGTAGCAATGATGCTCTACTTTATTTTGTATAGCTGAGTTATGTATGAGTCCCTATTCAATTTTAATTGGAATCTATAAATATCCTCCATATAAAAATGAATCCATAATTTCCTGATTAGTGGAGCGCCTGGGGGTTTTCACCTCGGATTAGAGTTACAGTGAATGAATTAATATGATCGATGTGGGATATTGTTTTTTAAACTATAAATTGCAATGTTTACCCAAAATTTTTTTGTGCACTCCATTTTTTTATTGTTTAAACAAATTATTATAAAAAATTAATGTTTGACCATATATTTTCACTTTAAACAGTATTTTTTTTTATTTATATGTTAAATCTTACCTGAGTAGACATATAGGAACATTTTTCAAAGATACCTGTGTATAAAAATAGCAGTATCTCGAACAGGTAGAAAAACGTGGAGGGGAGAGCGGAGCGACAGCTGCTATGTACAATGGAACTTCTTGGCCAGTTTAATTATAAATGAAACGCACTTTATTGTGTACATTGAAAAAAATACGGTAATTAATTATGACTAATGAAAAGAAAAAAAAATTTTTGTACAAAATCTGTTTATTTAAATATATAACATGGTTGTCTACATCAAATATTTTCTTCTACTTCATCTATCTGTATAATAGGTGAAGTATTGGAACAACTATTTCCGCTGCACTGTAAACATGATACACTGCAGTATAAACTACACTCGCGAGCAACCAAATCGACTCAACCTACATGTGCGCATTCGAAGATGTTTTCTTAAAAATATACTGAATTGCTTTTAAAAACCGATATACCATTAGAAAGCTTACAACTTCAGCTTTATATTGGTACCATTATTATAAAAATTGTATCAGTACTTTTTAAAATATTTAACTTAATTCAGCGGACTAGAGTATTTGCTCACTACGACTCCAACAAGTTATAACACAAACTACCCCTATAAAACCGATCCAATCGAGGTGTTCTCGGGCAAATTGAAAGCGCGCTTGCTGATGGCGGGTCGTCAATTTCGGGCCTGTGGTAGGCCGTTTAGGGGTGAGGTTGGCTTCCTTCAACCATCTCCGTACTGTCCACTCGCTGACAGCCACTCTTCGAACTCTTCTGAGTTTCTGTTGAACATCGACACCGGTTAAGTGACGATTTCGTAGTGAAGTTGAAATAATAAAACGGTCGTCTCTCTCCGAGGTGGACCGGTGGCGGCTTATTCTTGGTCTTCGATTGAAGGCACTAGTATCTTGATACTACCTGTACCCTCTTGATACTGCAGATTGGCTCAAACTCAGATGAGCAGCAACTCTTCGCTGACTTAGTCCTTGTTCCAGTAGAGCAACGACTTGAGCGGCTTCTTCTGGTGTCGTATCCAAAATTTTTGGAAATAAAATAAAGCGTTTTTGCGGAGATGTGTACGATCAACTTTCGATAAGCCACAGATAAAGTTAACCTTAATGTGGAGGTTTTATAGGGGTAGTTTGTGTTATAACTTGTTGGAGTCGTAGTGAGCAAATACTCTAGTCCGCTGAATTAAGTTAAATATTTTAAAAAGTACTGATACAATTTTTATAATAATGGTACCAATATAAAGCTGAAGTTGTAAGCTTTCTAATGGTATATCGGTTTTTAAAAGCAATTCAGTATATTTTTAAGAAAACATCTTCGAATGCGCACATGTAGGTTGAGTCGATTTGGTTGCTCGCGAGTGTAGTTTATACTGCAGTGTATCATGTTTACAGTGCAGCGGAAATAGTTGTTCCAATACTTCACCTATTATACAGATAGATGAAGTAGAAGAAAATATTTGATGTAGACAACCATGTTATATATTTAAATAAACAGATTTTGTACAAATATTTTTTTCTTTTCATTAGTCATAATTAATTACCGTATTTTTTTCAATGTACACAATAAAGTGCGTTTCATTTATAATTAAACTGGCCAAGAAGTTCCATTGTACATAGCAGCTGTCGCTCCGCTCTCCTCCACGTTTTTCTACCTGTTCGAGATACTGCTATTTTTATACACAGGTATCTTTGAAAAATGTTCCTATATGTCTACTCAGGTAAGATTTAACATATAAATAAAAAAAAATACTGTTTAAAGTGAAAATATATGGTCAAACATTAATTTTTTATAATAATTTGTTTAAACAATAAAAAAATGGAGTGCACAAAAAAATTTTGGGTAAACATTGCAATTTATAGTTTAAAAAACAATATCCCACATCGATCATATTAATTCATTCACTGTAACTCTAATCCGAGGTTTTACGGTTTTGAATGCTCCAGGCACTCCACTAGATCTCACTTTACCTGAAAAGGACTTTACTAATTTAAAAAAAAAAACAAAATATATTTTCATAATAGTGTTTATTTCATAGGATTCAATCATTTCACTGTCCTGCAGGCGCCTTATCGGCTCTGATGCCAATTTTGTGATTATCTGATGGCATGCGGTCTAATGCATTTGTGAATGTCTAATGCATCGGTCTAATGCAACTAATTCATTGTGTTGAAGGAAAAATGTTTGAAGTTGTTCATCACAATGGATCTCTTTACTGAGTTGTGGTGCGCGCAACGCTGATCGACTTCTCTTGCTGAATTGTCCATAAAATATATTTGCAAAAATGTATAGTCTTCAACAGGCACTGGCAATAAGGAACCTGTTTGATGATATATTTGAATCCCTGAATCTGCAAGAATATAAATATGTATATAAATAGGCAATTGTATAGCAAATTGTACCACCATGTGGCTCGCAAAATACTGCCACAATACTTTACATCATTTCAAATTAAAACTACTTTTAACCTCGACAGTAAACAGCCTTCCACGGGAGCTTTAGGTAGTAGGCTTTACCAAGAACATCTTGCTCATGCCACTATAAAATACAACATGTTATAAATGTTGCTGATTAAGTCTTCGGATTATAGACTATTATTATGTATTTGATTTATTGTTTACAAAATAAACACATCACTGACTCGACATATTTTGCACCAGCTACATGGTTTTAAAACTAAAAAAAAACGTTTGCCATTATACTTACTTGCTAAAAGTAGCCAAAAAATTGTCTCGTATAACTTTTGTTGCCCCAAATGATGTCATTTGAAAGCAATTATTGTACTGCTGGATATGAGTCAAAAAATGAACCAATGAATGTAGTGGCTCTGGTGGCGGTACCAATGGCGTCAATTTGACTTGGCCGCTGGCGCAACATAATCCAGAGGCTTCATTTTTTAATTTCAATCCCAATGTGGACACACAATGTTCATTAGTCCAATAGCAACAATTTGCTCTGAACTGTAATCAATTGCCACATTATAACTGAATGCAGCTTTGTGGGGATTAAACACAACATTTCTATCTTGATATCGATTCAGTTCAAGTTCATTTCGCGCTTCGCGTTGCTCATCAGTTTGATTTGCTCTTGTATTTCTTTGACTTGCCGTATTTCGAGTTCTGCGGCCTAAGCTTGTACGTCTGGTTGGTAGCATTGTTAAAAACGAAATTCCAACTGAAAATAAAAAGCTCTCATACATTTTCTGCATAACCGTGTATACCAAATTGTAGTATTGTGTAGTCACCAAAAGTTACTAAAAATCAATAATGAAGATGTGAACTTACCTTGATTAACAAACACTTATTAGCAAATAAAAATCTTCTTAGTCTTTAAAACTCGAAGAAATATTAAGATAATCTCTCAGAAATATTGAAAAATATACATTTAATTTTGCATATTTTAAAAAACGCGCAATACGAATGTCAATGTCATTCACACCAATAGACTATATTGAAAGAGCATCGTTTGTTCGAAAACGTGAATAGAAACTTTAATTTACACAAAATAAATTTCTGAACACACGCGTAACTGTTGATAATTTGTCATTATTTCTGAACGCACGCATAATTATGCGTGCTATTAATTAATATTTGAGGAATTTCTATTAATGCTTAATGCACTTTTCAACATTTTCAATAGATTAAAAAAATACAGACAATTGTTTATTCACCCTTTTCATAGTTTATGCATAAATGTCAATCATTATTTACAGAATTTGAATTTAGAAACAACAAATATTTGACATGTACAAATGAAAATTTATCGAATCTAGCTTTTGCCCGCGACTTTGTCTGCGTAGTGGTGTTAGTGGTCAAAATGCTGCCGTATGTCATCTAAAATGTGAATTACTTGAGAATATGTTACTGTTAGCATTTTTAAAGATATGTATTCCAAAGAAACCACGACCGCCGATTCATCATTTTATAATCATGATGAAAAGTAGCCAAGGTTATCTATATTATTTTCCTTTAATTTCCTATATATTGCCTATCAATAAAAAAATACATTGTTTCGTTGTTATATTCCAAAAAAAAAAATCATTCGTGCAAGCGTAACCTCAACACAAACAGGATTACTTTCGCATTCATAACATTAGTATGGTAGTAGGGATATTGGCGATTTAAATAAGTATATGTGTATTTAAATAAGAATCGAACGCGAGTGAAGGCACAGGCAACGTATTAACGAAAATGACGAATTTTCAAGCAAACATTAATCTCCTCTATCAAACATACTACGCCTTCTACCCTTTTTATTAAAAAGTAGCCTATGTTCTTTCGCTCCTCATTAAGTGTCTAAATACAAAATTTCACTGTTACAGCTTTAAAAATGACGAATTTCCATATGACCATTTATCCCTTATTTTTACCCATTCTCCGCTATTTTTTTGCAATAAAAAGTATCAAGGTCTATTCTATCTCAGTACTAAATTCCATCAAAATCGGTTCACTGGTTTAGGCTTGAAAGCGTAATTACAGACAGACAGAGTTACTTTCGCATTTATAATATTAGTAGGGATTCTGTGCTCCAAGTCACCAACGCACACTTATTCAATAGCATTTGTTTTTTAGTATCCAATAGCATTTATCCAACAATGAACTTTATCCAATAGCAATAAAGCTCAAATTGACTCTACGTATTAGTTAGAAAACGTTTGTATGGGATAAAGGAAAGGGCAGTTTTTAGGGTTTTTCCGTCAATTATTTGATATTTTCTCACCTTTTAAACCTTCCCTGGACTTCTACAAATAATTCAAGACAAAAATTTGCCAAATCGGTCCAGCCGTTCTCGAGTTTTAGCGAGACAAAGGAATAGCAATTGATTTTTATATATATAGACTAGCTGGGTCGGTAAACTTTGTACCGTATCAAACACTTTGTTCTCTCTCACCTTTTAAACCTTTCCTGGACTGCCACTAATAATTCAAGACCAAATTGATCCAGCCGTTCTCGAGTTTTAACGAGTTTATCGAACAGTAGTGGTTTTATATATAGAGATGTATAAGGTTTGTCTAGTCTAGCAGCTGCGTATTTAAGCTTCTAAACGGATCAAATTCTCTAGCTTACTTTATAAGCAATTTCCCCCAAATAATTTATCCCTAAAACATTAATAACAAACTAAACCTGTTTTATCTTTTATCGTCACAGTATTACGACATAAAATTGATCGATTGATTCATTATTCCATGTTGACCTTTTCTTTTTTCGATTTTCTGATAAATAAAACACGCACCCCGCCCAATCATAATATAGCCACGCATTTAGGTGACTCTAGAGGCCACAATATATTAACTTAGAAGTCAATTCTCATTGTCACACCTATAATTTTGTATGGATACATCAATTACGTGTGTAATTCGTACTATCCTCAAACCCACTCTTCACCTACATCGATAAGTGTATTTCTGTAATTATATAATCGATAGCAAATACTGTTATCATTCTGATTGTAATTCAATTGTCGTTATAGGAAAATGTTTATATAAGTGAATTCAAGTGAAATTGACTTATAAACGTCATAAGTCAAGATAATGGATGCAATTTGGCAGATCTTATCTCCTGATAACAGGTGAGCTCCTCCTCAGCTGAATTATTGAGTTGCAAATAAGTTTAAAGATTGGTAATACTGTGGTCTCTCAAATTTTGAATGTAATAGGGATGATGACGAAGTATGAATGAAAAAATATTGGACACGTACTTTTTTATTTTGTCGTAAGTATAAGAAAACAATACTTAGGTACATAAAATGAATCAAATTTAAGGAGCGGGAGCTAACTACGTCACTTTTGAGTAGGTATAAAACGTACACAAAAGTGACATCACGCGATATTTCAAATCAATATATCATCGAAAGTACTTGTTTCCGTAAGAAAATAAAAAATACGTATCTAAGGTTTTAAAATAATCTACCAGACGGACATTAAAATAAACAATTAGTCATCTACCCTATTGTTTGATCACCACAATAGTCTTCACTTCTGGGTATCTTTGGTATCTATCTACATGCATCTAGGTGCAAGTCGTACTCTTAGGGTGCTTTTCCACCACAGATGTACCATGAAGATGTAATAGCTAAGCTGTGAAACTATGTTAATGTGACCGTTTCCACTGATACCAAGCTAGATAGCTGTGCGGGGAAGATGAGAAGCTCGAGTATGCGAAGTATCGATAGGTCCCTCCTAGTACACATCCATGGCACGCATCTTTCAATATAAAAACATAGCTTAGCTTAATCCATGTCCACCAGTGCTAAGCTATGTGTACCAATGAATATGATTAGCGGATGCCAAACGCATCTACAGCAACGTAGCATAGCACATCTTTGGTAGAAAAGCAGCCTTAAAGAGTGACAGTATCACCTATTATAGGTAAATCCTTTTACATGCCTTCCCTTACAATCGGAAGTAGACCGTGGGAATTATATGAAGGTATCTAGAGATGTCTGTAAACATTTGGCAGTGGGATTTTTCCTTATTACTTATTTATAGTTTAGTAGTCATAAGTCGAGTCAAGAAAGCGAAAGAATTATTGATTCTGTTGATGAAGCGAAATAGGTGTATAAGAATCGTAGCAATTGGCGTTCCATTGCCTCTGCCTATCCCCATGGGAGACAGGCGTGAGGTTATGTATGTATGTAAGTCGAGTCAATACTGAAATTTTGTTTTTAGTTTTGACCCTTTGATTAGAAAGTAACGTGAATTGACTATTTTGAACTCTTATTAACAAATAGCACAACACCTAAATAGTTCATAAGTGCAAAATTAACAATAACAAAACAAATTTACATCATAATGAGGCTGCAATCATCTAATTGACTGTACATTTCATTATTGTATGATTGGGAAGCGACCTTGACTGGCCCGTCGCATACAATAATAACACATTGTAAGTTATCTGGGGAACAGAAATAACATGCAATTCATGTGCGAACCGTTTGTCATACAGTGGAATGTTTTTGTTACATGTGTGCTTAAGGGAACTCTGGCATCGAAGTGTAACAACTTCGATCAACTATACTTATAAATATGAACTTGTAACAATGAGTTGGTATGAGATAGGAAAGATGGTGTTTGTTTTTAAAATTGCTACTGTTTTTGTATAAAATGTGAACCCGTGTGAATTACCTATTATTTATTACGATTCATGTAGGCCTGTGAAGAGACAATTTTAACAAACATAGCCTTGCCAGTTATCTATCTGAAACAGAAGTTTCTTGCTCGTTCTTCTCCTTTCGAAGCTACACTTTGAAACGAGCACCTAGCTTCACTGACGGACAGACTCTCACACTATTATTTATTTCTCTGTTTGTTGATATTTCAAGAGCACCCATTTTTTTTGATTTTAGAACGAACTATCAAAATGTTGGAAAAATAAAGAAGCAAGTTACAATTAATTTTGTGTATATTTGTGTAAGCAATGGTGACGCTAACGTGCGTAAACCTTTAAATGATACCAGTAGTGTTTTTACATATAATTAATATGTTTCAGAAAAATATTTTTAATGAACACTCATACACAAAAATCAATGCGATATTTATTATTATTTATACCACAAAGTTGTAAGCAGAGATGAATACATCAAATATCAGTACAAATGCTAACTTTGTCAGTTATCCTGAAGTATTACTATACCGTTATTATATCGTCACGCCTTTAATCCCCGAATGGGTAAGCAGAGGTGCACATTATGGCACGTAATGTCACTGTACAATGCACACCCACTTTTCGCAATTTATATGTTGTAAGTCCCATGTAATACGTGAGCCTATTGCCATGTACCGGCTATATTCAGACTCCGTGCTACCACTGAGAAGTTTTTCAAAATCTAAAAAACAGTATTACTATACCGTTTCAGTCATAATTAGCGATTGGTAGTTTTCCTTTGTAAAACCAGACAGTAAAGTATTTTTATCCATGAGAACATCAAGGCAACATAAAGAAAATGTGTCATCCGTATAACCCGTGCAGCT
Source organism: Spodoptera frugiperda (assembly GCF_023101765.2). Lineage (NCBI taxonomy): Eukaryota > Metazoa > Arthropoda > Insecta > Lepidoptera > Noctuidae > Spodoptera > Spodoptera frugiperda. The sequence goes on along the minus strand of NC_064241.1, from coordinate 5,592,628 downwards.
TTTGTTTTGGTCTGAGCGATAAGCGATGAGTAACAAGACACGGCATGGTGTTTTAGATAACAGACTATTAAAAGATTAGCGTTACACCTCATTTATAATGGCTTTAGATAGGTATACATCATGTGTCATTCTCGGTTTTGTCATGAAGACAATACATACCAGAAACATTTGACACCATTCCGATTCCTTCCGTGGGTGTAGTAAGAGACTACTAAGAGATAATTTAATACGGACACGGACCAAACCATCCATACAGGCATGCAGGTGATGATACACACAGGGCAGTAGCGCTCTCTGGTAAACTAGTGCCCTTAGTATGAGTTTACTTTACGTTGAACGAAAACGAAACGAGAGCGCGTTCGGCGCTCTGATTGGCCCGTGCGAATGAACCATCCAATCAGAGCGCCTGACGTGCTCTCGTTTCGAACCTTTTAAACTGCGATCTCCACTACTAAACGTGGATTATGGCAAACCCTTCTTTTGTAGATGAGACCTATATGTAGTGTACAGTTGACTTATTGACTGCACAGTTGACACTGTGGCTGGGCAACAGGCTGCCTTGCAACGTCTCGGGCCTCGATTTCCGCACGGAACAACAACTCTTTGTAAGATCCACAGATTGTTGTTCTGGGTCTGGGTGTCATGTGTATATGAACTTGTATATTTGTAAACGCACCAACGACACAGGAGAAAATCTTAATGTGGGGCAAAGTAAAGAAGTGTAGGTACTATCACGGTCTGTTGATGTTGTGTCATTCTCACGATGACTAAGAATTTCAAGATCGACTGAAGTACGTATGAATAATTAGGTAAACAGATATTAGTTAGCATAACATTATGTGGATTCCTCATGCGTGCACTCATGAAGGTCGGTCTGTAGGAACGTAATCCTTTTATCTGCAAATCCAACGTTAATGAGTAACAAAAGAAGAATTAAAGGTTTTGGAAGCGTGACTAGTTCACTAGACTATTTTGGTTTTGTGCATACGAATATTCTGAGAAGACTAAGACTTGTTATTCTTTATTTATCCTATGAGTCCCATCGTGAAGGTAGAAATATTTCTATAGTAATAAGACTTCCTCATCTTACATGTAATTTAAAAGTTAACTTACAAAAATCATCACGTTTTTTATCCCTGAAGGGGTAGGCAGAGGTGCACGTTATATACAATGTACACTTTTCACCATTTGTCTTATAAGTCCCATTTAATAAGAGGTGAGCCAGTAGCCATATACTGGGTACAATTCAAGACTCCGTGCTACTAATGAGAAAATTACGAAAAACCCAAATAAGCCACTTTGCCCGACCCGGGAATCGAACTCGAAAGCCCAGCAGACGCACTTGCAACCAATCGGGCAACGAGGTAGACAGGCAGACAAACTTGTAAAAAGTAGGTTTATAATCTAAGGATTAGCCACTGTTTAATCTTATATGAATTACCTAAACACACTAGGTATTAGTGTATGGGTAGAATTTCGTCATTTATTACATTGGATTAAGTTAATAACACTAGCAAAAAGTAGGAAATGTTTTTTACGTCTTATACTAGAGCTGAAAGTTTATAGTTCCTACTTCTTTTTGTTCATAAATAAATGCTAATTATGCGTATTCTTAGATCATCATTGTAATATAAAGACTAGTAACAGACCACTGCCGTATCTGTTACTCCACTGGTAATTGAGTATACCTAGTTTGACCCGGAGCTGCGGACTGGCTAGCGGGTTTACCGGGGCTCCGGCTCGAAAAGCAGTGTAGGAACGGGGTGGTTTTTAGTCAGTAAGAGTCTGAGGCCCCCTCTCGCCTTGTCCAAGGCGGGAGAAGTCATTGAAGATTTTCCCTCTTAAAAAAATGGTACCTAGGTTATTTACATTTCATACCAAATTTGAGTGATTTAACATTACTTAATGTATCATAGTTCTTAAATAAATCTGATTAAAATATCTAAGCACTAACCTTAATTGAATACAACTGAACATGACCTATACAAAATGTATGACAGTGTGACATCTCATACTATGTTTGTTCAGTCACAAAGTTCCTATTATAATCCTTTATGTAAGGTAAAATTATACGTAGATGGTACATTTCGATCCGTGATTTGATGGTCACCATGACTTGTCGTTGTGATGGCACCGCCCATCGTTGCTATGGCACCCATACACCATAACAGGTTTTATTCACAATCATAACAGACTTATAAATCAGTATTTCTATGGACTTCAGTTGAAACAGTGACTTTCGTTCGTTGTCCGTCGAAAGCTTATTCGAAACTACGCGAATTGGTTATTTTGTTCGGTCATCTATAGGCTGTTTCCAAAATAATAGTTTGTGAATTAATTTTGAATATTGTGCCAGTTTGATTAAAAATAATTCAAACTGGGCCAATGTATGGACAAAACTGTCGTAGAAAAAATACAAAAAGCAAAGTGAGTTTTTTTTTTCGAAATTCGTTTAATTTTGCATGTTGTTGTTTGTTGTCGTTTTGCAACTTAGATCTTCAAATGATTTTTTTTTCTTGAATACATTTAAATTATTTTAAATTTCATTTTGAGTGTTATTATGTTAATTATTTTTTTCTTTAGGTTCAATAGCAATAAACAAGACGGCAACTAAAAGTTTTTAAGTGAAAAATATTATTTAAATTAATTCATCATGAAAAGCTTAGCATGTTTAATGGCTGTATGTCTTATTATAAATGTTCCTAGGTAAGTGATTTTTGTGTGAATTAGGTGAGGGAATAGATAATGTATTACTTTGGGCGATACTGGAGTTTTTTGCTAACCGGTGGTGGGTTTTAATTTATTTATTTTCTTATTATGTTCGGTCTATTTCAAGGTTTCTTTATAACTGGTACAGGGTTTAAAATTCTTTTTGTGTAACTTAACACCGGGATTTTTAATTTATATAAAAATCCTTTTAATGCTATTCTACCATTACAAATTAACCAGTTACATAATATAAAGTAAAATAATTAAAGGTTAAAGTTTATTATAGCATGATCTATGATTTGCTTACTGAAATATTTCAGCACTGAAATTTATCTGCACGCGATAGTAAAGTTGCAAGTTTTTGTGATAGTTTGTGTTTGTGCACGATTGCAATCTTCCATTCGTCGTTTCATGACAATGTACGTAATTACCGACTGGTACCTGTATCATTATTTACATTATAAACATGTAAATATCTAACAATATGTAGTTATTTTAAAATAACGAAGAGTGAACACATGATTAAATGTAACAACGAGTATTAATAAATGCCATTTGGACACCGACTCCGTATCGTAATTCATTTCTGAAATCTAAGTTGTAACTGATTTTTTGTTCTTGATCTTATTTTGAAATAAAATAAAATTATTAGATAGCCTTAATTTCTGTAACTCATGTCGTTCAATTTCGTCAACCTATAAGTGACTCCTAACAGTATAAGTAAAGGGTTAGTTTAGGTTCTGCGTCATACTAAGTAACTTTTAGTTAAGAGATGATTTAAGGGTGGTTGATGAAAACGGCAATTAAATTTTTTTGTCGGTGACAGGCATCGAATTAAGCATTCATTTAGATTATCATCATGATGAGTTTGGATTACTAACCGATATACTAACAGTACTAGTTGTATATTATGATTATCGTAGTTAAAATAAATTGGTGGTTATCATATTCTTCCACGGGTAGCTATAACGATGTGTTAACTAATTTGACATGTTGATATGAACCGTAAGTAGTCTGTCAATATTTGTGTATTTTGTTACTGGTTATTGGTAATTTGATATCTCTATTATAACTTTCTATATGTGCTTTATCGTTGTTTGTAGAAATGACATAAAGCATGAAGATTAATTTGGAAACATAAAGCAAGTATAAAGGAGGAGATGCCATAACTTGATTGTGCCCTAAGTATAACACAAAAACGGCCATGCCCAGTTATATTATAACTAAAAATGTAAACAGTTTCAAGCGCTCAGAAAGTGGCACATTAAAATGTGGACAATTAGCAATGCTTTTGTAGTATTTCTCTTTTCCATCTAGCGAGATGGAAAATAGATTGCAAATGGTTTGTAAGGTCTCGCGCTCCCCGTAAAGTGTCACGCATTGTGTTATTAAAGGGAAATCCAGTTATGATATCTCCTCTTTGTATTTTGGGAATCAGGAATCATAGTTTAATCTTCGTTCTAGAACTGATTCTTAAACCAGAATATTCTTATCAATACACGATATTAGATTGGATCCCTGATCAACTTCATTAGGATTGTTTTTGTTATAAACAAAGAAATTATAACAAACAGTCGGAATCGATTGGCCAATAACAATATACATGCTTTGTTTAACAATAACAAAGCAATAATGATTAAGTACTAAAATAAGCTATCACACAATTAGTTCATCCATTTAGGGACTAAGAAACATACAATAAAGGTGATTTATCTAACAATATGATTGCCATTAGAACTTAAAACGAAATATTTACCATGTTTATTAGTTTTTGTGAGTTTCCGATATTTCGGCACTGTTGCAAGCGATATGATATATGTGGGTGTATGATATCGGAATCGGATAATCGGATAGCAAAAACTAATAAACATGGTAAATATCCCGTTTTAAGTTCTAATGATATTACTAGTGACCATGTCAGTTTAACACTTTAATCGCTACGGGGGTCACCGGTGACCGACGTTAGCGGAGGATTTGCCTTCAACAGTTTTCTATTAGCAGCCTAAAAACTTATAATATAATTGCCATCTTTCAACAGCAACGCAGCAGCCCGTTCTAAGAACAAGATGCCAAACCAGCCAATCAAGGTGTACTACCTCCCACCTTCTCCGCCATGCCGGTCCATCATCATGGCTGCCAAGGTTATAGGGGTAGACTTGGAACTCGTCCTAACGAATATCATGGAAGGACATCACATGACACCGGAGTATCTTAAGGTATGGATGATAGGGAGTAGTAGAAGTAATTTGTTGTATATTTTCTTCTAATGAAGATCAGATTTTTCAATCAAACGGTAACTTTTGTGCTTTTTTTTACGTCTGTCAGTTACGTGTGTTGTATGGAAAATCTGTCAAAAATCTAAAATTATTATTAACTTAAATAAAATTACGTATAACATGAGGTTTCTTTTTTCAATTTCTTTTTTATATTTTGTAAAATTGGGGAAACAGTCATAATTAACAATGAAAAGAAAATAAGAATAAAATAATAAAATTATTTTCATGATGACAAATAGGTTTTTTATCATGTATTCTTTCAGTACCACTACCTATATGTTTCGTTTTGAGAAAATAGTGCTATAGAATACCTAGGTTCTCAGCTACAATTCCCAAGAATAGAGTCTGGGAAATAACTAGGAAGTAGATAATTACTTGATATCATTGGCAACGTAAAATTCCATTACAACTTTCGTGAGACATACTTAATTCATTATTTTAATTATTATCGACTTACTCACGTAACTGTTTGACGAGAAACTCAAGTAGTTTCAAGCCACGCTAGAGGCGACACATGACGCAGCGATTGTCGCAGAATGCTCCTTATGAATATGAGCCTCTAGCATGGTTTGAAACTAGTCGAGTTCCTCGTCAAACATTTGCGTAAGTAAGCTGATAAACTAAAGATTTATTAAACTATATTTAATTCTAAAAACTTCAGCGTTTAGTTGTGAATAGTATTTCGTACTTAGTAAGCCGATAACATAATAATTAACGTAAAATTCAAAAGAATTGAAATAGCAATATTATAATAGTAGAATGAACATTGTCAACATCGCGTGATAAACTCACATTTTTATTTGCGCTACCAATAAATCATGTTTGCGTTGCCTTTTTCACGAATCGGCGACTGAAATATGTTTACATTTTGGTCGCTACTAAGAATAGAATATTTTTATGGTAGGTTAGTTTAATTTATATACTTTGTGTTGAAATACCATTCTATAGTTAGTCTAAGGTTTAAGGCATTATAAAACTGAAGTTGTTTTCAATTTGTTTTCGAAATAAAATATTTGTAGAATTTAACTGTCCGCATGCTTTTTTGTGCATATGAGACTTAAGAGACTCAAGTATTTTCTCCTGTATGCTGCGGATGCGTTTACAAATGACCAATACACTCAGACTCGTAGCAACAATTTGTGGATCACACAAAGAGTTGCTCCGTGTAAATCGAACCCGCTACCCGTCGTACGGCAGCCAGTTGCCACCGCGTCTTAAAATCAAATTGGTATCACATAACAAGTACTATTGACTGAAACAATTTTGGGAAGGTTAACAATTACCTGTTTTTTTGTTTTTAGATGAATCCACAACACACGATTCCGACTATGGATGATAGTGGATTCATTTTATGGGAGAGGTAAGTTTGATAATATGTACACAATTAATAACCATACCTGGTTTGCAAAAATACATACATAACCAGTATCCCATTTGACGTTTCAAAAGTGCCTTCTTGCATTTAAGATTAATTGAAGTAAATGCTTTGACTTTGACTTTGACCCTGTATCCCATGGGGATAGGGGACTATGGAACGCCAATTACTACGTTTCATACACACTCTTTCGCTTCATTCTTTTCATGCAGGCTCATCGGTTAAAGGTAATTTCATAATTAATATTAATAGTTTTAATAAGGTCTAAAGCATAGATCTGTAGTGATTCTACTTACGGAGTGACTTACCTTTCCTTTTCTCAATTTTTTCTTCCAGCCGCGCAATCCTGGCTTACCTCGCCAACGCTTACGGTCGTGACGACTCTTTATACCCGAAGAACCCTCGTCAGCGAGCCATTGTCGACCAGCGTCTCAACTTCGACCTTGGCACACTTTACGTGCGATACTCCGCACTTTATGTAAGTTGTTTGAAATTAATAGACGTTGTAGAACAATTCACACCACATTCCACCTTGGAAGTTCGAAAATTGCTGGAAATGTTGTATCCAAATCCCCCGTCAAAACTTTAATGTGGGAGAGCCAAGCTTCGGCATGTATGGGCCAGCTCGATCGGAGTGACACCACGTCTTTACAGAAAACCGACGTAAAACAACGCTTGCGTTGTGTAAGTGAGGTTACCGGAGGCCCAATACCCAATCCTCGATCCCCCAACAACCCTAAAATTCCTAACCCCCAAAATGCTGGCAACGCACTTGTAATAAATACCTCTGATGTTTCGAGTGTCAATGGGTGACGGCGATTGCTTACCATCAGGTGATCTGTCTGCTCGATTACCTACCCTACCGAAAAAAAAAACGTTGATTATTGACCCCTCAAAACATTGCTAAACATAATATTATCAAATGCACATCACACCTCGGTTTGGTACAGTCATATCTGATGAGTCATTCGCAATATGATTTACATTTCCTCATATCCCTATATGAGTGTGTATCCAAGTTGAATAAACTAATGTGCCTATATTTCACATTGGCACTGAACCCGCTTCTGTGTACCGGAACTGATCAGTGTTGCTTTGCGGCAGTAGCTAATCAAATATAATGTAGAGTGTGACACACGTAGCCGATGTCTGTGTAAAGTTCATAACACACTTAGCAAGCACGGCTCCGGCTCGGCTCCGGCACGGGTTTTTTATGGTGTAAGCCGGTAAATGAGTAGACGGATTACCTGATGGTAAACAATCGCCATCACCATTGGACATCCGAAACACCAGAGGCGTTACAAGTGCGTTGCCAGCATTTTGGGGGTTAGGAATTTAAGGGTTGTTGGGGAATCGGGGATTAGGAAGGGGTATAATTGAGCCTCCAGTAACCTCACTCACACAACGAAACAATGCAAGCGTTGTTTTACGTCGATTTTCTGTGAGGCCGTGGTATCACTCCGGTCGCGCCGACCCATTTGTGCTGAAGCATGGGTCTCCCACATTTAAGCATCGCTCTCCCATACTACTGTTCTTTATATTATTTCTTATAATTAAAACTGTCTATTATGTATATTAGTTACTAGAATATATGTTCCTTTTCTAGTTACCCATGCTGTTCCGTGGTGAGGAGTATGATGAACAGAAGGCTGACCAGTTAGACGAGGCCCTTGGTTGGCTGAACACCTTCCTCGAAGGACGGGCCTTCGTCGCTGGTGACAATCTCACCATCGCCGACATTTCTATCATCGTCACCATCACAAACCTTGAGGTAAGAAAGGAATCAATAAAAGAGTAAGTTAAAAAAAACATTATTATGTAACTCGGATAATATTAGCAGCTGTTTCGATACAAAACTACTACGAAGTAGTTTTATGCTTATGAAAATATAAACACATATGCAAATACACAAATACGAATTAAGCAACCGAACTGTGTGATTCATAGTCAGTCGTGAACTGGTCTAGGACAGTGGAGTAATGAGACGATAAAACAGTGATTTGCTTCTATTATTATTTACCGAGAAAATACTTCGCCTTTAGGAATAATCGAGGAAGACTGACAGTATCTTAAAGATGATCTGTTGGTACTGAAGATGCGAATAAGCCATAGTCATTGTCTCTATACTGAATCCAATAGAATAGGCTGCATACCAAATACTTGGATAACTGTGTATAATATCTACAGGACAATACACACATATTTTATGCTGAAGTAGAAATTCAATAGTAGGAAAAAAGAAAAAAAGGAATTTATGGGATTCCTTGTAATCGATGACAATAAATTGAATAATCCATTTCTTACCATTCATGGCATATAAGAAGATGTTGATGTTAGTGTAGATTCTTGGAAGAATTGTGTCAGATGAATGAATAGCGATACTAAGGCAACATCCGAATGCAAAATACCTTTTATGCAAGCATTGTGTAGAGGACAAACATTGGTATTGTACGCTTGTGTTTATTTGGGAAGCGTATAGTGCACTTGTAATTGTGTTACGAGAGATCAATCTTACAATTGTATTGCCATTTGGCTTCTGAGATAATGAATTATTTAATCAGCTCACCATTGTTAGCAAATAAACTTGACTGACTTCTGCTGTGACCCAGATGACTAACTGTTATGATAGATTTGTTGTTAGATGTTGACTTTTAAAAGCAGGAAATCTGGATATACGAAACATATTTTAAGCAGATTAGTAAGAGTTGTATAACGAATGGAGTATCTTGCTCGTTCTTCTCCATGCAAAGCTACACTTTGGAACAAGCACCTAGCTTTACTGACGGACAAACTGACAGACTATTATCTATTTCTTTATTTGTTGACATTTCAAAAGTACCTATTTATGGTTTAATTGGAATAAATGATTTGACTTTAAAATAGAAAATAAACCACAAGTTTCCAGCTTATTTTTAATTCTTTCTCCTTCTTTATATTCAGACTTTAATCAGATCTGAAACTATACTTAAATAACCATTATAGTGCTATTTGGTATCGATTTCAACATAAGTGCCGTCTGATTACCCGTAATGATACTGAAAGAAATTATCCTTGGAAGCACCTGATATTTTACATGGTAGCGAAAATAGCTTAGTATTGATTGAGACATGGTTTATAAAGTTAAATAAGTATCTATATAAGCTCTAAGAAATAATGTCAGATTGTCGTAGTTTAATTTCATTTTATGCAAGAGGTATGCCAGATGTACAAAATAATTATATCATTTTAGATCAGGAAATTAAATAGGTACCTACAATATATACCAAAATTATTAAAGTTATCGTAACTTACTATCAATTAATTAAAATGTTTTAAAAGAAACTCTGTCAGTATTTTATTAGGAACAGTATTCCAAGGGTAAGTTTTATCTGTCCGGCGCTGCGGACAATGTAATAGGGACTTTACAGGGACTCCAGCTCAAAGCAAGAGAAGAAATGGGGTGACAAGAGTCAGTAAGATTCTGACAATCCCAAGTCACCGATGACTCCGCCCCCCTAAAAAAAGTAACAAATATGTGCGATCTGGTCATGTTTCCAGTAAGATGATAATAATAATTTTAAAATATTGACTTCTGTTCGATTTAAATCAAACATCCATAACGTTAGCTAAAGATTGGGATAGGCAAAGTTCACCTGATGGTCAAAGATCAGCGCCGCCCACGGACACAGTACGAGGATGATTGAGATGGCACTTTACTTAAAGGAAAAGATCATTTAATTTAATCATCCCTGACAATTCCTTTGTTTTGTTTTTTTACAGGCTTTTGGCTATGATATGAGTGGACATCCAAATCTCACAAAGTGGTTCGAGAGGACCAAGAAAGCTCTAGAGCCTTATGGATACGAAGAGGTCGATGTAGCAGGAGCCAAGGTGCTCGCGAACTTCTTGAAGAAAGATTAGAAGATTCACTGTTTGTTTATTTATTTATTTACTTGTTATAAATGTTTAGATTACTTTTTTTCACGGATAAGCAGATTTTAAATGTTTATTTATTTACTGGACACGTATTATGTTATTTACTTTGTTTATTATGTAATAAAATAGATCTGTTTAATTTATACTTTGAGTTTTATTCAATAAAACTGGAGACAAAATTTACTTTTTCTTTGAATTCCTTGACGCATATAAATAAGTAAAAAATGCTAAAGCTTCGTTTAATTTTTAAAGAAAAGCCAATACCTATTACGTACATATATCGTGATTAAGGTATTCAATGTTTATAGAGTTTTCTAAGACACAGCTTTACTGCTATTTACGAGCATGGAAGTTAGGTAAGTAAGTATGGGACATGTTGTACCAGGATCGCATAAGTTCATATAATCAATATATCACTAATAATAATTAAATGAGGCGTTAACCATTCGAGAAACAAAGCACGGTAATAAGGAGTTGGCACAGTATGAGCGACGTCCGGTCGCACGAGAACGGACCGTGGACCTATTGAATTGAGGTAGGCATTTCTATGTGGCATAACAATGCGTCGGCGCATGCAAGCGGGTCGCGCGCCGCGCTACCGTTCCACGTTTTCAAAACAAAACACCCGTTCGATTGTTCCAATTTGAAAAATCCACCACAAAACGATCAAACACATCGCAGTATTCACAAACAACCAGCAACAAGTGAAACGCAGAGTGTGCTGTGCTCGCGTTGTCGCCTCCTGGCTCTGGTTCGCGTAACACGATACCTACGATATTCTCCATCGTCCTCTTGAACTGAAAATGTGGTGGGTGCAGTGCTACGGTTGACATGTGTTGTACTAGTTGACACAGCTGTGGATTGTGCTACCATGATGATATTCATAGTGGGTATTTTTTGTTTTACCTAAAACTTTATTGTTATTCCTAACATAGTCGATTCCAAAACATAAGTGTCGTTCCAAGACTGTTCTTACGTTGTTAGTGTATTTCATCGTGATAAGGCAGGTAGTTGCTTGCGATTAAAACTTCCGTTTATAGTGCCCTGTTATTTTAAAAACTTATGCGCTTGATAAGTCGGAGTAAGTATACTTTTATGATGTTGATAGCCATTATAACATTCGACATTACTGACTGTACCACGTACATTTTGCAAATCAGTTGAACTAATAGGAATTACACAGATAGTTTCCTTGTTTCTTATTATGCGATGAGATCATCCTATTACCTATCTAGGATATTAATACGTAATGCAAGTATTTATTCCTACCTATTCAGTTTGGTACGGATATAATAGAAATAACGCATCAATCGCTCTCGACCACAATATAGAGGAAGTAGTAATAAAAATTGTAACGAATAACTTGCAGCAATTCAGAATTAGTTGTTACGATGCGTGGAGTCCACTAGGCAAGATAGACAAGAAGGAGGATATAGTCATTATTCAACTAGGTACGTTGGTGCACTTGGCTATTGTTAGATCATTCTCACACGATATCTGATACGGCAGATACATCTAACATTGGCCTTAAGCTCGCTATTGAACTGTATCGCAAAGTACCACGTCAGTCTCACATCCTGCCATCAAAACCGCGATATACAACAGACAGGCGATTGTATTGATAAACAATGCTTCAAAGACACACCATGATAAAGCGTTTGTTGTTACAGCAATTAACATGTCTTCTAATAATAGCTTCATCGTCGTTAGCGCTACAGTTTCCACCGAATCCCACGTCAGATATGTCCGCAGATGAAAAACTGCAGAAGGCAAATAAAACGCTAGATCAATCAGATGAAAGCGGGCATGAAGTAGAAACGGATGGTGATGAGGTTAAGGAAAAGAAGTTTCTAGATGATGCTATGAGGACAGTACTAGATCCTAATACATTAATTGTTAAGACTAATGATATAGTAGAAACATTTAAATATCAATTAGATGAGTTAGATAAAGTTAACGCAAGCCTCGACGTGTTTATGGACGAGATGGATAAACTAAGTTTGGATGTTTGCAAAACATCGCAGCAGGCTCTTTGGTCATATGTTACTGACATAAACAACGAAACGAAAAAGAATAAAATGGTAAGGACTGAACATAAGTTGTTGTATGGATAAAATGCATCACATTATCCTTAATGGCTAATGAATATTTCCTGGTTATACTTTACAGGTTAGAATTGCTGCCGAAGAAGATGAAATAAAGAAACAGTATTGGGATATATTAAAAAAGAAATATCTGAACAATGAGCAATTAATGAATGATCCAAAGATGAAAAGAAAAATCAGGATAATCAAGGAACGAGGAACGAATGTGCAGATGCCTCAGAGCAAAGTAAGTTTATTTTATGATTTAATATAAACATTAATAAATGCACCTACAGGTGAATAGTGGAGGAAATATACCAGTCTAAACAGCGTTATTTAACAAATAATATTCCATGGATGCGTCAGCAGAGGTTTACATTCCAAGTTCGTACTTGTACTTCCTCATAATACACTAAAGCCGTAGCAGATACGAGTAATATTAGAAATCCTCATATATCAGATCCATTTAGATCAATGTGATCAAAGACCTTTTGGATTGACACTGCTCTCTTGTTGCAATAGGGTGAAACCAGTTCTCAAATATCGCAATAATAAAATCAAATGGCATCTTTACTACGAACTCAGGACCTTAAAAATGTATAACACTTTGTCTATTCGAATATCAGTCAATTCTATCATTCGTATAGTATTACATGAATTAGTCAACAAGGCTGTGAAATATATTTCATTTTTAAAATACAAAATAGCTGTGTATGAATATTTAGGTTCAATTTCCAAGTTATATTCGGTCTCACTCGAGATCCTTAAATCCAATAAGCACGTAGTCTGGATTCCTTCCGCATAGGGATTTATTTGTCATGAAATATTATGGGTGAAAATGGGTGCAATGTTATATTTTAAGTTACAAATAAACTACCGTATATTCTGTACTGTAAAAGTGTAGGTACGTGGTATATCTCTTAAGGTTTGAAGTGAAATTAATTGCAGTCTCGATGCTATCAATACTAATCGAACATTGGGATGAAGGGGTCTGGAAATATCTATTAAATCCGTCAGTTAGTTTAGGTACGAATCAAAGTTTAGGACTTTGCTCCCATTTCTACGTATAAAATGTACTAAGATATTTGAAATAGATATATCTTCGAGAGTATTTGTTTCCGTAAGACAATATAAAATACATGTCTAATATTTTAGAATAATCTACAAGACAGACAATTAAAATAAAAATTAGTCATCTTTTCTATTGTAACAATAGCTTTCCTAATCTGTAAATCGAGATCCTTGCTCGAAAGTTGCGCTTCCAGCAAGACAGTCTGGTACAGAAAACCAATAAATACCGAATTATGGTTCCTGTCTAACCTTACAGGTCAAACAGCTCGTCTTGAACTATAAACTAGGCGTTAGCAACTAGTGGACGTTATTCTACGTGTCGTGGGGTCGATCCCCTTGCCGAGCAATAATTTGTTTAACTTACATAATTCTTGTTCCGGCACTATGTCTCATAGTGTTATTTATTTATAGCTAACACAGTTTTGTAGCAGCTGCAAAGATTTTTAATTTTGTGTTACATATTTTAAAATTATAGGTTTAGTAAATTTTTCGGGTTTGGCAAGATGAGGTTTCTGGTTCAATTGACAAGTCGACTTAAGTATCATAATGGGAAGTAGCATAATACAAGTAGCAAAATAACATAATTATATTTCTAGCAAACTTAATGAGAAAAATTGGCTGTAGGATTAGTTTTAGCATTTAGCCTATGTTGTATAGCAAGAAGGTCTAAATATAATTTCAGTACAAGTTTTATTTCTACTAATAAATAAATTTCGTTAAAATTCCAGCAAAGAGAAGAAATAGACACAATGCAGAGGATTTGGAGTCGCGTCACAGTGTGCGCCTACAATATGAGTTGCGGCTCGGAAGACTCGGTACGAACGATGAGTGGTCAGTCAGTATTATTTACATTTATTGCGCATTTTTATAAGAATTAGGTACTAAAAAACACACATAACTCCTAAATATTATAAAGGATTTTTTTTTAATTCTGGAAAATCTGAGCCCTTTTGGCTGTTTTAGAAACAGTTTTAGGATGCGTACTACATGGTACTGCAAAATTTGGAAATTGTCAACTTTATATACCAACACGACATTAATATTTATTTATGGATGCAATTATTGATATTTGAAATAATGATTATTAAACGACTCGATAAAAGATATAATACGATTAAACAATTTCGCATGAAGCGTCTTATGCGCATATTCGGGTTACTGATTACGATTTATTCGATTTATGATTTAAATTAACTTTGAATCTTATTATCTTGATAATAGAATTGATTTTGTTTTCAGACGTCATATCGATATTTAAAACAAGCAATGATACAAAAGAATTATCTTATTACTGGAAGGTCTATCGTGATACAACTGGGAAGAAAATACGTCCAATATTCAAAGACTATGTTGTAAGAATGAATCGAGTTGCAGAATCAGAAAACTTTACTGACGCCGGAGACATGTGGAGATATGCATTCGAAGACGATAATTTTGTTAAAACAGTAGATAGAATTTGGAAAGAAATTAAGCCCTTTTATGACTTACTACACAATTATGTCAGAGGAAAACTGAAGTTTTTGTATAGAGATGTTTTGAGGAGCAATGACAAATTGATTCCGGCTCATATTTTAGGTGAGCTATTTTTTATGGTATAAGCCGGTTATCAAGCATACTGATCAACTGATGGTAAGCAATCACCGCCGCCCATGGACACCCCCATTTGAGGGTTAGGAATTTAAGGGTTGTTAGGGAATCGGGGTTTGGGAAGATTGCACTACGCAAGCGTTGTTTCACATCGGTTTTCTTTGAGGACGTAGTATCATGCCGGTTGAGCCGACCTACTCGTGCCAAAGCATGATCTCTCTTAAATTACCACAAACTTTTGTTACATTGCCTGTCTGATACATAAAGCGCCTAATGTAAATATCATAGCAAGGCGTAGAACGGAACAAATTAAGTATCAGTACGTGCTTTTGCTCGACTGCTTGGTTTTTATGTTGCTTAACTAACTCTCTGTTTACTTGTTCCAATGTTTTTGTTTCTTTAATTCTTTAGCTAAACACAATAACTTACCAAAATGTTTCCAGGTAACTTATGGGCTCAAGAGTGGCAAGCAATATACCCAAAGGTAGCAGCGTACACTGATTACATAAGGCCTAAGCTTCCACCAAATGAGACGATACACTCCAAAGACTTATTTGATGCTGTGGACGAGTTCCATCAATCTCTTGGCTTTGAAAGCGCAAAGGATTCCTATCAGGATATTAAGGAGACAATGACTACTGCCAATTGTTTGCCATCCAGTCATGATATGTGTGATGGCGTGAATTACAAGTAAATGGACTTTATTCTTAAATTCTTGTACTTAAGTGGACTCAGTTTTCGGGATTGGTAGCTCAGTAATATCATTAGAACTTAAAAGGGGATATTTACTATGTTTATTAGTTATTGTGAATTTCCGATATTTCGCGCTGTTGCAAGCACCATGATCACAGACGAACATGTTTATCCGGACTATAAACTTATGTTGGTAGGTCAGTGTTTCTTGTTTTATAATTTGCAGTGCTATAATCTAGTATGGTGTTTAATACTGTCTGCTATTTTCTTTACTCTAATTTACAGTCATCCAAGATTTAATTTTATTATAACTTTCGTGAGACATACTGAATTAATTATTATGTTATCGGCTTGCTCACGTAACAGTTTGACGAGGAACTCGAATAGTTTCAAGTCATGCTAAAGCAGCTTTCATGAGCAGGATTCTGATTCGACAATCGCCGCGTCGTGTGTTGCGGAATGCTGCTCATGAATATGAGCCTCTAGCATCGCTTGAAACTAGTTGAGTTCCTGATTTAAAAAATCATCTAAGATTTTTTTGGACGAGGACAATACCAATTGACTACTACCAATTAGTTCATTGTTCGATGCTAGGTCACTTCTTAAGTATTGCACGTTAATCTAGTTTTTATATCGTCTGTAATTAATCAAGGACCTACATACTTATCATGCTTATCAGTTCAGAATCTTTCTTATTAACATTGACAACTTTTTTTAGGTGGTATAAATTAGCAAAGTGTAAAAAAACGTCAAGTCACGTTTATCTAGTGTTACTATGGACAGTCTTACATATTCTTTTTTACAATTCAACCTTCAGTATTTCAAACATTCTACATTCGTTTAATTAATGCAACCATTCAGTGAATAGACACGTGACTGAACCTAGTTACACTACCTGCTTGAAGATTTGTTTTATTTTCATGATCTATATTTTCATTTAATCCTTCCTTGCATGGCACGTTTGTGTATAATTAGATTATGTTTTCTGTTCTTTTAGAGTTAGCATGAATATCATTGTTTTAAACTTAAGATTCGACATTTCAGTTTTATCTTAATTTAAAAGCTTTACACAGAGAGGAGTAGGGAGGCCTTTGCTCTGCAGTGGGACGATCATTTCAATTTAAAGTAGCTAACGAATAAAACACTAGGCTACAAAAGGAACAATTTTGTTTCTAGTTTATAATTATCTACGTGATATGGGTTTATATTGATTGAAGATATTCCTGTATTTAAAATATTTAGAATATTCCAGTCATCATGGGATGATTACTTGCTTGGATTGTCTACGTCTTTCATCCATGGAATACTTTCTGAACAATTTCCATTAAATAACAATTTCTCTTTCAGAATTAAATGGTGTGGTGAAAAGGTGACAGATATAGTAGTAGGTCTGTCACGAGCTGCAAGACTACTTGGACATGTTCAATATTTCAAGCATTATAGAAACCTTCCTCCCTTGTATAGGGATGGACCGAATCCAGGTGAGAATTTTGATTTAGTGAAAAAACGACACATTAACACCTTTTTATTGGTTAAGATCCTTTTGTGTATACGAATAATGTATATTGAAAATTCATCGAGTGAAGTTCTCGTTTTTCCATGGTATAATTCTAATTTATATATTATGATACTAGCAAAAGTAATTAACAAAAATGTTACCTAAATTGTCTCTTTCTTTCTCACAAAACTTTATTAGGAGTACTAATGTTATGTTTAGTCATTATTGCACCGTAAAACAAGATTTGAAATTATCACTCCTTAACTAGATATCACTCTGAATCAGCTGTTAGAAAACTTGGGAAAACTTTATACCGGTGACTATTAATTAATCGTCTAGACGAGAACACAGAAAGTGAAACGGATTACTTTGTTGCAAATACGAGTACTTTATACTACAGACTCTTTGGTTGCTTGCCAACGCAAAGACTGTATCACGTTTTAGTGCGTAATTTTGTGGCTTTAGATGTTTAGTACACGGGTGATGAGTTTGTTTCATTACCTTATTCTTTTGAATAAATTAAACAGCTTGTTTCTTTGGAGGTTCAAGATGGTTTCTGAGATCGCTCTTTATTTACTTTATTTGACTTTTACTACTTTACCTTAGTAAAGTGACAATGAGATTTATAACGCTTGGATTGTGTCCAGTACTGTGTTGCAATTACGATATTTAGAATAAAATAGGAAGTATAATATGACTAATGCATGTAGCATAAAAATTTTATTCCATAATAATATACATGCAAGATTTGCCTAAAACTAACGATATTTATAAAAATATTTTGCTTACATACTATGATATCATTGCATTCACTGAATCTTGGTTAAACACTAATATTATAATTAACGAAGAGTTCATTGCCCGCGGTACATAGCATATTGTAGAGACAGATTAATTTCTAAGATATCGTAGTGGAGTTATAATTACTGTCAATAATAAAATTAAATCCACTAGAATGAAAAACTGGGAAACTGATTTGGAAGATTTATGGCTACATTTTAACAATAATACTAAGAAAATTGCTCTTTGCGTCGTATACATGCCGCCGCCTGTCAAACTGGATTCTCTTCAAAGCTTTTTTTATGTAATAAGCCGGTAAATGAGAGGGCGGTTCACCTGATAGGTAAGCAATTGCCGCCGCCCATGGACACCCGAAACACCAGAGGCGTTACAAGTGCGGTACCGGCCATTTGGGGACTAAGAATAATTATGCTTCTTAAATAATGTGCTAAACAATGCTGATGATGTTGTGATTCTTGGAGATTTAAACCTGGCTTTTATTGAATGGACCAGAAGAGACGATGACCAACATCTTTCACCCTTGAATTATGAAAATTCACTGGGTTACTTACTTGTGGACCATTTGTCAATTAATGGATTCCATCAGATTAATTCATTCATTCAATAATGACATGTTAAGTAAGTCTAACGACCTGTTAAGTAAGTTAGACTTCCACCACCTAAACATGCTTATATCTATTCCGGTTCCAAAAGCGAAACATTTGGTTACTAAATATAGATCCGGTTCCAACTTTTTTAGACCTTAGCTATGAAAAAATTAAAACTCCTTTTAAAAATATAATCTAGTATGATACCTACCACGATTGTGTTAATGCTAATGAGAGAGTTAATGTCTGCGTTGTGCTACAGAACGTTATGGATAATTAATTTTGTATCCAAATACACAAGGTCTAAGTATCCTGCTTTGTATTCGAAAAATACGTGCAAATGTTAAGAACTACTGCCCTATTTCAATATTATCATGTTTTTCAAAGATCTTTATCATTTGTTTCTCCAATAATTACTCGTCCCATAGACAGAATTATCTCACCAAGTGAGCATGGCTTTAAAGCTGGTCGTTGCGAAGAGACAAACCTTGTTAAGTTTGTATCTAATGTGACGTTAGCTCTTGACAATTGATTGGAAGTGGATGCCGTTTACACGGACTTTAGTAGCGCATTCGACAAGGTTGACCATTCGTTGTGACTCTCTAAGTTAGAATACAATGGTGTGACTGGACAACTATAGGTCTGATATTCGTCTTATTTATCGCGTACATCACAGATTCTTCTTGTTAATGGCTATGAATGCTACCAGTTCTACGCTGACTTAGGAGTTCCCCAGGGTTCTCATCTTGCTCCAGTCCTGTTTATACTCTTCATTAATGATATTACTGATCAAATCCATCATTGTTTACCGCTATTTACCGACGATATCAAAATCTATAGAAACATAACTTTGCATTATGACGCCACCAGTTCAGGAGGATTTGGGCAGAATTGAGCAGTGGTGTAACCTGAATCACATAAAACTTAACGTACGAAAATGTACGTAATGTAATGTAAGATTTACAAGGAAAAAACAATCCAATAGTGTTTCAAATAATATAAGACGACTTCTATTAGGGGGCATCATGGGTATTAAACTTTACTTCAAGAGCCATATCGATAACATTGTTACAATATCGGCACGGCTACTAGGTTTTTTTAAGGGGAGCACCAAGCGGTTTAGGCTGGTAAGAACAAAGATTGTTTCATTTAGCCATAGTTCGTAGACACCTAGAGTTTGTTAGTGCAGTAGCAAACCCGCACTACGCAGTACATTCGCAAATAATAGAAAGCGTCCAAAGAGCTTTCACAAAGCATTTAGCATATATCTTCGGTGATATATTACCCTGGTGTCCATATGAACAACGTCTTCAATATTATGGATACTTGGCGTAACCGTCGACTGACGCAGGATCTTATGTTCTTTTTTATCTTAGGTTAATTTTTTTTTTTCGTTCCACATGATGATTGTTATGACTCTTAGGTATAGTTTATTTCTAAAAATTCATACATATTTCTTTTAGCCTTAATTAATTTATCATTTATTACCAAATTTGTTGCTTAACCTGACTCAGCGACTGTGTAAGCCCAAAACTGTATGTAAATACTAGCGGACCCGACAGACGTTGTCCTGTCTACACGTTAATTTGAAAATTTTATTCTTTTTTTAATAAGCTAAAACATTCTGGACCTTTTTGATGAAAATTATTATTCAAATGTTATGACAATATCTAACGTCATTAATATTTGACACTGCGATGGTAGCGCCGTCCGTCAGATCCGATGTAAAACATTCCAAAATCAACAACTACTAATAAATTAAAAATTAATTAAAAAAACATTGTCCAGCGGACAAAATTGTGAATCTAAACCATTCTCAGATCCTCTTGAACACACACAAAAAGATTCATCAAAATCCGTCTAGTCGTTTAAGAGGAGTTCAGTGACATACACACGAACAGAAGAATTATATATATAAAGATTTACTATACTCAATACTCTTTATACAGAAGCTGTTGAATCACGAAGCTTTAAAATATAAATAATCAATTAATAATAACTGTCTTTATCAGCGTTCCACGATGCAATCTCCGACATCGTCGCCGTTCAGTTGACCTCGCCAGAACACTTAAAAACCCTGAACCTGGTGAAGGTCGAAACTGGTCCAGAAGTGACGCTGAACCATTTGCTTTGGGTGGCCTTGGAAAAGTTTCCATTAATGGCTTATGCGTATGTTCTGGACAAATGGCGATGGGACGTGTTCGGGAACAGCAGTTTGGACCATTGGAACCAACATTGGTGGGATTTGAGGTTAGTAATTTTGTAAAAATTTTATTGTAAAACAATTTTTTAATGATATCTTGTACGTGTTGACTAACATTACAGGTCCCAAATTTCAATTAAATAATGTGGATAAAAAAGTAAAATTATAGAATAACTTTGAATTCTTTAGCTACCAGCTAAACTCTCAAAGGTTTATGGTGTCCAACGATTGAACCACGTTATAGATTACATACTTAATAAATACTTTTCCATTTAAAAGCTCATAACAGAGTTTAAAAGTTTTGTAATTAATTTTTGTGAAATATTAGCTTGCCGCTAAAATAGCGAAAGAAATAATTATAAATATTCAATTATGTGTTCAAAACAAGAAAAAGTTGAATCAAGTTTCTTAATTTTATTTATTAGATTATTTTAATAAAAAATGTAAATTAAAACAAATTTGAACTCATTTATACAGGTATACAATGAGGTCGTTTTATGCTTATGAGAGTCAGATAGTAAAATAAATATATTTTGTGATCAAAAGTATAGAATTTATCTAAGTACTGCTTACCTCTTAAATGTAATATTGATTTCTCATCTGCCAGCTGTGTTATTATGTCAATATTACTGTATATTTTTTTATAAAAAAAAAACACGTAAAACAAGTTACGCGAGTAAGCCGATAACATAATAATAAATTTTGTATGTCTTACGAAAGTAATAATTAAACTAAAAAAAAAAATTACAAAATTTTCGAGACCAAAAATATTAATGTATTTTAGTTGTTAAAATACATTAATATTTATATGGGTGGTCGACTCTTTTAGCTTTTACCAATGACCACATAAGTGAAGTGAAGCAATTTTGCAAGGTTTAAAAAAGAATTACGTATCTACTGGATATTTATATGAACTAATAATATCCTCCTTAACATGATGAAGGTTTAAGGTGAATACCAATAGATAACCAGGTACTATACGGGTCTTCGCCTTTTTGTCTCAATGGTCGAGTGGTCGCAAGAGCGATTGCCGGACAATGGTCTCGGGTTCGATTCCCGGGTCGGACAAAGCATTCCTGGACCTTTTCGGTTTTCACAAAATTTCTTAGTGGTTAATTGTGCCCAGTATATAGCAATAGGCCCAAACAGTGAAATGTGCGTGAACATCGTACAGTGGCATTACGTGCCATAATGTGCACCTCTGCCTACCCCTTCAGGGATAAAAGCCGTGATGTTACGGCATGGTAAAGTTTCATAGTGAATATCAATAGGTTCATAGGCACTATAAAGGTCTTTGCCAATTCCAAAACGTATCTTAACACTAAACATGCAAATTAAAGTATGCAACGTTACTTCTAATTGCAGTCTCCGATTATTTTATTAGCAAGTCTAACCGTGTGCCTATGATCCATTTAGGGGCAATGGTTAACGGTATATTATACCTGTTTATTAGCATAATCTCCTAGTACCATCGTTTCGCAGTAGGTCACAGTAAAAGTATATTTAGCAGTCACTTGCAGTACTCCTTCGTTAATTGATGCAAAATCATTTATTTAATTGGTCATTATGCATTTTGAATTAATTAGATACTTATTTATTTAAAATCTATTTGTTACATCTTGGTGTATGTAGAGGAGTCTAGAGTGTCTGTTCGTAATAACGAAACGATACATACACCAAAATAATATTATATTACAATTTTTCTTTGTCTGTCTGTTTGTTTGTTCTGGTTAAGCTTTAAAATGGCTGGACCGATTTTGACGGGACTTTTATTGGCAGGTAGCTGATGTACTTAGGAGTAACTGAGGCTACTTTTATTTTAGAAAATGCAGTCACAAAGTCCATTATTTACACGAGCGAAGCTGCGGACATCAGCTACTATTCACATTAAATAAACAGCCTATAAGTGGCCACAGGCGATCAAAGGCATCTTTTCCAACGAAGAAGGTTTGCAATTATCTTAATTTGTTTCAACACTGCCAATTTTGTTTCAGAATTAAGGAAACAGGAGTTTCGCCACCGGTTCTAAGAAATGAGTCCGATCTTGATCCTGCAGCGAAATATCATGTTGTTTCTCACGTACAATACATTACGTAAGTAATTACTTATGACAATTGTAAACATAAAGCTTGTCTAGATAACAATAATTATTACCGTATAGTTGGTGAAAGTGTTATTGAGTGGAAATACAGGAAGATAATAGGCATAATGAAGTGTAATGCCTGTAGTAACTTACGTTCACTTTCAATTCAAGGTAATAGATTTTGTGAACTGTTCAATGGGTTTCTCAGTCTTGGTCAGATATCTAAGGTCAAATAAGGTCTGGTTTTAACATAATGTAAAGTCGTCACGACATTTTTGGTCACAGCATATAAACAGTCTATAAGTGGCCACTGCTGACCAAAGGCTTCTTCTCCCACAAAGAAGGTTTGAGCGTTAATCACCACCCTTGCTTAATGCGGGTTAACATTTTTGGTGATATCAGAAACTTATTATACGTAACCTTCTTTATCGTATCATTTGGACTATTTTGGTAATTTTAGACCTTTTCTGAATTTTTTTCTTAAAAATTATCGCTATTTCAGGTTGAAAAGTGGTTAGATGTTTCAATTATTTTATAAATTTTCAGATATTTGATTTCTCACGTATTGGAGTTCCAAATTTTATTGTCGCTTTGTAAAAAAGCGAACCATACAGGACCTTTACACGAATGTTCTATATATGGCGTGAAGGAAGCAGGAAAACTTCTCAGGTACATTGTCCATCTGATTAAAATGCATGATAAAATAATACAATTGATTCGTTGCGAAACAATGTGACGTTAATGCGAGGATATACAGAGTTATACTGCCATAGAACAAGTTAAATTCATGAGAGAATATTTTTATTTAAAGGGCAAAGTACACTTTTTGTTAGCGGTATTTTTAATACAATTGAGTCTTTGGGAAACATAGACGTTAATGCGAGGATATACAGAGTTATACTGCCATAGAATAAGTTAAATTCATAAGAGAATATTTTTCTTTAAAGTGTAAAGTACATTTTTTTAGCGGTCTTTTAATACAATTAATTCTTTGTGAAACAATGTGACGTTAATGCGCAGATAGACTAAAATATACGTCCAAAGATCAAGTTAAATTCATAAGAGAATATTTTTCTTTAAAGTGCAAAGTACACTTTTTGTTAGCAGACCTTTTTATTAAACAAACTGGTGAATAGTACCGAATTCTTAATGAAGAGATTTATAGGTATAAATAGAAAGAAGTACTTAATAGTACTTTTATGTTGTTCATTTGATGTTTATGTGAGGTTGTAATGAAGATTTTTTTATAGGTATAAATAGAAAGAAGTACTTAATAGTACTTCTATGTTTTTCCATTTGTTGTTTATGTGGTTAGTTAAAAACTTTTCAATAGGTTTGATACAAACATGTGACAGGGGATCCCCATACCAAGCAAAAACAGACATCCTGTTCCATCACTAATAGTAAGTTGGTTATATAACAACACTATAAGATGATGGCGGTACTGTGATACTTGGGTGTGTGGAGTACAAACGGACTCACCATATCCAATAATTAATAAAATGCCTCGTTGGTCGAGTAGTCGCAAGTGCAAATGCCGGAGAAGGGGTCTCGGGTTCGATTCCCGAGTCGGGCAAAAGTATTACTGGGTTTTTTTCGGTTTTTCGAATTTTTTCAGTAGTAGCACGGAGTCTGGAATTGTGACCAGTATTTGAAAATAGGCTCACCTTCTATAACAGGAGACTTATAATACAAATGGTGAATAGTGGGTATACATTGTATAGCGGCATTACATGCTGTAATATGCATTCCGCCTACTCCTTCGGGGATAAAAAGGCGTGACGTCGTTGCGTTCTGTTGTAAAATAGGAAAATAATTATAATATTTATAATAACTAACTATAATAAATAATAGTTTTAATAGCTACAAGTTGCTCAATTCATAAATCACAGCATGCCATGGAGTCAGAAGCCTTATTGTGATGTAATACATCCTTTTCAGAATAACAAAGACAATTTAAAAAACCAACATATAATAACAAAGTGATCTTTAAATACATGATTATAGTATTATTGTCCCATTTTCGTGGAAACAGGAAAAATCTTCAGCCTTACGAGTTTATAAGGCAATTGCTAATCTGAATTTTAATGTCGTGCACGATTCTGAACTTTGATCCTAAATGCCTTAAACGCATCGAATGTAGTTAACATTTTTATTGCAAATACGCATTCGAATTTCATTAGGCAACTACTATTTTCCTTAACGCCAAGTATGTGCCCTGATTAAATAATAACAAACAAATACAAGTCATCTTTGGCTTACTTTGAAATATATTTTTTATTTAGTCGAATGTGTATTTGTACTGTGATGTCCATTTGTTTTATAAACTACATTTGTATCAGTCAGTGCTTAATTTTCGTCAACTTTGAAAAAATATGTAACTGATTTGAATTTGGGTTAATGTTTTGCTATTATTAGAACTTGAGACGGGATATTTACCATGTTTATTCATGTCGATGAGTTTCCGATATTTCGGCACTGTTGCAAGTGCCATGATCACGAATGAACTGACATGAATAAACATGGTAAATATCCTGTCTCAAGTTCTAATAACAGTGTTAGTGACCATGTCAGTTTAAATAATGTTTTGTTAATTCAATAAGATACCTATTAAACACAAGCTACAGGAACCTTCAATCAAAAATAGTGAGAGTAAAAAAGAGGTTTGTATTAACATATACCATTATTTCAGTGACGGTATGGCATTGGGTGCGAGTGAGGACTGGAGGACAGTACTGCAAGCCATGACTGGAGAAACAGAGCTATCCACTGAGGGTATACTCCAGTACTTTGCAGACCTCCAGACATTCTTAAAAGAAGAAAATAGTAAACTAGCAGCTCTAAACGAAGGAGATATGGACCAAAGCGCACCAATCATAGTCGGTGCCATAGTAGTGTTATTAACAATCCTAATCATAGTACTTTATTGTGTAAAGAAACACGATTTTGGGGGCAAAGTGTTTTCTGCTTGTGGTCTAAGTAAAAACGGTTCTTTGGACATAGTGACGAATGAACTCCCACAAGGAAAGACCAATGAAGTTGATGGTATAAGCGAAGATAAGGTTTGATAGTCATAGTAATATAGACCTAAATGTGATTTAATTAACGTTTATTTTCTAAGTGAAAGTATTAACACATTCAAAAGGATCAATAGAGATAAGGTAAACAATTATCTAGGTGTTATCGTGCCAGTGATTATAACAAGTTACGATTTGATTACATAATAAGATAAACATTAGATATATTTATGTAAAAGTTTTGGTTTACCGTTTTAGTTAATAAGTTTTACCGCTGTACTCAGAGAGATTTAATGGTTACTTAAACTATTCCTTAGTAACGATTTTGTCGTAAAAACAATTGTGAAGGACTGGGTTAAATGACCATTAAATGACTCTGAGTACGGCGGTTAACGCCTTGGGTATGTTAATTACGAATAAACTTGGTTGAAAGAATGTTCATTTTTAATTGTCTTTGTTATTTATTTAGTTTAAAACCCCACATCTATCACAGGATTATGAGTACAGCTGAAGAACGATGACCAAATAAAAAGTCAGCATAGACAAAGCGAACAGAAAATGAAAATTGATACAAAACTGAATGATGTATGCAATACACAAAGTAAATTATTATTGTCACGCAAGGTTCTTGCATTTGACATGTTTTATGAATAGGTACGTAGGTTTTAAATCGAAGACGATTATGGATTTAAATACTTTTAAAATCTCCAGCTAAAAAATTCCCAAACTTGTCCAGACTTAAATGATTATTGCCGTATTGAGACATTTAAAAAACAAAGCCGGCCCGCCTGGTGGTAAGCGTCCAACAGCGCAGGGTAAATGAGCTTGCATGCAACACCAGAGTTGTGTGTTATAGAGCCTCGATTCCTCATCAACCCCTAAAGGGCCGGCAACGCACTTGTAATGACTCTGATATTTCGGGTGTCCATGTAAAGTAGAATGAAGCGAAGTGATATAAAGTTACAGAGTTATGTTGACGGTTTAAACAAGTATTGTTGTGTAAACACATACACTTCATTATAAATATTCACTTCGAATATATATTTTACTAGCTTCTCGTGGCATAAAAATGTGTATCCTATGTGTTATTCCAGACCATAACATACCCCTATTCTAAATTACATCCTGATCCCTTTAGCGATTTTGAAGATATTGAGTAGCAAACACACACAAAGACAAACTCATAAACATTCGCATTTATAATATTAGTAAGGTTATCATCCGACTCGAAATCTAACTGTAAATCGCAAAAAGTCAATTTCGTGGGCTGCCCTGGAACATTCACCTTACCCAATAGTTGATATCCAATTGACAAAAGTTAGTCCAATGAAACCTATTTACAAGTACCGATAGTCAATGTCCTGCACTAAATAGAATGTACCAATACCAATATAGACTACATTATCAAATTACAATCAACACAGCAGGGACACGTTATAATATGTCATGGTCTACCTGTTCCAATCATTTAGGTCTGCTCAGTTAATAGAACTCGAAGCAAGGATACCTGAGTCTAAAGTACGATGGCAGAATTAAATGATGTTGGCATATTTTTTGCCTCACGATAAATGTAGCAACAAAATCTTATATAAGATGTTGAGATGTGATATGAATGTGTGTTAGGTCAAGTCTAAATGGATGAACAGATCAGGTTGAAAACAAAGAGATTTTAGCCTGAAATGGCAGTATTTTTCTAATTTCTATAGCTGTTTTTCATGTGACTTACCGCCCTTCCCAATCCTCGATTCTCCACCAACCCTTGAATTCCTTACCCCCAAAAGTCCGGCAATTCATTTGTAACGCCTAATATGGTGTTTCAAATGTCCATAGGCGGCGGCGATTGCTTATCATCAGGTGATCACCTCGTTTACCGGCTTATACCATATAAAAAATAAACTTATAGTATATTGCGGGCAGAAACCAAGGAGCAATAAAATGACGTTGTAATAATAAATCGGTGCGAACCAGCACAATCCTAAAATCGAAGATAATTACATATAATATGGTGGTGAACGTAACTACCATTACACGGGTCATGGACATGCAATTTCAGTGCGAATTATTTTAATAAAACACCAACAAAACTCAGAACAATTATGTTATTTCCATACCTACTTAGAATCGGCATACTTTTTCCGAATTTACTGAATGACGATATTGTTGTCAAATTGATATTAAACAATCGATCGTTTCTCGTGTTCGTGTAAGCAAATGATTGCTATTGACGGTCAACGATGTTCGCGGCTGGCTGTGGACATCCGCTCGTAGCCGACTTGTCGAAATGGTTAAGAATGTGAGCCAGTGTGAACTAACTGCAATCACCTAACCGTTGCCGCTAGTGACGAACGCGCGCACCTAGGATCGCGACGCAGGAGTTCGCGCGCGATTTGCATATTCAAAATTCGAACACTGCGAATATAACGTTACGAACTGATGTTTATTTAAAAATATAAAAAAAGAACGTTTATTTTTTTTTGTTTTAATAAGATTTATTTGATTAGACTGACTTTGTAATAGGTTAAGAAAACGCAAGGGCCACTGCAAATGAAGCCTAAGTGAAGTGTGATGATAATAGGTTGTGAATAAATTTAAATTAAAAGGTAAGTTTAGTCGAAAATTCTATTTAATATTTCTATAAACTTTAACCCGACGTGGTAAGGTCGTTAATTAATCAAAACCGGATTTTATTATTCAAGAAGTAGGTAATTTTAAAATTTAAGCCACAAAAATAATTGGTGTAATTATTCTCTCGAACATATTATTTTTAATGAATACATATCTTCTAATAGGTATGTTGTATGTACCAACGTCAAATAAGTTCTCAAGAAAATGATAATGAATATAAAATTACTTCCTCGCCAATTTACTTCAATCGCAGCTTATTTATATAACAATACGTAGAATAGTGATCACAAAAACTGAAAATAAAATATTTAATGACAGTTAATCACATTTTACAGAGACGTGACGGTTTTTTTTCATAATTATCAAAAGAATGACATTATAATTCGTATTGTTGACAAAATTATTGTGTAGTTTACAAGTTGTGGATTACAAAGTTTTTAAATAATTAATTATTTTTGAAACAATAATTATTTTACTTAAAAATAAATGATAAAATTCACGAATATAGTTAAATTATTATTGAAACGTAAATTTTAATTGGATTTATGTATACAAAAATGTTGCGAACGTCGTAAATCTTAAATCTTTTACTATTCCAAATGAAAATATTAATAAAAAAATATGTTGGTTCATTACACTACAAAATGATATTAATAAATATTTGAAACTAAAAAAAGTCGCAGGAATAGAAATTAATCTATCTATATTTACTTATAACAAATTTAAATTATGTAAATTAAATGCGGAATAAATTACACTGGCTATTGACCAGCGCACACATACATATACAAATTTATAATCTGTTACCTACTTTTAGTATACCTAATAGGTATTGTCCATTTTTTGTGGGGGAAAGTAATTAAATGAGTCCTTACAGGATTCCCTGCATGATGCGAAAGGGAGTGTCCTTTATGATGCTGGAGGGAGTGACGACTGTCACTAACTTAGAAGTAAAACCACCCCGTTTCAACTTCTGCTCCTAGGCAAGCAAATAGCTTCTCCCGGTAAGCGTTTAATAAACACGTAATTTCACATGCTCAAATGAGCATTTCTCATAAAACACCATGACCTTGATGTGAACATCAAGATCTACTTATCTTGAGGGGGAAAATTATCAAATTACTCCTCTCACCCTGGGTGAGTCGAGATGGAAGTGTCAGACTTTTACTGACTCAAAACCACTCCGTTTCTACTCCTATTTCGAGCTGGAGCCCCCTAACCCCTTTTACATACCGTGACTAAAAGGTGATATAAAATGCCTTATTGTTGTTAATAACATTGGGCTTCGATTATAGGTATCACTTGAGTAAACAGAAGCTAACTATCCGATTCTGTCATAGCTTATACTATCTTTAAGGTATCCAAGAAATCTTTGTCTTCAAATAAATTTATCAGCTGTCCAAATAATTTTAAATCAAAACACTTTAATGGTTCTTATATCGCATAACAATAGGTACTCTTTTTACAAAGCATTATACTTACTTACTTAAAAATAGTTAATATTCACGTGTCTGTATATTAATTTGCATGCACGCGATAATATTAACAACCTCAAGAGGGATTGTGGTATGATTTTCACGATAGTGTGATATGAGCAAGATTTGGGAGTATGATTTGTTATGGTTTTATAAATAATACGTAAGAAGCGAGCAAAGCCGGGGGTGGAAAGCTAGTACACAACTGAGATGTTTAACTATTGCAAAAATACTATGAATTTAGAGGATACGAGCGCTGTCCTTATATACTGTATCTATTTGCATCAGTAACAATCTATAATTACAAAAGAATAATTTGACACAGCTTTAAAGTAACTTGAAGATTTTTTTTTCTTTCGAAATAACATGCACAATAAAAAGTATAAGAATTAACGATCGTCGACCATTGATTTCCGATGATTTCCGGAGTTTCGAGCTTATCAACACATTTTACGGTTCATTTTTATTTACGAAATATCGTTATGTTTGGTAAACAGTGGCAACGCTCAACAGGCCACGTGACTACTCAGAAATAAAATTACATTAAATCATCAATAAATTATGTGCCGTAATGTGCAGTTGCACCTCTGCTTACCCCTTCAGGGATAAAAAGCGTGACGTATATTTTTTGTTCACCTGATGGTAAACAATTGCCGCCGCCCATGGACATCCGAAACACCGTGTTATAAGTGCGTTGACGACCTTCCAGGGGTTAGGAATTTAAGGGTTGTTGGGGTAATTGGGCCTCTGGTAACCTTACTCACACAAAGAAACACAATGCAAGCGTTGTTTAACGTTAGTTTTCTTTCGGGCTGTGGTATCACTCCGGTCGGGCCCGACCATTCGTACCGTATATAAATTCAATACATATATCAATAAATGAAAAATTCATTTATAGTAAAAAGCAAACGAATGCTTATTGAGTAAACATGTACATTTTTCTATTAATCAGCCTTAAGAGCGAGCATTATAGGCTGTTATTACTCCCATTCGAATTCAATGGAAGGACAATTATATTCAAAGCCATATGTACTATACACACGTGTTAGGCCACCTGTAATTTCTGCTATACAGTCACAAATGGCTCTGAATACAATACAGTGGACATTTAACTTAGAATTACACGTGTAGGCCACATTAGATGTTCATATCGTGACCCAATTTGGCTTTATGATAGATGATGGTTTGGGTATCTAAACGTTTTAACCTTTTCTCTGTAAACATAATAAGTGTGCGTGTCCTTTTCAAAGTTAGTCAATTACTTCATTTCATTCCGAAAGTCTTGACTATAGATACAAATCAATATCTTGGCCGATCAAAGAAGTTTCGTATTTTAGAAAACATTTTGAGCTCTTTGTCCTGCATCAGATCAAGTAATCAAGTACTTATCGCATCCATAATATACACATGTGGTGGAAATACAATATTAAGTCCCAATTGTGGAATCTGTCAGGCACAGCAAATTATAAAATTAGTTGAAGAGAGTAAGGGCTTTTAGAAATAATTTAATATCATATTAATATCCAATCCACATCTGGTCGCGTCAAATTATTGTCACGTGGCTATCACCGGGAAGAAAGAGGTGCTGCCTGCTTTTAGAGGAATAAAAGACGTTGTCTAGCATATTGTGGTACGATATACCTTTAAAATATAATGACTAAGCTGTCTATCATGCAAAACTGTATAGCCAAAAGTCACGGCCAATACAAAGTTAAAAATACTTTACCGTTCACTATTTTTACTATCACAAAACCTTACAAATACCAATTATAATTATTTTGTAACGTTTACGCGTGTAATTGTGTGTTTTTCCTGCTTATGCTTTTGTTTTATAATGCGGGTTTATGGAGAAAGTACTCTGTGGTTTTCCTCTTTTTGATATCGTTGAAGTTACCGTGAAGTATACGTAACAGTTCAAGGACAATACCAGTTTTGTATCCTAGTTGAAAAAACATTTTTTTATCATAAAATAATTAATTATTATTTCAAAATACATCAACTCGCTGTACTCAGAGTCATGTAATGTTTAGGTACATAACCTAGTCCTTAGCAATTGTTTTCGGAACAAAATCGTTACTAAGGATAAGTTTTAAGTATTTATTAAATTACTCTGGGTATGGCAGTAAGACAAAAATAATAAAGTATAAAGTATTTATGTTCCTAAAATTAACAACCTATTGTCCATTTCATTGTAATTTGATTTTCGTACTTGATTAAACTAATTCAGTGGAAAAGTAAGCTAATTATAAATTCAAGTAACGATTTGGACAGAAAATATTTTGCACAGTTTGATCTGCCGCCATTCTCGTCATTGCTGTTTGCACAAATAATTGACAATCATTACCGAAATGATGAAGCGTAGTTCAGTTTTTGACACAATGCGAATGCGTCATGGGAACCTTGTTAGAAATAAATAATTAAGCTGTCATAGTATTTTGCAAACTACACAGAATCGCCGGTGCGAGACGAGTAAATAACATACATACTTATATTATGTAGTTTTAATAATTTGTAACGTTTTTATTTTGCAAACAATCATTTATCGGCTTTGTAACCATAAAATTTTCTTTTCTAGAATAGGTTCATAGAAAAGCTTTTCATTGAAAAAGTAAATGTATCTACATTATTTTAATCCTAGTATCCCAGAAATGATTTGGTTAATTATTATTATTAGTTAGGGTAGCGAGGCCTTTGCCCTGTAGTGGGACGACAATGGCTAAAAATAAAATAAATATTTATTAGTTGCAGGTCTTTAAGCTCAACCAATTTCTGATTTGAATCGTCTGCTAAACATATAACTGCAGATCTTTTTCTTTTTTTAAACTTAGCTGCACACTAGGATTTTCTCCTGTGTCGTGAGTGCGTTTACAAACATACACATGACACCCAGATCCGAAACAACAATTTGTGGATCACACAAAGTGTTGCTTCGTGCGGGAATCGAAACCGCTACACGTTGTACGATGTGCAGTCAAATAGAATAGGTACTGTTAAAAACAAATTTGAAAAAGATTATACACGCAGGCACAATGGCACAACCCCTCTCTAAATTGCACTTATAACATTGTTCCTCTCATCAATTTATTTACTTTGGTGTTGCGAATGTTTATGGGCAGCGCGAATCTGTCCGCTCCTTTGCCTAAACATGTAGGTAAACAGACAAGGCGATTAACGTGTTAAGCTAATTTATTTCATACTTCTATGATCTAATGTTCTTTGTTTGGCTTTTATTATGTGGATACAAGTGAAATTCCAAACGACTAATGTTATGCTTTTATCGTTAATAAACATTGAAGAAAAGTACAGTCAGGTAATTAAGTATTACTCAATACAAAAACATACGTAGATATTGTGCAATCAATGAAAACATTTATCTACTATACATATGTATGTCTTGGGTGCTTTGAAAAAAGCTTAAGGCGCGGTGAATAGACAACTTTTATGTATTTGAGGGGGTGAAGCAGGTGAAGTGGGTCTCGTGTACTGAGGGGTGCACCGTGCAAATGTCATTGATACGCGTATTCCATTTTATTTAGGAGCGTAATTTCGCTACTAAAGTTTCATGGACGAGTGGCCCAGTGCGTTGCTGTCTAGATTCGCGTTCCGTGATCCTTAAGATCGAATCTCATTACTCGTATTAGTTTTTGTTTTCTTATTTTTTCAATATTATGTTGTATACATTTTTATTTTATTTTTATTTATTTTTTTTATTAGTTTTTTTATGACTAAAACCGAAATCGAACAATAATTTACACAAACTTACTACTACTATAGTTTTTGCGCTAGTGACAGTTGCCTGTATGACGTTGACGTCTCTCAGTACCACATAATTAGGGATGGACATTAGAAAGATCTTTTTTATCGCTATCGATACTCGCAGCATACATTGAATTCTCTTTAATTTTGTTATTAAAGTGTGTTGTTTAGTTGTGCAGTGTATCTGCGTGTATATAATGTCAGATATACAGATACAGATTCAGATGATCCTGACTCAGATAATAATATGAGTTTGGACGAATAAAAAGTAAATAATTTTTCTTAGCAACTTTTTAACCCATTTTATAATGTTCCGTTGTTTCATCAACATAATTAAGGGTTTTTTAAAAATAAAAATTGAACTACGCACAATATTTGTTTTCTATTCCAAAAAATCATCGACTTCCTATCCATATCCATCATAGCAGTACATCTCATCACTAAACAGAGATAAGATAAGTAAAGATAAAGTACAGATAAGTATACAGTCAAAGATAAGTTTTTACATTCAATATTCTGCACTTATAAGCAGTACTAACCTTTTAAAAACTAAAAAAGGGATAGGAGGATATATAAATAAAACACCAATATTAGTATAAAATATGTATTATTCATCTTCAATAATTAGGAGAATGTCATCTAAGAATTGGGTAGGGGGTCGGGGTATATTTTCTTGGTATCTTTCCCAACTGAGATACCATATTATACAGGCTGAGATGCACGCCACTGACGAATAACTATAATTCCAAGACTCTTCTGCCAATAGAGTTACTGCGACCAGTCGCAATTGTACAATTTACACAGCGATCCATGTCGTCAATATCCAATTGATAGGCTTAAACAGTTGTCCAAAATAGAGAGTCAGGTAATTTAGAAATGCAAGATCCGTCAAAAGTCCTTTATAAAGCCGAGGTCGTGAGGTTAAACAATAAAACATGGAAAATACGTGCGCACTCAGAACGAAACACAATGAACGAGTGTCATCTGTCAATCGGTATATGACTGATATCAGACAGGAGTGTTGTAAGAAGTTTAAATCACAGAGTACGTTATACATAAATGATTAAATAATCATAAATGTTTGATAACTTAATTTAAGTTTTCTCGCTTCCCAGATAGAAACAAGGTACCATATTTTGTGATTTCCCTTAGAAAAAATATCGGTTTTTTTAATATACTTTTCAACTAGTTAACTGCTGGGCCCAAAAGTCCCCTTCTCCTTTCAAGAATGGTACGGAACGTTACTGAATGTGTCATCTGCACCATGCTACGCGGTAATAGTATATGAAAAAATTAATTGTATTTACACAACTTATAATTCAAATCGATTTCGTACAAAAAAATATACTGACAACCCAACTTAGAAAAAGCTAATTACAAAATAAAATATTACAAACAGCAAAAAGATATGTTAGAGAATGATTATTTTCTGAGCGGCGATTGACACAAACTGACATAGGTCCACCAAGCAGCGCGCCTCAGCGGTCACTGCCGGTCCGCGTAGGAATGAAAGAGAAACGAATAGATGTCATGATCGGACGACGTTTTGTTCGATTCGTTCTGAGTTATTTATCATGAATTATATTAATTCTTACAAATATCTCATTTCAATCGACAAATAAATAAGGCAGATCCCTTTATTATTTTAAATTACGTCACTGTTATTAATTTTATTAAGATATGTTCATAAATAATATAGTTACAATGGCTAGAATTTCAATTATAAATGGTTAGTTTATGATTTTTTTCTATCGATAAAATTAATAGAAATCGTGTTTTGAAGAAGGTGGTCCATTCATAAAAATGATCAAGATTAACATATATTTTTTTTGTTGCTCTAACATGTAAACATTGGGCAAAAAAACTGTTGAATCAATCCTATTTTGACTATGCACAGCGCCTTAAATAAGGGACTTTTAGTATCAAATATTCTTACATCTAGAACATTGAGATGTATTCTAAAACTTTGCTGACTTTTGAGTCTAATTTTGCTTGACATATTTCCAGAAAATATCAAACGAATTACACTGTAATGATTATAATGATGTAAGAGAAAATGACTATAAAAATATTACAATATTTTTCTTATATAAATTGTTTGAAGACAATCAACAATTAAATGCGAACTTATAAATGCAGTATTTCAGTTCTGATGGTATCTTCTTTAATTATGGTGACCTTGGGGGCTCTGTCATTCTATTGTGACCCAACTTAGCATACTATCAAGTAATTGCTTTGGTTTATAATTGCATGCACCCGGATGAGGTATACCATTCTTTTGTATTCATCTGTACTCGTAAGTATTTGTTATACAAGCGGTCTCTGACGTCCATATCAACAAGACTATGTTTTTTCTCATATAAAAAATTGTATCAATTGTTGTAGTAGCTACAAAAACATGTATAAAAATGTTTGAACATACACTTAAGTCGTTTTGGTCTATTTTTTATGACTGACGAATCACAGCACAGTTAATTATTAAGAGATGACAAAAAAATTTAGTACCGATTTATTTTGCGTAAAGGAAATTAATGTGCGTGAAATAAAGGACCTCTGTATATGTATAATGTGTATAAAGTTTCGTATTCAATTTTAATCTTGTTTTTTCCTTTTGTAAAGAGATCAGATCTGATAATTATATTCTTGTTGATCTAGTATTCGCTTTTGTTGAGACGCACTGAACATTTACCAGTTGTAACTTATAAATTTACTGATTTCTTCCCAATTTAATTACTAGACCGTTTTAGATTTTTCGAAAATTTCGCAGTAGTATCATGGAATTTGAAATTATGCCCGGTATATGGCAATAGTTTCACCCCCTATTACATGGGACTTATAACACAAATGGTGAACAGTAGGTGTACATTGTTTAGCGGCATTACGTGCCGTAATGTGCACCTCTGCCTACCCCTTCGGGGATAAAAGACGTTGGATGTTGCATTGCGTTCCTTCCAATTGACGCTAGTTTCTTCTGAATTCATACATATTAAGTAAAACCGCTTTCAACTCTATAGAATATTCTCGTAGAAGTTACAAGATTTCCATCGTATCGTGATACTAAGATGGATGGGTTGCGAAATGTAATAACTCAAGTTGCATGAGATTACGAGAGGATATTACATCGCCTTAGTACTTAGAAAACAGGTTGCTAGAATGTTTCTTAAATCTTAGGCTAGTACTTTTACCATAGTTTCACTTAGTAAAAGTTTCCAAGGCACCCCAAAAAAAAGGGTGATTAAAAAGCCTGAATTTTACCTCAAGATAAGATACACTATCTTGGAAAAGACTAGATTAAACCTATATATGTATGTTTTTTTTCTGTATAAGTAAGTAGGTTGATACAGTTTTGAACACAACAAATTACGCTAATAGCACTGTTATGCCATTTCAGACTTATCTAATAAAATAATTAGATTTAAATTTTAGATTTCAGCCATGATCGTCCCACTGTAGGGCAAAGGCCTCCCTACCCTCTTTCTAAAGCCTCTCCTCTGTTTAAAGCTTAATAAAATAATATGTACTTTAAAATTTATGTAAATTTATTGCAAGACAATTGGTAGTAAAATATAGCTAGTTAACGAATCATTTTATAAACACAAAAGGATAGAAAAAC
The DNA here is from genome assembly GCF_023101765.2 of Spodoptera frugiperda. NCBI lineage: Eukaryota > Metazoa > Arthropoda > Insecta > Lepidoptera > Noctuidae > Spodoptera > Spodoptera frugiperda. Next base: position 5,555,260 of record NC_064241.1, on the reverse strand, counting down.
ATAGATCGAAACAATACTTATCTGTCCATGAAGTAAACAACTAAAAAACTTGGTACAAAATAACACTTCGTTTTATAAAATTCATATTTATTAATATTTGAATAAGGTTTCCCTTTAAATATAAATGTTCCTGTACTATATTATGTAGTATCTTGACGCAGTCGATTCTGACTGCTCTAAGCAGGCCGTGTATTGTGGTCCTATGATGTGTTCCTTATTTACTACAAAAATTTGTACCTACGTACAGTCAGGGAAGTTATGTACAGATACTAAAATAACGATTGATTTGATTCAGAGGTGGTCTATGTATGTCCTGATTATTCTTATGTATTTCATGTGGTACCTAACGAAGTTATTAATTTTTTTACATAAAAATAACTGAAACCACAATTGACTTTTATGACCTACCACAAAATGTATGTCCATGGATTTATTTATATGAACTATAAATATACTAATGAACGTCAAACATACAAAAAACAAGACAAGATAATTATTTCATGAATTCATAGAAGAATTTTACTTTGGACTTCAATCTACGGAAAATCCCCTTTTCAAAATACATAAAACTGTTTAATTAGATACATATATTTTTTGCTAGAAATAACTTCTATCTTATATGTTTATTTCATTAAATTTTATTATATTTTTAAACACAAAAACGTCTTTAGCTATTTCAATTACAGTTTTAAGTGAATCTAAGTTTTTATTTAACTCTTAAGTAGTTTTTTTAGTATATAATAGGTAGTATTTAGTAGAATAAATATTAGAAAAACCACAGATCTGTGTAACAACGCTTGGTGAGTTTGATTTATTGGTAGGTAACCTTGACTCTTTATTTTTATAGTAAAGAGAGCACGAGGCGTTAGGACCAACTTTTTTTTTGAAAACAACAAACATCCAATCGACCGTTTAAATGCTAATATAGTTACGCGACATTTTTTATCAACGTATAACTCAATATTCGCAGTTATATATGCGATATTCGAAATCAATTAATTTGTTTCCATCAAATGATGTGTAACAAAAATGTCGCATAGATCAATTAGCCTTTTAACAGTCTCAATGATTTCTATCACCTTTGGAGAGGCGAGGGAGAGTGTCAGACTCTTATCGACTAAGAACCACCCTGTTCCTACTCCTTTGAACTGGAGCTAAGAAAGCCCAATTTAAAACAATAAATAAAACATAGATTAAATCAAAATATTATCCTTATTATGAATCGCGTATGAGTATGAGAGTCGTCAAGGGATGAAAATAAACGAACCTAAAAGTAAGACAAAATAAATTCAATTATAATATGCGTCATTTTTAATTTGCAAGTGTACTTAAAGTCTTTTTCGTTTAATATTCAATGTTTTGTAGATTTCAACTCCTTAAGATAAGCAATTCCTATTTGCATAGAATCACTTGAAAGTGTAGTTGCAAGAAATTCAAAGTCAACACTTTATTTACAAATACAAACAAAAACTTAAGCACAATGAGACAATCCAAGAACCAGGAAAACTTCAGAACAATTGCGTCATAATTTAAAAAAAAGAATCAGTTAATCGTATACATATGTATTACTTACTTTAAATAAAAGGCTAATTAGTCTCTTGTCGCTAATTATTTTGTTACTTTATTAGCAAACATTTCAATATAAAAAATGTAACGCTATATTCTGTTGTGACATAAGATGATGAAGGAATCCCCATAAAAACAGGTATTTACACAAGGAAGCGATTTAAACTGATATTTTAATTGTATGGTACCTACCCTGTTTATTTGATTTGCATAAGTATCCTTTGTTTTAAAGTACTAGTTTCTGCCAGCGACTTCGTGCGTTCGTACGCATAAATAGGTGAATCCCGTTTTTTCAATTCCCGTGGGAATGTAGGGAAATCCTTCCTCTTAGTGCTAGGGGAGCACACCCCTTAAATATCCCCTATGTTACGTGCCAAGTTTCGGCTTTCTAGGTCCAGTAATTTGTTTTTTATATACAGATTTGTAATTATTCATAATATATAGTATTTATTTTATGCTTAAATTTGCAAATTTTGGCTGATTTTAAATTCGGCTCACACGTATGGAAAAGTCTTTTTAAAAATACAATTTTAATACAATAATAAAATAACTTCATTAAAGAAAAGTTTATTACGACACTTGAATAAATGTCCCGTTATTTTTGGAATATTTTTAATTTAACATTTTAAATATTAATACTATAAAAAGTGGTGTCAACCACCTTTTTGATATAATTTACTTTAAGAAAGAATAGAAATAAGATTTGAAACATCACAATTAAAAACTACACTACGACTCTTAGCATCAGATTACAATGCAAAATTTTGAAAGAGGAATGAGTAAGTACATTTAAGATTAAACAAAGACATCCAGTAGTGAGTATAAGACCAAGTAAAACCAATTGTCGTTTAAATTAACCTCAACAATTCTGCCCTAACGATTGAGTGGGAAGGCGTGCCTATCACAAATTGTACAAAGATTCCTTGAACAACAATACTAACTTCCGTTAAGCTATTAGACAATTACAAGACATTCTGCGGAATTGAAATGAATAAACCGTTCGTTGGAAACAGCAAAAAGTTAGTCTTTATCATTTGTTTTTCCTTAGAAGGGAAGGGCTGGTTAGGGTAACCATATGTTTTAAATACACAAACCATATATGTTTGGGTGACTGGTAATTAGTGAAGGATATTTAGACACGTGATTGTACTCATGATTGCAAACAACTTTCCCAAAGAAACTGTTTTTGTAAACTCATTAGTTTTATTGTTACCCTATTTCACTAGTTTCATCTAGGTCATGTTTAGTACTAATTATTTATCCAAATGATCTTTAGAGTGTTACCCAAGTTAAAAATCTGCTTTACCCTAAGCCAAGGTTCTAAGCTCTACAAACAATTTGTGACAAGTTAATACCTACTTTTCATTTGTCCAAACAGTCGCGATGGATATGTACGAGTAGGCGATCTGATGACCACTTGCATACATTTATTTATTGATTTTCCCTTTACTGCATGTTACTCTTGAATATTGTAAATACATGTTCCTATCAACCTTGATAGTGAATACGGAATCAGCTGAGCAAGGTCAATGAGATGACACTGCCGACTTTTTGTCACGGCCCCGGTGTATTGTCGAGTACACAACAAAAAGTCCAGTCAACATACGCCAGTCATACCGCAATTACATTACAGCATTTGTGAACGGAAAAAAGGTTAAAGGACCAATACATTATTATAATATGGTCCTTAGAGACGCAATGCCATTTTAGCAACAGATAATAGAAGTAGAGTTTTCAAATGACATTCTTAAATACATGCATCGTCAGATACATAGATGCAGACTGATATAAGTCAAGATGAATAAATTTTACAATAGGTAATTAAATAATTATAGTTGAATTTTTCAAAAACGCAACGGAGCGTATAAATGTTTTATTAAATTTTTAATCTTCTAGGAGATATAATCTTGTTTAATAGAAAAGGTAATATAAAAGTTTACGAACCAGACGTGTAAAGGACACGAATATGTCTGCATTCAACGGTTGAATGCGACAGAGATTCTGTTGTTTGTCGCATCAATGAAATAAAGTGTACACTTTACACCCATTGTGGATGTACCGGAATCACAGATACCAGTTAATTTACTGATGTATCGCAGACTTCAAATTCACAATTGTGTAATGTATTGTGACGAAGACTCGTACTATAGACTACTGGAATTGGATTTAAAAGCAGTATATCTACATAAATAAACACAGTTGTGTCCTGAATGACGATGATATAAAAACTAGGCTATTGTTGAATAGCTTGTTAACTAACAATACACTGCTGTTTAAGTAGTTTCAAAAGAATATAATCATGTTTTTGCTGTTTGCATATTATAATTTTAAGACAATATTGATACATATTTTTAATAACAAAATATAGGTAACAGATCTGTAATGTTATGGGTGGTATATAGGAAATGCTAGTTTTTATTTACGAGAAATGTGTTGATTGTATTATCAAAAGGCATTGATGTCAATTGAGACTCGTACGACGATTCACTTGTTGGATCTAATATCGTCGCGTGACCACTATACTAGTAATTCGATTTTTGTCATCTAAAAATAGTACTTTCGTTAGTTTCGTTGTTTTAGATTCAATCGTAAAACGTGAAAAAACTTCATGAACATTGCGCTTGATTATGCTGTGGGCTATAAAGCCTGAATAGCAATCCGGAAAACTTAGTAATAAAATTCACGGTAGCGAACCGTAAAATTAAATTGTATTGTGAAATGTTTACTATTCAAACAACAAGAAAATTCGTGTCGTATCAGCTTTTGTCATTACAACGTGTACAAAACTAAGAACTTATTTACTAAACAAAGATAAAATCCAACGCAAAAGTAATTTGTTCTAAAGATATCTATATTGCCTTGTTCTCCGTAACTTTATAATGAAAAGGATGCAACTGAACGATAAAACCATTGTTAGTCAGGTAAAATTGATTCAGTTAGAGACGATTACGTTAAGTATGTATGTCGGTAATCATGATACAATTACCATGTCCGGTGATTCGTTTAGCAATCATAACAAACGAGAAAAATAATAAAAGATTTACAGAATATTATGTAGAACAAAAGTATGTTACAATTGTAAATATTACGATAGTACATTTAATAATAAAGGATGTTTTTGTTTCAGATACGCGTGACGTAGTCATGGCTGTGGATAGCAAAAATGCGGACAATAACAAAACTGCTGATAAAACTCTTAATGTTAATGGTGGTGACTTAAATGGAACTAATGTAATTAAAAATCGTTTTAGTAAAACTAAAGAATTCGATAATATGACAAACATAAAGTTGGATAAAGAGCATGAAAGTAACAAAAATGAAAAAGTTGAAGAAGAAAGTTGGGAAGGACTAAGTCATTTTCAAAAGTTAAGACGTATGATCTCTCTTATTACTGTGGAACCTATTCTGGCTTGTTATGTGATGCCCTCAGTTTTGTCTGTGCTTGCAACACAAAATCTTTATTTAGAAAAAGCCTGTAGAGTAAACCTCCAATTTGATCACCATATTTGTGATGCTTTGACTCGAAGAGAAACAGCTAATTTTACTGCAGAAGAAGAAGCTGTACAAACGTTAGTCGCATCAGTAACTGGTTGGAAGACTGTACTGCAGTCATTCTTGCCATGTGGAATCCTAATATTTCTTGGGGCATACAGTGACAGAGTGGGACAGAGAAAGATATGTATGCTTTTACCTATCATTGGCGAATTCCTGACGAGTATAGGCTTGATTGTGAATACTTATTTTTTCTACGAACTACCTGTGGAAGTGGCGGCTGTGACTGAAGCTATATTTCCTGCATTAACTGGTGGCTGGTTTACCATGTTTATGGGAGTGTTTAGTTACATAGCAGATATAACTACGGAGGAACAAAGGACGTTGAGGATAGGCATTGTGAATCTGTTTCACTCTGTAGGTGTGCCAGTAGGAGCAGCTCTTAGTGGAATATTGGTGCGAAAAATTGGCTTATATGGTGTGTTCTCTGTTAGTGCGACGTTATACGTTTTGAGTTTCATCTACTGCTTCGTGCGCATCAAAGAAGTGAAGAAGTCCGACACGTCTGTGGTAAGTTGTAAATTATTTTAATTGACATTTTATTACCATAAACGTGATGTTTGTTTCCAGAGTGGTTAATTAAGAGCGTTTGCAATAAATTATAATCTTAAAGGTCTGGTTAAGTACATTAGACACCTTGGAAGTTATTTTTGATTAAACGGTTCGTTGAACGAAACAAGAGGCTTTGTGTATTTATCGTAATTACTGGATCGATAAGATAAACGGTTACGGTCCAATTGATGTTTGCAACTAATTATAGATCGCAGTGACAGATTAATTTGAATAATTTTATACACGGATGAGGCGTTAATGAGATGAGACAAAAGGTGCTTATGGAGTTATGAATGGTCATATTTATTGAGTGTGGTCGTTGTGTAACAAATATTTCCATTACTAAACTGTTATAAATACTTGTTCTAGAGTATTATTTACCACCCTTTGTGTATTTATTTATCTTTGTTTATTGGCTGATGAAATAATATAATTATCAGGTAGGATACATGTATCATTCAAGCTAGACAGGCTAGCTAGTTTGAAGCAGTGATTGACAGTTGTTTGAATCTTTATTTTTTCCACAAATATTGGGTTTCTCGGTGAACTTGAATAGTAATTGATATATTAATGACACTTTAAAAAGTATTGCAAATGAATTCACGTAAATTAATTAAAAGAGAAGGGATTATTTCAATCGTGACTTAGCGTATTTATGTATGTCAGATACATTATGTATTGGCATGTATTTAACAGGAACTACCTCTTCCTTATCTCTAGTATTAACTTCAATGCATTTTTTGTAACCTTCACCTTTTCATCTTGATGTTATCAAATCAATTTTAGCAACGATACTTCCTATGCAAATTAAACATTGTTATTTATGTCATAAAAGGTAATATTTGTTTTTGTTTGAGTTACCGCATTGCTTAGTTTTTCAAGGATTTTAGTATAATTTAAGTCTAATACTCGGTAATCTTCGTAATGTCATCAACCTCCACCTCTGTCCCTATTATTTGTAGCCTTGCGTTTTGGAATAAGTTGCATTGTGTACCATCGAGGTCGTACATTCAAAGTATAAAGGTAAATCACTGGTACATGCCCTAAATCAGGCATCTGTTTTTATTTTGTTATCTAGAATTCTGGTACTAAGTTCCAACTCAACTTAGTTTCTCATATCCATTTAATATTATAATGGTGAAAATTGGAAGGATGTACATACCTACATTTGGATCTTTGTTGATCTTTCAAGCAAGAATTATTGAATTGATGGAGAATATTTAATTTCCCGGTACCTTAAGCGAAGCCTTAATAATTTCTTATTTTTCTAAACTAAGATTGATTATTTTGGGTAATTAAATCTTTCGTTTAACATATTGAACGCCGTGGTGGTCACAGGTGATCGACGTTAGTGGAGGATTTGCCTTCAACGGTTTTCTATTGGCAGTCAGAGACTTAAAATTAGGATTAGAGAAAAACAAAACTGGTTTTAAGTTCTTAAACTAGTAGGTACTAAATGCTCTTATAGGCCTAGATTCTTATTAAAATTACAATGAGTTTAATCTAGATTTTTAATTAACAGTGAATGACTGGTATTGAATAAAACAATTTAGCTTACGTAATTAAAGTTGTATAAGACACAATGAATAGTTTTCGATTTTATTCTTGTCGTCAGGTATGTTAAAGGTACACGGACCACGTATTTGTGGGTCGGATGGTTGTAAGCATTGTTACTATTGATAGACTTTATTTAGGGTAACTGTCCCTGTTGTGTCATTTGACGATGGCATGCATTCGTCAAAAATATAGGCGGGATTAACGTAGCAGCTTCAAGAACAATTTTCATTGTTTATAAGCAAGATGCAAGCGTTTGTCATTTGTATGCCGTGTATTGTTTGTGAAGGATGCATGCATTCGTCAAATGACACAACATGAACAGTTACCCTAAGTAAAGTCTATCGATAGCAACAATGCTTACAACCAGCCTGATGGCAAGGTAAGCAGTCATCGTAACCGAAGTAAATATTATGAATTATGACTTGAGACATACAATATTATGAAGTGAGAAAATATGCAGTAGAAAATGATATCTGACTCAGTTCAACTTTCAATAACATTACTTTTAGATTATAAATAGTGTTTTTAACATGCTATAGAAGTAAATAATAAATTAATAAAACAATAATATAAATAGCTAAAACGATACGACGATGAGTTTATTTATAAACATTTTTTCTTTTATTTGTTTAAGTTCGAAGAATCTTTTTAATAATAAAACCAATTTAATATTAATGTTAATAATAAACTTATTATTTTATTACCTTAATGATTTAACTAACTAGCGAATTATAGATAGGATATTATTTAACCGTGGCCCATTAGTCACAACACAAACTACGGTTCTATTTTTTTTTTAATTACCGCGCCTTAGTGTCACGATTTTTACCTACTTACTGTTAAATAAACTAATTAAGTTTTGATCATGTGATATTTTAAACTTAGAATCCTTTTTAAACCTTCGTGCTTAACAAACAGATACTCTTAACTTCTACTTCTTCTCTTAACTCACTATGACATTCAATTTCAAGTTACTATAAAAACACTCCCAAGTAATCACTTTCACCAGTAATTAAGTAGGCTTAATTACTAAACAGCCTTTCATAGAAAATGCTAGACTGCAGACCTTCCTTGCATCAGAGTGTGACACGATTGTAGGTCAAGTTGACGGACTTTTTGTACTGTCACGCACGAATAATCTATTTTAGTCATTGAACTTGCAAACTGTTATATAATTATTACTTCATGGTCATTAAATAATCAATTATTTTTCATAGTTTTAATGTTTTTAAGCAAAAAGTGAGGAAAAAATGTTTAGGTTTTTTCGTTCGGGCTCTTGCGGAAGACTTTTTATTCAGTAAGGGGTCAATACTCATGACATTTGTGTCAAACAAAAACTGTTTATTATTTTTGTATTATTTTTGAAAGCAAGGTTTAATAAAACAACCTTAATATTTTTGATTGTTCTCGTCAAATTGTAATCAAAGTGCATTATAATGCAGTTTGGTAGGCAGGTCATTATTTGACAAGGTACCACCAATTTTGTGATTGCAGTTATTTAATTTTTATAGGAGCTAGAATAACTTTAATTTATTATTATGGCTTGAAAATACCAGCAGAAACAGAGGTGCACGGTATTAGTAGTATTAGAACTACATGCACTTTTCTTCAGTCCTAGCAGTTATACTTGGGTATAATTCTATTATTCAAACCTACCTTCGCAGTTTCATACAAAGTGCATGTTTTAAGTGCGTTTAAGGCTTCAAATTAGTACCTACATGTAGGTATTCCCTTCACTAGTTCATTTGGTTTAGCCATGGCCGACACATGTATGATATTATCTCAATAGCCGATACATTCACCTCAGGTGTATTACGTAATTAGCCTCAATGGCACACCGCTTAAAACTGAGATCTAGAATTAGTCAATCAATCAAGTAATGTTCATACAGGTATTAATATTTGACTGCACGGTTGATTCGGTGGCTGGGCAACCGGCTGGCAACTCTTTGTGTGACCCACAAATTGTTGTTTCGGGTCTGGGTGTCATGTGCATGTGAACTTGTATGTTTGTAATCGCAACCACGACACAGGAGAAAATCCTAGTGGGACCAAAGCTTTTAAAAAATACTGTTTTGTGTTTGAGACTCAGATAACAAACTTGATTATTTTTGATGAAAAATAAGAATATGTTTATATGTACACAGTTATTTAATTGTCAGTCTATTTAATTGTGTTTTTAGAAAACACGTCTTTGAATTATGAATAATAAAAGAATAAAATGAAAGAAAGTTTACATACCTACATTACGCACATGATATAGTAAAATACTTGATGTAAAAATAAGTGTTGATAGCATTGGCAAGACCTTTACAAAGAAATAGCATCAGGAAAAAGATCTACTCCACTCTCATACATGAGAAACGTGTGTCTTAACTTCTGTGCTTTTGTAAATTATAACTATTTGTATATCTTTATATATATAATTCTTCTGTAAGTGTGTATGTCACTGATGAAATTTTTTGTGTGTGTTCAAGGGGAAGGGGGGAGAATGGTTTAGATTCACAATTTTGTCCGCTGGACAATGTTTTTTTAATTAGTTTTTAATTTATTAGTAGTTGTTGATTTTGGAATGTTTTACATTGGATCCGACAGACGGTGCTACCATCGCAGTGTCAAATACTAATGACGTTAGATATTGTCATAACATTTGAATAACATTTTTCATCAAAAAGGTCCAGAATGTTTTAGCTTATTAAAAAAAGTTTAAAATTTTCAAATTAAAGACGTGTAGACAGGACAACGTCTGTCGGGTCCGCTAGTGTATTTGTATAACAAGGGCACGGACTCGAATCCGTGGAGATTAATTTATATTATATAAAAAAAACCTCTGTGCTACCCCGATGATAAGCTTCAACTGCATGATTGAAATGGATTAACATAGAAGTAAACAGTTTTCTTCCTTTTATTTCACTTACACACAAATTACACTTCAATGCGTTAATGGCACTAATCACTTAAGTATAAGAGCCCAGTCATTTAACATCTAATATATAAAATTCTCGTGTCACAGTTTTCGTTGCCATACTCCTCCGAAACGGCTTGACCGATTTTGATGAAATTTTTTGTGCTTATCCCGTATCTATTAGAATGGACCAACATCTATTTTTCACCCCCTAATTTTTTTTAATTTTACGCGGAAGAAGTCACGGGCAGAAGCTAGTTATAGGATAGATTTCTTTGCGACTGACTGCAATGGATTCCTAATTGACCACAGAACAGCCTCCGCGTTTACGCACATTATACTGTCTTGATATCCATGAGAAAAAACGTAATTGTTCATCATGGCGTGTAAATGATGTCGTTTGTATAATCGGAAATACGTTTGCTTGTTAGAAGGTCTATCGGAGATGTTTTTCTGCGAAGATCGAATAAAAATAGCTGCTTCTAAATATAAGAGAACACGAGGCAGATTATATAGGTAGGTTTATATACTATATGTTTGTATATTATATGTTTATTATATTTCGCAGTTTGTTACTTCCATTATAAGTTGATCGATACTCCTTGTTACCACTCATCAATGAGGCGCACAGATTGTATATTCAGCAAATACTAATAATTACATTGTAATAAAATGATTCTATTAAATATCCCTCATTGTATAATTCTAGTAACCAAAATAAATTTGCCAAATAACAAAATCCCAGTTTTATTTTGTCTTTCATAATTAGTAATAGCTTCTGGTAATGGCTGTACCTGAGTAAAACCTGTTGTATGTCGAAACTCAGATCTGCTGCTCAGAGACACAATGTGTTTTCTATTGTGTCTCTTATACCGACAGACAAAAGGTTAAACAGTAAAAAATAGCCTATGCTTTATTTAAGATTATAATCACACTCTATCACTTGGCCAAATATAATTCAAGTCCGTCCTAGAGTTTTTGTGAAACATTATACCTTTTTTAGGGTATTATACCGGTAAACGAGCAGACAGAACATATCTCACCTCGGCTATACTTATAAATATTTTCATAAGCTTTCACATTTATATTTTTAGTAGGATAGAATTTATATCCAGGTAATTAAATTCACATACTAGTTAGTTCCTTATTTACATGTCAATATAAATAACTTCACAGCCTTTTATTTTTTCGCAATGTTGCGATAACCTTTTTTTTGGATTCCGGAGATGAACTCAACAAGTTATTTAACTGACAGAATGCGACCTTTGGAAAGATACAATATTTTTTTAAAGATAGCGTCGACGTTTTCAATCGTCAGGGCCGTAACTGATTGATGATGCTATTTAAAATATAAGTTGTAAAAAAGTGATGTTTTTTAAATCATTTATAGTTCCTTCTAGTATTAGATTTTTAGGCATTTCTGTATTTTTTGAGTACTGTGAATCGTTATTCGGATTTGAAGGTTTTTTTTTGAGGGCGGAAAATCATCCAATGACTTCTCCGGCCTTGGGTGAGGCGGGACGGAGTGTCAGACTCTTACTGACTAAAAACCACTTATTATTTCTCCTGCTTTGAGTCGGAGCCCCGGTAACCTGTTACATTGTCCGCAGTTTCGAGGTTTAAGACTCCAATTTTATTGAAAGATTTGTCAATGAGATGTGGAATTTAAGCTCGATAGTGTAATTGGTTGAAGGGTTGTGATACCACGTTTAGGGAAACCTAGAGGTCTTGTATCCACCAGTTAGGAAAATTGTAGATATCCTCATAGAGGTGGTAATATTTGACTCGGAGCTGCGGACTGCTAGGCAGTCCTGGTTACCGAACCGGGCACTGGCTCGAAAAGCAGTAGCAGGAACGGGGTGGTTGTTAGTCAGTAAGAGTCTGACATTCCCTCTCGCCTCGCCCAAAAGCCAATGAATGATTTTTCACCCCTAAAAAAAAAAATGAAACGGTAATACAAATAGCTGAAGATCGAGCTCGGTATAGCATGCAACAGAATGATAGTGGACGGCAACGAGCTGAGCGTGATGTTAATAAAACATAATAATATGTTTGCTATACATTACACAGTAATGAAAAATAAGGATTGATTTGAGAGCCTCCTTATAAAAATAAATAAAGGCATAATTTTTCCACTGAAGGTACTCTGTAATGACGTCAATAACATGTTCAAAGAAGGAAAATATCATGTACTTAAGCCTCTTATTAAATTGCTCTATTCGTTTATTTTTATCGGCCTAGAGAGGCTGTAAAAGCCAATACAAGGATGTTTACAAGATTCCGAACATATGTACTTACACACTACGACTATAATACAATTCTTTTCTTCTTTCTCTTTTTTTTTTTAAAAAAGACTTTGCCCCTGATTATTATTTTCTCCTGTATCGTGGCGTTTACAAACATACAAGTTCACATACACGTTACAACCAGACGTAAAACAACAATTTGTGGATCACACTCGTTGTTCCGTGAGGGAATCGAATCCACGACATGTTGCGCGGCAGCCGGTCACCCAGCCACCGCGATAACCAAGTCAATCTGTATATCTTTAAGTTTGTTTTGGTATCTTTTGTCATAGTAGTCAATTAAAAAACGCTGAATTCTTAAGCTCTTTTTAAAATGTCTTCTTCATAATGTTACGTATTTTAAACTACTGAACCGTTTAGTCATTTATTAACTTCAATTTGAAAATTCAATAATAATATAATATTTTTTTTATTATAATACTGTTCGGTACATTTCCACTCAGCTCTGGATAAAAACATTACCTAACGTTCTATTGATTATTTATTTTTACTCCCGAAGCTTTCGTCTGTCCGATCCGTCTGGAGCACTTGTATGGTCGACTTTTGAATGCGAAGTCTTTCACAATTTTTTATTTTTATAGAGAAGTTGAAAAGAGTAAAGACAAAATATAAAATTTATGTCATGTTTTGAAATACACTCTATAATATTACAAAATTGTCGAGACTGACTAAATCGAAATTGGTTAAAGTCATTTATTCCAATTAAATCATAAATAAGTACTTTTAAAATGTTAACAAATAAAAAAAAAATGTCTTTCAGTCAGTGAAGCTAGGCACTAGGTAGTTAAAAACCTATCATACTGTACTATTGAAACGCCTCAGTAATGTTTGTTATCACTCAAACAATGTTACAACATTGTTTGTATCGATATACATCGATATAGGTACTTAAGTTCAAAATATACATACTTAATGATTACGACAGGCGATTTTTCTTATGCTACGTTGCTGTGGATGCTACGTTGCTTAGCTATTACATTTTTCTAGCATAGTTTCATAGCAAATCTCTGAAGGAAAAGCACCCTAAACCATCTGTTAATTAAAATTTACTTAGCGTGGCGCAGCACCTAAACTAAGCCTTTACTTGTACTGTTAGGTATCAAAATGTCGTTAAATATAACCTATTATAGCTTTTTTTTGAGGGGGGATAATCATCCAATGACTTCTCTCGCCTTGGGCGAGGCGAGAGGGAGTGTCAGACTCTTACTGACTAAAAACCACCCCGTTGCTACTCCTGCTTTTCGAACCGGAGCCCCGGTAAACCCGCTAGGTAGTCCGTAGCTCCGAAAACCTATTATAGCTCAGGGGTTACGTAAAATTTAATCTCTTAATTTTCCTTTATTTTCAGAAATCAGCGGCCAATCTGTGCGAATGGCTGCGGAATTTCTTCGACACTCGTTACGTGAAGGAGACGGTGATGGTGACCTTCAAGCAAGGACCGAACAACCGGAGACTGAGGGTCACCATGCTGGTGGTCGTGATGTGCGTTATCATTGGACCTATCTATGGTGAGTTGAGAACTATGGGGGAATCTACATTACACTTTTGCGGCGACGCGCTAGCGTTCAGTGGGTATCATGGGTGGGTCGTATCCGATGAAATTTTTGCGTTGCGACATCGCATCGCATTGCGGTTCGACGTCGTTTTTGCGATGCGACGCCGCAACGCAGTGTTGTGGATTCGCCCTATGAGTAATTATTTTATCATCAACATTAAAGGTAAGCGTCCACATGCCCGCATCGTACGCATCGCACGCGAAGTGTTGTATAGAAACTCATACAACTGCGTCCACTGATCCGATACATGCGATGCGTACTGATGACGTCATACGGAATGCGTGCCGTACGATATGGGTCTAAGGACGCTTACCTTAACAGCACGTGATAATACACTTTCTTTGAGTAAACCCAAAGTCTGACTGCACGATTGACGCGGTAGCTGGACAGCCGGCTGCCGTGCTACGGGTAACGGGTTCGGTTTCCGCACGGAGCAACTCTTTGTGTGATCCACAAATTGTGATTTCGGGTTTGGGTATCATGTGTATGTAAAATTGTATGTTTGTAAACGGACCACGACACAGGAGAAAATGCAAGCGTGGGGCAACGTATTAAATAAAAAAAGTATAACCTGTAACGTTAAACGTTACACGCAAATGCCTCCCATCAGGCAGCATCTTTCTATGTTTTCTATACATATTCCAAACACACACTACATAAAAACGACGTTGATAATTAATAGCTGATATAAAATAAATAAGTGAGTATTTCTCTAAATCTAACGATAATGAACGTCACCACGACACAAACTGAATGAAAGTACACGCAACAAGTTGCAAGGGTATTGACTTCATTTAGAAATACGATGTACAGATTTGAAATGTGAATAAAGCCAAACAAGTTTTATCACTAAGTATTAGTTACAGTAGGTATCACTATATATTTAATACTTTCTTTCTTCACATAAAACGTGTTTTAAATAAAGTTTATAGAATAATAGATCAATTTGATAGATTCCTGTTTTTATCTTACAAAAAAAATACATTTTACAGTAAGTCACTAAAATGTCCGAATGCATAAATCACAGCAACATTTAATGAAATACACTAGCAGTCTTCGAACGCGCATCCAATTTAATCCGTTATAAATAAGGATTTTGATTGGCTGTTATCATTTAGGTCGACCAATCACGATAGCTGGATGCAGTTTATTGATCGGGACTTTGGAGGGTTGTAAAGGGGTGGCGGGGGTTGAAAGGTAGGTCGTCTGTACACCGGCAATGCCCTGAGCCCTAGAACTTTCGATCGATGAAATCACAACAGGGCGAAGCATCTTGTCTTTATTTTATCACCACTTGTATCTTTATCATTGAATTCGATTTTAGATTGCAATTTAATTAATTGGTTTCGAAAACATGTTTTTAACATTGACCTGAATTACGTTAAATTGCAGATTTAATCAATTTGCATGTTATATTTGAAGACAAGATGACTTCTCAAGGTTTTTTGTAGAAAAATTTTATGGTGCTAATGCTTTTTCTTCGGATCATTATAGTGTGAGATCACACTTTATTAAGGATAAGTTGCATCTTAGAGAAATTATTTATCAAATCAAATGTACTTACACAGATTAGAACGACACAAATCAACCACTAAAGAGCATAATTCAATGCTGATTCCCTGGCAACATATTATTACAAGGAGACTAATTTCATTCAACAATAATGCATTATACGATTAGTATAAGGTCTAAAATCGTACTCATTAAGACTGTACTTTTGTTAACATGCAAAGAATTAAGAGGAGAGAAGGTTATCACAGTCTCTCATTCTTTATTCATTTCATTCTTTATCAATGAGAACAAATTCTGAATATCCAACCTAAGCAAAATTATCCAGCGATCAGCGAAAGTTCAGCTATATATCTCGGGACCGGATTTGCTTGGCATTATCTTGTCCATAATGCACGCCCTTGGCAATGAAGTGACGTTTCCATCGCGGTTGCGGGTTAGTTACGCCACTACTTTCTCTTAGTTTCGCTTTCCTTGCACTATGCAAGTGACGCTGACTCAGGCCATATATTACCATTCAGACTGCACTTTGAAGTGAAATAAGTAAGGTTCTCGTTTTCTTTCGTTGTTAGATTTCCCGAGTTGTTTGAAGATAAATAAATTTTTCTTTTGTTAGTTTCTGCACTTCATAGGAGATTTTTGTGTGGCACAATAATTTATAATTGTATTAGGAAGCTTTTCTTTGTTTCTTCTAATATCGGAATTGTATTGGGGACCTTTTCCTTAATATCGGTCTTGTCTATTGGCAGTAGCGACCGCTTACACATGATAATGAGATCGATCCCTTGATACATTAGCAATGTTAGACTTAACGTTAAATAAAAAATTAAATAAAAAAGTTTTTCAAAATGAAACGTTAATTATTAACGTAATCTATACATTTTGAACGAAATTAGTGATCACACAGAGAAAGTTTTAACACATATGGTTTCTTGATTTTCTTTCAGTACACTTTATTTCTTTCATTTGGATGGACGAAAGCGTTCAACAGGTAGAAGATAAGACCTGTTGGTAGCTGGAACTTCCACTGATGATAGCTAGACAGATAACCCTAGAACGTTTTGATCTGCTTGCTCACCTACTTTAATGCCATGTTTCGTAAGTCCTCAATGGGAAGGGAATGCATGATACGCTTCAACGATAATGATCTGCTATGGTGCTTAGGTCGATGGTTTCCTAAAGCAAAAACAATATTTTTATATTATTTATTATAATGGTGTTTATGTGGATCCATATGTGGATGTGCCTTGTGGTCTATGTGAGTGTGTCAATTTATTCTTACAATCATTATCCTATATTTGTTAACTAGCTTTTGTCAGCGATTTCGTCTACATTCTCGTGGGGTAAAAAGTATTCTATCACCCAAGTCAGTTCATACCCTGTGTGTAAACCAAAATTCGTTAAGTAGTTTCAGCGTGATTGACGGACAAACATCCAAATATCCAAAGAAACAAACTTTTGTATTTATAATATTGGTGTGATTTCCACGACGCGATTTATTTTAAGATGGTAGCTTTTTAATTCGTTTCAATTTAGAACTTTTATTTCAATAAAATTTTCAAACTCTTTACTCTATTTTTTGGAAAAATAGTCGTCTCGAGTATGTAGTACGAAAAGGTTTATGTTATCGACGGTTTCATTTACACTTCCTTATTTATAATTATGGATTTTTCTTTATTTTGTACAGGTGTCAGAACTACTAAAACAATATTACAAAAACATAGGTATTAGGTATCTAAAACAGTGCCAAGAATGTTGTAAATCACAAGTGTTAGAGGACGTTTAAGTGTGTCGTAAGAGGTTAGGTTGTGTCCTACAATTTCGCAGTACCTAACTGCATACACATTATGTATTAAGGTTTCTGGCCAATGCAGTTGTAAAGGAAAATTTTACCGAAAGAAACTTATGAGTCTACTTACCTTAGACACCTATCCCCGTAAAGGTAGGCAATGATGTACATTATGGTACGTAATGCCGCTATACAATGTATATAAGCCTATAGCACCCAGCAACTTTCTGCCGACGCGGGAATCGATATCCGAGATCCATGCCCAGCTGTCGTACTTTCGATCACGCTGCTAAAGAGCTTGTAACGAAGCTGTCTTTAGTCTCCTGTCAAATGTAATAAAGAAGTAGTAAAATTTTAACTTGTTAATTATTATTTAGTAACTAACTAGCAAACCTTGCGAACTCACGTTTCGGCACCATTGTAAAATGTTGAATATTCTTTACTTTAAACCTCACGGAGCCCGAGACCTTTCCAACTAATGCAAAACCGTGGAATTCGGTTCGTGCGTTCTGGAGTTATAGCGGCAGGAAGGAAAACCCGACTTATTTTTATATTATAGATTGTCTTACAACCACAACAAACAACTACAAAATTGCGATACAATTATAAAAAAAAAAAACAAGTAACACAATTCCGCAGATTGCAATGTGCGTAGCAAATGTTTCTCAGTCATTATCAAAGTCGCATTTAATTAATCTCTGTTGATTAAGTTCGAGATTTATTGCGAAATCAATCAAGAATTCTGTTATGTAATACTACGTAATACTAAGGCATTAAAGTTACATATAATGGACATTTTATGTGTTTTTATAATACTTAATCCTTTTATCTGATTGGTCTCAATACTAATGTGCGTCTTGAGTATGAAGTACGATACCGATTTCTATGAGCAAGACCTCTTATTCGACACTTATAGGAAAACGGCAGTAGCAGGATTTTTAATGTAGTGTTACCTCATAGGCATAACTTAACCTTCGAAAAACGAGTCTTAAGTTCGTATCACGAGTCTACCAAAACATTATTGTGTTTACAACAATTTTTGAAAATTTCAGTAATTGCACCGTCCTGTCATCTTTGAGATGAGATCCTTTCGGAAAGTAAAAAATATCAACGTCACGCCTTTTATCCCCCAAGGGGTACGCAGAGATGCACATTAAGGCACGTAATGCCGCTATACAATGTACACCCACTTTTCACCATTATTTTGTCTTGGATAAGTCCCATGTAATAGGGAGTGAGCCTATTACCATATACTGAAAAATAGAAAACTTTTAGAAATACAAACTATAAAAACGAATACGTCTTTGACGGACCAGAACAACCAAATCAAGGTTTACTATTAAAACTAGATAAAAGAACCATCCGTGATGTTAGTCTATGTACTTATTTTCAGCCCCACGGTATAAACTATTCATATCCAGGTACACGTAATGCAGTTTAGTCTACACCCAGTTCGATCTGTTGCTGTCTGCGCGACGCATGCGCAAGAGTGCCCACGCCTTGTGTTTCAAAAATAGAAAGGCCGTAGGTTTCCATGGAACCTTCCATCCTTCATAATAGGAGAGTTTTTAACGCGGAAATATTGCTACACAATATTAAAAGGGATGTTTTGAGTTGTTCTAGGAATTATTTGCTATATATAGTCACTATTTATATGTTTTGTTGGTTAGGTAATAATTAGTGAGTAGTGAGCAAGGCCCATTCCATGTAAACAAGGGCTCTTTGGAATGTTACAAAACCAAAGTATTAATATACCATGGTATAATTGGATACCAGACTTCTTTTGTTTATTTTATGTAAACCTTATCATTATCAGTATACAGTCGGAACATTTTTACTATACTAGCGAAGTAAGACCTCTCTTGTAAGAGTAGTAAATAAGTAGTAAGTTTGTATTGATGATCAGTTACCGAAAAGTTAAAGATTTTACTTTCTGATGCTAATGAATCTTGGAGCACAAATTGGATCTGGAAATCAATGCAATGTCAAAACTATACAACCCTAATCGTAGCTGAATATAAAGCTAGACACAATATTACCATTTAGTTCCATATCCACGCAATTCAGATTCATATGGATGCAAATGGCGCTAGTGTTGCCACTGCTGACCGAAAGTTCTTCTGGCATGGAGAAGGTTTTGAGCGTTAATCACCATGCTTGCTCAATGCAGGTTGGCAATTTCAAACATTCCTTATGATATTTCTCTTCACCGTTAGTCTAAATAATCTTAGAAAGTACATATAACTAGGAAAAAGTCACATTGGTACTTGCTGTTGGGAGGTTGCGAACCAGCGTTCTCATGCATGGGCAGCGGGCGTCTTAAACCTCCGTATCACCAGGACATCTAAGTATAGCTCAAGAGTACGAAATTACACAATATCAACGTCAATGTATTTAAGAGTTTTAAGAGATTTCTTCGGTGGTAGCAATTTTAGAAGATAAGTACTTTGCTAGATGGTTTCTATTTCTTGATACAGTATTACAAATAATTATTATCATCGTTCATTTATTGTACGTCAGCAGCTGTAATAACATTTTTATTTTATATTAAGTTCAATCTCGTCTTATTACATAAATAGAACTAGATTTTTCCTTAACAACAACTTAGGTAGTAGATTTATAACAAAAAAGAAAACAAGGTGGTAGTTGCTATGTATTTTATTATCATTTTAATTATGTTCTTGTAACAATAGGTACGGACAATCCAACATAAGTATTATTTTAATGATCTAACATCTATGTTTACATTATGTATAAGTATATTGGTTGTCTCTCGACAATGCTACCGGGTAAAGGTTCTTTTAAATACGGTAAAAATGTACGAATAGATAGACGATTTCACTGAAAGAAGACTTCAATTTATTTCAAACTAGCGACCCGCCCCAGCTTCGCATGGGTGCCATGGTGATATATTATGCATGTATTATACATACATATAAACCTTCCTCTTGAATCACTCTATCTATTAAAACAAACCGCATCAAAATTCGTTTTAAAGATTTAAGCATACAAAGAGACATAGGGACAGAGAAAGCGACTTTGTTTTATACTATATGATGACAGCAAATTTCAATGATTGTGTGACCGAAAGTAGTATATTATACTACTTTTATCACTAGTAAAGGTATATAAATAATATGTCGTATGTCTTAACTATTTTTCCTGCCGTCTACAGGAAGAAATTCCAATAGCAATATTATGTAGTACCGATCTACTTCAACTATATTATCTGTGGTCCTTTATGTTATACGTATACGTGACTGCCTCGTTCGCCGAGTGGTTGCAAGTGCGACTGTCGGGCAAGGGGTCTCGGGTTCGATTCCCGGGTCGGGCGAAGTATTACTAGGCTTTTTTCGGTTTTTCGAAAATGTGCCTGGTATATGGCAATAGGCTCACCACCTATTACATGGGACTTACAGCATAAATTGTGAAATGTGGGTGTACATTGGCATTATGTGCCACAATGTGCACCTCTGCCTACCCCTTTAGGGATTAAAGGCGTGACGTTATAAAAATGTAGTACCTATGTACTTCAACTATAATATAGTCCTTAATGTCCTTAATGTTATTAATGTTTAATTGTCCTTAATGTTTAAAACGATAAATAAATAAATAATTTGTATATTTCCAGGTGAGATGTCAGTAATGTATCTGTTCACGAGATACAGGTTCAATTGGAACGAGGTGGACTTCAGCATGTTCTCTACTTACTCCATGTGTACTTCATTAGTAGGTGAGGATAATTTTCTTTTATATAGGCGATTTTATAATTTTTCAGTCATCGAGATTATGTTAGAGGTTTTTTTTGGAATCAAATACAATACGAAACAAGTTTCATTATAACTTTCGTGAGACATACTAAATTAATTATTATATTATCGGCTTATTCACGTAACTGTTTAATGAGGAACTCGATTATTTTCAAGCCATGCTAGAGGCTCATATTCATGAGCAGCATTCCGCGACACACGACACGACGAAACAAGTTTCATCTTTTCGTACATTATTGCGGAAAAAATGTACCGAACATGGGGCTTAGGGCCTATGTGTTATTCAGACCAGAATCTACCCCTGTTCCAAATTTCGTCTGGACCTCTATAGTCGTTTTGACGTGAAGGTGTAACAAACAAACAACATATAAAGTTTCGAATTTATGATATTAGCATCACTACAACTTTTCTCAGTGCGAAAAAGAATATTCTATGACTTGAATAAATAACGTATTATTAATTTATTTATGAAAACAGTAGTTATAACATAATTTTCAATATGTTTTTGTAAAAAGTACTTAATTGAATAAAACTGCAAAAAAATTATATTGTGAAGAAAATTAATTACGTTTTATAGATAGACTTATTATTACATTTTTATTGTGTCAAGGAATTTATTATGGGTTCGAATAATTTTATAATTTAAGTAAAACAAAAGGAATATACATATTTATTCGATAGTTTCTTTTCATAGCAATTTCAACAATGTGTATTTCTTATTTTTTGATTTTATGTATTTTTTTTCTAATGATTTTAGTATATGTTTCAGGTACTTTATTTTCGGTCGGTGTATTTAGTCATTTACTGAAATTTGATGATGCCATCATTGGTGTCATTTCGTGTACGAGTAAGATTCTGGCTGGCGTTATGTACGCCTTTGCTACAAAGACTTGGCATATTTATATAGGTGTGTATATTTTATAATACTTATGTATAGTGATTTACTCCATTATTTTAGAGAAATTTAAATTATGATGTTCTTATTTCTTTTATACTTACTTAATAATGAAGAAAATGCAATTCTTGTAAGCTGAATTTTGTTTGATTTTCTTTTTGAGTTACACTGTATATAGTCTGATATTAAAATAATTCAATATCTTTTTTATTTACAGCTCCATTGATAGAAGTATTTAACGGAACGTCATTTATTGCAATGAGGTCAATGGTCTCCAAATTAGTGGACAGAGATGAATTGGGTGAGTAAGAGTAACGCCATCTATTGGATTTCATTGGTATCACTAAGAGTTTTATCGAACCAACCAATCAACTGATGTTAACGCGCCGCTTGCGCTTGTAAATGATACGAATGTTAACTATTGGATCTGTTGGGAGTTTTTAGTTGATACATAATATTTTATTTTAAATAGACAATTGATTTTTAAAACTAGTAGATGCTATGTTTTTTCACTCGATATCATACAATGTAAATGTAAACAAAGGTATTTTTTTATTAATCGTCATCTAAAAGAGATAATTTATTGTTCACAGGCAAAGTAAATTCCTTCTACGGTGTAGCTGAAGCAATGATGCCCTTAATCTACGCTCCTATGTATACCACCGTGTATACGAGTACCATCAAGACCTTCCCTGGAGCATTCTTCCTTCTTGGTGGAGCACTTACTATGCCAGCTGTTCTTATATTTTTGTAAGTATTAGATATTCAAAGAAAAAATAATTTTACAAGAAATAACGTAAATCTCATTGTATTTAAAACCTTTGAACCGATTGCCTAACACCGAGCGTATTATGAATTTTCCTGATTCATATGAATTCCTGACATGACTGTAGTTACAAACAAAATTTTAACTAATCTAGATAGAGGATCGAGCACTTAGCTTCACCGACGGACAGACTGACACACTATTATTCTTTCTTTATTTGTTGAGATTTCAAAAGTATCTATTTGATTTAATTGAAATAAATGGTTTGATTTCGACTTTGATGTCTAAATCTGAAGGGTCCTAATTTTTGATCTTAATATTATTACAGGTGGTTGTACCTGGCCAACAAGAAACACATTCAAGCCAACCTTGACAATGAAGCTAAACTAAGAGCTGATGCAGAGAAGGTTGGTATAGAAAACAAAGCCTACGAGACTGATGAAACGGAGAAAAAAGACAATGTCAACACAACAGAAGAAAAAGAAGAAACAGTTCTACAATCACAAATAGAAATGGGATTTATTGAAAGTATTGTAAACAATAGCAAAGTACAACACTAAGATAAGACAGATGCTGTTACGGATAAAATAAATAAAATTATGAATTTAATGAAACTTAATAGAAATTATCAAGTGGGAGATTATTTTGTGGAAGAGGCAATAGCAGATTAGTTTTAAGAATGAATGTATTCCAATGCACAAGATAGATTTGTGAAATACCCGTACTTTCTATTTATAGAGGTTCATATACTTAGACTTCCTAGAACTATTCATTAAATTCATTACACGTAAATAATGTTGTTTATTAAAAAACTAATTTTATAGTAACTGTGATGATTAACATAAAGAAAAATGTGGAATTTTCTTATGTCGGACCTTTTTTTATGACGGGAGGAAAGCTTCAAAAGGCGCCTTGCTTTTTGGGGATAAAAGAAGACTAGAGAGTGTGGGATTTTTACCTCACTAAAAGCACCCCGGTGGCCATCCTCTGCACCTGTAAGGGACAAATAGACCTGTTTCGGAGTCTTAGTGTCAGACCTAGTGCTAAATGATTGCATTACTAGATAGCTATTGTTCGTTTCTAGCGCTCTTATACATATTAGTACAAATGACTAAATTCTGAATATATTTTATTAAACATATTTCAATGTTCCTTCATAAATGTAACGACTATTTGTTTAGACGCTGAATCAGTTTCTTCATCACTTAATAGGACTTCTTCCGCAATAATTTTACGATGACGTTTAAAGATTACTGACGAGAATTTTAATTAAGTGAAGCCATCTTACTCTTGTCGTTTCTATTCTCTTGGTACCTATTGAATACGAGAAAAAAGATAAGAGTTCATATAGAAAATTGGAATATTTCGATAGAATAATGAAAAAAATATAGTGATGTGTTTGTGATATTGATAAAAAAATTAAATAAAAGGCTGGTCCCAAATTTATCCTCCTAATCTAAAATGTTGAATGATGAATTAATCAATGTTTTTTTTTTCTAAATGAAAATATTAATTGTGATCTTTAATTTTTATAATGACTTTAGACAAGAGCCATATTTGACACTTCAGTTTCCTTCTCATTTTTTAAAAGAACCAGATAATTTAACTGACATACATTTAAAAGATGACGAATATAAAATTGTTGACAGTTCATATTTAATTTAGATCTATTTTAAATCAGATTTTATGTTGGATAAATTGGAAGTTTTGTAATGTATGGTACAAATAATTTAAAGTCCCTTTTATAAGTAAAATAATTAGTTACTTTTAACGGCAGGAAATTGCTTTGCGAAATTGATCAGGCTACTACACTATACATTGATCACTCATACTTACAGCAGTGATGTTATTGGAGATCTAATTTCGTTCTAATTCGAAGTGACCTAAAGATTAAAATTAAAAACAGTTTGTTTTGTTGTATTTCTGAAATGATATAAATAAATATGTCCCGTAACTTACCAAAAAGACGAAAGGTGTTTTATATGTTTTTTAATTTTCATGTTTTCTTTCTTTTTGTCTTATTTCACTTTGAAAATAAATTTATCGTGAGGCTGGCAGTTATTTTCCAAGTAGGTACCTTTGTAAGATGAAAATTATGTATTGTTTGTAGAAAGAAAAACTCGCAAGACGAAAGTTTTGCAAACCCAATGAAGTGATATATTTTAGTGTAGGTATTTAGTTATAAGTTAATTGTACGTAGTTGTTATCGTTATTAATATTGTGTGAGTACTTATTCAATGAAAAATAAATAAATATTTTTAAATTTTAATGTTTGCGGTTTTTATTTTCGTTTAGTAGGTATCTACACGTGTTCTGTGGAGTTGTAAAGGGTATTAAGTATGTGGATTTTGAAGGCACTCTTTTGTTGAAATTTTCCATTATTGTTTTACGTAGGTAAATGTGGCTGAATTTGATATTGACATAGCGCTCAATTTCCTCCTTTAAGGCGTGGGTGTTCTTGAGCTTGTTGATATAAACCTTACTCTTCAAAAACCCCAAAGAATCCACTAAAACTGGAAATTACACGAGCAGAAAACTAACTCATGTAGTACCTAATTAAATTGTTTCTCCTGCTGTATGTAAGGTCATTTACCCTATATGCTATTCTATAATTATCCCTATACATACTGTATACTAGTAATATAAATCAATTAAAAAATTACAATTATTAATTATGAGCCAGTATTTTTTCTATCAAAATTTCTTCGTGCGTGGATTTTGGGACACCCGTTATAAGGGAATTTATTACCTACTAGTCAGTAGAAGCAGATATCCCTAAAATAGTAAGTAAATTCCGATATTGAATGGTAATTGGCATAAAAGTCGCTGATCTTGCTTCTTGTAAAGTTTGCCTCTGGTGAAGAATTTTCCGAATTTTTCAAATCGCAATCGGACGGTCAATCAATGAAACACAAAAGTTCACATTACAAAAGTGTGAAATAGTCATACTTTGGGACGAATGGGCCGGCTCAACCGCAGTGATACCACGGCCTCACGGAAAACCGACGTGAAACGATGCTTGCGTTGTGTGAGTGAGGCTAGGTTACCGGAGGCCCAATTACCTTTCCCAATCTTCACAATCCCCGATTCTCCAAAGAAAACCCATAAATTCCTAACCCCCAAAAGGCTGGCAACGCACTTGTAACGTCTCTGGTGTTTCAGGTGTCCATGGGGCGCGGCGATTGCTCACCATCAGGTGATCCGTCTGCTCGGTTACCGGATTATAAATAACTAAACTTTTGTCTTTGTAATATAGGTATAGAGGAACTACAGATAAATAAGAGATATCGTCTTAAGAATTATTGATTTCATGTTTCCCATACACAATATACATATCTTTTAATACGGTATCGTTTCTAAGGAGTGAAATAAAAAATAAAATTGATTGAAACATCCATTTATTCCTCACTAATTCGGAATAAGTACATCGGTACACATAATCAAAGAGTAAATGCTAATTACAAACAGCATTAAAAATACAATCACAATAATATCTACCTCAAATAAAATACAATATTACAAAGTATAAAAATATAACAAAAAAAAACCGAAAACATTTGAGACTCCTATATTACATGTACATAGATCTTTAAACATTCGTATCCATATAAATTCATTCAATGAGCTTCTAGCGAAATATCAGACCATTTTATTGTCTTACGACAAAGCAGACTTCATACTTTCCTTGTTCTTTAAAAACTAGTACAAACATGTATAATTGTAAAATCTTACACAAAATTTACGGTGTACATTGATAGACAACATTCATTTATATTTATGCAGCGCAAAGTATTTCATATACTTTGTGGGGTACTTCTTTACCGGCGAATGAGATGTACAGCACTTTGTGGCTGGGATGTACCTGCGAGAAGAATTCACTGTTTAATATTTCAAATTAACATACTTAGACAAGGTTGTCGGAATGTCTAATAACTTCTACTGTTTAAAAAAAAATGAACTCCATGAATGTACTTACAAAAACAATAAAGGAGATACCTAATTATCAAGTTTAGAAACCAATGATTTTTTTATTAAATGACACAAATATCGATCTTAAATCGAATTATGCTAAACCACTGAAGATACAAAATAAGAAATTACAGACCATTACATTAACCTAATCTAATCAGACATATTTTTTTTCATCAGATTTTGGACTTTATCCCAAAAAAGTAAAGTCGAGAACCAACTTATTACTAGACAAGAATCCATAAGTACAATCGTTAAAAGAATTACCTTTCCAGGTGTCAACGATCCTTGCTCCCTAGCCCTGCCGACGTACAGAGGCTCTCCATTAGCAGTGTTACCAGCTACAATAGCATTTTGGGGAATGTTACCATCCCCAGTCTCCTGCCACCTGATCCTCTCTGGGCGAGCGCAACATACCTGTAGAAAACAGAATAGATTAACAAATAACGTCACGGGTTTTCACCAAGACCTAATAATAGTAGTTGTTTGATGATCTCATGAATAGCCAAAATTGGGGGCAGTACGTAGTAACGTAGTTATGTGAGAAGAAGTGGATTGAGTTGTTCAAGGCCATGTGATTTTTGTGCAAATTGAATGGTAATCCGAGGAACGTCGTCGTAAGATACGTCTTACTTCTGTTTACACGTGGATGCATAGATTGTATAGAAATAAACATAATAAGTTAAAGCAAACATGATGAAAATAGCTAAGTAAGTAGGTAATGAAATATGTAAAGTTTAATCCAAGCGTTCCAGGTAAAACTATAATTGGATAGCTAGTCACCTTTGACCAGACATTTGTTTTCAAATTAGCATGTATTCAACCAATAACTATAGACCACGTACCACGTCATTACTCCGAGTCACATTACAAAGTCCCACATACATAAGTACCTAAGTATATAAACAAAGTGATAGTCAGTTCACATTAAGTACGTCACAATTTCAAACAGTTACGTTGACTCATTTAGTTCGTCGTCATACTCATTAAAATGTTGCATTAACTACTAAACAATTTCACAATATTAATGAGTCAATCTTTTACGAGTTTTATGTTTTACTCAGTGATTTAGTTGATAACTAATATAATTGTAATGTTTTATCTCTTCTCATTGCATTCGTCATAACTGGGCGTTTATTTATATCAGAAGTAATTTTGTGTAACCGTGTCAAATCGAGATTCATACATCCATAATCATATTATGCTTAAGTATAATCATCATCATCAGCCGAAAGACGTCCACTGTTGAACAAAGGCCTCCCCTTAAAGCTTAAATATGCAAAGACATAATACAGGGTGTAAGCGGAACGCTCCCGAAAAACGCCACCAATTGTTTATGTTTTTATAATTTTAATCGTTTTTGTGTTTGTATTATTCATGCTATATTAAAATTCAGCATTAGATTACAACTATATTATTACTTAAAATAAACATTGAATTCTTTATTTTTTTTTTAAATAATACACGTTTTTTACCATCACCTGTTTGCGACGTTTGGGAGCGTTCCGCTTACATCCTGTATATTATTTTTACAACCAGAAGGGTTCTCACAGAAGTGTTTAGTTACCGCTTTAAGAATACTTCCATCTTCACTGACTACAAAAAAACACATTGAAGCTATTGTATTATTTTGCTTTCGGGTGAGTTTGGCATTATACCAAAGTGACTTCACAAAATCTAGTAAAGAATACAAGTATTTATTCAGTAAACACGCAAGTAACCCTACATTGAATACTTATGGAAATTATGGAAGTATTTTGGTCTCATGATCGATAAACACGTTGAGATGGTAACAGAGACGTGGGCGTTCTTAAGAACAAAATTCACAAAGATTTTCCTTCAAAAATAAGGTAAAGGTATACAATACACCTACTTGTCATCGTGTTATTCATACAGTCCAGTGTGTAACAAAGGACGAAAAAAGAAAAAAATATTTGTAATAAATCAAGGTCCATACTTTGGACAAACGAAAATCCGGTAAGATCCAGTAACGTAAGTCACCGAAAACCGACGTGAAACAACGCTTGCGTTGTCTGAGTGACGTTACCGAAGGCCCAATTCCCTCCTTCCCAATCCCCGATTCCCCAACAACCCTTAACCTCTCGTATGCCGTATATAAGACAACAATAGAAAACACATTGTGTCTCGCGTGGATCCACGTTCCAAACATACGAAGGGTTAAATTCCAAACCCCCAAAAGGCCGGCAACGCACTTGTAATGCTTCTGGTGTTTTAAGTGTCTTTGGGCGGCGGTGATTGCTTACCATCAAGTGATACGTCAGCTCGTTTACCGGTCCAAATTAAAAAAAAAAAATTACAAAACACCATGCAAAATCATGAATGCTTATGCATAATTACTCGATAATGATGTGGCTATCAATGCAACGGAATAATGAGTCACTAAACTGTTTTTCAAACTCTAATTAGCTGGCATTACTATTAATTGTTTTGTAAACGATTGTTGCTCAATGTTTAAGAAGTTTCCAATTTCCTATTTTAAAATCAGTCCTCCTCTAAAGGTCATGTGGTACAAAATCTCACTAAACTTATTTAAGAATAAATATAAAGAATGAAACAAATAATAAATAAAGAATAATAAATAAAGAATAATGAATAAAAAAAGAATAATAAATAAAGAATAATGAAACAATTAATAAAGAATAAAATTACAAACCTCAATGTTCTTGACGCTATTTTCATTTCCACCCCAGGGGACATAAGCGGCCCTATGTTTCACAGCCAATTTACCAGGAATCAGATCGCCTTCAAATCTGGCCCTGATAACCCAGAGTGGGCTACCATCATGTCCCTCGTATCCACCAACTACAGCGCGATCACTGAGCGCTTGAGCATCGTTCGGGTTAGTAGGAACCCATTCGACAGCAGCTGCAATTAAATATACTTACTAAAATTAATACACATAATTGGACTCAAGTTTTTAACAAATTTCTTTCATCTAAAAGTCTATGAATCTTCAAGAATAGAGACACGATCGTTTTTTAGTAAAGTAATCGAGTACCTATCAAACGTCGGGGTTTCTCGATCGTTTTCAAGAACGCTCATTTGATTTTGAGTAACGGTCAAAAGTGATCAAGCATGGCTCGCACGATATCATAATGATCAATGATGTTTTGTCCATAGAAGCCAAAATTTACCGATCTCCTTTAAACAGATGACAAATTACCCTAGACCAATTAGAATAAAATAATGCTTCAAAGCATGCACTAGATATTAATAGACCTTGAAAAAAGTTCGCTCGAGCTAAAAATATCTATTTTTTGTCGGAGATTGGATTCGCGTCTTTAAAATTCCTAGAATATTAGTTCGCTGTCGATATTATTGGATAACTAAATTAAAGGGGCATTTAGATACTTATTACTATTCAGAATATGTAGCATATCTCATTGTTAGATCTCCTACTTCGATGAAATGGTAGTCTATTGGTTAGTATTAAACATATGCTGTTAAATTGAAAGCATTTGGCCTTTAACATTCAAAAAGTCTTACGTCCATAAGGAGAAGGGCCGCTAAAGGGAGGAGTTGGAACCGTGTTGTAGCCAAATCCTGGCACCGCCGGTGGAGCTGTAGGGGGGTAGGACAGTGATGTCTGTGGCTGTCCAGGCGGACCCTGGCCCTGACCCGGTTGGTAAGGGTATCCGAATGTTGGCTGATATTGCGGCTGGAAAGGCTGACCAAAACCAGGTTGGCCCGGTATTGGAGCAGCGGCGTTTACAGAGTTATATATCTGAGGGTATATCTGCGGTTGAGGCGGTGGGTACTGCCCCGGGTTTCCATACGGATCTGAAACAGAACAAAAATTTGAGAACAAAAATTGACTAAAGGCTATTTACAAAAACAAACCTGTTGGTGAACCATATTTAAATCTGCTAATAGACTGGTAAGTGAAAATCGTCGTTAGTAACAAATTGATGTTCCAAAATAAGAGTAATTAATTTTGACGTAGGTTTCAAAGGCCCATATTTGAGAACATGTCTTGTCCGTTGTTTTTGGACTCATAGCGTGACTGGGATTTTTAGGTAATCCTAGTTGATTTTTGTATACAGATCGATGATCTCACAGATCCAAATATAAAATTATGTTGAAAGTAGTCAGCTACATAGAAGTGTGTTGAAAATAACATACAAGTGGAAAGCATACAGGAATTTAGATAAGCGTTTGTAAATAAAAAAGACTATTATACAACTGTTTAATTTCTAAAACGTATTCTTTGAGATAGAGAGATCTCTGCTATCGTTTCAAATACGTTATGATGACATGAATATCATTGAAGTGACACATTTAATTCCGAATAAATTAAAATTGTTTTGTTTATTTACCTACACGCTGTTGATGCGAAAAATGTTTTACGTAATTCTGAAAAATCCAACAATAATATTGAATTTGATGATTTCGATCAATTTTTGCTATTGCTAATATCATAGTATAGTAGGTAATTATAATATTTATGGAATTCAGTTTATCAACAGCAAACCAGGAAATCGAGTCCTGCCTACTTACTTTTTGCAGAGTAATAATTAGCATTTTATATTTTTTTCCCGTTATTATTATAAAAACGGTTGGTAACCTTCTATTTTAGTAATATAATAACAATCTCTTTGTATATATTAGCAGATAAATTGTAATAGTTAAGACGATTATAAGTAATTGTCTTATATTAGTTACCATCCCGAATAGATAATATCTACGTTTATAAATAAAATAGATCTCAATTTGTGTTGATTATTGTATCACATAACTATTTTTGTAGTTACGATAATTTTCAAAGTTTAGTTAATTTGGATTTTTTGCCAAGATGACAAAGGCGATGTCTGCATAGTCTGGCAATTATAGTAACTGATTAGACTTCCTACATTCCGACAATCTGTTCCCAAGGACGATCGCTCCGAACTTCGAATATATAGTTGTTACATCATTCTATAGTAATCATAGTATCTTGCTACTGACTTTATGTATCATCCCATTTCTTGCGTATTTATTTTAAGTTAACTACAACTGATCTTTCTAAAGCCTCTGTCTATGTTTCCTATATATTTACTACGTATTAAGTAACTTTTGCTTTATGGAAAGCAAACATTAGTTAGTCTTTTGTCTACAAATTGTTTTTCCAAGTTTGAAAGTAATGTGGTTAGACGCCTCCAGGACACAGAAGAAAAGACTTGTCTGGGATAAAGAAACTAACACGAGCCAAAGTATTTTTATCGCGGGTAAACTTTTAAATGCCCATTTCTCATCTAGATTGGTAAAGCCCCAGACGGGATATATTAAAAAAGGGCTAAATTAAAAGTAACTTTAACAGACGAGCATGCATGAAAAGACTGATGAAGCGAAAGGTATGTAAGATTCGTATCAATTAGCGGTCCATTGTCTCTGCCTGCCCCCATGGGAGACAGGTGTGAAGTTATGTAATGTTATGTATTGGTAAAGCTAGATTTGTGTGTGAAAGAGAAAGAAATACATATCTTTAAAATTTTCCACTATTAAGTAAGATGAATGAGCATTGAGCACCTTAGATAAAACCTGCTTTTATATTATACAGACCTTTAGGTACAGTTATTTTGCTTTTCTTTAAGCAGTGTCAAGGTCATAGTCCGAACCTGTTGCTTCTACCTCGAGGCGAAATTTGTCTTAAGAAACCTTTCTTTCAAAATAGTTTAATATAATTTTTACTTTTTAAAGGAGCTGCAGCCTAATGTTAATTAAAGTACCGTAACGTATGTATGCCATAATATTTACATATTTGAGTTATCTTTTTACACTCTTATCTCTCATTAAATTGTCGTTATTATCAAATAGTGTTGTGCTCCAATAGTTTTCGTCAATTTAAGTAATATAATAGGAAAGAACTATCAAATACTTGAGATGATGATCATCCCAGTCTGTCATCATTATCACTATCATAATTATCAACATAACCTACAGCAGAACAGGTCTTCCTCTCTCATAATACTATTAACTATTTACTTCTTCTTTGTCCATGAAATTATCATCCTCTCTCATCTCTCACTAGCCATTTCCTAATGAGTGAGGATCGTGATCATCCTGGAATCGGATCGAACAAATTGTCTCCATCAGCTCCAGACTATGGCGGCAGGGGTGCGTAGAACCTATAACTATGCTGGGTCATCTTTGAGTTATTCTGACCATTTAACTGGCAATAACTAGCATAAGGGCACTATGAGTACACGATAGAATGAAGGACTAGAATATGGACACTGTAGGCATAGTCAGCGATAATATGCAACAGTATCAAGGGTGGGAGAGCCATGCTTCGGTACGAATGGGTCGGCTTGACCAGAGTGATACCACGGCTTCACAGAAAACCGACGTGAAACAAGGCTTGCTTTGTTTTTTGCTGTATGAGTGAGGTTACCGGAGGCCCAAATACCCTCCTTCCCAATCCCCTTTGTCCCAACAACCCTTCAAGTCCTAACCTCCTAAATACCTGCAACGCACTTGTAACGCCTCTGATGTTCGCTGTGATCAGAAACGCAATCGCCGATGCGATTGCTTACTATCAGGTGTTCCGGCTGCTCGTTTACAAGCTTATTCCATAAAAAAGACAGTTTGTCGTAACAGGAACATCGTTTTGTTTACATTTTGCAATCAACAATAGCGTTGTGAAAGTGTTATGGTAGGCGTGACTTCGGTAGTCCCACTACGATGCTGTTATCTAACAAACATTGGAAAGCCGCTGCGGAGAAATTTCAATGCAAATAAACAAACATTTTATAGTTATAATTATCTCAATTTGGTAGTAAGATTTACAATGATCACTTACACATTATTTACAACTTAAAAATACCTAAAAAAGAAGGAATAAAAACTAACTTACAACTAAAATAAAGAAAAAATAAAATAAAAATTCTCGTTAGGTAGTGTTATTTGGTAGTGTTTAGTTATATAGGTATTTATTGTTAGTATTCTGTTTGGGGGCGTAATTAAAATGTTATTAGTCACAAGGCCGTGTCAGATTCATTATCTCATTGAGTAAATCTCATAAAACGTGACAAGATAAAACTTTATCTTAAAACTAAACTCATTAACTGGTTCTTATTGTAAGAAAATTGTTGATTCAAGTCTTAATTGTTATATTTTAAGGTAAAATATCAATAAGGCTCAATTTGCGATAGTTTCGCATACAATAAATATCAAATAGGACCTTAACTCTTCCGCATAGCTAAGCAGTGCTAAATTGATGTTCATATTAACGGACGGGACGCCTACCTAATTTACTTAAGGTTTTACCTGAATATATTTTAAATACCCTACCTATTCATGTTATCTAGGAAACATCATAACAATGCAGCAAAGGAAAATGATGTAAAAATTATGCAATATTAAGCCTTAACCTTCTTAGATTTAAGTACGAGTTTCACTTTTATGAACAACCAGTCCGTAACGTAATTATGTACATACGGTAAATAATTAGTAAATTTCGACGCTGAAACTGTCTATAAATACCTAACAACTTAGAATAAAAATATTTTGAAATACACACGCTCTTCAATACCGGTAGTTCGCACAATATCACATGACAACCAACTTGTTTGTTTTTGTTACATTCTCTTTATTGTTAAACTGAACATTGAATTAAATATTAATAAGAAACAGTTAAGATATTGTAATAAAAAAGCCACTTACATCCAGACATCTTGGGATTGTTTTATAAATCACTGCACTAACGAACGAACGTGTTATAACTCACTAGTACTGGACACGACTACCGGCGTCGGGTCGGCACGGGCGATACGCAATAACAAAATAAATAGAATGGAATGAATGACGAGACGCGGCGGACGCGGCCTCTCAGTTTACTATTCAAAATGGCGGCGCGTCAGATGGCGCCACTGTGACGCTTGGTTAGAGAGGGAAGACACATAATATAGATATTCATATATAAAATCTACATCATGTTCCGTTACAATTAAATAGTTGGGAATGTTGGAAAATGACTAGATTTCCCATTAATTTTGAGGTGTTTGGTTGCCTTAGTGTAGTAGGTACACTCAAGTGTAAGTAGGTACACTTGAGTGTACCTACTCACAAGCTTGTTACTTTAACTCAGGAGGAGTAAAGGCAGAAATTTAGTTAGTGTCTAGAATAAATGATAAATAATATGTATTACTAATAGTAAATGCTATTTGGAATGTAATACTTCACTGAAAATAGCAGAGAATATTAAAAAAAAAATCGAATATTTCATTTTCATCACTCACAAGACATTTTTAGGTTTTTCAGCAGATCAGCAGCTACTGAAAATTGGTTTAAATTTGGTTTTAAACTGTAACAGGTTTAACAATCTGAAATATTTAGGTAGCTAAAAGAAATACTAACTAAATTCTTCATTAGTTTATCATTATAAACTTAGCAACCGATGAAAGTACCTATTGAAACAATATTGCGTGAAAATAATTCACCGGTCCTTGAAAATGTAATTCACCAGTTACGCCATCTAGCGCTAATTACTTGAACTAACAAACGAAGTACAGCTCAAAACGTGACGAGTTGGCGCGTCGAAATATCACCGAAGGAGTCTTATACAATACTATAACGATGAAATAGTTCTGATATAATTTCATAGAGGGCGCTAATGTAAAATATAGACTATAATTATTATTAAGGTTTTGATCACGGAATCATCCTTAGAAAAGAGATATATATTATCATTGTTGCATCTAAGGGTTGTTGAAAAAAGATACATTTTGACCAGACATTTTGAGTTACCAACTAGTGAATAGGAGAGAAATCCTGACCAAATCGAGTTCGTTGCTGGCAAAAATAGGTACTGCGATTGTACAAATACTTGAGGAGTCCTCAGCATAAAGTGAATCAGGTGCCGATTGCATTGACAGTTTAATTTTAGCGGATGAGATTCCAAAACGTTGTATTGGCGAAATTCCGTGTCGGGATTCCCGGCAACACAATATGCCAACAATTTTAAGGAAAAACAAAACAATGCCAAAATTTTAAACTACACGGACGGGCATTATAATATAAAATGTAGATTACAATATAGTAGCCAAATAAATAGAAAAAATAAGTAAATATCATTCATTACAAAAGGAAATAACCCGATTATGGAACAAACCATACAAGTCGGACCCATAGTCATAGGAGCGTCCCGAATGGTAGCTACATCATCCACAAATATTGCATATAGTTAGACTCCAACATTAACATCCACATCATCCAAAAACAGGCAGAAAACAGGCAGCTATTCACACAACCACCATCCTCAGTAAAGTTTTGGAGAACACTACTACTAAAAACTATACAACGTGTAACAAATAACAAAAAAGGGGTACACATATCAATTGCACGGTTTCTAGATAACATAAAACTCATGTTTTCATGGTACCAAGTTATGAATATTTTAAATACCGCCGCCGCGCGAATCAAAATCAGGTACCGTACATAGACAGATACTAGGCGATCAGATTGACAGAAAAAATGTTTCGTTATACTAGCGAATGAACCCTGAAGTGTTGTGACACGTTTGTATGATTTGATATGAAACTTTGTATAGAGATTCTATTCAACCCGTAGTCTTCAGTGCTTCTTGATGTATATGGGTATTTTGTTACACGTTGTATACTTAGATAGGGTGCGCGACCCTCCTCTTCCTTGAGGGTCACAGGGCGGGAGGATTGTGAAATACCGACTCACACGAGTCGAGATGTAAGGCCACACCACATTATATAGTATAGATATAGAAAACCAATAGCTGCACAATTTGATTAAAGAATGTGGTTTAAAGTGACAAAAAGCCAATTATAGATTTTCACAAGTAGAAAATATAAAAGCATGTCAACACAATTAAAGTGCTATTAAATTTACTAATATTAGTTACGATAAAATTAAACTATAGGCAACCCATAATGTTGCTCAAATTAATACATACATTAAGGACTGTTAAATGGATCAAATAAAAATTCTTTACAGAGTTTAATAAATTCATTGCTTGCTCGCACAATATACGATATACTCCTATAGTTGGTTGAGGAAGAAGATAAAATCAATTTTGGATAAAGTTTATTTAGATGTTTGTTCTATCTTTATTATCATCATCGTTTTTTTTAAAAGGGGTGAATCACGGCTCGGTCTAGGCGAGAGGTAGTGTCAGACTCTTACTAACTAACAAGTGCGAGTCGGACTCGCCCATGAAGGGTTCCGTAACAGCAAGTAGATGACATAATATTATAAAAGTTATAAAATAACTTGGTTTTACATATTGTTTGTATGAACGTGAACGACAAAGTTATATTGGCGGTTTATGAAAATGTTTAATTTCTTAAAAACGAATAATGATATCTCATTCAAACTAATTTTCGTTGTAAGTTTCTATTGAAATCTACAGCATATATTTTTTTTAGTTTTCTCACTCTCTTTTATTTAAAAAGTTAGAGGGGGAGACATTATTTTTTCCACTTTGGAAGCGTCTATCTTTCAATCGGTTGATTTTGACGAAAAATGGTTGTAGGAACCTTAATGCCTTTTTTAAAGACCTATCCATAGACACCCATCACGGTAATGTTACCTGAAAAAAATTTTTTTTTGATCAGTTCCATGTATGGGGGCCCCCCTTTAATTTTTAAATTTAATATATAGGGTGTCCCAACAAGAACGCAAGATTTAAATTTTAAATAAAACGCAGATATTTTTAAAAAAATCGTGAAAGCTTTATAATATCTTAAAGTAGAGAGGATGAGGTTATCTATGGAACAATACATCGGGCAGATGGCTACCGCTGGTTTGCTGAAACATACGCTATCTTTCAATGAAATTTTCAATGACCGTTTTGCATAAATGCTGCGGCATTTCCTTAATACAGCGTCCAATTTCCTTTTTAAGGCTTGAGTCGTCGTCGGCTTATTCGCAAAAACCATCGACTTTAAGAAACCCCAAAGAAAAAAGTCTAATGGTGATAAATCACATGATCTAGGCGGCCAATTCTGGTCTCCAAAACGTGAAATAACACGACCGGGACATGACTGATGCAGCAATTTAATTGTTTCTCTGGTTGTATGACATATGGTGCTATCTTGTTGAAACCACATTCCCTCCAAAGCCATTTCTTCATTTCGAGGTACTAAAAGACTGGTTATCATTTTACGATACCGAACACCATGATTGACTGTTTGCGCTTGACCTGGCTCATTTTTAATCGTGTAGCGCTCCATTTTTACTAACCTTGTACCTTATACTAACAAAAAATAACACTTGTTCAAATGTCAAACAATGATACTTCGAATGCCGCCAAATTTAAATCTTGCGTTCTTATTGGGACACCCGTTATTTTATTCAAAATTCGAATAGCGGTTATCGAAATACATCAACCTACAGAGTTTCAACTATGTAGGCCCAACAGTTTCGGAAATAAATGGCTGTGACATACGGACGGACGGACGGACGGACGGACGGACGGACGGACGGACGGACGGACGGACAGACGGACAGACGGACAGACGGACAGACAGACAGACATGACGAATCTATAAGGGTTCCGTTTTTTGCCATTTGGCTACGGAACCCTAAAAACTACGTTCCTACTCCTGGATAACCCGCTAGGAAGACCGTAACTGCTTAGTGGGAAATACGCTTGGTGACATGCCAACCAAAATATCCAGAATTTTGGTGGGGCAGTCATTTCTTTAAAAGTACGTACTTTCCATTTCTTTATTTATTGTGCATCAAACGTTTGTAACTAGCGGTTGTGTCTAGTGCTAAGTATTGAGCTAATTAGTGCTGTGATTTGTAATAAGATACCAAGATGTTTAATAGTAAGTACAGTAAGTCACAGTATAGGTACTAACACCAGTCTCACCCCCAATTATATGGGACTTATAACACAAATAGTGAAAAGTAGGAGTACATTGTATAGCGTTACGTGCCGTAATGTGCACCGCTGTCTACTATTTCTAATATTGTTTATTTCACAGTTTTTTTTTTAATAAATTAGTTAGATTACAAAAGTTACAAAATTAAATGTAGTACGAATTGAAAACCTCCTCCTTTTTTTAATCTGTTAAAAATTTTAATCGACTCACCCCCTGAACTAACGATCGTAGAAATTCTTTACGCTTGAATATTAACTGTTATAATATTACTTATTTTACACTATATATTTATTTTTTGGATTTCAGTTTAAGTACTCTTTGTTTGTTTTAAGATTTTGATCCGCTTTTTAACGTAGCGTTTTTTGGAACATTCCCTTCTTCGGCTTAAACATTTAAAAAATATATATTTGGAATTTGTATGTCTGACTTACGTTGGTTGACGTGTGTTCAGCTATGGTTATTTTATTTCAGACCCGGGACAGAACCAGCCAACTGACCAGCATATGTTTTGGCAGATAAATGTTGCTCCAACACTTGGGCCAACCTCCAACAATATTGGTATAGACTCGCCTGCTAGTGGTAGTGGACAAGCGCTCCCATCAGCAATTCATAATGAAAACAAATGCCATAGTTGTAAAAAAATATTGGCTGAATGGCTACCAGTACCACTACAAGTACCACATTGCTGCCTTAACATCGCGCCCCCAGTGAAATGTTGTGGACGTAAGATATTTTTTTTATGGGGGAAATTTATCCTATGGCTTCTCCCGCTTTGGGTGGTAGTGTACAGAGGTTTTTCTTAACACGTTCTCCCACCCTCGTAATTTCTCCTGTATCGTGGGTGCGTTTACAAACATACAAGTTCACATACACATCACACCCAGACCCACAACAACAATTTGTGGATCACACAAAGAGTTGCTCCTGGCGAAACGGAGTTCGCCGGGTTTGCTAGTAATTTAATAAAAACCTTATTATATTTTATTATTGTTACATTTCAGCTGCTGTGGAATGGGTCACTTCTAACGCTAATGATGTTCATAAGCTTAGTGATCGTGCTGTAGTTGCTGGATTTGAGAAACATAACGGTAGCGCACTCTGGGTTATCAGAGGCAAGTACGAAGGCCATCTGATTCCTGGCAAACTAGTTTTGACTCATAAGGCCGCTTATGTTGGATGGGCTGGTGAACATGCCGTTAAGGAGTTCGAGGTATGTATTCATTTAAAATATCCTATCTAAGTTGCAACGACTCGACCAACGAGGCAGTTTCAAATACGTTATCTTTGCGGCGCATTCCAATAACCTACCGATCGGTAGATTTGCCTACCAGCGGTAGAATTTTGACATAAGCTCCATACAAAATGTGTCAAAATTCTACCTCTGGTAGGCAAATCTACCGATCGGTAGGTTATTGGAATGCGCCGTTAATGAAATGTTCTCGCTTGCAGGTATGTTGCGCTCGCCCAGAGAGGATAATGTGGCAGGTGGGCCGTAATGGACATGTTCCTCCAACTGCCATTGTAGCTGGCAGAACTGCTAATGGAGAGCCTCTGTATGTCGGCAGGGCTTTTCAGGAAGGATCACAGACGCCTGGAAAGGTAATCCATTTTACAAGTATACATAACTAGCTACTTCCGCGCGGTTTCACCCGCTCTGCTCGGCTCCTATTGATCGTGGCGTGATGATTTATAGCCTATAACCTTCCTCGATAAATGCGCTATCCAATACAAAACGAATTATTCAAATCAGACCAGTAGTTTCTGATATTAGAGCGTTTAAACAAACAAACTCTTCAGCTATATAATTAGTATTAGTATAGATTAGCGTCTGCAAGCGGCTTCACCCACACATCAACAGCCTATAAGTGGCTACTGCTGACCAAAGGCCTCTTCTCGTACGAAGAAGGTTTCGTCCGCCTACGTGTTATTTTAGACTACTTTTGTTCCAAATATGTCAATCCCTTAAAACTTACAAACCTTCGCATTTTTATTTAAAAAAAAGAAACACTTCCAATCTGTTCATAGGTTTTATAAAATAATGGTATCTACTTACCTAATAAAATAAGACTCTTCGGTATTTGATACGGAAAAATAATTTGTTCCAAAATTTCTCTTTTCAGATTCATCCCAGTTATCAAAAGCTGTATATTCCATTCTACGGAAGAGAAGCAGACCACACAGAATATGAAGTATTGTGCGCCGTAAATGTTGTCCACCTGTGTACTTGTCCATGTGTGTAATAGGGATGATGTCGGGGTATGAAAATTAAAAAAAGTATTTAGTCCGTCAGTCAAATTTCAAGGCTGTTTTATTGAAAGACAATATTTATGGTATACGATTAAACGTCCCATCGCACACGACCATCGCACTTGTGACCACTCGACCAACGAGGCAGTAACATTGTAATCTACCATAATACTATCATCAGAAAAATATTTAATTATTTGCTTTTCAGCAATTCATTGTCGATTTAAATATTCCTTACATTTAAATGTGAATACCTTAAATACTGAAAAATTACTCTAACAATTTTCAGTATTATTTTTTTAGTTAGCAGCACCATCTAGTTTGAGTTACTAGAACTAATAAAGAGAGTTAGTAAACAACTTATCAACGTGGAGGTAACAGTTTGGATAAAAAATTAAAGAGGGCGCTGGTGTAAAATACTGGAATACATACATACATACATATCGTCACGCCTTTAATCCCCGAAGGGGTAGGCAGAGGTGCACATTATGGCACGTAATGCCACTGTGTACACCCACTTTTCACAATTTATGTTGTAAGTCCCATGTAATAGGTGGTGAGCCTATTGCCATAAACCAGGCACATTTCCAGACTCCGTGCTACCACTGAGAAATTTTCGAAAAACCGAAAAAAGCCCAGTAATTCTTCGCCCGACCCAGGAATCGAACCCGAGACCTCTTGCCCGGCAGTCGCACTTTTAACTATTCGACCAACGAGGCAGTCAGTCCCTGTTTGTGGACTGTCTATCGCAGTCTGACACAGGGTTTCCCGAAGCCAATTTGACTAGATCAGTCCAGCGCAAATTACAGTAACTTACGTACTTTTTTTTTTTTAAGGGGGAAATCATCCAATGACTTCTCCCGCCTTAGGCGAGGCGAGAGGGAGTGTCAGATTCTTACTAACCAAAAACCACTCCGTTCCTACTTCTGCCCTTCGAGCCGGAGACCCGGTAAACCCGTTAGGTAGTCCGCAGCTCCGGATCAGGGATCAGCCCTACTGGGCCTGTAGTGGTCTGATGGCTCTTTGAGGCGCGCGCAGAACAAGACGCGCCGCACGCACGCACAGGTCACAGTAACGTACTTAGGTTATAATATAATTTTGTTTACGACTTGGGACACCAACAATGAGACAGTCTTTCTGTCACTATAATATGAAATATTTTTTTTTTTGAAAATAAAATAGTAATATAATAATACGCTAAAGTTTGATAAAATAAAAATGTCATATATGTACGAAGAACAATCTCGAGTGTATTGTTGAACATTGTTGCATTTATGTGTAAGTACTCTGAGACTTTATATTTTGTCTGAGATTTTATAACTCTCAGAGGAAATACATCTACCAACTATGACGCTTTTTCTTTATAACCGACTTAAAAAAAATAGAGGTTCTCAGTTTGACCTTTATGTATGTATGTTAGTGCGCGATTATCTCGCGATTGGCCGAATCGATTTTGATGCGATTTCAGCATATTATTTTCTCAGGTTTATGAAAAGGTTTTAGAGACTAGGGATTGCAATCCGGTATGATTTTCAATCCGGCCGGAATTCACCGGATTGATGCTAATCCGGCCGGATCCGGACGGATCCGGCCGGATTTTAAAGTTACTTAGGGCCTAGTATTTAGTGGTTTATAGTTTTGATAATAATGTATAAAAAGAAAATAAAATACGTATTTATGGAAAATAAAATCACTTTTAATTATATTTTTTGGTATTAATTGTAATTTTTGGTACTATTTGTACTAAATCAAATTATGAAACTATTTTTAATAATAAAGTAATCAGTCTGACTCTCACTTATTGCTGTACCTATCTATGTAAGTATCTGAAAGTACTTAAGTAATAATAATACTATTAAACTCTTATTAATAATCTACACAGTTATATAACAAAACAGTCTTTTAAATTTGTACTTATAAAATCAACAACTTCAGTTCATAATCCTAAGAAACAAAACAAGAAGCATTTATTTTCTGCAATGCAAAATTCAAATTAAAATTATTTCTGTGCCTGAAAAAACGATCTAAGAAAACAAATAGTGTTTATTGTACTGTCCTCCTAGTCTGCTTCTGATGGCACTACAAATATAACCTGCGGCAGAAAAGGCCATTTCTGCCTCAACACTGTTTTGCCTAATCGCCATCAAGTAACTGTAGATCAGCGAAATGTGTTTTCCATTTTACTCCTTCTACTTCATACGCAGTCATTTCTTTTTTAAATATTTTCTCATAATCTGTTTCTGTTTTAGTTAGCATTAACTTTCCCTCTATACCCTAGATACATAAACATTTCCGTTCTGAATTTAACAAAAAAAAGCAGGTAAATATTCTGACTGAACAAGTAATAAGTTAATAATACACGACTACACAATCGCATTGTGAACTTATATTGAGCTCAGAATTTTATTTCTCTTTCGGTTAGGTATTGAAATCGTGTATTTTTTGCTTTACCGGATCCGCCACCGGATCCGGCGCCGACTCACCGGATCCGGTAGGTCCAAAAACACGCCGGATCCGCCGGATTACCGGATCCGCCGGACCGGATTGCAATCCCTATTAGAGACTACCTAATAAAAATTGAAGCGGTAAAGAAAATTTAAGGTTCCCCTTTTTAAGTTTTATTCCATGTAATTTAAGGTTAACACCATTGTAGAGTTACCAATATAGACAAGGTATTAAAAAAATAGTAATACCAAATAAAGATTAAGTAAAGAAATAACACTAAATATTCAACCGTTCGATACATCAACGAGGGACTTTTAAATGAAAAATACAGAATTTAAAAAACATTTATTTAGTGTTCTTAACTTAAAATAAAATAGGCTATTAATACTTTACGAGAACCTCGAAACATTATTCAATGATTTTTGTCTAATTAATTAAATTACAAATGATTTTTATTTTGGATGATCATGGCTGTAAAAATATTGGATCATGAGAACCGTATACGATATGATTCGACCAGCA
The DNA here is from genome assembly GCF_023101765.2 of Spodoptera frugiperda. Taxonomy (NCBI): domain Eukaryota; kingdom Metazoa; phylum Arthropoda; class Insecta; order Lepidoptera; family Noctuidae; genus Spodoptera; species Spodoptera frugiperda. The sequence continues at coordinate 5,511,497 of NC_064241.1, read as the reverse complement.
AAGTTCATAACAGTTGGTACATTGATACTGAAGACATTTGCCGATATTTCCAGTTCGCGAGTTTTAACCAACATTAAAATAGTTTTTATTTGATTAAAGAGTTGATCATCTGGAAAGAAGAGGAATTATTTGTTTTTAACATGAATAGGTAAAGTTTCTAGAGGTAGTAGGTACCATAGCAAAAAATCACAAGATTCAAGGTCATAAAAGGTTAAAAAAATTTAATATAACTAGAACAACAGTTGGTCGATGGCAATCTATAATATAAAAATAAGTCGGGTTTTCCTTCCTGACGCTATAACTCATGAAGGCACGAACCAATTTCCACGGTTTTGCATTCTTTGGAAAGGTCTCGGGCTCCGTAAGGTTTATAGCAAAGAACATTCAGGAAAAAATCAAAAGAAAAGCAGGGAAGCAGGGAGAACAGGTTATACATAATATAACTTATATTATTATCTCATACATAGTGTTTTTACCAAAAGACGCAATTTATTTTTAAAGAATAGTTAGTTGTTAACTATTATAATTATGGTCGATTGTACTTTGAAATCATCGTTATTAGCTTGGAAGAGGACAGCTGCTTTTTTTGAAGGGGGAGAATCATCCAATGGCTTCTCCCGCCTTGGGCGATCCGCGAGGTAGTATCAGACTCTTACTGACTAAAAACCACCCCGTTCCTACTCCTGCTTTTCGAGTCGGAGCCCCGGTAAACCCGCTAGGTAGTCCGCAGCTCTGGAAGAGGACAGCTGCTGGATAGGGATGTCTTCTTTAAAGAATGGTGATAGTCACTGTTTATCGCTCGATGACAATAATAATAGTAGCAGTTTTAGGAAATAACCAAAAGTTTATGAAGCGTTCGATCACCCATACTTTACAAAAATTAATATCACAGAACACCATACTTACCTTCGTTGTGCAATCGTAACACGTGTAAAAGTACTTCAACAGTTTTCTTCCTCTCTCTTATGAACATCTCAGATATGGTGGCCAAGAATAGAGGTCGACCGTTAATACAAGAATATAGAAATAAATCACTGAGAAATATTTCAGAGTACTGAAAAGGAAAATGATCAAATTATTAAAATGTTTAGTATTAAAAACCGGTATCATTTTTACGGGTCTACGCCTAGAAAGCCTAGTACGAGCGGAGCACCAGCCGAACACAATTCGTCTGGTGTGGACCGACTTAAGGTAAGCGTCCACAGGCCCACATCGTACGCATTGCCGATGATGCGGTCCGTGCGATGCGGATCAGTGAAAGTAGTAAGTTAATAAAATAGAAACTCGAAACTCGTATGAGTTGACAGATAGCTTACTTTAAGGGAAGGCGATAACGACCGACAAATTGTCAATAATGTACCCAATAACCATGTATTGTACATAACAAATATCTGAAACCAATTTTTTATTATTAAAATTAGAAATTAAATGATGCACTATAATCTGAATTTTATAATATCTATAATATTTACCTGACCACAATATATTTCATTGAAAAGATGAATGCAATCAGCTAGTTTGTCATAAATTTGCATCAGTTCAAACCAGGAATATTGATATATTCTTACTAGTTTAGGTTCCACACAAACACTCTGTAATGGGATTATTTAGTTATATACAATTACTTGAGGCTTAGTTGCTTTTAACTAAACTGCTTTTGAATTGCATCATGTCCTTCTGAGGGATGGAATATTTATCATCATGAAATCTTGTCAAATTTAGTACAAACAATTACCTTGATAATCCAATCACATATAGTATCTTTAAATATTATCTCCCTTTGTTTTGACATCGTACTTTGCACTATTTTTATCAGAAGAGCGTTTAGCATGAGAAGTTTTACATATATATTCACAATGACAAAGTAAAAAATCGATCCTTGTAACATGAGAAAAAAGAAATTTATGTGTGCACCAATATTTTGTATATTAAACTTTCTCAACCAAAATGTGCTTAGCAACTGCCCTAATGGTAGAATTACCAAAAATGTTGACAAAATCCGTCTTCTTATAAAAACTGCTTTTGAAACATGAAAAACAGTATCAAGTTCATCCAATTTCTTGAAAAGTTTCACAAAATATTGTGAATTAAAAATGGCGATACAGAAAATAGAATAGTCGCCTTCAATAATGGATAATATTCCAAATGTTTTTGTCAATATGTTAAGTGGAACATCAGATCTTGTATCTATCCAGCTTCGTGGTTTAAATATTGCTAAAATAATAAATAGATGGACTGCGATAAGAAATAATGCGTAAAGTTTATTGAAGAGTGTTACACTAAGTATCTCATTTTTCTTATAAGATACCAATTTGGATCCGAACAAGGACATAAAGTAATTCAGAGGTTTAGCAGCAACCACTAGAGAATATTTCGATGTATTTTTCTTCACATTATTCTTGCAGATAATTACACTGAACGTATTATCACTTGTTTCCGAGACGGAAAATATTTTGTTATTTCTTTGTACTTGGAAATCTTGTACGTAGAACATTGTCGTTCACAGGCCAACTTTCCTCCAATACCTCTTACTAAATAATATTGAATATTCCTTCTCGGTATCATAAGTCATAAGACATACAAGTAATATCAATTGAGTTTGAATTTCATTAATGTGAAGTTGATTATAAGTTGTCGAAGTCGTTATACCGATACCATCTAACTATAAGGATAGGTAGTGAAATGAAAGTAAAATAATTTTACATAATACACATTGTGTGCACGTCTGTAAGTACGTATGTTGGGATTTAATAATATTACACAACATTAATCTGTATATATAACGTTTCTTTGTTAAAATTATAATTAGAATTAAAGCAATGAAAATTTGAGTAAAGAAAGTACAGTAAAAGTTGTTTTTCATTGGACTTTCTCCTGTGTGTTTACAAAACTAATTTAACGTATACATTAAACCAACACCCATTACAACAAATTCTGATTCACTTAATTTTGTGCCGGAGTCCGACCCGTGACACGTTGCACAGCAATCGGGTCTAGTTGTCCAATCGACTATGCGTCAATGTGAAGTGAAAAGGTTTACGATTATGTTTAAAAATAATTATTTAAACGTACGATTATTGGCAGTACTGGTTGCATAACGTGCTATGGGTCCAATTCCAGCACGGTAAAACTCTTTGTGTAATTCATAAATTGTTGTTCCGGGTGTGATGTGTATGTAACATTGTATTATTGTAATCACACCGAAAAAATTCAAGAGTGGGTCAAAGTCAAAGTCAAAGCATTTATTTCAATTTATCCTAAATTAGGCACTTTTGAAACGTCAAATTGAATTGTCCGTCAGTCTGTCCGTCAGTGAAGTTAGGCGCTCGTTCCAAAGTGTGGGTCAATGTGTTAAAAAATAATGACTATCACGTGAATGAAAGTACTATTTTAGCAGTTAGTAGTATTTACCATTCAATCCACAGGAATTGGCCAGAAATACCATATGCAGACACCTGCAAGTAAAGTAAGTAGACATGCCACTACTAAGCTGATTATTTGAACAGTCGACTTGTTGCTGGAATAAAATTAACAGATTGAAAATAAAATTTAAAAACATTTAAATTAAATATTACCGGTCAATCTTAAGATTTACCCTTGTACTGCTATCATTCATCTACTTATAAATATGTTACTATAAAATGTTTCAGTAAACGCTAAGATTTACCAACTCTTATTGGTTAAACTCTTCAAAAAAAAGCATACTCCTTTTTAAAAGGCCGGCAACGCACCTGTGACTCCTCTGGTGTTGCGGGTGTCCATGGGCGGCGCTGATCACTTACCATCAAGTGACCAGTTTGCTCGTTTGCCACCTATTCCATAAAAAAATGCTGAACAATTATGTGATTAAAACTTTAACCACTATTATTAACTTAGTAAATCTTAAATATGATTTACGTCATAGGAACTGTAAATATTGAAAAAAAAAACATGTCGTATGCATGTCGCACGTGCTCGGCTCATCGTCTCTACTCGCGGGCAGTCGACAACTCCCGCAACCTGCACCGTTCTTACTTTTTACTATTTTAGAAGTAAGTATTTCAAAGGTGTTTTAAAATGACTAGTAACAAATATATATATGTATATATAAATACCAAATGAATGAATGAATATGATACCAACATAAACATTTTGTAAGGTTTTGACTCAAATAAATGATAAATAATTACTCATTGTTTTATTCCCAAAACTAACATTTACCAGCTGTCAAGTAATATTGATAGAACCGGTTTTTAAATTCTTGTCTTATTATAATGGAATATAACTGGTTTGCTATACAATGTGATAGGGGCGAAACTTCTAACCCGTTAAGGCTGAGTTCTACACCTAATTTTATCGACAAAAGTCCTGGGTCGAAGTGGTCCCCCTAAAAGTTATGGCTATTTTAATATTTTTCTTACTTTTTTTGATATCAAAGGTTGTATGCGTCGTAGAAACAAAAAAAAACGACAAACGGTAGCTAATAACCTTGGCTAACTAATTCATTACTTTTTTCATATGTTTGATAATGTTTTGGTGAGAAAAAAAACCATTTGTGAATTATTTTTACCGAAAAAATCACTATTTTTCAATTTTTTCAATGAGGGGTTCAACCCCCCATATTATTATTTTTTGTCGATAAAAATAGATGTAGTATTCAGCCTTAACGGGTTAGAAGTCTCACCCCTATCACATTGTATACCCCTTGGATAATGTAATAATTATTATTAAAGTATATCTAACTTACAATAGTTTGAAAGCTCCTGGAATACTCGCCCACAAGAATATACTTTCTCCACGATCCAACCGGGCTTCGAAATGTTTGTAGAGAGAGACCTGGATATTTGATGAAGGTCAAAGAAAAATACGCAACATCTCAATGCCGTTGGTCTGCAAAAATCATAAGCATAAATACCGTGTGCGATGATCAAGTCGATTTATTTTATTTAAAACGTAAAATAAATGTAATATTGAAATGATAGCAATAAAATTTACATTATAACGTAAGACAGAATGTCCCTTAAGTAGGGACTAAATGAAATAACCGACTTGGTATTACATGGATCTCACAACTTTTTACGGTAGAAAACTGAGGTGCGAGACTTGGGCTTTTTTACAGGATGTTTTTGATGGTATATGCTTTAATTGGAATAAATGGTTAGACTTTGACTTTGAGCATATCTCTGGTGGAAAGCTCCCTAAAGCCGTGTGATGACAATGAAACAAAAAAATACTTGTCATCACTCCGACAAGTACGAGTCTACTAAGGGACTCCTTCACAATTGCAAAAGATCAAACAACATAGTTCCCTGAAAAATCTTAACCTTATAATACGATATCTAATTTGCGTGCCTAGTAATGAAAAAATGGAACACTATCTCATGTAGAGAAGGACTCTATGGCATGCGTTCCAGGAATCTCTTACACTCAGCGTGCGATAAAGTTTTTGTTATTCAGTTTAGATTTTCGAATTCTCTGTTATGCTGCATCCACAGCTGGCAAATGCCTCGCAAAACAGTATCGTAATAATGAAAACTGTTTTTTTTTTTGTATTCTAATAACAGTGCCGAAGCCGATGTTTATAGGGTTTCATTAGAAATGTTATAATCTACTACGCATCATCGAAAAACAATCAACTCTTATAATAACAAGTAAGTACTTACAGAATAATACAACAGTTTTGACATTTTGATTTTTATATTGACAGGTGACAGTTAGAGCACATGCTTTTATTATAAAAAAAGTATCCATAAAATAAAGACCAATAAAGTAAAAGCCACAATAATACTGCCTAAAATAAAAATATTCATATTAAAATGTACCTAATAAAACAGAATAAGTGTATAATCAATTTAGAACAAAATTATACGTTATGTAGTTGGTACTTTAAGTTGTTGTTTTTTTAACTCAGTTCTTTAGTTTGTACGAAGCAAGTCCTTTCATGGACTTACACGTTTCTATGAGAATCCCGAGCGCTGTAATTACAGCGGTAATTCCCCTCTGTCCTCAGCTACCGCTTGACGCAGTTGCTGCACACAAAAGCTTTGGTAGGTACCTGTTTCGGATTCGGCGGAAGGAATGCCTGGGTGTCGTCATTGCGACGAACACCCGGAGGACACGGTAGAGCATACAGTAGCGGTATGCCCTGCATGGACCGAGTACCACCGTGTCCTTAGGGATGTGATCGGAGACGGTGACCACTCCTTCTCCAGCGAGCCCAGCCCACGGTTGCAACAGTCGTTGCTCATCCTACCACGCACTAATCTGGCACGGCAGTGGAGTTTCGCTCCGACACTCAGCGTCACTCATTATCGGTCGGCCGCCACCTCGTGCGACCTCCCGTGTGCTAGCACCAGCGCATCGTCAGCGTCAGCAAACCACGCTGACGCCGCTCGGGAGGTCAGTGTGCAGCACCAACTTTTACATCCCTACTACTTCTACTACTAGTACTACTACTTGTACTAAGAAGGCAGTTTAATATCACCCATCCAAAACCAAACCTTAGCACGTACAGCTTAACCTTAGAGATCGATTTATATACGTGATATTATTTAGCAACGAGCCAATCAGGTATCTCATATGATCGTAATATTAGGAGAAAAAATGTCTATAAAAATAATATGAAAATCTTATGCAATATCCATAATAAAAATACTGAGATCAGAGATGATTTTAGGACTCGTATCTCCGAACATACTAACATTTGACCATAGGTATATGAGTAACTATTGCTCTTTTTGAAAAGTTCTATTAAGGGGTGGGTCCAGACTCCGTACATTTATTTTGCAGTGTCCTTTGAGTTAATTTGTGGAAGTCGAATTAAAGTTTGGTGGTTTATAAAAGAACCTATCTATTGCCGACTTCTCTTTCAAAAGCTCGTTGATTATTTTTGACTTATCTATTGGAGACTCTTCCGTCATAAACTCCTTGAATATTTGTGACTTATCATCTTCCATCCTTCTTCTTCTGCAAAAAAAAAAGTTAGCGATAGTAATTATGTAAAACCCGACAAATCGTAACAATACCTAACAAGTTATAGAAAGCAGAATTCGGATAAATTAATAATCTGTGTAAAATATTATGTAGACATACAACCGAAGGTCATGTTTTAGGAAGTGATTCCTATATAGTTGAGAACCATTAAAAAATATACAATGTGATAGGGGTGGGACTTCTAACCCGTTAAGGCTGTGTACTACATCTAATTTTATCGACAAAAAAATAATAATATGGGGGGTTGAACCCCCTCCCTCTAAAAATTGTGTATATTTTAATAATTTTTACTTTATGTGATATCAAAGGTTGTATGCGTCGTAGAAATAAAAAAAAAACACATTTCTGAATTATTTTTACCGCAATTTTTCAATATTTTCAATTGGGGGTTCAACACCCCATTTTTTTTTGTCGATAAAATTAGGTGTAGTACTCAACCTTAACGGGTTAGAAGTCCTATCCCTATCACATTGTATATAGCACATCTCAAGAGTGTTCATAGCAGAAAATGCAACTTATACATCGTGACTTTTTATTCGTTTTACAAAAGAGGTCCACAATAATATTTCTGTGTTAAACTACTACTGGGGGGAGTATTTTATATACAGGATAACTTTGAATTAGACGTACTTCTCTCGGAAGGTTATTATAGTATTTGGTATCAGCATTGCACCCATGCGAAGCCGGGGCGGGTCGCTAGTATAAAATATATTATTTGCAAAAAAAAAAATATTGTTTTATTCACCATCTGTTTCTTTTATAGTCTGATTGAATTATACAGATAACAAAAATAAAATAAAAAAGGCAACATAGTAAAGGAAATACAAACTTTTGACTCGAACCCACATCGTCGTAATATAACGACGTTTGTAACTAAATCATTAGGCACTCGCCCACAAGCACCACGTCTATTGAACGAAAATCTATCTGTAAGTACTTATAAAAAATCTGTAGAGAGGTCAATTCTGTACATTGAAAATGTTGAAAAAATAAATAGCAGGTGTTACTGGAGCAATACCAAACCCAAATATGTGATTAATTTTTTTCGTCTGTCTGTCTGTCTGTCTGTATGTTCAGGTATCACGTGAAAACTAAAGCTTCGATTTCGATGAAACTTGGTATAATTATACCTTATTATCCTGGGCATAAAATAGGATACCTTTTATCCTGGAAAAATCAAATATGTAACAGCGAACGCGTTATATGTCTATTAGTTAGTCAACAGTAAAAAGAAAATTGAAGTAGATACTTACGCAGGAGGATGAGCTCCTGATACCCATTCTATTGTCCCAAGTATCATTGCTCCAGTGAGTATGAGAAAAAGAAAAAAAGCCCCCAAAATTGCTCCTTGCCAAAAGAGGTTGCAGATGCAACTGAAATACACGAATTAAATAATTACCTTTATATTATCAATATTAATAAATAATGCGAAAGTAGTCGTTTGTTTTATCATGTGTTTTTAGGGTTCCGTAGCCAAATGGCAAAAACGGAACCGTTATAGATTCGTCATGTCTGTCTGTCATATCTTCTTTTCTTCTCTTGGTCTTTTGGTCTTTTGGTCTTTGGTCTTTTATTCATATTAAAAGTTTCAAGCCATTAGTAAAGCAAAACTAGTACAAAGTGTGGGAGAACATACGTCGGCACAAATGGTGGATACCACAGTTTCACACGGAACTAACGTGAAACGCTTGCGTTGTGTTTCGTTGTGTGAATCCCAATCCCAGATTCCCCAACAACCCCTTAAATTCCTAACCCCCAAAAGGCCGGCAATGCATTTCTAACACCTCTGCAGTTTTAGGTGCCCATGAGCGGCAGCGATTTCTTACCATCAGGTGATCGGACTGCTCGTTTACCGGCTTATACTATAAAAAAACTATACTAAATCTAATCATATAGCGGTTAGCCCGGAATCCAATTGCCGTAGCTTTATGACTTCTAACAATATCTGATGGTTTAATTTGATATTGTAGACGCACCACGCCACGTAAAGAATGATTACTAACACATAAAACTTCAAAATAAAATAGTCCGTGACCAGTTGGCTATTGTTTACATGATATTATTTATTCTCGGACTCGCTGTAAACTTACTCGTACCTTTTTTTATATTTACAAGAATAACTGTTGTTAGTTTCATATTCCGCCTTGAGGTGTAAATCGGCTGAAATGATCCTTTAGAGCATAAAGTATCTTGTATAATGTTTCTATGAATGTTTTACTAAGTATAATTACATACACAACATGTGCTGTGAACTGTAGTAACTCTATATAAATAGTCGGTCAACAGATATGGGTCTGCACTTATCAAAGTTCGTTAACATTAGATTGTTCGTTGTCTTGGAATATAAGAGCACTTTATCTTATTCAATCCTTATTAGATTCGTACGTAGGATAAAGAGTAGTCGTATCCAGTAAAATTATGTAAAGTTTGAAAACCTCAATTACCTACCACATTTTCGTTTCTCCATCCAATTTTCATAAAGGCATTTTATTTTACTGGTCTCCGATGCAGGTTTTATGTACTGTTAAACTGTATCACTAATTTATTATCGAAATAATTTCATTGCTACTCGAATTTGTTCATTTATTGATATTCCGATTGTTGTCTCACAACAATCATTGTCTTGATGACATTGACACAGACTTCTGTCTTGTTCAAAGAGTAACAATTGTAGGAAAATACTCGACACTGGCAGAATAGTCGACAACTTTGTATTGGAGACTCGGTTGCCACCAAGAAGAAAAAAAAAGTTTAGGAAAAAGTCTTGTCATTAAATCGCAATAATAAATATTGATTATGCTGTTCAGTGTTTACGTTTAAAAATTTTAAATAATAGACAAAAATAAATTAATTTGTACTTTTTATTGAGTCATTATTTTGACGTATAAAAGCACACGCAGACATAACACAGACCCGTTTATCTTGACTGGCTGGATACAATATGTATTAAATAAAATCAATCAATTCTTGTATTCGTAGGGTCGTTGCTCCTTAATCGTAGATACGTTTTAGGTTTAGTGGCATATTATGAAAAATATTTTAACAAATTCACCAGTCAAGGTAACTGCGTACAGGTGAACATACAAACTTCAGTGATTAGCCAAGTCAACGACCTTACTGCTATAATTGTGTACACAATTTGAAGACTGAGTGTTTTAGACTTATTATTATAATATTCACCTTTTTAATACTTATATAAAAATAAACGCTAGTTACAAAATATATAAGAATATATTTATAACTAACGACGGTGATTATAACAAATAAATAATAAAAAATAAAATAACTTATAACTAGAATACTTCATACTTATACATAGTATTTACATTAAGGTCTACAAATTGAGAAGGAATGAAAGTGTGTTTGTAAAAGCATAGATTATATTTATAGCCAGGTTTAATATAGTGATAGGTTTAAGTAGGAAAATAGTTCTTGTGATGAGGTAAGAAGGTCGGTATTATAACTATAGTAGTTTTGGATGATTGTTGTACATTAGTTGCTGGAGTTTGTTGGTGGCATCTTCGGTGGATGCGGGCTCATCTTCTGCAAAAAAAAAATTGCATTAAAACCATGATCGTGATCAAAAATCAAATTACTTGTGAATAGAAGTTATTTATTTGATTTTCACATTACGGCACGTTTTTTTAATGGGACAAGCGCTACGTACAACCATACACGCTGCAACTCCTGTCAGCCATTTTGGATCTACAGTAGATACAACCATGTAAACACCGGAACATTGAAGTCCGGCGCGTCTCAGGGACATGAATGACTGTCTTGGATCCCGCAACGAAATAAATCAGAAGATATTATTAGAGGAAAAAAAAGAAAACGATAGTTTCCACTTCCCTCGGTGAATTTAATGCAGGAGACAGAAAGACTTAAGCCTTAACCACAAAGAGACTCCACAACTGGGAGAAGCCCAGTCGCCAAGCACCACGGAAATTTGACTTAAAACTAAATGGGTCCTATGTGTGAGCTGTTATACTTGCTTCCAATAATAGGTATGGCAAAAACGCCTAAACGCACAATTCTACTGTATGTTAATAAAGGTGAATTTAGTTTGTTTCTTGCCTAAGACTATAAATAACTTTTAAAGTACTTACTTCCGAATAAAATTCCAGTTCCCCACAGGATGAGAAGCACCACTGCCACGATGAACAGCAAGGATACTATCAAACTGAGGATCTTGCAGATCAAACTACACACGCAACTGGAAAGAACAAATGAAACTTTATTAATAATATAAAATTAGGTCTATTTTGCTTTGCATTTAACAAATGAAATATATTGTTAGGTAGGTAATTTATTGTGAACTTTATTTAATATAAAAGAAACGACTTAAATCTAATCTAATTAAAAAAAAATTAGACTTACAATTTTATTAAAAAAACTAACTACAGTAACTACTAATAATCGATATCAAACTAAACCTACGTTAAATAGTTTAACCAAAAAACCAGGAAAACCCAACAAATAAACTTATTAATTGACAAATACAACGAAACCAATTTAGAATATACGAAACAGCAGGACCACTACAGACAAATAATCATACGACTGATAATACACTTATTCCACGATAGTACCGAAGCGCTCGGCCGATACCCAACCAAATGAATGTAACGAAACCATAGCGCGATCTATTTCGATCCCAACGCCATCTATCGAGGATAAAGACAACTTGGATTATTTATTTATACTCCGTTCGGGCATTTTCTTTGTACTAAAAGTTTAATTATATTGATATTATTTTTTTCATACCTTTTTACTATTTATTTACTTTTTTTCGATGAATTAAAACAATAACATGAACCGAAGTCGTGTAACGATCGACATAGAGTTAGAGCATTTTCTTTGTACTAAATTTTTATTATATTGATATTATTTTTTTCATACCTTTTTACTATTTATTTACTTTTTTTCGATAAATTAAAACAATAACATGAACCGAAGTCGTGTAACGATCGACATAGAATTATTTATAAATAATTTATTTCTTATTTTTATTTTTTGATTTTTGAAATAAAAATATATCTATGTCCTTTCTAAGGTTCTAAACTATATCTGTACCAAATTTCAACCAAATCCGTCAAATAGTTGCGGAGATTAATGGTATAAGCATAGAATGTTCGACGTGATTCTTTAATTTGACATAACTTTTTTATTTATGAACCGATTGACATGAAACAAACACTAAATGTAAATTTAAGCATCCCACAATATATTCGTGAAAACCGCATCCAACTCGGATCAGCCGTTTCTGAGATTAGCGCGCACAGACGAACAGACAAACAGACAAACAGACAAACAGACAAAAAAAAAGTTAATTACATTTTTGGGTTCGACATCGACATAACAATAACCCCTGCTTTTTTTTTATTTTTATTTTCAATGTACAGACAGCACTTTTCTACGATTTTATTATATGTATAGATATAGATAAAGTTTGTGTTGTGTGAATTTGAAAAATATCGGGTTTTCGAAAATGCCACAGTAGTAGCACGGAGTCTGGAATTGTGCCCAGTATATGGGTATATGGCAATAGGCTCACCGCCTATTACATGAGCCTTATAACACTAATGGTGAAAAGTTATTGTTCACTGTACAGCGGCATTGCGCACCGTTATGTGCACTTCTGCCTACCCTTTCTGTGACAAAAGGTGTGACAGAAGTTACATTTTTTTAAATGTTGATTTTATTTATTTTATAATGTTGTAATTTAATTCAACATTTTACATTAACATTAACACATTGAACACCGTGGTTGTCACCGGTGACCGACGTTAGCGGAGGATTTGCCTTCAACAGTTTTCTATTGGCAGTCAAAGACTTAAGAACTGATAAGTACCTACTCTGCATAATAAAAAGAGTAAGTCATATGTTATTGTTTATTTCGCAAATGAATCCGCATTGTGATAAAAACCCACGAATTTTAATAGATTGCTCCTAGATACCGTGTATAATAGTGATATGCTATCACAATAATATATAATATCGATAATATGAGATAATCAGATCCGTAATGAAGTATTCTACGTAATTTTCAAACATTTTTTGTTTATTCGATTTCAAAATATAGAGTAAAAATTTTAATTAAAGGTTGAGAAAAGTGTCTTAATGATTTTTCCTTCCAACTTACGCCAAAACGATGGCGTAATTAAACAGTATTATTAATTAATTTGGGAGATACGATGTCATGGATAAACACAGACGTGGATATCATGTCAAACTAAAAAAACTCTTTGTGTTGTCTGCATCTGCAGACGTAGACTGCCTCGTTGGTCGAGCGGTCGCAAGCGCGACTGCCGGACAAGGGGTATCTGGTTCGATTCCCGGGTCGGGCAAAGTATTACTGGGCTTCTTTTGCATTTTCAAAATTTTCTCAAAAAGAGGCTCTCGCCCTATTACATTGGACTTATAACACAAAAGGTGAAAAGTGGGTGTACATAGAATAGCGCCATTACGTGTCGTAATGAGCACCTCTGCCTACCCTATCAGGGATAAAAGGCGTAACATTGACGTTTGCGTTGACGCTTAATTATTGTGTTACAGTTCACTATAAAAACAATGTTAAAATTTTGTAAGGCTGTAATAACAGTTTACATCAAAAGAATATCAGGGGGCGCATTTTATATAATTCCGGCAATGTTTTATTATTTATTTAACATATGGTAACGTTAAATTATGTTTGAATTATCTTTTGTTTGATGCCAAGGAGTGAGAAAACATTACACTGTGTTATAAACAATGTTTCTCTGGCAGCTTATTTTATGCGTTTGTTTTACTCATATAATGTTAGGATTTTACGACAGTCGTTAGCTCATAAATAGAGGTAAATTCATCAATGCAAGCTCAAATAAATTAAATATAATGGAGTTTCTTATGAGACGGATATTGCTGTCGTTTGTTTTTAAAACGATTGCTTTATCACAATAATACAATACCGAATTTTAAGTAATTATACTAATTAGTAATATATATAATTTAGTATAATTAGTAATTATACTAAAAATTCGGTTAGTAGTTAGTAGCCAAGACTGCCTCGTTGGCCGAGTGGTCGTAAGTGCGACTGCCGGGCAAGTGGTTTCGGGTTCGATTCCCGGGTCGAGCAAAGTATTGTTGGGATATTTTCAGTTCTTCGAAAATTTCTCAGTAGTAGCACGGAGTCTGGAAATGTGCCCGGAATGTGGCAATAGGCACACCCCCCTATTGCATGGGACTTACAATGTAATTTGTGAAAAGTGCTATAATGTGAACCTCTGCCTACCCCTTCGGGGATAAAAAGCGTGACGATATACATATCATTTTAGTTGGGTAATATTCTCATTCAATTTCTAAGTACTGGTTGACAGAAGCATGCTTGAAGGTTTGATATTCTTATTTTTGATGGTGATAATAATCTGTTTAAACCCTAATTCAACAAATTAAAAATTCATATATTGTAAGACTTCCTTTAACTATCTGTTTCCTTGTTACACCTATTAGATAATATTGATAAATATTTGTTGTTCATAATTTTCCATAGTGTTATAAGAAAAAAATGATACATAATATGTGATTCCGCAAATACTTTGGTACACTATCTGGATTATAAAAGATTACAGTCACGTGTAGATTTGTACAATGTGATAACACATAAACAAACACGTTTCTTGGGAGTTTTTTATTGAAGTCAGTGAGATCGGTAGTCAAAAAACTGTAGTACAACTGACAAATAATATTCGAAATTCCATTTAGTAGTAGGGTTTCAGGAATCCTTGCAAGGTGCAAGATATACAGTAAAGCCGAAGGCAAAAAAATAACACGACCGCCGCGACAAGTCAGTACGACTCGTCACTGCAGTCATGATTTAAAACTATAACAGCGCCACTACTGGGGACCTACTCCGGTTCTCGAATCCGAGGTGTCGTTTAATCTTCGGCCGTAATTTTTATTGATTTACTAATAGAATTACTTGAAATAACGTTTTATTTATAATTTTATATCAAAACCTTCATTTCATTCGTTCATTTTTGTTCACAAAAGTTTGCAATAAATAGAAATTGTAGTATGCAATCTGCGAAGTTTCGGACGAAACTTCGTTTTTCGTTGAATTAGAGTTGGCCCCCTGATCCGCAGTCGGGCGACACTGGAATTTCCTGCTCGACCACGCGTCCCCAGATTCGTGTCGCTAACTACGGAGGTAATTTCATATAAACCACTAGTGTCGCTGCGACACGTCGTCCGTTGCTGCGTCATGTCGCCCGTTTCCAAGTTGTACAATGACATTTGTCACTACACTACCTCAATTTTTGCCATGGGTTTCGTAAGAGCTGACTCAATAAGGAGCTACACATTTGACAGAAACCGGGAAGCAGCATTGACTGGTAAAATATGAACTACAAACTACGAACTAACTAACTGTCTTTTAAGTGTGGGAGAACCATGCTTCGGCACGAATGGGCCGACTCGACCGGAGTGATACCACGGCCTCACAGAAAACCGACGGGAAAGCTTGCATTGTGTTTCGTTGTGTAAGATTATCGGAGGCCCAATTACCCCTCTTCCTAATTTTCGTAATCCGCGATTCCCCAACAACCCTTAAATTCGCCTTTTCCGTGTCCATGGGCGGCGGCGATTGCTTATCATCAGGTAATCCGTCTGCTCGTTTACCGGCTTATTCCAGGAAAAAAAATAGATTTAAATTAGGTAGTCTAAGCTAATCATATTAATTCTTATTGAACCAATTATGAGTAGGTACGCAACACCAGTCAAATAATAAATAGTCTATAGACTCATGTGTGACGAGAAGATTACAAAGATAACAGAAACGGAACACCTGATTTAACATTGCTGTTTGCATATTTCACGTCTGTGTCGTCTGTGTATGCGTGCGTCACTTCAGAACATTGGGTGTAACGGTACCTAATTGTTATTCACGTTCCTTGTAAAACAAAATGCAGTCTCGTATAATTGTGATAAAATCTGTTTTAATTTTAATATAATATAGCATCAAAGGACACACTACTCCTCGAAAGGGGTTGAAAAATGCTCGTATTTGTTGTGAGTTTTCGCACTTTCGTATCATTGCCTAAGTTTATGTGATATCATGCACATGTTAGGTAAAAATGTACTATGAATGCACCAATTTTCCATCAAAATAATTTAGTATTAACATCTGCTTTCTTAAAATAAGATAAGCTTAAAAAACATATAAGACACTAATTTCACAGGCATAATAATTTTCAGCAAAGTCTGATTTAATACTTTTACGTCATAAGTTCCAGGTATAAATAATACCACTACCTACACAAATCTGTTTTTATTGTATATAATACATTTAGGTAATTTTGGAAAACTAAGATCTATCACTTGGGGTTTAAATTCAAAATTGCTTGAATTTAACACGGCAATGACTCTTTCACTTGTTGTTGGTTTAATAAGTCGTTACTGATAATGTACTGTAAATTACTAGTCTTTGTTATTTTCAGACTGTTTTTCTTAGTGAGTCACTTAATAGAGGAACAATGGAGTTTACACAACAAACAAACAATGACCAAATGGATATACGTGACGCATTCTATAGAAATAGGTACGTCACCATAGGTATTGCGAAATTACCTTTGTAGGTATTTTACCTAGTTTTTTTAACAATAATTAACTTTCTTAAGGTATGACATATTAAACAAATTACAATATTATATATCAAGGCCTTACTTGTTGCCAAAGCGACTTTCGATGGCCACGCAAGTTATACAGGATAATGAGAGTCCCTGTATTGACTTGAAACTAGTTGAGCATTCTCAACAGTTTACGTGATTACTTTATTTAACTTTGTATTTCATTAATTATTTGTTATTAGCAATTGATTATTTACCAACATCAGTAAATCAAAAATATTTGTAAAGAAAAGTAAAATGATTGAATGAATAACTGTACACTGTGTAGTCAATACTATGATAGTACTAAGTCGCCATTTTTAAGGCCGTCTCATGGAAAACGCGCGAAGAATATTTATTAGAAAGTCGAGGTCGTTGGCAGCGACGAATACATTAAGTACTCGCTAAGTAATGGTAGCATACAAAATTAAATTTATTTCTAATAGTTTATGTTTTTTTTTTCTTAATAATGGATCTTTTGTTTCATTCTATTATAATACTGCTAGTTTGGCATACCACTTTGGAATAAAATTAAAGTAAGTTTTTAATTTCACGTAAATAGTAAACAAAGTATTAACACTTTGTTTACCATTTACATGACATATCTATAGTATATACAGATTCTATAGCATTTTTACATGATATGATACATTTTTTAAATAGGATTTTACCTACTGTATTACTGTTCGTGTTATGATGTCAAGGCCTTCCTAGACCTTAATCAGTTTTCTTAGTCCTTCGATTTAATTGTAACTCAACGATTACACATGCATGACACATTTACCCACCCATGTAACAAAGAAATACAAAAGATATACCTATTGTAATTGGGTGTTTACAAAACCCCAACACTACCGATGAATGTTTCCGTCTTATCTTTGGTAAATTAAATAAAGATAACACTGTCGGCAATGAGAATAATCACTAACATAATTTGCCAACTGATACAAGACAGATATTGTATTGGAATATAGTCATACTTTATCTTTTGGTGACGTGTAACCACATTTGTTTTCAAACCTTTTTTCGATAAAAACTTAACAAATAATTACATTATTTGTACACCTACATATTTTTACCCATTTTTTACCAACTGTATTTTAAGTCCCACGTAATAGGAGGTTATTACAAATTATTACATAAAATACAATATTTTATCTTATTAACGTTTTTGATGCTATCTGTACGTGCGCTCGGCTGCATTATGAAGTTGATTGGTCAATAGTGTTTACGTCACGAATGTACCAAGTGATGGTGAATGCAGCTAGTGTTGTGATCTGACTGTTCATGAATGGACGAATAATTTATACATCGATTTATAAAAGATATAGAACAATTATTTATTAGTAGAAATTACTTTCATTAATAAAGGAAATTCCGTTTTTTATCATATACGAAACGGTTAATTTAAGTCTCTTTGCGTAGTTATAGAATAAAAATGTCATATGCAAAAGTGTTGTATATACATAAAATAATGCGTTATAATTACAAAGAAAAAAAGGTTATTATGACTGCACCGTTCGTGCATTTAATAGCAACGCTATGAAATAATTAATAGTAAGATTTTTTTCAAGTATAAATGTGCATAAAACAACTTAACTACCATAAAATATTTACGTCGCGTCGCGTTTTTCTTTGTTTGTTAATTTCAGTCGATATTATATTAGTTTAATAACAATAATAAGTAAATTCCCAAAAATACTTACCACATTTTGTTGTTTTATTATAAACGACTATGCACACTGATTTCGAGTCAACTCTTTGTCCACGACTGAATCGCATTGACCGTCGTTACAATTTAAACAGGATAAAACTTATCACTTGTATCGAAATTTATCTCTATCGATCGATAGTTACGTAGGATTTATCAGTTCACCAGATATACATGTACCGATATAACACATGTACATCTCGTTTTAAAAAATCGCCTGCTGGAGTTATGACTGTTTACAAATAGTAAATTATGAACTTGCGTGGGTTTTAGTAATCGGATAGTTACACTATTTTGGCTTCTTTATGTGTTTAGCTAGCCATGCGGCCAGCGCTGGTGTTCAACGAGTACTGAGCGGTCGTTGTTTATTAACTAAAGGAAATTGAGAGCAATGACTGTGTCTTTAAGTCACACGCCGGTTGCTATATAGATTTTGTTGATTCAAATATTGTTTTTATGATCTCAGTTTGTTTGATGTGGAGTTTGATTTGTAAATAGGATGGGGTCTTTGTCTTTTTTAAGTGTGTAGGAATAGAGCGTTTATGTATTTGTCAGTCATAAGCATTTGCGGTGCGTAATAACTCTTCTGCGATCATCGAATATCGCTCATCGCTCTGCAGTTTCTGCCTTCCTGGTACAACGTCACGAGTCAAGACAAGGGCATTCATAGTTTACATATCTTTTCCTTTGTCATGTGTGCGTTTGCAAACACATACTTTTTTCATATTACACTCAAAACCGGAACAACAATTCGTTGATTATTCAACAAATATTTTCGTGCGGTAATCAAATTCGCGACGCTTTACACAGCAGCCGGTCTTCCAGCCAATGAACCAACCGTGTAGTTCCAACTGTATACCTATGTGTTATGGCATATCAATATAATTCGATTAGCACAATACTGTACTTGTATAAACCTACATATAATATAGGCATAAAGTTGTTTTCTCCGTCCCTATGTTTCTTTGTATGCTTAAAACTTTAAAACTACGCAAGCGATTAAGATGCGGTTTTTTAATATTTTTTTAATAGATAGAGTGATTCAACAGAAAGTTTTATATGTATAATATATCACCATTGCACCCATGCAAAGTTGACGCGTGTCACTAGTATATTATATACGAGTAAATCTATAAATAGTAATACCATTTAAAATCCGGTAAGTGTTAATTTTCACGTGTAAACCATGACGGTAGGTAAGTCACGTTTTGGTGTGGATTTCCGCGATTTGACTGACGATAGTAAGGTTGCTTAGTTGGACTGTAAATAATTGGGAACATAACATCAATGACTCATTTGTCAATAACGATCACGTTAAAATACTTTTTTCTTTGACAGTCAGAGTTAACTCATTATGTACCTACTAGTAACTGAAATAGGTATGATTTTAGCTTCATTCTAATTTGGTCTTAGTTACAATCTTTTATTGTAAAGGGAACATACGACTTATTTTATTAGAATTAGGTAGATTGAAGTGTATGCCTTGTACATACAAGGCATACACTTCAACATACAATTTCTAGTTCAATATTGATTTAAAAAAGAACTCAGTTTGCTCTTAATTAACCTATTTACTTAATTATTGTTTCTCATTATTACGTTTTCTCATTAACTTAAAATTAATTTGTGGGAATTGAAACTCTTTCTAATTAAAAGTAACCACGACGGCGTTAGTTTTCAAGTAAGAAGTTGTTCTAACTCTACGATCATGTTATATCTCGAAATCGATGAAATATTAATGAACACCGTCTACCCTATCAAGAAATATCTCATGATAATTACATTTTCTATAAAGTTAGAACTTAAACCACAAGATTAAAGCACAAGGTTTCAATCTATCAGTCTATTGACTTTGACTAGACTAACTTTGGTCTGAATGAATTAGTTTGGTTAAAGTTAAACGTAAGACGTCTCCAAAGTTATCTAGTTAACACATGGCATTTAAGGGTTCTAAGCGACGATGCCAAGAGACGAAGATCTCCTTAACTACTTAGTACTGTCATGGCCTCACTTAACTTGACATTCAAGTCACCGAATTAATTATTCAAGTAAAATTTTGTAGGTACAGGTAGTGTCAAAAGTTTGAGGTTATATCACGGTTATACCAACAAGTATGTAGCAAAATGTTTTGGCCCTTGGGTTTTTGTGAAGTAATAGGTACGTAGTTTCATATATTGTGTTAGTCAATTAAATTATCTTCAATATTTACATCAACTTTGTACCTTTTACTTACCTTAAATTACATGAATAAGTTATTAACCTGTTTCATTCTTAAAAAATGTCCTGCAAAATATTCCCAGAACTTTTTCCCACAATCAAAATTTCTTGTAAATTCAGAATGTATTTAAATTTTATTAATTTTCATCGAGACGTCCGTTAATCATTTGAGCGCTCGGGGCGTAAAAATAATAAAATTCGTAGAAGCATTTATTAAAATTTATTATTTTGCTTCATTGTCACAAAATAAAGTTACCGAACTTGGAAGCTGGAAGTAATAAATATATTCAGAGAAAATTATTCCAACGAAATATTTTAAGCTGATAAAAATTATTAAATTTTTTCCAAACCTCAGGCGCCAACGTTGTAAAAACGTTATTATTCTGAGCAGAATAAGATTCACGAGATCGTCTTTGTATTAATATTATAGTTGATAGTACAATGTATAGAGGTATAAGTCCTACGGGGGTTTGTAATAAAAAGTTTTGTATATTTTTTTAACTTTTTCCATTAGAGCGGATTCCCCGGAGTGAGGCGGCGGCCGTTCGCGTGAGAATGAGCAATTTCCTCCCGACCGCCACGATTTCGATCTGACTTCCTGTCTGGGCAGCGATTTTAAAATTTATAGAATCGCTTTACATGAAATTGAAAATAAGAACAAAGGTAGCTCGTGTGTGGAGAAGCGATATTTTTTAAGGACGTCGATTTACGTGATACGAATTTTCGTAACACGTTTCATATTTCACGTTTTCGAAAATAAAAATGTGGCATTACCGAAATGGAAAGCTGTAATACGAATTTTCTCTGTACGTCAAAATAAAAGGATTCGAATAAATCGATTTTAAAGAACGAATTTCAGAAAAACGTACGTAGTTATGTTCTATCATTATTCTTTAAAATAGGAACCGATACGTCGACATAAAGATATAGGAGCAATTTTTAAAGCAACAGTCGCCTTAGTTGGTGCTTTCTAAAGTCTATAAATCAGGGTGATTGCAGATTGGGACCGTAAGTCTCTATTGCCTGAACAATGCGCCGTTGGAATAACGAACTCAATTGTGTTAAGTCAGTTGCACCTGAGCGAACCGAGCTCTTTCGTAACGACGCCCCTTTAGTTTTATTGAATGACGGATACAAGAGCTCGAAGGTATTTCTGCTAGATGAACGTTTGCGATGAACTGGAGAAAAAAGTACCTACAAAAATAATTGGACATTGATTTTTTATTGAAGAAATTTTTCTAGCATTAAGTACTATATTTTTGTTAGGTCAAGAATGCTTGAGAAGTTGTATGCATGAGTTTTAGTGGGAATATCAAAAATAATTGAAAAATGTGTGCTCTTTGGACAAAAATCGATGTAGGTGCACTCTTTATCTTTAATGTAACGTGATATACCTATGATGGCACCTATATGATCCTTTAATACAAGTATGATTCACGTGCAAAATAATGAGTCGACATTTTCAACTTCAAAAATCGATTTCTCGAATTTGTGTTTCGCAAAATTGTATATAATTTCCAGCCACCTAAAGGTTTAGCTGGTAGAAAATGCATACGGCATTAAGCCCACCTCATGTACAGTACACATTCATGTGCATAAAGAGTTAAATAAATAACTATTTTCTATCTAGCAATGGAAGAAAATTTTTCGATATTATTCTTTAAAAAAAAAAGGAATCCAAAACCACGATAAATTCTCTCCGAACTCATTCCGTTTAGTTGAATTGAAACAGTTCAGGAGGATATTTCAAAATGAACCTCATTGGCGAGTTTCGAAATTTCATCAAAGTCCAGAAATGAAAAAGACTTGGTTGGTCACAAGTTCGATTCGGAACTTGAACTGCTTCGTTCGACCCGTAGCGTGATTGCACCCCGTCTTGAAAATTTCCAGCAAATACTTTGCAAGCTTTGGCAAAGTTTCTGAACGCACGATGAGACTTTAAATGAAATATTACTTGCGGGTCAGTTTGGTTCGCTTATGTTGTTTTCTATTATAGAAAATGCAACGTTTTCGTTTTGCAAGATGCACGGATTTGTGTCATACATTTTTCAATACTTATTTAATGTAATTCTTCGTATTATATTGACTGCCTCGTTGGTCGAGTGGTCGCTAGTGCACTCGGGTCGGGCAAAGTATGACTGGGCTTTTTTCGATTTTTCGTCAATTTTTCAGTAGTACCATGCAGTCTAGAGCTGTGCCCAGTATATGGCAATATGCTCGCCCTATTACATGGGACTTATTACACAAACGGCGAAAAGTGGGTGTATATTGTATAGCAGCACTACGTAATGTGCACCTCTGCCTACCTTCGGGGATAAAAGGTGTGGCGTCTAAGTATTATAATATGATGTGAGTATTGTGTCGCTACGTGTTGACGAAAAAATAGTATCTTCTTTACTGCATTAATAAATAATAAATACTGTCATAGAAAGGTGCAAATAGAACGTCAGTACTTTGTGTTCGTAGGCATTATAGTTTTCCTCATACTTTTAGATTTCCCGCTTAGGTATAGGTACAGGTTAGCAACGATAACAAGGTGATATTTCTCAATGATAACGTATTTATTATTATGAATGTATTTGTGTTACATTGCCAACTTTATTAATAGATATTGTGAGTATTAAATGGTATATTATATACCTACCTTAAATAATTTATTATCGTAATCCGTATACTACCTTCTCTAAACGTCATGCATTCCGTGTTTGTGTGTCAATGCCTACAATGGCCTAAATTATGAATAAAAGGCGATTCATTTAACAAATACGTAATTAATACAATAAGAAATTCTACGTAACTATGCGTCAAATGGTGCCATGGACATGGATTCAATCCCAGACGACGTACAAGGTAAAAGAATTTAGAATAGTGTAACATTACTCATAATTATTGGGTTCAATGTCAATAAATGGCAACTAGCTAAAATAAAATTTAAGAAATACATAATAAATGTAGATTTTGAATTAATTTCAATCTAACTTCTGCCTGCGGCTTCATCCGCGTTCCTGTGGGATAAAAAGTATCCTATCACCTAAGTCATACCCTGTATACCAAATTTCATCAAAATTCGATCAATATTTTCAGCGTGCTTGACGGTCAAACATCCAAATAAACTTTCACATTTATAACATAAATTTAACTCTTTGGCCAGAACCGAAACAACCTCAATATTCATGCTTTCTACAAACTATGCACTGCTGTGTACATTCTAGTAATCCCAACTAATATTATATTAAAATGGACAGCCAAAAGAAAAGTAGATCAAATAATATTTATGCTGTTACGACATTGGTGGTAATACCATATCTAATACAAAATTGGTGTTATGCCGATAAAAAATCACAACGATTATAATCGATTGACTAATGACTGAATGATTCATGAAAATAAACTTGAGGTAAGATAAATAGTAATTCTCATTAAGGCACCTACCTAATACTATTATCATTTTATTGAATAAGAACATTGTATGAATAATAATACCGGATTACGTATAACTTTACGCAACATTAATAAAAATATATGACGAAGGAGAAATCTACGTGGTGTTTTGAAAAAGTGTGACGTCATCATTGCTGACGTCACAGTTGTTGTTCTCACGATGGTCACCCATTTTGGGGCTTAGAAAAACTTCACGAGTACTGTAAACTTAGTTTATTCAACTCCCAGGGAGGTCCGTACTGTACGGCGATCGGAGTGCAACTGCCTCGATTGCCTACAGTGCGGGCGTATTTATAGGACTCGGCGCACGAGCACGTGCTTACAAGTTTTAGGTTAAGTATTGAAATTACAATGATAACGTTAATTTTACATCGTGTTAAACTTAAAATAATCAACTGATGATTAATAAACTGATTTTTAGGACAATCAAGTGAATTAACCAAACTTATTCTACTTTCTCTGGATAATTGATGTGGTTGCGCCGACACGGCCATACTGACAGGCGGTGCGCGCTCTGCACCAGCCTCGTTGATTTTTTTGTTGATTCTCGTAGGTTCTCGGTGATTCTTGTAGGTTCTCGGTGATTCTCGTAGGTTCTCGGTGATTCTCGTAGGTTCTCGGTGATTCTCGTTGGTTTTGTTATGTTGTGATGTGATTACCTGTAGGCAAAGAATGTATTTTCTCTGAGAAGGATTTCTGTTCATTATAAATTAGTTGTTAGTCTCGTAGAGTTCTCGGAGGGTCTCGTAGATTTCTCGGAGGGTCTCGTAGATTTCTCGGAGGGTCTCGTAGATTTCTCGGAGGGTCTCGTAGAGTTCTCGGAGTTTAATTTAGAATTTTTGAAATTTGAAAAGAGTAATTAACCATGCAATACTTATCTGTTTATTCTGGTGGGTTGTTTTCACTCTCCAGGTCGTGGTTTTGATGTACTTGCGGCTGTTGATTCGTTCCAGTTGATCAGGTGGAAGAGCTGATGATGAAGCGGCTGGGGTAAGGGCTTCTTGCAATCCCACTTCTGATGACGAAGGAGAAATCTACGTGGTGTTTTGAAAAAGTGTGACGTCATCATTGCTGACGTCACAGTTGTTGTTCTCACGATGGTCACCCATTTTGGGGCTTAGAAAAACTTCACGAGTACTGTAAACTTAGTTTATTCAACTCCCAGGGAGGTCCGTACTGTACGGCGATCGGAGTGCAACTGCCTCGATTGCCTACAGTGCGGGCGTATTTATAGGACTCGGCGCACGAGCACGTGCTTACAAGTTTTAGGTTAAGTATTGAAATTACAATGATAACGTTAATTTTACATCGTGTTAAACTTAAAATAATCAACTGATGATTAATAAACTGATTTTTAGGACAATCAAGTGAATTAACCAAACTTATTCTACTTTCTCTGGATAATTGATGTGGTTGCGCCGACATATACAATCTTTGTTCTAATGTTTTTTCTAAGTTGTTTCAAAATCCACAATTATCTGACATGTTACATGTAATACTTTGTCTTGCTTAGATAATTCCACAATTCTTCTGTTCTGTTTGCTGGAGTTACATCCAATTTTGGTCTAATTTGATTTAAAAACCATACTTAAGTGTGGTAAAAAACATATTTAAGTGTGGGAGAGCCATGCTTCGGCACGAATGGGCCGGCTCGACAGGAGTGATACCACGGCCTCACAGAAAACTAACGTGAAACAACGCTTGCGTTGTGTGAGTGAGGTTACCGGAGGCCCAATTCCCCTCTTCCCAATCTCCGATTCCCGAACAACAACCCTTAAATTCCTAACTCCCAAAAAGCCGGCAACGCACTTATAACGCCTCTGGTGTTTCAAGTGTCCATAGGCGGCGGCGATTGCTTACCATCAGGTAATACGTCTGCTCGATTACCGGCGCGTTTCATAAAACAAATACTGTATACTATTATACCTCTTTTTAAATTTTATTCATTAACTAGCTGACCCAGCGAACTTCGTACCGCTTTCGCGTAGCAATGATGCTCTACTTTATTTTGTATAGCTGAGTTATGTATGAGTCCCTATTCAATTTGAATTGGAATCTATAAATATCCTCCATATAAAAATGAATCCATAATTTCCTGATCTCACTATACCTGAAAAAGACTTTACTAATTCAAAAAAAAAACAAAATATATTTTCATAATAGTGTTTATTTCATAGGATTCAATCATTTCACTGTCCTGCAGGCGCCTTATCGGCTCTGATGTCAATTTTGTGATTATCTGATGGCATGCGGTCTAATGCATTTGTTAATGTCTAATGCATCGGTCTAATGCAACTAATTCATTGTGTTGAAGGAAAAATGTTTGAAGTTGTTCATCACAATGGATCTCTTTACTGAGTTGTTGTGTGCGCAACGCTGATCGACTTCTCTTGCTGAATTGTCCATAAAATATATTTGCAAAAATGTATAGTCTGTCTGTTTGATGATATATTTGAATCTCTGAATCTGCAAGAATATAAATATGTATACAGGCAATTGTATAGCAAATTGTACCACCATGTGGCTCGCAAAATACTGCCGCAATACTTTACATCATTTCAAATTAAAACTACTTTTAACCTCGACATTAAACAGCCTTCCACGGCAGCTTTAGGTAGTAGGCTTTACCAAGAACATCTTGCTCATGCCACTATAAAATACAACATGCTATAAATGTTGCTGATTAAGTCTTCGGATTATAGACTATTATTATGTATTTGATTTATTGTTTACAAAATAAACACATCACTGACTCGACATATTTTGCACCGACATACTTGCTAAAAGTAGGCAAAAAATTGTCTCGTATAACTTTTGTTGCCCCAAATGATGTCATTTGAAAGCAATTATTGTACTGCTGGATATGAGTCAAAAAATGAACCAATGAATGTAGTGGCTCTGGTGGCGGTACCAATGGCGTCAATTTGACTTGACCGCTGGCGCAACACAATCCAGAGGCTTCATTTTTTAATTTCAATCCCAATGTGGACACACAATGTTCATTAGTCCAATAGCAACAATTTGCTCTGAACTGTAATCAATTGCCACATTATAACTGAATGCAGCTTTGTGGGGATTAAACACAACATTTCTATCTTGATATCGATTCAGTTCAAGTTCATTTCGCGCTTCGCGATGCTCATCAGTTTGATTTGCTCTTATATTTCTTTGACTTGCCGTATTTCGAGTTCTGCGGCCTAAGCTTGTACGTCTGGTTGGTAGCATTGTTAAAAACGAAATTCCAACTGAAAATAAAAAGCTCTCATACATTTTCTGCATAACCGTGTACCTATACCAAATTGTACAAATAGTATTGTGTAGTCACCAAAAGTTACTAAAAATCAATAATGAAGATGTGAACTTACCTTGATTAACAAACACTTATTAGCAAATAAAAATCTTCTTAGTCTTTAAAACTCGAAGAAATATTAAGATAATCTCTCAGAAATATTGAAAAATATACATTTAATTTTGCATATTTTAAAAAACGCGCAATACGAATGTCAATGTCATCCACACCAATAGACTATATTGAAAGAGCATCGTTTGCTCGAAAACGTGAATAGAAACTTTAATTTACACAAAATAAATTTCTGAACACACGCGTAACTGTTGATAATTTGTCATAATTTCTGAACGCACGCATAATTAATATTTGAGGAATTTCTATTAATGCTTAATGCACTTTTCAACATTTTCAATAGATTAAAAAAAATACAGACAATTGTTTATTCACCCTTTTCATAGTTTATGCATAAATGTCAATCATTATTTACAGAATTTGAATTTAGAAACAACATATTTGACATGTACAAATGAAAATTTATCGAATCTAGCTTTTGCCCGCGACTTCGTCCGCGTAGTGGTGTTAGTGGTCAAAATGCTGCCGTATGTCATCTAAAATGTGAATTACTTGAGAATATGTTACTGTTAGCATTTTTAAAGATATGTATTCCAAAAAAAAACACGACCGCCGATTCATCATTTTATAATCATGATGAAAAGTAGCCAAGGTTATCTATATTATTATCCTTTAATTTCCTTTATATTGCCTATCAATAAAAAAATACATTGTTTCGTTGTTATATTCCAAAAAATATTCGTGGAAGCGTAACCTCAACACAAACAGGATTACTTTCGCATTCATAACATTAGTATGGTAGTAAGGATATTGGCGATTTAAATAAGTACGGTATAGGTGTATTTAAATAAGAATCGAACGCGAGTGAAGCCACAGGCAACGTATCAACGTAAATGACGAATTTTCAAGCAAACATTAATCTCCTCTATCAAACATTCTACGCCTTCTACCCTTTTTATTAAAAATTAGCCTATGTTCTTTCGCTCATTAAGTGTCTAAATACAAAATTTCACTGTTACAGCTTTAAAAATGACGAATTTCCATATGACCATTCATCCCCTATTTTTACCCACTCTCCCCTATTTTTTTGCAATAAAAAGTAGACCATGTTCTTTCGTTCCTCATTAAGTATCTAAATACAAAGTTTTACTGTTACAGCTTTTAAAATGACGAATTTCCATATGACCATTTATCCCATTCTCCGCTATTTTTTTGCAATAAAAAGTATCAAGGTCTATTTTATCTCAGTACTAAATTCCATCAAAATCGGTTCACTGGTATAGGCTTGAAAGCGTAATTACAGACAGACAGAGTTACTTTCGCATTTATAATATTAGTAGGGATTCTGTGCTCCAAGTCTCCAACGCACACTTATTCAATAGCATTTGTTTTTTAGTATCCAATAGCATTTATCCAACAATGAACTTTATCCAATAGCAATAAAGCTCAAATTGACTCTACGTATTAGTTAGAAAACGTTTGTATGGGATAAAGAAAAGGGCAGTTTTTAGGGTTTTTCCGTCAATTATTTGATATTTTCTCGCCGTAAAAACCATCCTTGAACTTTGACGAATATTATAAAAAAAGAATTGGCCAAATTGGTCCACGCGTTCTTGAGTTATGCGCTTACCAACACTTTTAGCGATCCATTTTTATATATAAGAAGATATGCTAGTTTCATTTAGTTCTTCACTAAAACATCTAACAAAGATCCAATACAGATATTCAAGCTAATATAAAAACAACCATTTGTTCATTGTCTGCCAGCTACTTGATAAACAAAACTACTAGCTAACTGACCCAAGTCTCTAATTCAAACACTCTGGAACTCAAACTATAAGTCATCCTTAATACCTAAGTAAAGTACGTATTTGTCTTTGAATGGTGCTTGGGGAGCATATGGCTATAAAGTTTCTACCAATTAATATTTGCTAAAGGTACTTTGGTAGTTTCGAACTTAGATGCAGTTCCAAACTGCTAGGAACTAAACACACAGATCTCTAATTAAATGCGTTCACGATATATTGACGCTGGGGATGCAAGAGAAGTTTTGGTATTCGTTGAATTTTGATTTTGAAGGATTATACGGTGACTTTGGTTGATAGATTCAGGAATTAATGAATTCGAAAATATGATTTTGAAATATGATTTTGAAAAAAGAGATACACGCAAGATTTTGAAAATGATTAGGACGATTCATAAATTGATAACAGCAGAAAAGTTTATGTAAGTTTAAGTAATGCCTTTGTACAATGTACACCCACTTTTCACCTAGTGTCATATAGGGCTCAATTCCAGACCCCGTGCTACTATTGAGAAATTTCAAAAAAAAAAAACGAAAATAACATAGTAATACTTTGTTAAAGAAAACACTAATTATTTGATTGAAATTGTAAACGAAAGATCAAGTTTTGCTTCCGTTTTTATCTCAAAACGTGGGTGGAAGAAAACAAATAATGATGGAAGAATCGTAAAAGATAGTGTTTCTTATGTGTTTGTGTTTTGTTCTAATGTCTATCACTATTTTTGCTGGCGGACGATGAAAGTTTAACTGGATTGCTTCCAGATGTTAATGATGAGGATTATTGTGAATGAAATCTGGTCTGATTAATATAAGTATTTAGGGAATAGAAAATAAAGTTCCCAATGAAAAGGAGGATATCCGACCAGGCCAGGTGATCGTACCTGACGGGCTTTCTTCTCAACTATTATATTTTGTTGGAATTCATTCGTATGTTAATATTTTATGACGGCATCCGTTGATTTGCTCGTCGACTTCAGTTATCTGTCACTTGCCATGCAACGCCATAAGTATAAGTATGTTTCTGTGCAATACTAAAGTCGATGTAGACTTTCAACTCACCTTACAAACGTGATAATTGTGGGAGGCCATCTTGTTTAGAGAAGGCGTTGAATTCCGCCTTCATATTCATGATGATAGCAAACTTAGTCTCAATGAAATGCTAATTCATAAAAAGATACTTTAGGAGAGTACCTAATAAACAGTTACGTAAAGGATATCTATTGATGTATCTTGTGAACCTTATCAAACATTAATCATACTACCTATATTTGGTTACTAATTGGAGGTATGATTCATATCTAAGTGCTTACGTGCCGAATGTAGTTGTATATGTACGGTATGTTAACACAAAACACGTAATATTTTTATAGATTAGATTTCACCTTGCTAAACAGGAGACACGAGATAATGAGCTTCCATTACACGTGGGTAAGACAGCGACGCCGTGTCGTAATTTATACAGTTTTCTTTAAGCCTCGTGCCCACTAGAAACATTTGTCGAGTGACATGTTTCTAGTGGGAGAGCCATGCTTCGGCACAAATGGGCCGGTTCGACCGGAGTGATACCACGGCCTTACCGAAAACTGACGTGAAACAACGCTTGCGTTGTGTTTCATTGTGTGAGTGAGGTTACCAATCCCCGATTCCCCAACAACCCTTAAATTCCTAACCCCCAAAAGGCCGGCAACGCACTTGTAACGGCTCTGGTGTTTCAAGTGTCCATGGGCGGTGGCGACTGCTTACCATCGGATAACATTGTTGAAATTGTTCCTTATCGCACTACAGTCAACAATGTCGCCGCGATGTCGTCCGACGTTGCTCGACATCGACCGACATCGCACGATGTCTCTGAGACACATGTTGCTCGACAAATGTTCCTAGTGAAGACGAGGCTTTACGTTTATTATTCGTATACGTATTGTAAAATATTTACGACGAATTTATTTGAAAATAATGAGTTTCGCTACTAAGTATTTGGGTTTTGTCGTAAAGCTTACAAAGAAACTATAGGTAGGAACTACGTAGTCTATATAATCTATTTTTACTAACGATGTTTACGTAGTTTTACCTATGTTTATTTATTTTCAAAGACGTGATTATTTACTAAAATGGAAAGACGCCTCAATGATCCAGAGCAGAATTGATGAAAGAAATAAAATACTGCTTTCTGACTTCTAAAATGCAATAAATAACTATTAATAGTCATACGTACTGATAAGCTACCCACTCACTGATAGGTAAGAAATCGGTGCCATACCCTATCAAACAAAAAAGTAATCATCGAATCTAAATCGATTCAGGCGATCGATTAGATATTAATCGATTCCGAATAATTGTGAACATACATAAAAAAGGTGCCAACAAATTGATAAGCGCCTCCTGTTTCTCATGAAGATCAGGCTCAGAACTTATTCTGCCATATTTGATAATAATTGAGGTTGCTAAGTTAAGACTTATACTTATTGGCTAAAAATAAACAGGTTTCAATTATAAAAAATAAAACAAATACATATAACATTGCACAGCTGGTGTGGTGGCTGGGCAATCGGCTGCCGCTCAACGTGTAGAGGAGTCAATTACGGAACAACTCTTTGTGTGATCTACAAATTGCTTTTACGGATTGGGTATTATGTGTATGTTTATAAACGTATCCACGATACAGGAGAAAATCCCAATGTGGGCATAAAAAAAAAAGAAAAATAATCGTGCTTATATCAGTCACAGTTAGATATATTTATAGTT
This sequence comes from Spodoptera frugiperda, assembly GCF_023101765.2. Classification (NCBI taxonomy): domain Eukaryota; kingdom Metazoa; phylum Arthropoda; class Insecta; order Lepidoptera; family Noctuidae; genus Spodoptera; species Spodoptera frugiperda. Next base: position 5,479,608 of record NC_064241.1, on the reverse strand, counting down.
TAGGGAACAGAGAGTAAAGCTCGCTAAGAAAAGGAGGATCCTCCGACCAGGCGAGGTGATCATGCCTGGCGGGCTTTCTGCCCAACTTGTTGTTTGTTGGGATTTTCTATCCATGTTTATTTACATGTGCGATGCAGGATATTTATGACGTCATCCGTTGATTTTCTCGTCGATACTCAGAGATATTTAATGATTACTTAAACTATCACGTAGTAATGATTTTGTTACAAAAACCATTGCTAAGTACCTACTGGGTCAGATAATCATTAAATGACTCTGAGTACGGCGGTCTGTGCGACTTCTATCATCTGTCACTTGTCAGGCGTCGCCACAATAGTAACAATAACGAAAATATCTAACTTACCTATATTCGCTTACATTGTTCCCAGTACTTCCTCCATCCACTTTCGATTAGCATCAAATATTCTATTGTGTACCAGCAGCTAGTTTGCAATATACAACGTTCTATTACATTGTTACCGTACGGCTTAAGCTTTGTCGATATCCGCAGACTACGTGTGTTTATACGTATTTCGTTAGTGTTTAAGCCGCTAAGCCGTAAACGTTGACTACGTCTTATGTAAATGTTGTTAGCATGCTAATGCCTAAGTTTTGGAAGCCTTTTACTACCACATTCAGTAATTTTATTATAGTGTAGTACATTCATAATAGATAGTTAACACAGGAGGAGCTTAGATGTAAGCTAGTGTGTCTGAATTATAAACCAGGGCCATAGGTGGAGTGTTTCATCCGTTGTTATTTTCAAAAACTAAGAAATTGTCTACTATCTATTTTTCCGAATGAAGGTCATAACACACTTAACAAGCACGGTAGGGTTCTGAGTGCGTAGCTTCACTTGCGTAGTCCGGAAAGCGTAGTGCAGAGTGCGTAGTTCGGCTTGCGTAATTTGGCTTCCGTAGTCCGGAGAGCGTAGTTCAGAGTGCGTAGTACGGGTTGCGTAGTTCAGCTTGCGTAGTTCATCTTGCGTAGTTCAGAGTGCGCAGTTCAGAGTGCGTAGTTTAGAGTGCGTAGTTTAGAGTGCGTAGTTTAGAGTGCGTAGTACGGCTTGCGTAGTCCGGCGAGCGTAGTTCGGTCCGCCAACTCAAAACCGCTCAACGGTTGGTGCACAAAACAGACGTTATCGATAACAAGCTGCCGATATAATTAAAACTTTTTATTATGAGTATAGATAATTACATAAAAAATATTAAAATAAGTGACTATTAAACATTATTTGTACAAAGCCTATGTATTAGTATGTTGTTTTAGATTACCGAAGAAACCAGAAATAAAAAGAAAATGGATCGAAAAAATTGGTTTCCTGCCAAAACTTGTCTAATTTGTTCGGATCATTGTGTAAACAGTATATTATGAGGATAAACTGAAAAAAAATACATAGCAGTACCACAACCAAAAGCTTTCTAATTTTCTAGTAAATGGGTAGGTAATAATTAACTATTAATAACTATCAGAAAAAAATCCGGATTGTGTAAGCAGAAATACCTAATCACGCTATGTCCGTTATGTTTTATGCTAATTTAGTAAGAATAATTATTAATTTTATTTTGTAAAGGCATATCAAAAAATAAAAAATAAACACAAATACAATATAGTTTATAGCCAGGAAAGACGCACATGCTGCCAAGGTGTAGTGCGTAGGAGCATCATCTAGCGCTGCGCGATCACTGGTTTTAAACTAAGATTTTTTCACTCTTGATTCATATAGTGTAAAGGTCAATTTTAATTGGCATTTATATGAGGATTAATAGTGAACACCTATTATATGGAACTTGGACAACATAAATGGTGAAAAATGAGTGTACATTGTACAATGGTATTACATGTCATAATGTGCAACATTGTCTACTCTTTCGGGGATAAAAGGCGTGGATATTTATTTTATTTATTTATTATTTAAAGAAACGTACATCCAAGTATGAAAAATACATTGTATGTAGGTGGTAATTCAAAAAATAAACATAAACATTTAAAATATTGACTACTTATGATAGACCTACCATCATTAGTACCTCTTATAAAGGTCCTTTCATCGTAAAGCATACTTGCTTTACAATAGAAGAGTCTTCATCAAACAACATCAAAGATAATAGCTCTCAGACTTTAGATGTTTTTATCAAAGGAGGCTTTGGTCATCATTATTTTATGTTTGAAGTAATTAGACTTCTTTGAAGCTTTAGAATAATCTTGTAAGCTAATATTTAAAATAATTGTCACTACTAGTGTTACTGGGGAACTCTATGAGAGGCATTCAAATTTCGTCGTTACGCATGTTGCTTCCAATCGGCCTATCTGGTAGTCATTGGGGCTCTGCAGGCCTAAGTCTTGTGGCTGATATAAGGATGCAAACGGGGGATTGCGTGATTTGTCACTTTTCAAAATGAAAAAATAAAAAACTCTTAGTAACCGCCATAGTGGGTCTGAAGACGTTTTTACTGTCTTACTTTAAAGCTATCTGTGCAAACAATTGTGTGACCAAAAACTCAACACAAATTTTCATTAATTCGATTCAATTTGTGGGTCACCAGGTTGCAAAATGGCAAACTTACATAATCCACACTTTTTTTTTGTGGGTGGAAAATCATCCAATGGCTTCTCTCGAATTGGGCAAAGCGAGAGAGAGTGTCAGACTCTTATTGACTAAAAACCACCCCGTTCCTACTCCTGCTTTTCGAACCGGAGCCCCGGTAAACCTGCTAGGTAGTCCGTAGCTCCGGATCAGGCATCAGCCCTACTGGGCCCCATTACATAATCCACACTTAGATACACGGTTTTCTTTCCTACACCTAATCACAAGCAGAACCTCTATAATTATTTTACAGGAAACTGCTAAATATACTGCGATCTGTTTGGAATCCGCTTAGTTCACCCCCCTCCCCCTCCCGCTGCGTCCGGCTTCCGGAGGAAACGGTCCTTCGGTACGGAGGACGGAAGCCTAAGCTAAGCTGGATCTGATATCAACAACACGTTCGTAAACTGCTTGGAATTATTATGTTTAAGGAGCCCTTGCGATACTTGGTCCTGAGAGGTACAGATCGTGAATAATGAATCAGGTTTTAACTGAATTAGTCTTGTTTAGTTTGTTTGTATTTTTGTGTTTTTTTTTAAGTTTTGGTCTTTCGGTACAGAGGACCGAGACCGGTTAAGTTTGATTTTACTTGGTCGTAAAATGTTTGAGATGGGTACGGTAACATTAAGTAGATATTGCAAAAGTATCGTGATTTTCAAAAGATTCATGTAATCAGTCTTTTTGTGTTTTAAATATCATTTTAATGCATTTCTACATACATATACTTAATGATTAGATTAAAATCTTTCCCGGGCTTCCCCTAAGGAATATTGTAGGTCGTATATAGGACGGGTAGTGACAACTATCACGATTCACTATGTTAGTAGTTTAATGTTATAAAAAAAACATGGCTACATTTTAATATTGTAAAGATTATAGGTATAGTTAAGAGTTTTTGTTAAGCATTTCTAAACCTATTAGGTACTATTTATCGTCACGTCTTTCTATCCTCGAAGGTGTTGGCAGAGGAGGACATTACGGCACGTAATACCGCTATACAATGAATTACAATGTGCACCCACTTTTCAGCACTTGTGTTGAAAGTTCAATGTAATAGTTTAGTGGGTGTCTATTCTAATGGGTGAGCCTTTACTGGGAAAGATCCCAAACTCCGCGCTACCGCAAAAAAAATAACAATATTACTTTGCTAGGTACTAGTAGGTGCAATTAATATTCTAAAGGCAGTCATTGTTAACTCAGCAACTTTAAGGCGAAACAAATTTTCTCTGATTCTATAACAATGCAAAGCTATGTATAAGTATCTATACTTGACTATTTGAGATAAGTATATAAATCTTGTATACCTATATGAGTTTCAACCTTTGGTCATTATATAAATAGGACTGAAAATGTATTTAATAATTTTGTTTTAACACTCTTGTTAGTTCTCCACAGACTCTTGGTCGGTGCCCTTGTCATAAATTTTTTTCTCCCATTTTAGCAGCATTGAGGTTTGGTAGGTACACGTGTCCGAAAGTACTGAGGTAAAATAATTCCGTGAAAAACGTGCTGAATTCGTACGATAAGATAATAAATGACTCTCAATAACAGTCGCTATATAAATATATCTACATATCTACCGATTGTTTATGATTTAATGATAAGTATTGTAGATATATGATATCAGATGATTCATAGTATTTATATTTTTGAAACGAGTCAATTTGGGTACATTATTTTGGTTCTATACTTTCTATGCGAGTTGAAAATAGGTATTAGTTGAGTACTCGAAATAAATATACATAACTCCATTAAAAAAAACCTATAGATCAATACCTACTTATGGTCAATTGGGATCATCATGAGTAAATTTCTTAAGACATCTCTAAAGAATCAATGTGATTTAAAGTTTGGGCCAATCGAATAACATAATAATCTGAAAAAATCTGTTTCTCGTAATCTATCAAGTCGAAAGAAAATATTCCATGACGCACAAACATGATAAACTAAACATAATGTGGGAACTGGGACTATATTTAAACGTATGTACCTCTGATCCGGAGCTGCGGACTGCCTAGCGGCTTACCGGGGCTCCGGCTCAAAAAGCAGGAGTAGGAACTTGGTGGTTTTAGTCAGTAAGAGTCTGATACTCTCTCTTACTTCGCCCAAGGCGGGAGAAGGCATTAGATGATGAGCCCCGCTTAAAAAAAAATGTTTGAACGTAACTATGTTTTGTTTCCAACTATTTATCTTTAAATTCTAAAAATAAAATGTACCTATTTGACTGACACATTCTTGATAAATGTGCGAACATTTGAATGTAAGGAAAATTCGATTCGATAAAATCTCGGTGAACATTATTGTAGTGTAGGTATAATATGAAAATTCACAGAACAAGATAGTATACCTTAGCAGCGCATAAAACTAAGCAATAAACTTTTATCCTAGTTCACTTATTCACGATGACGTCAGCAGTAATTTTCATAAAGCGGGGAAAGCGAGACAAACGATGAAAACCACCATCACACATGCGGCCAACATCACTGATGCAAAGAAGAATTTATGTTCACCATCCATATTGTTCTCTACGGCACCCTGGGCCACCGCATTTAACATTATGTGCCAGATTTATCGTGAAATACTGTCTTCGACCTCCCGTCATTTTTCTAGTGAAAATTGACGAGCATGTCTTTGGCGCCTCATATTATACACTTTATTGGCATTCTTACAACGTTTTGCTCTGCTTTTTACGTCAGGCGCTGGTATTTTGTTTGTTTTTTGTTATTTAACTACAAAAACATTTTAAAATAACAAAAAATATTGCATACGTAAATTCGTGTGATTATTTCAGTAAGTTATATGTATTAAACATATTATAATTGCTATGGTACCTGGGTATTTAAAATTATAAGTAACAAGCAATAGTTCATTATTCATAACAAAAGGATGGAGTGGGGGTGCCGTACAACTTTATATTTACAGTTACCACAGGTATTCAGGATCGAGACTTTGCTGCAAATGGTTATCGTGCTACGTGGCACTTAAAACTTCAAAACAATATGAATAATAATTTACAAACTTTTGTTCATTGTAAGTTTTCACGAAAACCACAAACGTCATCTCTGTCAGCGCTCGGCCGTAAACAAAATGTGGCAGACAACTACAAGTTTTAATAAATTCGTCACCGAACTTCCGAGCCGAAAGCCTTAATTAAGATAACGTCCTTGGTGGTGGGGAATCCGGTACCCTGCGGGGAGAACTTCAAGTTTAGCAGTTTCGTGTTTGTCTTAGACAACTTGGACAGTGAAGTAACTAGTCAAACAAACTGGGCGCCCGTCGGCGAGCACCGATTTAAGCCCAGCTTAACATCCAAATTAAATGCTGCTACACGTACCGTTTTACGGATTGCGGAATGCTTTAAACACACTCCATGCAGTAGCCCACAAAGTGTTATGAAACCAGACTATGTTTAAACTTTCCGTTTGCCAGGAATTCTGTTGAATACTTACATTGTGGTTTAAAAACGCGAAAAACATTTTCATTCGCCGCGGGCTGCGGAGCTGCATCAGCGGTTGTGAACAATAATACAAACAAAATAATGACGACTATTTTATTTTGTTGTTTTTGTTTGGAAAAACCGAGACTGTTCAGTCGATGTTTCAGTGGAGCGTGTACAGCTAATTACTCTGAACAATGAAGTATCATTGTTTCGAATGATGTCACAATAAGTTTTATAACCACAACAAGTACAGTCATTATAATAATGCATCCATAATTTAATATAAGTCTAATATAAAATTCATATATAAACCTTTATTTCTGACAAAAAATATACAACAGACTAATTTAATTATCTACACAAAAGTACCAAAACCAACAAACGTTCCAGACATTCCCACAAGATTACTGATAAAACAGAGACAAATTACATTCACTACGAGGTAAATTTACTCTGTACAAACTTAAACACACTTGGAACGTAGGAAAGTTTGTAAATATGTAACCGAGTGCGTATAGTAGCGATCTAAGTTATACGGGTCTCAGTACAAAGTTTCGTATTAACTGTGAAACTTAAACATCAAAGCAACAACGCGAACTTGCTCCCAGACCTCATACCTGTCGACAATTTCAATAACTAACTTTGTCATATCGCCTTACTAAAATACTTGCTCGTAAATTTCACCTTTCGACAGCTGCTAGTGCTATCGTTTTGTAATTGTTCGCTTCATATTACGTAACCTTTGTGTTTAATCGAGCGTAATTTGTCGGTTCCTTGTAGATTCAAAAGTTGGTGATTGAATTCAAAGTTTTCTTTGTGTTTGGTTGGCTAATTTGTAAAGATTATTATGCTGACTTGAGAAATATTAATCTAGTAACTTAGTAAGGGTAGGAAATTAGTAATGGTACACTTTAAACTGCTAAGTAAGCTTGAAGAAGAGATATTATTACCTATATAGACCAACACATCAATACACGACTATAAAATTGTTACACAACGTTTTAAAGTGAAGATTCGAGTCATAAATCTTCACCATCTTCACGTCACTTCAGATTGCAAATATTTGTACGATATGAATACCTTTTGCATGTCGAAAAACAAATTAAAGGGTGAATGAAGGGTTCCCATCTGAGGGATTATCTCTTTCACCAAGAATGAAATAAGTAATGAACATTTTCCCCTGATCTCTTTGTTAGAAACACGTTCATTAATCCCAAAGCCTCAGGCTGTTGTCTTTAAGCCATCTCTTCGTTCTAATGAAAAACGAATTTATAATTGAATATAGAGGTGAGACTTAGGCCATTTTATTAATTAATCTTCGTTCTAAGATGAAAAGGTGTGGTTTCAATTGTCAGGGAGACTTATGTACATGTGCACATAGAGACTAATTGATGTCAAAGGCAAAGAACCCATTTTGTTTGTGTTACATTATCGTTATTCCCCGGAGGACTTGCCTGAGGCCTGCACGTGTACATTACATGAGGCTCATACTAAAGAGGTTGTTACCTGTTTACTAGTACTGTTTTAATGAATAACAGTCAAGTGCAAAACAAGATGAGAAAAATATTATAACAATAAATGTTCCGAATATAAAATAAAAAGACTGATGTCTGTTAATGAAGCGAAAGAATTATGTAAGGACTGTGGCGATTTGCTTTCCAATGTCTCTGTCTACCCCCATGGGAGACAGGCGTGAGGTTACGTTATTATAGGTATGTATGTTATGATAAAATAAATCCTCCCAATATCTGATCAGTGGCATCATGCAATAATACTTATTAGCAGTGCTATCTAGTGATAGGATTCAATGATGATCCACGAAAAAGATAATTCAATATCATAATAGATAGGTATCAGATTAAAATGATATCGATAGGGATTTATTAAATACCTATATGCTGCATTTTCTAATTAAAACAATAAATAAATATTTTAGGTACAAAAAAATTAAACCGTTTGAAAAAAAACACAATATCTGATTTAATCGCTGTATTAGTTATAAATATTTTTTTGTAAAATGCGTCGGAATGGAGATATTAATAAAAAACCGTTTACAAACAATTTGTGTTGTACAAACAGGTTAGTTTCGGTAGGTTCCTGTTTCTGATGTTATATGTGTTATGTTATATGTTCCACCGTGTCCTCCGGGCGGTCTTCGCAGTGATGACAATGGGCGTTTCCTCCCGCCCAATCAAAAACAGGATCCTACCGAAACTCCTGTGTCCGGTAAGCACCTGCGTCAGGCGGTGGTGAGAACGCCATGGCGCCTCTCTAGCCACCCCTCAAACAGGGGACTTATCTGCAATGACAGCGAGCCCAGTCCTCGGTTGCGACAGTCGTTGCTACACAACACCATTTTTTGTACACGTACACGTGTGTGGTGCAGATGAATAATACTTTGCGGCGCTCGTACGCCAAAAACTATTGATTTTATGAAAAAGTTATCAATACATAAATTGTAGGATTTTTTTCTAAATTTTGTAGATAAATATTTTTTCGTAAAATGATTAATAAAAAACCGTTTTTAGGCGCCATTTTTTCAATATGGCGGCGCGAGTGGCGGTTGTACGAGGTGGCAAAGTTGAAATTTTGAAAAGAGCATATCAAATCTTAAATTCACAAATTTTCAAAACTCCCGGAAAACTTTCCATTACAAAACTACCAAATGACTGGACTAATAGTCAAGTGCGACGAAGACACTCATTTCTGTCAACCAAATGTGCCACGTATTTCCACGTCAAACCACGCCCAGCATATCAATCCAAGTGGCAACTGACAATCAATGTATGTCTGTCAACAGCAATAAAGTATCGAGGATCATGTTACCATGGTATTTCTCAGCGTTTCTTTCACCATGTACAGTTTGTGTGCAATTTGTCTTTTTGTGCAATTTAACAATGTACCTGTTCTATTTGATTGGTTTAATGGTTGGTTTTCCTTCTATGAAAACAAAAAAAAAGATAACGTTACCCCACTATAGGGTCACTACCTGTCTCATCGGAGCGTTAACAAATGTTAAAACCTTCTCTCATCTCGAGAAACCTTAACTCTTCTTGAGAAGAGGCCTTTGGCCACGAACAGTGGTCAGATATAGACTGTGGATGTGATGTGTGATACAAATAATTCCCATTATCATAACAACAGATAAACTTAAATAATGAATGCAAAAGTTAATTACAAAGCACACACGCCTTCAAAAATATACAGTGAAACCGTTAATGTTGAAGCAACAACATTATGTATGTAAATTGTGGTGTTACAATGAAATATTGCTTTTAATAGTGTGGGATCGTTGATGCGGACAGATGCTGATAACATTAATATCATGCGGACGAATTCATCATCGAGTATTATGAGTATATCTGTATATTGGGCTCTGTGATCTTCGGATTATAATGCAAAATGGTTTTGATAGGAAAATGTTTGTGATAGTGCAGTTTCATGATAAGTGTTGTTTTACATAATTAGTAATAGGGATGATGACGGGATGTGAAAATGAACAAATATTAGACACTTTTGTTTGTTGTATAAGATATTAATCGATTAATATCCCAATTACTTCAAAGATGACAAGTGGGTAAGCTTCAGGAAACAAATAATAGATCCAAACGAATGGTGAATAGACTGCGTCGGGAATAATATGAAAGAAAAAGGGGCTAGTAATGAGGTATGAAAGAAGGAGGGGAAGCAAACAATTGCACCAATTTCAAATTAAAAAAAGAATTGAATAAGGTAATCTATACTTAAAATATTTAAAATAAGAAGATGTAAAAGGTAGTTGTCTGTAGGTAACTACTTTGAGCTTCTTTGTCAATACTAGACCCAAAATACAGGAGTATAAATTAAACTTATCCAGAATGGAATATGCTAATTATATTATTTTTATAATTAGTACTTATTAAAACGAATATCAAAATAAACCAAAATGAATGAATATTAATCAACAAAACAATATTATAATAAAAGAGAAAATGCAAATTCGGCTACCTACTAATTAAAATAATAAATCATGAAAGTTTTTGACATTGTAAACTGGAACATAAAATATTTACTTCGTAATATTGTTTATTTTCAGCCATTGTAATACGAATAGCAAACCGTAATGTATAATTGAATTTTAATCTATGATTGACATTCGAACAGTTGGCAACAAATACTTGTTATTCACAAACGTGGTTCATCAGAAAACAGAGATTCGAAATTCTTTAAATTGAAATTCCGGAACAGAATGGAATTCTATTGAAAGAACACACGGGGAAACCATTGTTATGCAGACAAGCAGCGCGACATCGAACGAAAACATTTGGGAAGCACGCGACTTAAAAGTTCCTTCATCGCCATACTTTGTAACAGATTTCAACACGAAGATAACCCGCACCAAAGACCGAGATAGATATTCGATTTCTTCGTTTTGTCAGCAATATTCAAATGGGGTCCGCCACGGAAATATTGCCCCGTAGCCTATATGCAAATTCTATTTGAAATGCGAAAGTTTCCACAAGAGCGTCGAACCTTCAATCGCGAAGGCAAACAGTTTCTATAAGATTAGTCGTGAGATGCTCCTTCTGCAGTCAATATTGACTTAGGCGGCCGTTGCAGACGACTCGCTTTAAACATGGAAAAATATACTCAGTAGTGTAACGTTCCCTGGCTTTCACGTTGATTGTGTTTCTGGCATTTTATTTTATGGAAACAGTAGGGTTGACATTGGAGTGGATTCATTCTTGTTTGGGTTTTATTAAATTTCTAAAGTGCAGTTGGATTTTGAACTTCATTGTGAATACACAAAAAATTATCGTTCAATTTCGATGTTGTATAGGTCATTTGGAATTGAAACAGAATCATATCGACTCGAGCTTTGTTTTCAGAATGTAATATCGTGCGTAATCATTGTTCCTTAGTATAGTGTCATTTCTATGAATTGCATTTAGTTATAAGATTTTAACTTGACAATTTTGTAATCTAACTTTCCCACAAGACACACTCTAGGTATTGAAAAACCATCGCTTTAATGTCGTCCTTATCTCCATCAGAAATTAGATCTCCGTTCACAGCACTCTTTGGTATTACTGTATATTTTTCTACGAAGGTCTGCAACTTCCATCGCTGCACGGTACCTCCTTTTCTTTTTTTAATGTGTGCGTTTTCTTCGCTTACCGACTTATTGTCTAGCGAGCGGCCAGCTGTTTGCATTGCGGCTATTGCATTCCCGCATTATGTTGCTGAAATGTAAAGAATTATTGCGTTCCCCGAAATGAGATGAGTTGTGTACAAAGCTTTTGGGTACTTACATTTTTGTTACTTGAATTTGAGTTCTAAATTGAGTTGGGTAAAATTACTTTTTGTTTACGTGGCTTTGTGTATCACGTGGCTGCTTCTAATTATGTTTGGAGTTTTAATAATACTGTTGGTGATTTAATATTTTCTTAACTTTGACATTTTTATGCGTAATGAAAAATGGAAGAAAGCATTGCAATTGCAATTGAATTGAAAGTTCAATTAGAAATTAAAACTATCGTATGACTTTCCCCTTAGGCAAAGTAAGTATGTGGCTATTTCACAACACGCTATGTACGAGTATATTGATTGAGGTATTTTTGACTACACCTAATTACTTACATTCCAATCTTCCCAATCCTCCATTCTCCAACAATCCTTAATTTTCTTACCCCCAAAAGGCTGGCAATGCACTTGTAACGCCTATCTACGATCAGGTCATTAGTCTGCTCGTTTATCGGCTTATACCATAAAAATACAATACATGTGGATACTTCTAAACAGTAACATGTAGTGACGATAAGTTCACTACTAGAGCTTGGCTACTATTGAAGATACTACGAGGGGATAGATGTATAGACGTATGTCTATCCCCTCGTAGTATCTACCTATATCTACCTGTATCTAGGTATCTTTGCCACTAGAAGCTAGCACTAACAGCTCAATGTGCAGTACCGCTTAAAGTCATTGTTTCAAAACAAAGCCTTTGTTTCCAAGCTCAAATACTTATTGTGCGGTAAAATGTTGGATTTTGATTGCCAGACCAGTTTTGTTTCAAATGTCTATATGTATTGAAGTTTGTAACAATGAAATGTGACCTTATAGTCACTCATAAAACTTAATACTTGATTTTGTCCTATATTCTATACATAGGGCAGAATCCGTCCACTGAAGTTCCTCATTGCGACCGGTCTAAAACTTAATACGTAGTTGAATTTTACGTGAAGTTAATGTTTTCCCGTGACTTCATCATCATTGGTAATTGTTTATTCAGTGCTAGATATATGCGTCTTCAATCATCATCATCATCATCAGCCGGAAGACGTCCACTGTTGAACAAAGGTATCCCCCTCCTCAAATACGTCTCCAATAACACACACATATTAAAAATACTCATTATATTTCTTTAAAAAAAACATTTCATTATGTTAAACAAATGTTTGATTCAGAAAATCATATTCAACACTGACCACAAGGTAATTATGTTAATTCATATTGTTATTAACTAAAATTTCCAATAATAACATTAGGCACTAAACGATAGCTAATGCACTAATTTAACATAATTATATTAGAACTGCTAGGATCAGTTAATGTAATTAATGTACGTAACTAATTTACGTGCGAACAAACATTCATAGTGTTATTTTTGATTTAATTTAATTACGACCTATTCATACGCAACGTCACGCCTTTTATCCCCGAAGGGGTAGGTACAGGTGCATATTACCTACTGCAGGTAATAACTTTATGTTATAAGTCCCATGTAATAGCGGTCACCCCTATTGCCATAAACTGGGCACAATTCCAGACTTCTACTACTAAGAAATTCACGAAAAACCGAAAAATACTTTGCTCAGTAATACTGGTCGCACTTGCGACCACTCGACCAACGAGGCAGTCCTATTGGTCTCATTTATTATCATTACCTATTTTTCTTATTTATTATTATTAAACTAAAAGTAACCTTAAAAGAAGTATGTAAGATTCGTAGCAATTGGTGTGTTGATGTCACTAGCGTGAGCTTATGTAGGTATAGTCTTATTTTTTTAATGTACGGACAATGTTTGAGATCCGTTGCGTTATGTTCTCGCAAAATAAAGATAAGCAAAGAATAATTATGCATAGGTACTAAGGTATGTCTACAGAGATTTTCTGATAATACATATATAATATACATCTGCTTTAACTATGAAAGTTTTTCATTAAGAAGTTGTTGTCTACATAATGCCCACCGTACGTGTTCACAATTACACACCAAAAAAAACAATGAGTTCTTTGTCTTGAAAATTTAAGAGTGATTATAAATTACATACATTCAACTTGCAATTAAAACTTAAGTATTTAAGGACGACAATATCATAGCATACAATAGCATACATATCTAAGGTAACAATTTTACTGTAACCAAGTGCGAACTTAATCCAAACTCTTTGTAATGACGAGTGTACAATTAGCATCGTCCTGCCGCCGCAGTCGGATAACGAAGCGCGACGCCGCTCTTCACATGCAACTTGACTTTCAACCTTTATTACAAACTGACTCTTATTAACCCTACACTTGTCATAGAAAATTAAAATCTATACACAAAGAGATAAGGTTGAGTTTTCTTTGTATAAGAAAATGCGGTAAGGGTGAATTTCACGGATGCTGGAAATTGTAGATGTTGCATTTGCCTACCTCGCGATAGTGGATATAGTGAAGGGCTCTCTAGTTGAAGTAGGTATACATACCGCAACTTTCAGGCAGTGCTACGATTTTAGGGGGCCCAGTACGAGGTTTTACGTTACATTTTACGTTTTACTTTCAAATTTGTCTCTTGTTACTTCCTAACAAAACTCGGCTGCATACTTTTTGCTGAAATCAACGTACAACCATCAAAAATGTGAGTTTAATGAGTTTTAATTGGAACAGTTGTGTAACATTTTATCAAGTACTTTATTTTGGGTAAATTAACATGTGAAATGATAAAAATGATTACTCATATTTTGCCAAACTGCAATTACGGTATCTGTGCATTTGAAATTGTTATGCTCCCTTCTTCTTATGCCAGTAACAGCACACCCTTTAAATGTATAGAGTTTTTTATATCCATAAACACGAACAAGAGCCAAGCAAGAGTGACGAAAGGAAATCAAGTAGCTACAATAAAAGAAAACAATGGAGTCACCTTTTGTGCTGCACAAAGTTGGTGGCGCAGAGAGGTATCAAGTAACTGGCAAAGTGTTCCACTTCCATAGTTTTTATCTTTAATCAGCTTCATCGATGGGAAATTCAATAACATTGGTGTTGAATAGTTCAAAGTGGCGATTATAAGAAAACGTTGCAGTTTGTTTTACAAACTCTTTTCTGTTGTTGTTTTAACTTCTTGTCTGTCAGTTGAGACACAATAGATACATTGTGTTTGTGCGTAGATCTGCGTTCCTGTGTATTATTTAGATAGTTTTAAAAATATAAAAAGTGTGGTTGCCATGGGCACTTGGAGGGACACCGGGTCCTCTCCGACCGGAAATAAACCAGCTCCGGGACCCGTATTGTACAATGTCAGAACATAGCTTTGTATTCTTTTACCTGGGAACTGAAATCGTAGTTGTCGTTGCTTAACATGCTATTATAAGTAACTAACATGAAGGTGCCAATTTCGTTCTCGAAAATTATTATTTAACAGATATTACAATTATGATTCTGTCACAAGTGACAACCAGGAAAGCAAAAACATATTTCGCCAAGATAGATCCGAACTAAATCTTACCCTAAAGCCACTTGACATAGCAAAACAGAACTAAAATAAAAAAGTAATCTACGTAGATACAGCGTGTGGCAATATTGACATGAATGTAGAGAGCTTCATTAGTAAGTTTATAAATCAAACATACTGTAGCTGACGTCAAGGATAAGTTTTAAGCGGGGTAAGAGGAAACTGATAGTGTTGTGCACGGGAAGTAATGAGTCATGAGTTTGAGTTTCTATCCAAATAGTAATAGTGATGTGACTTATGTGTGTCACTATTAATTATTTGATTTACCTTTATTTAATTACGGATGGAATTATTACCTGTTCTTCTAACTAACTACTACACTTATGGCTTATTTGTTTTTTCGTAAATAAAATATAAAAAATGTACATAATTAAAAAATTACTACTATTAAGTTCTTCCTTACTTCATAACTTACTTAACAATGGATGCTTGGTCTATGAGAAAAGTAAGTGGACAAACAATCAATGTAACAGAGATATTTATAACAGATAATACAAACAATCGATACGCAACTCTGCTTACCCCTTTGGGAAATAACCCAACATGATGCCCTCGTATATTTTTTGACAGACTCTAAAATAACGTTTCTCCAGAGATAACACAGCGATGAGTACCTCATAAAGAATTTATTAAACAAATTGTCAAATGTAATGGTATATTGTATATTCGAAAGTGTGTTTGTGTTTGTTTGTCTTTGTTTCTTTTACATCGAGCGATGTTAAAGTAAGATTTTGTGTCTCGAGATAGTTAGGATGTTGGAGAGTGATATAAAGTATATTTCCTACTTATCACGCAGGTAAAGTCATAGGTAAGAGCATGAAACTATTGCCAGCAAGTCTAATAATGTCCGCGCGCTTCAAACAGCCATCAGACCACCACAGATGGGACCTAATAGGGCTGATGCCTGATCCAAAGCTGCGGACTACCTTACCGATTATTGTTGATCTGGCTCGAAGGGCAAGAGTAGGAACGGGGTGGTTTTTAATCAGTAAGAGTCTGACACTCCCTCTCACCTCGCCCAAGGCGGGAGAAGTCATTGAATGATTTTCCCCCCTCAAAAAAAACAGCAAACCTAATAATGACATACGCATCGCAGTACAAACAAACATTTAACAATTTAACTCCGAGAGTGGTACAACATTATTCAGAACAGATAAAATATTTACCAGCCAACCCGTATGAGCTAACATTTGTTTCTCATTACGTAGACTATCGCGATTCGTGCCTACGTCGATTATATCAAGTCAAACATTATCCACGAAACTTCAATGTTGACTCACTATAATTTTGTGCATTTAAAGTTAAAGTACCTAGTTCAAAGGATTTTCTAAATTTTGAAAGGTTTATTTGGAATGTTTTATTTAATGCAAAGGGATTCTCCGTTTTTGTATTCATACGTATATTTGTTTAGGTTGTCTAATGAGGTTTAAATATTTGACGATTAGCATGTGAAATTAATTAATTCATTATATTAGTTAGGATACTTAAACAGAGCAGTGGTTTCTATAATATGACTGCTTATTATAGTCTAAGTTTTGCGTAAGAACAAAAAAAGACTGTAAAGAGTATGGTCATAAACCGACGTAATCAATGTTAACATACCGGCCGAATTGAGAGCCTTCCACATTTTGAGAAGTTGGTAAAAAAACCTTGAATATGAATAATTATTATGAATACTTTTCAGGTATCAAGTGACAAAGTTATTGATTATAGGTCAATCATGTAAAACGAAATATAATTCGACAGAAATTCTCACTGTCTCTAAAACAGAAAGAAACCTTCTACTATAAATTAGAAGTCGTGCAAAGGTTTCAGTAGTAACAGGATTAGCGAAGCGAATATTCATGACCGTCGTCTGGCTGCCAGATGTCTGAGGAACCACTGAGCACGTGATCCTGGCTCGGTTGCTAATGAGAACATTTCCTTGCTATTTGGCAGACACATTTGCTTAGAATAAGAAGTAAGTAACTGGTAAGAAGGCTAGGAAAATCTAAATAAAGGTTTTTGACGAAAAATGTCTTGTGTGAGAAATGTAAATAAAAAAGATATAACTATTGTAAAAAGATATAACTATTGTAAAAAGATATAACTATTGTAATAACTAAATATACGTTGTTATTAACTTTAACATTCACAGTACGTGATAATGTAATGCTGGACTATGGGCCTTCTCTACATAAGAACGTTTGCCACTATCTCCAATTATCCATGCTTGAATTTTTGGAAGACTTGGGACCTTAAGACTCAAAATTAAATGTGATATTTCAATAGTTATTTTTTATGATCTAAGTTCACAAGAAATTATGAACTTAATGTTCATGGTTCCACTTAATTTTCCAATCGGTTTCCACAAAATCTTATATCATAAAATTGCAATTTCAAGATTAAATCGAGACCTTTTCTTAGAACTCTATTTCTCCACTCCAGTGGGTTTCTCAGGACCTTGTCACATTAAATGTGAATAAGTATCTGAGTAATTTAGTTCGAGACAGCTGTCGATATCACATTTAGATTTCAAAGGAACTAGAATTGGACACTAATTGACCGAGAGCGTGGGAGGTCAGATGAATGACTGTTTTATTTTAAGATCGGAATTGTTCAGATACGTAAAGGAAATTGTAGTTTAAATGAGTAAGTATAAGTTCTAATTTTCTTTGCTTCAACACAAATGAATAATGGTGGAGTAACCTAGTGGTCTAAGTTTGCTAATAAGGAATCAAAGCAGACTATAAACAGTACGCTACGCCTAATATCTTCTGAATAGGGAGTAAGCCTATTGCCAATCACCGAGCTTATTTGGAGACACGTAGTATCTCCAAAATAAGATTCATGAGACAAACAAAATATGAAAATTAATGTTCATTTCGTTATAAATTTTAATGCTTTTTGACTGTATTGATTGACTACGACATACGGCTATTGTTAATACATACTCGTAGGTAAAGCATTTGCTGCAGTTTTTATGGAATGTAAATTATAGACATTCCATAAAAACTGCTGCAAATTTTTTTTCGGACAAACAAATACAGCTTTTCTCTTGTAAAAGAAAATTCCATCACAACAATCTATAAAATCATAATATAACTGTCTTGTTCCACGATAAGAAAGAATTCCTTTTTTACGTTTTAAAACTAAATTCGCTCTCGCAGGGCACGTTCGGAGTCTCATCACAAAGGCTTCGTTGCACTACTCTACGCATTCTAATGCAAATTTCATTGAAATGCCTTCCATTGTTATCACTTCCAGTCTCCAAGGAGAACTTGGTACTCACACATCTGCGGTATATATGCGACTGTACGACGTTATTAAAAATGTAATTTGAGAGAGAAAATTATGTGGGAACGCTCATGGAGTTTAACGGATGAATTTGCACTAATGTTATTATGCTAAGTGTTTGAGTAGAATTATAAACGTTGTATAAAAAGTTCCGACGAGAAACTAGAGGTTTTGTTAAGAGAATCTTACTATGGAACAAACACTTTCATCACTAAATTTCACAGTTACGGCGCAGTGTGTACCAGGTTCCATTCTCGTACGAAGCAACTCTTTGTGTGATCTATGTATGTAAACTTGTGTGTTTGTAACCGCATCCATGACACATGATGATATGATAGTGTGGGGCAACGTTAAAAAAAGAAGAAAATAAATCAACAGCTTATAAATGTACACTGCTGACCACAGGCCTCTTCTCAGACGGAGAAGGTTTTGAGCATTAATAACCTTCCTTGCTTGCACAAATACACTTTCCTTTGTAAAATAGAATTATCATTGACTGTTTCAAGGATATTGCAATCTATACCTTGAGTATAACTAGGTAAGCCACCTTTTAGTTAACAGTTTTTAAAAATCATCCGAACCACGAATGTACTAATTAGATAGACTAGAAACGAGTCCACATTCATAAAATCGTTACAAGAGTCAAACAGTTTAACCCTCTATACACAATTACTCTGAACTTCGTGTGACCTTTAATATTGAATGGAATTAATTACGACTCCAACCAATGCTACCCAATTATTGGTAAGTCAATGTTTTTCGTAGAGAGAGAGAACGGCCTTGTTTAGCCTGCGGAAATTGCTCGACTCATATCATTCGAGATTTATTTCAACGTTAGTATTCATGAGAGTTAATTTGATTGTTGTAGGATTGATTGGATGTCTTTTTGTGAGTTTGTTTACCTATTTCTTTCTCATGACCTTTACGAATGTATTAAGATGGAGTCAGCATTGTGGCTTAATCAATTTCTAAAGGTCTCTGTTTAGTACGAAAAGTGATTTAGTATTCATGGTATGACAGCACATATCGTACCCCCAGTGGAAAAAAGGCATAAGACGAAAATGGTGATTTTTCAGTATGGCGAAAAAATTGAATTTATGGGCATATTTACTTTATTTTCAAACGAAGAAGAATTATTCTTGTATCAAAAAAAGGAGAAAAAAAGTTGCACTGCGTGTTGTATTTAAGTTAGTACTAATGTTTAAAGTTTATTAGGAATTGTAAAAAAAAAATATTATGCTATTTTTCAAAATGTAATGAAATACAGGATTCTGAGTATCAAAATGTATGCCAGACTTTGCCAGAAAAGAAAAAATATTTCAAAAAGTATGTTGTATTAAAGCAGTAATGAACTTGTAAATACAAACATTTATGCTAGTATAAGTAAGATTACTACATTATTTCCTTTATTACAATTATGTTTGAAATGTATTAGCAATACTTACCCCATTTTTCAATTTAGGGGCTTGCTAAGGTAACTTAAATAAACAAAGATAATTACTATTTTCTACATTAAATTTTAGGTATAAACATATTATTAATTAATATGTCATTTTTTTTAATTTATTATTTGCGTTATATCACATAATCTACTAATCCTTAAGAAAAAAAGTGATGGAATATAAATTCTCAAAACTATTTTCTTGAATTAATTCGTCAAATTAAACAAGAAAAATATGAAAAAAATATGTGCGTATGTATCTTTAAACGTACTTTTCAAATATGATAAAATCGATGATTCAATGTAAATTCACTTATGCCTATTTTCCACTGAGGGTACGATATAATATTCCGCTTGTATAACCATGGCCAACTAACTTAGGTAAAGTTAAGGTAGTAAGTAAGTACGTATTTAACCGAAATCAGGTCAATCCCATACATTTTTCTATGTACTAATAGCACATCAATCATTCATAGATTAGACCTTTTGCATAATGGCTCCTGAGCAAACATGATGTTTAATGTTCAACTCCCTTCTCCGTATGAGAAGAGGCCTTTGGTTAGCAGTGGCCACGTATAAGCTGTTGCTGTTGATAATGATGATGATGATGATTATAGCTCCTAAAACACAATAATATAGCTGGAATAAACGACACTGTACGAGCAATTACTCAGGTTATTCGAATATGACAAACTCAACTAAAGAAGAATATCAACTAACTTTTAAATAACGTTTTAAAAAATAATTTCACTTCAAACAATTTCACTAAACGTTTCCCGGAAACAAAGGAGAGAGGTTTATACTGAGAAATAGATATTCATTACAAAAGTTAATGCATAAAAAAGGGCTTCGGACAAAAACATGACACAACTTTGTTGTTCGTGGGACCACAATGAAAATGGATGAATAATTACATCCGTTGCTGGAAAATACGTCTGAAACAAAATCTAGAAAAATAAGATAATATTTACAAACATCTTGTTTTTTTCCTGAACTTTGAAAATGAAAGTGGGAATGTATTGATCAAGTTTGAGAGCGAATAGTTGGGAAAGATAATTTATTGTGTTGTTTTTGAGGATGTATTCGGTTTAAGATGAAGAGATGAGTTTACGTGCATGTAGGGTTTGTGAAAAATCATGTTTACTATTGTGATATGTGTTTTTCATGTTATAAGCCGATAAACGAGCAGACGGATAACCTGATGATAAGCAATCGCCACTGCCCACGTAAACCCGAAACAGCAGAGGCGTTACAAGTGCTTTGCCGGCTTTTTGGGGGTTAGGAATTAAAGGATTGTTGGCGAATTGGACTTAGGAAAATTGGGAAGGGAGACAATTGGGCCTCCGGTAAACTCACTCAAACAACCACTTATCCTTAGCCTTTATAATATAATTATTTTTTATAACACTACCGTGGCAAAAAATACATAAATAGGTCATGTTGTGTTTTGTTTAATGATAAGTGGTTACCGTGGTCTATGAACGCTTTCAATACTTGAGGCATTACATGCGTTTTGCCGACCCTTAGAAAACCCCTAATTAGTTGCATTCATATTATTGTGTTACCTAAGTATAGTTGGTTTCAAGATGGAGTCTACTAAAATTTATCTTCTTTAAGTTTATATGGACTGTTAAGCATTAAATTCAGTTTAAGGTATTTGTTTTAAGCCAGACACAACGCTTAGGGTATAAAATTTTACTTTGTAAAGTTACTCACTGATAGAGATTTTACGTCATATTTACGTAGAAGTAAACTAAATCCAGTATACATAAAGAAACGTATAACGTTATTTATGACACGTCGTAGTGGCAAAAATGTTAAGCGAATATACACCTTATGTATGATGGTTTATCGGTGTTTTTAGTGCATTAAACACGTTAGACTTTATTATGACTTAGTGACTTTTACAGCGGGCGTTATTTTGAGTTTTTAGCTGGTGGCAAAATGTGTTCATGGTAAATCAAGTTTGTGGAGTAATATGATATCATATTTTTTATGTGAGAATAGCAATGTGTGATACTGACATACACTATAAGCTGATCGGGTATATATGATGCTGACGATACTCTTGGAATTGTGTTTTAATGATTGTTTTGCTTTCATTAGTCTGTCGATATTAATGACCATGTGACATTATAAATTTCGACTAAACCATTTTTATAAGCGAGTCTTTTATTTATTTTTTACTTTAATACTACTTATCTTACTAATATTATAAATGCGAGAGCTTTTAATTATGTAATTCCTTGTCGTCAAAATGGCTAAGGGCATTGTTATGAAATTTGGAACGTAGTAGATTATGGTCTGGAATAACACATAAGCTGTTTTTATCTCAAGGAAACGCAGGCAAAGTCGCATGCAGAATCTAGTATCAAATAGAACATTGTTAAAATAATTTAAGCATTTAAATATTTTAGCTCTATGCATTTAAGCAATAAACTTTTCAACAATTAAACATTTTCAATGTTCTTTATAGTTTTAATTTAATCTAGAAGAGAATGTTTAAATTCAATTAATCTTTACTGCAACACTTTAACGTTAATAGTTCCAATTTGCAATAGTGTTCGCAACTAATGTTCTGAATTAAACAAATGTTCGAGTTTCACTTTAAATAGTGCATAAGTTTCTGGTAACAAGTTTTGTACATACTCGTACTGTGTTATATAACTTTTGTAGTGGAAAACAAATTTAACTTCGAGTTGGGAAGTTCGTTTCGAGAAACACTCGTATTTTTTTTTATCCACCTATTCATTTTTATGTTTCTTTTTGGTAAATTTTATTCCACATATGTTATTTTTTTATTTATAATAGGATGTTGCTTGGCCACTATCTCGCCTGGTGATAAGCGATGATGTGGCCGACAATATAGTAGCTTGGTGACTGTTTTGTAGACTCGATATTACTTGTTGTAAGTTTTTTAAAGATTTTTGATTAAATATTTTTCCTTACGATGTGTTTTTGTCATTATTGTTCCATTGTTGGATTGTATACCTACTTATTGCAGATTTTCTAGTTTCTAATACCTATTTAATTTAGCTAATAGTTCATGAGAAACATTTCCATTGTAAATTGTCTTATAATAGACTTGAATATTATTATGAAACAGTGTTGAAGTGGGTACTAAAAGTGTTATGTATTTTATAACTTCATTTATTCATTTAATGGCAGTGAAAGGCCATTGCATGCATTTACGACTAGACTATTCGCAGCAATTAAAAATAACGTTTAAAAGATTTACCGGCCACTTTATGTTTTAATTATAAACTTTTATCCGTTCGAAATTGAAATAAAAATAATAATAGATGTTAAAATTGACGATTTTTTTTTATAAAGGGTTATTTTTAGAGATAAAATCAATCAATATCCCACGCATATATTCTATGTATACTTATTATATTCTATATTCTACAACAAAGGCAGAATTAGGTAAACGTGGACATCCCACGAGACAAAACAGTTCGATGAAATTATATTTCTGTTACCTACCTTTTCGTAATCCCACACACAATCAATCAACATTTCACAGAAGACAATCTCATTAATTATATTTTTTCATGCGTTCTCATAAACGTTATTAATAAGTTTGATATATTTTTTTCGTTTAAGTACGAATGAAATATTTCTGGATCATTCCATGTACGTAAACAAAAAAGTATGATTATAAACGAAAAATCCGAAAATATATTCCGTAATAAATGTGGATTTATTACGAGCCATCCGAGGCGGAATGCGTGACGCGCACTGGATTCTAGCACGGGAATCTGAAACGTGAACCTTGGCATTTCAAAGTCCATCGCTTCGTTCTCGCAGAATTTTTTAGCAATCCCGACAATATAGGCGATGGAAACTAAACTGAAAATTTCGAAAGTATTCACCTTTGTTATTTCGTTTGAAACCCGCTCCACGGTCTCGGTGGGAATTATTCAATAACACTGACGAATGGGTTTTATAACGGAATTGATTACGGGCCAGATAACGAGATGTAATCGTACCGAGGGGAATAGAGACAAATGTCGTATTGGTTGCAGATTTACAGCGCGGCGCGCGCCATCTGGCGTGCCAATTTATGAGTTTAATCAGGGAGCCGGCGTTGCCACCGGTTTGGGATCGCAGCGAAAACGGCGCCAGGCTTGTTCACTGTTCAGCTTGCAAGCCGCACGTAGGCACACCCCTTTATAAACTGCATTGGCTTTTAGCTGCTGCAAATTGATTTTAAGTGGTTTTGCTCGTTTTTATCCTCTAATGCCTTTTTCGACTGCTGATTTACATTCAGGCTTTTGGGGATTGATTACGTTTACGTTTAATCCGATTCGATTCAATCAAAGTACTTTGCTTTGAGTAAGAGCATATTTTATTTCTACGTTGATTGCTTTTCTGTGATTTGGAACTTGAAACAATTCTTTTTTATGCCTCGAGACGTGAAGTCGGCTTCCATTTGATTGTTAATATTAATATAAGAAACAATATCGAGAATTTTGTTATGAAGAAACTCGTATTAATATAGGAGCATTGATAGCATGTGGTCCTTAATTATAGATTTGTTTGACTCGAGATTATTACACCAAAGTAATCGTATAATGTTAATTATGTAGTTACGACTAGATTACACAACATCTAGCGGTTCAACATTATGAAACAACCACTTTTTATAGTGAAATCAGCCAATAAAAGTTGAATGCCCAACATTAACTAAGTATTTCATAGATTGTAATATATTGCAAACTGCGTAGTTCGACATAGATAAACACAATTTAAAATCAATTCTTGTGACAATATCGTTCGCATATAGAATATACATTTAATGAATACCACCGTTAAACTTTAATCTCAAGCAATACTCAGTAAATCTACAACGTAAATTCATAAGATTAAGATCGCAATTCTGTACGTGTAATGGCAAATTGCTAGTTCATCGCAAACCATCTCTGGAATAGCCCATTTTGGTTGAGCCTTACAAATTGTATGGGCAGGTCCATACTACGATTTCTAGTACTGTGGTTGCCATTTAACACGCAAACGTTCTGGTTACATGGAGATATCTGTATTGAAACTCCATCTAAGTAAAGCTTCCATTATGTAATTGATGATCTGCCGGAGCTGGGTGATGTTAATGAGGAGTGCTCACGCTTGTGTTAGAAGAATGGGTGTGAGACGTGAGTTGGTTAGTTCGGGTTTTTCTCTAGCGTTTATTGTCTTAAACCAGTTGTGTAAAAGAGTAGGTACATTATTAGTTTGTTATTGTAGTTTGAGGTGTCTTAAGTCTCAGTTACAAATCGATGTGTTAAGCAATTTTTTTAGTCAGTAAGAGTCTGACACTCCCTCTCGCCTCGCCCAAGGTGGGAGAAGTCATTGGATGATTTTCCCCCCTCAAAAAAAAAAAAGCAATTGTATTGTATTATAAGTGAATTATAATCATTATTTCCTGTACAAAGTGTGGTAGAACCATGCTTCGGCATGAATGGGCCTGCTCGACCGACCACGGCCTCACAGAAAACCGACGTGAAACAACGCTTGAGCATTTCATTGTATAAGTGAGGTAACCGGAGGCCCAAATACCTCCTTTTCCAATCTTCCTAACAACTCTTAAATTCTTAACCCCCAAAAGGCCGGCAACGCACTTGTAACGCCTCAAGTGTTTCAGGTGTCCATGGGTGGCGGTGATTGCTTACCATCAGGTGATCCATGTTCGTTTACTAGCTTATACCATAAAAAAGAACACTGATGTGATATGTATTTCAAACAACAATTGTAATTTTACACCGATTTGTATGTATAGTTACGTGTTGTGCGTTGTTGACACGTTACAAATGTATCGAATTCAATATCGAATGGTTGTAAACATACGATACGTAACATTGCACATATGTATTGTATGTGAAATGCGTGCCGTGGATGCATACTGAACGGCTTTGTGGCCCTGGTACGTTGCTGAATTGTAGCTGTGAAATATTTCTACTAACTAAACAACTATTGCTAATATTTAAACAATAATGAATATAGCGCCTTTTTCTAAAAATACATACTTGGCAAATTGGGAATGAATAGTTTAAATATCTTTGTAGCATTTGTGTTTGTTTTTTTCTATAGGAAAATGGAAATCTTTGTTTAAAAAGGAAGTGTAACGCCATTTATCTAATTAAGTACGGTACTATATTTTTTTGCACGGTTAAGCCTTTTTATGCCCGAAGGGCAGAGGTGCAACTGCTCATCACGGCAACTTAATACCTATGTACAATGTGCACCCACTTTTTACCATTTGTGTCATAAGTCCTGTGTAGTAAGACTCGTATACCACATTTATATAAAACAAACTTATTATTGACTGTTTCTGAGCCTAACTCCTTGTAAAGTCATTCATAATGCGAGCTAAATACTATCGTGGTCCAAGCACACCAAACTTCACCGCACAGAATAACACAAAACCCAACTTAAATTCCAAACCTTGTTATGAAAGGCACCTCATATACATAATCGTATAAATAATAATAGCCCCACAAAAACCAATAAACAAGAGTTGGTTAAAGTAAACACTACTTTCATTAGTTTCTAGCCCAGTACGCCCCTCGCAACGTTATAATTTCGAAACTAACCAACTAGATATTAGCACATCTAACTTTTCTAATCAAACTCGCGTAGACTTATAATAAAAATGTATGTGGAGCTTAGATACGAAGGCAGGAAAGGTAAAGTAGCCGCTGCGGGTTTTTGGTCGATTTGTTCCTTTGGTGCGCAGAATTTCGTTGTGTTTCCTTATATTATTGGAGTTTAGAAAACAGGATGTTTCCTTTTTGTATGTTTATGATGTTACCAAGTATACTACTATACTATGACAAATAATGAAGTTATGGCTCAAAAATATGAATATACTATGACATATTAATAGTTGAATAAATCAAAGACAAAATGTATGGATTGCATGAAGATCAATTTGATCAAAGTTGTAGGATACATTATGAGGACACAACGATGAAAGAAGAAGCGGTGCAAACAATTATAAAGTATCTTTATACTGAAATTAAATATTTAACAATGAAAAATATTTGCTATTTATCGTCATACAATACTTGAAGACTTTTATGTTCTTATCAACTTTCACTCGCTACAAACAATTTCTTTGAATAGAATATAGAGGATAAATATATAAAGGCTGTTGTGGGCATTGGTGGTGGGAAAGTAGTTTAAAAACTAAAAGAGGTAAAATAAAATATATTTGCCTCAGTCACCACACAATATTTCACTACATGTTCTTATCAAACTAGTACTCGCTTCAAATACTTTCTTTGAATAGAATACAGAAGATAAACATATAAAGGCTGTGTTAGGCATAAATATTGCCTAAGTTATCGCCTACAAGATCTATGGGGGTAGGTGGCAGCGTATCGTCCGCCTGACAGTTATTGCGTTTTTTATGCGTAAAGTTTGGGAGAAATTCTCTTTACTGCCTTTGTTGACAACGATATAACGATATAATAAGTGAAAAGATGTTGAATTAGGGCAGTTGGGTAACAAAATAATGTGCGATTATTGTATAAGTTTGCTATTTAATTAGATTCGTTCTGTTTATTAAATCGACTGCTTTTCTGGTCAAGTGGTTTTAAGATTGATTGCCATGCAGGCTACGGTTCAACAAGAAGAAGAGAAGAATAACCTTTTTTATAAGAATAATTTTGGTACGTATAACTTATTTACTTTATTAAAAACCATATTCTTAATGACAAACTTGGCTATATCAACATCATCATCATCAACAGCCTATAAGTGGGCATTGTTGACCAAAGTCCTCTTCTCACACGAAGAAGGATTGAGCATTAAGTTTGCTCAATGCGAGCTCAAACTTATAATAATAAGAAATTATAAGCCTATACATATGTATGAAATATCATGAGGATATATATCCTCATGATATTTCCCTTTATCAATACCGAAAAACATACCAATTTTCTTTATACAAAACGTTTTATACACATATAAAAGTCTCACTTGAATCCAATCTTGAACAGTTTAACGGTAAACGGTACTTTACTTCATAGTGTACAAAGTAACCATGCAAGCAAGTTACAAAGAGAATTCGCTTCACTCTCACCTCTTGAGTTTCAAAGGAAGAACTGGATCCAAGCAGTAAAATTGTTCACTACGTCATTGTGTTGCTAAAGTCCCTGTCCGAACAGTTTGAAGTAAATTGCACATCTTTAAAGATGTTACTTTCAGGCTTTGGACTTTAAAACAACTACGTTAAAGCTGTATTTACGTTGATATTAGTAATTATTTGGTGATTATAATGATAGGTACAGATTCTGTTACTGTATACAGAAAACTTAAAAAAATAAAATCGGACGAGATACCCAAAGCAGTCGCTTCTAACGAGTACTGTAAATTAAAATCGTATTTACTTATAGTGTAATAATAATGACTATGTTACTTCATATCGCATTTATATTACAATGCATTATGTTTGCCTTTAGTTTAATTACATTATTACAAGATCTCATTATACAGAGAAAACACTATTTATTTTAGTAAGGTCATCTCACTTTCACGTAATATAACTTTGTACATTAATCTAAATCAAAAACAAATCAATGAGCACTCTTTATTATTAATTTTATACTTAAACACAAAAGTCACCTAATAGCTAGCCATTAAAATGGACATTCTCGTAAATAACTTATCAGAATAACACATTAGTTACATAGGAGACTCTTGTTCTATAGCTTTTGTAACGATTTGATCGTCTAATGGGCCCTTTGTTACACTTCGTAACGCATAGTGAAGATTAGAATGAAATATTGTATTGTAACGATTATGGAAAAGCGTTTCGGTTGTATTAGTTTTGTAAGTGGGGGCATTTTAGGCGCCTTTCCATTTTCATTTTATGGGGCTTTCTATGGAATGAATCAGCCTTTTTTTTGTTGAAAAGATTTTGTAAATCATTGGTGTTTGTAATTTAGTAAAAATATGTGGTTTTTAGATAAGGCACATAAATATCCAAGGTTTGTTATTTGGTCCACAAAAAAGGCTATTTTACAGTATGTAAAGCAATAAATAACGCGAGAGAATGGTAAATTCAAACATCCATTAACATAACAACGCATGTATAAACTAGTACATAACCCTTAAATCGAAATACCAAACCGAAACATGGTCAAAGTTTGCTCGTAAACGTCAACATAAACTTGGGCCGTTAACCGATCAGTGTTCATTGTGATCACGCGTCTGGCTAACTAATATTCAAATTACTGACGTCATCGGATTAGGCTCGACTCCGCTCAATTCCTGTTGATTACTCCGCCACGGGTTATTATGCTAGGAAATGTATGTTCATTAAAATTCGACATCTTGTGCCGTTGTAATTTCGTTGGCTTATAATAATTTGAGTGTGTGATGGAATTATGTGTTAGTCTCTTGGATTATTTCGGGTATACATTTTCGGTAAGCGTTCGTTTAACATCGTTTGATGTACAAGATGTTTCACATAATGTGAAAAGTAGTATTAAGACTTCGATTAGAATGATACTCAGAGCCCTTAGTACGAGTTTGCTTTACGTTTAAAGTGATCGATACGAGAGCGCGTTCGACGCTCTGATTTGGTCATTCTAAAGATACTGATAGCAGCTTTCGATAATATTGATACTTAATAAAATATTGTAATGCCATGTTTTTTTTCTTTTTTTTTTTTGTAAACGTTGCCCCACACTAGGATTTTCTCCTGTGTCGTGGGTGCGTTTACAAACATACAAGTTCACATAAACATGACACCCAGACCCGAAACAACAATTTGTGGATCACACAAAGAATTGCTCCGTGCGGGAATCGAACCCGCTACACCTTGCGTGGCAGCCGGTTGCCCAGCCACCGCACCAACCGTGCAGTCAAAACTTATCACCGAATAAGACAGAAAACATCTGAAAGGAATTACTTTCATGATAAAAATATAGGTACATTTTCAATATAGACCTTGAGTCCTATGCAAATAGTAATACAATCTAAAGCATTGTCCTTAAACAAGATCTATGTATCAACAATGATATTGCTAGAACTTGATATTGTTTCATAAAATATTAAACGTGAACAGGGCAAGCCTCCACAAAATATCATCATATTTTCCTATATTTGCTGTATACGACGGAGGAGAGTTTACCTTCTCCCTGTTTTCATAAGATTGAACTAGCAAATAAAGAAGCTTATAAATCAAACAAAAGCCAAGTAAATACGAGACATTGAAACGCACTCATAATACGAAATATAAGAAATAGAATAGAGTAAAATTCAATTTACTTCTTTAGATTTTATTCAAATCTAAAAAGGTGGGTTGAAATTTTCTCTAAATTTTCAATAGAAAATTATTTGTTTTTATGCCCTGTAGAAACTAAATGTTTAATGTTAATAGTTATGAGCTTTTGGTACTTTTCTACAAGTAGTATTATTAAGGCAGTGTTTCAAACTTAGTGATAGTCACAAGACCTTAAAGTTTCTTTTCACGTAAATATTTTTACGTAAGACATACCAAATGTATTATTATGTTAACTGTTTGACGAGTAACTCAACTATTTTCCAGCCATGCTAGAGGCTCATATTCATGAGCAACATTCAATGACACAGGGCGCGGCGATTGTCACGCTGTTATTCTACTGTGACGTGACGTATATGAATATGAGTCTCTAGCATGATTTGAAACTAGTCGAGTTCCTCGTCAAACAGTGACATGAGTAAGCCGATAACATATCTAATAATATAATTAATTTAGTATGTTCTCACGAAAGTTATAATAAAACTGAGACTTATCGGATATTTACCACTCTTACTAAGAAAAGACCAGACGAAAAAGTATATGCAGATGAAAAACAGAGTTACCACTTACCAGACATTTTACTAAAGAGAACGATAATCGCACTGCACTGTATCATCTAAAGAAAACGTATAAATTCAACTTATAAAATATTCTGTTAATCTGATTACTGTCAGTTAGTACGCCGACTCACAGACGGATACCTTTTAAGAGATTTATGATCATTATTTTTTGTTGAAAAGAAAAATAAATCTGTTTTCAGCACGTTCTTGGAATTATATCTTTTGTTTGTTTTTGTTTTATCATGAGTATTGTTATCTTGGTGGGTAATTAATGCTTCTGTTTCTTTCTTCAGACTTATTTTGTTGAGATAATAGGATCGTTTCTTTTATTCTGAACGCAGACGGTCTTGTTTATATAGGCACAAGCGCTTCTGTTATGCATTAATACAAGAGTGGTTTGGATTAAAATTTCGCAGTTTTAATATGAATAATTATATAATCATCATCATCTGGAATCACTATTAGATAGAAAATGGTCTTCATTTCGTAAGCCACTCTTAGCAGATGGCCCGGGGATAGTTGTTAGTTAATCGAGAAATTAGATTTTTCTTACGGTATAAGCCGATAAACGAGCAGACGGATCATTAATGGTAATAAGTAATCGCCGCCGCACACATGTAACACCAGAGGCGTTAAGGGTTGTTTAGGAATCGGGGAATAGAAATCTGGAGAAGATGGGTAATTGGGTATCCGGTAAAATCACCCACACCACGAAACACAACGTAAGCGTTGTTTCACGTCGGTTTTCTGTGAGGCCGTGCAACCATGGCTTTCCCACACTTAGATATACTAGAGTTATGATTGGTGGCAAATAACTCCAATTAAATATAATTAAAAAAATGGAATTTATTTCAAGTATTCATAATATCCAAAGATAGTAGTTTAATGTTAATTTATTTAAATAACCGAGCATTAAAACATCTAATTTTCATGTTCTCAGAAAATTGACATTTATTGATCTTTCCCCCGAATTTGCAGATTTCCTCTCGAGTACATCATAGTAATGTAAAGTTAATGGAGTGTCAAAGGTTTATGACGTCCTAAAGGAGTTACGGAGAAATGTCATGAATATCATTACATAATGTCGTAATACTATTTTTATCTGTCCTTAAACTTTGAAAGATGAAGTATTAGAATATTAAATCTTAAAGGTACATTAAAAACGTTTAAAAATTCAATAGGCTGCCATTATTTCAACAAAATTATAAAAGAAGGAGTTAGGAACAAGATAAGAGTCACATCAGCCAGCCTTTTCATTTCACTTTGAATTAAGATAAAGATGGCGCCGAATGCGCGGCAAATTGAAATGGAAATAGCTCGCGGTGGCCGTTTTTATTCGTTGCGTGGCGCGGGGTCGACGAACACTCGTTATTTCACCTCAAGCAATTTTCCTGCAGATGAAAAAGTTTGACTTATCAATTCCACTCGCTATTCTGTATGCACTCTTTAATTTTTTCCGTTTTTCTCTGAGTTTTTCATTATTAAAGCAAGATGCTCGTTACCTCCATTTAGTTCGTTGAAAAGAAAAGCCAACGAGGTCGGTTGTTTCAGTTGGAATGAAAATAATAAATCACTAGGTAGGTAGATTGCAGACGGCGTCTGGTCTATTTCATGCCCTCTGCATATATAATGGATCCTAGACTAAAGTGTTCAAGATTTATGCACCAGTTTATTGTTAAAAGCGTTAATTTAATTTGTTTTCTATTAAAACATATGCTAGAATACCGGCTCTGCTTTTATGTTGTCTCTCTCAATTTAAATACGATTTTCTTTTATGTTTTGCCTGACTGTGTAGTGGATTTTCCATTCTTTCGAATATAAAATTTAAGTAAAAAGTCTGTGAATAAGGCTTCGTCTGCAGTTGCGAGTATGATAAAACAAAGCCAGTGATATGACTTGGTAATGTTACGAGAGAAAAATTAAATCTCGTGGGAGGTAAATCGGAGGAGTTTAGAATAAAATTCTGTTGGATAAAAACTAGTCATTACTTTGAAGTGTTTACTGTTAAAGATAAAGTAATTTGATCTTAAGTTTAGTAAGTTACAGATAACACTTAAAGCCATTAACTATTTTACAGTCATAACACTTTATACAAAATGTGTCGGAGTATTATCAGGGAGTTACTAATTAGTAAAGGGGGACTGCACGGTTGGTGCCGTGGATGGGCCAACGGGTAGCGAGTTCGATTCCCGCACGGAGCAATTGTGTTAACCACAAATTGTTGTTTCGGGTCTGGGTGTCATGTGTATGTGAACTTGTATGTTTGTAAACGTACCCACGACACAGGAGAAAATCCTAATGTGGGGCAACGTCTTTAAAAAAAATTAAAAAATCTGTCACAATGAACTCATGAATCTATCAGTTTAGAAATAAATCTACTAGTTGACTTCATCGAAAATATTTTTTTTTAAATCGCCATTTCGTACCAAGATATGATTGTATCCATGACCAATGAAACTATATTTCAAGTTTACAATTTCCTATTACATTTATCTTCTACATATATTATTAAAATCCCTGTATTCGTTTAAAGGAACAAAACGAATACAAAAAAGTTACAAGAAATTTCCGTTTCATATTTTACAGATTGAGATTGACGTATGTAAGTTCTAACTGGTTTTGCCGAAATTTCGGCTTATTGGGTGCTCAAATTTGACGTGGAAAAGACAGAGGCCTGTCCGCTGTCAGATTTGGCACTGAGTTTCTGCCTTCAGCTGAGTCAGCATAATATAATGCTGGAGTGAATTCGTAGCGAAATAAAAACAAACAAGCGAAGTGCGAGTTTGAATAACGTGGAGGCTCTGTACTTCAGGAAGAGATGTAATGTTCCAAACTTGGTTTATTTTTTGAAGAATCGTACTTAGTTGAGAAACATCTTTTACCTTGCAACAAAAATGAATGCAAAATTTTAGTGTATAATGTAATACAAAGAATGGTTGTCTCTACCTCTGTAAGCCGGTTTACTTTGTAAGAAATATCATCTTAGAAAATTTTATCGCCGCTGAATCCAGGTCAACTTTTCAATTTATTTGGAAGTGTCAAAATATATGGCACACATGGGCGAATTGTAGGTGCCAAAATGAATTTTTAAGTTTTATATTAGACTGGTTATACATAACTTTAATGGACTTTAAAATTTATTTATGCGTGCCTATCATCAAATTTTAGAGACATATTGACCGTAATGTCCTAATATTTGTTTTTAAGGCAAGGAATCCTAAAAAATATATTTACTGTTTGAATAAAGAACGAAAAAACGGGACAAAGGAGGTAATTGTTGTAGAGGAAAATCGTGGTGTAAATGAAAATTGATTGCCTGCTAATTACGATGTAGAATAACGCTCTGAATAAATATTTATTCCTTTGTTGAATTATTTTATGAGTATTTTTAACGTTATTGTTCAAGTAAATTGTGTTACATCCATGAATTGAGACATTGTTCTTCTTTGTTATATTGTTGACTGTGAGGTTTCATATTTTTCGGTCATGTTTTATTTAGTGTTTGTTTCTTGGTTCGTCTTTGTAGGTTATAACCATAAAAACTGGTATTGGAAAATTCCTTTACAGCTTTAAAAAGTTTTCATTTGTGAGTTATACAAGCACAATTATATCAACGATTGAAAGGCTAATTGATATAATCGATATTGTTTTCGATATTGGGTATACATATTCGGATCAGCGAATTTTTTCTTCATCGAATGATGGACTCCATATAACTTAATATTGCAAAATATGCTGCTTAGATCAATTAGCCTTTTAACTGTCGATATTATTCTAATAAAATAGTTAGAATACTTAATCACCTCTATCTCTGGTACCTCCGATCTAGACACCAAATGGCAACATCGTCTAAAAATAATTTAATAATTTCAAAGAATATCTATCTACATTTTTAAGTTTAGATTGTCAAAATAAAAACAGATTTTCTTCAGTATTACTTGTTGTGGCACACATAGCTATTAGAAAAATGTAGATTCATATAATGCCACCGTAATAAAAGAGTTTAATATGGAGCAGACTATGAAACTGCCCATTTTATCTCCTATCGACTTATATGTTTTTTCGAATTGTATAGTAATCCTACTTCCAAACAAAGGCCCTATTTGTACCTATTTTATTGAAATGGAGCAAGCTATCGCTTAATAATAGCGACAAATAGCACATAAATATTGCTCGAAAAAGCCTGTATACCGCATGGGATTTGGTTACGTGATTCAGGCCTATACAAAAGAAAATGCTACGTATAATAATTTACTTTTGTTATAATTAAAAAACGAAACTTTCATGTAATCGTTATTTATCCTAACCTCATTTAGAAATAACTATATTGTTCTGTGTTTAGTTTCATGATTATAGGCCTTACATTTTGCAGTCACTTCATCATCATAATATTATCAGTAAGTATAACCATTCCCCCAGTTAAACATAGGCCTTTCTCAAAAACCCTACTGACATGTTCCACGAATATGCTATTTAAAGTAGTACTTGTGCCTACCCTGTATTCCAGGAATCATGTATCCATTGTCCTATTTTGGGAAGCTATAATAAATTGCACAATAATTACATCATTTTCTATGTTATACTATATTATTATAGTTTAGAATTGTCATCCTCCACAGTCGGGCGAAAGATGTTGTAATTTAATTATTCGTTATTCACTTCATGAACTTCTGTCTAACAGTTATTCTCCGTTAAAGTGACCACCTCACATCCCCTACTTCGATTGCAATACAACCCTCAACGAGGAGTCAAATACTCTTGAAAATACCTATCATACTTTACTGGTGGGTACTTTAAGAGTTTGAGAGCCATACTTCGGTTCGGCACTTTTGTGCACGAAGCACTTTTTTCCAACAACTCTTTAAATTCCTAACGTACGAGTGTGTACTACGTCACTCTTACGTTGGGTGCCGCTCACGGGAGACGGTGAATGTTATAATCTGGTCATCGGTCTGCTCGTTCAGCGGCTTATACCATAAAAAACTGCTATTCTAAATGTTGACATGGAGGTACCTGTACTAACTAATCTAAGTGAGAAGGTTCTCACTTAGCTTCATAGCTACCGCAATATTCATAGTACATACATGATTAATACAGGTGATAACACAACACAATCACACATTCACACCCAACATTTATCTACACAAGTAGTATTAGGAAACAGCCAGTGATATGTCATAATTGTGGCAGGCCATAATGAGGCGACGGCGTACAAGCCTCCGATGGTTACACACAAAGCCATGATTTATAGCCCCATGTTCCATTGTTGGCTTAATGAGATTGCACAGTCAGCACAATCGTTTATAGCTAGTATAGCAACTGGCTTCAAAGGAACGCCATAGTGAGGAAAATTCTTATTGAATAAATGTATTCTAGACGTGTACTTTTTTTTTTGAGCTGTGGACTACCTAGTGGCTTTACCGGGGCTCTGGTTTGAAAAGTAGGAGTAGGAACTGAGTGGTTTTTAGTCAGTAAGAGTCTGACACTCCTTCTCGCCTCGCCTAAGGCGAGATAAGCAATTGGATGATTTTCCCCACTTAAGAAAAAGAGGTATATGTTTAAAAGTTCAGTTCAGTTTAATTTTGAAAAGTATCTTGGAAAAAGTACAATTAATTTATTATAGGAAAAAAAAGCCCTTATTGAGTTTAGAATTTTATTTACAACAGATCAACTGTTGTGTACAACAGATTAAGTATCGCCATCGAATTTGTATTGCGATGGAATGACCCTCATGGTATTAACATACAGAAATGTCTTATGGCTTAACGTTATTATACGTCAGTACGACAATATAGTAATATGGCTTGATTTTAAAAATTTCAAACCTTAACCAAAAGATTTAAAAATTAATAAAACTTAAGCCGATAATGTGCGTAATAACGTATCTCCTTCGTGTGGCACTTAATTAAATTTTAACCCTCATACATTACAGAGAAGTATTAAAAATTACACGAAGATGGTCATTTTCGCAGCAAAATTGTTATATTCAACGAGAAAAGTTTATGCGCAAGGGAATAAGAACTCACCAAGTCAAGAAATTTAATTAAACAACTAATGAAAAACCGGAATCAAAGTTACGTCGCACGAGTCTTATCTTTTTTTAAAATGTTTAATTATATTTTCGTGTACTTGGTGTAGTATTTATTAAAAATGTTGCGTTTTTATGGTATAAGCTGGTACATGA
Source organism: Spodoptera frugiperda (assembly GCF_023101765.2). NCBI lineage: Eukaryota > Metazoa > Arthropoda > Insecta > Lepidoptera > Noctuidae > Spodoptera > Spodoptera frugiperda. Next base: position 5,443,078 of record NC_064241.1, on the reverse strand, counting down.
GCAGACGGATCACCTGATGGTAAGCAATCACCACCGCCTATGGACACCCGAAACATGAGAGGCGTTACAAGTATGTTGCCAGCATTTGGGGGTTAGGAATTTAAGGGTTGTTGGGGAATCGAGGATTAGCAAGATTGGGAAGGAAGCTTTTATTTATCTGTAGCTAAGTTATGTTTGTATTTTGGAATCATTCAGTTCATGAAATGAGGGGTACTTGATTTAATTGGAATACCTAAAAACTATTATTGACTATAGTTTTCATGGCTTTTCCTATAAAGAGTTTTACGATTACCTAAATGTATCTGGCCGGTAATAAAATACTAATTAAATTGTATCAATTATCCTTTTATCGTGTCGTTAATGGGAGCAAATGTGATCTTTGAACTAGCAATATTTTCGGAGATAGGTACATTATGTTTGGTGTTTTTTTTCGCTACGGACAATTGTGCGGTGTCATTTGTCAAAACTGAAATTAAACGTGAAATATTATCTACATAATATATGGTTACAGAAATGCCATTATTTTGTTGGTTATGTTAATTGAATATGTGGGTGACTGTGCTGTTGGTGTGCTTATTGTTAAATAAATAAATACATATATCTATTTACCTAGTACCATACACTGGGAATTATGTACCGCATAATTATATACTAAACGTACGAGGACACCTTCTCACTATTGAGGAAAATTGTATACCTGAAATATAACTAAATATAGGAAGGCAGGTAGGTATTTTTATCTCGAAAAGGAAATGTAAGCGTGAAAATACCTTCTGCATTGTTAAACAAACACAGCCTCTACTTATGCAAAAGCCACGGCTCTGTAGGTAAGACCGGCTGTTTCAATTTCGTCACGTACCGTTTGCTTTCATTTTACTCGTAATGGGGTCGTAAAAATAAAACTTCGTTAAGTAAAAGCAATTGTCACCGAGCTCAATTTTAAGACAAAAACATCTTTTTGATTAACCTTTTCATTCAAGCCGTAATTTATCTAAAATAAGTTGTTACTATGTACATTTTTTCGGCACTAAAACAAAACAAACAGCAAAGTTTCAACGTCCGCGAACGAGAACACAGAATACCCATTAACAAGAATATTATTTCTAATTACAAAAGGTGTGGAAACAAAAACTTTGATAACTTCTTCGGATATAAAGCCAAGGAGCGTCTCCTTGGGGGCACATTGTTGTAGAAGCATTATCAAAGCGCTTTCTAAGATATATGAGTTGTGGCCCCGCCTTCTAACTGTGCAATGAACTTTAAATCCCCTTAACACCTGGATCCGCCCACCAAATACAGTTGTTGTGGAAATAAATGCGATAAAATCGTACTTTATAGGACATGCAAAGCTGAACTTAGTTTGTTCTGGTGTGAGTTATTGTTTGAGCGTGTAAGAGTTGAGTAGAGTGTCCTTAAAGGCACGGTTTGTGAACCTTTTTGTTCCCGGCACAGCTGGGAGTGCCAGACTCTGCATTCACTCAACCTTTCGACGTGAACAATAAAAAAGGTTCTTTGACATTATCTGACGTCTTCTGGTGGTAAGGAAATGGTTAACGTTTACTTAACCCAATTAGGCTTGGGTTTGACTGCGGGCGTGTACTTAATATTTATTACAAAGTCAAAAATTGTTTAAGAATAAATAAATGTAATTTGGATTTTTGAGCGCAACCTATTTGAATTATTTGATGTCTCTTACAAATGTTTGTTGCATTTTAAGCGCCACATCTAAAAACTTTACTTCTTCAAAATTCATAGCTTTTCTTTCATCTGAAAATAGACCAATAGAAAATACTTTACTACGTTTTACAATGACATTGTTCGAACAGCTCCTTATAAAACGCTTGTACTCTAAGCATGTCCTCTTTCCTTGAGGAAACGTATTAGCATTCCCGTCGGATAGTGTCGAGCGCAGGAGTTGAAACCAAACATGGCTGTCGCTGTACGAATCGCTTCCTTTACATTCAAATGCCGGAACAACAGTTTCCGTTGTACAAATCACTCTGTCACTTTTGTTTTATTCTAACACTATTTGCGTTTTATGTAGGGTACTGCGTTTAAATGAATTAGCTATTTAAATGTCTCATTTACATATTAATGTGTAAATGTTACGGTTTTACGTAATAAGGACAGTCTGAACTGAAAGGTCAGTTGTGCTTTCTTTTTGCCGAGCGAGCTAACTAGTAGATGGATCACCTAATGGTAAGTGATCACCACCCAGGTAGGAACGGAGGTGCAAGTGTGTTTCTGATATTTATAAAAAATACGTTTTAAAGAAAAGTGTAATGAAAATGTCGTCCAATTGATAAAATTCAACTTGTCACTTACAAAACTTCGTACCTGCTATCTTTAAAGTCATGCCAATGCCATTTGTGGAAGGTTTCTTTCTACCTTGGAAAATTGCCACCGCGATACGAAGTCGAAGACTTCAAATCGTATATTAAAATGTATCAAATAGTGAAACAAAATATTTCTATAAAGTTATCAACGGGCATGCAGCCAACGAGTTCACCGCACTGATTGGATAGCTCGTGCCAGATATTGCTGAATTTTTAAAAGAACCTTGAAACAATAACTCAGCATATACTCAAGTAGAATTTATGTTGAAATGAAAAGCTCAGCACATTTTCTATTCAAATACAGAACTATTCGAGGTGAGTTTTCTTTTGTATTACAAGTCACAAACGAATGGAACACTAGATTCAAATAAGTGTGAGAAGAAACGGCACAAAAAAGAAGTAATTGAAACTAAAAGTACGCTCTCCTAACAGAGCTATAATATCCCGTACAAAAAGTGAGAAAAAAGATATAAATTAAACACTATCTTAGTCCCCGTCCAAGAGAGATTATGCACAATAATTTCTTTTTAAATGCAAAAAGCTTAATAGAAGTAAAGAGGGAAGTTTCTACGTAAAAGTGCATTAACATTTCTTGAGCAAGCCTTCAAGAGAACAGATGTTAAAGCCACAAGTCAAATAGACGCTGAAGAGAAACAAAGGCGATGGTCCGTAACAGTGAAACTTGGACGGGATTATACAAGATTGAATATTACGTAGAACAGTTAGGAAAGTCTTGTACATCGTAGTGATTTTACCTTCATTTTGCTTTGAGGCAAGAAGACGTTGAGATGTAAGCGTAGACTATTAAACATAATTTTAGTTGGACAAGGATAGCTACTAAGCCGGTACATGCTGCTTAATTAGACACTGGCTAAGACCTACGTCAAACTGAATACAGAGTAGATTTTGGGCTTAACATATGTATGTCTAAATTACATACCTTGAAATCTTATGAGCCTGTTATTGTTTCAGTATATTACGATTAATATTTTCTTAGTGTGTGTCTGTTACATGTGATAAAGTGTGCAAATATATTCGCAATAACTTTTTTCATATGTTTTTACTTCTTCATTGTCATCATCATCAGCCGGAAGACGTCCACTGTTGAACAAAGGCCTCCCCCTTAGCCCTCTACGTGGAATGATAAGTCGTCACCTACATTACTTACTTCTTTATACTTTTATCTTTTGTATTTAATTTTATAATAACTTAATTACATTTATTTTCATAATAACACAATCAATATTCCTTCAGCACCGTCTATTCCTACATAAGTTTACACAGAACTGAATTATAAGCATTAACATCTCAAAGGATTTTGGACATACAAAAGTAACCAAAACGATTCACGAGTCTCAGGGTTGTCTCATAAATAATACCTGAACGGGGTACAACGTAGGCCGTATACCGGGATTAATCTTATGTAATATGCCAGGCTCATACTTGTGCGAAGTTGTATGCCAGTGTTCTGGGGAATTCATAGCTCTTAGTTAATTATAACCGCGTTTGGTACGATATTGTACGCCGGCATTATCTTGGAGCTCTGTGCGACAAGGGCTATTAGTAGGGATGTCCTATCATATTTAATAGAAGCATTCTGGTACGCAATTAGGGGCACTGTGACAAGCATTGGATTTGATCTGCGAATTATTTTATGTCCTCTGTGTTCCGTTTGATTCAATAATATATTTCCAATGTAGGCACTTGAATTCGTAGTTGCAAATGGTTCACTACTAACTTGCAAAGCAGCATCATAATATTACAAAATTATCTTAATAATGAAAATTGTAATAAGCAGCAAGCTTTTAATTGACATAATAAAATAAAGAGGTTCTAGGAATACCTAGCATCGCAATATAAAAGAAATTAATATTCTGTAAGCAAATCAACTGAGCTCTATTATCATTATTACCTTCATAATTTTCTTTCCTCTTAACTGTTTCATAAATTAAATTACTCAGATAATTCAACAACAATAATATCACTTCATTCAATGGAATAAAGTACATTTTTTATTATTAGAAGAAGTTAACTTAGAACTAACTAATGTAAACTCATTCACTTTTTAAATTTTATTCGTTTCATTAAGTGAATACTTAACAAATTCAGATAAATCCGCAGTGAAACGTGGTGTATAAAATATCTTGTAAATTAGAAGTAATGCGAACAATTTCCAAGATGGTACCTAATAAATATATTTAGATCTTTTAGACTAATCTCTCTTTAGCCGCCGCAGACAATAGGAATGAAAATAAAGAAAAATATGGAAGGTTCTACCTATTTATCTTTTCGTGTTACTTATTAGAGTCAGCTGAAGTAAATGGGTGACTTAACCCAGAGACGTTGTTGTAAGGAATTGCTAGCGGACATTGAAGAGGGTCGTTACGACCCCACTGTTTTTAATTTAGTCTGTTTTTCAAATAACAGGTAATGTACCGTAGAATAATGTTTTAAGTGTATACTTTAGTTCTTTTGGAAATACCTTACGTTTTACTGTAAATGTAGGTTTTAGTGAACTGAATTCTTAATACGTATAGTAACTGACAAGTTGGACTGATGCTAAGTGAGTGAATAGTGTATAGTGGTGACGGCTTTTAATATTCTAGTAATAGACTAACTAAAAATGATAGTTTATTCACGAACAATTAATAATAAATGAATAAAAAACGTTCTACTAATTTCAAGTCACAGACGGACTTTTCATTGTAAGCAACGTGCACAGATGTGGCGACATCGCGCAACTTATATATTTATAGTTATTATAAAAATATATTTTACGACATCTAAATAAAACTAAAACAGCATTACATATTGATTTTAAAGCTCTTGATACCATAAGGAAGCATTGCCTAAAATCGAAAGAAATCTTTTAAAAATAAATATTAAGGAAAATGGGCAAAAATGTCATAATGAATCGACTGCCCAATAATAAATCTTACCGACCTTGAACTCAGCGACAACCCTAGCTATCATCAAGAAGATTGAGTGAAATAGTATTTCAGGTAAATGTTACCAGAGGAGATGGAAATAATAACAATAAGGTGGAATTAAGTGGTCTTTAACAGGGTTGTCTCATTCTACTGTAATAGCGTGGCAAGCTTGTGACGCTCTCTAATTGTTTTGGAGATTCTTACAAACAATAAGAATATTGCTGGAGTTTGTATAGTTTTGTTATTGTGTATTTGGGAATAAGGTTCATAATTGCTTGTTGTTTCGATAGTGCAAATGTGCTGTTTTATTTGTTGTATTGAATATGTTTGAGATAGTTTGCTTCTAATATTAGAAAAAAAGTGATACTTTAGTTAAATGAAAATGATATAACAAAATAATGTACCTAAAAAAAATATTTAACTAAGTTCATGTTAAATTAACTAAAAATCACGATTTACCTTCGTAAATTAATGTAGAAAAGCTCTACTGATTACGTCGCGCGGCCCACTTACGTCGCCGAGTTTGCGCACGCTGCTCATGATGAAGGGTCCCTCTGTCACTCGAAACTAAACGATAGTTATTATAAAAATATAAGTACATGTTAATTAAAACCTAAATAAGTTACTGCACTTAAAAAGACTTCGTTATATCAGTACAAACAAAATAATGTACCTAAACATTTTTATGATAAAACAGTTATAAAAAAAATCTTGAGAGAACTTTGTTAACAATAAAAACATCATTACATTACATAGAGTATATACAATGGTTGTCCGTCTTGTGCAAGAATGATGAACGACGGTAAACATTTTTACTAAATGAAAATATCACCCGAGTGTGCTGTAACAACAAGAAAATTAAATTTACAATTTCTACGAGAATTTATTTCGGGTACATACTCGTACTTTCGAGCTACGATAAATACAAGTATACGTGCTACAATATATATTATACAACCACTCTTCGATAATTTGATACTATAAAACATTATACAATAAAAAGAAACATTTCGTTTCAACGCCACGCAACTTTTTTTTGAGAGGGGAAAATCATCCAATGACTTCTCTCGCCTTAGGCGAGGCGAGACGGAGTGTCAGACTCTTACTGACTAAAAACCACCTCGTTCCTACTTTGCTTTTCAAACCGGAGCCCCGGTAAACCCGCTAGGTAGTCCGCAGCTCGGCCACACAACCTACATCATGATATCACTAATTGGTCCGATAAAAAAAGTTTGAACTGAACTTTGAAATCTCTAAAGTTAGACCAAAACTACATAAATGTAAGTTAAGTTGCCGACTATAATTTTCGCCTGTATCGAGGGTATATTGGGGAATATAAATCTCACAAACATAAGTCTTTCAGATCCAGAAGAACAATGTGGAATAAACCTTTTTAAGCTCCCTCACAGAATAAATACCATTTATTCTTTGAACGCTCACATCTGGGATTCGAAGTCTTCCTATATAATTTGTTTTGTTAAATAAACAATATTTATTTCACACTATTCATGATTAGGACAAGTATTACGTATAAAAAATACACATTTCCAATATTAAAACCGCGCGTGTTACCCAAATAAAAACAAGACCACCCTTTACGATACAGTAGCAACAACCCAACCCATAAGATTAACCAATCCTTTGTCATCCCAAAACCACTCACATCCATCTTACACCGAATCCGCGATACCACAGATCATTCTCGCAGATAAATCAAAGCGTCCTAATTCGTCCTTTACAATTGGCGGACATGTACTAGTAATCCATGATCAGGACACCGGCTTTCAGGCCCCCGAGACCTGTGTAATAAAGCTTACCCTGGTTCGATTAAGCCAGTAAATCAGACTGTCGTCTCGCATAGATATAGAGGGTTAACTTCTGATTTCACGTGTCTCTGACTCCTATCTCGTTGGACGGAAATTGCCAAGAAAAGATGGCGACCAGCGAGGCCTGCTGGTTCTTATTTATTTTTATTTCTCCGGTCCGCGCCGGTATCCGGCACAGCGGTCGGTAAATAAATTGTAGTTTTAGGGCTCTTTATATTGCCATTAAAGACGAATAGAATCATAAATCAATTTATTACCCACGTAAATGCTGGGACGTCGCTAAATAGCCGTTTACCTGATTACACACTGCCTAACTGCCGTTTATATATAAACTGGTATTAAGGGATTAGTTGGGTTTATGTAATATTGAGAACCGCTTTTCGATATTGTTGTATTTTTATTTATTTTGTAATTCTAACTATCGTACCTGGGATAATTTGATTTTGTGTTTTATGTTTTTGTAATGAAATGTCTAGTTATATTGTTTGTCTATTTAATGATTTTATATTAGTAAATACTTGACAGTATTTGAGACTGTTTATGTAAAACTGGTAAATTTTCGTAATCTGATAATCACAGATTTATACAAATCCATGAGCTAAGATAACAAACACCGTCTGTGTACGAGTACGCTAGAGCTAAAAACAGATAAATTATTTTATTTATTTTTTTATTATTTCAAATTTAAACAGAAAAATGTAAAAGACTTTGTCTATACTGTTATTGTACTATTGGAATAACTACGAACCTTCGTAGGAGGAGCTGTAAAAACTGCATTATGACGGGTTTTACGACCGTATGAAGACTGGGGTGGTGCATACCTAAGTACCCTTATGGTCTCAATCTTTTTAACAAAAGCTATCTCGAATGTTTGAAACTGGAATATTTTTGCCTGACTGCGACGATGTTATGGAAGTCTTGTGTGATTTCCATTTATGTGAGTCCGGTTCTATCGAACTTCTACGTAACTATCTACGCATACTAAAGTTGCCATGGAAGTAGATATATAATATATGTATGAACGTGTTTTGTCTGGTAGCTTGAAATCTCAACGTCTCGCCTTTTATCCCCGAAGGGATAGGTAGAGGTGTTACAGCATACTGCTAAACAATATACACCCACTTTTCACCATTTGTGTTATAGGTCCCATATAATAGGGGGTGAGTATAAAGCTTGACATCTTTTGTAAATGAAAAAGTATCAAAATAATGATAAACCTCGTATTACAAGGTTTATTCTGTTCCTTAATAACTTTATATTATGTCATTTTTAGACAAAAATGAACTTCATTCTAACTTCACTTAAACTTGTGAATAATTTGATTTTAGAAAACTTCCTATATGCCCTTTATTTCACCTATAAAATCAGTCTTCAATTCTCGAACTCCTGAAGCCAATAATGGCCAAAGACTAAGCGATGCTCAACTAGGTAGTCCGCTGCACTATTTACTTAACCGACTACTAACGCAAACATATTTGACTTAGGTCGAGGGCTAGCGGCGGTTTATTGAGCAGCCACAATTGGAACCCGGTTTCTAAAATTGGTTACGAAAATTTTAAGTGTTCAAAACGTTACTTTAATTTCAGTTTAGATATTGGTTGAATATAAGTTACATTTAAGTAAGCATAAGAATTATTATACTATGTTTTATTTAATTATGTGGTTTAGTTTCATCATGTAATTGTTCGAAATTCGGCAAGTTAACTCGACGAGTTTCAAGCTACGTTAGGGCCCCATATTTAGTTATTTTTGAGCAGCATTTTGCTTCAAAAATTTTTAATGTTAATAGTTCTTTTGTATAGCGAAAGAAATATTTCACTTTATTCTAGTTCTGTTATTTCATTATTCTTCTAGTAGTATTAATTCTGAATTCTTGGTAATAACATAGATGACAAAATGTCAATATGCATTAATAGATGCCTGCGTTGAGCAAGCGTGGTGATTAATGCTCAAACTTTCTCCGTGCAAGAAGAGGCCTTTGGTCAGCAGTGGCATCTTATAGACCCAAGACAGTGCACTGCTGTCCAGTCCTTGTCAATTGTGTGTAAGGTAAAGACAGATAGAAGATGGCAGATGTATTTTACTCTGTCTTTAACACTTCGCGATATACACATACATAAATAAGTACATTTGAACAAATGTATCTGCAATTTCACAAAATGTTATTTAAAACGGGCATTAGATGTATCAGGTGTTATCTTCTCACGCAAGTCAAGCATCCTTGGGACGTTGTAGACTCCCCCTTTGTCGTAATATTGCCATCTTAAGGGGTCTTCCCGGAGATAAAAGGAAAAATATTGGAGTTTACATTTTGTTGTATTTCGATTGTAATTTTTTTTGTGCATTTCGTAATTATCGGTGTCGAAATAAATGTTGAAAACATAATGCGTTTTAGTTTTTTTTTTAATGTTTTTATAGCGTTATTTACCTATTACAATAAAGTCAAAGTCAAAGAAAAGCATTTATTCCAATTAAACCATTACTTACTTTTTAACCATTAGGTACTTTTGAAATGTCAACAAATAAAGAAATAAATAATAGTCTGTCTCTCAGTGAAGCTAGGTGCTAGTTCCAAAGTGTAGCTTCGAATGGAAAAGAACGAGCAAGAATCTCTATTCGTCCAACCACAACACCTTTGTAGTGATTTTAAAGTTAAAATTCTAGTATAAATATCCTTACGTTTGTTTTTTTTCTGATTGAAGACACTTCAGTACCTACAAATTATAATAAACATGTCATTAAAAAGAATGAGGAAGATTTAACGAATAACATAAAGCAAATTGATCATGATCACGCATTAAATCCAAAAATTATGCCACACGAAATTGAGCCTTATGTACTCATACATAGGCAAATAAATTCAAACCACTGTGAGTTACATAATAATGACAACTGAATAAGATATAAGGTGCTGAGTACCACTTGGATAGACCGTGCCACCAGTAATTTAAAGTGACAAGTGCTTTCTACCTGCCTTTCTTAGAAGTTTATTTACTTGAATTTGAAATTACTATCAACCTCAACTGTACTGATGTAAATGTAACGTTATTTAAATGGTAATAAGATTGATTTTTGTATCTCTGTTGTAATTTGATTATATTGCTTTAGGTACTATGGAGAGGAATTAAATAGGTACTCAATACTACTATTTCTTATAAGAAGGTTTCTTTGTTTGGATGGGACAACTAAATGGATTTTAATGAAATTTGGTATACAGATAAGGTATGAGCTGACTTGGGTGATATGATACATTTATTCCACAGGAACGCTGGCGATAGCCGCTGACAGAAGCTAGTACCTATTCAATATTGTTGTGGTTACCATTAAAAGTGTTTTAGTTGTTTTAGATGTATTGATTTTTGTCTCTAGAATGGTCTAGAGTTGAAATATTTTGTTAAACAATAAAATATATTGAGTTATTATTTAGGCAGCTTTGATAAACTTACTCAATAACCGTTATGATACCGACTGAAGAGCAATAAATTACCTAATAACTAAGTTAACATTAGTAATATTTTTTGTCCGACTTTACTACATAGACTCTTACCAAGTAACTTTAGTCAATCAAACGTAAGCCTACCTTAATGAACAGATGACTTTAAAACAAAGTACTTTAAACGTCTCAACAATATCAGCTGCGAACTTTTTGAAATCGATCCGTCTTAATTATAAACCTTCGTTCAATGTGATTAACAAATGGCTTTAATCTTGAGTTCGACAAGATAATTAATTTGAAACGTAAGTACAGTCAGAGTTTAGGTAAACGATCTTAACTTGACTGATTGTCTTTCACAAATAATAGCAATTTTGGTTGATGAGAATTGCGTTTGCATTAACGATAGGCCAGTGATTTATATCGCTTTTTAACAAAATGTCATAATTCTTCATAGTTACTTTTCGAAAAATTCTTTAAACTATATTCAACCACGGTAAACACTTACCATCAGGTGGACCGTGAGTTTTCTTAGCCACCGTCGTATATAAAAAAAAAACAATGAAACTTGGTAGCTAAAAAAAAAACAGTGTAACTTGGTGTTCTATCATCATTGTACTAAAAGTCGGACTCAAAATATGATTTTATTGTTCAACCAGTATTTTACTGTCTTGTGTTGCAAGTGTTCATAGGCAACGGTAACCACTTACCATCAGGTGGGCAAATCGAAGATAAGAATGGGTAAAACACACCCTTTACATAGTGATGCCATCGAAATAACTACTTTATTCCTAATAACATTAAATTTGAATAAGCATAGCACAACTTGAACCGTGATTGAAGCGCATGCAATAAATCTTTATTTCAAGCTTCGAGTAAATCCAAAAAGCGATACATTCGAGTGACGTCACGAATCCACAATCTCGTTGTGCCTCGTCATGGACGCGATTCGCGTTTGTCTCATGTCCGATACAGCATCGCGTCGAATTAACTCGCGTTAACGCGAAATAGCTCAGTGGTCGGGTGAAATGTAACATTAATTACTTGTTACACAGGTTTAAAGCGAAATCGCGGCTTTAATACGTCCCCGATAACTTTAATGGTTCGGCGATACAAAATTTTCCTTTGTACGTTTTTTGGAATTGCTGATTTTGTGGTCGATATAAAATTTGGTTATGTTTATTTTTTGTATTTTGCAATAAATTTCGTAAAAATGTGTATGTTTAGCAAATTTGTGTAATGGAAAATGGCAAATTTTGGAAAATATGGGCAATCAGTAGCTGCATAATTATGTCGTGTGTACATCATCGACCGAATAATATACCTAATTTGGATCTATTCTTATTCAGAGTCTATTTATTGCGTATGAGAAATACTATCAACAAACAGCAAAATACAAGTATTCAAAAATAAATAGATACAAAATATTATACATGATTTGCTACACAGTCCAAAGTCTCACCAGTAACTATTTCACCACCCCATCACACAATAAACGAATAAAAGCTAGAAACACAACGCAAACAAAACTAAAACATAACTTCACTATTGTAGTCAAACAGTAACAGTTGCATTGTTATAATTTCAAAGAGCCTGAAGCAAGATCTTAAGACCAATGGTCCTTCAGACAGAATAATAAAATCCCGGAAAAAATTTCCCAGTAACTGCTACGTGTGGAACTTTTGCTTTAATATTTTATTTCTCCTCCTTATATCGCTGGGGAATGTCGTCTGTGATTAAATGTTTATTGTAACGTATATTACGAGATGTCATTACGAATTCTCTTAGTGTTGATACGAAAGAATGGAACGAGGAAGTTCTGTTGGCAAATTTACAATGGTTTCCTATTGAAGGGTCTTTTTCACAATGTCTCCTTAATAATAGCGTGGTTAATTTTTTTCTGTTAGGGATAGCAAAGATGTGTTTACATCCATGTTTAAACTATAAATGTAAGTGGTAAAAACATTACTTACATACTTAATCGCATTGTGATACACCACAAGCTCGAATTGTTTATTTTATTTAAAATGTATCTATATGCAACGTCACGCCTTTTATCCTCGAAGGGGTAGGCAGAGGTGCACATTACGGCACGTAATGCCGCTATGCAATGTACATTGTACACCCACTTTTCACCATTTGTGTTATAATTTCCATGTAATAGGGGTGCGCATATATGCCTTTGGCACTATATCCAGAACGATAAATAAGCAATGATTGTGACTCTTATAAGAGCAATCTACGCAGAATTTCAATTATAGACCATAATATAACGTAATATAGGTCCTCAGAATATTAAGCTACCAATAAGCAAATACCACCGGTACCAAAATCAATCGATTATAGTTTAATTAATGGTATTTAGTTCGGGAATGCAATCCAATCAAGAATGTCTTATCACCTTTAGTGGGTTGTGGTTAGAAGATAATTGCTTTACGTTAGATACTAGCGTTCAGACTCGAGTAAAATGTTGACCTTTATTTAGTTGGGAAAAAGGTAAGTGATTTTATCTGAGGTTGTATCTGACTGATTTGATTTTAAATACATTTTCAATCCTATTAATTACATGCAAAACTTTGTGAGTATGGTATGTTTGTAACTCTTTCAAGCAAACACTACTGAAGGGATCAGAATTAAATTTGGAGTAGGGACAGATTATTGTGTGGAATAACACATAAGCATTTTTTATACTACGTGATCGCGGACGAAACCGCTGTCAGAAGTTAGTTGAATTATATGTGTCAAGATTTTAGTAGTAAGCTTTAGTGTACTGTAATAATATGACTATTAAAACATCATGAATAAGTAAACTATAAAGTGTTCTACAAACTAAACCAGTCTTTGAAGGATAAACAAGAACATTTTTGTACAAAAAGACAGAAATATATACATTTTGAAAATGTCTTGGTGTTCAGCCTAAGTGTACACATTCATTAGATACCAACAGGCGTAAAGAAACAGGATTTTTCGGTCCCAATAAGAACAATTGAGTTGATTGCAAAGAAGTTTATTTTCCTCTTTTCTTTGAACTAAGATTCTTAAGCTTAATGGAGCGACCATTGATCGTAAGAGACATTTAAGAAACGAAGCGAAATATAATACGTACATTGAAAAAAAAAAGAATACAGATTCTGTCTTTTGTTTTAAAAATATTTCCAATTTTCAACTATGTCTCGTTAAGGAGTAAGAAGATATTCTTTTGGATAAATAAACGTTTTTCTTTGTCTATAAATTATTGATGGAATATTTTTTTTTATACAAATAAAAAGAAAACAGACGTGATTCAACGCTTGCGTTGTGTTTCGTTGTGTCAGTGTGGTTACCGAAGGTCCCTTCCCAATCTTCCTAACAATCCTCAAGTTTCTAATCCCCAAAAATCTTGTAACGCCTCTGGTGTTTCAGGTGTCCATGGGCGGTGCAGATTGCTTACCATCAAGTGATCCGTCTGCTCGTTTACCGGTCTATCCAAAAAAAAAAACAACGATCTATAAAGAAACCAAAGAAACAATCGCACAACATACAATACTCCTAACTGTCAACGACTGTATCAGATATTTTATAAATGGAGTGAAAAAAAAAAACGTCCAATGCTCGTTGTATCGGTACAGTTAACGCTGTTATCGCCGCCGTCAAAGTATCAAACCCTTCCGACTTGTGCACGGATCATGGTGTAATGGAAACTCGCTTGAAATTATTACATTTGATACTGGTTTTTATCGCATTATGAAATGTCAACTGATTTAAATGATTGAGCATTTGTTTGTGTTTATTTTGTTTGTTTTGCCTTTTTTCATGGTTTGGTTGTTATGGTTTTTTAAAACATAATACATGTTCTAAATGTAAAAGTGTATTGGCATTTATAAGTCCAGTTACAATAAAGACAAGTAAAATGATGGTACAGTATTTTTTTTAAGTATTTTAATTTTTGTTTTTTTTTCACTTCAGGATTTTTCTCCTTTATCGTTGGTGCGGTTACAAATATGCAAGTTCATATACACATGACACCTAGACCCAAAACAATGATAAATAGATCTGAGAAAGATTTGCTCCGTGCAGGAACCGAACTCGCTACACATTGCACGTTTAAAGTTAAAATATCAATACTATCATTGTACCACAACTGTGATGGGATAAGGTAAGCTTGAATAAATAAATATTTTGTAATAATTGGTTGGACCACAAGTTATGCTGCAAAACTTAATTTGCACAAAAATAGCTCCCAAACTTCCTTATGCAATGCAATACTTACTATTGTTGCAATTCTAGGATTTGAACGTGACCCAATTCCAATAAATGGCTTAGAATGCATGGCAAAGCACGTTCTAAAACTCGATCTACTTGGGAAAACATGCTACGGTACTGAATGTCGATTGTGTGTAATGATATTGTGTTACGTGATACAGGACTGCTATAGTTTTTCGAGAGGAACCTTGCAATTCACGAAAACTTGGCATATTTCTGAAGTTTATGTTAAAACCGGAAATCCGAATGACAATGCCGTCCTCCACCCAGGTTCAAACTTTCTTTTTATTAGTTCTTCTTCATACAAATTTCGATTTTAAAATAAAACCTGATTTAATGTTTTATAATACCCTTTTTTGATGGGGGTAATCATCCAATGACTGCTCCCGCTTTGAACAAGGTGAAAGAGAGTATCAGACTCTTACTGACTAAAAACCACCCTCTTCCTACTCCTGCTTTTCAAGCCGGAGCCCCGGTAACCCACCAGGTAGTCCACAGTTCCGGGTTGGCATCAGCCCTACTGGCCTCCATCTGTGGTAGTCTGATGGCTCTTTGAGGCACGCGCGGAATCCTTAGATGGTTTAAGTACCTAAATCAAACTACAACGAGGGTCACCTAAAAAACTATAAGCGTATCTGTGGAATAGGCGTTTTTAATATAATAGTTCTGAACAACAGACTATCATCTTAATATTTCCGAGAATGGCCTATTTTAGTATTACAATAGATAGGATCTATTTGTAGGAACCACTAATACCGAAATAAAGCTTGAAATTAATTTCTATGACAGATTTAACCCTTGGGATTGAAGTGAAATTATTGGACGGTTAAGTTACATCATTTGTGTAGAGAGTTTCTGGTTGTTATTCTTCCGAAAACTGCTCTTAAGGGGTCTTAAGAGAGTCTTAGGTCAATTTGAAACTATGATGAATACCGTAGAGTTGGTAAATAACATGATAGCCTCCCTCTGTTCGAAAATTACGTACTGTAATATACATTTCTACCTAAAGTTTCAGAGAAAAACATTAATAATAATATGTTGGTATATAAAATCCATTTCATCAATTTAGTATTTTCTGTAGTCTATATATTTTAAGTACGCTTCTAAAAATATCAAACAAAAAATGGAAGTAAAGACGCTTTCAGGATTCCTATCTCTACTCGCACAATAGGACCGTAAAAAATTGTCCGTAGGTCTGCGGAAACCTCTCAAGTATAGTTTTTATGAAACAGACTCAAGCTAAAATAAGAGGTCGACGATGTTACAGAATAAAAACAACATTTCGTTGCGGTCACTGACCTTTATTTCTGCCATACGATGTGACAATTTTCTATTTAAAAATAATATTTGTTGCTCCAAATGTAATTTTCTTTGTGATAGATATTTTTGTCAAATATTTTCTAGCAATCGTTCATCGAATATTGATGATTTAAAATGAAACAAAAGAAACGCTTTGTGCAACGTATTTAGTATTTCAGTTTTACATATACAATGTTTTTTAAACCAATAAAGCAGCGACATAGAACAATGTTTTAAAAAACAAACAAAAAAGAATTCATTTGCAAAACACAGCCAATAGCAAAAGGGTAATATTCACAACAGTTTCTGTTTGAGCGATATACACTGCATAGTCGTTGATCAAAATTTTAGAAGCAAAAAGCATTCGATCAAAAATTGCATGTAAACTACCAGCATGGTACAAATTGCATAGATAGATGAAAAATTAAATATTAAAATGAAATTTTGTGACAAAGGAATCCCGGCGTCAATTTCAAAGGGTATTTTTAAGTCTTTGTTTGTGAAACGAGGTCATGTATATTGTTGGTTGTCTCGGGAGTCGATGTGGTGTGATGACAGTGTCTGCATTGCGGGGAACTGTTAACTAAAATAGTATTTAATGGCACATAATAGTTGCTTAAGAAGGTAAAGCTATAAAGATTATACGTTGATCTTCATTAAAACCAAAATTTTTGCTCCAATAATGTTGATCAATACGTATGTCTAAAGTTACAATTTGGTCTCTTAAACAGTAGTACCCGAACGCAAAACTACGCGAGACACAATGTATTTTCTTATATGTCTAATATACGAGAGGTTAATATTGAATATAATATAAATCTGAATCTTTCGAACACTGCTTGAATCGTCTCTATTCATCTACCCACAGTGACCCTTTGAATAAATACAAATATCAATACGAACATATTTCCCAACCAATAGCAGGTTCTTGACCAATAAAAAATAGCAGTAAAAATCTTTAACAGTAATGCCTATCAACGCCATTTAAACCGAAGAGTGACAGTGAAATAGATTTAGTTGCATCGAGATGGCCATTTGCTCTCATTCGCCATTCCGATTGTGTCAGGTCGCCGCGCCGGGCCAAACATGTTGGTTTTCTCAGACCATTAGTTATGCAACGGCTATAGCCATTTGGTTACAAATGTCCATTCGGAATGGAATGAAGAGCATTACCTACTGTAAGTCTAAATTTAGATGTGTCTATTGATATTTATGGAGCATTTTAAGGTTTCGTTCCAAAAACTGGAACTATATTTATAGCACTTCAACTTGAGTCTGGGCTTATTAGTTTAGAAGGTAAATGTAAATCATAACAAGAGTAATAATCTATATATTAATACGTGATGCAAAAACTTTCGGAACCTTTTTACGAAAATTGCGCGGACGTAGGAGCATAAAATTTGGTACACTTATAGTTTATGTGTAGGAGAAGTGAAAAATGCTAATATTTTTCAAAAATAATGCTTATAAAGTACATTAAA
The DNA here is from genome assembly GCF_023101765.2 of Spodoptera frugiperda. NCBI lineage: Eukaryota > Metazoa > Arthropoda > Insecta > Lepidoptera > Noctuidae > Spodoptera > Spodoptera frugiperda. Next base: position 5,425,531 of record NC_064241.1, on the reverse strand, counting down.
ACAATAAATAAAACATTACACACACATGCATAGTATCTGATCGTACTTGACATAAAAACGTCAAAATCGATAGACATTGCGATGATATTCTCACGTGTCATATGAATAGAGTTTAAATAAAAGAGTTTGTTTGAGTTTGAGTTAAATAAAAATTATCATTGAACGTATGTTAAGTGGTATTGTAAATTAAATCGTATATGGTCGAATTTCGACCACTAGGCGACCACTAGTATCAATAATTATTTGTTTAATAATTTCGTAATTGAACTTATCCATAAACACGCAAGTTTTTCGTTTACGAATAAAAGGCAAGTTTTACTACTCATATTCGTTATCATTAACTAGAACGCCTCTGGTGTTTCGGGTGTCAATGGGCGGCGATGATTGCTTACCATCAGGTGATCCGTCTGCTCGTTTACCGACTTACACCATTAAAAAACTATCATAGAGTAAATCAATAAAGCTTATATTTATTTAAAGGCGATTCAAGGCCGACCAAGACCTACGTCTGAGAATTACAGCGCATTTCAAACTGCACTAACTTGTTTAGCACCCTACACGTGCCAGTGAATTATTAAATCGTACCGACTCTGCTAAATGTAACTTGTGTAGGTACCACGTGTATAGTTATTATACAGGATGATAGGGAAATTTTATATCAACGTTTAAAGTGAAAGCCGAAAGAGTAGATTAGGTATAGTATTGAGTATCAATTAAAAATTTACTGCTTTGTAGTTCGCTGAGATCGTATTACTAACTTAATATGACTTTTTTAAGGAGAAAGTCATCCGATAATTTCTCCCGCCTTGGGCGAGGCGAGAGAGAGCGTCAGGCTCTTAGTGACTAAATACTACCCCGTTCCTACTCCTGCTTTTTGAGCCGGAACCCCGGTAAACCCACTAGGTAGTCCACAGCTCGACTTAATGTGACTGGTGATTATTTTAATATGGTATAAATAGATTTGTTATCTGAAATAAAAATAATATCTTTAAGAATTGGCGATGCAACAATAAGAAACCTTTATTATATCATTATTTTTTTGGTCGATGAAACCGTGTTCTTAAAATGTGCACCCTCTTTCTATAACACCTTGTATTCTCGTGGCAACCATTTTGTTTTACACGTTTTTCATTGAGAGTGCACTTCTGTAACCATAAAATTAAGTTGAGGTTTCGAGTTTCTATAAACGTGCGATGTTCCTTTTTGTTATAAAATTCTCTTTGAACTTTTCATTCAATTATTGCTTTATTGCCTTGTTTTGTTCGCGGATGTTAAACTATAAAGTTTGATTGACACTGTTATTAAATTTACGAGTTCCGAAATTGTAAATTGCTTGTAATATATATTTTTATATATCTAATATTTGGTGGTAGGAAAGGAATGAGTCCATATTATATTAGATTGATAATAATGAGATAGAATATTGTAGAATGTCGTGGTTGCCAGGAGGTTTGCCTGCTTATCATGCATGAGCTTCGAAACCTACCGACGACAAGTACCAATATGACATTTTCCGAGTTATGTATACTTTCCAAGATTATTTAGACATCACTGACAAATGGTAAAGGAAAACATCGTGAGCAAGCGTGGTGATTAATGCTCAAACCTTTTCCGTGCGAGAAGAGGTCTTTGGTCAGCAGTGGCCACTTATAGGCTATTGATGTTGTAGTTGTTGATAATAATGAGGGCTACCCTTGTTTTTGCTAACCAGAAAGTGCTAATTTAGCGAGAGTACTGTTTGTCCAATCACTGCAAGAATTGAACGTCCAATAGTGTGACGCTAGCTTATTCTCAATTGGACAAGAAGAGATTCAAACTAGTACCACCTGGTAAGTCCCCCATTCTCCAACTGTTTAATAGTTGTTTAAATATCAGTATATTTTCTATTAAATCAAAGTTTTTTCTTATACAAATACCTATAATAACATTGCCATAGAATGCTATTAATTACAATTTGTATCTGTTCAAACAGTATTTTTGTAACATAATGTACAGTTCTTATTAACCATTCAAAGCACAACGAGAAAGTGATCCTATACGGTAAATATCGAATGACTTCCAATTAGTAGTAACCAATCAACAATTTAATTAAAGACAAGGAAGTTTACAAGACACGTGTGTTGTATGAGTCTATCGAAGGTATTGTTTCACGTTAATCGATTATGTGATTTAATACGATTGTTTTAGAGTTGTAACTTAAAAAAAAAGCGGTAAAAATTTTGCTTCAATAAAATTATATCTATCTATCTATTATATAAAAATAAGTCGGGTTTTCCTTCCTGACGCTATAACTCTAGAACGCACGAACCGATTTCCATGGTTTTGCATTTGTTGGAAAGATATCGGGTTCCGTGAGGTTTATAGCAAAAAAAATTTAGGAAAAAAGACATGGTGGCGAAACGGAGTTCGCCAGGTTTGCTAGTGTGGTATATAAAGTGACCTATGTATTATTCCAGATCACAATCTATTCCCGACCCAATTTTCATACCGATCCTACCGATGCCTTCAGCTGTTTTGGTATGAAGGTGTAAGAAACACACAAACTATCGCATTTATAATATTAGTAGGAAAGAGGGTGAACTTCATTGCCACAACAATTCTAGGCTTCGTTCTATTTTTTAAAATTAAAACCAAATCTCCACCCTGTAATTTAACCCTAGTCTGGACGGTCGAAACCTCGATAACTGCATTAGTGACAATTTGACAAAAACGAGACTACTTATACGTAATTATGGAATTTATTGCATTTCTCATACAAAGCTTGTAAACCTTGACCAAAACATTTTATTTTACAACATAATCCCTTGAGTCCGATATTAAATTTCTAAAAATATTGGCTTTTGTGGACGAACATTTCAGTTGTTGATATTAAAAATTCCACAAGCATTGCAGTTTGTGTAACGTTTTATACGTAGGTAGGTCCTTTGACATAACTATTAAAGTGGTACATATGAATCTTTTAGCTCGGCTTACACTTGAAAAATCATCCTTATGGCTTAACAATGAAGTTGCATAATTAGTATTGCTATTAATTTACTACTAATGCAAAAACTAAAATAGAAGCAAATAACTGTACAATAACCATTTACTTAAAGATAATCGTGTATTTAGCGATACGTGCTACGGTTCTACGAAATATTCGTAGCAGTGCTACGCTCACGTAGTATAATCGCTACGCGCCGTAGCGTGCTTTATCTAAGATTCGTGTCCACTGGGCAACTATTTTCGCGCAACTATCGCTTAATATATTCGGCAGTTTTACATAATATAATATCTTGGAGACGATGCCAATTAGTACTACTTATGTTATCATGGAACGTTGCCAATTAGTACATAATATGACCACTTGGTGATGGTAATATGTTTCCGTGCATTATACTGATTTTGTTGAGTATTAAAAATGTTGTCGATGTAACGTGCAGTTGAACATAGGTGGTATTATTACACTAATACTATGTGCATATAGACAACATTGCTAAACAAAAGTTTCACGCTGACTTTAACAAATGTTGCGTGGTGTATAGTAGACTTTCGGTCTACGTTCCAAGCGTCAACGGACTGCTGATACAATAGTCAGAGTTAGCGTACTAATGCGTTTACCATGTTTAACAGGACGTGGTCACGTTACAAAGGAGATTGTTATTAATGTTGTAATTTATGGTTTCTCAATTTAGTCTGTACTTATGCGGCTAAATGGTGGCGGCAAAGCTATTTCGTAGCTTAGCTTTAGAGAATATTCACAGATTGACTGTTCTGTTTCAAAGGGAGTGCAGTTAAATTTGATTCTATCGGATTTGATTTGTGACAAAGCAAAGCGTACATTTTCTTTGTGTATGTGACAAGAGAACATTGTCGAAGAAGATTGTATGGTACAGACATTGAATCCCGAATTTAGCTATCGAGAATCTCTGTATTTCACTAGAAATTCTGATATTGACATCAAAATGTCAAAGCATTCTGAAGCTGATATAATAATTTGGAATATGTTGTGCTAGCTTGAATTTCCTTTAGCCGTGTTTCCTGATAACTATTCGTAGAACTTATTAACCTAGTTTACTTTGCATTTTTTTTTTAGCAAAAAGTTAAAACGAAATAAGTCTAATATGATTAATGGCAATAAGTTCACATGAACACAATTATACTTAATTGGAATTAATAGATGACACAATTGACGGAAAGTAATTAAAATCATTTTCTTTATGTATTTGTAAATGTTGATGTAAACTAATATACTCGTAGATACGTACCTAATATTAGGTACAATGTTTGCATACACACATAAAACATGTTTCAGATTATTTTAAAATCAAATCCAGTTTCAAAACTCGATTTTACAGGCGTGTCTCGTGACAAAGCCAGTAATATCTTTGTGTGATTACCGCGTACTCGTACACCGTTCAAAGGAGATTGAGTGATGGCTACATTGATACCTGACGTCAACCTTATTGTTCCTAGCAAACGTCACTACGCATAATGAACGGTTGAATTTCACATGCGGGTTGGTAAATACTAGCGAAGGCTGTTCTCCCAATCTGTTTGTAATTTACCGTGCCGTGTTTACTTATACACCATCGAGTATGTCATACTCTGAGATAATAGGGGATCTGTAATTGATTATATCGGTAAATATGGCGTATAATTAAGTGTGGGAGAGCCATGCTTTGGCTCAACCGAAATTATACCATTACCTCACAGAAAACCGACGTATACCAACGCTACTTATCGTTATGTTTCGTTGTGTGAGTGAGGTTACCGGAGACCCAATTACCCCCTTCCCCATCTTAACACCAAAAGAAATTTCGTGTGTCCATGGGCGGCAACTATTATTTACCATCAGGTGATCCGCTGCCTCGTTTACTGGCTTACACTATAAAAAAAATGTCGTGATCTTTTTTACCCTTTGCTCATGATGTGTCTATGAAAATATTAGCAACTAGTATATATGCACAAACTATTTTGAAACTGAACACTATGTTAGGTAATGGAGAACGTAGGTGCAACTTAATAACGATTGCTATTAAAACAGCATTTTATAGTTTTCATCGGCAGACTTAAGTGGTTTGTAAGTGAACCTGCGCTAGTAAACCATATTGAAATTAATATCGACAGCAAATTGCTTCATGTTGTGTTTGCTACTTCCCGTGGGTATCGTTGTAGTAACTAAGGGATTATACGGGAGCGTGCAGAGCGTCCACCTGTGCTCAAATAACAACATATTTAGTACTGCAGCTTGGTTCATACTGGTCACTTGAGTATATACCGTTCAGAGACTAAACACAATATTATTCATAGACGTATATTACCCACTATGTAAATATGATGTGCAGTTTTCCTTTAACTCATTTGTTCCTTGATATGCTTTCGTGTGAGTAGGTACCTAGTGTTGAATCAGATTAGGTCTCTGAACTATAATTCTCAACCTCTTCGTTCACGAAATAAATAATTCAATTCTTCCCAGGTTCGAACGGTCAGACACGAATTATGTATGCAGTCCCGCCACTAGCCACATACATACTGTCAAAAACTTTCCTTCAAAGCGACAAATTCAACTCGTTAATTCGAACTGTCGAATGAAAAAGTATAAATAGTGTTTTCGACTTCGGCTCGCTAACTAGGGTTGCCGAATAACTGAATATGTATCCAACTGTGAAAGCAAGTTCTGAATACAATTGCATCTACATACGAGCGTTGTTTTTTCTTTCATATCGGTCGGTTGGTGCGGGTAGTATGCAAATATTTCTATCAATATTCATAGCTGGCAGCGTCATCGATAATTGAGTCTTACCTGACAACGGTGCCTTTGATTTTCATATTCGTTATCTCACTTTTCGCCTGAAAAACTTTGTAAGTTATTATGAAAGCAAAATGAGAGTTGCTTACGTGAGACACTTTATTATAATTCAATAGATATTCTTAAGTCAATTTATTACTGAAATGAGATCTAAAACTAAGGCAGAATTACAAATAAATTCGGAAAGAAAAATGTAAAAGAAAATCCGTCAAACACTAGTAGACATAAACAAATAGCAGATACGGCGTTTGAATAAAATAATAAGGTATGTAGTATTCACAATCCAAGCTCAGACAACATCAGGAAAATCTCAGCTCGGTCGGTGTTTTCTTCTAGTTCGTAATGAATTTTTATCAACGAAAATGTGGCGCAAAAAACAGGGCTTCCGCTGCTTAGAGACGAGAGGCAACCGAAATAGAATAAGGTCTGACTACGAGAGCAATCTAGATTGTGTGAGCAAATATCTTTTTATAAATGTACGTTCGCTTCGTGGACCACGGTGACCCAGAAGCATACAATTGAACAAAGTAAGGGACATCCTTCGCAAAACATTTTCAAAGCATAGTACAACTCTACATCAGTATGATTAATGTTCGAGAATCTGAATACCATCAAGTTAAATAATGGACCACAAAAGGTTGCATATTGTTCCTTTTATCCGCTTGCATTCAAGTAAAAGTTGCGAAGTAATAATTCATTTCCGACAATGATCCACTGTTATAGCTGGGAACTGAATCCGTTTGCGACCATTTAGCTGTAGTGCTGCAACAAAACATTACGTTTTTTTTTTCATTCCACTCCACGTACAGCGCTGACACAACTTTATGGGACCGCAATCTTCATAAATCTCAGCCAGGACGACCTTTTGTCTTTGTCCCGTGCTCTTAGGGTTTAGGCAAATTCTGATCCCCGCAAATTGGCCACATTGCGTCCCTAACCGAAACGTGCATGTTATATCTTTGAGAGACCAATGCCGTACAGGTAGATATACAGCTGTAGAAAACCTTGGGAACTTATGTAAATCAGGTTATGTGTGCCTTGAATAAGTAACTCAGTATACAATAAACCCGCGCTTTTCTTTTTTTTACCTCTCATAAAGCAAAGTCTTGAGGAACCTTCATGAATACAGGTATTTTTCGTTGTCCAAAAAGTGTAAGGCAAAACTAGAAATACTTTTTCATAAGTTAAGGCGCAAGTTTATGAATAATCAAACCAAAGCTCCCCGTGATGGTTTCTCTCTCTTCATCCTGCGTTATATCAGTAATAATCCTTACGTAAGAGGTAGGTGTATTTACTGAACCTAATTCATTATGCAGGTTTCCTCGAATCGTCCATAAAGGAGTTCTTTGAATATCGCCATTACATTAAATTGTTATCTCCGACGGGACCCTCGGCGCACGGTTTTTTAATTAAAACAGGCAATTTGGCGCTGACTTAACCCAAGTTTTACAATTATGTTTTTGTCGTCGCGGTTACAAAGTTTGTATACTAAAGGAAATTTATTTTTAAAGAAAAGTTCCGTGGATTCAAGATAAGGAATTTAATAATGAATTTAACTGTTGTTAAGGAATTTATAAAAGATTACATTTTGGGAGCTCGTAGTTTAGAAAGTTTAGCGTTGTGCCAAACTGTCTCGAGGTGGACGTGGGCACCGAGCATGATTCTGGATCGTTCGTTGGCCGACGATTTATCGAGTGGCGCGTGCTGCTGGCGTGTTCCACTACTCTCGTCCGTTGCTGGCAAATGGAAAAGTTCCCCCGAAGTAACCCCCGGCTATCGAGGCTCCGATGTGTTACAACAAATTTTATACCAGCGCCGGCAAACTTTCCGCGTACTGCTCAGCAATAAATAATAATGCCTGAATATTGGAAGCGATCGATACATAATATTTTAAAGTTCCTGTTTGTAGTTGAAGTGGACTCGCTGAGAGTTTCCGTAGTATATTTTAATACCCGTATTCTTGACAGGGAATGTTGAAGCTTTAATAAACATAATATAACGTAAAATGAACATCCAAATAAGGGAGGAATATTCATGAACGAAACTCAGTTGAAAGTTTTTGATAAGAAATTATGGTAATGATTTTAAATTGACCTAATCCATATTGCGGGGCCCCGAAATTTGGGCAACAAAACTTGTTACGGTGGCGGCCTGATGCCTCAACTCAAACTCAATTTTCTAATTAATTTATACTCGCTCACGAAAGTTTGTTTTCAAGAATCGTCAAGATTTTATTGTGCTGTAAGATTTGGTGAAGTTCGTAAATGGCTCATTAAAGGATTGACAAAATTAATTTGAATAATAATTACGTGTCCCTTCCAATTTCATGGGTATAAAGTTTAAAATAGGTACGAGGTATTGAACATATTCTATCTTACGTAACATAAAAAAAATTATTACAATTTTTCCTCATGCTTCTATAAAATCTATTGCTATAGATTTACGTTAACATACCTTGTTTAATCAAAGTAATAAAAATAAATAGCCAACCCTAATAATGTAAATTACGACGATACATTTATTTACACGAAACGTAGGTAAAAAATAAATGCCTACGTATATAACCCTTTAAAACATGACAGATTTTCATTGGCGTTGGGATAAAACGGTAGGTAATACCTATCCACCTCTTTATACGATACGCGGTTCATTTTAATACGCCACGTTCGCGCTTAAAAGCTTTCATGATATCAAATTGACACTTTGGACGACAGTGCAAAAAAAAAAGAAATGTAAAAAAATATATATGTCATGTTAAAATGTCCACATGACAGTGACGTCACGCCAGTTACGTATGGCTGACGTGGATTCGTGACTATGGCCATTTAAGCTTGGAACAGTAGGTACGAGTACACATCGAGCTATACAAAACCAGTTTATATTGGTCTCACTTTTAATGATATTTCTGTACATTTGATGGTTAATTTATACTGGTTGTTTAGCTTGATGTGTATAGGTACTATCGACAAAACTGTTACAAGACCGTGGTATCTTTAGCTACCACCAGTTGAATCCCCCCTAGTATTTATGTTTACGATTAGTAGCCTTGTTATAGGGTGTTGTTTTGTACATATTATACAAATGCTAGGCATTCGTATATTTCGTACAATAACCAAATGGGTTTTGTATTATAATTCTTTTGGCACAGAATAGTAATGTTCGTAACGTAGATAATATATTATTGTATATGACGAAGGAGAAATCTACGTGGTGTTTTGAAAAAGTGTGACGTCATCATTGCTGACGTCACAGTTGTTGTTCTCACGATGGTCACCCATTTTGGGGCTTAGAAAAACTTCACGAGTACTGTAAACTTAGTTTATTCAACTCCCAGAGAGGTCCGTACTGTACGGCGATCGGAGTGCAACTGCCCCGATTGCGACGACGGGGCCTTCTCTACGTCCCCGACTGGGGGCGTGAGGACGCGCGATCCAGGCCGAGGCCTGTTTCGGCGGTCGCTTGTCGCTGCCCGCAACTGCGGGCGAGGGGTTGGAGTAGTCGGGCCCCGCGAGGGGCCCGATGCGATGTCAAGTCCGTGTTGTGGCGCCGCTAGCGGCCGCGCTCAAGCCGGGCTGGCCCGGCGAGCAGCAGGCGGGTAGCGGCGCGTGGTCAAGTCCGGTGGGGAGCCTCTACCGCCCCGCCCTAGCTAGGGCGGGCGGGAGGCTCATGTGGCTGCGTCGGGTGGGTCGGCCGGGGCGACCAGGTCTCGCGGCAGACCGTATCCGTCGGGGGGGCGCCGATGGTATGGCGCCAGCGCCCGAAGGTGGTCGTGCCGCGACTTGCCGGCGCGCTCGAACATGTTGGTGCTCAGGCGCTGCACGAAGTCGTCGACGCTCTCTACGCCGAGGTCTCTCGTTATGGTCGCGTTCCGTACGAAGCGCGGGGCCTTGACTATGGTGCGCAGCGTTAGTGATTGCTGCGCACGGAGGCGTTTCCTGTTGGATTCGGACACGAGCGCGTACCAGGCCGGGGCGGCGTAGGTAAGCCGTGTCCGAATGTAGGCCTTGTAGATGCCGAGCTTCGCACGGAGCGGCAGCGACGAGTCGAGGACCGGGCGCAGGAGGTGACGGGCGGCGCGCGCCTGAGCAACAGCCTGCTGCACGTGGGGCTTCATGGACAGGGAGCGGTCGATGGTCACGCCGAGGTATTTAACTCTCGGCGCCCACCGTATTAGCTCACCCATCAGAGTCATAGGTTCCGGCTTCATGATCCCCACGGCGAGCGCTTGGGTCTTGGCCACGTTCACAGCCAACCTCCACTTCTCCAGCCAGTCAGGGAGTGCATCTAGGGCGCGCTGTAGTTTGACTACTGCGTGCCGGGCGTTCAGCGACGTCGTGTAGAGCGCCGCGTCGTCCGCGTAGAGGGCGAGCTTGGCGCCGTCCACGACGGGGATGTCGTCCGTGTACACGCAGTAGCACACGGGTGAGATGCAGCTTCCCTGGGGCACGCCGGCTTGGATGCCGCGCTCAGTCGACAGAACGCCTTCCACTGCCACTTGGAAGGTTCTGCCGTGCAGGAAGGTGGCCACGATCTTAACTAGTCGACGAGGAGTAGTAGATGTGGCCAGCTTGCTGAGCAGGCCGGCGTGCCAGACGCGGTCGAACGCCTTCTCCATGTCGAGGAATACTGCAGCGGCCCGCTCGCGCTTGTTACGCGCGGCGGCCAGGTCGTGCAGTACCCTCGCGACTTGCTGGGTCGTGGAGTGTTCGGCCCTAAAGCCGAACTGTTCGCCGCGTGGCTGGAGGTGTGGGCGCAGGTGCAACAGCAGCAGCTTCTCGAAGAGCTTCGATACGGTGTCCAGGAGCGTGATGGGGCGATAGCTCCCCGGCAGCAGCGTGTTCTTCCCCTGTTTGGGCAGCATGATAACTCTGCCGAGCTTCCACTTGGCCGGGAAGTGTCCGGTACGGAGGATCCCGTTGAAGAGTCGGGTCAGCGTCGCTATTCCTCGCGGCGGCAGGCGGCGGAGGGCCTCATTGGGGATGCCGTCCGGACCGGGTGCCTTGCGTAGTGGGGCTCGGAGAGCCATACGCCGCACCAGGCCAGGGGAGAACACGATGGGGTCTTCATCGGGGGGGATCGGCTGCTCCAGGTACCGTTCGACCTGTTCTTCGATAGCTGCTGTGTGTTGCACGTTGCGGGCTGGGTTGGGCTGGAATGTAGCCTCCAGGGAGTCGGCGAAGAGCTCCGCGCGGTCCTCGGCACGGTAACGGGGGGTTCCGTCGCCGGCCAGTAGGGGCCTGATCGGAGCCGGCTTCCCTGCGAGGCTGCGGCACAATCGGTGAATGCCCGACCAGTCGTCTGTCGCTCGCTCGATGGCGCGTTGCCACGACTCGCCCGCGTGGTTTGCCACAGCGGACGAGATCTTCGCAGCCAGAGCGTTGAGCGAACTCTTCATGGTCGGGCAGCGGGTCCTTTGCCACGACCTGCGAAGTCTCCTCTTCCTCTCGATCATGGCGAGTATGGAGGCCGGGAGTGGTGTCGGCCTCCTAGGCGTCGCGGTGCTCGCCGTCTGGGCCTCGTCGAGTGCGGCCTGTGTGGCCGCGGCGAAGTCGTCGGCGAGGCGGTCCACGTCCGCGGGCGTGTCGACGCGGTAGGACGGCGAGTTCCGCGCCATGTGCGCGGCGAAGGAGCGCCAGTCCCGCCGTGGGCGAGGAGGAAGAGGTCGCAGGTGCTGCGGGATGTCCTCGAGAGTCAGACACACCGGTTGGTGGTCTGACAGGAGATGGTCGTCCAGGACGTCACAGTTGACCGTCGCGGTGATGCCGCGCATGACGGCCAGGTCTATGACGTCGGGTAGCTGCAGCCGGTTGCCTGGGTAGTGGGTGGGGGCCTCTGGGCCCAGTACCACGTAGCCGTGGAGCTCTGCATCATCGAGGAGACGAGTTCCCTCGCTGGTGTTGGTGTTCGCGTTCCACGCGGTGTGTTTCAGGTTGAAGTCGCCGGCCACCACTGTAGGCAGCGGCGAGTCCAGGAGGACGCGGACGTCAGCCACTGCGAGACGAAGTTGTGGTGGCCTGTAGAACGCGAACACTCGGGTCGGCTGGTGGTTGATGCAGATCTCCACGCCCAGCGCGTAGGCAGCAGACAGTGTGGGCACCGGCAACAGCTGGTGGACGATTCTTCTCCTGACCAGGATTGCCAATCCCCTGTAGGCAATCCCTGATGGCGAGACGTGGTCCTCCCGGTAGACGTGGTAGCCGCTGAGTTTCAGCTTGTCCACCGGTCTGAGGTGCGTCTCGTTGATCAGGGCTATGTCAGCTTGCCGCTGGTCTAGCAGCAGCTTCAATAGCCTGGTCTTCTCGAGGGACATCCCGTTGGCATTCCAGAATATTAGTCTAAGGTGCCGCTGGTCCATCGCAAACTAGGGACTTGATTGCGTCTAGGAGCAGCGGCACTGGATCGCTCCGCTGCGTGACGAGCGCCGTCACGATCTCTTGCAGGATCCGGACGACGTCGTTTACTGTGAGTGTGCGGGCGGGCTGCGCAGGGGTCGGCTGTGTTGTCGGCCGTGGCGCAGCCGTGCGCCTCTCCGGGCGCGCAGCGGTGGCAGCGGAAGTGGCAGTGTTGGTGGTGGCAGCGGTGGCGCGGGGGGCGCCGGTGAGAGCAGCAGCGGGGGCGGCAGCGGGGGCGCGGGGGCGCCGGCGGTGGCAGCAGCGGGCCTGGGGGCGGCGGCGGTTGGCGGGGGCGCCTTCTTGCGCCTGCGCCTCTTGCGTCGCTCGCCTCCCGGCTCGTTTGCCGCGGCCATTAGAGAGCCAGGGGCGTTATGTTCGCCCCTTGGCTGTGCGGCTACTGGTTTGGCGGTGGAGGCGGCGGCTGTGCGCGCCACAGTACCCGCCCTCGGGTTGCGCGTCTCGCGGCGGAACACCGGGCACGACGTGTTGTTCGCCGTGTGTGCGCCGCCGCAATTCGCGCAGGTGGGCGGCTCCTCCTTAGGGCGGGGGCACTCGCGGGCCGGGTGGTCCTCGCCGCACCGCACACAGGCCATTGGCCGGTGGCAATTGTGCGACGAGTGCCTAAATTGTTGGCAGCGGTGGCACTGCGCGGGGCCCTTTTCCCGCGCCACGCCTCGATCTTAATCCCGGGCATACAGAGTAGCTCTGTTACCCCGTATATGCCCGGGATGGTGTTTTCTGCGCGCGCTACCTGGGCGTAGTATAAACACCCAGGTCGTCCCTGGCGCGCGCGGATGGGGCGGACGTACTCCGCGCCGTAGCCGGCGTCCTGCAGCGCCTCCATAATCGCCTCCGGCGGGGTGTCCACAGGTAACCCACGTATGGCCACCTTGACGCTTCGCTCCGCGGGGAGGGAGTACGAGAACCAGGCGACTCCCTGGTGTTTCTCCAGTTCAGCCAGGTAGGCCTGGATCGCCCGGTACTCCTCGTCGGAGCGGGGCGTGAAGCGCACCCCTTCCCAAAGGGGCGCGCGTTGGGCGCGTGTCCGAGCCGCCGCTTCAGGGCCGTGAAGTGCTCGACCCAGTTGGGGAGCTTCTCCACGATGAGCGGCGGGTAACGCGTCTTCTTGGGCGGGGGGGCGCACGGTGTCGTGGGCGAGCGCGGCTTCGGTGTCGGGGGCGCGGCTGGGGCGGGCGTTCCGGTGGTGGTAGCGGCGGCGGCGGCTGCGTACGTGGGTACGGGCGCAGCGCCGTGCAGCGGTGGAGCGAAGGGCGGCAGGACGGGTGGTGGGCGGAAGGGCGGCGTGATAAAAACCGCCTTCCTCTTGTCCGCTGGCATCTTCGGCGGCGAAGGGAAGCGCCCCGGCGCGATGTTGTCCGGGGGCGCACGATATACGGGCGCTGCGCGTGGGGGCGCGGCGCTGGGGGGCGCTGGGCGCATGGGCGCAGCTGGCGCCATCGCAGTCGGCTTCTTCGGAGGCCGTTGGGGGCGCGGCGGGGCCGTGGCGGGCTGCGGCTTCCTCGGCTTCTGTCCCGCGGCTAGTGCGGGACGGCCCCGATTGCCTACAGTGCGGGCGTATTTATAGGACTCGGCGCACGAGCACGTGCTTACAAGTTTTAGGTTAAGTATTGAAATTACAATGATAACGTTAATTTTACATCGTGTTAAACTTAAAATAATCAACTGATGATTAATAAACTGATTTTTAGGACAATCAAGTGAATTAACCAAACTTATTCTACTTTCTCTGGATAATTGACGTGGTTGCGCCGACACGGCCATACTGACAGGCGGTGCGCGCTCTGCACCAGCCTCGTTGATTTTTTTGTTGATTCTCGTAGGTTCTCGGTGATTCTCGTAGGTTCTCGGTGATTCTTGTAGGTTCTCGGTGATTCTCGTAGGTTCTCGGTGATTCTCGTTGGTTTTGTTATGTTGTGATGTGATTACCTGTAGGCAAAGAAAGTATTTTCTCTGAGAAGGATTTCTGCTCATTATAAATTAGTTGTTAGTCTCGTAGAGTTCTCGGAGGGTCTCGTAGAGTTCTCGGAGGGTCTCGTAGATTTCTCGGAGGGTCTCGTAGATTTCTCGGAGGGTCTCGTAGATTTCTCGGAGGGTCTCGTAGATTTCTCGGAGGGTCTCGTAGATTTCTCGGAGGGTCTCGTAGATTTCTCGGAGGGTCTCGTAGATTTCTCGGAGGGTCTCGTAGAGTTCTCGGAGTTTAATTTAGAATTTTTGAAATTTGAAAAGAGTAATTAACCATGCAATACTTATCTGTTTATTCTGGTGGGTTGTTTTCACTCTCCAGGTCGTGGTTTTGATGTACTTGCGGCTGTTGATTCGTTCCAGTTGATCAGGTGGAAGAGCTGATGATGAAGCGGCTGGGGTAAGGGCTTCTTGCTATCCCACTTCTGATGACGAAGGAGAAATCTACGTGGTGTTTTGAAAAGTGTGACGTCATCATTGCTGACGTCACAGTTGTTGTTCTCACGATGGTCACCCATTTTGGGGCTTAGAAAAACTTCACGAGTACTGTAAACTTAGTTTATTCAACTCCCAGAGAGGTCCGTACTGTACGGCGATCGGAGTGCAACTGCCCCGATTGCCTACAGTGCGGGCGTATTTATAGGACTCGGCGCACGAGCACGTGCTTACAAGTTTTAGGTTAAGTATTGAAATTACAATGATAACGTTAATTTTACATCGTGTTAAACTTAAAATAATCAACTGATGATTAATAAACTGATTTTTAGGACAATCAAGTGAATTAACCAAACTTATTCTACTTTCTCTGGATAATTGATGTGGTTGCGCCGACACGGCCATACTGACAGGCGGTGCGCGCTCTGCACCAGCCTCGTTGATTTTTTTGTTGATTCTCGTAGGTTCTCGGTGATTCTCGTAGGTTCTCGGTGATTCTTGTAGGTTCTCGGTGATTCTCGTAGGTTCTCGGTGATTCTCGTTGGTTTTGTTATGTTGTGATGTGATTACCTGTAGGCAAAGAAAGTATTTTCTCTGAGAAGGATTTCTGCTCATTATAAATTAGTTGTTAGTCTCGTAGAGTTCTCGGAGGGTCTCGTAGAGTTCTCGGAGGGTCTCGTAGATTTCTCGGAGGGTCTCGTAGATTTCTCGGAGGGTCTCGTAGATTTCTCGGAGGGTCTCGTAGATTTCTCGGAGGGTCTCGTAGATTTCTCGGAGGGTCTCGTAGATTTCTCGGAGGGTCTCGTAGATTTCTCGGAGGGTCTCGTAGAGTTCTCGGAGTTTAATTTAGAATTTTTGAAATTTGAAAAGAGTAATTAACCATGCAATACTTATCTGTTTATTCTGGTGGGTTGTTTTCACTCTCCAGGTCGTGGTTTTGATGTACTTGCGGCTGTTGATTCGTTCCAGTTGATCAGGTGGAAGAGCTGATGATGAAGCGGCTGGGGTAAGGGCTTCTTGCTATCCCACTTCTGATGACGAAGGAGAAATCTACGTGGTGTTTTGAAAAAGTGTGACGTCATCATTGCTGACGTCACAGTTGTTGTTCTCACGATGGTCACCCATTTTGGGGCTTAGAAAAACTTCACGAGTACTGTAAACTTAGTTTATTCAACTCCCAGAGAGGTCCGTACTGTACGGCGATCGGAGTGCAACTGCCCCGATTGCCTACAGTGCGGGCGTATTTATAGGACTCGGCGCACGAGCACGTGCTTACAAGTTTTAGGTTAAGTATTGAAATTACAATGATAACGTTAATTTTACATCGTGTTAAACTTAAAATAATCAACTGATGATTAATAAACTGATTTTTAGGACAATCAAGTGAATTAACCAAACTTATTCTACTTTCTCTGGATAATTGATGTGGTTGCGCCGACATATATGTTCTTGTTGTATGGATATTATTTGTGATTAAAATATTTTGTTGATTTACTAGTTCTATTGAGTTACTCAGTCACTACTCAATATTACAAGACTATGAAGTATTATTATACATATAGCTTTAGTACTGGAATTGTCCTCATGAATAATATAGCCATTACCACCACTAAAACGATGAATTAAATTAGGAATCTGAAGGAAAACAATAAAAAGCTCAAAAAAGAATATTTCATTACATTTATTGGCTCCGCTGCCTGCAGTGATGTGAAAATACAAAATTCTCGCGCCTGAAGTGTAATCCGTGAAATTGATATCAGACTGCGGCGTTCGGGCGCAACGAAGCCCCGTCACGCCCCGTGACATGCCAATGTTTCAAACCGAAAACGCGGATCCATCTATTCTTATTCGCATATCATACTTTTGTACAAGTTCACGTTCGTTCTTACCTTATTTCTATGAATAGATAAACTATGGATTCTTTCAACATTTTTCTAAGCCTGTATTGTTAGAAAGGAAAGGAAAGTAATACATTTATCATGTTCAATGCGTGTAATAACGACGTGAAGATACACCCACGTGAAGTTTAATCCGTGAAATTGATATAGGAGCGTGTCGCGGCGTCGTCGGCCCCGTCAGGCGCCATGACACACCAATGTTTCACAGTTCGAAACGCGACTCCATTCCATTCTTTTATCCGCGCATCAACCTTTTGTTCTACAAACCTTTAGTTTTGATATTGGATTCGCACCACGTTCCCTTCTTTTCAAGATTTATTGGATTACGGTTCGCACTGTTTCGCGTTAGTGCTTGTGTGCTGTGCACTAGGTTATTATGTAATTTCTCACGTGAACGTGAGTAATTTCTTTTCATGGATCTATAACGTGTAATAACAAGTTCTAAGAAATTGCGCTTGTTGTGACGTATTTGTAAGGGTGCAACCTGTGCAATATTTTAATAACTTTATAATTAAATTTCATACCCAGGTCACAAAGAAAATTGTAATGGACGGTAAGCTGAAAGAAATAAGTGGTCTCCACTAAATGTTTAATCAAAAATAGTCCTTATTGAAACTACAATAATGTACTAATCAATTGTGCAATTTGAGACGAAACATCATAACTCCACATTTGGCTGTTCCAATTACTGTATTGTGTAACACATGGAGAGCACACATATGCATTACCTACATGTAACTTGGTAGCGCCTTAAGGTCATTGCTTACTGCGACACCAAGCGGCAGTGATGTAGTGGTCTGTTTTAAGCCGTGACTACACAGAAAGAAAATGGCGAACATTTACCGAGAAAAATATAAGTAGTAATAAGTTTTTGGAACGACCTTTGTATATTTGAGTTATCATTCATGTCTTCAGGTACGTGTTTAGGTTTTTCTCGAAAACTAAACATCACACATAGGCATACATTTTTTATTGTCACAAACTTTTATTTTACCATTTGCAATTAGAAAGTTACAATTAAATAATGTTATGTCAAATTCCTGATTACTATCTACATATACACCCACTAAATAGGTCTATTTGATAAAAATATCATCTATCTAGTCGTAAGTATAGTGAAACCCAGACCTAAGACTTGTCAAATCGCCACAACGTATACAACAATACATAGGCCTTAGGCATATAAGGTACCCACTAAGCACATTACTGTTGACGCAACCATTACCTGTGCACTGAGCGTAAATCTAATATTGTTGTATTGGCCAAGTTCCCTTTGGCATTGCCAATATTAGCAATTCATAGATTAAGTACTAACGCATGTCTTCTCCAATTATCGACTATTAATCATAACTTGTGTAAACACTCACGGAACATTAGCTTTTGATGGTATATTAATTTATATACATAGAGTATGTATTTGCTCCAATTATTACGACATTGGGCGCAATGTATTAGATGCCATAAATTATTTGTGGCCATTCAATATGCAGATCGAATGGATTATTGTGGATTTGTATTGTCGCTGTTTACTATTAATGTATGGTAATATTGTTAAAGCGTTCGTTTTTATGTGAATTTGCTATCAAATAGGGCCTACTCTAATTCAACGAAAAACGAAGTTTCGTCCAAAACTTTGCAGATTTCGTACTACAATTCCATTTATTGCGAATTTTCGTGAACCAAAATGAACAAATGAAATGAAGATAAATAAAATAGGAGAAAATATGAAATAAAAAATAAAACATTATTTTATTAGTAAATCAATAAAACCTACGGCCGAAGATTATTCGAGAACCGGAGTAGTCTTACTGATTCCAAAATACACAAGATACACAATGTTTTATAACAGTTACATAATAAACAGAAATTCATACAATTATATGCAAAACTTCCTTGTAGTTGTAGAACTAAAATTAGAACAATTCAGCCACTTATCCATTGAATGGACCACTTTCATTCGCAGGTTACCCGTTGTTTTTGTTCGAGGATCTCGCCAAAACCGAACCCTGTGCTTGTCAACTATAAAATGAATTATGACCAGTATTTACCGGAAGATGACATTTCTTGAATCGGCCCATTAATTCCTAATGGACCGTCGACAGGGCTACATTTCATCTGTTTGGCTGCACACCAGGCCTTAGCCGCAGAGCTATTTTCGGTAGCGTATCCGAAAATTTATAACTACGAGTTAGTTCTAAATCGTTGGATAGTAGCAATGTAAGTGGGATTTATGATATGACGTTATACGCTCTATTTGTTTCGCGTATACCTTTTTTTCTCAAGGGTCTATGCCGATTCTATCGACCTTGGTTATCGATTTATCCCTTTATTTACACCGCGATTAACATCTGGGTTATATAGGGTTCTAGTTTATTAGTGGAGGGATCTTTCAGGGATACAAACATACATTACGAAAAGGTACGAGTAGCTTTTGTCTAAAAAGAAACTATTTGAAATAGAATCTGTGTTTACAACAGACTTCTACTTTTCTTTTTTTTAAACGGTTTTATTTAGCTTGACTTGTTTGTTTTGTTTTACTTTAGTAATTGGAATTGAACTCACTTCCTGATGTCCGATCGATCTGATATTTGGTACATACTCTTAACCTTAATGACCCCACAATATAAGCCCATTAAAACCCGTTTAACATAAAAAAAATATTTTTATGTATTACTTGTTTAGTAATTCATAGTTATTAGCAGACCTTTTTCAGATTTCCCTACTCATTGCTATGAAGCTTAATCATAAATACATTTACTACTCTTACCTACTAAACAAATAACATAGTAAGATATTCAATTACAAAATCATCACATTAGTTGAGGACCATTCATCTTCAGCTGTTAAAGTGCTACTTTATTATACCCAAACAGTTTCAGAGCGAGACTATGACGTAGTACGAGTACCTCTCTATCTCCTACTTAATTACTTAGTTTCGGGTCTTATGGAAACAAGTATTTACATAATCTGCAAGCAACTGTATACAAATATTATATGGATGACGTTTCAATTTAAACTTGGCTCTTGATGCGCGTCCTTCCGTAGGGACGAAACATTTCCAACTCAATTTAAATGTGCAAAACTATTATATACGTCAGAACTGTTTCTGATATTTAGTGAACTATCGACTTTAGAGGATTCATGTCAACGACTAATATGTATTTTTTTTTTATGTTAGTGAGAAAAGTTATATAAGATGACAAAGTTTATTAGTGAGAGACAAACTCAAAAAATTTAAGAGTTTTCGTGAATAATGTCTAAAATGAAATCAAATTTTCATTATGTTCATTGTGAGATAATAAAGTGGATTTAAAATACTCAGACAAAAACTTTTACGAAGTCAGCGTTTTAATTAAGAGAAATGTGTCGCTTACGCGTGGCTTACTTACTCCAAATGGTGCACCGATTTATCGAGAAATCGTTAATTACGTTAACGATTTTCGAATAAAATAAAAATGTCGTGAAGCTGTTGAGCCCGATGCGCAATCCTGGCAAATTGTTTTATTCAATGTTTTTTTATTACAACCTCTTCTTTATAATGTGCTATTAAAATATTTGGTAACTTTGTTATTGAAATTAAAATTAATTTAAGTAAAAAGCTATTATTGAATTTGATTCAAAATCGACAAACCTAATAATACTCTACCCAAACCAAACACCGAACACAAAATACTTCTTAACTATAGCTTTTCCAAACGTTCAGCTGACTACTAGGTCACTAGAAGAAGTCTAGAGTTGAAAATAAATATCTCTAAGTGTAACCTAATATTCCCTCTAGTATTCTCGCAAGAGTGGATAGCACTAAAGTCGACTTGCAGTATTAATATCAGTTACCGTATCTCGTTTTACTGAATTCACAATGAAAACAGACTTACAAATGATAGTGACTGATTAAAAGGTCATGTTTAGTGAATGCAGGACAGCGAAAGACAGAATTTCTCAAACTTTTTCTATGCATGTCCATGAATGTGCTTTTAGTACCGTACTGATCTTTTTTTATGGTATAAGCCAGTTATCCTAGTTATCCCCAAGATACAGGATTATCCTAGTTTGGGGATACCGATACACTTGATGACAACACCAAAATTAAACAAATTATTGTTATATATTATAAGACCATAATGATTGTTAAGTTCGTTAATAAATTTATTCTTATTCTTATTCTTATTGGACAGCAATGTATGGTTTACAGTATAAGCCGGTAAACGAGCATACGGATCACCTGATGGTAAGCAATCACCACCGCCTATGGACACTCAAACACCAGAAGCGTTACAAATGTGTTGCCGGCCATTTGGGGGTTAGGAATTTATTTATTTTAGTCTTTATGCACATGAGCGTGTACATAAGTGGGCTTGATGCCGTAGGCATTTTCTACAAGCCAAACCTTTAGGTGATGCAGTGAAAAACCAGTGGTAGGTGCATGGTGCAACCAAATACAGAAAAGCCCAAGTGGAAAAATAGAATATACTTACTTACACAAATATATAAATTTAAAGGTTTTTGGGAAGATTAGAAAGTAACCTACTTCTTTAATGTCATCGTTAAAATACTTATATATGTCACTTCGAATTTCGCATAAGTTTGGAGTACAAACAAAATTTTGAACATTTTTATTTTTTGGCTTTTTTAATTTCTAGTCGCTGTATTACAAACCTTATAATCAAACGTCGTCCAGTAATCTAAACAAGAAATCAATTCTCAAACCCTATCTCTAATTATTATCATTCAATTACAACACCACCACAGACATTTCCTTTTCAATTACTGAGCAACCACCAATCAAATACCTACCTTATTAATTACCAAATGACCATCGCATTCTTGTTCCCTAGAGAGGGATATTCACTTTGGGCATCGCTGGCTGAACGAAGCGGACGAAACCACCTTTATATTTCAACTTCACCTTAGTATACCGCACTCCATCCAATCTCCTGTTTAGGTTAAATCATGGTTCAATTTGTGTATAAGTAAATATTTCTTAGTTACAAGTCTCGAAGCGGTTTATAATGTTAAAGTATTTGATTGTCTTCGGACTTATTATAACCTGAACTCAGAAATTCACTAACAAAAACACTATGTGTACTGGTAAAGTAGGTAAACTTATTGTATCGTCATGCTTTTTAATCCTTAAGGGTAGGCAGAGGTACTCATTATGGCACGTAATGCCACTGTATAATGTACACCCACTTTTCACCATTTGTGTTATAAGTCCCATGTAATAGAGATCACTCCCTATTATAAGGCTCATGTCTATTGCCTTGTCAATGTTTGTAATATTTTTGACATAACAAAGACGTTAGGCATAAAGGGCACAATTTATCAAAATCTCTGTACTATAATAGTAACCTTTTCAATGGTACCTTAATATTAATATGATAACTGTTTAACATAAGCAGATATAATATAGTGAAGTAGGTACATAATATATTTCAAGAGCTCGAAAATAGTTTTCTCCCACCTTTTAGAGATAAGTGCTAAATCTGGTATAGACTAGTTTAGGCAACAGCAATGCTTGTATCGATACATCAACTTGAGAGCTTGCTGTGCTAGGAATATTCTTGGAATATTTTTAAATATACTGGATGGTTTTATGTTTCAAATACTTGTTATTATGTATGACTTAGTACTTAGATTTGTGAATTCTATTTCTATGCGTCACGCCTTTTATCCCCGAAGGGGTAGGCAGAGGTGTACACTATGGCATGTAATGCCACTATACAAGGTACAACCACTTTTCACCATTTGTGTTTTAAGTCCTCAGCTATTAATGTCATATTTAAATTGAAATTGTACCAAAAGAACATATTAATTAATGTCATATTTAATTAAAATTGAACCTAAAGAAAATATTTAGATCTCTCTCTAAACCTTATCAATGTTCAAATAAAACTTAAATAGTACTTAACCTCTTTAAAAATTCGTTGCAATGCTATTGTTTTGCGTCTGTTTTTGTACCTTGTATTTTGAGCTACTTATAACAAGTTTTTATGAAGGGAATTTGTAAGTACTACTTTACTCGCGGGAATAAAGAGAGAACAAAGAAGTAGACAATGTTTCGTATTCTGCTGCTCTATGCATTTATGTTGTAAAGTTTAGTACGTGGATCTTATACATTACTGGGTTGAAATTTCATTTAAATTCTAGACAATTCATCGTAGGAGTTTGTTACCTATACATAGTTTTATGAAAAAAACTTATACTATAGCTATTTAGCTCTTCATTACATATCCAGAATTGACAAAATAAAAATTAGGTATAGGTGGTCTACGTATTCTACTAAATACAATAAAGAACCTAGTTCCATTCACGTGAAATAGATACAGTTGAGAAATACTATGAATAGCTCGATTATTTTTTGAAAATTTATGACAAATCAGAATAGTATCTTGTGAATCCAGTAAAATCTATTCAATGTTTAAACGCAGCTTTTCTAAATTCCATTCAAAATACACTTAGAAAACGTTGAAATGTAAAACGAATTTCTCCTTCATAACGGTCCAACTGATTTTATTAAATCAAAACATTTACCCAAAATTTCTGCATTATTTGGAGTGAATTTCTTGAAAATGAAGTTCTTTATCATAAGTTCATTAAGACTGTGTCGGCGATGTCCCGCTGAGAAGATACTCAACTTTTAAACTTAACAACGTTGCGCTTTTTTCTACCTTTTACATTAAATAATTTCATTACAAAGAGTATTATTTTTCCTTTGTTCGACTCGTAGAAAATTCAAAAAAATAATACCACATAATTAGTTTAGAAAATCTTTTAAAAGATCATAGACGAACATTGTAAATGAAGTTACCTATCTCAACTCTATCTCCCGATTAAAACTTTTAATCCAAAAACGCAAAGTGTTAAGCTAACGCCTTCAAATCTGGTGAGAAATTACCAAGATTAATGTCATTCTAAAAGTTCCACAAACATCTCTTAAGTCCCTGGGAGAAGTTTTGAAATTTTTCTGCAAGGTGCAATGAATCTAAAGAGCAGAGCGTTATTAGAAAGTTCTCCAAGTAGGATTATTCGTACTCTGTCTGGAAATTCTAGCGAAGAATATTATGGTTTCATAACTGAAAAGTTGTATACTGGTCGTGTTTATTGCACATTTCCCGCCTTCACTTTATAGAGGGATAAAAATGTTTCGATTAAACTTCGCGGCATAATCTAACGTTACCCTCACTGTTTGCAACGTTTATGGCAACGCTCAGCGGCGAGCGTTAAATAAAAATGCAACTTTGATACAGCAAAATAAAGACATAAAAGAATTTTTAAATCTACATACACTTTCGAGGAGTTTGTTTACAGGTGACACGAAAATTGCAACATTTATTTTACCGTCGTTTCATCTTGGAGCTATCAAGTAAAATAAAGACAATATCCAGGCCATATATCTTCTTGAGAAATGGATGTGAAAATTGTAGATACTAACAGAAAGAGAACGTCAACGAGAATAGTTGTCTGCCCTGTACAATTTTGCAAACACAACGATATTTGAAAACAAAGGCTCTAGAATCAACGCTAATACGAAAAGTTAAACGACTGTTGTTTTACTGTTGTCAAAAAGTAAATTTTATTCAAGCTCCCGTTGTCCCCTTGTTCCTTATGTTTGAAGAGTTTCTCCTCTCTAGAGATAAATTGTCGTATGAAAAGTTTACAACAAAATGACAATCATTTATACTCATTATTTCTTGAAACAAGAGAAAAAATATATAGAGTGGATATTCCGCAATTTGTAAAAGTACGTTTATCATTCACTTTCTTTTCCTCTTCGGCTTTTTCGTAACCCCAATATGTTGGAAGTCGTGAATCTGAGTACAAGAAGTTACGGCATCCTTTTTTTCCTAAAGGCTGAGTGATTTAAACGTTTGCTTCCCCAATTTAAGAGGTTCCCCAGAAAAAGTCACGGACCGACAGCCGTGGATGAAAAACACCAACCGGTCTCAAGTTGAAGAAAATGTATGTGTCTCAATTTTCAACGGAAAAACAAATCGAATTTGTTTAAGTATTCGTTATAAATATATATATTATATAGTCCAATATATTCGATATAACAACACAAAGAATATGTACACGCTATTTGTAATTTCACTGTGAACAGAAAACATGAAAAATATTCGAATAAAAAATTTCGTCATATTTTGTTTGACTTTGACTTCAAACCAGGTTATTAAAAAGAGAGTTAGGATAAAACAAACAAGCAACTAAAAAACTAAAATAAAAGCACTTTATATTTCGCAGAAAATGCTGCAGTAAATATTAAAAACGTGAGATAGACACTTAAAAAAAATTGTCGATTAAAAATGCCAATAAGGTTGTGCTGTAAAAAATCTCGGGTATCGATAATCCCGCGTACGTATTTCGTGTCATGGCGATGTTAATTGATTTAAAGCAGGTTACAATCTAATTTTCAGCTTAAATCGATACAGGGCTCGTCGACGTAAAATTGTATTATTTTGTACTGCAAATTGAATTCTGTGTTCAGTAAGGACGTGACCGAAATATCGGATATTATGTTCTAGATGTTTTTGAAGATGTCGAATAAATGTTGCGAAATATAACGTGTTAATGTCGAGAGGTTATTTCAGTTGTAAAAAGTACCTTTTGTTTTACTTTTATCAGTTAAAACTGCAAACTTAGATATATATTATAAATGCTATTTTAATTTGAAGAATATCATTCCTAGGCTTTATATACTCGGCGTTTCTTGGAAAAGTGTTAACATGGAATGGATATCTCATTATTTCTTAGAGATAGCTTCAGCTTCCAGTAATTGACATTTATGATATTATTATGACGATATTAATATCTTTGTCTATGTAGTGCGACAGTGACACTGCAATTTTCGGGTACGTATGTACGTAGTACGTAGCTTGCACGCTGTGGACGTGTCATAAGATATAATGAATACTTTGCACTGATTTAGCGTTTGGCTACCAATACACAACTGTTGAAGCCAAATTCTCCGCTAATGTCGGTCACTGGGGAGCCTCATGGGGTTTAATGTGTTAATAGCAAAAATATATTGCTAAATGTTGGTCTAAAATAAATCTACATTTCTAACATATTTAAAAAAAAAAAACTTTACCAACTTCTATTATTCAGAAGCGATTAGATTACTAACAAAAGTAACATTTTTTTGTTTGTTTTTCTTAAGAATTTTACTCATTAATCTGCCATCATGTAGTCGGATCGTAAAATTTATTGCCGAGATAACCGGGAACTGGGAAGACAGAAATTCTCAACAGTTAATAAATTTTCCGTTTTCATTAAAACCTAACATAATTAGTGTTTGTAATTAACAAAGAAATGTTCCACAAGTGAATTAAGAAGGAATGCTAACTATGGAATTGTATAAAAAGGCTGGAGATACCGCAGATAAAGTTTTATGGTCATTTTATTCAACTTTTCTATTTAAAGACTGTAAAAGAGTACATAATGAGAGTAGTCAAGATTGGGTGATTTCTTGTAATAGTGAAACAATTTCGATTATATCTAGGGTTTGGTACAGAGTGGATGATTAAAATAAGTTTGTAACAAAGCTATCAAGAAAACGACCGTAGGAAACTGGAGTTCAGTCGGGGATCTAATTACAAAGACGTTCGCCAAGACGTTCACAGTTCTACGAAAATTATTACTGCAATTTTTCACTCAAAACTTTCATGGGTATAACTTTGGTTGGAACATGAGACTTCAACTTCTACGATGAAGATTTATTCTGATATAAACAGAATAATTTAGAAGGAGAGCTTTTAGTTTTACAGTTAATCTTCAGCACTGGCCGCTCATACTTAAGGTTCAAAATTCAATTTACAGGCAGTAATTACGTTTTCTGATAATTTTACTAGTGTATATTTTGATACTGAAAGAATCTACACAAGATATGAAAACTTAAATCTTAATCATAAAAAAATTATATTATTTATGTTTTCAGATGACTCACACAATAAAAAAAAAAACTTAGTACCTACATTAAAGTACAATATTACTTTAGAACTACATTTTTATGCACAGCAATTATAGTCAATAAAAGTTGACGGTTCAAGTTTCAACTGAACATTCATAACGTAAAGCTTTAAAAAGAGCTCTATTGCATTTTTAAAGCACTCCATACTTCATATTCTCGTTATAGTTTTATACAGTGAAACACATAATTGTTGACAGTAATATATGAAACCTTTGTGCGTTCAAATGGACGGTGAAAAGCCATTCAAAGAGCAGTGTAATACTTTTTACGGTGTTTTTCCAACTGAGATGTGCTATGCTACGTTGCTGTGGATGCGTTTGGTGGATACCAATCATTTTCATTGGTAGACATAGCTTAGCACTGGTAGAAATGGATTCAGCGTAGCTATGATTAGCACTGGTGCAAGTGCGTGCTCAGCTAAGGTATGTTTTTTAAATGGAAAGATTCGTGCTATGGATGTGTGCTATAAATGCGTGCTATGGATGTGTGCTATAGGTGCGTGCTATGGATGGGTTCCCTACTATCGATCAGTATTATTAGTATTACTTGAAACGGTCACATAGTTTTACAGCTTATCTATTACATCTTCGTAGCATAACTACGTAACATATCTCAGGTGGAAAATCACCCTTTTTGTAATTTAAGGTTTTTAGAACAGCATTCACATAGACACACACAAACAAATGTATTGTAAAATCCAATCGTAACAAAGCCATAATATCATCATAATTAAACCATTAGATCTCAACAATTATGTACCAAACAATTATAAGTACTTTTAAGACAATGAAAAAGCAAGAAACATAAACAACACTCCACTCCCTATTACATTGTGATTTGTACCAATCATTTTTACGTTACTCTTAAAAACAATTTAACTTCTAGACAAATTGAATTACTTGATTGAAGTAAAATGAAACAGATGTTCTCAACTTAATAGCGCCTTGCATCGCAAAGACGTAGAACAGGCGTTTTAATAATGCTTTGCATTGTCAGCATGTCTTAAATAATTAGCCTGCCGTTTCGGTCTTAATGAAATACTAATTTGTATAATTCATTCTTGTACACACTAATATTATTTTAATTTCGTATTAGTAAGGAAGCGAGGAAGAGGAATGTTAATTTAAAACGTAGCGAAATCTATTTCAAAATAATGTAGTCAGCTGACTAAATTTTGCGACATTAGCAAAGTAAATGTTAAGAAAAATTACTGAACAAGTTTAATTATTTATTGGCTTACTCACGTAACGAGGAAGTCGACTAGTTTTAAGCCGTGCCATAGACTCATATACATGATCAGCATTTCGCGAAACACGACGCGGCAACGGTCGCACTGCTAGACGAGTTCCTCGTCGAACAGTTACGTGAGTAAGCAAATAACCATAATAATTAATCATCGTATCATCATCATTATCATCAGTCTGTTCTCGTCCACTGCTGGATATATGTCTCTTCAATGCCACGCCACTGAGATCGATCTTCACCTCTGCGCATCTAATCACTAGCAGTCACCTTGCGGATGTAACATAAGTTTCACAGAAGTTATAATACGACTAAAAAGTAACTTTATACCGAAATTGAAATTTAAACTGCAATCGGTACATGTCACTCATCTATCCACATACATCATGAATCTTTCCATCTAAAAGAGGAAGTCGATCAACGGGAACGAAAAAAAACTCGATCAAGTCCGAGTTGAACTAGTTCCGAAAAAATGCTTCAAATCGAAATAGGAGCATTCTAATTTTCATCGCTTTTATTGAGTGTTGATATAAACAGCTTTGTAGGTAGTGTGAGCAAAATTAACAGAGTTTATTTTAAGCCTTTGACTGCCAATAGAAAACTTTTGAAGGCAAATCCTCCGCTAATGTCAGCGTCGGTCACCGGTGACCACCACGGCGTTCAATATGTTAAAAAAGAATGTGTGCTGACTTCTTGAATTATACTTTTTTTATGAAAAGATTGTGCAAAAGGGAGAATACGTACAACTTGTAAGTACGTCATTACCTTATGTAAGAATCTCAAGTGCAATTGACTTGCATTGTTTTTGAGAGGCTCTGTGATCGAAGTGGTTGGGAGACATCACTATTCTTGGGTATTGAAGCTTTAATAAGCATAAACAGACAGTATAGAATTCATATTAATGAGTATTTTTCTAGAATAATTTTTTGAAGAATTTTTCATTAAATTATAATAAATTAAATTAAATTTACAACTTACTTACACGAACTTTCGAGATAAGCTCTACTAGTTTCAAGTGACACCGGGACTCATAGAGTCATAGAAGAATCATAGAGCAATTTTTAAACAGTGTAAATAAACCATATTTTTTAATTAATTAAATATTTCTATAATGGTATAATTTCACGTCGCTTTTCCCCGATCACATCGAAAATGATGCCAAAGCACACACATTATAAATTACCTACTGAAAATATTAAGCAAATATGCTCAGCACTTGAGCGCCGTGCATCGAGCTCAATAACGTTAATTTAAATTACATTCCTATCAAATATGGCGGCTAATTGTTAATAAAGCGATAATTAATCTTGGAATTATTAATACTGAGGAACATTAAATTTTGGCGTTGAATATTAGGTTGAATAATGCCAGGTGGATTAAGTCAAAAGCTCTAAGGACGGTATTAAAATTGTAATGAAATATGGATTCCTTATTAAGGTACAGATTGCTTAACGGAGTATCTTAATATTGTAATCTAGTCGTCTTTGAAATGCTATATAGTCTTTCCTTGAATTATGAGTCGTGGGCAAATTAATTATTTGGAATACAGATGAAATAATAATTAACTCCTCTGGTGTCTTGCAGCGCTGGTCGCTTACTATCAGGTGATACGGTTGCGCATTTGCCCCTATTCCATAAAAATCTGTTTGGAAGTCATTGAGGAAATTTTATTGTTAGCAATTCACATTTTATGATTGCTGTTAATTTATTTGTAAAGTTTGACGTGAAGTTTGTACATACTAATCTGTTGTATTGATTAGAGTTTGATTATCTAAAGAGAATTAAATGCTTTGAAAACTATTAAAACAAAAGTAACTGAAACAGAAAACTAACTAGCACAGCATTTTAACCAACAAAATTTCAATATAACTGCCTCTTAGGATTTCCTTTTACGGAAAAAAAATATATAAAAAAAAATTCCTGACCCAGCATGCACTATCAACAAATTTATTATTCCATAGATACAACACACTCACGGTGCTCAGCTAGTTAAAAATTTTCCCATCGGCGATTTTATAGGAAAAATACGTGTATATTTTATGAATGCCTCACGGAGGCTGGTCAATATTTTGAAGCCCTAGAGCGCAATTAATCAACTGAGGTTTTAATTAAATCCATATGAGCTACGATACGATACAGCCTCGTTTTTCAACGCCTATAAATAATTTTCATACAATGAAGCCGTGATTGACGTAGTCTCCACATTGATTTTACTTAATGAAGGAATCAAATTAATGTGGTTTAATTGCGCATAAAATAATATGATTTATGTCTGTGATGAAGCCACAAAGGGATGAGTCAATATTTAACATTGTGTTGAATTGAATTCCGTAATACTTTACTTTAGTGGAAAGTACATCTCTGGTGGAGAAGCAATGTGCGAGCCTAATTGGGGACTTCCATAATATAACGCTGATTAAACTCAAACTCAAATCATTTATTGCATTCGTGTGTTATACAAAGATTAGCACAATAAGAAAAAAAAGAAAACCATTTATTTCACACGCTTTAAAGACAAGTGACAACAGTACAGAGTAGGATTATGGTAATTAATATAATTATTACGTACAGGTTGATGTAATAATGTAATGTATGATAGTACTACATTCTTACAAAGGAATATTGTTATGTTACTTTGACTTTGAGTTACGTTTAAAGTAATCGAAATGGCAGCGCGTTCGGCGCTCTGAACGTAAAGCAAACTCGTACTAAAGATACATAACGATACCTAAAAATCAATCTCGAACTATGTAGTCATGACTGTCAACTGCCAACAAAATCTGCTAGCATTTCACGTTTTCGGAAGCTTTTATTAAATTCGCTTTTTCAAAAAACAAATATAAATTCAACTAGTTGTCCGTAGTTACCGACTTTTTCTTTTTCCAACGTTCCGAGCTAAAATTGCAGTTTCACTTTGTGCTGCAAATAAAACAGCAGTAAACTTGGTGTTTTGCAATCAAGACGTTCTCGTTACACAATTGAACCCAGAGAAAATGTATGAAGGAACACTAATTATGATACACAAAACATTCTGACTGACAAAATGTCCCGTAACTTTGAAAAGTATGAATTCTACATAATAATTGAAGACGTACTTTAACTAACGAGAGCATCCAAAAAGTACATCAAAATCCGCAAACAAGGCACAAAAGTAGACACAAGTTGATGCTTTTCCGAAACATGATCTATTGCAAAGGAGTAAAGTGCAATTTGCCTCAGAGGTTAATGCACTTGTTTACGTGTACAAAGACGAAAAAGTTTCACAACGCTTCGTTAAACTAGACGCTTGGGATTACATGCCCGAGACACTCATTTAGACTGTGTGGCGAACTGAAATCTTTGAACGTGTTTAAGAAGAGCATTTTTAGAAATTTACTTTGTTTACTAAGTTTTAAACTAAGACAGGTGGCTTTAACGTTTTATTTTCTATTTCGTTTAGTCTAGTCAAACAGATGAACACTTACGTGGTCTGTAGTAATAAACAAAGTGAATTCTCGAATCTGATTAATTTTGTTAACGTGTTTCTATTTTTTAAATAAGTAAGCCTTCTGATTACATTTTATTCATCGTTATGTTTAACAGTCAAATAAATAGATACAGAACTCAAAGGAATTCAAATAATATGTCTCATAAGCTTATAACCAGTGTGTACATTAAGCTAACTAAAGTCGTTCAATTTAAAATTTTGCCGCATTTGATGAATACCCACCGTTGCATAAAATAGCTCCCGTAAATTCCCTTGTGCAGAATAACTGCCGGACTAATCTCGACCTCTGTATAAATAAATATTTATATACAGTCAGCAAAACGTTGGGGATATGCATAACGTAATTTAGTTTTCGCGTGCAAAGGTACCGTTAACTTTAAAAATATTCAAATCTAGATATGTTACAAAAGTTCATATAAGCAACGGCCAATGAATTTCTAAAGGCGGGGTCAGTAATGTGCCGTGTCGTGGGAGAAATAAAATAACAATTTGTCTGTTACTTTAGGGGATGTTTTAATGTTGTTGTTGGTCCCAAATGTAACATGAAAATAATAAAATACATAGACGAATTACGATTATTACCTAAGAGTAAAATTGCTCCCTTTTTCTTCGAAATCCAACTCTAATCTTTACCTGGACTACGGTAAGGTCTAATACTTAAGGTATGGAGTATGAATCTAGGTATTCCCATACGCTAATTTTAATATCATGTTAGCAGCAAGAACTTAATATTAATACCTGAGAATTATACATGCTTAATAGCAACACAATATTGAGAGCCTTGCCGAGTTGAGAATTACTAGTTAATTGGTTTACATGAAAGCAATAAAGATTATCTACCTATATACCTATTTTGATCTAAAGTAGTTGATGTTTGATACGATAGTTTAAAATATAAACCATAACACGTTTAATATAAAGTCAAAATTACGGTGGAACATAATAAATAACGTTCTCTGGTATCGTCTACAAGCATCAAAGTGAAGCATTTGTCTTACTTAAGTTGTACACCCCGCTCCTTTCACTCAGTAAGGAAATAAATTTTCTAAATTAACTCGCGCCATTAAAATTTAAGCTTTGCTGACATAAAAATATATCTTCTTTTGTATTGGCATGACAAGCGGTAAATATAAAAACGCCTAAATTACCGGTTGGCGGACAGTAGCTGGATTTATGGCCCGACTATAAAGGACATACAAGATGAGTTGGTAATTTGCATATAACGTTCTTCGATCAGCAAAGGCCGGTCCAGCTGGCAAGAAACTTATGAGACAAAGCAAGTCTGAAGTGGCCTTTATGTCTCAACTTTTTGCTTAACATGTAAGTGTGTGTTAAACATTGTTTTCTTATTTATTTAATAGTGGAATTGCATTTGATTCTGGAATTAGCTTTTGTCACGCGATTTTTATATAACACTTATAGATTTGATTTTGTTGATTATAAATAATCATTTATACATTTTTTTTTGTTTGGTCGTGTGACCGCAATGGCGACTGTCTGGCAAGATGTCTCAGGTTCGATTCCCGGGTTAGGACAAAGTATTACTGGGCTTTCTTTCAGTTTTGTGATATTGTCTCTGTAGTAACACGGAGTCTGTAATTGTTTCCATTATATGGCAATAGGTTCGTCCCCTATTACTTGAGACTTATAACACGAGTGGTGAAAAGTGGGTGTACATTTTATAACGTAACCTGTACCTCTGCTCGAAGGGGTAAAAGGCGTGACGTAGCATTTTTTATTTGGATACAATTAATTATTGATATAAAACTGATTCATTCATTCGTATTGTAACCAATCCACGTTTTGTGTGCATTTGTACATTTAACTGAAACATGCTGTCAGCAAATAATTACTAATTTATTAATCTTCACTGTATTAAACACAAACCTGTTAGTGACGAATTAATAATTGAACATTTCATATAATACTAATAATATGATAACAAATAAATTAATATAATTAACCAATCGTTCACAAATGCATATTCTATTATAATATACATGCATATGTCATTGTGTTCCAGATTATAAACATTAAATTATCATTCAATATTATTAATAGAGACATAATTTTACTTTGTCAAATATTGTACGTGAATTAGTCATAAAACTTTATTGTTAAATTAACTCTATGCCTGTCAATAATAGCTTTTGCTTTGTATTACAATAGCAATAGGTAATATTTATTTATTTATAGCCTTTTTACTCGGAGATGACAAAACCTATTTAAAGCTTCAATCACTTATATAAACTTATGCCCGAATACTCAAACGCTACTCAATTTTAAGACGCTCTCAAATGTAGTTCTGTCACTATCAATTCTTTATAAAATGACAGAGACAGCACGATATTTAAGTACAACTTAAAATTGAGTAGCGTTTGAGTATTTGGGTATTAAACTATCAGCGCGTTCTTTTTCTACTTCTGCGCGTCCGTTTGCCAGGTGGCATGGTGGCATTATGGTAAAAGCCTCCTCCGATTTTCTCCATTCTGGCGTTTCTATTTTTCCGCGACTTCTCAGATGTCGTCGTCCCGCCTTTTTTATGATGTGCCTCTCTTTCTCTTTTCATTCCTCGGGTACCATTGTGTAACCATTTTACTCCACTTAACCGAATAGCTGATATAACCCTCGAAAAGTATTACGTAGTATCAATAACGCCATGAAATAAGAATGAGATTCGACGAGATAACAAGTACGGTGTGAACACGACCAATGACAGCGTGAATTCATTGGGACATACTTAACTTTATCAACGCTCTCTATAGACGAGTATCAAAGTTTTCGAAGTGAGTTTTCATTGTCTCCCCTGGATTAATACGTGAACTTCTCAAAGGGTTATCTAAGTTTTGGGGACCACGTTTCTATTAATTACCCAAGTTTCTCTCCGATCGATATTAATTAATTAAGAAGTGGAGTTTGTCTTCAGTTCGCTAGTATCGTTCTAACATTTTCACAGTTTTGTTTTAATTTATTTTATGTTAGTTTTCGAAGGCGTTAAGTCTGTTGAACGTGTGAGGGAATTTGTGAAACGTGCCGTGTACTACACTGATAAGTTTTGTCGGGTGGAGTCACGCTATTGTTTCTGTCAGCGGCTTTATTTTATTTGTAACGTGACTGACGTGTATTCGGTGTTAATGCATAAATGTACATTCATTATGAACCCGACGCCAATCTTGTCTGAGTGTTAGTCGAGTGTGCTCGCTTGTTGCTTATCGTATTGTTAATGGTGGTGCTTTACTCTTTTTTTCTTTTTGCAATTAATTTGTTGGTCGGGTAGTAATCAAGTCTGCCACGTTCGAGCTCCTTGATTTTTTAACCAGGAAAATGTTCAATCCGTTTTCTCGTATAGTTGTATTTAGTAAGCAATTGGTCTACCTGTTGTACTTTAGAGTATACGATACCAACTTATTATCGGAGAAACAAAAGTATATTGTTTTTATTGTTGTATTTTTGTATGTGTTATTTGAAATAAATACGAATCTTCAACGTTTAACCTACTAAAAACCTAATAAAAACACACTGAACGTCGTCCCCCATTCAACTTTATGTTAGACATTAACGCCAGTATGAAAGCTAGTAAGCTTGGCAATAATTGCGGCTTCAGGCGACAAGCCTTTACACAAATTACATAGGGCCTTAAACACTTCTAGCAAATTACGAGTAATCAGGCAGTGACTTTTAAAAGCACAAAGTAATAACCGCTCGTAACACTGTACATTGTCATTACCAGTAACTGTGTAAGTACACGGACGCAATTAGTTATGCTTTGAAAAATCAAAGTTATTTTCTGCGGGCGTGAAACGCGACGGCACGCGAGAAAGCGCTCGGTTTGTGCCACTTTACAGGCACGAAAATTGACCGACTCAACGAAACTTTCCAATTAAGCCATTACATAAATGACGGGTGACGTAACTTTGAATAAATATTTCTCCGAGTTGTTTTGCAGACTTTAATGACTCGTACTCCGCGGTGCCAGTTAATGTACGTAAAGTTTGAATAATTGCCGAGTTATGTGTGTATGGAGTGCTAAATAAGGGATGTGACACGGTGCGAACTTTTCAATTTCAAAGTTGAAGCCAATCTCACACTTTATCACGTTCTTCCATCCGGTAATAGACATGCCAAGCCAGTAGTGGCACGTTTGGATTTTATCATTGACGTGGTTCGAGCGTTTTCCTCCATTTTCTACGTCCTCCATGACGTAAGCTAAAACGGTAACACGTTGCGGAGTCGTGTCGAGAAGTTATCGTCGTCCTTGACTGTCTGTCCCGCCACGCCATGTTTCTGAACTTTATTGACATATCACTCCGCTATTAATGCTGTAGGTACGCAATAAACAATGCTTTATATCTTCCGCACTATTTCTACTGAGCCCAAATATGGAATTGATGGCTAATAAATTTTATGTGTACAAAACAAGTTTCGGGTGCCTCTATTAATTTCTTTGTTTTGTTTCAGTGATGTTGTGGTTGTAGTGAATAGAGAAATACCAATATAGTAAGATTAAACCAATTACAAAACAATCATTATACTTTTCAAGTTATTTTATGGCATAAAAGAAGTCCATTGATAAACATGGGCCAATCCCAAAGTTGTCCAAATTTACCAATTAAAAACTACCTGTATTTAGTACGTTCGATAATACACTTCTCTGCACTACGAACTATACACGCTGTGGATAAAAGAGTCATTAAAATTACAATTTTCTAGTGTAAACATCAAAACGTATTAAAACATCAATAAACAGTTCAAATAGTTACTTAAAAAACAAAATAAATCAAAAGAAAATCTACCAACAAACAGATTTTCATAAAATATGAGAGATTTTAATAAACATTGCAGTCACGTTTTGCAATAAACGCTTTATATAAAGAAATCAGAAGTTAATAAAAAATCTTCTAAACCGTTTGAACATGCCAACTTTGTTTTCGCATTATTGGGAGTAGACATTGCAAGTTCAATAAAGACTGTGTCACGTCACTCCGTCCTTCGGCCGACAAACGGACACGTAAGCAATAACATCGATTCAAATCCACAACTTAAAACTCAACTAAACTATTGCAAAATCACCCTTAAGTCTTTGTAATAAGAGTAGTGTAAACTGCATTGAAAATTTGTATCAAAGTACCTGCGTTATGAGTTGGACACTTTGACGGCCGACGCAACTTTAAGTAGGCAACTGGGATGGTGATATGGGTATCTAATATTTGTTTGTTTGTAAATGTCATTTATAGACTGAGGTCGCGGGAATGTAGGTGAAATGCACTATTCTATTTCGCTTCCTGGCCCTTTTCGAGTTTGGGGTTGGCATCGAGACCCAATGAAATAAAGTTATAGTTTACTAGCGTCGATGGTCTACAACTTATTAAAGCCAAAACATTCGTCTGTCAGTTTAACACAACTATTAACATTTCAACATTTGTGACATTCTTGGTTAAATCAACGCTGAATGTCATTTCGATGACTATTGCAAATAAGAGTAGGACAACCGTTATCAACTGACACTATTCGGAGTCTTCCCCGTTTATTCGATTGCCGGATTTGGTTTGGAATTACTGGGCTTTTTACGGTTTTTCGAAAATGTCATCTCTCTCACCCCCTATTACATGGGACTCATGACACAAATAGTGAAAAGTGGGTGTATATTGTATAGCGGCATTACGTGCCATAATGGGCACCTCTAGCTACCCCTTCGTGATAAAAGGCGTGACGTTGCATATATTCGAGGCACATCACGGTGTATTGTCATGACGTGCTTCATAAATGACAGATCGTTAAATCAGTTTCAGTAAGTACTGCTAAACCTTAATTATGTGTACTTTGTAAAGCAGT
Source organism: Spodoptera frugiperda (assembly GCF_023101765.2). Classification (NCBI taxonomy): domain Eukaryota; kingdom Metazoa; phylum Arthropoda; class Insecta; order Lepidoptera; family Noctuidae; genus Spodoptera; species Spodoptera frugiperda. Next base: position 5,388,504 of record NC_064241.1, on the reverse strand, counting down.
GAGTAAATATAGATCCTTTACATTCCTTTGTTATTGTACGGAGAAAATAATTAAAATATGGAGCAAAGAAAATAGTTTATTAACTAGGTCTCTGCGAGACCGGAATAGTCTGGTTATGAAAGATAAATTGAACGATATCTACTTCTTTTTGTAAGTCAAACGCATGTAAATTGCAAGCGAGTAAATTGAATCTTCTGTTGGAAATGTTTGTTTTTCATATTTTTATTTCCTGCAGATGAAATAGTAAATGATTACTGAAGATGGTCTTTTGTTGTTATTTGTTGAAAGTTCAATTGGTAATAACAACTGCGTTTTTATATTATGACTATTACTTAAAATGGTTTTTATCAAGGTAATAGCACTAGATTCTAATTTAAACTTAAAATATTTCCCAATGAAATAATTCGTAGCTTTAGCTATTTATCATAGGACCGTAAAATGACCCGCCGTGGAATAAATCACAAGAATTTGCGATGACCTGGGGCAGACAGTAAATAAAAACGCATCGATTGTTCAGCACTCAATAACTTCAGATTCAAACAAAAACCGCCAGACGAGATTTTAAATGGAATATGTGAAAATCCTTCAAAAACGAAAATGTATGACTGCAAAAAATACACGTACGCAACGCAACGAAACACTCACGTCGAAGCTTCAAAAATCATCCCATTGTTTACGACGCAATGAATTCGGAAATCCAGACTCCTGCTTGAAAAGGTGGGACTCGCTTTGTGACGCGTGAATAATTCGGTATCGTGGTGCCAACGCTTTTATCGAAGTAATTCGTTCAGAATGAAACAGGTTAGGTGAGATTGATAAACGCTGTCAAGTTTCAACCGCTAACGAGACAGAAGAGGTACACATAAGTAATCTTCTTGATCTTGAATTACTTAGAACACTAGTGGAATAATGAAGAGAGGATCGTTCCTTTTACTTGGAAACGGTATCGGCCATCGATTACAATTCCTACAGTTACACACCCTTCTCAAAGTTGCGTCGTTTTCGTGGGTTGCTATCAAATAGTGGAATACTTTTGTTGAATATTAGCTTTGGCCCTTCACTTCCCTACTGAATTCCAAACCCAGGGTCGGTTTAGGAATTTGGAATTTGGCAATATAAGCAATTACATTGTTTTGTTTTCTTGTTTTTTGTTTTATTGATACGATAATAGATAAATGTTGTTAAAGAAAATAAACGGAATTATTAAGTAGAAAGATTAATCGGCGCACTCAAAGACATTTAATGATTACTTAACTTTCTTTAGTAATGATTTTGCTCCGAAAACGATTGCTAAAGACTGGGTTAAGTAACCATAAAATGATTTTGAGTACAACAGATTCTGATAGAGTATAATATCATACAGTTATTTTCGTCGATTAATCTGATGACTCGGGCATATTTTAAAACTGTCACGAACCACTGAAAAACAGCCAAAAGTAGCGTGCTTAAAATTTTCGGTTACCTAATTGCGATAATAGGTAGGTATCATAATATTACGTATTTAACAAGAAAATAAATTCAAATTCTTTATTGCTTTCCTTAATATGATATAGCTCTTAAATAATATGTAATAAGGACCTTGTCGGGCACGCAACTTCAGTAATTATGACTAATGATTATTTATCATTCTCATACAATTCTTGTTAATAATATACCAACATAAAAACAACAGAATAACAAAACCAAGAGAAAAATACTATTGTTAAGGATAATCTATTTCGTATTCAAATAAATAACTGAAAATGCTAAAATAATGCCAGTATTTCTAGGCCATCCTCCCTTCTATTTATTTATTCATTTGGGCCCAATCGCTTCAATTCATTGACGACACAAAAAAGCCTAGATATTTCGTCCTCGTTTCATTTAAATATTTACAACATAGTGACGTCGTCGAGACGATTTTTAGTCGTGAGCTAGATAATCAAATACATTCATTTTAATAAAAAAACGTTACAATATTTGACTTTATTGTTACTATTTATAAGAAAGTTACTGTTATCCTTGGATTTGAGTAAATATGTCTTGTTTTAATCTAACTTTAGTTCTAGTATTTAGTTTAGTAAAACTTTAACATATGAGTTTGTATATAATTGCTGTTAACTACATATTATAGTGTTCGAAAGATTGTATACAACATTGTATAGCGGCATTACGTGCCGTAATGTGCACCTCTGCCTACCCCTTCGGGGATTTAAGGCATGACGCAATGTGTGTGTTCAAAAGTTTGAAAGAATACAAATTAATTTATAATAATAGAACAAAATAGCCATTATTTAGATGTCCCTCATTGTAAAACAACAATGTTTATTGTATTTAGTCGGTTTCCAGGCGAATCGTCGTCAATATGTCCCAACATTTTCTCTTTATCCGACTTTAGGTAAATCTCCTTTTTTATAAGGATCCGGGATATGAATGATAAACGGCCGCTTTTCGATGTCATCCCGAAATTATTTATTGTGGCTTTCACGTAGGCGGAGGGGTGTGATTTAGGGTGGTAAAAGTGAATAAAAATATTGTACAGTTTTTTTTTCTCTCTTATTTGTGCACTTAATTGATTGGACGAGCAACAAAAATCTTATCTATTGTACTAATCTTAATCATATTTTAAGAGAAGTAAAGCCTTTGTGTTTTGCGTGATTTTTTTTAAATAAAACCATTGCTTCAAACTACGATTTCTCTTGTGTCGAGGGTGCGTTTACAAACATACAAGGACACATACACATCACACCCAGACCCGAAACAACGATTTGTGGATCACATAAAGAATTGCTCCGTACGGGAAACGAACTTGTTATACGTTGAGCGGTAGCCGGTCATGCAGTCAATCGGGATAAAATTTGGAACAAGATTTGACTATAATCTAGAATAACAAATAGGCGCCTAATAACTAATTATCCCACGGGATTGTGGACAAAGCCGCTGGCAGAAGCTATAGTTTCGTATATTATCGAAATTCCCAATACTTAGTTGCACCGATTTGCTAAAGAGATTGTTCAACGCAGACTTTGTCGTGTAAATAACGAGGCCGTAAAAGCCAAACTCGTGTTAAAACTTTAAAAATAAACATTGCTTTGCATTTTGTTTACATTGTCACGTTGCGACAGTTAGTTCAATGTGCAACTAGACTATGATTTAAAGATTAATTGAGATGTTTCGATATTGCTAACTCACTTTCTGTATGTTAAAATTATTCCTGATCATCTTTTAATGCCTGACGATAAGGTATGAAGAGTAGTACCTAAGTATTCTGCCAAAAATATTTAGAGAAACAGTATGCTTGTCTACTATACAAATGGGATTGCATCATAATTTATGTATTTAATGTATGCATGTTTTCAGCAACAACAATGTCACAAATATTGTTCCGAAAATTCAAATTCAAACTAGATAGAAGGGACGAAACTCGAAACATAAATACGACCCGATACAAAATACCCTTAAAATCTACCTCGTCCCCAAAATTTATGGTAATACCTTCCCTATTAAGGGTTTAAATAAGATACACTTTCCCATAAATGTTTCGAATTCTTTTCATTCTGCACTTAAGCCTTCTCTTAGAAACAGAGTCATGGTTGTTTTACTTCGGGCTTGTTTTTGTTAAAATTCAGGTCATTGATATTATTATTCCGTTTGACCTAGCACAACTGTCTGATGGTATTAGAGATATCGGTGTAACTTGGATCTGGAGCGTCCTGATGTTGTCATTTAGCCTTGTTTCCGATTGAATAAATTCATTTGTTGTTTGGAATGTTTCAAGATGAATGTTGTTAGCTACGGTCTTGTATTTAGTAGATGAGCTTCTTTACCATAGAAAATAGTGATCTCTTTAAGTATAAAAGTTCCCAAGTTCCTTTTTAACGTAAGTATGATATTTTACCTGGAAAAAATATCGAAGCAAATTCAGAGGTGTTTCTTGAATTCAAAACTTCTTCTTCCAAAATACCACGAAAGAGCTGTTCCAGTAATTTTATTCTATCGTTAATGAATAAATATTTGAGTTCTCTATCTACATAGGGTCTCACACTTCAACAGCCTATAAGTGGCCACTGCTGACCAAAGGCTTCTTCTCACACGGAGGTTTGAGCATTAATCATCACGCTTGCTCAATGTGGGTTGGCGATTTCAAACTTATGATTAGAAATTATAAGCTCAGGTTTCCTCAGGATGTTTTCCTTCACCGTTTGTCAGTATGTCTAAATAATCTTAGAAAGTACATATAAATCTGAAAATGTCATATTGGTACATATCGTTGGAAAGATCTTTGAACCCGCTCTCTCGTGCATAAGGAGCGTGAGAGGTTTTAAACCTCTGGGCTACCACCATTTTTTAGTGACATAGGGTTACAAATGACAGATATGTATTATTATTGTAAGAAAAAACAGATACCTACTACTACAGACTACATTCATTTCCTAATTCCCAAACAAATATTTGTCTGATTAAAATAAAACAAGCCATAACTTTTGCTTCTTTTAAACCCGTGTTGCCTACTTACCAAACGATGTAAAATCCTGGATTTGAATAAACCTTGTTCGTTCCTTCATAATGATATTTTGATGTCGGGTATCTGAGCTGAAATCCCTTAATCGCCTTACTTTTTAAGATCGCGTCGTTAAAGTCAAAAATGTATTTCTCTTACATTAGGCCGCGATACGAAAGCAATTTTTATTTTTATTGACGTGTTTTAAAGGTTTGTTTTTCTTTGTGAATTGCATATTTAGTATTTTGATTTAAGTTTGAAACATATAGTAAGAAATTGTTGATTGTTGTTGAAAAAATTAAGCATATGTTTTTCTGTTACCTCTAGGTACAAATGAATAAAAAATACTACTATGATAAACATCAGTATATAAATTTAGACATCTATTTAATTCTAGCTTGTCAGCAACAAGTACTATTAAAGTGATACTAATTGTTCACGTAATAAAGTAAGTCACATCAAATAAATCCATTACTCAACGTTAGTCAGCGTTGTTTCAGGAACGGGTAAGTACAATTTTCATTATCTTTATTGGATTAGCCTTATCTCTGAATAACAAAAAACCAGTACAAATAAAATTTCTTCCAAACATTCCATGTTTATTACAGTCCCAAAGGCCATGTTTTCCAACGGTTGCCTAGACTCCAAAAGCATTAGTACAAGTGCTTATCGGTTTATTCAGATTTCATATCGAAGTAAATCGGTACTTACTACTCGTAGATCCACGATTTTATTTATTGAGTTTGTAAAGTACCAACATTTACATAGAAACGACCAGCTCTGTTCAAACTATGCTGAATATTTGATAGCCATTCATTCCTATCAAAGATAATCAAATAGTTATTTCAAAAAGTTTGTGTAGTGGCTGCCTTACGCATAGGTATTTGAATAGATAAATGTAAACAATTTGCTGGTGCACAAACTTCAAATCGAGTTCCATGAATGTTTATTTCATACGGTACGCCTGAGGAAATTTGGCGAAATTACACGTCACAAGAGCGAATTCCGTACATCTTTAGTTGAGGAATTCATTATAAATTCAAAGTTTAAATTGCTGCCTCGAGCTACAACTCATCAGCGTTAAAAACTTTTTGAGAATAAGCACTCCGTTTTATGTGGCATACGTCTGACGTCGCCAACGCGTCGTGTTTAGTTTAATTAGTACGGCGAGCCTAATTCCCCAAGAGTGCGTTTAATGACCTCAATGAAATACTTAAGGAAGCAAAGAACACGCTGTCTGCCCACAAACTTTCAAGCCATTGTAATTTTTTGCGAGTTCCCGCTTAAGTAAGGTAAAGAGAAAAACTGTGTAGTTCCAATGTTCGTTTTGTTAGGTCCTGGCAACGGAAGCTTCTTACACTTCTCGGTTGCAGTGGAACGGCAAGCAATTTTAATTGGCTGAAACTCAGCTCTCAATTAATGAATAGCAGTATCATAATTTCTGTAGTTTTAAATATTGTTGCAATAGAAAATATTATATGAAACCATCTTATATTTTACCTGTAATCTTTTTATGTGACTTTGACTTATTATAGTAAGAGAATAATTAATTACACCTCCGAACATGCTATTTAAATATGCATTATACAGAAAAAATAAAACACACAAAGCTCTATGCAGACTGGCGACATTTACCGGTGACTGCGATTTCCTATCAAGGTTCGATAATACCTAGTGTATATTTTGATAGCAATAGTTATATTGATCAACCACTACATTGAACGAACGGAGTGATACCACGGTCTTACCGAAAACCGACGTGAAACAACGCTTGTGTTGTGTTTCGTTGTGTGAGTGAGGTTACCGGAGGCCCAATTCCCCTCTTCCTAATCTTCCAATCCCCGATTCCCCAATAACCCTTAAATTCCTAACCCCCAAAATGCCGGCAATGCACTTGTAACGCGTCTGGTGTTTCAAGTGTCCATGAGGGCGGCGATTGCTTACCATCAGGTGATACGTCTGCTCGTAATTCCACAAAAAAAAAATATCGAGTGACTCAGAAGCAATGTAAAACTTCCGTAATAGCAACTACATTGCCTGTGGCGCGACCATAAAAATAGCTCGTCTAGTTCGTTAAGTTTTTCACTGGAAAGTCGCATAAATAATTCATACCATATTGCTTCCAGTCGTTTGCTGTTATTAAGGCATCTTAACTATTGGCGGTGGCCCCTAGCCGTCTGTACTTAACTTAATAGCTCTATTACTCAAATGAGTAACTGCATGCGAATCAAACAACTTTATAATACGTTGCAGAACTTAGTTGAGCAATCAAAAGTTTAATACGACTTTTACGGAGAACGGTTTGATTGCTGATATATTATGTACTTATGTGAGAAAAGAAGTATATAACTGTATAACGAGTGTATTGTTAAACATTTGAAATCTTTTTATTACTTTACAGTATTTGTTAGAAGTTTTATTTTCATACTTTTAAATTAAAAAGTTTTTTTTGTTGAACAAATAAATTTGTTTCTATAAAGCAATTTTGAAATAATATTCACAACTTATAAGCTAAAATGTACCTCAATTTCTGAACTTTTCTATACATATAGTAATCGTAACAATGTAATGAATTGAATATGAATTCAGTTGAAATTGGCTTCAACTATCAAAGTTAAATAAATAATAGGTATTTGTTCATTCAGAACAAAAATGTATTGTAAGACAATCTGCTTTAAGTACGAGCTTTAAATGCATAAATTATTAGAAACGTCTATTTTATTTTTGAACATTCGGATTCAGAAGAGGATTATTCAGAAAAGGCTTGAAAGATTTATTTCAAAGTTAATGGACTGGATGACATTGCGTAGGTATGTGGGATTTAAAATAATATTATGAATAGATAAAAAATATTTATGTTGCTCACATTAATTAGACAGAAATAGTACCTCGACATTCATTCAAGGTTATCATCAAATGTATGTTCTCTTAATGTATTTACATTGTCTTTATCGTGGCTGTGAGCATAAATTCTTTGCGGAGCGTTGTATTGTGATCATCGCTTTCAAATTGTTATCGTGAGACTATCATAATATGAGTTTATCTGTTATCTAAGCGCCACACCATAATATAGTATTCAGTTCTTATCTTATCCCGAATTACACAAGGCACGTAGTACGTACAGTAAATGGTTTCTCATCGCTCACTTGTAGTGGGCAGGGCACATAACGCGGAGAACGGTTCTCCATTATTTAGCAGTTGACGTTTTTAGCTGATGTGATGATTATAATTAAGTATTCAGTTACGGCTATTATCCCGAATTGTTTGACGAGGAACTCGACTAGTTTCAGAGGCTCATCTTCATGAGCAGCACTCCGCGACACGCAAAGCGTCACGTGTCACGCTGCTACATGCCAGTAGCAGCGCGACAATCGCCTGCGCGATAAATGAGCCTCTAGCACGACTTGAAACTAGTCGAGTTCCTCGTCAAACCGTTACGTGATTAAGCCGATAACATAATAATTAATTTAGTGTGTCTCACGAAAGTTATAATAAAATGATGATGATTCCTACTTCTTCATTTATAATCATTCCTGTAATATTTCTCTCAAATTCAATTCTCGTTTCTATTATCCATTAAAGCTGTTGTAAATGTTCGCAACTTATGATATACATACGTTGCAATAGACAGGATTGTGGTGTGACGTAATCTTGGTATTTGTTGCGTTTCTCGAAATACGAGTTGCTATGTAGTACATAGTGTGTTATTCCACACAATGTTGTTACAGTTTAAGCTGCGTGCGAGCTTGTGAGCACTGCGCTTTAAGTAGCTCTCTGGGTATTCGAAGCTAGATGCGAACATTGTTTACAAATGGTGTTGGTATTTACGTACGGTAGTGTCAAAAAAGATAGGGTGTTACTTTTGTAGAGTTAGTGTGTAGGGTCTTTTTGTGGTGTTTGTCCTAGCGAGTCCAACTAAGTACTTTTGTAAATCTATAAAAAATACCACTTATAGCATATACCTATAGATACAACAGCTTTCACCAGATGCCCAATTCTATTTCTTTTCCCATCGCGAATAACCTAACCACGGTTACTAGTTAAATAAATTGTGTTCTAATGACTGCAATCAGAATCATAAAGACAATGCAACTATTGACCTTTTTATAACTGAAAACAGTATCAGCCATCTAAATTCAATCCACTCACAAGCACCAGGTGGGTGTGAGCAGAGAGACATCGACGATCCGCCATAGATCAAAGTGCAAAAGTATCTAAGGAGCATTACTCTTTTCTGTCAGCCACACCGTTGGGATTCCCTCGACAATGCATGCCATCGCCACCCGGGATCCACTCAATTTTAGTTTCTTTGTGACACACGTGGCCTCGCAGTGACGGCTTGCCATATATGTTTAACTTTTAAAGTGAAAATTTTATATCTTTTATAATGTATTTTTTCTTAAATTTATTGGTGTTTTTGAATAAAAAAACAAATGTATAGGTAGCATTTCGTTATTGTGCGGGTTTGCTAGCATCAAACACACTGAATGTTTACATCGTACTTTTTACATACTATGTAAATTTTGTACACGTCATATATCTCTTTAGAATGCTGAATAACATAAAAAGCAGAATATAAAATGAACATGACAAAAGCGATGCAGAAATTAATTTAATCTACAATTCATATTAAATGAAAAAGTAATAAAAGGTTCCTGATCGTTAACGAAGCAAAAACTGGTGAATACAGTGATTATAGATTTTTAAAGAAAATGTAACGTTGAAATATTCTGTTTTAAATAATCTTTCGCTTATAATAATTAATTGGAAAAATGAATTAAACATTTTTCATGTTAATTATAAAAGGAATTGAAGTTGCAAAATTTATTACTTCTGTATTTATTTCTTATCTGCTCTGATGTTCACGGAAGCAATATTTTCAAATTATATACGTAAGTTATGTTTATAGCCACTCGTGTCACATGTAAATAAATATGAAGTAGGTAAGAGGTGATATTTTTCAATAAATATCCTTATCTGTCCCTTTGTTTTTATTCGTTCCTTTATCTACCCTTTTCATACGATTGTCTGTTCGTGCCTAAGAAAATGCCTCAGGAGACGCATCTCATGAGACATTTTTCTTGTCGCAACAAAGGCATGTTTTCCCTTGAGATTTTTACCGATGCTCTTTTATTTGCGTTCAACATATCGGCATTCAAGAAGAACAAATGTCTTTGTTGTTTACATGTGAACTATTTAGAACTTGGTGTCACGTCAATATCAACAGCCTATTAAGTGGCCACTGCTGACCAAAGGCCTCTTCTCGCACGGAGAAGGTTCGAGCATTAATCACCACGCTTGCTCAATGCGGGTTCAAACTTATAATTAGAAATTATAAACCCATGTTTCCTCACGATGTTTTCCTTAACCGTTTGTCAGTGGTGTCTAAATAATCTTAAAAAGTACTTACATAACTCGAAAAAGTCACATTGGTACTTGCCATTGGTAGGTTTCGAACCCACACTCTCATGCATGAGAAGCGGGCGTCTTAAACGTCCGGGCCACCAAGACAGTTTATCAGTAATACAAGAAAATTCGAAATTGTAACGGTTCTGCTAATCTGATTGATTCCTTAGAAAACATAGTACAAATGAAGCCTTTTTGAAGAAACTCTTCATGTTTCGAACTCTTCAAAGATTTGTATCACTTTTCAGCGAGTTGAAAGCACTGAAAGACTTTGAAAATCGACGTGTCTTTCACTGAAATGTGTTAAAGCAGTTGAAAATCCGTGAAGGAAGGCTTTAAATGAACAGTTTGTACGAAGACGTCTGAAGCTAAGGATTAACGAAGTGTTTTACACAGTTTCTTCAAAATTATTTGAAATTGCAAGATGTTTAGCGTTGTAGCTAGATTACGCTTGTGTTGATTATTTATTTACTAGCTTCTGCCAGGGGCTTTGTCCGCGTTCCTGTAGGATAAAAAGTATTCTATCACCCAATCATCATACCCTGTCTGTATTTCCCCCAAATTTCATCAAAATCTGTGCGTGAGCGTGATTGACGGATAAACAACTATACAAACAAACCTTCACATTTTATAACAAAACGGTACAATAACAATACAGTAATATTGTTATTGTACTGTTTTGTTACATAATACATCTATATGTTATTGTTTACAAAAAAGAAAAATTGCCGCAGTGATATGTACGTATTTTTACCAAAAAATAAGCAACATAACTCTTATTAAGAATAAATGAGCATATTATTTCTAATGAATTTCATAATTCTAATGAAGGTGACTTCTATAAAACTAATTAAACATAACATCAGGCTAAATTAATCTTATTTTGTCTTTGCAATATTTCAACTTTAGTTAAATAAATTGTACATTTTCGTATACAAAGTTGAGACAATCACCTCTTTTCATTTACTTTTGACTGAAGAATGGAAACAATGGAACGAACAAAAAATATAATAAAGTCTTTAGAAGGGCGCTAATTAAAATGGAAATAACAAATTTTAATACACGCATTAGCAGCCGAATTATTCCTAATTATACCATTTTTAAATATGAAATACAAATGCAAATGACTGTAGTATTACAAGTATTCTGACAGGACTCATAAAAAAGTTGGCACACTGTGAACTTTCCCTTTGCATATTCATGGAGCAAACTCACTCGGAAGTTTTTGGTGAGAAATTAAGATAATAATTTTATGCTAACTTCATCCGTCTTGACGCTTTCATAAATTATGAGTTGTATCAGAATAGATGCATGGAGTTTGTCGCTCCAACCACGAATACAGAACAGAATTAATTCAGGTAACGAAAGATCAAGTTTATCGAAATTTCGAAATTAATTTTGGCAATTCCGCCCTTTGAACTCTTTGAATAGTTCTGAATTACTGTTGAAATTAAAACGAGGTAGATTGTTATGCGGGATAGAAGCTTAATTACTAACGCCGTCTTAGAAGTGCCCGAAGGTTTAAATTGATATTCAAGAAATGTTTTATAATGAATATTGTACCTATTTTGTTGTAGAATTAATTACCTTTTTGTTAAATGAATGTTTAATTAAATAAACGTTGTTTTAATATTTATTTTGATCCTTCTCCTTAGATCCTTCGGTACTTGAAAGTCACGACACTAGCTGAAGATCAAAGTGCTCGTATTAAACGCAGCTACTAAGATACATCCTGTTCTACTAACTATGTACTAACAGCTTCTCTAGTGTTTCTCTAAAGTGATTTCTGAACAGGGAATTTCTCGAACCATGTTAAACAATAAACTAAAGAGCGTATTCATTATCTCAGCACTAACTATACGTGCACATTGTGGTGCTATTCCAACCAATTTCTCTAAAGGCGAACTCGAATTTGCCTAAGCCTCGTGGGGTATTCACGCTGGCGGGCTAAACAAAAGACGGCATATAGGAAGATTTATGAACAATTCACGACGCAATGATATGGGGTATCTATTCAAATCCTCCTCTGAATTCGGGGGCAGGTACTCGTATCAAGATGATGTATGCCCACGATACAGTACAATGGGCTCGTACATTAGTTCGCTCGTTTCCAGTGAATTGAATTTTTATGGGATATACGACGCGCCTTATTGTGTATTTAAAGCCTTTGTTTTATTTTATTTCTATAAAAAACAACATAACAATTCGCTCTTTGTATAGGCAAAGGTTACATTATTAGTCCCATGTAATAAAGAAAAGGAAAAGCCATATTGTGTCAACAGTGCTTTATAAATACTCCTACATGTTAAAAAACGAACGTAAAAAAACATTACTCCAACCAGATAGGTTATTTACCTAAAGAGATCTTCTTTATGCCAGAGTCAAAAAAGTCAAGTTTGATTTAATTTTATTTTAGTACAAAACAGCCAGTGTCAGGAACCTACTTTCTCACTTAAGTTTTAATTTAATAACAGTCGTCTTTGAAAATAATTAAAGCAAGCCTGGTTCTGATTAAGTTTCAGGTCCCGAGACATTTTGAGCAATTCGTAGCCTTTACTGAAAGCTGAAAGGTTTTCAGTAATGTACTGACAATTTGTAATGCTGTATACAACTATTAATAATAACCACTAGTAATGTTTATTACAAGAAGCACGCGATACAGTGATTCCACTAAAAGCATCTCGACATAGGTAGGCCTCTTCCGAAACTCTCTGGAAACGGAACACGCATTTTCTATTGAGAAAATTTTTATTCACTCAGCGTAGTCCACTGAATAGTGTTTCGGTTGCTCAAAGAAATATTTTTCGGAAGGTATTCGGTGCAGAGCATTAAATATTCACGGCAATATGCCGCGCTCGCGTTCCAAAATAACTTATGCAAATACACGTAAGTTTCTGTGTTTCACAATGTGTGTACAGGTACTTAAGTTGAATAACTCAAAAGTGGGTGTGAAAAAAGTGAAACGGGGTCGTTCCATCAAGTCTCAGGTGTCCTTTTTACCTCGCGTTAGACACATAATGTAATGAATACCTGGAAGTATGTTTTGGCCTGTTGTCTCACACACCGGCCCTATTTATATCCGAAAGGTGTGTCACCATTACGTTTAATATTAACGGGATGCTCCGCAAGCTTGGACAGTTTCAGAATTGGTAAAACGAGAGTAAGCATAGGGTCGCCATGTTTTTATTTCGGAAACGGAGACACAATGAAAAAGTTTCATTGAAAGTTAAATTTGTTTCGGCGCTTTTCGTTCACCCGTTGTCCAATTGTGCACACTGCAACTATAGACCACCCGCTGTCTACATCGACGTTTATTTTTAAATAAAACCGGGAGTTGTCTCGGTAAAAACGGGGGATTTGGTGATACTAGGTAAAAGGTTATTCGGTAAAAAGAATATTGGGTTCTCTCATGCTATTCAAGTGTCACTGAAAGGTCCTTTTTCAACGTAAGTACATTAGCGGGACCCTTTTAACTTGGCGTTTGTTTGTCTAGTCACGTCGTCGCTGAATATAAATAACAAACACAATTTATGTAGGGCCAAAGTGTAAAACCTAAGTAATTAATTAAATTACTGTAAATCTAATTTGTAACTAGAGTTTTTACTTTGGACGTTCGTCTTTATTGTTTAACGTCTTAATTATGTTAGCTTTGTAAGACGTTCTATACTTAACTGTGTATAAAAAATGTCTCATCTGAATTGTATCTTTAAATTGTATAAACTATTACTTAGCTTGGATAAAAATCCCAAACAATTTTACTAGTGCCAATTTCGAATCGTAATATCGAAACAAAAAAAGCGAGAAGCGTCTTAAACCTCCGGGCCAGACAGCATATTATAAAGTAATAATAATTAATTATTTCAAGTGAGCAATTTCATATCATATTCGGGATAATAAACTTGTAGAATAAATAATATTATTTACTATGGAGATTATATTAAAGCTCTAAGTTATTCAAGATAAACAATAATCTAAATATTTCATCTAACGTTTCGTTCGTTATTTTGGCTTTATCACAATATTTATGTTATTAAAACGTATCTTATTCTTATGATTAACTTAAATTTAAATACTGTTGAGTGGTTGCATGTATGTGCTCAACAAGAGTAAAAGGAATCAGGTTCGATTATCGTGTCTGATAAAAAAATTGGCATGTTTATGCTTCTTCAAAACTTTCTTAGTAGAAGCAGAGCCTTCAGACATTACCCAGTATGGTTGTAGGCTAACCCTCTATTAAATGGGACTAATATCATGTACACCTTTGGTTATCCCCCTGCATATCTATAAAAAAGTGGTAACGTATAAAAAAGTGGTAACAAGGCGAGGTATGACACACACTACACTACTGTACTTATAACTTAGGTTTACGAAAGCTGTTTTTATAGGTTAATATTCTCATTAATGCGTAAATGTCCCTCTAGGTATAAACATTCATGAAGTGGATTTCGTAAAATCGTTGAATTATTAAACGTATATACATACATATTTATAACAATGGCTGACTTAGTTTTTATGGTTCTACGTATGTATCTGTATGTCTATGTATATGAATTTATTAAACTAAATGAGTTTATGAATTTTATTCTTATAAACGTACATTTATTACCACTTATGAAATTCACTATTTTTTTTTTATCACATCTAATCAAATTAATACCCATCACTAGTTCTAAAATAGGTACTGATAGCCTCCACCCTTCAAAGGCATTATCGGATAACCAAACCCATCTTACAAGATCAGAATTATAAACATTGAGGCGATCCGGTATAAATCTACAAGAAACGTGAAGTGAATTAAACAGTCCATAGTGAATGGTATCATAAACTACATTGTTTCAGGGCAATAAATCACAATATTCGAACGAGAATTGCGTCTGAATCCTAAATCGCAACAAGATATACTGAACCGTCGCAAAATATCCACATAAAACCGCAAAACATACAAAAATGATTTATAGTGGCCCAGATCTGTTAGAGCGGATTCGCGGGGCAAAAACAGATTATCGAAATCCCAGTTATACCCAACAATCGGTTTAGTTTGTTGATGTACGAAACGATGATAGAGGACGCTGTGACCGCTCAATAAAGTCACTTTATATTTCTCTTAGATTTAACCAAAATCTTTTTATTTGGGTAAACGATAGCCTGCCAAAAAGTTGGGCAAAAATCAGATTCAAATCTGTTTATGAATAATTTACGTTTCAATAACTTTCTGTTTTGTACATGGCGTTCGTGAACAGTAGAGTTCGTGCCTAGTACACACCCTTATCTGAAGAAAAACTTACCTAATAATTCACAATCACTTAAAACATTTATAAACAACAGAAAATGTTCTCAATAGACCTAAAACTAAAAGAATAGTGGGCGCTACGATTATGCCGTAGCAATTACTACGGCGTAGCGCAGGTCAGTAACGTAGCCAGAATTTACTCATACTTAACTTGTGTCGGTTACATAAGTCTAAAAGTGTTTATTTTTTATATTTTACAGTCACTATGTTTGAGTACCTTTGAATTCATGAATAACCAAATAAAAAGCTAAATCAAACAAAAATCTTTATGAAAGTATTAAAATATAATACGTAGATACTCGAAGAACACAAGTAGCTTATTATATGTACATTGTTTCTGAAGCTTGATGTTCAAAGCAGGTTAAGTGGAAGCTTCGTAGTGATTATACGGCAAGTGCGAGCTCTTGACGGGTCTGAACAGACTTCGTAGAAACCTTTATTTTCCTTGTTATAATTATTTTCATAACTTTGTTGAGAAATGTAATAAGAGTATATTATTATATACTCTGAGTTAGTTTCTAAATTCCAGACCATTATTAAAGTACCTATGAAAATAATAAAACCCAATATTCACATTCTCTATCATAGAATAGAAAAATCTCAAAACTCAAAAACATTTTTTTCAATATAATACACATTCAAATCTTCTAACATCGGAACAACGGTGCCAGTTCACATTTGTGTCATAAAGTACCGTGTCTCATAAAAAGGCATGGCCTAAATCTGGCTGGACCAAAAAGATAACGACATATTTAGTAGAGATTTTATCGTTTTCTCCTCGTGTCATTCATTGAGAAAGTTGTATGACCAAAAAATGTACTATTTGTTTTTTTATACTTAATCTATTGTTTCTATTTTAAATGCCAATCAATTCAGATTGAGTAAGATTAAATCGAAAATATGTTTTAAGTCAACTACTGCGATTTTTTTCTAACTTTGCAATCCATTTTTACACTAATCGACTAAAAATCTAAATTAATTGGATTCTACATCGAATTAAAAACTCATTCAAACATCAATCACTGAACTGAAACTTTAAAATAAATTGTCAAAAATTTATTGCGATTTAAATTCTTAAATCTAACGTCTAAAGACACATTTTCGTAAAATCCTATGTCAAAATATCTTGCTATAGCAATAATTTCCACCATGTTGATGAATACGTCATCTATTTCAGTCGTATCACATTTCTGGTCCTACGTGGCTTGCCTTCCATTAAGCCTCACGACACGTAACGAATACAAATTCACAATACGTATTTCTTATCAGTGCACAGGTGGGTACTAACCCTTATTCTCACGACACTCGAGGGATGACATAGGGTTGTTTATTCTTAGCAAGGGAATACACCTGCACAGAATACAATACAATAAGTAAAACAATACCTCAGATCAATACGGTAAACATTTCGAAACATAAAATATTCCATTTCTAACCTTATAAATGTAAAATATTACGCCTTTTTACTTTTGTAATAAAATAAATAAATTGCTGAAATATCATCCGAAAACGTCTACTACACTGCTTTCTAAGAAAATACGGTAAAGTTACTCCCGCAACCCATTTTTTATCTAGTTAAGTCATATCATAATGATGACAATCTGCGACTAAAATCAAGCTACTTTGTAAACGCCCTTAAATAACTTTGAAGTTCGTGAAGCGTTCGGGTGTTTCCGTCGATCGCCGAACGACTCCTGCTGTCTTTATTTGCAGTCGCTGTTTGTAGCCGTAGCAGACCGCGCCGTAGCACGGCAGTTGCGTCGTAGCGCTCGTAGCGGCCTGGTCTACGCTCCCCGCTACAATAGTATTGGCGTAGAGATCTTTCTCAATTTCAATCTGAGATTTTAAATGTAATTGGACGTTTTATTAGAAGTATTAGTTAATAGTATTATTAGAAACAGTGTTAAATTAATTGTTAGTTAATTAAGTGCTTGGAAAATACTCATGGCAACAGGTAAGTCATAATTTTTACAACACCCATTAATGAAGAGAAAATTCAAAATTTAAACGTGTCGGTTAAAATTTCATTTGGTTTTGACGTTTTAATGAGTTCCTATAAATTATTAGCACTAACATTATGAGCATCAACTCCTTCCGCCCCCATTACGAGTTGCGATCTAATATTATGGTAATGAAATCTCGCAGTATGGTGCGTTACATTTACATAAACAAAAATGGGGTTTCTATATCGTGCCAACGCTACGGTATTTCGTGCGTTCGTAAGTAATATTTCATCTCTCGATACGAGCTTAATGCCGGCAACAATAACCGTACAAAAACTCTCGCAATTGTTCTAGTTTGAAACTTCCACTGGGTGCCAGCTACAATATGTTCGCGGCGAGAAAACTGCTCGAATAATTATAGGAAAAAATGACGTGTTTTTACTAGCGGTGTTTTTTCAATTGGAGTTTTATCTTGCAGTCAACGCCTTTCGCGTGAGGCTTTATGGCACAATTTATTTTGATAACCATCTCTTGATGATGTTGAACATCATCCTTCCCTTTGTGCGCGAATATTCGCATTTGGAGTGTTGACTGAGTCGTTGGTTGTTCGGTATGTTTCGCGTGTAAATACTGAAATGTGCACAATAAGCCCCCATTACGGTCCTTTTACGGATATACGAGTGTCTATTTTGCGCTTACCTTCGCTAACACCCGGGGGTCGTATTCTATACCGTCACGAGTGCTCCAGTTAATTAATTAGCCCCTTTGATACCGACATAGGCAGCCGCTCGGTTCCTCGTGAGATCTTTACCGAAGTACGCTCCGCTTTTTGTTTAGTTACCTTGTTTTCTGCTCTTAGTCTGTTTGTATAGTCTTAATGAGTTATTTTCCTTGTGAGCTCTTTCGTTTTTCATTGTATAATGTAGTCTTTCGTGTCGGTGTTTATCTCTCTCCTTTAGTTTTTGTGAATAGTGTTCTTTTGTTTTTTGCTCTCGCACGGAATTCGACTTAGCAGAATATGGGAATACGTTTCACAGAACAGTTAGGTAGTAAAGTTATTTTTATCGGTTAAGTTGGAAGTGTAATAGGAGTCGAGACTTTTGCCATAACTCGAGCATATTATGAATATACAATTTTATGAGAATTTGGAAGTTTTATTATGTCCTATGAGGTTTCATTATACAAAAACACTCCAGAAATTCTTCAACATTAAAAACTATTTTAATTAAATTTAGATAAACAAATTGATTGTTTTCCCAAAAGATTATGAAATGAAGAAGCTTCGATTGAACATTAATCAAAAAAATTTCAATATCGAAAAATTTTCCGTGGACTTATAAAACGAGTTTTTCCCCTAATATTTTCTCTTCGATGCTTTTATGTTGGCATTGTTCCATCTGAGTGAAATTAAAAAAGGGAATTCATCATCTGCATTGAACGTTGGAATAACGCCGAAAGCAGATGTTGATTTTTGACTGAATAACTTTAAAATCGTAGGGCGTCGAACTTTATACTGAGACCTTTATATGAATCTAATATTAATAAATAAAAATAGAGTTGTGGTTTGATTATCTTTCATCGGTGAATAAGTAGTTATTTTTGTGATGGATTGCAAATTTATTGAGGAAGGAAGCTATAATACATCACGCTATGATCAATATGGGTTAAGCAGCGGGTGAAACCACGCGGCAGTTGCTAGTATTATATTATTTGTTCGAGGAAATTGGCCGCATTCCGGACGAGAAATAATTGGATCAATGTTCTTGCAAAAGGAGTACTTTGAATAGATTGTTTAAAACTCGAAGCGCGGTTTGTGGATTGACCTTTTTAGGTTTGTTCGAGCATAAGATGGTAATGTTTTTGTTACCCACCAAATACATTAATTAGTTTGGGGCTGTTAGAAAATATTTTTATAAAAGATAAAACATACATAGTGTTGTGTGCCCAAGATATTAAAGTATAATTGTACAGATATTAAAGTATTATTATATTTCATCGTAATCAGACCGGTAGTTTTTGTCTGACAGACAGACAAAAAATGATTTAATCACCGTTTTGGGTTTGGTACCTGTCTAGTAATCTTCACTATTTTTTTTTCTTCTACTATTCATATTCTCATTCACACTTCTACAGTTTCTATATTTATAGATTTACTTTCAATGTTATTTTATAGAGGACCTACTACTACAATTTTGTATTTAATTACTGATGGTTACATGATAGATAGAAGTAACTATCTAAATTGACGTTTCAAAAATTTATTTTACCTGTACGAGGATTATCTACGTGAAATAAATAATTTTGATTTTGATTGCTAGTTTTCTTTGAAATAATGTTGAATAACCTTAGATAAAATACCGAATTAAAACGTGTAACAAGTACCTAAGACAGTTCGATGAATTATTCGTATGTGAATAAAGTTCAACGTAGGTCATATTCAACTAAGTAATGTTAATGACCTTTTACGCTTACGCTTTTATTTCATACTCACAATTAGGAGTTAATTTAAAGTACATACGTGCTTTTGGAGTAGCTCTTAGGCGACGCGTGGATGCCACATGACACCAAGTTTAGTATTTTTATCTCTTTTATTATTTGTTTTTTTTTTGGAACTCTTAATAGATATATTTCCATCGTATGTTTAGTTGAGTGCGAGTAACGTGGTTCCAGTTTAGTTTTCAGACATATAAAGTATTACTTTTTTAGAATTTCTCAGGATAGCAAGTACGAGTACCAAGTACCTTAGTTGTTGTGCCCAGAATATAATAAAAGATTTTATTTAACACAAGAGAATTATGAAACTTATCTTCCTCGATATGATTTCGTTATTCATAAATGAATATTTGCTTATAATTACAACATATAATTTATCTCTGTATCTATTGTAATATCAACCTACAATCTTTACACAACCGCTTTCATCCAATACAAAAGGCACTACCCGTAGTACAGATATCATGTATTGACAATACAATATTATCATTCTGCTTCAGTTATTGAGTTAAACATAGGTTTAATAAGCTTTTAAACAAAATGATGTGTTGGCATTCACAAAATCAAAGGCATCTATCTCTCTGCCTTTTGATTCGAATACAGACAACGATAATGTATTATCTAGTGTAACATGACCTTTCATTGTACAGAATTCACATACAGTGACAGATCAGATTATGTTGGTAATTTTATAGGTACACTATCAAATTCATTTGAATAAATTCATGTAGATGGGTTGTCGTGTTTAACTAAAATATGTGTCTAATGAAATTCAATTTGTATTATTATTAACACCTCAAATCACATTGTACAAATAACATACTTGTCGAAAAGTAAATGTTATTTGGAGGATTAAAAGTTATTGTAATTATATTAAAACAGTGTTATAATACAGCCTGATTTATAACACTTAATTTTTTTGAGAGTATCATTTAAATATTCTTACTGAAGAAAAACGGGGTTTTCTCATTATTGTATGTTTCTTATTTAAGACCGACCTCAGAAAAAAATTATGTTGATCATTTTAGTGTTCTTTTTAACCGAGTTTTTTCAGTGAAGTCGGTTATTTCTTTTTTATGTAAATTTAATGTTTGAATGATACCTAACTCTCAGAAAAAAAATGGCAGATGATCAAAAATCAGGCGTTATATCGAAATAATTTCCATAACGAAGCGCAAAGCCCGTGTTCAGCAATTATATTAAGACTAACAAAACAGATCCTATCATGATACTCTAGAAATAAGTTTATAAATGTAACTGGACCAAAAACAATTTAATTAATAATTTAAAAAGTTCAGATTACTCTCCCAACTTGATAATGTTGTCTCGCCTGATTATCTGAAAAGTAATTAAAGCTTGACAATACTGTGTAAAACAATAAAGGTGAAATTAAGAGGGGAAATGTTAATTTACTTTTTTGAAACGAAAATATTTCTTTAGACAACATTGTCTGGGAGCTTTGTTTCTGCAACGGCGTTAGTGTTGTTCTTTTATTAGCAGTCTCTTTTAAAGTCAAAATTATTAGACCAGGAAGGCACGTTTTAACGTCAAAGCTATTTGCTTTTCTAATATTAATAAAAATGTCTGTCTGTCGGTAAGTCCTCTAATGAAACTATTTACTCGTTCTGAAGTGTAGATTCTTATGGAGAAGAACAAGCAAGAAGCTGAGGAGGATCCATGAACTGCGGTACTGCAGTAGGAGTAGGAGCGGGGTGGTTTTTAGTCAATAAAAGTATGACACTCCCTCTCGCCTCGCCCAAGACAGGAAAAGTCATACGATGTGTTTGCCCCTCGAAAAAATAGCTGTAAATTCCATAGCTAAAAGCACATACATAATATATTTAATGTTATGATTTTCACGCTACTGAAGTAAGCTGATAAAAGTAATCCTGTGTATTTTAGAATGGGATTGAGGGCGGAATATAACCATAATAAATCCGTGTAAAGCCTTAAGGGTAGATTACTGCCCGTAACCTTTTTTCTAAAAGAATGAGGATTTTCCCGAGTTTTTTTTAAAAAAAAAACACTGCCCCACATTAGGATTTCCTCCTGTATCGTGGAGCGTTTACAAACATACAAGTTCACATACACATCAAACCCAAATCCGAAACAACAATTTGTGGATCACACAAAGAGTTGCTCTTTGCGGGAATCGAGCCAGCTACACATTACATGGCAGCCAGTTGCCCAACCACCGCGTCAAACGTCGTCGCATCAGAATGGATAATTTATCGATTTTGTTTAGCTCTAACAGAAAAGAAACTTCTGAATTGGAAACTATTTACCATGTTTTTTGCTACTTTATTATTTACATGAACAAGAGACACTGTTATCTAAAACAAGCCACCAGGAAAATAAAGATACTTCTAAAGACGCGTCACAAAGTAAGACAAACAACGCTTTTAAAGGGTTTTAAAAATTACGCCCATGTTCAGGCAAGGCTTAGACTTATAAAGCGGTGAGACGGAAAACGTCGATAGATTCTAGTAATAATTTATAGGTATTGGAGTATACGACGGCCATTTTACACTACCTACCCGCTACCCACTACAACCTACTTTGTATGTACAATACCTTTATCTTGTATATATGACGTTACGTAATAAAGTTATTTTCATTTAAATCTAATGTCACATATTCATATGTAGTTTTATAAGTCGAGTTGTTTTACCCTTTAATTTACTTTAAATTGTGTTAAAATTGTAAAAATCTTTGAATTTTGTAATTTAGATAATGGCTTTATTATTCAATTGCGTATGATTATAACCGAACGAACCGATCGAAACAACCGATTTGATTGACCTGATTGCTCTAGGCGAGTATTGAGTTATTCCTTCAATATGTAGATACGAATCGATTCACAGAATCACACTACATATCGAGCCCCTATTTAATTGCATCAGGGAATAAGAGGTTTCGTAGGTTTTCATAGCTTTTTTTTGTTATTCCGGCCTTAGCGGATATTTCTTTATAAAAAGACATGTCAGGGACATATGACCCACTGCCCCCAGGGAGTTCGTCGGGATGTCTCGTGTTACCAACTCGAACACGGAGCAAGTTTTTTTATACAAAATACACACGTTTCTTTAAAGG
The DNA here is from genome assembly GCF_023101765.2 of Spodoptera frugiperda. Classification (NCBI taxonomy): domain Eukaryota; kingdom Metazoa; phylum Arthropoda; class Insecta; order Lepidoptera; family Noctuidae; genus Spodoptera; species Spodoptera frugiperda. The sequence goes on along the minus strand of NC_064241.1, from coordinate 5,365,799 downwards.
AAGATGTTTTGTGTTATATTCATTGTGTAACAAAATAATGGATTCATAAAAGTTTCGGGGTTTTATTTCTTTGTTTGGTTTTTTGTGTATGACAAATGTATTGTATCATAGGTACAATCACCGAATGTAACGTGAAATACTATGTTTTATTAAAGGTGACTGCTATTATCACCTCCTCCAAAAATGTATATTTGATACGCTACTTACACTCAGAATAGGCATCAGACAAATCGCTATTATTAGCTGCAAAATAACCACATTTAGGCCACAAGAACTTTCAGCAGTTGCTGTTGTCACTAACCCATTAAAGTTAGCACGACGCCCTATATTCTATTTCAAGCAGCCTATTTTCAAAAGTTCTCATATTACGTCAAAACCAGTGTTGGCAACAAGGTCATAGAAATGATTATCTCGATACAATAACAATGCCTGACCTCGGGTCAGGGTTTCTGGTCTGCTTTCGACATAGAAGGCCGAATCTCTTTCACTGCGTCATTGCCTATTGGCATCGATTACTATCGCTCCCGACTATCATTGAAATCTATTTCCGATGGTCAACTCTTTATAAGGTTTAATACTACAAGGTGATTTTAGATATACTTTTCTTTATAATATGACACTTTTAAGGTTCTTTACAACTAAAGAGAGTTTTAATTTTCTATTATTAAAGACTAGTATTATACTTATTTAGATATCTGAATGGAACATAGAATTTAAACAAACATCTGGGTAGTTTGACCGCACAATAATGTTCTCCACAGTTGCTCTTCGACCCCTCACTCATGTCATTATTGCAAGGCAATTTTAGGTAATTTTTCGGTTAGTAGGAGGCTCTTTACTTACACCTAATTATTTAAAACATTTTCGTTTCTTTATTACAATTATAGACAGTAGTATTTAACAGAAGTAAATTTCTTCGTTCAGGTTTCTTTTGATTATGTTATTAATCGATGTCCCTCTTTTCCAAATTAATTTGTAGTAAAAAAAAAATTGTTACCTCAACTATGAAGCAGAAAATCATAAAACTGAAATGAAAAAGTATAATGCAACAATTTACTCAACGATCGACGATATAAAAGAACGACGGCCGAGAGTCATACATTTATTTAAGCCATAGATAGATTGCCAAGGTTTTGTTTAAATCAAAATGGATGTGTTCATTCTTCATGATGAAAAATTAAAATTGTACAACACTGATTCCTATTCCCATTACAACGAAAACCATTCTCAGTGAAAAACATTGTTCGTTTATACTCTAAATCGACAGTCCATAAAAGAACAATGAACAAAGTTAATTTGAACGACATTAACCAACAATACAACAAACTCCAACTATTAAAATCGTGATAAGCAACGAGTGGAGTGGCCGTACTTTTGTCACCCCAAATGACAAATTAATTTAATGAATGACCCTGAAACAATAAAAGCCCGAATGCCAACCCTAAACTCGTCCGGGTGGTCCATTGTCTCTATTGTTATCACTTGAGTGATCAGCAAACAGAAAGAACAACAGGTATAGTGTTAGGGAAGCGACGGAAATAAAATTATTACGACAGTTTTTAGTAAACAAAGCTGATGGGAGTTTTATGTTCGTAATAGAATTAGGTTATGTGCTATGCCGTTCTAGTTTTTATTGCGTTATCACGTAAGTACATTTTTATGGTGGAGGGGCGTTTCACATATCTGCTACTGTTATCTTATATATCTGTAATTCCAGTGGGATTTGCACTAGTCAAGAAATATAGTGTTTTCTTCAAAAGTTTTCCTCCGTACAAACTTTGTTTTCAAGTAAACGTGTAAAAAGTTTAGTTTCCACACCGTTGAAAGGAAAGAAGATGCATTTTGAATGTAAGAAAACATTTTACTGCCAGAAATAAACTCTGGAAACTAGAAATACTACTATTTAGTCACGATCTTTCACGCCAGCATTCTAAATTGTGTTAAAGAAGTAACTTTGCTTCGCTTTCATCTCTTTAGAAGTTTTTAGACAGCGGTCTTCGAACATTACTAACACTTTTACTAAAATATAATAATTTCATGGAATCTTGGTACCGAACTGAAACTTAACCTTCACGTAATTCATGCGTAAGTATACATGCATAAAAATAACCTTAAATGTTGTTTAGGTAATAGTGGTAGGTAAGAGTTTCATTTATTTCCTTGACTCGAAACTTTATCTCGTACAATTTAGTGTACAAAATCCAATACCAAGAAGCATTCGGTTCAATTGATGGGCACCCCGTACGGCCATAAACATATCCCCTATTGCCATGGCGAAAATGGCAGTTAAATAATACGTGCATCTTTCCCTATCCCCCTCAGCGACCCGTGCGTCGCGTCCTGCGCGCGCCTCAAAGAGCCATCAGACCACCACAGATGGGGCCCAGTAGGGCTGATATCCGATCCGGAGCTGCGGTCTACCTAGCGGGTTTACCGGGGCTCCGGTTCGAAAAGCAGGAGTAGGAACGGGGTGGTTTTTAGTCAGTATGAGTCTGACACTCCCTCTCGCCTCACCTAAGGCGAGAGAAGACTTCGAATGATTTTGCCCCCTCAAAAAAAAATCCCCCTCAGCGAATCGAAGGCGTGTCTAAGAGCCGTCAAAACAAGACTCTATCGATTAATGTTCCACAATCGTAAATAAAATCTTGTTTGTAACTCAACGGACGTTAATAAAATACATGTCAGCTGTACGTGACAACGTCACGAGGGGTCCAAAGGTAAAGGTAAAATTATTAGAAATGCTCAAGGAAGTGTGAAATATTGTGTTATTTACGTAGTTTTTGTGTTGACATATTATTTATGAAGGATATTATGTCTTCTTTCTTAGGATGCAGGGGTGCAAAAATGATTTTGATTGAAATCATTGTATGCAAAAAAAGTTATTTGCGCCCAGTATCTGGAAATAAAAGGCGTGACGTTGCATTTATAGGAGATAAGGAATTACGTTGAGCGCTATTTTTGTTAGATTTAAATTTATTTCATTGCTAAAAAGTTTGTATATAAAAAGTAAAAAACAAAAAAATATGTCAATTGTTCGATTTATATTATTCTTCAAATTGAAAATATCTCTAGAAGAACAATTTTTATCCATTAAAGATGTTTGGTTTCATAAACAGGTGCTTACATTCCCAGAAAGGCATCAAAAATACTCCTAATTATACATAACAATAAAATGGTCTTTACAAGAAAGCCTAATTAAGTGGTTAAAGAAAAAAGTGAGCTCAAGCGGTAGTTTGTTACCGTATACCGATCATAATAAGTACCGTACCTATTTAACTGAAATTCCATTTCACTGTAATTTTCTTTCAAGATTTTTTTGTAGGCAGTATGAATTACGTTCATATAATGTTTTTTGATAGAATTATTTTCCTTACTGTGAAATAGCGTAATGCTACCTTATGTCTTTATGTTCTCATGTTGGCTGTATTTAACAATTAGGGATGGTAGAAAAATAGTTTTCTTTTATATAAAGTCGTGTCTGTCTTCTGTCGAAGCTGCAGACTGCCTAGCGGGTTACCAGGGCTCCAGCTCAAAAAGCAGGAGTAGGAACGAGGTATTTTTTAGTAAGAGTCTCACACTCCCTCTCATCTCGCCTAATATGGTAGAAGTCATTGGATGATTTTTCCCCCACCAAAAAGAAAAATTGACTGTCGTTTTTCATTTAAACATTTCATTAAAAATCTTATTTGACTTTGTCTCTAAAAAATCCAAGTTTAAAACAGAAACACAATTATCCCTGATGGGACCAAACCATTACTCACCTCCACTCCAATTTCAACTAACTGCTAAAAAGCTCATTATACCTAAATAACCGGGTGTTAGCAGTATCCAGCGTTACCCAATGCTACCCAGTGTCTCATAAACAACATCAATTTGCAGAACCCGTCTAATTGTGAGAGTGTACCTCAGTAACGTAACACCTGGAATGCGAAGCCTTAAATCCGACGAGCTTACGACCTCACCGCACCTGATACCAGAGTTTATTCTCTGACATTTCTTTATTATACAAAATAAGACTTTACAACCTTGGAATAGAGTAGCTTTTAGAACCTCCAGAAAAGCCGTAGGTATGAAATTATGAGAAGGTAAAAATGATATGAGTGCATTAGCCGAAGCCTAACGATATATTATTTGATAAATCGTCCGAAAAGAGTTTAAAGAACTTTGTTCGTTATTCTTGGCAGTCGTTGCCTTTGATGCGATTCTTTGAAATTCTCTGACGGCAATTTTACCTCTAACATAGGGTAAAAGGTTTTCCTGTACTTACCGAGTTCTTGTAAATATACATGTTTTATGTAATCTGTATTTTTTGTATATAAACGATTCGATTATTATATAGACTGTGAAAGAGCGTTAGATATAAGAATCGAATAAAAACTTCGTCAAAGGGAATATTTTTGGTACAGGAAAAAGTGGGTTGTTCTATTTAATAAGTACGTTTCGGTTCAAAAGACTTACTATAATAAGGATATAAGGCGGCCATATTGCTGGAATGTGGGATATTTTAGTTTTCTGGATTTCAGGTTTTGCTAGGGGAACGTATGAATGTATTTATGGATATATAAGGAAAAATAAGCCAGGAATAAAAGCCAACGATTGATTAGTAAGAAATGAACGAATGGAGTTTCTTGCTCGTTCTTCTCTATTTGAAGCTACACTTTGACACGAGCACCTAGTTTCACTGACGGACAGACTGACAAACTATAATTTATTTTACTAAGTACTTCTACATTTTCAAAAGTACTTCTTTATGGTTTAATTAAATTGAATGATTTGACTTTGCCTTTGACATTTTAGAGAAACTAAACATGTTTTCCTACAAAAGCTAGACATATCAGTTTGTTTATCACAAACTACAATAAATTGTGAGTAAAACATAATTTAAATACAAATCAGAATTAGCATAACACAGATTAGAAGACGTACGCATCCTTAGTCGTCGTCATTTATGTATAATTTATTCGCGTTTCCATCCGTAGCGTCTTATCTCAGTTAGGTTTATAACCATGTTTCTAGTCGTACATTATTCACGTTCGAATTGATCCTTTGAATAACATAGTGACAATGCTTTTATTAGTGTATTAAATGTATAGAAACTTAAGAATTTACATGTATTATATCTGATTTTGTAAAGGGAGCTAAGGAGCTTGAATTTTACTACACAGAATCCTAGTATAAAGTGGTTACAACCAAACAGACCGTAATATTTTTTTCTGAAATGAATTTTAGTCTTATTTTTACAGTGATTGTATTTTACACGGACTAAACTGTTTGTAAAAATTGTTTGGAAAGTACTCTTAAAATAAAACAAAAACAAAAGTGAAATTTTTCATCGCTTCAAGATAAGGGTCTAAAACTGATCGTTATTTCCAATGAAAATTAGACTACAATCAAATTGAATACTCAGCGATTACTTATGCTGATTTTAAGTATCAAAAACATAAAACCTACCGTTGAAATGTAAAGTAGTCCTGTAATACACATATTTTATTTACAACTTTATAACAAACCAGTACAAATCTAAACACATTCCAAAACAAATCTACACATCAAGATAACCACATATCCTAGACTATTCAAGAAAGTTACAATTCAGATTTACGCCACACTAAATTCTGTACATCCAAGAATTTGCTTCTAAGTTCGGAACAAGAAACTCGATCCGTGCAGACGTTGACGTCACCATCTGATGTAGCAGATGTAGACGGTCCAATGTCCTCTGTCCCTTTGCGTCACATGTTTATTGACCTCCAAGTATCCTTGAAACCCGGGTTTGAGGAAATTTTAACTCGATTATAGTAAGACTTTGGGGAGTTTAAGTTTAATGTCTTCTATTACGTTACTGATAGGTTATTAGTGAAGAGTGACTTTTCATACTTACTGAATCTAACTGAAAAACTCAATGAAACTAGTTACTGAAAATTTTAAGTGTATCTTAAAGTACTCATGTATTCTTTACACCCAACTTTGTTAGTCAAGGACTATTGATACAAGCTGTTATCAAATCATAAAACCAATAATGCAATACTTTACTTTTTGGATTTCAAGGTCGTTATACAAACTGGCGACTACTTTAATCATTGCTTACGTACGTTGCATTATAACTCAGAAACTCGTGAAAACATACGACGCTAAACCAACTCCCAATCACTAACCATAAGTCGTAGAACAACGTCGGAAGCTATACAACCAAGCAAAGACGATACTTGCACTACTTAAACGAAGTAGTGTGCGGATAGTGGTAACAATTATGTTTTGCAAGGTTTAGTCGCGAAGAGCTCCAACTAACTTCTTGAGCTCTTGCTTAACAGTTTGATTAAGGGCCTGACTGTTCCCAAGTAGGAAGCTTACTTATAAACTTGAACCACGGTACCTTGTTTTAAGCACTACTTGTTTCCTACTTATAATGTAAAGTTGAATTTATGTTCTTTGTTAGGTTTCAATACTTATCTACGTGCTGAGAAAAGACTTGGAAATGTAAAGAAGAGTTTGCGTCATCAATTTATGCCTATGATGCCTATATCAGAGAGATTGTAAAAAAATAATTCTTTTTAAAGAGTAACGATGGAGTTTCTTGCTCGTTCTTCTCCATTCGAAGCTACACTTTGGAACGAGTACCTAGCTTCACTAACAGATAGACTGACAGACAATTTAATTTGACGTTTCAAAAGTGCCTGTTTTAGGATTAATTGATAAATGCTTGGACTTTGACTTTATATTTTTTATTGTTTTGAACTTTATATCGTCAAATTGATTTCGATTTAAAGTGTTCTTGATGAAAACTGACGATCACCCAATTACTCAACTGAGAATTTCATAAACGGTTGGTTTAATACTACCTAGATGATATCAGGTCTCTCTAATAAAATCATACGTCATTTTATAGCTCATTCGTCTACTTGTCGTAAAATGGACAGTTGAAAATTTTGCGATTAATTACCGTAGTGCTCAAGCTACTGGATTATAATATTAACACTTCAATCTACCCCTGTGTGTAATAAAAAGCGTTGAGTGCAAAAATAAATAAAAAAACTTAGCATAAGGGATAGGAAATATATTACCTAGAGGGCCAAACAAAAACTGCTGTTACGCTACTTAGTCACTTACAAAGTTAGTTTTTCGTGAAAAAGTTGTGTAATGCAGTGGTCATTTATCTCGAATGCCAGCCGCATATGCCGTACCATCGTACATTGTATTTGTTCCATATCTGTCGTGTGCCGTTATGATAATCGGCTTTATACTTTGGCTCGCTGTACCCTATTGGTTCGTTTTATTTCGGTGAATTTGCAAGCTTTTGTTTTGGTCACTGAATAGCCGCAGCATTATGAAATGCGATTTTAATGCAAATATTGTTATTTAGTGATTTATGGGGTAGTAGATAGTTTTATTATTTACAAATTCATAAATGTATAGTATTTATTAAGGGTCTACCTTTATTAGTAGAATTTTTTTGGTCATAATTTTATTTTGCATAACAACGCACGGCAGAAACTTCATTTCGCAGAAAATCATTTGATATACCATCATTTGCAATACATTAAATACGCATAATTTTGTAAGTCAGAATCATCTTTAGGCATAAATTGATACGCATAATAATTGAAAGGTAGAACCATCATATTGCAGAATGTCCACTGTCAGAATCGTCTTTTGGCATAAATTTCATAACCATAATAATTAAAAAGTAGAACCATCATATCTCAGAATGTTCACTGTTAGAATCGTCTTTTGGCATACTTTTAATATCCATAATAATTGAAAGACTCATCTATCACGCAAGCATGCATCATGCAAGCAGGCTTGCAACAAGCAAGCAAACAAGCATGCAGCATGCAAGCAGGCATGCAGCATGCAAGCAAGCATGCAGCATGCAAGCAACCATGCAGCATGCAAGCAAGCATGCAGGCCGCCTCGCCCCTCCGCGCCTACGCGATTTTAAATTGCACTCTAGGGGTAGGGCAGACAAGACTACGTGCAGTCGGTTTTGCAGCGATTCGGTTCTGTCACTTTACTAACTTTTATTCTACCATCTTCTTAATATGCCAAGTGAAATTATGCCAAACAATCGTCGCTCTAAATAAACGTTATGTGAAACAAAATTATGCAAAATTAAGCTTTGCCAAACGTATATATGCCAAATAAAATTCTACCATCTTAAAAGTATGCCTTTGTAAATTCGGACATATAAACATTCGGCAAAACAATAATTATATTAAACAATTTTTATGCCATATGTATATTCGTTTAAAGAAGATTCTGCCAGGTGTGTTATGCCAAACAAATTTCGGAGCATTAAAATTCTGCCGGATAGAGGGAACCCATTTATTAAAATATCGAACATAATCTTTTCGTGCAACACACCTCTATCAAATCAATTCATCTTACTCCAATGTGATTATTATTTATTTATTTTTTGCTATAGGTATAATAATATTTCATCTCTTTCATTCCATCTCGCACAGCAAAACTGTAGAATGAGCTGTCGTCGGCGGTATTTCCGAACCGTTACGACCTTCAAATCTTCAAAAAAAGACCGTATTAATTTTTAAAAATCCGGTAACGCACCTGTGACTCTTCTGGTGTTGCAGCACCACCTATGGACACCTCCATGGGCAGTGCTGAATGCTTACCATCAGGTGACCCATCTGCACATTTGTCCCCTATTTCAATAAAAAAAATATATTCTCCCAAATCTATCTATACATTGTCATAACCGCATTATTGTTGTTAGCAGCTGCCGCATCAATATCGCTGAAAGTATCATGTCTGTAACTTTCCCCTTATCTGGGATTACGTGGAGTGATATTCCCGAAACTGTCGCTTCGCTACACCCTGATCCGTCCCATCCTTAATGTACCAACTACATATATTGCAAGGGACTGTCAACATGGTTAAAATTAGATTACACGGTATTATACTGATGTATACTGCTTTTGGTCGAATTGCTTCTCAGCCCTGCTGTATTTTGTGGAGCGTTGAGTTCGCTATCTAGTCGGAGTAATATTATGTGGCAATTGATAAAAGGACTTCGTTTTTAATCGTGCCCCCAAACTAGAATTTTCTCCTGTGTCATGGGTGCTGAACTAACAATACAACTGAGTCACCTATAGATCATACATAGTACAATTACAGTCTCATTATAGTAACAGTAATATTGCAACAAATAATAAATAATCTAGGCAATGCTACGTAACTATAGTTCGGGAATAGTTCTTGAGAATGTAAATTATTTAGGAACAACAAAACTACCTACTAATAAATTAGTTATTTACCAATCTGTTTCCAATTTCACAGAATATTTGTAAGTTAATTTTGGTTTACCTTATCGGCAATACTGTGTAGTTCAAAAGCATGCAAAACAAGTGATCAACATTCAACAAGAGTGCCTTGTTTATGCAAACTAAATTTCCACCTCTCCGTGTTTCTATTCCCGGGAGAAACTATCTAAAGGAACATAGATATTAAACGTCGCTTCGACAGATTTGATTTACCTTTTCCTATCAATTGCTTACCTCGATAAACAAGTTCGGGCCAATTCTAAATTGCTTTCTTCAAAGACCCAAAATAATTTCATATTTTCTATCTTGTTTGTTCCTTTTTTTATTTACAAAGTTACTTTATCCTTCTTTTTACATAAAAAGGTATAATATTAAGCCCTCCATAATTCTACTTTAGTTGTAACTTGAGGAAAGCGGCTTACTTGGGTACCCGCTGCTGGGTTAACGGCCCTAAATTAATTTATGAAGTACCTAATATTTCAATCCTGAATGATGTTACTTGGGAACGTAATTTGTATGTGTGTTGGGATTCGGAGGTGTAGGTTACAGTGTTGCTTGGGAAATATTTTAGACAGAAATTGTATTTTACTACCTGATGAGTATACGTACGAGTGGTTGCAAGTTGGTTCAAATGCACGCTTTGACGAAATCTAAGCTTGCTAGTAAATGATTTTCAAATTTCAGTAAAAGCATGGATTTTCAAAGTCTGCTTAGTTTTTAATAATAAACTTAACTCTCGTTAACGTGGTATTTGGAATATCTCTCGTTCCAAATAATTACTATACAATGACTGCCTGATATTTTTCTTTTTTTTTTATCAAAAGTTGCCCCATATTAGAATTTTCCATGGGTGCGTTAACAAACATACCTGATTCACATACACATGACACCCACACCCGAAACAATAATTTGTAGATAACAAAAAGAGTTGTTCCGTGCGGGAATCGAACCCGCTACACGTTGCCTGGCAACTGGTCACCCTGCCACCGCGTCAACCATTTAGTCAATTGTTTTATGGATTGATTAATTGTTTCGTTTCAGTTAAGAATTGTAGGTATATAAGTTATTTATCAATCTTTTAAAAATTAAAAATATCTTACAGAAGTACCTTTTGCTCTTTTAGGTGCCACGTTCAGTCGTAAAACGTAACACATTTTTTTTCTTTTTCCTTTTGCGTTACTTTTATTACACACATCTTCAATTTCAGTAACACATCTATAATAACAAAAATGTATTATTGAAAGACCTTAGCAACAAAAATAAAGGCATCCATCTTGAAAACGGTAATTTTAGGCAGCCACGTAACACCGATAAGCCACATAATAACAGAGATCACATCATACATCAAACGTATAAAGAAAACACAACCATATTTCTTCTTACAAATAAAATAACAGCTTCTAATATTGATAGCGATACCGAAGTTATCTAGATCGTAGAGCTGTGACATAAGATACAATATATCCCGAATCCAATTTCGATTGTCTTCAGGAAGGTTTGGAACGTAAGATATTTCCCTACTCGATAAATTCAAGTTGTAGTGTCTAGTCTACAACTGGACTGTCTACTCGGATTATCTGATAGCTTGCAACTTGGAATTATTGCACGACATAGACATTTTAACAGTTTTACTGCTTTAGTGGTATCTTGAAATGTAGACTTTGTTGTACTGAATTTCATTGTATTTAGTTACTTATATAAATTATCTACTATAGTATATAGGTACCCTTTATTACCGAGAAGTTGTTATTGAGTAACGTTCTTAGAAGTCTTGTATGTAGTAGTCGGGATTTATTCCTAGTAATTGGTTATAGGCTCACTCTATATAATTATTATGATGGGATTAAAAACATAACAGGCCAGATTAAAGGTTTTATCAATATTATCTTCGAAGAATATCGAGTGTTGTGCTATTATCTTACAATGATTCTGGATATATTATTATACAACGTGTAACAAAATACCCATATACATCAAGAAGCGCTGATGAATACAGGTTGAATAGACTCTCTACACGAAGTTTCAGCTTAAAATACGTTTAAAAAATTTTTTGTACCAAATACTTGATATCGCATGGTTCTTGATTTTAAATCATAAAAACGTGTCACAACACTACAGGGATCACTCGCTAACATTATGAAACATTTCTTCTATCAATCTGATCGCCTAGTACCTGTCTACCTAATTTTGAATCACGCGGCGGCGCGATTTGAAAAATTCATAACTTAGTACCATGAAAAAATTAGTTTAAAAAACCCTTCCCGTATCGTTTGTTATGTTATCTAGAAGCCGTGTACTTGATATGTATACCCCCTTTTTGTTACCCGTTGTATATAGCTATTTCATCCCTTTCCTATTAACCCTTCAGAACATTAGGAGGCCTAGCGTTTTTCTGCTCACCAGATGGTACTAATGTAACGTAAAGACTTGTTTATCTAATAAATGTGGCTGTTAATAAAAGTAATGTCTGTAGGCTACATATTCGCAAATAGTTTAGTTTAATATTATCTACTAGTAACTTCCACGTTATTTAACCCGCTCTGCTTGACTCCTATTGATTATAGCGTGTTTGCTTGCTATAGCCTTTCTCGATAAATACACAATTTAACACAAATATATTTTTTTTAAATCGATCTCGTATATGCATTTATAAAAAGAAAAGCAAAGTTTATCCATGAAACGAACACGTTTAACCAAAAACGGTTCATTAAAACAAACCTTATCCTGTTACGGAAATTGTGATAACGGTGTGGTAGCGTGTCGGACGATGTCGGTTAAAATCGGGTGAAGTCGGCCAAAGTCGGTGGGTGTCGCGGTGACCGGCAATGCGGTTGCTGCGCTCTCGTTCAAGTTTACTTGACTTTCTCAACCCCGATTTCCTGTTATTCTTTTTTTGTGTCGGATGTTTGTGGAGTACTGTAGATTCTATTTAATTAAATCTTTGCTCGATCGTCAGATTGCTTTTAATTTTTTATTGGAATATTTTTTTTTTATGTAGATACGTATAAAATTTCGATACACATTCATTTTATGACATGCAGTTTATTTTTAAATATAGTGGCATTTCCACGAATATGTTTATTTAAATGGTATATTCAATTAATTTCGAATAAAAATTACTTCATTTTAATTATCATCCAAAGGGTTTTATTAATAATCGAAAATATCCGTGTGCGGCGTACCGAGATAACTGGCTATCGCACAGACAGTTCCATTATATTTGCCGCCCGGCAATTTATTTCCCAGCGCTTTTTGTTGGCGATGTTTGTAAACTATGAATAGCGGAATCAATTCCAGATCCGACACTCGAAACCAAATGAAAACCAATACATGTACCATTGTACTTCAATTTATACGAAACAGCAATCATGTTGTGTTTCTAATTGTTCACAGATTCAATGAAAAGGAAAACATGGGGTCAGCATTCGAATACAAAATACTAAAACTGGAGTACATAGTGAAACAGCGGATGAAGTAAATGTTGTTAGTGACAGCGTGGTTTTAGCCATGTATCGTAAAGTAATATATGCGGCGGTGGCCGCGCTGACACTACAAATAATTGGTGCTGCGCGGCTGATGTGTCCGAGTGACCCTAACTGCGTTTGCGGTGGCACGCTCGCCGTTGAACTCAATTGCAACATCGATGGTGAGTGCACTTATATGTTCACGCTCACGAATGCCTTTTAAAGCCGAGCCCCAAGTTTCACAGCGTGATTTCAATTTTTCTTCGAACAAACTTTCTTTCCTCGCCTTCGTTTACGTCACTGTAAGCGGATTACGTCATGTTCGGTTTTAAAGTCGCGTTTTAAGTGTCGTATATTTTCCAAGAATATTCCTACTAACTTAAAATAAACTTTTCAGGTCGGACAGTAAAAATAAATTTACTGCCAAATATCTACATTAATATAAAATGCGAGAACACATCGAGTCTCGACTACAGCAAGTTACCAAAATGTGCCAATAACATGAGTTCGTTTAAATCTGTCAGTTTTAAGGATTGTCCACTACCAGCATCTTCGTTCAAAGATGTTCTGTCTAATATGGGAGTATCGAAGACCATGGCACTGATATTCCAAAATGCAAAGAACCTGTCTGGGTATTTCGACAGGAAACATTTTGCAGGGTTACAAGACTTGACCAAATTACTTTTGTCTATAAATGGCATCACTCACCTGCCAGACAACTTGTTCATGGACATCAACAAGCTCACGTGGCTCAACATAAGATCAAACACAATAAATCTTTCCGAGGAGTTGTTCAAACCACTGGAGAAACTGGAAACATTAGAAATTAGTCACAATCACATGACCAATATATCTTCGAATTTATTTTCTCATCTATCTTTCTTGAGAAAACTTTCCTTGTGGCAAAGTAACGTCACCTGGTTTTCTAAAGATCTTTTCACAGGCGTCGATGTCCTCGAAGAATTAGATCTCAGTTCTAATGGTCTTAACGAACTTCCTGCTTCAATATTTAAGCCCCTAAAGAAATTAAAGAAATTGACGTTATTCTCGAACAAATTTTCCTCGCTGCCACAGAATTTATTCAGAAATAATGCGGAGCTCGAAACTGTGGTGATACTAAACAATGACGTCAAACTGAAGGAGCTACCGAAATACCTTTTTGGGGATTTGCCAAATTTGAAGCAAATATATATTCAGAGAAGTGGCCTGGAGACTTTACCGTACGACGTTTTTGCCAATTCTCCAGTAATTACGAACATATCATTAGCATACAATGACATTACAACCCTGCCGGAAGCCATATTTAACGATCAAATAAATCTCCTCGAGTTGGACCTGAGTTACAACCAATTGAACGAGCTAAAGCCTAAATTGTTTTCATCTCTAGTGAGATTGGAAAGGCTTAAATTATGCCATAACTCTTTGGTAGAAATATCTGGGTAAGTTACATTTTATTCGTGTTTGATCAATTTCCTTTCATCCGATTAGGTTATGTGACGTAATTTACTTTTTATTACAGCCAAACCTTTTCGTCGCTACTTAGTTTAATATACTTGGAAATGGAGCACAATAATTTGAAAACGATTTCACCGTATTTGTTCAGTAACAATAAACAGCGAATGTCAATATCTCTGGCTTACAATCAACTTGATTTCGAGGACAAAGAGTTGACAAACAATTCTTGGCTGGTGAAAAGGGCTTCGCCTTTTGCCCACACTTATAATTTAAAGCTATTGAATCTAAGTCACAATGAATTCAAAGTGGCTTTTGAGGACTGGTGGGTGAATGGCCATGAGAGTTTAGATATTAGTCACAATAATATACAAAACCTTTGGGTGAGTATTTTATTAACTTTGTCAATAACTTTTTGCTTGTCATGATCTTCAGAAAAGTAATTCGATGTATGTATTACAGACTGATGAAAGAGCATTGAAGGATTATCGTAATGTAATGAAGAAAGGAATGAAAAGTGTATGGATATCTAAAAATCCAATCAATTGTGGATGCGAGAATTATTTGTTTATGGATTTCATACAATACTCGACCAGAACTAAGGTAAGTTTTGGCTAGATGTCATCACGTTAGGAAATACATTTCCTCATAGTACTCGTAATAAAATTAACTTACATCGTTGTTGCAGATTGTTGATTTGCTACAAGTGCGGTGCCCTCTGTGGGCTAAGGAAGCCTGTTACATGAGATTCACAATCCTTGTAACGCTAATGACAATCGTGATATCAATTTATACAGTTGTATTAGTAGTGTTCATCATCTATAGGAAACAAATTAATTCTATGGTTAAGAAAAGACTCAGTACGTTTCATCGTTCAAATTCACAAAGAAAAGAAAAGTCTTACAGAATTTTAGTGGACTTCTGTCATCAAGATGAAGACTTCGTTAACAGAGAATTGCTATCAATTATGACTACCAACGAATCTCTGCAAATTCTGACCAAAGTGATCACAGATTATAGAAACAGCGAATTTACAATGTCGAAGAACTTCAAACGCTACGTAAAGGATGTGAAAACGCGTGCTCGAGTCGTCATATTCTCCTCCAACTACCTAACGGAAACTTATGGGCACATTGACATCAAGAAAATCCACAGCGAGATGTTGAAAGCGGAAAAAACCATTTACATTTTCGCTGATATCGGCCCGGATAACTCGATATACGACTTTCTAGAGGAACAACGAGATCAACGAACGACTCTAAAATGGAACGAGGAAAATTTCTGGCCGAAATTATACGCTCTACTTAAAAGCTTCGTAATACCTGATGAATTGAAAAACGTGGAGGATACACTCATCGTTCCCGGAGACTCGCTGGAGCCATCGAAGATATCGCTGACCAACACGCCCGACTGGCCCAACATGTACGATTTCAACACACTGACACACAGTCAAGTTTAGTTACACTCCCTATACTTAATTTAGCGAGGTAAAGACTGACTTCTCCGCTACGATGACATCGGAACTCAATGATAGTTTTCGAATCTTCATTTCTTTTATAACATTAAGTTAAAAGTAGTTGATACTAAATACGAATACTGCTTGTATAAAATTTTTATAAAACTATTTTATCATGTAAAAATTAGGGTAATAACTTATTGTTTGTAACAGTAACTGTGAATAGTAAGCGAACCCATTTGTTCGGTTTAACCATGAGATGCCTACTTCAAAGAAGTGTGTATCACCGAGGACAGAGGCAAAAATGTAACCAATATGTAAGCGTTTATTTTAAGTATGTGTACATAAATTTAATGAAACATTATTATAAACGAAAACATTACAGTTTCATGGAAACTCCATGTTGTTAAGAGTTGTAAACTGCAGCTTATAATAAACCTATACTTTAACAACAAGTACATTATTGAATTATTTATAACCTTTTAGATTATAATGGACATTTTAATAAAGAAATGAAATATTAATAACCTGAATATTTCTATTTCATTTTTATTCATCCTTAAAAATGATTACGAAAGGTTTTAAGCGGTAAGTATTTACTAAAAATACAGTCATTTATAGTTTATTCTATTCCATTTTGGCGACACAAACATTAGTTTTGATTCATGAAAATTTTCGAGTACAAAATGTTAGAGAAATTGGGTCTACGTTAGCAATCTCTCATGCTCTCAAATCATGACAAATGAGACTTACGAAACCGCTGGAACACAAATACAGATTCTACAATGTAGCATTATTCTTTGTTACAATTTTAAACCATATCTATACTAATATAGAGTAAACTTTTGAATGTTAGTTTTAAAATAAATGAAATGTACTAAAAAGTTCTAAACAGATTTTAAAGATTCTTTCAGTCGTTACTTTATTTTATTAATAAAAACGTTGCCCTACTCTAGGATTTTCTCGTGTCATGGGTGCGTGTACAAACATAGAAGCTCACATACACATGACACCCAGACCCGAAACAACAATTTGTGGATCACATTAAGAGTTGCCGTGCGGGAATCGAACCCACCACACATTACGAGACAGCCGGTTGCCCAGACACCGTGCCAACTGAACATTAACAAGGAATTATGTAGGAGAATGAGATAGAGACCTATACACACACGATTAACCTAAATTGTTTTCAAGGTGAAGTCGCGGACTGAAAGTTACCTATATTATAAATTAAATTGAATGTGTAGATAACCTACATTGATTTGTGATTACTATAACCTGTGCGTGGACATTGTCGTCCCATTAAACCCAAAACTGATCGATATCTTCACAGTAATGAAAATTATACAAATATTGATTTTTTAATATTCACTGTTGACATGTCATTGAAAGGCTGTCATCAAGTACATCAGTAAATTAATGTGTTTTTGATTGTGATGAACGAATGAATACCATTTTATTGTTATTCAAATGAAAAATGATTTTAATGACTGGTATTGATATTGTAGGTATAGTAGATCAAATAAATGATAATGATAATCTAAGATAAACACGTCTTTCAAGGTTTGGGATATTAAAAAGTCATTTTTTACCAGTTATATAAAAGTCTTATACATTAGTAATATGATAAATTATATCAGTCGTCATTAATAAGCCGAGTCTGGGGAAATTAAAGTATTAACTGTTATTGTAGCTACGTAAAAAGATACATTGTGTATTGGAACACAAAACCTCAGGGGCACGTTAATACATATAGCAAAAAGTCAATAAGCAATATAAAACCAGAATCAATATCGCATGGGAATAAATTGCGAGTGACAGTTGGTCGAGAACCTCCGTCAATGTTCAACCAGGGCCATGACGACGTGCAGGGAGCCGAGTGTAGCCGATGATAGCCGAACACAGCCGAGAAGCCGATGACTCCCGATGAAACCCGATGGAAATATACCAGTATTTTTATATCAGCAATAAATCGCCAGTTATGGAAACCTATGTATGTACAACGTGTTAGTAATGGTCGTGAATAAATAAGTATGTTCTGTCTATTTACAGAACGGATTTAATGCTTTTACATAAAATATGTACATAATAAAATCATGTAGGCGTTAAAATTATATAGATTACGTTGTAAAAATACGGAAATATGTGTTTAAAATAATACGGAAGTAACTACTGAGGAACAATTAACTTAAACTCAATAATTAGGAGATATTACTAGCAGTTAAAGAAAACAGAATTCTTATTTTAACCTTAGTTATCAAAATAAAGGTAAGTTTAAAAACATATTACTTGTAATGTGAACTCGCTACAAGCAAATTCCAGAAAGCCATTAAAACCACATAAAGCTAAAACAAATTAGGCTCAAGATTACCATCTACACTTCCACTAGTGGAAGTTTCTTAGAAATTATTTCCTAGAAAGCGAGAACTCTTATATTGACAAAAAATGGCGCTTGTTCTTTGAAAAGAAAGACTTACTTATCACATTTGGGTTATGTCAATAACATAATGTCGTGACTTTTAACATACATACGTACATACTTAAAACAACAAACTCTTTCTGTGTTTGTTTCTACGGGGACTTAAAAAACTATTATGTATATCACTGAAGTCTAAAAAAATTTAGGAAGCGCAAATAACATGATAATATGTCACATTAGTACTTGCCAGGTTACGAAGCCGCACCCTCATGTATTAGGAGTTGACACTTAGCTGAGCACTGCTGGCCTTTTTGCGCCATGTTGCTTATTTATTTACTTATAAAATTTAATTTTTGTTTTGTCTATAATATTTTATGACCGTGCAAATAAACTGTATTTCTTTCTTTCTTCTTTTCTCTTCTTAATAAGAGCAATAAACAAAAATACCTTATTATCACTTGCATTAAAGTCAGCCCCCACAATATTCTCTGACAAAAGTTACTCGCAAACAAATTGTGTGGTGATACAGAAATACAAAATGATCCCAACAACGTGAGTAAACATCAGTAAATATCATCAACATGGAATCATTCTCTCAATCACGTTGCGGTATCAGAATGCAATAATGATTCAGTTTTAACTGATCGTCATTCTACAATCAGATATTTGTCGAGAGATATTTGTGTTATTGTGTGTTCGGATTTTGGCTTTTAAATTTTGTTTTCTCGTTACATTCGATATTGTATTTCTGCACTGAATGTTTCGTTTTAAAATATGTGTGGGAGAACCATGCTTCGGCACGAATGGGCCGGTTCAACCGGAGTGATACCACGGCCCCATAGAAAGCCAACGTGAAACTAACAGGTTTCGTTGTGTGAGTGAGGTTACCGAATCTTCGTTATCCCCGATTTCCCAATAATTCTTAAATTACACACGTTTCGGATTTTCTCAGCACATTGTAAAGAAATTCAGATTTTTTATTATTAAACACTTATTTACTTATAAACAACTAGACTATCAGTATACCGTATTCTTACAAGAGAAAAAGAATGAGCAAAAATCTAACCTATACTGAAGTCCTATTGTTTACCGAAGCCACTCAAGGATAATAGCATGTTCAGTGTTGATATCGGATTTCCACACAGATAAAGTTGCTTACCTGTCTATTTCAGAGAATGCATTTCGAATTGTGTACAGCGTGTGTAAAATAATCTGCACACCTCTGTCCTAATATATTCGTTCGTCACAACACCGACTGGAATTCTTGATATCCTAGCGCTCTGTAGCGATGCAAAGCTTTGAACCAACCTGTGAATTTTGAGTAAACATCTCTATTGATACTGGCTTTTGAAAACATTTGAAATTGCAGTATTTTACAGCAATATCATTAGAACTTAAAATATATCACTAGAAAAATCATCTTCTGAAAGTCGTTAGTTGCTGAACAAATGAATGTTTCTTAGTAAACCTGACACGTCGAATAACAATCTGCTAATGTGTACATTTGTACATTCACGGAAGCGAAAGCTTAAATTACATAATTATTATAACTGTATACCTATATTATAAAATTTTTATCTAAGATTATAAGAACGATATAATCTATACATATAAAAAAACTGTAGAACTGTTAATTCTGTACATTAAAAATATTTAAAAAATTAATAGTGTTACTACGAAGACACTAAAACAAAAATGTGTAATGTAACATTTTTGTCTGCCTGTCCGTCTGCGGGTGCGGATGCGAATGCGGGTGTGGTACAGGTCCCTGAGTTCTCTGGGTAAGGGTAGTGGACCCAAATGCCCAGAAATCATTATTCCATGTGAATAAAGTCGCGGGCAAAAGCTAGTATTACAAAATAGTCTAAATAATTTTCACAGCAAAAATATTGTTTACTTACTACAAAATATTAGTTTTAGGCTTGTCATCCTTCACTTATTTTTATGTGTGGAATAAACAAACTGACGCCCTAAGTGACAGATAATATAATAATATACATTAACCAAGCTTAAGGGCAAGGTCGGACCAAATAGGTGTTGTCACCGTTTATAAATATGAAAATAAAGCTAGGTTTAACGAGATATGTAATAGTAAAGTATATGACTGTAATAACATCATTTCTTAGCTAAGTGCTTATTCCCAAGTTCACAGCGAAGTACCAAAATCCATAGATTAATATAGATAAACATTAATATATTATTATTTCTTTAATTATCGTCATGAATCGAAAGAGGAATGAAATGCTAAGAGGGAGGATTTGTATAAGAGTAGGGGAGGTGTCATAATCCATTCGATTAGTTTTATTAGCCATAAAGTAAAACAAACATTACTTATCGTAACTTTGAGGAAACATACACTGAACGAATCATAGCAAACCTCTACTTACTTTAAGTACTTTTCTTCTGAAACCAGCAAATTCAGCTGGTGAACAAGCAGACAAATCACTTGATGGTAATCGCCGTCACCCATGGCCACCCGAAACAACAGCGACGTTACAATTGCGTTGCCGGCCTTTTAGGGGTTGGGGGTTATTGGGGAATCGGGGATTGGGAAGATATGTAATTCAGCCTCCGGTAGCCTCACTCATACAACGACATTAAGTCTAAAATAACTAAATCTTACAATGTACTTTGAAACCAACATCTACTCCAAAACGTAAACACTGCAATATACAGACAACATAAAATCTAGAATCCTTCACTTCTTTCTAACATTATAAAACATGACTTTAAAGAAATTCATACACAATGCAGACTTGGAAATGGAACCGCAATAAGCCGCTTATTCTTCCTGAAATCAGCATAAAAGTTTTCATATCGATATCTGAGCACCGCTGTACAATACAGATGCATTATTGCAATGTTTTACGGAACGTTGGTTGTATTCGCGGCACGTTGCCCGTCGGCGCGCCGTCTCCCTAGAGGGGAACCAAACGAGATTCGTCCGCGAGCCCAGCAAATATATAGCCTCCCTTGCGACTGTCTACATTTGCAACATTGATTAGTTTTGAATACTTAGTACTTTTTTGTGTTGTACGCGTGTGAAATGACTGATTCTGCAGTTTAGATTAACACCGGGGATATACCATTACACATATAATATTATGTACTGTAAATTACTGCCTCGTTGGTCAAGTGGTCGCAAGTGCGACTGCCGGACAAGGGGTCTCGGGTCCGATTCCCGGATCGGGCAAAGTATTGCTGGGCTTCTTTTGGTTTTTCGAAAATTTCTCAGTAGTAGCACGGAGTCTGGAATTGTGACCAGTATATGGCAATAGGCTCACCCCCTATTACATGGGGAATTACATGGGGATAACAAAAATGGTGAAAAGTGGGTGTACATTGTATAACGGCATTATGTGCCGTAATGAGCGGCTCTGCCCACCCCTTCAGGAATAAAAGGCATGACGTTGCATTCTAATATTATAGCTTTAAAATAAATCAAACTTTTTTTTTCTTCGGACCATTTTAAACTTACTTACTTATTGGTTAAGTTGAAAATCGATATAAATAAATCTGCGTACATAACACCTACATAATGAAGGCCTTCCAACTATTTAATCAACCAACCAGATAACACTTTAATTTAATGTATCCATATTTTGGGGCTCCATAACCAGAATGTGCTAACAGGATCCCCTCATGACGTCACTATCTGTCCGCCCTTTCATTCAGCGGCGTGTCCATCTGTTCTGGCTTTTCTCGTCGTACACATAAAAGGTATTATTCTATAATGTTGTTAATGGTAATGGTCATAAAGAAATAAAGTTATATTGATTTATAGAAAAAAAACGACTCATATTCGGGATATTTATCGGGTCGCTCATTGTGTCAGATGTCAGTCAATTTTCATTTCTATTTTTAAATACAATATTGAATCCGATTCACGTGGGAAATGGAACTGAAAATAAAACATCATTTTTTTACAAAGCACTTAGTTGTAATACGTTTTATATTTTGTAACTTTCCAAAGAACAAAGTTCGATGGAGTTTTTCAATTCCCTGTTCATTTACTCACACGATATTTGCTAAAAGTATGAAAAGGTATGATAATAAGTCTGGTTTGCAATGTTTCGAGGGCAATGCTCGCGTCGCTGGCCTCGTGAGGGTTGTGAAATGAGATTCGTTCCCATAACGTGCAAATGTATGGCGTCCCTCGTGAACTCTGTTTTCCGTATTGATTAGTTCTGAATTTTAAAGGAAAATGCTTATTTAATGCTCAATTTGAGATGTTTATCGTGATTTAGATTTATATAATTAGCTTGTACTTTGATATTTGCAAGTTCATGTTTCACATACATGACTTTCAAATGTTTTTTGAAATAAGCTCGAGCATTATTATTACCCACTTCATTACTATTATTTATGAAACGTCTACTCCTGAAATTGACAACAAAGTAAGTTGTGTTTCATCATTTCTAAACAAGGAAAATCAAGTATACTTTTTCCTCGGTCTATTTCCTTAGAAATGGCACACGCATTCCATAATAACAAAACAAGAAAAGTAAAACGGCAACAGTGACGTCACAAGATTGAGCGGTCTACGAATTAAGTACAAAGTCTGTCACCGCTATGTTGGTGATCAGGCTGTGTTCATGAAATATTCATGTGCACGGATGCGGTCCAATGTACCGCCGCGATATATTTACCGCTGACCACGTCAGCCCGACGCCAAAATAATAACCAAGGGTACAATGTACCTATAGCTGCATTTGAGGGTTCTTTTGTAGTAATTATAGTGGACAGGGGTTCTCTTGCTATAAAAGGAAAAATGGGGTGGGTTTTTTCCTCGTTAGTCAGTTGATTGAGGAATAATTAAGTGGTATTGAGAGGGGCTGTGTTTGATCTAATATAAAGTGGTCTCTGTTTATAGATTGGTGGAATAGCTCTATGAGTTTTCGAGTATCGTATGGATTTCCATGAATGTTGTTACTTACTTGGTTGAATTCGTCTAGGACCGTAACTGACAAACATAAAGCTAGTTGAGTATAAATTTTCTTTCGATTGAAAGTATGATAATAGAACATCGAAGTAACATCAGCAATAGACATTATAAAAATAACGTAATATACTATTGATTGATACATTACTACTTCTCTGGGAAACAAAAACAGCGTCACGTATGTACTTAGTTCATGATAAATCATACCATAGTAAATCACAAATTCCTAATTGCAATACAAATAGACATTTAAATACCAAAACGTTAGCCAGAAATTCACTAAAACATAATTTCTCGAAAAGTTTCGAGGGAATCGTGTACGAATAAATTGTTCACGAAACCGACAGATTGAGTAAACTAAATTATGTCCGCCGAGGCAACTATGAACAGTCAGAGGTCTGAGTTAGACACAAACTGGGATCTATTTATACACAAGTTAGTGGTAGATTAACAAAGAAGTTATAACTTGGATGTTCCAGCTCTTCTATTGTCTAAATGGAGATTAGGCCCTCCGCGGATTTGCCTAATACCCGAGTGTTTGCGGGCTAAAGCTAGATTCGCGAGACAATACCTTCTGTAAGTTTCATAATTTTGTGTATTAGGTTGGATATAAGCTGACGAGATGATTTGGAACATATCAACAAATCTATGTGACATGTCATAAGTACATTTTTTTAAGAAATAGGTAAGGAATGCACTATTTAGTATTTACTTTAGTCAGTCTGTCAGAAAGTCAGAAAAGACTATTTACTACGGACTTTCTACCAGCGGCTTCGCCCGTTACCGTGGAAAAAAGTATCTTATCATCCAAAGTAACTCATACCCTGTATGTATACCAAACATCATCAAAATCAGTTGAGTAGTTTAAGCGGGATTGATGGACAAACACCCAAACGAACTAACTTTCACATTCATAATAATATTAGTGTGATAGTACTCTTTTTTACCCAGAAACTTCAGTAATTTATTAGAACACCAGGTTACTAGTTCTAAGAAATAAATTATTCCAAGTACCTTTCAGTCATCAATAGCTCTATACCTAATCATTACGTGCTATCGAATGGATATCGCTGCGGGGTATAATTTGCGTGGGTATGAAAGTACATGTGTTCATTATTGTATACCATGAAACCGAGAGTGTATTAACATGCTTAACGTATAGGTTGGCTTAGAGCTTCCGAGGAATACCTATATTACATGTAAACTAATACGGCTACTATATCAAGTTGCCTTAAAATATTACAGTAGTAATTATGTATTATGCTTGGACATACATAGTGTAGTTATGTTTTTCTTCGCAATTGTCAAAACAGGTATTAACTACTTCGGACTTTTTTAACCCAAGGTGGACAATCCTTATGGAGCTCCTTTGCCCGGGGAAGACGGAAAACATATGGTGCGGGAAACGAATTTTTTTGCAGCCCTTTCGTGTTGGCCTGCCTTGCCAAGCCTCCCCTCAAGATGCACAGTGAAGTGAGGTGTATCTCCTTCGTGTTATGTTTCGAAAGGCTACATTGACACAACTCCCGCCACCGTTTTGGGTCCTTTAATACGAGTTGACGAGGATTTAAACTTCAAACTTCTGACTATTTCAAATTACTTCTACATAAAACTAGAAGTCATTGGATGATTATACCCCCTCAAAAAAAGTTAATGTGTTTAAAAAACATATAAACGGTATACACTGCTTGAGCTTGACGCCAGTATGATAACAAATCCAATTAGTATTTGTGACAACACTGAACATATTACCAATTTAAAATTTGGCAGCGTTTTTATATTCGAAGTTCATGAAGAATTATGAAAATAGTAAAACTTTTTCTCTTTAAGACGTTTTCAAATATTATGGAATGAGGTCGTCTTAGCAAACCGTCTAGACTTTCTTAATGTCAGATTGTGACCTAGAAAACTGAGTGAAATGAAGTTCTGGAGACAGAAGGTAACGCTCCATTAAGCTCTTGACTTGTAATCAATTATTCAATAGTGAAATATGTATGAAAATATTATTTAAACATAGACACACTGCTATATGTGTATAGAATTTACTATTAATATAGGAATCTACTTGAATGGAACCACTTAACATTATACTGAATGATACTTGTGGTATGAATATCTTCAGTTATAATTTGATGTTAATAAGCTCTTACTCGATGGAATTATTAGTATACCTGACTAAATGTGTATACAAAATGAAGCAAGTACAAAGGATCTTATTGCTCCTTTACACACTTTTTTCAAGAGGGGAAAATCATCCAATGACTTCTACCGCCCTGGGCGAGGCAAAAGGGAGTGTCAGACTCTTACTGACTAAAAACCACCCCGTTCCTACTCCTGCTTTTCGAGCTGGAACTACGGTAAACCCGTTAGGTAGTCCGCAGCTGCGGTCCCTTACACATTTGGCATGTAAATTGCGCTTAACGCTTGCCATGTGAACATTGACTTGAAGAGTAGAGATGGTGACAAATAAATGAAAAAGTCATTACACAATTCAATCTACACAAATAACTTTTAATCCGATAAATAAATGACCGTCTATAAAGCGACATATCGATTTATTAAAGCTCCTTTTCAGTTTGAAAGTAATCGGAGATGGGCAGAACGTGAAGCTAATTGAAGTAAATTGGCTCAGTCAGCGACGGAAAGGCGTGATGAATGCCGTGACGAATTGGCTTAAAAGACCAAGTATATTTATTAAATAAACGCAACTTGAATGTAATTTGTTTGAGTAAGGCAATTTTGTTTTATAATATTGCACTGTCAGATAAGTTCAGAGAATTAGGTAGGGTTAAGATTTATGGCCTTGAAACAGCGTTGATTATTTGTAGGTATTGATCTTAATAAAAGACGCTGATAGGATATAAGAAGACTGAAGCGTAATACTTACAATATTAATTGTGGATTGAATGACACATTTTAAAGTTTATACAAGATATTTGTATAAACAAATACATATGTGTTGTAGAAATTAATAACCCATTGAACTTAATTTTTTATTTCGAAAATCTAAAGGCAATAATGATTGAAGAATGGATCCCACGCTACTTGATGATGCCCGAGATAAGCATTTTAACTTACTAATGTAAAAACAAATATCAATGCTATTTTATACATTACATACACACCATCATCACCCCTATACGTTATTAAAATCACTATAAATATTCGCTATTTTTAAAATTAAATATTATATTAGTAAAATTACTTTTTTATACTTCAGCTTCACTTATTAAGCATTGTCACGCTGAAAGAGGGACGTGAGAGTGACAGCGTGTTGACGGCAATGAATGCAGTGACCAGCAATTTGACATTTTTGTCAAGTCATCATACCATTTTTTACTTAAAACATTTTGGTAATAAAACATGTGTGTAATCGTCATTAATCTTATGATCATAATTAAGTTAAAATGTACTCTGAGGGTTTAGTTTTGACACTGTTTTACAGTTTACAAACTTATAAATATGAGATAATTACTTATATTTAAGTATTTGTTTTTCTGCTGCGTTTTTCTGCGTAAAAAACCTATTAAATAATTATTAAATAATGTATCTGAGGGATAGTATACTTTTTTAAAGAGTAATGTTAGAGTTTTTTGCTCGTTCTTCTCCATTCGAAGCTACACCATGGAACGAGCGCCTAGCTTCACTAACAGACAGACTGACGGACAATTCATTTTGACGTCTCAAAAATGCATAATTTAGGATTAATTGAAATGTATGCTTTGACTTTAACTTTGATATTGTGAATTCACAGTTTATTTACTTTGGCAACAAAAAAAACATATACAATTCTAGGTACTTCAATGCAGAAAATATTGTTTTCTAATACAATATCGATTCAAAAATTGTATGGTGTCAAATGCATCAAAAGATTTATACATACGCCTACCTCAAAAGTTCGTTTGCATCAAATAAGTGTTTAGTTGTCATTCATAACTGTCAGTAACAATGTATTAAACGAATTTTCACTTCAAACCTCCATTGATGTTCTGGCTTTGAAGTGTGTTTAATTTTTTTTTTGTTCGAGGTATAGGGGAAAGCAAAATTGGTATTTTTATTTCACAGCACCCTCAGTCTATAAACACGCATGTAGAAATCCACGAATGTAGATAAATTAAAGAAGTTGCAGGTGCTGTGTTAAAAACTTTTGTAAATTCAAGAAACCATCTGTTATTTAAGTATAATAACGAGTAAACGATTACTTGTATGTTTGTAAACGCACCCACAACACAAAAGAAAATCCTAGAGAGGAGCAAAGTTTTTTTTTTTCAAATTATTAGGAATAGAGTTCTATGTTTTATTACTCAACTAGATGATGTCTTTCTTTTTACTTTATACCAGGTCAGTTTATTTATTTTACAAGGATTATAATTAATATCAAAATAATCAATCACCTAGAGGGGTATTCAACAACTCTCTAATTTTCTCTTCAAGTAACCAACGCGTTGTAATGAAATGTCCCTGGTCACTGCATGACACGCGTGACAGTCTGATGATGACGTCACACGGATATACAGGCCAGTGAACTTTTATAATTAACACATCTAGGGTATTTTGCAAAGTCCATGCAAATATTATAGTAATGTTGGTTTATGTGACATATATAGGTATATTTTTGTAAATCTTTGATGTAAAACTCAACTAAACATTTATATATGGTGACTGGTAATTAGTGAAGAATATTTAAAGACGTGATTGCACTTACGATTTCAAATAACTTTCCCAAACAAACTTTTTTTGTATACTCATTAGTTTTCTTTTTATCACAATAACAACACAACAAAATATCAAGCGCGTGCGCTTTCGCATTATCAGCTGTTAAGAGCGAGGCACCCGCGCCCACGTTATCGGAAGACTTGTAACTTTTTAGGTATTTTGAAACTTTACATACTTTATTTTGTTATTGAGATAAAAATAAAACTAAGGAGAATACAAAATCAGTTTCCTTGGGAAAGTTGTTTATAAACATAAGTACAATCACATGTTTAAATATCCTTCACTAATAACCAGTCACTTTAAACAGTCTGTTAATGCAATATGATAACAAAGTATGCATTTACTTTGAATCACATCTACAGTATCCCCATAAAACTGCATGCATGTCTAAAACAGATTACAACTAAAACACTACGCTACAAATTAGCGTCAAAACACTAACCCCTTTTTAAAATTTTCCACACGACATTATAAATATCGATGGTAAAAATATTCAAATTACACCCAACAATCGGTAAAAGCCAATATAATGCATAAATATTTAATATGAAAGCGGTATTTTATCCGTGGAAATTGTATAGTGTCTGGTCGCGACCACTGCGCTAATTACGGTGATTAATGACTCACCATCACAATAGTTATTCATACCACTTATATTTTTTTATTTGTGTGCCTATGTATAGAGAGTTTATCGAGTGGTAAGACTGGTTATTAGTGCTGTAATAAATTTCTTGTATATAAAACAGATTGGTAAGTTTTTAGAGTACGCAATTTCATTTAATTAACTTATTTATACAAAAATTTCCTGAAGTCGACGTCCAAAGAGCACCAGGTAATCGGCAAGGTTCTAACAGTTATCACAAAAAAAAGAAAACTAAGTTATCCACGAAAAAGTACACTACATTACGTTTAGCCTGTATCTTTGGTTACTTTATCCTGAATAATGCATTATTAACATGGCATAATAAATTCTTAACCAACTGCTTTAGTTTAAAATAATTACGACAAAATGTAATTATTTTACATAAATATTTTAGATAATTACGACAAAATGTAATTATTTTACATTAATATTTTACATAATTAAGACAAAATGTAATTGTATAATAGTCGTTCGAAAGATTCTGCAGCTTTAATCAACAAACAAAAATAAAAATTCACAACACACCGCGATTTTATTAAATCTCAAATAAGGTAATAAAATATTACATTTTTAAGGTGCGAGAGTTAGTCATACTTAATAATTTCCATTGGTTTAAAAAGTTACCGCAAAGAAAATTGCAAATGACTTTCAAGGCTCGTAACTTGCAAATTGCGAATGACGAGATCCGTTTTTAAGGTCCATATTTCTATATCAAAATCGTTGAATTAAAAGTTATGTTTCTGTAATAGAATTGTTTCTTCCCCTGATGTATGAATTCAAATATTATTAAAAGGAAGTTGTATGCGGGAAAAAGTTATTTTCTTTGTTCACAAATATCCGGTATGGAATATAATTAGAAGTTCAAAAATGCTGGCTCCTGGGAGTATTTTCCGGAGATAATGCGGAGGAATTCTTTTATGTCTATCGTTTATGATGTTTTATATACGAAGGCATGTTTTTGTTAAAGTATAACAAAAATCTTTAAATATGTGTGCATGGCACGTACCTATGTTTATAACCGACTTTGTAACCTACTTATCTACCTACCTACATGAATTTTGAGGCACTGAGGTTAAAACAATACTAGTTAATTAAAAATAATACAGTTAACTAACGAACAGAGCTATTATTACGCCTGCCAGGATGATACTACCCACAGATTCATCTCCAGTATCGAAACCCAATAATTAAAGAAATTTAGAACGCATCTATAAATAGATATATACCTAATTACAAAAATAAAACTCTCGCCGAAGTTAGTACAAAAGATCAAACAAGGCAATTAATTGATAATAAAACGCGCTTCGTAATTTAAAAAGAAGCTCAAAAACCAAAAAAAATAAAACCGAAATCACTTTAATTACATCGCTTTTGTAAAATACTGCAAATAAAAGGAGCACCGGTATTAAACAATAAAATAGCGACCTTAAATCCTTTGGTACAAGCCTTAAATTAAGTTTGCCCGCCCATCATCATTATCCGTATCTTAGAAAATTTGAAACGCACCCTTTTACGAGCTATCAGACAGTACCCGCCTTGTTCTTGTCTTTTGGCTTTGTCGTAATAAAAGTTATAACCTTGCTGTGTACGAAAATAGCTACCGTATAATAGAAAATATAATTTTAATAAAAAGGAAGAAGATAAATAACAAAATTATTAGTAAATATAGTCACAATAGATATGTAAATCATTGTTTTATTCAATTCTATAAATTCAATGGTACTTGTATGATAAAAATGTATACTATATGTATACAATAAGTCGCTTTAAATTTTATTAGACTATATGTATAAGACAAAATATTTATTTAATTTTATCAATTTGAATCTACACTAATTATAATCTTGAGTTTCAAAATATTCTATCACGTTTTAATGTTTATTTTATTATTTATTTGATGCCTCAAATGGAATAGATTCGTATTAGTCTTAATGAAAATAGATAATGCTATCATTGAACATAAAATGATTTTTTTACCAGAAAAGGTATGAAATATCGAACACTTTTGTAACTTATTTTGGGATTCATCATTCTTGGAAAGACTTATCACATTGATCGTTATTTATCATAAGCCTGTTTTTATTCATACACTTCTTCAATATTACATCAATAAGCTTAGTCTTCAAGTCTTTATAAAAACATATTTGTGTGGAAGAGACATGCTTCGGCACGAATGGGCCAGCTCGACCAGAGTGATACCACACCGAAAACTGACGTGAAACAACGCTTGCGTTGTGTTTCGTTGTGTGAGTGAGGTTACCGGAGGCCCAATTACCCCCTAACTACCTTAAATTCTTAACCCCCAAAAGTCCGGCAACGCACTTGTAACGCCTCTGGTGTTTGTCCATGGGCGGCGGCGAATGCTTACCATCAGGTGATACGTCTGCTCGTTTGCCGGCGTGTTCCATAAAGAAAAAAAAACAAAATTTTTGATCGAGCCACATAATATGTTTTTCTCTTAATGACCAAATATGTTTATAGTCATATATTCACTCATGCAGAACAATTTTTAAAATTCCCACGTATTTTTTTCTTCTCTCTTTTCTCTTTTTTTTTAAGACGATACAAAACGTAACCATCGCAAACTCATACCCTAAGGACTGTTGTTAGGTGCGTAATTTCATTTGTTTGGAAAATTTTCTTCCCCTTACCTCATCTGTTTTCATTACTCGGCCGTCCACTGAGCTCATTATTACTTTCAATATTGCTGTTTTACTTAAAGACCCATTATTTATCATAATAACTACGTGCAATATCAGCTGTTCTTTGTATTTCAAAATATTGTTGGTTGTGTTTAAGGAAACTTGCCCATGAATTTGTTTTATGATTTTTGTTATAACTTATCCAAGATTAAGTATTGCCAACAACGTCTAAAATATAGCATCTGCGAGAAGCAGAATTGCTGAGAACGGTCAATTTTTATCTATAACGTTTCACTGCAGTAAATCGACAGTGATTTTTCAGACTGAAATATTAGCGGTCTCAGTCGCCATATCTCTAGGGCCGTACAGCGACGAGACTGTTAATAAACACAATTTTTCCGTGTCAGAAAAAACGCGGAAAATCGAAACAACAGAAAAACGGTTCCCTTTTTCTGGCCTGCTTTTTACGCAGTGACATGTAGTGAAGTGACCGAATAATTTGCTCATTTGTCAACGTCTTCGCTTTGCCGAGGAGAAAAATGATTCACTGAATCTGTCGGGGCGTCACGTCGCTGAATTAATTGAAATAAATTACCTACTCCTCGTCAACAGTTTAATCTTTAACGGTAACAATCTGATACTTGTCAAAATTACTCACTAAAGTAATATCACCCCTTACTTCATAATACAAAAAATATACGAGTTTCTT
Source organism: Spodoptera frugiperda (assembly GCF_023101765.2). NCBI lineage: Eukaryota > Metazoa > Arthropoda > Insecta > Lepidoptera > Noctuidae > Spodoptera > Spodoptera frugiperda. The sequence goes on along the minus strand of NC_064241.1, from coordinate 5,334,078 downwards.
CTCTTCTAACGTTATTATAGATATTATAAGAAATTATTTATTATTTCAGGTTGAAGAAAGTAACAAATTCTTTGACAAATTTGTCGCTGGTGAAATATATTGAACATTGTTACCGCAAAAAATGGTAAAAAGCTTTTTAGAAACAAATTGAGTGAAAACATAAAAATCGGGTTTTCAAACCTTAGAACCGAATCAGAAACGCATTATTACAGAAAAGCGTTTTCTGCTTGAAAAAATTAGCTTACGTATCAACTTTTTTGAGTTCAGATTCAAGCGACGTTGGCGTTTGTTCATCGTACTGTAAGTTTGCTTTGCTGTTGCTCAAACAGTTCGGTCAGGAGCCTTTCAACCTCAATAGAATATTCAAAGGTCGGCCTGTGAAAATATGGCTCAATTGGAGCTACGATCCGCGCGGGATTTCCGCTTTAATATTCAGGCGATGAAAAATACCCCGTCATAAAAACCTGGACCATATGAGTTTTTAGAGGCCACGTATTTGAATATTGATGTTTATGGAAAGTATGGACCGAATACAGCACCTTTGCTGTAAAAGGTCCTGCTACAACGGCATGCGTGTATCATAAATTCAGCGTAATGGAACTATAGATTTCTTCCGTCGCGACAACCCGGTATAAACTTCATAATGGACATAATTTTTCATTATATTTGCTTTTATGTTCATTTCAAACAAATATGTTTATATTATGAACATAACGAAGAGTTCATTTTGTTAAAAAATGTGCTGCTTTCGGTTGTTAAATTATGAAAAATTGTCAACATTAAGTCCTCTTCCCTCTTGTAGGCTTTGAGCGTTATAATGTAAACATTGACGATGGTTACGTTATAGAAGTGAAAAACGTGTGAGTTGAACATTTCATTTTGTTGGAATAAGTTGACTTCATTTTCACTTGTGATATATGAAGTACAACTGTCTTTTTATAGATTGTAACAGATTTGGATGTCAACATAATATTAATGGACGAAAATATAATAGATGAACAAGCTCAATGACAGTCGCAATATTATGCTTATTGCATACATCCAAACCAAACAAATTCCCCTAAACTAACTAATGAAAATAAAGTAAAAACTAAAAAAAAGTAACTCAACCTTCAACCACATTAACTAACAAACAGTCCACCGCACATTCTAAACATTCTTCCGCATATTAATTTTTCAAAGAGAGAAGCTTCAAACATTAAAAAAAAACTTCAAAAGGGGCGCGCACGCATGCATTACCGACAATAAAACAAGGTCCACTTAGCGATAGGCCCGCTCGGGAGAAAAAGAGCATTAAGGCGTAATTTATCACAGTTTCCACGCCATTAAACATGGAGACTGCAAAAACCGCGTACTATACGTGATAAGCTCCATGAGAAGTGAATTGTCTACGAATGTGAAAAAAATGGTAGAAAACATATATAAAAAAAAACTTAAATAATATATAGGTATACATTCATACCCACTCACATACCCACGCCTATCTCCTACGGGGGTAACAGTCAGGCAAAAACTATGGAACGCTAATTGCTACGAATCTTACATACCTCTTTCGCTTCATTAACAGTCATCAGTATTTTCATGCATGCTCGTCTCGTTAAATAATAATTATGTTAATTGTGAAAATCTCCGAAAAGATGTTCGATATAAAAAATGTTGTTTTTTATCTCTGTCGCCATATAGTAGAAAATTTAAATTCTTTTTACATAGGTGCTTCAGTCCTATGTTTGGTTATCAGTAGTTTCTATATAAACTGTATATTCTATGCTTGTATTATTCTTAAAGACATTACTATACTATTACAGATTCCTTAAAGAAAAGTTGTTTACGTGCTAAACAAAGAACTTATTAAAAAACCGTCTTAGTAAATTAAAAACTCGGTGCAAAAAAAACAAAATCGCAAAACGTTTTAATTTCAAAAGTATAAATCCTTTTTCATGCTCTTACAGTTATGAAAGAGAAACGAAACGTATTTACTGTAATCAGATAGACAGAATTAAATATTTTGTAAGTGAATTTAATATTTTAACTTATTTGAAAAAAGCCAAAGAGGCAGTATTGCGTTCGTCGTTTTTCATTGAATTTCTTATGAACTATTTGAGTTGAGAGACTGTCTCTCAAGCAAGAATTTTTTACCAATAAAGAAATATGAATAAGATACTGTAGCAGAAAAAAGCAGATAGGCATTGTTCGCAGTACAAGACATCTGAAAGCCTTATAGCACAGGTACGTTGAATAAACGACGATTTTTAGCAAAAATATTGAAATGATGGCATAAAAGCAAGACCCTTTCAAAGGTTTGTTTTGATAAATTGGAAGAAATAAAGAAAGGCTTAGGTCGAATGTACCAAATGGCTCTGTCATTCCGATGAAAAAAATATAAAATTTGAATATTTTTTTCATTGAAGCTTTTTTTAAGAGCTGTAATTTTCTGCAGGCTTATTTGTTTTCAGTTTGTGTAGTAAGTTGTAAAAACTTAGTCGAATTTTGAGTGAGACATTTTTCCATTCAAGTGTGTTTTGATGCGTGGGTGCTTTAAATGTATTGAGAGTAAACTTAAAGAAGAAAGACGTGATCTTTATTTATATCTTTCAAATAGATTTTCGTGAATTTCATTTTAATCTTTTTCAAAATTTAAACAAAATAATAGACCGTGCGCTGTGTGACGTTTTTATCCCAGCATTAATTCCACACACAGCTTCAGGCTGCTTGGTTTTACTTGTAGCGTTTGCAAAATTTGGAGCACTGCCCATCGTAACAGGAAAATGAAACTGTGGCATAATATTTGAATAAACATATTTCCAGCACATTTACAATGGCTAAAATAATGCAAATGAATTTGGGTTGTCACCCGGCCTCATCAGTAAATAGGTCAACGACCTAATCATCATTGGTGAACTTTACATAATGGACATGCAGACATAGAGTCCGCTCTTCACCTATACTCTATTGTTTCGCTTAAATGCTAATGGGCTTGGGGCCGACCGTGTTATTCAAGTGTCAAGAAGATGAATGTCACGTAATTTATGAGGTTCTGTTGAAAAAATGGTTTATTTTGATACCTAACTCAGTGAGTCCATTGCATGACAACACATAATTCCGGTTTTTTCACGGTAATCCGTGTATTTTTATTTTTTTTGTGGCTATTAACTTTGTTGATGGGTTTGTACGCAATCGTTTTGAATTATAAGCAGTGCCGACTATGATATACTGGCGGTGCGGTTGTAATGAACTGTTCTTGTATTATTGTCTACTGTGATGACGACTTTTGTTTGTTACAATAAAAAAACCCAGAAAATAGCACGGTGGTGAATGTACTGAAAAAATGTTACGAATCAAAATTGATAACATGTTTTACATTTTTGAAATATGATAGCAGTATTATAAAGGTCTACTTTTAGTCATACGAACAGCAAGAAATTACAAAAGCATCCACTTATATAAAAATATAAAATTCTGCATAAGTAAAGTATGCAAAGAAAGATTTGCAATAAAAACAAACAAGTATTAGCTAGCAAGAAGTTTTAATTGCATTGAAACGAGTTATAGTATTGAAAATATACGACTTTGAGTTTTATTTCTTATTGTAACAATACCTAGTAAAGAAATTATTACTTTGCTATTCACTTTGAAATATTTATAGCAGCATCAGACATAAAAGTGCAATACTACTTATTTCTTTTAATAACCATTTGTTATAATCTAATCATATGTTATTGTGTTTTATTATTTGGTGTTTACCAATCTTCAAAGAACACATAGTGTCGACTAGATTGCTATAAGTCTAGTCGTCACTATGTATATTATAGACACACGAAATTTCAAACCGACTTGGCACTTGGCAATGCGTAGAGATGTAGGTTGGTTGTGCATTTTCTTATCGCCTATACCACGGGGAGTGCTCTAAGGAATTGTTTGGTCTGATACCTGCCGCGTCTATTCGCCATCGTCCTACACGACAGCACTTCCATTCCCATCATATAGATAGTTGGCAGACCACAACTGTGCGGTTCTCACGAAACTTTCTGCCTCGCACAGCAAAAATGTGGAATAAGTTATCGTTGGCGGTATTTCCGAACCGATACGACCTTCAAACCTTCAAGAAAAGAGCGTACTCCTTTTTAAAAGGCAACGCACCTGTGATTACTCTGGTATTTCGGGTGTCCATGGACGGTGCTGATCGCTTACCATCATCACTTATTCCATAAAAAAAAATTGGGGAAGTTTTGAGGGGAATAGTCATCTACGTGACATCTACTCCAAAAACCTCAATATGACGTAACGTTGGAGACTACACAATTATACTACTTAGGCTAACCAAACCAAACCAAACTTTTACCTTAAAGGATATCCTCATAACTATTCATAAGACCTGTTGCCAGATTTCTAAGAATTTTCAAATAAAAAAGTACTTCGTGAAATACAATAGCCAATCCAATCTAAGTGTAGGACCAGATATTCTAAAAACCGAAGCCATCATAAAAACCAGCCACCTAATTTTAGAATAAATGAATATTGGAATTTTTCCAAGCCTCCACTTAAGGGGCGTCAATATAAAAGTTCTTGTAAGTAATAAACTATTCTTAAAAATGTTCTAGAAAGAATATTAAAACGTAATCTACGGAGTATAAAAGTGGACAGCGGCCAACCGCTGTAAAAGTAGATTGTGGAGTGGCCAAAGAAAAAAAGTGTAATGTAATATGGATCAATAACCCATTATAGCTAAACTTTGTGTGTGTCGAATACATTACGAGTATTGTAGGTACGTGTTCTTATATCCAACACATTATTATATATTTTGAAAGCGTTTGAGCCCTCTTTACACAGAAAACGGTTGTCAATAATGGTTATTATCTAACGAATGTTTATTAAGTATAACACTACTGAATAGGTAATTCTTGGAAAATTATCTTTATTGTGTTAGAAGATAAAAATCACATCTATATTTTTGTAACTATTGACTTTTTGTATTCTTGTAAACATCTTGGCTCCCAGCTTTTTTAATACTCATAACACACATGTCTACTATGTCTAGTAATAACTTTAATAATGTAAAATGTAATAATACAAGTAAATAACATTGGTCTAATAAAACACAACCAGAAAATTCATGTTACAATCATTTAATTGCTAATTTTGACAAATACTCTAGCAGAGACAAAGGACCATATCGATTCTTGCCCTTCTTGGAAATCCTATAACTCCAACATTAAAACATGAAATACTTTGTGTATCTTGATACAGTTACCGGCAAAAGTGAAATAGGAAAATATCTTTGTCACAAAGCCCTTTCGCTTTTCGATCAGTATCGACATGACGCAATTTATCTTTGTGACTGTACTTTATCGACAATAAGTATGTGCCTATACGAGATTGTATTAGGTTTTTTATGGTACCGTCAGAATGGAAACCCTATTTGTGAAGCCTTTCGTCCATCAGACAGAGAGACAATTTTTTCCGAATGTTAAATCGAGATTACTTTCCTTTCGAATCGATTGAGTTTCGATTAATGTTAGCTATCTACATACGGTTGGAGAAATCGATACAAGGGCAACGCTGGTTGGGTTGTTATGCATTTAAATCTTTGAATTAATAATAACGTTGACGACGCGGCGTAGCAGTATGGTTCTACTATTTATTGTAGCTATATGCTTTAAAAATAGTATTATAAAAGTACGATGTTTAAACATTACAAATATAATATTATTTCATAAAAAAAGTAATTTAAATACTGATAATACTTGGATTTTAAACGTGAAAATTTTTAATTTTAAAACACCTTTACAACTTACGGTCTCCAAGCCAAGAGTAAAATAACAATATAACAAGCAATAATAGCAATATTGGCTTTTGACTACCTTAATTTCTCTTCAAAGGAATTGATTTTAAAGGCTCTCGAGTTAATTTCTAGACACTTCGACAGCTTTGCTGAGTTATTATAGATAACATCTCTTAATATTACGAAGGCGTTTAGACAAGAAAATTATAATTTCAAACAACAAAATTTTCTCAACGTAAACCTACATTTTGTTTGAACAAAAGTTAAATAGAAAATCACAAGCAACTCGATATTTTGTTTCTGATTGACTTTGTTATCCACATTTTTGATTGAATAGGTCCGATATTGTTTTTGTAATTAGATTTAACGAGAATTCGTAAGGTTACCGGTTAGGTATTTTGTAAGTTTTATTGAAATATGGTTATAATATTTCGTTACGGTTTTGGATTAACTTTCGTAACTTAGTAACAACGGTAGTATGTATACCTCCTCAAAGAGCCATCAGACCACCACAGATGTAGCCCAGTAGGGCTGATGTCTGATACGGAGCTGCGGACTACCTAGTGAGTTTACTGGGGCTCCGGCTCGAAAGCAGGAGTAGGAACGGGGTAGTTTTTAGTCAGTAAGAGTCTGTCTCCCCTCTCGTCTTACCCAAAGCGGGAAAAGCCATTGGATGACTTTCCCCCCTTAAAAAAAGAATATGTATGCCTCATTTTCAAGGTGATTTTACTTTATGGAGTGAACTTTTATTTGTTTTGTCTCATGATGAGACTGATATAGCACCAGTCCTTATAACTTACAAGTCCAGATTCTGTCCCGAATTTATTCCAAAAATTAATCCCAAGCGCTTGTTATCAGAGACTTACACGGCGATCTTGTATTTACGACTACCCCTAAAGTCAGAAACTATAGTGCAGCATAAATTAACGTAAACAAAACCCAAGATTATAGTGTTCAAATAACGAGACGGGGATTAATCCTATCCGAGGCTGAAAGCTTGCTATGCATATTCAGGCACCCAATAAGCCCCTCCTAGATAAATAGGATGGAGCATGCGTTGCCCATCCTTCAAGCGTTATGATGAAGTGATCGCACAGTGCGGGCAACTCATACAATATTCATGGACAGAGAATGCGGCAATTTGGCGGACATGTCCTGTGTCCAACAAACAGCGCAGATGTATCTTAAGTTCAGGACAACACGTTAGTGATCTGTGTACCGAAGTGTTGGGCTTACGTTGGCATTATGGAAATCTGTTCAAGTGAGGAATGATGCCCGTTTGTTTGCTTTTAGAAGATTTAAGGGTCGTTGACTGAGAAAGATGTTATTGGTCTCATTTATTAACGTGTTATGAGTCATATTCTGTGATTAACTGTTTTACTAACGTGGTAATTATTTTGATTTTATACGGCAAAGATTTTAGTACCTATTACCTACTTAGTAGTTATTACAACATGAAACTCTACGATTTAATACGAGAATTTTCCGTAAAAAATTACGAAACGAACGTTAAATACCTTCTAGAAAAGTAACCTTCTAAAAAAGCAATCGCAATTACAGAGTAGGAAGTCTTGTAAGTGCAATTAATTACCATACAAGCCGATTAAAGGCCCACACAAAAAGTAGGAATACAGTGAAACCTATAAAGAATATTCATTACATCGACATTTTAATAAAATCTATAAAAGCATAAGAAGAAAATTGTACGGTAAAATTAAAAACCGGTATTTTTCCTCAGGGCCCCGAAACTAATGACTCTCGCGTACAATACACGCGCCCAACTACGATACAGTCGACCATAATCGTAAAACTTTGTTGGTAATAGCATCTTTATTTCATAAGCGGTAAGAGTTAATTTTGGTTTTATTTTTAGCAGATATATACAGTGCATTTTATAAGTAACCATAATTTATTGAGCAGGAACATGTGATAATCTCAAGTTTTCAAACCAAAACTAAAATATTGGACATTATTCTATTATTGAGATTTCTGATAGTATATAATGTACAAGAATTACCTTAACGCCACAGGCATTCTTACTAGTCAGTGCACGAATGCAATGAAGGATAAATAAATTCAAACAGTTCTTCACATTTCCTATTTATGTAGTTTACTTTGAAAAGAGCTTTTCTATACATAGGCAAAATATTCATAATCTCAAAATTAGTGGCTCGTCTATACCATTGAAGGAAAATAGACAGTTTGATTACAGACACCACCAAAAAGTTCAATATCATGGTAATAAGCTCGCCCCTAATGCAAGGGGACCAGAAATAATACTACAAGTGGCGAAGGGTGAATCCGCTGCACGTATTGGAGAAACAAGCTAAATGGTGATTCGTTAACAGTATTGAAAAGATTTTCTTTTTCAGTTATATACAAAGAACATCTGAGAAGATACAATATTACCTATACGTAAGAATATCACAACAGACGTTTCCTTAATTTCCATTAGGCATCCATAATTGCGAACGTCAGACATAATTCAGCATCTTGTATGACATACTAGTACAGATTATAAGGGATTGATGTCACAACATAATAGAGGAATAGGGAATTCAGATAATGGCGAATAGATTGCCTGTCACGTCAAGCATGAATCGGATACGTCGTTGAATGTCAAGCATGCAATTAAATGTCTCAGCTTGTGCTACAGAGGACAGTATGATGGTATTTTGATTTATCTCTTATATAGCACTCGACGTCGTGTCGTCTCATAGACCCTTTCATCCTATAAGAGCCCTCCACAACCGACCTTACTTCAACATAAAATCAATATACTACGAAGAACTTACGTCATACATATTCTCGACGAAAAGTTTTTAGTGAGCAAACTTCGACAAAGTAAATATCGGATAAAAATCTAACAGAAAATAAAATCCAGGCCAAAAATATATTAGGCTCGTCCGACACCCGGAAAAATTCCTCCAACTTGGCTAATAAAGATTTATCGTTGCGATAAAAATTTTCATAGCAGTGAGTTGGCCGTAAATAATTCGTGGCATACCTGCGAATGCTGATTTGACATGGGTCAGGGCCCCGAACTCGAGCCGTATAATATTTTATTCCTTCCGTTTGGAATCACAAGTCCAACCACGGTGCAAATTGAAATTTCGCTTGGACCTCGCGCTTCTTATTGGTTTGTGCATATCTTATCTACAACATCAGTTGACTGCGCTATCTAATACGTTCCTGGTAAGAAAATATTTACGTTTTGATTTGTTATGGATAACGATATAATAATGTCATTAAAACCACCCGTTTTCCCCGAAATGGTAGACGAGTAAATGAGTAAAGAAATTATATTAAAGCAAAAAGAAGATGTATCCAGTTATACTTCATTTGTCTTGACAAGTATTTTTCCATACATTCTGGTAATAATCTACATACATATAATGTGATTTTACGGAACAAAATGTCATCTGCATTATTATTATTTTATAGTAAAAAAACATAATTTTACAGCTTTTTTTTATGGAACAAGCCGGCAATCAAGCAGGCGTATTACCTGATGGTAAGCAATCGCCGCCGCCCATGGACACTTGAAACACCAGAGGCGTTACAAGTGCGTTGCCGGCTTTTTGGGAGTTAGGAATTTAAGGGTTGTTGTTCGGGAATCGGGGATGGGGAAGATTGGGAAGGGGGGAATTGGGCCTCCGGTAACCTCACTCACACAACGAAACACAACGCAAGCGTTGTTTCACGTCGGTTTTCTGTGAGGCCATGGTATCACTCCGGTCGAGCCGGCCCATTCGTGCCGAAGCATGGCTCTCCCACACTTAAAATAGCTTAATACAGTTAAGGTGATATAAATTACCTATTAAGGTGCTCCCACACAGCGGTTATATAACGTTATACAACGATGTGTAACAATAACATTTGTGTTTAAACAAATTATAACAGTGGTTGTAGAGTATGTTACATGCTGTTATAAATGTTACACAATGTTGTATAACGTTATATAACTGCTGTGTGGGAGCACCTTTAGGCAAAAAAGTACAATAATTTTAATTACTTTGAAGGCCACGGGTGTTTAACGGTGACCGACGTTAGCGGAGGATTTGCCTTAAACAGTTTTCAATTGGCAGTCAAAGATTTAAAACTAAATTAAGATATCGATGTAAACAATATTCACGACATATTAGCTTTCTAAAAATACATTTAATTAAAATATAAAACATCGAAAAGTTATGATGGTGGTGATTTAGGAAAATGTTGAAAGGCATTTAATTAGAAAAAAATAAAATAAGGAAAGTATAAAAAGTTTAGCAATGAATTAATGAAGACTCTTACATATTGTTATTCAAGCTTCATTAGTTGAAGCAAGCTTGAGAGAATATAAAATGTCTCAGACATTTAAATTTTCTTTAAAATGCAAAGTACAATCCTGTGTTTTAAAACAGTGTTCCTTTTCTTAAAATAAGTGTTAATTAGGTTCCACAACTAACGTTAAAGGAGAGAAAAGTAAATTTAAGTAAGAGATAAGCATGTTTTATAGATAATTAAAACTAATAAATTCCACTCCTTTTTTTAGGTAACGAGCTATTCAGAGGAATTCAAAGGAAAATGTAACCTATCTTTTACTGGCTAAGTTCTAAATTGTATTGGATGCCAAATGAAGCGAAACGAACAAAAACAAAGCACTCACATTCGGCTGTTTGTCCCACACTCATTAATTTGACCGCGCGGCTAACCCCAGAATATCCTGAGCTATTAACTACCGAAACTGGGTATACAATAAATTGAGACTTTTCATATATAAATCAGGGTCGAGGCGTGTCGCAGAAGGTTTGCAGATAAACTGGATAGTATGAGAGTGAGGGACATAACTCGGAGCAGCTGCGACGGGCCGGGCGGTCGCGGACTGAGTCAAATTACAACCAGTTTTATGTGAGGTCCGGGCGAATCTTGCTTTAATACTGTACGTTAACTTGGAGAAACTTGCACAAATTGAATCGTCGAGGCCTTCGGATAATTGGAATATTTCGTAACTTGTATTCACAGAGTTGTATACACTAGAAACTTCCAACTTCAGAACAGAGACTTCTTAATTGAATTGTCTGTTTTTATGTTTTAATTGAAATTCTCGTTTTGTCTAATGTGAATACACCACGCAACTGAAGAAAAGGTCCTTTAGGTACAAACTGTAAATCGCTAAAACATCTTTCTGGTTAATAGGTATAAGGGCTTATATTTTGTCTGTGAGTTTGGTGTTCTGGTAATTAACGTCAGAATGTTTGTAATGTGTACATAGTATATTATAACATATATTATTATTATTTGCCCTAATTATAAAGTTAAATATGAGATAAATAACAAATAATACATACTCTAAAGGTAGATGGGAAACAGGCAGTCAGTTAAAAAATAATGCTCCTGTATAATTTTCAGTTTTAGTTTAAATATTACCTACCTAAACTAAAATTATCGAAATTAAAATCTCAATAATAAAACTGTATAAACTAAAATCTCAATTATTCGATCTCTTAATTAAAGAGAAATTTCCGTGGCCATAATTTTAATTTGAATACCAATGGTTGTAGAGCAACAGCAATTAATGGAAAATAAATTAGTCGATAACATCAATACTAATTTAACACAAAGCAAACCGCAAAATTCTACTGCAATTTGTTCACACAAGCTAATTAATTGACGCCACTGCACGAAACCACGATAAAAAACTTATGTTAAAATTCAGTATTAATTATTTTAAGTGGGCTAATTTAATTATTATTTTGGTACTATTTTCTCCTAACTTTTGTCCTACAAACTAAGGTTATTGCATAGTCTTCGCCCTCTAAAGAACAATGGTAAGTAGGTATGTCAGTGTATTTACAAAACTTTTTATTTTGACGTTATAATTTTTTATGTAGGTACATGGTAAGACTGACATTGTGATATTTTTAGCGGTAAAAAGGGCATATACATGTAACATTTCCTACACAGTTCACATTAAAATAAAAAAGGATTAGAGTAAACAAAATATTTTAGAACAAAATGCTTTGAATTACAGATTGGTTTGAATGAGAGCATTGCGTTACTAAAACAACGTTTAATTTTGTGAAATACAAACCACACAATGATAGTTGTACACTAACAATGTGTATTCGATCACTACAAATCCTATTCAGCAAATTCGTAAAAATAAACACAATAGGGCTATTCATTCATGCTACTATTGAATTCGCCAATTAAATAAATATTTCTAGAATGAAACGTAATATTTTTCCAAGAATTAGTACACTGGACTAAAAATCTGTAAACAATACTGAATATAAATAAAATAAAAACATAAAAATACTATTGTTAGTATGTATTTGGATTTCCAATACTTTTCAATACAAATCTTTGTCGAAACCTTAAAAAATTTACTATCTATTATTGAAGAATGTATTACAGTTTTATATCCAGTTAGCCTCTATTAGGCACATAACAACTTTTCCATTCTATTTTTCCAATACAATGACCCAATTATACCAGGTATATCGATAGCCATTTAGGAGTGCTATTGTCCCACTATAGTAGACCCTCATCAAATTTCCACTAAATTTACATGGGACGGCCAAAATGTTCTATCTATTACAAAATAAATACACGAATAGAATCTATTGTGACTAGTTCTCTACCAGGAATTGGTCAATACATTTATAAAAGACGTAATGGCCTGCAGGTTTATGATGCCCGCTTCTCATTCATAAGGGTGCGAGTTCGGAATCTACCAACGGCATTTACCAATATGACTTTTCCGAGTTATATATGTACTTCTTAATATGTACTTCCTAAGATTATTTTTAGACGCAATGGCATCAGTCAGTGGACAAACGGTAAGTAAAAACACCACGAGGAAACCTGGACTTATATTTTTTTAAAGTTTGAAATCGCCAACCCGTTTTGAGCAAGCTTGGTCATTGAAGCACAAATTCTCCGTGCGAGAAGAGGCCTTTGATCAGCAGTGGCCAACTTATAGGCTGTTGATGATTCTTAAAAGCAGTACATTGACGGTAGATTATTGCATTACCATCCTTGCCCCTCCCACAGGTAGGAACCTAAAAAAGAACTAAACATCTGACATAAACCCGCCAACAGCGCTCGCTCAATATCTGAAGCTTTTGAACTAGAATTCCAACTTGATTTCTAAGCCTGGATATTATGGCCCTTATGTAAATGAGCCCCAAAGTCTAGTACTAAACTGGTACGGGCTAATAATAGACACGAACTTACCGTCTCTCGTAGTTCGAAGTAGGTTAAAAAAAGAAAAAAGTGGCATCTACGTCAATAAACAAAAGTAAAATCCTACGAAATGGAAATCTTGTAAATTATAAATCTACTCTGAATGGAATTGAAATCTACATAATGGTTGGCGCAGAGAAAAATGTGAGTACTGAACAGGGCGACAATAATACAAAACATTTGGGAACAAAGCGTGGCTTTGGATGAAATACATGGACTTTTATACAGTGCCTCTTATGTATCATAGCAGACAGGAAGAATGTGACTTAATTTGGGTTCACCATTCACGTCACATTATTATCTTTCTTTCCGACAGACGGAGGAGTTTTGAGTTTAGATTTAGCTAAATATAAACGTTTAAATATATTATACCAATGTGGGAGAGCCATGCTTCGGCACGAATGGGCCGTCTCGACGAAGTGATACCACAGCCCAGAGTCCCAATAAATCCCTTTCCCAATCTTCCCATCCCCGATTCCCCAACAAACCCCAAGAGGCAACGCACTTGTAACGCCTCTGGTGTTTCGGGTGTCAATGGCCGGTGGCGATTGCCTATCTTCAGGTGATCCGACATATACCATAAAAAAACAAAAATATTTATTTTGTTAATTTAGATTTGTGAAATAAAAGATTTTAGGAGTATTTGCAGATTAAAAGAAAGTAGGAGTTACTTTCCAACATCAAGATTTATTGTTTTGTTACTTCGCTAAATAGTAGCATGAGAGAAAAATGCATGGGCATTTTTATAACATATTGTATATTTCACATGTACGAGTGTAAACAATCCAATTCAAACCTAACTCGAATGCAGGATACAATTTTTGCATCTATTTCAAATATCACGATTTTTCACGTGTTCCATTGAAAAAAAAGAAAGGTGTACGTCGCTATACACCATTTTTTATAGGATAAAAGTTTCTAGGTAAAAACAAAACCGTGTTTTAGTTCCTATTTCTATTAATTTAGGAAAAGCAACAAGGACTTGTTGATTTTTTTCTTTCCTCAGTATCTACAGTAATGAAAATGCAGTATACTTTTGTGTGATGAGTTATAGTTGTGTAATACATATATTTTTATATGTATAGGAAGAATAATTTTGTAAACATATTTCTCAGTGCGTATAGTGCATGCTGTCTAAAATATACCTACACATGTACTACGTAAGTAAAGAGATTGGTTATTTTAAGTATGTAATGTCGTTATTTTATATGTAACTACGAATTTATAACATTTCATGCCAAAAACTTAAATCCATACGATATACCATTTAGAATATTGAAAAATCTAAAAGCAATCGGCGGACCGATAAAATGAACAGCGGGCCAAAATATTCAATGTTTATTCGACATAGTACCTAATACTGTAAGGTTGGAGGAATACAGATCAATATAGTACATATGAAGAATTTGTATCCAATGATAGACTTACCGCATTCTTCTGAGAATTAAGGTAAGCGTCCACATATCCGCATCGTACGCATCACACGCATCGTATGCATTCCGTATGACGTCACAAGCAATACCTACATACGAAGTGTAGCGTGCTGATGACGTCATCAGTACGCTACAATGACGATAACGTCATCAGTACGATGCATGCGATGCGTACGATGCGGGCCTGTGGACGCTTACCTTTATACTTAGATGTTTTTTTTTTCATACAAGAACTCTACTGTATCTCAATCATACAAAACTCATTTTTGCAAAAACAAAATAATTGTGATCTAATTTCGATTCTAGTTCCTTATTTAGTCTTGTTAAGATTAACTAAATAAATAAAGCTCGGTAAGAGATAATTTGATTGGATACCGAACCTTTCAGAAAAACATAGATATTATCGTCTCCTAATCTAAGATACGTAACACCTTTTAGTCTCTAGGGAACAATTGGTTATCGGTGCTGATTAATGTTTGTTTAGTTTTGGCTCTATGAGAGATATTAGTAGTTTTTCATGATCGATTTTCTTTTCTAATTATGTGTATTACAACTTTACGTACCTATTTTTGTCTGTTTTGATGGTTGAGTTGTACCGTTTTGTTTGTATATTGTAGCTCACTATGTAAGTCAGAATGGAAACTCTTGACTATTGACTAAGTGACAAACATAAATGCAATAAGTCTTATTTATTACTAGCTGGCCTTTTCTTTTTTTTAACCTTCTCCAACCTCGCCTTTTGAACCTTTCCGGGATCTGCAGTATCGATCCATCTAGCAGTTCACGATTTTCAGCGAGACTAATGAACAGCAATTAATTTTTATAAATAGAGATTAACTAACCGCCATCCCCAGAGTCGTTTAATGGTTACTTTACACAATTAGCAATTGTTTTTGGAACAAATTCGTTATTAAGAAATAGCTTAAGTAATCATTAAATGTTTCTGAGTGTTGCTGTAGCTATTGCTCCACATTACATACTGACGGAGCTGCTAGACGAGGAAGTTATGAGTATGAGTACAATTTTCAAGCCTAAGTAACAGGAATTCGAATCTTGAGGTACTAAACTTTTCATTCCCCTAAGTACTACTCAGATGAAAAGCCCTCCATAAATGCTTGAAGAAACTTTAAGTAATGTCCACACAAATTTTTTTTCGGAGAAATGGTTACAATATTTCATTTTCGCCCTTCACGGTATGTAATTTTATTACTAGGATCAATTTTACGACATTCGATACTTTTACGGTTGTTGAGCCTAAACGTAAAAGGGTTACTGTTACGTTCCACGTTACCGCGTTTCTTAACCCTCTTTGTCCTCGTATGGAGTTTTGAACCAATTTTATGTTTTTAATAGATTCCAGTTTTATTGTTTCGTTAGTATACGAGTTTGTTAGATTTATAGAGGTCTGTAAAGTTTGAATTTACGATGCAATTAGGACTTTGTACGCTGATTTTGATGGGAACAATGTATTTACTTACATGTTTTTTGTCAGTATACAATCATTTTTATGTGTAACCTATAATTGGGTTCATGTAGTTATAGTTATTGTTGTGTCAATTGGTTCTCTTAATATAAGATAAATAAATATTTTCCGTCATCTATGGTGCCATTTTAAGAGCAAAATTTGTACGTGATGCCAAAAAAGATAGTAGATGGATTTTGTTTGTTTAAATAGAAGCCTGCTATATATCTCACAACCATATACCCAACTAACTCATCACGACTTCATAAACGAATACAATAAGAAAGCAACAAGAATAAACGACTAAAACGATGTTGCTGAGTTCGCATATTCCATGTAACATTCGTCAAAGCCGGATTATCATCTGGTAAAACGAATGTTGGCAAAAATGCCATATTATGTGGCGAAAGCCGTACTTAGTCGCTAGATTTGCAGTAGTGTGTGCTTTACTGAATATATGCATTATGCAGTACAAAAACGTGGCACTTTTGTGATGTAGAAGATATCTCTAATTTGAATTAGTCATTGAAATATTGTTATGTTGCAACTTTGTTCGCTTTTTTGTTAACATTTTTTTCAAAGTCAAAGAATTTATTTCAATTAATCCTCTTTTAGGCTACTTTTGAAACGTCAAATTGAATTGTCCGTCAGTCGGTCAGTCAGTGAAGCTAGGTGCTCGTTCCAAAGTGTAGCTTCGAATGGAGAAGAACGAGCAAGAAATTACAGCGTTACGCTTTTAAAAAATTTTTAAACTGATATTTGGATAAATAAATCTCTATTCACAAACGTAGGTTGTTTCATACTACAACATTCTCATACTTGGTAGTTACAAGAAGTAAATTCGACAATACACATACCTAAGCTAGCAGACACTTGAAAAATACTATACAATAAAACTGCAGCTGGATTTCTACTCCGAACATTTCACACTACAACTTACAACACGCCACTAAACTTCAAAACGCTCACCTACACTTAAAGTTCTTCATCAGCAACGTCCTTTTTAATATAAGTTGTCGGATTGCGATACACGTCACGTACTGGGCGTACAATGGCCGCGAGAGACCGACGCTGGCCGCCCGACTTATCCCACCGATGTACACAAACCACGAGACCGCTCCGCACTCCTGATCGCCTAGTACCATAGAACAAAAGCCATTCCTTTATTTAAGGCTTTCAGATGTATTGTGTGCGGCGGTAAAAGGATGGAGCCATGAAATATGTAAGCGTGTCTGCTCTGTGGAAGCCCGTTGGTGTCACATGCCCTTAATCTATAGATGTCCAGCTGCCGAGGAAACTAGTATTTTATTCAAGACGTTTACTGGCACGAAATATTTAAACTGGTTGAATTAGTGAAGCCATTTGTCCGAGTTTGTCTTGTCAGTATATCGTAGAATAAATCAGACACACGCAAGCAACGACTAAAACATGTTCACTCATAATAAATTACTTGAAAATGTAATTTAACTGCCGACGTCAATTCGTTTTGTTTTACAACAATATTTAATTTTGGGGTTACAGCCCACCTATCCCTATGAATAGCAAATTAATTACACATAGTTGGCATTCCAAACATTTAACGACGGCAATTACCCTACCGCACTACAAATTAGCGACAATTGTAATTAATACACAGACATATTGCTGGCGGTTACCACCAGTAATACTGAAAAGCAGTTAATTTCTTAAGTCGTATATTAAATTTGGGCCATCCTGCGTTGAACTCTGCTCTCGAGCCAAATTAAAAAGCTGAGGATGCACAAAATATTTTGGCAAATTTCCTCGAGCGTAGCCGAGGCGCAGGTCGAGTGTGGAGGCTCATTGCCTAGAATTCCCTGCGGAGGAGAATGCGAATCACGTTCTAGGCCAAGAGAATTCCAGCGCTTTAGACGACCTCTCAAATTATCCGTTGGACATAGTACTCTGGATGTAATTCCGAACATTAGTGGGATTGCTCGTATGTGAGATCAATTGATCGGAAAAATATTTGTACTCACGGTATTAGAAGTTGCTCGATATTTGAAAACTATTCGAATGTACCAGCACTCATATCGCAATGAAATATAGCTCCGGATAGTGCTTTCTAACATTGATTGTTTATACGAGTAAAAGCGAACTAAAACTGTTACACGTAAAAACATAGGCAGCGATTTGAGTTTTACATACGTACGCATTTATTTGGCTTTGCAAACAGTTTCGGACGTTTTGACACGAAAAAGAATGAAATCGTGGAAAAAGTTGTATTTACAAATATCATTTAATTGAAATGAGAAATATTTATACAGTATTGAATAGAACGATAAATTTTGTAGCAATTTTATAGATCCTACAATGCAGGATACCTGTAAGACTTAGGAGAGTTCCTAATATTCTACAATAGTGGGTTTCATTGTACAGTCGTATAGTAATAAATCATTTTCGCCGTTAATCGTGCAACCTATGTAATCTCTCACGGCTTTCCAAAGTAAGGTATATAGTTACAATGTCTAATTAATAGTCAAAGTGGTTGTGGCTTATCAAAGTATGTATACTTTTGATAATTTTGCGATGTAATATCACACCTGCGTAAAAAAATCACTTAATTTTCCACAGGAATGTGCTATGCTATTTTGCTGCGTTTGGCTTCCACTAATCACATTCATTGGTAATAGCTTAGCATTGTAGAAACGGAATCACCTATGTTTTTATATGGAAAGATGCGTGTTACGGATGGCTTCTCTATTATCGATACATCGCTTACTCGAGTTGCATCTTCCTCGCACAGCTATTTTGCAGCGGCGCATCTTCATAACACGTCTAAGCTACATATGTAGATACGTATCGGTGGAAACGGTCACATAGTTTCACAGCTTAAATATTACATCTTCGTAGCATAGCTACATAGCACATTTCTGGTGGAAAAGCACAGTTAAAACCAATGGCACGGCACTAGAAAATACACATAGCAGTAATCAAAATGCAAATTAACATTTGTCAAAGTAAATATTGCGCAGTAATATACCTTTTAATGGCTATGAAGCTCGCAATTAACTTCAGGCTGTTGTTATGGACTGTTTGTATATATTTTTATTAAACTAGCGATCGTTAAATGGATGCGGGTGAATTAAATCTGAGGTCATTTAGTTTTACTGATGTCGATAATTGCCGGCACGGCTGACGACGCGTGAAACGTAGCGCGCTTTATAAGGGTAGTTTCCCCTGGTTTATAAAATTATATGTTAGGTGAATGGCGAGTGGAGTATGGCTTTATTGTGTCACGCGGTTTCATCCACTTACTTGATTTTAAGTAGGTTTTATAGTGAGGATTTTGATCGTGTAGTAAATGTTTCTCAATTCTGTAGTTAAATACATAAGATACTAGAGATGTCTGAGAATGTGTTGCAAGCGTTCATAAGCCACGTTAACCACTTACCATCAGGTGGACCGTACGCTTTCTTGCCACCGTCGTGGTAAAAAAAACTAGAGAAATACTTAATTTGTATTTTAGTGTGAAACATAGTTCTTACCAAATCAGATCACACCCTAAAAACCATAATGGCAAATTGAAATGGAAAATGTTTTTCTTATCCTGGACTTTGGTTAAAACATCAAGTAAAAAGTAAAGTAAATTTCTAGAATTATGTATTTTAAAAACCAAGCTACATGTAGCCCGAACAATACAACCACCGCCCCACCCATTCTATGTACAACCACACAAATAATGGCTAATAATCTAAAGCATACACTACTGTACATAACCAGCCGGTTTATCCCTAGCGGATATTGGAACTGTTATCGCTCTATGCAAATTCAATTGCGCAGTGCACTCTACGCGACAACTTGGGGACTATGCAATTGATCGTTACTACCCAATAAGCTCTAAGAATTGTTTTGGGGATGATTGTAGAACATTATATAATGGTAACTATGAGAATTTAACTATTGTTAACGTTGATAGAACGGTATTAAGATGTGCAATCGATTTTAAGAAATTGTCTTAGGTACTGTGAGATATTTTTTTAATAAAAAAATGTTAGCTTCTTGAAATTCCTTCTGAGTTGTTGGTACGTTTACAAACATACAAGTTCAAACACACACGTGACACCCAGACCCAAAACAACCATTTATGGATCGCAGAAAGAGTTGATCGATGCAAGAATCGAACACATTTCACAATACGCGGCAGCCGATTGCCCAGCTGCGTCAACCGTATAATCAGTCAGTCAGCAATGCAGCATATTTTACACATAGTACAGCCTCTTTAGTAAGTTAGTACATTTCAGTTTCGGATCAGCCTACTAACGAACACCAAACTCCAATGCACACTCCCTGCATATTAAATCCAACCCAGCTATCCAACCCAACACTTCGTATACTACAACTTAGTCCATAGGCTTAATTCTACATACACGACATACAGAATACGTTAAAAAATATTAAGCTTGGACTTCCATTACAAAGTTAAAACGAATATTTGAATTCTTTATAGTATTTTTTTAAGTTCCTGTGTTTATGGCTATTATTTTGTGTGTTACTGTAATACTCTAGTAGCCACAATACGTAAAACGTAATATATTCTACACAAGTACATACATATGACGAAAAAGCAACAATTTCCGTGGAAATATCTCATTGGAGCTATTTACGAGACCCATGTTCAGTAGTTGTCTGCTGTCTGATAAAGTATACCGCAATATGCTGGAAAGGACCCAGACAGTTATACGTTTAACCGTTCGTCTAGATTAATGTCACAACATATTGGATGCTACAGCCAAAATCTTGTTGAAAATTGTAGTATTATGTTAATATAGTACTTACATTCCTCGTGACTAGAACTCATGCTGTAAAAGGTTACATACTTTAATAAATAATGAGATGACCATGTATTTAAAGCTAAATGAAGATTTACAAGGTCTAGACATGAAAATTGCCGTCATAAGCCTTCGCGTTACATTTATTGTGTAGCAAATAAAGGACAGATTGCGCAGATAACATCGTAACAAACATACGACATCTTCTTGCAACTGTAGAATGTACTAAAATCATTCTCAATTTTGTAGTAAATTCCGTCGACAGACCCGACTATATACATAGTCTGAGACTGATATGAATAAAACATAAGATATGATTTCGATGAAATCGAGAATTAATCACTACGAGTCATACAGTTCGGATGGTTTTATATCAACACTGGAAAGTTACAAAATGGATACGAGTGCTTCAAAACATAGTTTATAATATACGTGGCAGTTGCTGACTCGTATATCTGACTTATGGCGAGAGTAGAGTGCTTTCTGTTCAATATTCGTACAATGTATTCGAAACGTATCACTTCGGTAAAATAAATATGTACGAATAAAAAGTATCCTTCCCGCGTGAACCACTTAATTTTTTTGTACGAACGTCATGAAATAATAAAATAATTTAGAAAGACGACGTCCTGACTACGATGTCCTCTGGAATCGTGCCAAGCACCGCGGGATGCAACGTTATCCGAGTCTCGAGTACAAACTTTTAAGAAGCATACTCCTGTCCAACTTTGCCGTTATTATAAAATGTAAGAGGCGAAGCAAATAGCGTAGTAGTAGAACTTCGACGGATTTTTAGACATTTCGAACGACGATTATGGGCCGCACTCCAGTCGCGTCGAACATTGGGTGCTCGCAAATTTTTATCACCCAGTGTCGTGCCCACTCGTACGCTATGGGTATCGATAATCCGTGCATAACCATTCCATTTGCACGTGACACATACAGCGCAAGTTATGTGTTTCCGCGTTAGTTGGCACATGTTGCAGAGTATTAAATTAGACATATCAGCAGATAGCTTGATATTGGTACAGTTGGCATCTGCGCAGAGCGCGCACATGTGCGACATTGGCCGCGTCTCATGCATCATTCAGATGGAACCTGCATCCAATCGCTCTTACATTTAGGTTATAGCTCACCGCTTACGTGATAAATCGCCGCTCTAGAGGAAACTTGTAGTATCATCACGAGCAGACATGTGTTCCATCGTTGCCTTTTATCAGATTTTTCCGGCTGGTTACGAGGGCTCATGTAAAATGCATGCAGGAGCTGTTTGTAATTGCTATAACAGTTTTTGCATCACACCCTTGTATTAAAAGATGTTCACGTGTTCACGTGTGCTTCCATTTTTAAGCTCCATCCAACGAGTTTTACACTGTAATGATTTAAAAATTTTATGCTGCCTCGCTTACACGGCTTCATAATTAAGTGACTATCTAATTGCACTTTTTTTTTAAATGAGCTTGTGCCAAACTGTAAGTCGTTTCTGTCGTAACTATCTATATATATAAAAATCAATTGCTATTCCTTTGTCTCGCTAAAACTCGAGAACGGCTGGACCGATTTGGCAAATTTTGGTCTTGAATTATTTGTAGAAGTCCAGGGGAAAGTTTAAAAGGTGAGAAAATATCAAATAATTGACGGAACAACCCTAAAAACTGCCCTTTCCTTTATCCCATACAAAGGTTTTCTAACTAATACGTAGAGTCAATTTGAGCTTTATTGCTATTGGATAAAGTTCATTGTTGGATAAATGCTATTGGATACTAAAAAACAAATGCTATTGAATAAGTGTGCGTTGGAGACTTGGAAAACAGAATCGCTACTAATATTATAAATGCGAAAGTAACTCTGTCTGTCTGTAATTACGCTTTCAAGCCTAAACCAGTGAACCGATTTTGATGGAATTTAGTACTGAGATAGAATAGACCTTGATACTTTTTATTGCAAAAAAAATAGCGGAGAATGGGTAAAAATAAGGGATAAATGGTCATATGGAAATTCGTCATTTTAAAAGCTGTAACAGTAAAACTTTGTATTTAGATATGAGGAACGAAAGAACATGGTCTACTTTTTATTGCAAAAAAATAGGGGAGAGTGGGTAAAAATAGGGGATGAATGGTCATATGGAAATTCGTCATTTTTAAAGCTGTAACAGTGAAATTTTTTATTTAGACACTTAATGAGGAGCGAAAGAACATAGGCTACTTTTTAATAAAAAGGGTAGAGGCGTAGTATGTTTGATAGAGGAGATTAATGTTTGCTTGAAAATTCGTCATTTTCGTTAATACGTTGCCTGTGGCTTCACTCGCGTTCCATTCTTATTTAAATACACATATACTTATTTAAATCGCCAATATCCCTACTACCATACTAATGTTATGAATGCGAAAGTAATCCTGTTTGTGTTGAGGTTACGCTTGCACGAATGTTTTTTTTTTTGGAATATAACAACGAAACAATGTATTTTTTTATTGATAGGCAATATATAGGAAATTAAAGGATAATAATATAGATAACCTTGGCTACTTTTCATCATGATTATAAAATGATGAATCGGCGGTCGTGGTTTCTTTGGAATACATATCTTTAAAAATGCTAACAGTAACATATTCTCAAGTAATTCACATTTTAGATGACATACGGCAGCATTTTGACCACTAACACCACTACGCGGACGAAGTCGCGGGCAAAAGCTAGATTCGATAAATTTTCATTTGTACATGTCAAATATTTGTTTTTTCTAAATTCAAATTCTGTAAATAATGATTGACATTTATGCATAAACTATGAAAAGGGTGAATAAACAATTGTCTGTATTTTTTTTAATCTATTGAAAATGTTGAAAAGTGCATTAAGCATTAATAGAAATTCCTCAAATATTAATTATGCGTGCGTTCAGAAATAATGACAAATTATCAACAGTTACGCGTGTGTTCAGAAATTTATTTTGTGTAAATTAAAGTTTCTATTCACGTTTTCGAACAAACGATGCTCTTTCAATATAGTCTATTGGTGTGAATGACATTGACATTCGTATTGCGCGTTTTTTAAAATATGCAAAATTAAATGTATATTTTTCAATATTTCTGAGAGATTATCTTAATATTTCTTCGAGTTTTAAAGACTAAGAAGATTTTTATTTGCTAATAAGTGTTTGTTAATCAAGGTAAGTTCACATCTTCATTATTGATTTTTAGTAACTTTTGGTGACTACACAATACTACAATTTGGTATACACGGTTATGCAGAAAATGTATGAGAGCTTTTTATTTTCATTTGGAATTTCGTTTTTAACAATGCTACCAACCAGACGTACAAGCTTAGGCCGCAGAACTCGAAATACGGCAAGTCAAAGAAATATAAGAGCAAATCAAACTGATGAGCATCGCGAAGCGCGAAATGAACTTGAACTGAATCGATATCAAGATAGAAATGTTGTGTTTAATCCCCACAAAGCTGCATTCAGTTATAATGTGGCAATTGATTACAGTTCAGAGCAAATTGTTGCTATTGGACTAATGAACATTGTGTGTCCACATTGGGATTGAAATTAAAAAATTAAGCCTCTGGATTGTGTTGCGCCAGCGGCCAAGTCAAATTGACGCCATTGGTACCGCCACCAGAGCCACTACATTCATTGGTTCATTTTTTGACTCATATCCAGCAGTACAATAATTGCTTTCAAATGACATCATTTGGGGCAACAAAAGTTATACGAGACAATTTTTTGCCTACTTTTAGCAAGTAAGTATAATGGCAAACGTTTTTTTTTAGTTTTAAAACCATGTAGCTGGTGCAAAATATGTCGAGTCAGTGATGTGTTTATTTTGTAAATAATCCGAAGACTTAATCAGCAACATTTTATAACATGTTGTATTTTATAGTGGCATGAGCAAGATGTTCTTGGTAAAGCCTACTACCTAAAGCTGCCGTGGAAGGCTGTTTAATGTCGAGGTTAAAAGTAGTTTTAATTTGAAATGATGTAAAGTATTGTGGCAGTATTTTGCGAGCCACATGGTGGTACAATTTGCTATACAATTGCCTGTATACATATTTATATTCTTGCAGATTCAGGGATTCAAATATATCATCAAACAGGTTCCTTATTGCCAGTGCCTGTTGAAGACTATACATTTTTGCAAATATATTTTATGGACAATTCAGCAAGAGAAGTCGATCAGCGTTTCGCACACAACAACTCAGTAAAGAGATCCATTGTGATGAACAACTTCAAACATTTTTCCTTCAACACAATGAAATAATTGCATTAGACCGTTGCATTAGACATTCACAAATGCATTAGGCGCATGCCATATTGCCATCAGATAATCACAAAATTGTCATCAGAGCCGATAAGGCGCCTGCAGGACAGTGAAATGATTGAATCCTATGAAATAAACACTATTATGAAAATATATTTTGTTTTTTTTTAAATTAGTAAAGTCCTTTTCAGGTATAGTGAGATCAGGAAATTATGGATTCATTTTTATATGGAGGATATTTATAGATTCCAATTCAAATTGAATAGGGACTCATACATAACTCAGCTATACAAAATAAAGTAGAGCATCATTGCTACGCGAAAGCGGTACGAAGTTCGCTGGGTCAGCTAGTTAAATATATATATTTTTTATATTTTCACTAAGTTTTATCTTCTGTGTTTATTAAAGTTCAGAAGATAAAAGTAAAGTGTAAACGGTTTATTAAATCAATGCTTATTGAAGTTCAATTAATGTTATTCGCTCAACCGTGCAAGTTAATTCCTAAAGCAGTAAGACGTACATTGCTCGCCAATAACACGACTTAATATAATACTCTGCGTCTCAAGTGTCATTGATCAATAACTGCAGCACTATACAAAATAGTGCGCACAATATACGAGATATTGCCATTTCACATTAAATGGAAGTAATTGGAATTCCTGTCAAGTGTGAAATTGGCGTCTTCATTGAACAACCAGAGACGTAGTGTACCGCTCATACAATATGGATGATGACAGAATATTATTATGTATGTTTATTTGCTCTTATATTAATTCCGTATCTGTATTTATTGCTCGTTCAGAGTTATTACGGCTGGGTAATTGTGTTAGCGGCGTAATTCATTCGAGTGGGTGGAAGAGGTTGCTAGTTAGTGATTTTGATATATGGATGTGTGATTTAGTTTTTGTTGGGCGTCTTTTTAAATATAATAGAAAACAAATTTCTGGAGCTGCGGGCTACCTAGCGGGTTTACCGGGGCTCCGGTTCGAAAAGCAGGAGTAAGAACGGGGTGGTTTTTAGTCAGTAAGAGTCTAACACTCCCTCTCGCCTCGCCTAAGGCGAGAGAAGTCATTGGATGACTTTCCCCCCTTAAAAAAATGTTCTCATCGATACTATAACATGGATATTACATCGCTAATCACTACATACCAAAAAAATTAGTACCTTTTAAATTTTTCACACCGAAAATAATAGCGAATAAAGATAAAATTACCATGATTCGCTTAATAAATTCAATCCCACACTTCATTTGATTTTGCAATCAGCTGCAAAATATGAAAGCCAGGGATATAAATGAATAATAATGTTGATATTATTACTAGGCTCCAAACTATTATGTTTAATCTACATTGCAATTATTTAGTTAATTGATCTGATAAGATTGGTAAGGATCACACAAAGTGATCCAAAGATAACGTGATATCTGTATCACGATAAAAAATCATTTTTGAAAATTATACTATTCGAATAGACAAATAAAATAGGCAAAGGGGTTTTCAATATTTTGCATAGTATTTAAGGCGTTATTCTAACCTGGGCTACACTTCTGTTGTTCCTTTCTACTTGTAATTACTTAAAACAAGAATGATACTCAGTTTATCAAACTTCCTTTGTTTATTCCCCTAATAACACGCATTGAGAAAGGGTACAAAAGGGCTGATTTCACGAATCATCTTATGAACCCTCATGTAAAGAACCAAGTGCATTTAAAAGTGCTACTTCATTCAAGTTCGTCACAGGTATCTGTTCTTTAAAGATATGGGAGATAGGGGTGCTTTTACTTTGTAATTACTAAGTTGCTTTTTAGTGGAAGCAAGAAGGGTAGCTTATTCTTGGCCCCTCGTGCGCGCATCTATTCTAATTTTGCATGTCCTAAGCGAAACCGGGTCAGCGAAGAATTTCGTTCAAATTATGTTTGGTTGGCACGCTTTTGCATTGAAATTATGTTAAAAATTATAATTATTTTTTAGTATTCCTACACTATATTTTATGCTAATCTTTAAAAATATGTACAATAAAATTGTAAGACATACTAAATTGCGCGCCAGTAGCAGCGTGACAGTCGCCTCGTCGTGTGTGGCGGAATACTGTTGATGAATATAAGCCTCTAGCATGACTTGAAACTAGTCGAGTTCTTCGTCAAACAGTTACATGACTAAGCCGATAACATAATAATTACAGTTAAGTTAATTAGTTACATAGTACATTATCAAATTCAGTTTCGTAATCAAAGTTAGAGATGAGAAGTTGCAGGCTAATCAATTTAATCCGATTATACAATTAACGATTCAATCCTACTGATTATAAGCTCATTAAATATCAAAATTGCATAAAGTAGTCTTTCATTTCGGCGGAACATTGTTACGTAGCTTAAAACGAGGTAAGCATATTTTAGCCATTATTTTTATTACTGTTCCCAGTTCTCTACATGTTAAAACCAGGGCTTAAACTCATGGCTTATCCTCATTAATATATTCAAGGCTTTGAACTTATGCGCACGACCTAATATTTCAAGCATACAGTTCATATAATTTAAATTTTATGTTAATTATATTCAATAGGTAGCAGAAATTCTCACTATTAAAATTAATGACGAAATTAGGAACGGATTAAAATTATATAAGGTTTTTATAATAACTATCGTGAGACATACTAAATTAACTTGACTTAAGAGACGCAGCGACATCGCGCAGCTTTATTAGTTACCGTGACCGTGCGTTATCCACCAATTGCCGCGTCTGCGCTTGCTGCTAATGGTAAAGAGTCCCTCTGTGACTCGAAACTAGTAGAGTTTTCTCCGATATTGTACGTGAGTAAACCGTGATTTTAGTTAATTATTTAAGGTTGTTTATTTTTCGTTATTTGAGCTTCTAAGGACTAAAATTACAAGTAATGTCACATGAAATTATCAAATGTTCCTACAGTATACGATAAATAATTATCGTGTATTTGGTTCGGCCTTTTGACCAGGTCAAAAGTAGCCAATCAACTGACGTCAAAGCCGTTGAATAAAGTATGGACAGGAACGGCAACTTGTTTAATAATTGCGCTAATTTGGTAAACCCCAAAACGATTATCTTCATTATAATGTTGGCAGATGATACATTGTTTGTATTTTGGTTTTGTGGCTGCAATTATGTTATTGTTTCATTACCCTAAGTATCAATTAAAAAAAACTAACCTATCAGTCACTACGATGAGTCCCATTCATAACATTTGAATTTATTCTAGAACTTTCTTTTCGTATGGCGAAGAGAGGCCTCTAATTGGGCTCATCTAATTATGTAAGTGTTCATACAATTTATGTTTAACTTATTTAAAAAAAAAAACTATCGTTCACTACGATTTCGAGTCCCGTTCATACCATTTTAATTTTTTCTAGAACGTTCATATTATATGGCGAAGAGAGGCCTCTAATTTTATTGGGCTCATCTAATTATGTAACTGTTCATACTTTATAGGTATGTTTAACTTATTTTTATCGTTGTACAAACATTTAGTATGTATGTAAATGTTCCATTTATAATATTGGCTACTGGGCACAGGGACTACCTAAGCTCGACTCCTGTCATCCAGCCGACTGAACGTGTGAAATGGGGTTCTGTGTTTCAAAAGGTTTTCCATCCCGAGGTACATCAATATTATTATTTACGTAAATTTCATGAATGTTTTAATATTAATCGAGTAAATGTATAATTGTATTTATACAACGAAGTTTATACTCGTTTGAAATTAAGTTACAGTTGAATGAAAGCTGTTGTTGGTTTTACTGCATGATTTCGTGTGTTTTTATTCAGGTCAATATATTTCCAGGCGTAGTTTAAAGTTTATACGAAATTAATTGGGGTTTATAATAAAAAACATTGATAAAATTTTATAGTAGCCGTACCTACATAGTATGTTAGCTACATGATGATAAAAAGTCTACATTAAGTTGCCTAGAAAGAAGATAAAATATTTTCCTACTCTCATGACTCATTATTTATCCAAATATCGGAAATGGAACACATTTCTTTTTCCTATTTATATAAACAACCGAAATAAATAAACGCAAATAATAAGCATCCTCAAATACACGAAAACAAAACCGGGGTGAGGGGGGGCTTAACAAGGAAAATCTACAAAGAAGTCTTTAGAAGTCGTTCGAAATAACAAAAGCAAATCAATTACTTGGTACACGGCATTTCGGGGCTAATAACTCTTTTACCTGCAAGCCGAGTCGGTTGCGGTTTGAGGAGGGAAGGCTCACTCCTTAATCACTAACCCTCACGAACCAGCCGGTACAAGCCAGCGACTGGCACCCATTTTTTATACCCACATTCCTCATAAATAAAAATAATGATTAAGCGCGTTCATTGACTGTAAAGAAGAAAATTAATTAATTCCCATTAGATAGCATTATTGGAAACTTTTTACTGAACACGCTTTGGCTCATCGTTGTTTTATTTTCTATTGTTATTTGTGAAAGCACAATAATTCCTAGTATTTGTCTTCGTAGTAGAAAGTTTCGATGTTAAAAATAGGTGCTCATTTTATTTAAAAAATACCTGGTACAATGTCCTCGTTAATGATTTTTCATAGAAGGGTGACTACGTTTCCAGCGAAGGCGCTTCTTCAGCAAAATAATTTACTTTATGTTTTTTTTTTCAATGTTAAAATTAGGTACTCATTTTATTTGAGAAATACTTGGTACTAGTACAATGTCTACGTTAAAGGTTTTTCATAGAAGGGTGAAGGACTTTACCAGATATCTGGCAAAGGTGTTTCTTCGGAAAAATAATTTCCTTTAGGCTTAGTTTTTAAAAGAGTTTGAATTCAGGCGCGTGTACGACTATGTTGACTACAATTTGGAGTGTACCTAATTAAGTTAATTCATCTAAATAGTGTTATTTTTTTATAAAAGGTCCCTGAAAATACTCGTTTTGGGATCGAAAGAGATTAATTGGTTAGAGTAGGTATTCTAGGTATTAAATATCATACGTAGAATAAACGTAGGTGTATAAAATAGTGTATCAACTTTAAGATTTGCTACAATACTTTTAGAGTAGGTACCATTTCACCAGAAGGACGAATTAAACCAATATTCTCAAGATCTTTGAAAACAGAGAGAGGACTTCTAAAGTACAAATCGTAACCGAACAATACAATTCCATAAACTTCAATACAGTTGAAATCCGACTGAAACTTGCATTTCAACTCAACTAGATATCTCAAACGAAATCCAAGTTAAAGGATTATATCGAAATACTCGATAACGAAGTCGGTAGTAGTACGGAAATGGTTCACAAATAAAATGGACTTTCTAAAGCCTTGCCTTTGACCATTATGTTCGAACGTAATGTAAGTAATTGCATAGATTTTGTATTTTTTACATTACATTGTTGGTAAAAAGTACCCACTTTTAGTAGTAGTACAATGTAGATCCGTACATTGTAGGCTTCGGGGATTAAAGGTGTGACGTTGCTGAATATTTTTGATGACTGATTCGTTGGTCGAATGGTCGCAGGTATCAGGCTCGATTCCCGCGTCGGGCAAAGTATTACTGGGCTTTTCTTTTCGTTTTTCGATAAATTTCTTAGTAGTAGCACGGAGACTGGAATTGTGCCCAGTATATGGCAATAGGCACACTTATTTCTAACATTTGGGTTAAAGTTGAAATGGGTCTCAATGACATCATAATTAATAGTTTTCAATTGGCAAGGTGGAGTGGAGTCAGGATAAGAAGGTATTTTATATCTCTTTATTTGCTAAAAATGGAATTTAAATTATTTATATAATGTGATAGTAAGAGAAATCCTTGACTATTCATTTAGATTTTTATTATCATGATTGACTTCATTACCCGCGAATTTTATCCTCTGTCTGTATCTTAATATATGTAAGAATCAATAAACGTTACTTTTACGAGTTCATAAGATTAGAGACCTTTTAGGAACAAGAAGCATACCAGGAACGCATCAACTCAATGAAATGTCGAGTTAAAAGGGCCTTACCATATTAATTTCGAGGAAACGTTTAGAAGGAATACGAGAATATATTATGTACCTAATTCATTCTTGACTAGCGAATTGAACCAATTCGTTGAAGTTTTAGTTACATAGAACAACGTGTTCATTGTGCAATTCTTCACATGAAATCTATTGTTATCAATTATATACAGACTTTACCTTTGGTCAATCTATCATACACAATGCAATCATGTTAACTTTTTATGTTTTAACTTAGTAACTATGAGAATCTCCTTGACAAAACTTTTTTTATGGTATAAGCAGGTAAACTAGCAGATTGAGTACCTGATGGCAAGTAATCGCCGCCACCACAAATGCGTTTCCGACCTTTTGGGGTTAGGAATTTAAGGGTTCTTGGGGAATCGGCGATTGGGAAGGGGGTAATTGGCCCCGGTAACCTCACTCATACAACGAAACAAAACACAAGCGTTGTTTCACGTCGGTTTGCTATGAGGTAAGCTTCTTAGTATGACAAACTAACAAATTTGACAGTAATTTGAGCTTTTAGTACGGTTTACTGGGTACATATATTCCTTTCTACATGTCCTTTTGAATAATAATCTATACTACAGAGTAGTCTTAATAACAAATTGATAATCCTATCAGTTCGAAACCACAAAGCCTTTGTAGTACAGTCGCATATTGAATCCGTGTTTGCTTCCTCCGATATCATTGTCTGTAGAATTTGAATATTATAAAGTGTATGCTGAGAGAATAGTAGATTTGAATGGCCTTTGCAACATAAATTGCGTACATTGCATCCATACTAAATACAATATTGGAGGTTTCCAAAATAATGACTACCCCGTTCTGGAAAAGTAAAAAACATAAACTGCAAAATAACAAAAAGAACATTCTTATCGACATTTTAGTTTAAGTACTATCGAAAAGCTATATCAATAAACTGTTATCGACCGCGAAATATTCCTATAAGTACAACATTAAGTCCCAGTACAACATAATATGCTGAAACTTCACCGACATCTATTGATTATTTCGCCATCAAGGAGACAGTAACTGCTGCAAATTATCTATGGACTCATGCCATAGCTATTCCGAGTAGAATGTCTATAGTGTGACGCAGGTGGCGAAAGAAATTGTCCCCCATTATATACGCCTAGCCGAACCATTTTATGGCAACTGATGGCAAATTGTTTCGAACGTGAGATGAACGGAAAGAAATTTCTCTGTTAATATTCATGTCTCGGGTGAGCCTTATGACTGCACGAAGCCTTCCTGCCGAGATTATTGCAAAAGGTTTTTCTTAGTTTTTGTGGGACATTGTTTATTCCACGTGCGTTCTGTCTCGCCTAAAATATAAGTTATTTGAAGATTCTGAGGCAATACTCAGCAAGAACAGTTTTGTACGTTTGATATTATTATTTGCGTGGGCGGGTTGAACTACAATTCGTTGACCTGTTTTAGGAAATCGTGCTCCTGTTGAAAAAATAATGTAAGGCAGATTACAAAATAAATCCTTTTAAGTAATGAATGATTGATGGAATCTATGAGATATTCTGATTTTCATTATTTATCGTCATAGGGCTTAAGTCAATTTTAACAATGATTTTATTATAAGTTTCGTAAGACGTACTAAATTAATTATTATGTTATCGGCTTACTTACAACTATTATAACTATTTGACGAGGAACTCGACTAGTCTCAAGCCATGCTAGAGGCTCATATTGATGAGCAGTTAGATTCAGAGTACTAGTCGAGTTCCTCGTCAAATAGTTACGTGAATAAGCAGATAACATAATATTAACTAATTTAACAATGATGTTGATGATGATATTCAAATTAATTTTGATATATACAATCTTTCTTTCATAAAATTACTATATCAACCGTTAACTAACTCCACAAGAACAACAATTTAAACCATGTTCCAAGCACACGTAATAGGAGTTCCATGAAAAACACCTATTATAGAACTACGAAGAAGCCAGTAGCAACTTTGATGGACACGAAATGTTTTCCTAGTATTGCGAATTCCCTAGTTCATAAAGTCGAGGACTCGGTGGCGTGTATATTATGCAATTACCAGCCCTCTCGTCAGCTTCGACGTGCAACATGCACACAACAATGACGTCATAATTCCCGAGCCCCGGAACTCATGAATCAGATCCCGTTTATCGTAAATGTAGAATAAAATGTTTCACAGTGTAAATGGGTTTTGTACACGATTGGTGTACGTTGCCGACGCCATATTTGGTGCAATTCGATTCGATATGACAGTTTATTACTTTTAAATGCTTCGACTGATTTTGTTCGAGAATATTATGGATGTAGATTTTATTCATGGATGGTGTAAACGAGTGCTGTTGTGGTAAATGAGATTTTAAGGGGCCAGTGAATAAGGAAAGTTGAATTAGGAGAGAATTATAATGGATGTTGGGTAGATATTATTGTATAGAATTTTTATTAGATTTTTAGTTTTAATATAGCTACTTACCCAAGAAAAGATCATAAAGTCTCCGATATTCTAGTTAAAACGCAGCTCTGATTTAAAAATATAAATTAAGAAAATTAAAAACATTATTAAAACAAAGGTAAATTTTCGAGACCTGGTCAACACAAGTGGTGAATATTAGCCTCCCTTGTTTAATAATTGAGCCTGCTTCAATTAGCATCATACATTAATAATTATATTTCAAACGTTGGTAGTTCATTAATATAGATAACTATGAATAATTAGATATACTAGTCATGAATACTAAATTCCCAACATGTGATCAAATGTTGATGTAACATTAATATAATAATCTACATAGCAACACATCCACGTAGGTACTTCTACCTAAACTATCATCACAAGTAATTATTAGGAACATAATACTACATACTGTATTTCTAAGAAATTATCTATATCTGAGTTTCGATACAAAATATACTTTACTTACCTGTAGAAATTAATTAATGTTAAGTAAATCTAATATTAAATTTGCCAAGTATCACGTTTCGTTACTTCTAAGACGTCTGCAAATTATCCTGTCGCTACATTTGATACGTATAAATTAGATTAAATTCCAATTAGTCGATTAAATTTTTGAGAGTGCTCAGTACAAGGGCCATATTATCTTTAGAAAATTATTATTCTATAATATAAAACGTGCTTCAAAATGCGACACACAATTTATATTGATGATTCAATTTAATTGGCCCTCGAAAATATTGAGATAATAATTTTGAAATTTCTCACTTGAAATGAAAATTATTGACGATACAAGATTATCTTTTAGACTCGATAATACAAAATAAATGCCTATGTTATACAAAGGATAGAATTTAGAGGTGAATTGGTTTAGGTCTTACCTAATTCTTAAATCGTAAACGTCATACTTTAATAATAACTTTCCCCAACTAAGAATAAATAAATATCTAACAACCACGTACAAACAATCTATCATATTCTGAAATCAGTTTAAAATTGTATTTCTAACAAAAAAAGCACTAAACATTCCTTCAAAAAAACATTAAATCACACACACACAGAACGCAAAAGCCAAATCATTACGAACAAAACAGTTTTATTCGAAGCTGAAAAGCTAAATACAGTGAAAGTATGTGTATGTGTACATTCATAGCTTGACATAATTGCAACCACCATCAACGGAGCTGAATGAATGGCGTTGTGACGAGCCGTGATGGCTGCGGAGCGTGCGCCACTGTGCCGCTCTTTTGATGAAACCATGATTACACCATACATACTCATACGTGCTTCTGTGTATAAAAAAATAACTAGAAACGACAAGGATATAGAATGTGTAAGATAGTGTGTCTTGGGTACATTTCTGTGTTCGTGTATTATATGTGGTGCTAGGGAAGTTATGTTGCCGTGGTTCGAAATATTAAGTTCATATTTTAGTGGTTATTTAATGGTTCTGTGTATGTTTAGGTAGATATTTTGGGGTTAAAATTAAATGAAATATGTGTGATATAGGTGGACGTGCAGCTAAATGTAATAAATGTAAAATTGTGTGTAATGTGAATAATTGACACGTGCAAAGCAATTTAATATTTGACATGCCTAATTCAGTGGTCAAAGAAACATATCGGGTTAGCAAAATTATGCGCACAGTTCCCAGAATTTAGCGCAATGTGGTCTAATTTTATCCATTGCGGTCCCTAATTTAACCGAACACTAAAAACAACCCACGGTTGTACCTCATTCCACTAAATAATCATAACACCAAAGTTAATTTAAAGTAGCGACCTATCCAACAAAAACCATTAACGTACCTATACTTACTTAACATTGACAAGGTACCTCGTATTCTAGCGAGGTTGTCAGTTCAGAACTTAAGGTCCCTCGACACGAACTCGGTACGAAATTCCCCCAACTTTATAACCCTCCAGGCTACGTGGTACTGGTATCTTTACAACTCACATCACGGGGGAAGACAGACCAACTTTAAAATGTCAACTATTGTACGAATAGAGTGATACGTCAAAATTTTCTCAAGTTAAAACATGTGTCGTATGTAGGGAGGATACGTTGTGCAAATTTTAAATTAGTTTCTGAGTTGACTTATGCACTGAGAAGTATAGTAAAATGTGACGGCATACTAACGAAAACTCATTATAAAACAAACTGAAAGTCATTGATAAAAAATATGAAAAAGATTTTAAATCACAGTAAGCAAAGAATTGGCACATCGATACTAAATCATGCAGGACCGGACAGTAATTCGCAAACCAAAGTTTGCTTTGATGAATTTTTAAAATAACGTTCGCCGATTCGTCAATGTCCCTTCCAGTTAAACACCACGTCATTGATAGGTACGTACGGGGCTAGGTTGACACGCCTTTGTATTGCGCGCATTCAGCTATGGGTTAAATAAAAACTGAGCTCTGCAAAAATGGGAAAAAAACACACGAGCATTCCCGTTTTGGCGACAATCCGAGAATTTCCCGTTACAATTTATCCAGAAATATTCAGATGAAGTCCTGGATGCAAACTAACATCGCTACTGCTACGTCTACATACGAGTACGATATTGCATACAAATTCTCACTTAGATTAAATATTCACGCTCAAAAAACTACAGGAAAAGCAAAACTAATATTATTAGAAGCTAAAACTAAATATAAGATAAAATATATCCTAGTTCCATGAAATAATATTCCACGGTTACATTTCAGTCACAAACAGGTTTCAGTTCAAAAATTCTAAATGCAATTTCTGGGAATATTATTCAAACCTGGCATTCTTCTGGGCTTAGATACAAGCCAGCCTCTTTGTATTCTAACGTTACATCGTTGAGCTCGGTTGCATGTAAAACAAAGTCCGCATTCATAACTTTAGATGGGGCCTAAAACTTATGTTGCCAACACGCACCTTATTAACGATAACAAGGAAGGCCATGCGAGACCTTAATTTGAGCAAAGTCATTAAATTTGAATATGAGACCCCTACGGCGGCAGCCGTGTAATAAAATAATCTACATCGGGAATATCTAAGGAAATCTACACACTACATAATTAAAACTCATGTTGGTGTAATGAGTCGTTTGTGTTCTTTTCTATTTAAATTATAGTTCATTCACAGCTTATATGAAACTAACTTAAATGCAGACACATAAAACGTTTAAAGATGGCTTTACTCGATAAAATGAGAACCAGCACTCCTCTTAAGAGACTATCTACTAAGTGCTACGTAAAACTAGGTTTTATATGCCATTTGTCATCAAAGTAATTGGAAATGTTAGCGTAAAGATATTTCATAGGTTCTCGCTCTTATCCGATTTGCGAATAACAAAATATATAAAAATCGGATTTAATGGAAATTTTTCAGCCCCATATTTTGACAAAGGATCTTTAAGCTTCCAAAACCTTTCCTTTTGTGGGATTACATTTTGTAATCTGCTTCTGTCAAATGTCTATGCTTACCTTCTTTTGGAGAGGTATCGCGAAAAAATGTGAAAATTTAAAACAATGAGAAGGCTTTGTATGTAAATTCCAAAGGTCTTCAGCTTAGTGGTCAATACTTAAGGTTAACACGTAATGTTGACAGCTAAGAAAAAAAAATAATAATTAGGATACATTATAATCTACTAATATAATAAAGCTGAAGACTTTGTTTGTTTGAACGTACTAATCTTCGGAACTACAGATCCAATTTTAATAATATTTTTTGTGTTGAATAGTAATAGTAGTGTATTTATCGAGGAATGTTACAGGCTATAAAACGTCATGATCTGATTAATATGAGTCGAGTCGGTGAAACTGCACAGAAGTAGCTAATACCTGTTTAAAGTATTGGGTGCAAAAAACGCTAAAATAATTCCCTATTATAATCTCCGTGCAAGGCAAACAGCTTAAAAAATACTAATCAACTAAACGAGCGATCTAACAAGCGTTTGCGGCCATTAATGCTCACCCCTTAAGTTGAAAAGAGGCTTCCGTCACTTTATTTCTTGTTAAGGAAAACAGATTACTATCGTATTAGTAGTCGACGGTCAGTCCTCTTATCGTTATTTACTCACTATCCCAGCTTAAAACCTAAGAGGGAACTCCTGTACATAATAGCTTAAAGCGACACAACCTCTATCCGTGTTTATTTTCTTTTTACTATGTTTTCACTATGTTTCTCCTTAAAGCGTTTAAAAGGTTTTACACTCTTTACTAGCAATGTATTTATTTGAGTAAAATCTAATTATTTGAAAGAGAAAGACAACACTTTGCTCCTACAATGATATTTGTAAGAGCATACATACGTTTTTTTTATCCTCTGATGAATGATTTCCATTATGTTGGCAAGTCTAACTAGACTAGCCCATTTCGCACGAGATCTTATAGTGCACAAGTATGGGAATAGACAGTGCACCTATTTGTGTATCTGATTGTGCGCAATTGCAGGTGCACTGTCTGTTCCATCACTGTCTGAACCCAATGGGACGGCAGACCGACACGACCGGAGAGAGGTCAGGTCGAGCAAGGACCAACGGCTTTACGTGCTTTCCAAAGCACACGGGTGAAACACCGCCGAATTTCCAGACAGAGAAGAAACATTTTCTTGTATATAAAGACATCCAAATTAACGTTTTGGCTTCGTAATTCGATATTAATTGGACAACAATAGATTACTTCATCAAATAGGTAATAACAGACTACAACTTACAGACTATTCTATTCCTCTAATTCTATAAATAGAAGTCAATTTAAAAGTTACCAAGGACTTAGGTTTCATTAGGCCTATTACATTACTAAGCACGATTCTACAATTTGACGAGTTTGTCACGCAATAATAAACCTTCTTGTAATAGAAACAGATTTCCATTTGATAACATGAAAACAATTCTATAATTTTCCAATATGGCATTAATTGGCACTCTCGTTTAATTAGTTCTATGATATCCAATACATTGGTAATATTAAATTGGTTCATGTCTATGGACTGTATTAATATAATGAAGAGGTAATACTATAAAAAAACATTTAATGGAAGTTTTTTTACAGTATAGAATTCTCCAAAACTGTTGAGCTGATCTGAAAAATGAACATACCATTGGGTAGCTTAGATGCAAGAGAGGAGCTAAGGCAGTTGTCCCACTGGCAACGATGAACGAGTAACGAGTAGAGCTAGAACTAGAAACGAGTGAAAACGAGTGAAAACAAAAACAAATAAGTGAAGCGAGCACTCGCCGGCAGTGTGAACAGTCAGCGATCAACTATTTGTATATGCATCTCTTTTGTTTACACGGAAAGTATATCTATTGTACGTTTCTTGAGCGAGAAAATAGCCGATAGTTAGTCGTTCACTCGCCGTTGGTGGGACAACTGCCTTAGGCTACTTCTCATTTTGATCTTATTAAAAACCGAGACCTAGGCGACACAAATTTTAAATGAGAAAGAAAACTACATTCGGGTACTACCTGGCAGGGTATGTTTGTCTGTCGATCAATCCTCTAGTGCAGCTATTTGCTCGTTGCAAGGTGTAGATTGCTATGAAGAAATAACGAGCAAGAAACTCCATAGGTTACTCTTTTTTCAATCAGATTCACAATAAAATTCAATTATTGTGAATCTCCTAATTATTCAATTAAATTGGTTACATCGTTGGTTTAATTATGGGAGAGCAATCTAACACCAATATTCAGTCAAAGAGATCGAAAAAGATAACCTTAAAGACAATAAAATAATACAGTCTGGATCTGACCAGTCCCAGTTGACGGCGCCCGTTCACGAACATAACACGTACACCAGTACCGCCCAACTCAACCAGATTGGAGGGATCGAGCGATCCAATTCCCCGAAATATGTAAAACCCCAAAATACTGGCAAATATAAACACTATACAGTTAACAAGAAATTGTCATACAAGTAAAACTAGTTCAGGTGAACTAGTTGGAAAAAAATTAAAAAGAAAAAATGTGCCCTAAATGTACTCCTTCTCTGTTCACACAGACTTATCTCTATGAAGTTCGCAATGACAACGTAATGTTGTTTATATAGCTATTTTACCTCAGAAAACCAGAATTTATTTCATTTTCATTCACTCTATAGTCACTCATTACGAACACAGACGAAGTTACTTAGGTTTGTACCATTAAAACTCCATAATATTTTCTAAACGACAAAGTTGTGTTTGCCCTACCATTTAGTTCAGTGTATAATAAATTCACGCCAGCCTCAAAGGTGCGTAATTAGTGTTTTTGCTATGGTTTATTAATTATGGTCGTTAATGAAGTTCAATTAGTAAGTTGGGCTATCAATCTTCTACTCTCGAGGAGACAGAATGATGTATGACCTTATATTGATGAGGCGTATCCAACATTTTGGGACATTATTTGCGAAAATCGTTAACTATTATTAATTAGTCGTGATTGTTTATTTAAAATAGGTACAAATAGAGGTATTGTGTATTTTGGAGGCATTGTGTAATAAATAAGAAATGATATAATAAAAAAGTAACACAGCAATGTTTTTCTTACTCAGTAGCGAAAATATCAGATATGTAACTACATAGTATACAAATAATAAATTATGTTCATATATACGTGTGTACAGACGAAAATAAGTCACATATAATAATATCAAATGTTCAGATTATCCCGTACCTGGG
The DNA here is from genome assembly GCF_023101765.2 of Spodoptera frugiperda. Taxonomy (NCBI): domain Eukaryota; kingdom Metazoa; phylum Arthropoda; class Insecta; order Lepidoptera; family Noctuidae; genus Spodoptera; species Spodoptera frugiperda. The sequence continues at coordinate 5,294,046 of NC_064241.1, read as the reverse complement.
AAATTCATACCAATATTTGTGTTATGTTACAAAATATTTCCATACAACAACGATGTTCGGCACAAAGTAAGTAAACCACACAAAGAGCCTGTCAATGTGGATAATCCACGAGAAAACAAGGCGAAATATTTGTTTGGCGAGCTGTCGACTGCGTAGACATGAAAATCGAGCGCTCGAAAACAACAATAAAACATATCCGAAAATATACGTAACTCTCTACAAATTGGGATTTAAGTTCCTCTTACGAACATTGCCAACAGAAATCGAATGATTACTGTTCGATTCTCTAATCGATTCTTTGAACTAGCGGTTCACAATGTTCGAAGTAAATTATTAATGTTTCATCGTGTCTGGAAGTGATTGCTTCCAGGAAATCTGTGAAACAATAGTATACCATTAGGAAGTAAAGTACGATTTAATTTTTAATCGTCGTCTGAATCGATGGATTGTCCGATTTATTTTAGGTTCCAGGAACATTTTGTTAGGTTTATTTCGGTAGTATTGTAATCTCACCGTCTATTTCGAGAAGTATATAAACATTACGTATCTATTATGTAACTACAAGGGTGTTTTCATGGAAAATGCTTAACTTTACTTCCAACATTCATTACATAACATCAAAAATTTCCACGTGTTTCAAAACCGTACTCTTGTTCTCGAAAACATCGTGTTTCTCAACAATTCTTGACATTAAACTAACAAAACGCTAGAATATATTTATGTAACAGTTAAATATTCACTTGGCTATACATTTTACATGGTAACCGTGCTGTAAACAAACATTAGCTTACTCGTTCGAGCTCTGGGAATGCGATATAAAAGGAACATCGCGAGAGTAGTTCCACCAGAGGCTTTTAACATTTCCCGTGAAAGCACGACGGCTTATATGTCGATACTAGTCATTTTAAAGTGCACTGACAACTCCTACTCCACAGGATTCCTTTACGGAACTGGCAAGAAACCATTTTCTTTGACTGTTATCTTTTGACACACAATACGATGGAACTGGGGAGTAGGAAAATATGAAGACGAATTTTTAAATTTATTTCAACGCTTCTTTCTTTATATTTATTTTATCTCGGGATTGGAAGTGAAATCTTTTGCGGAGCCTTTTATTAAATGCTAGAAATAATACAAACTGGTTGAGTATAAATATAACGGTATTATTTTTACTCAATATTAATGGAAAATGTTGTAGTACTTTCTTGAATACTCAATAATAGTTTCTGTCTAGATGAAAAACCAAAATGAAAATAAACGAATCGGTCTGATAGATAAAAATCAGTTAGTAACAGTTGTTACCTATATTTACTCAAATTCGGCCTTTTACTTTATTGACGAGTCTACTATTTACAACAGGGAAAATCTATAGCTTCTTGACATACATACGAGAACAGCCTGATAAGCAGCACGTGTGAAGGATTTCATGCATCCAGAGGATTTAATGCAGCTTACGTATGTAAATTCATCGCAAGCATCTAGAATACAACGGCATATTGATGTACGTACAACAACTGTCTATGCGTGCCGAAGAGAACTGTTGACCAATTTTGCACCTTGTAATGTTCACAGGAAAAACTATTTTTGAGTGTTGATTTTAAATCATGGATGTAGGTAATGCATGTGGTTTATGTCTACTTATATATAGATAGATTGCAATTCGCAGAAGTGACTTATACTTTCTCGTATCCGTCTCAAATCTCATCCACAATGTCAGTTTAGAAGGGGGAGTTTCTATTGTTGTCATCTTCGCAATACCATCAAACTAAAATATATGAAATAGAATAAAACATACTGTATTTTTGTGAAGAAAATGTTCTTGAAAATATTTTTGTGGAGAGAACTTAGATTGATACTACATTCTCCTTTAATGACTAATTCAATTTATTGCACGAAGCATCCAAGTTGACTAAGTGCATTCTACGTCGCAGCATGGAAAGTTTTAATGACTATTACTCACAACAATCCAGCGTAAAGAAGCCGGCGACTCGCCAAACTTCGAGATTTAGACAAATCAGTCGAGTCAAAACTTCAAGCAATTTTCAGTTTCATTGGTTTTGTTCGATGTTTGGCGAGGCAGTCAATTACAGCCTCATTTGAATAATGCTGAACCTGAAATCTTCAAGTTTAATTTCAAATTTAGACTAATAATTATTATAAACGGCTTTATTATCACAAACATTACCTACATTTTGTAATGAAATCAGTGTTGATAAAGACTATTTTGGTCTGCTAACTTTAAAGTAAAACTTTCTGAACGTCGACTTGTATCTTTTTACCGACTTCACAAAAAGGAGGAGGTACTATGTTCGGCTGTTTGTATGTTTTTTTTTTTTTTTTTTTTTTTTTTTTTTTTTTTTTTTTTTTGTATGTTTGTTCATCGAATACTCCGTCAATTGTCGACGGATTTTCAAAATTATTTTTTTGTTCGCAAGTAGATAGTTCTGAGGTGGTCCCATTGTCACCAAGTTAGGATCTGATGATGGGAATGGGAATGGGATCGAGGTCTCCTCAAATATTATAGGGAACTATATAGTGATTTTGGTATATTCATCTAGAATTGAAGCATTTACAGTCAAAAAGTAGCCTTTGAAGAGGTGGAACTGATGAAGAAGACCAGAAATGCCCAATGGAACTTCATACTCACATAGAAATCACAATAAAGTTAAACTCCGTCAATTGTCGATGGATTTTCAAAATTCTTTTTTTGTTCGAAAGTAGATAGTTCTGAGGTGGTCCCATTGTCACCAAGTTAGGATCTGATGATGGGATCTAAGAGAAATCGAGGGAACTCCTCAAATATTATAGGGAACTATATAGTGATTTTGGTATATTCATCTAGAATTGAAGCATTTACAGTCAAAAAGTAACCTTTGAAGAGGTGGAACTGATGAAGAAGACCAGAAATGGCCAATGGAACTTCATACTCACATAGAAATCACAAAAAAGTTAATTAAGTGACTGTGACAATACAAATAAATAAAGTAGTTATTGAGATAGAGAATTTTAACCGACTTTTTTAGTTGCGATACTGAGTATCGCAACTAAAAAGTGTGAAATAAAATACTTTTTACAAAAATAAACCGACTTCACTAAAAAAGTTAAAAATAACTTTAATTTCGGAAGTCTGTGTAACAAACAAATAATACCGAGAAACACCGAATTCCGAAATTAAAGTTATTTTTAACTTTTTTAGTGAAGTCGGTTTTAGGAAGACAGTTGGATCCGGGTATATCCTAAATTTGGCATCAGCTGCCAGGAGTCGGGTTGCAGCGTCCTTTTAACATTTTCAATAATAAGGTCTTGACTATATCTCTATGTTTGGCAAATGTAGATATTATAGCAACCCCTTCAATAAAAGAAGAGGCCTCTGGTCTATAGTGGACGATGCAGATGATGATGGGTACAAGTAAACAAAGTGGTGACCTTTCAATGAAAAAAAAAAACATAATACAATGTTATGCTTAATTAAATCGAGGTTGTTTATTTATAAAGCGGCCATTAAATTTCGATAGCATGCAAATGTATTACGTATGCGTGACTTTGTTAAATTAACCGCCATAAAGATTTGGGAAATTATGGAGATCTATCGACTATTTGTTGTTATAGTGGAAGTAAATAACGAAAAAATTATATGCTGCGAGTGTGTGTTTCTCCTAATATTGTGGTAAAAGTAATTAGTAAATTAGTTAAAATTACTAAAGTAAACTTTAAGATTTATAAAACGAGCTTGTTTGTAGCAAAAATATTAAAAGGATTAGATCGAGTTGCATATATTAAAAATGTTACCACCTACTTTTGTTTTTGACTACTAGTAGGATACGGTACATATCTAGGACTAAGTATACCTAATCGGTAGTACGGCCATACATGGTAATATATATTCTTGTGTTCAACTACACTTTCAAAACTCTACACCCATAAACTTTGCACATATCACGTAAAGAGCCGTCGAAACTTCTGAAGATCGTAAAAATAAAAAACCGTGACGATACACCGCAGTTTCTCTCGTTTTCAATAAATATTTTATTACGTCCATAGTTCGAAAGTGGTGAAACTTTTTCGATAAGTCCGTTGGCTAACAGCGAAACTCCTTGTTCCAGTTGTTCATGGCTCGAATCGTTTCTATGGCTTTTGTTTAGACATTATGAGAATGTAGGAATTGTCGTGAACATTGGTTTTAACGTCTAATATCTCTAGTCGCCATTTTCTTATGTTATCGGAAAATACTTTCCTTGTTCGATTTCGCTATTTGCAGCTCTTATTCCGTATTCGTTTCGAGTTTTCTTTTAAAGATCATTTAGGTTTAAAGTGATTTGGATAAGCAGTTTAGTTTAAAGTGAAAAGTAATTACAAATTGTTCCTAATGTTTTCTTGGAAATGAGAGGCGCAATAAAAGTGTTTCAAACAAAAGTTTAACACAATTAAAGTACTTAACATAAAAACATTTATATTTCGATCATCAATTTCTAACATTTAGTCTTGTTTACAGAGAAATTGAATGTGTTACTGTGCTACTATTCCAATACACATTTCCAAATACTTCGCTTGAAATATCAGTCATCAAAATTTCAATGAACTAACCCCCTGCACAAACATTACTGGCCTTAATACCTATAATAGACGATTTATGTTGATGCCACCGTTTTATTCCAATCCGCATTTCCAAATAACATCAGTCATCAAAATTTCTATGAACTAAACCCCTACACAAACAATATTGGCATTTATACCTACGATAGACAATTTATGGTAATGTGTCACCGTTTTAAATGACCAAAAAAAAACACATACAAATGCAACATATTCTACAGCAGACCACGCTCCCATATAAACACAAAATAGTCATTAAAAAAAAAACAAACAAACATCAAATCGTTACAACCGTAAAACCAATCTGAAACTAAAAACACTAAATCGTACAAACTGGTAACAAATTCGGTACAAAACTCATTCTATTCATATATTTTTTGTTGTAACGTTTTGTGAGCGCGTGTTGAGATTGTGTGTGTGTGTCTGTATGTATGTTTACAATGCCGAGCTTCATTTGAATGCAGCTCCCTTCATGGGACATCAAATACAGTCTAATATAGTGATATCATCTGACTTCTGTCATGTTAGAGAGACGCAGTGCTTTACACACGGAAACTTATTGTGTCCAAAGTATCGCGGAAGACGTTTAGATTCGAGACATGCTGAGATTATTCGGGATTTATGGGAGTTGATGTTTTTTACGTGATGTTATTGGATAGACTGGTGGTTTTATGGTAATTTCGGGATGATAATAAAATTATATTGTCGACCGCCATCCTTATAGTTGGTTTATCGTTGGTTATCCTTAAGTTTTTGGGAAATGTGAACAAGGGCAGTGCAAATTGCTGATTATTCATTAGTGGCTTTTTCATCCGTGAGTTACTTAATGGACCAGTAGAATAACAGCGTAAGGCTCTGTCTTGCATTTGCTAAACTGTTCCCATTTCGGCACAGACTTGGGACATGAACATGTTTCCATATGTTCACATAATCTCTCAAAAGTTTATAATCTGTGAATGTCACTTGTTTTTAGCATGTGAAATAAATGTTTGTTTTCTTTTTATCTAGAGTAATAAATATACAATAGACTTTATTGCGTTAGTCAGGAATCATAAATGCAATAGTAAAACCAAGCATGAATTTATAATAACACCATACCAGCTGTTATAAAACAACCAATAACAACAGCAACCTTCTCGCATCTAAATCATTCAATATCGAATAGTAACAACAAACCAAAATTTCAATAAAACCCAACAAAAATACCGGCCAGTATTAATAAAACGTGCGTCAACACTACACAAAACCAATAAAGTTCAGCGCTTCGGAATACCCTCAGAATAACGCTAAATAATCAAAAGTCGAAAACGTGTTTCAACCAGATATCGATAACTCAGCGGTTTTCAAAAACAGCTACAACTCTCAGAAATACGTTATAACGATATTATTATTTTTTTTTACCTGCCCTATTTATTGTGCCTGACTAAACAAGATTGAGACTGCCGCCCACTTTGCAGGCTCCATTTTCGGTATACTCGTAATAATGTTCGAAAATATTCTTAAGACTTTGTGATCATGTAATACATGACAAGTAACCTTGGTTTCCCCGAAATTGTGGGCTAATGAGTATTTATATATAATACGATGTCCTTTCATGTGTAGTTATTTTTGGAGTCTTATAATTCGGAATACAAACATTTATAACTTTTCTAATTATTATGTTGTTTGACTTAAATAGAAACCTGGTACCATTAATAAATAATAAGAAGCAATTTTATTGACCCGTTTGATATCAGGCTTAATGACATGTATGTATATAATAACAATGTATGTGTGTTATGAATGTATACAAGACCGATATGAATGGAACCGTCGGTAGAGGGCGCCCTAGACTGATATATAGCGACCAGATTGGCCATATCTTAAAGAAGGCCCAAATTAAAACTGATGAGCATGCATGAAAAGATGACTGTTGATGAAGCGAAAAAGGTATGTAACAGGTTGGCATTTCATTGTCCCTGCCTACCCCCAAGGAAGATAGGCGTGAGGTTATGTATGTATATTATGAGCAATACCAGGTACGATATTATATTGCTTAATAACAATAGAAATTTTGAAGAAGTTTCTAGTTTCAGGAAGTAATAATATCAAACCATGTCTACCTATGTCCAATCATCTAATAACAAAGGGTGTTACTTTGTTTAAGTTTGAAAGCCAGCAGTATATACTATAATTATTAATTCTAAGAATACTACCAAATCAATTTGTGACTTAGTTCTGAAGTTCTGAATAAAGCCTATAGTAACTTATTGTCAAAATGTATTTTGTCTATCCGATGACATAAACAACTATTAAAAAACCTTTCTTTGTATTATGACCAAAAAATTGTGTATGACAATATCTTATATGTATCAATTTTTTTTATACATTGACCGTAGAACAATTTTTCCCCCGAACGCGCTGTTTACACCATGAAAATAATAAAGATATTATAATACTCCTCTTTTATGTAGCTGGAAACAATTGAATTAGAACCGCAAATATACCCGAATTTTCTTTGGGTACAATACTTGCCCTCGACCATACGTTTGTCGCAAATATTCCATACAAGCGGCTCAAAATACACATCGTTTCCATTAGAATGACAATAGGGTTCTTCCTAACACCGTGGAGCTATCGCTTTAATAATTAACACGCAAATGAGTGCCTACCTGTGTTCCAACTGACACCTGAATGACGGTCTCACTGAATCGCCCATCTCCAGGACTCCAGTCTGTCTGAAATTCCTAATTAATTTTGCTTTCTAAACTTCGAAGAGTCGGCTTATTATTAAATTTTCTTGCTTAGACGTTTCATCTCTATAGTTATTTATCTTGAGGCAATTAAGAATAACCTTGGTATTTAATTTTATTAAATTTTCGCTTTGTAAAATCTTAAAATAGAATCTTTTGATTTGTTATGAATTTATAGTACAAGTAGGACTGATTACGAAAAATCCCCGGACTCCCTTAATTGAAATTTATATTTTAGCTTCAGAATAATGTTTAATTAAAAACAAACAGATAGAATTTATCAGAACCAATTACAAATTTTTGCTCGTGTATAAAATTGTATGTGTACTTATAAATATGTGAGTATCTATCTCAGTATAAAGCATGAATAGAGGTAAGCGTTCACAAGCTCGCATCGTGCGTCCGATGCGAGCTTGTGAACGCTTACCTCCCATGCAACGGATTTTAGTTTGTCTTGTATAGAAACTCATACAAGTGCGCCCACTGATCCGCATCGTACGGACCGCATCATCGGCAATGACATGCGATGCGTACCGATGACGTAATACGAAATGCGTGCGATGCGTACGATGCGGATCTGTGGATGCTTATCTTTAAATACATTCTTTTTATCACCACTTTATGACCATTCTAAGTTAGGTACAACTGAGACGCTATAATACATATAACTAATATTCATATTAACTGCTTAATATGCATGTTAATTCCCAAAACTACCCACACAAAGTAACCAGAATAGAAAGGAAAATCCCCGTTCCCGCATTACAAGCAGTGACGCCCCAACGAGTGACGTTTCAGCTTTGTGTTTGAATCTAATAATACAGCGCTGCATTGACCCACATTTAGGTCTCCTGTTGTAGACAACTGAGCGTTTGAAATTAATGTATTTTAGACCTTGTGTTTATTTATAACCGCTTTGCCTTAGTTAGGGTCAGACTGTGAGTAGAATTTAGAAAATAATTAGGTTTGTTATGTTAATTTGATTAAAATGAATTGTTAAAGGAACTCCACTTTTTTATGGAATAGAGGTCAAACAAGCAGACAGGTCACCTGATGGTAAGCGATCAGTGCCGCCCATGGATACCCGCAACACCAGAGGAGACACAGATTAGTTGCCGTAAAACAATAAAAACAATTAATCCTATTAGTTTCACATGAAAAATGACAAACATACTGGACATAACATGATCACATCCTGTGCATATTAAGAGATATACTTTTTGCTACTTGTTTTATAAGTCAATTGTAGCAAAATCGAGCTTATTGGTATTCACCAAACATATAATCTGAAATAGTGTGCTCACAATATTCACTAAAACCAGTCTCTAAAAAAGTCTCAATAGCTTTTTGTAAGTGGTGAATCAGAATACAGTATCACGCAGGCCCCTGAATCAATTAACGACACGCTGAGATCGAAAACCCGTAAATGTACCCATTGGACCCAACTAGCCGGAATATCATTCGCAGAAATTCGCGTCCGATAGAGACATAAATCACAGATCTTTCGAAGCATGTCTCCCTAGTACCGAGCTCCAAACGGACCTCTGTACTTAATGCTTGTGAACGTTGTGGCACAAGTATAGAAACTTTGAAACAGTGTAAAGAGCAAATTTTATCTTCATTTAATGTAGAAAATCAATAGAGTATTTAAAAGGATAAGGATTAATACTATTACGAACAAAAACCCCTCACAATAAAAGATCCAAAAAAAAATTCAAACTATGAGAGTTGAGTTAAAATATTATGGCGTTTACGAAATTTGTAAATAGTCTTTTACTGCCCTTAATCCTTCTTCTTTTTCTAATTCCTTTACTCTCTTTGTGTTACATCAATAAAATAACTGGATCGACGTGTGTTATTTTTTTATATCGTGTCGCGGGTGAAATCTTGAGAAACACATAGCCGTTTATACTAACTAAAAAGTGTCAAATAAAAATGGCAAATTTAAAAAATTAAAATACCCGAGATAAAAAACACTTTATAAAAACTGAAAAGTAAAAATCAGTTTGTCTAAAAGTGTAGATAGCAATATTACCACAAATTAAATAATTTCATAATCAGTCTAATAATCTTATGCGAAACATAATTGAGTTAACAGTCGGGACCCATTAAATAAACTAGACTAAAATCATTCATATGGGTCCCGACTGCACTCAATGCGCATAAGATTATTATTTTTTGTGTATTGATGAAATTATTTAATTTTGTTCCACCTAATCATATTCTTGTACTTTTCATATTTAAAGTGTTTTTTATGCAGTCGGGTATTTTAATTTTTTATTGTGTGGTGAATCAGAGTATCACACAGGCCCCTAATCAATTAACGACACGCTGAGATCGAAAACTACCCATTGGACCCAACTAGCCGGAATATCATTCGCGAAATTCGCGTCCGATAGATTTAAATCACAGCCTTCGAAGCATGTCTCCCTAGTACCGAGCCTCGAACGGACCTCTGTACTTAATATTGTGGCAAAGTATGGAAAATGTACCAGTTTGGACTCATGGTTTATACTATTTGGACATCATTGCTATGTATTTTCATAAAAGAGTTGAGTTGAAATGGACAACAAGATAATGAAAACATCAATATTGATAAATCTAGTATGCTTAATACTACTACATCAATACAAATAGTACAAGAATAATATACGTCACCATCAGTTTGCCAACGAGAGGTTTTTACCAAAATCAGCTCTCTAGGGTGCTTTATGACCAGAGATGTGTTATATACTATTGCTGTGTATCTGTGGATTCCACCAATCATATTCATAGGTTACATAGTTTAGCTCTGGTGAAAACGAACTCAGCGAAAGATGCGTGCTATGGATGAGTGCTATAGATGGCTTCCCTAATGTCGAGCATACTGAGTTGCTATCCTACAACTACATAGCTTAGTTTCAGTAGAAACGATCACATAGTTTCAAAGCACAGCTATTACATCTTCGTGGCATAGATACATAGAACATCTCTGGTAGTAAAGTACCTTCTCCCAGGTATTTAACAGAGACAGGGCCTAATTTTAAGTATTCTCAAATAAATTCTAGAACTTTATCAAAAACCCGACTGTTTGTTGAACAACCAGCGACCGCGACGGGTATAAAATGAGGCCACTAGCTATCCTAGAATAGAAATTGTGTTGGACTACATAACTAAGTAGTCGACGAGTACTCTTCAAGACTCTTGAGTGTGATGGTCTGACTTTGAGTTCATTATGTAAAAGTGGCGCGATGTCTTTCTTTTCTACAGACAGTCTTATCTTGTAAAAATAACGATACTTTATATTTACAATATTTTTGAGGATTTTGAATCAAAATGGTAAGACTAGAGGCACTTCTATTGATTGCCTTAAGGGGCAAAAAGCGAGTGATACATTTTTAGTTTTAATATTGCTTGAAGCTGTTCAGGTACACACAATTTATAAGGAATATAATATACATTATTTTAGAAATTGAGTTCTTGGTAAAAGTTCCTCAGTATTTTCATCAGGTGTTTCAGTGAGTCATATTTCCTCTTATTACTTGAAAGCAAAGGGTCACTTCTAGAGTAGAAGTGTTAAGGTATTATTGGAAATTTATAAGAAAGTCATGGTTCTGGGTATTTTACGTTCATCGAATTGATGTACACGCGTGAGAGAATAATATTTCCTTGAACACTTGATTTTTTTCATTACAAGAAATCCTTAACGTGAAATCTTATTATTATTAATAATTTTCCATAATATATTTATTTAAAATCCTCTAAAATTACATTTTTAAATGTGGTATTTAAAAATGTAATTTGAGGATTTGAGTGAAGAGCTGAACAGTAGTAGGAGTATAGTCCAAGCCAACGGTGGTTAGGGCTCAAGAGACAGAAACCTCCTCACAATGCATACCGTTTCCAGGAAAACTGGCTTTTGTATCAGGCCCTTGATCCAGCGGCCTTACGCCACCCTTCTGAGTTAGATGTCGAAGCTTTTAGGGATCAGCCCATTGGCCGACAAGACTATCAGGACAATGATAGACAAATCCATATTTCACATGTCGACAACCTCGTGAGCTGAGTCAAGATATTTATTTCATTACTAGCTTTTGCCCGGGACTTCGTTCGCGTGGAATAGTGACTTCCGGCAAATTTTTGGTTTTAACCACATAGTTCCCGATCTCGCGGGATCTCTTCAAAAATGAGATGTGGAAGATATTCCAGGGAACTCTTCAAAAATCAACATAATGAGCTCTGCGTTTGAATTTAATAGATGTATACTCACTTAGGGCATTGAAAAAATAGTTTAAAAACGTTAAACTAACTTAAAACTAAAGAAAGCTACGAATTACGAATTTATAACAATTAAAAAAGAAACTATATTACAACCTATCCTCTATGCTATAATAACCAAGCTTAAACTAAATAATTTAAAAGAAACGACTTAAATCTAATCTAATTAATTTATAAATTAGACTTACAATTTTATTAAAAAAACTAACTACAGTAACTACTAATAATCGATATCAAACTAAACCTACGTTAAATAGTTTAACCAGAAAACCAGGAAAACCCAACAAATAAACTTATTAATTGACAAATACAACGAAACCAATTTAGAATATACGAAACAGCAGGACCACTACAGACAAATAATCATACGACTGATAATACACTTTTTCTACGATAGTACCGAAGCGCTCGGCCGATACCCAACCAAATGAATGTAACGAAAACATAGCGCGATCTATTTCGATCCCAACGCCATCTATCGAGGATAAAGACAACTTGGATTATTTATTTATACTCCGTTCGGGCATTTTCTTTGTACTAAAAGTTTAATTATATTGATATTATTTATTTATTTCATACCTTTTTACTATTTATTATTTTTTTTCGATGAATTAAAACAATAACATGAACCGAAGTCGTGTAACGATCGACATAGAATTATCTATACTCCGTTAGAGCATTTTCTTTGTACTAAATGTTTTATTATATTGATATTATTTTTTTCATACCTTTTTACTATTTATTTACTTTTTTTCGATGAATTAAAACAATAACATGAACCGAAGTCGTGTAACGATCGACATAGAATTATTTATAAATAATTTATTTCTTATTTTTATTTTTTGATTTTTGAAATAAAAATATATCTATGTCCTTTCTAAGGTTCTAAACTATATCTGTACCAAATTTCAACCAAATCCGTCACGGAGATTAATGGTATAAGCATAGAATGTTCGACGTGATTCTTTAATTTGACATAACTTTTTTATTTATGAACCGATTGACATGAAACAAACACTAAATGTAAATTTAAGCATCCCACAATATATTCGTGAAAACCGCATCCAACTCGGATCAGCCGTTTCTGAGATTAGCGCGCATAGACAAACAGACAAACAGACAAAAAAAAAGTTAATTACATTTTTGGGTTCGACATCGACATAACAATAACCCCTGCTATTTTTTTTATTTTTATTTTCAATGTACAGACAGCACTTTTCTACGATTTTATTATATGTATAGATTATGTTCTCGAAAACAGAATACAACGATATCTAGACAAAATTAATGTGCATCTGCTAAAGATGGAGCTAAAAATTTACGAGAAGACCCTTTATTTTAAATAATAATGGACTCACTCTTATCCTCTGACGTTTAAGGTTTAAAATGTCCTGTTTCGCTTCTGTTATATAGGTTGTTATTTTGTCATATTATGGTCTGGTGTGCTATCGTGAACACCCGCCATTTTATAGCAGTATATGGACACGCCACACGCATTAGTTGCACCGTTCTATCGTCATGGAGGGTTCCGATGAGGCAGTTTCGTTTAATTGGTTTTTGTTGATTATTATTATTTGAAATTCGTCTGTTATTTGGCTGTAGCGAAACTATCGACTAAAAGATATTCAGGTCAGGCCAAAATGTTTGTAGGTATTTGCTTATGATATTGTTATAGGTGTAATAAATTATTTAGGATTAAGTGTAATATTTGTCCCAACCCTGAAAATTTATATTACGGGTTTAAACTAAACCTACCTAATTCTATAAATCATAATAAAATTGCAATACAACTATGTAGATTCAGAAAACAATAAATACTAATTCTACATACGAGCCAACGTTTACAATCGGCCGCCGTGCTCCCGGGCATCCGGTACACTCTCAAAGAAACAAAACGGCTCTGGAGCCGGATGTGCCGTGATAAGGAAACCGGATGCCGATCCCTGGCTAACGAACAACTAGTTAGGACCAACCAAATACACTAGACCCCCAGTCTGCTCTTGAATCACGCTATGATTTACCGATGTTAAAGGAGCGAGGGGGGGTTGGGAGGTCATTTTATGTTGGGAGGTCCTATCTACATGCTAATATAGTGTAATAATGGCAAAGTGACGTGAAAGCAAACTTCCTTTGATACTCCAGTCGTTAAGAGTACGCGTCTTGAAGTTATTTGAAGGGAATATGTTTTACGGGAAAATGTCAGGAAGATAATGAACTTATTTTCAACGACTTTCAACCTTATTGTGAAGGGGCAATTCGTGTTATGTTTTATGAATATTTAATATTATGTTAGGTTCAAATTGGGAGGCAATATTCGTAGGTATTTGTTCACATTGTAACATTAGGGGTTTTTTCCACCGGAGATGTGTTATGTCGCTATGCTACGTAGATGTAATAGCTAAGTTGTGAAACTATGTGACCATTTCCATTGATACTAAGCTATGTGGCTACGCGTGGAAGATGCGCAGCTCGAGTATGCAATGTATCGATAATAGAGAAGCCATCCATAGCGCGCATCTTTCCATATAAAAACATAGCTTGCTGAGGCCGTTTCCACTAGTGCTAACCTATGTGTACCAATGAATATGATTGGCAGAAGTCAAACGTACGCACAGCACATTTCTGGTGGAAAAGCACCCTTAATTTTAAAACAATGCTTTGGTTTTTTTAATGTATTATTGTTAAACTATTTTCTTAAACGAATGTCACAAATCAAGTCTAAAAAACAATATTTAAACTACGAACTATAGTATTTACTTTATATTTAAACCTAATTTAATACAACAAAGTAAACACTGGTAATCCGTACTCCAACGAGTATAATCATGCAACAGTTCACCAAGCAAAAAATATGGAAAAACTACACACCACTTAAAAATATCTCCAATCTCTTATAACAATAAATATTCTTGTCCTAGTCAACCGTTTCCAGACTGAAATAAAGATCATACTGGATAAAACGGCTTTTGATAAAAAAAAAACTTGGGTTACTCTTTTCAAATAGAAATGTGCAAGGTAATATCGCCTTTAACCCTGACTATCTAAGGTTCAGATTAACAAAGGCTTATCATTGAGTAGTTAGCATACGGATGCAGTTCATTACTTGTAAGTACTGTGTAATGAAAATGGAATCTCTGGAGGAAAGGAACTGGAAAGTAGCGTTATAAATGTGTAATTACTGAGGTATATATTGCAAGGAACATTTTAAGTGCCTTTTTCCAAGATTTTATAGGGTTCCATAACAGATAAAAATAATCTTATCGCTTTTCCTTGAAAGGGTTTCATTAAGATATTTTGAAGGAATTTTCCAAGTGGTTCTATGTAGTTTGAGAGTCTATTCTCGTCAGTTTTAATTTTAAGATGCCAAATTGTATTTAGGTTTCCAGTTAGTGTGAGATTGATTTTGTGAAAAATACAGTTAACAAGTGGATTTTCTTTGGGTAAACTCTTGTAGAAAACTGAAACATCTGCGTTGCTCGTGTTCTTCATCAGACGAGTGCACAAATATGTTACTGTCTAATAAGAGAAGGTAACAAAGAATTGGACGCAGCTGTTCGACCAGTAAAAATTGCGAACGAGACACTCGTAAAATGGAAGGTCTCAAGAAAGTGATTGATGATCTAAAAACTCAAAGATAAACGCTTCAAGTATTTTTCTCAGATAATCTCGAAACTTCAGTGGTTTTGTGCCTATCAACAAAAAGTCGGGACAGTCATTATTTTGATAAAAATGTTTTTACGTAATTACGGTCTTCGAAACGAGACACAAGAATTCATATTTCATCTCTGTTGACGAAAATAAAACTTATAAAAAGAAAGTCTCAAGAGGTAGGTAAGGTACGTGATTTTTCATGTAACAAGTTCGTAACAAGTAAAGCTACATAGTTGTTAACCGCAAAGGTATGGAATATAAGCAAACCAATTTATAAAGTCGCAAGGATAACCAACAGACGAGACCAAATTCCACTCGAAGCAGACCGCTATAAGCACCACTCGAATGAAGATCCGACGCGACATTTCGAACATAACGACCTTAGAACTGAAACGAAACAAAAGACAGACATAAAAATATAAGGACTATTGAAGAGGAAATAATCAAAGGGTAGGTCCAAACCCAACCCGTGGGAAATTACACATGAAAGGCAAACCAAAATGTCTTGCGATTAAATCTGTCTGTGCCCGCATTTCTATCCCATCGAGTCATTTAATTGAGTGGAAATACTGAACGTTTGGGGGTCGTGTTCCAATTTAGTATAAACTCAGTGGACACGTGTTGGATTGCAGTCTATTTGTTTAATGCGAGGCTAATGTCTTGGTTATGAAATATTTGATTGGTTTATGACCTAAGTCTGTAGTGGATAATGAATTATGTAACTTACTATTAAATAATTAATTTTTAGGTACCGTAAAACTTTAACATTTCTTACAGCTGTTGCTAGGTACAGAAAATGAACAAAATTTTGACAATTTCAATCTGTCCCTTTGAATATAATTACTTAGTCAAGAAGAGCAAACTTATTTTTCATCCTCAAAGTCAGAGAGCGAACTAAAAATAATTAACAAAATTAACTGACCTACAAAGATCAAAAAACTAATTAAAACCAACTTCTGTTTTTCTTAATTAATTAGGTTCGTCTCAGTTTACTCTGAGAGTTTGCCTTAGACCAAATTCTAGTTTAGGTTCTGCACTTTACTTTAACCCGTCCTTAGTTTGCCTAACAACTTCTAAAAACTTATTAAGCTAAATCCTTAACTAAAAGTTGCTAGTTCTATAGGTAGAACATTCCTATTTTGTGACCGAGACTCTGTTAATTAAGAAACAAATTTTGTACAACAAGACGTGTTGGAATATTTTGTTATGAAAGATGGATGGATGGTGAGTTTGAAGCAAAATTTTAACGATCCCTAGTCGACAAGACAAAATATTAGTTGTTGTAAGGGGTAATGTTTGACAACCTAGCTTGTCTTAGAGTACTTTTCCTCTAGAGATATGCTATGTAGCTATGCTGTGAAGACGTAATTGCTAAGCTGTGAAACTAAGTGAATGTTTTCACTGATACTAAGTTATGTAGCGGTGCGAGTAAGAAGTGCTATGAAGATGTGCCGCAGTAAAGTAGCTGCACGAGGAAAATGCTGGATGCGATGTATCGATAGTAGGGAAAATATCCATAGCATTTTTCCATATAAAAACATACCTTAGTTGAACCCTTTTCCTTTTCCACTAGTGTTAAACTATGTGTACCAATGAATATGATTCGTGGAAGCCATTGTTATAATGAAAAATACATTACAAAACTTTGAGTACAATGCTAGTATTATTGGACCTTATTGTCCAACTATTTCACTAAGTAACCATAGCAACCGTAATAATCGAAAAGGTATTAAACCGACATCAACATGGATCTCCTTGTGATACTCTGTTGTATCGTGGTGACGGCAAACTTTTAACGAGTTCGGATCGAAACTTATAGTGCAGTATACAATATTGTAGTACTATGCATACAATGTTTCACACAGAAAAGGCTGTAGTTGTACTAAACATTACTTACACAAATATTCAATCAGTTCAAATATAAAATGTATAAAACAAACACAAAAAGTGATCATTACTTAATCATTTACTTAAAATATACTAAACAGAAATAAGTAACATACTGATTATATCTGTCAATAGAAAAGACAAAATATTTTCGTAGTTTGCAAGAAGCGCAAAGTAAAAGCTTTTCGAGTTGTATTGACAAACCACTCTAAGCGAACGTTTATTCGGTGGTAAGACGCCAGGTAACATGTATCTGCGAAACACGCTTTCAATGTGCCCTTGGGATCTTTCCCGACAATTTGTACAGCGTTTTCAATACACAAGCACTTTTGTATTGAAAGTAAAAACATTTCCATCTCCGAAAAACGGCCCTGAGGTAACATTTGTGATCGCACATTTATACACGAGTATTTTTCAAAGCGTACGTCGTCGTGCAAATTAAAGAATCGAGATCGATCGATTACCGACATGTTCTCAGCAAAAGAAAGATATTAAAAAGCAATCTACTTTAATTTCCATGAAACTGCTAACACGAAAAAGAAAAATTAATATTTTCCCTCGGCCCTAATTGCTTTTGAGTGTAGAAAAAAAGCAGATGGAGTGCACCGCGTGTAATATTAAACGAATGTTTACAAGAGGTTCGCTCTGAAAATGTTTTTTGCACAATATTTTTTTATAATTATATTGAGGAGCTTAACGATCATGCGGGCTTCGGCGGTTAATGGATAAAGCGTTCAAAGATATGAAAATCATTTTACGAATACATCTCAATATTTACGATAAATAAAAAAATACATTTGTATTTTCATGATAAAAAACATCGTTTTCTTTGGTCGATAACTCATAAAAAAGTTGTTCTACTATATAACAAAAGCGTATTACTTACCGAGAAAATATCGCGCACCTTTTAATTTTAAATAGATCTGTAATAGACGTGGCGCATAAATACGGGGTGGGTGAGGATGCCATATAATAATGGGCTCTTTACAATATCGTCCGCAGGCTGGCGCCTTCTGTGCACGGCCTTTTAATGTTACTGAATGATTTAATAGCCTATTCATAGGACAAATATTTATTGCACGCTATACCCGTTGAAATTACTTTATTGTCGCGTTATTTTTCTTGTAATTTCTTTTTTAAAGTGGTGTATTTCAACCGTGCGGTGAAAGAAGTGTAGAATACGTTTTGTTTTTTTTGTAATTTTTCACCATCCTTCGTCTTTTGCGCGGGTGTCGAAGGTGCCTAATATGTAGTAGAAGATTATAGTGCAATAGTAAACTGCGAATAATAGTCTATAGTGATATAGAGTTATGATATATTTCCTACAAACAAAAATTGTGTATCAGATGGTTTAAAAAATTTAATTGGATAATTGTACGTTTTTATTTAAGCCATTAAAGATGTTTGTCACTGTAATATACTGTGATTTTAAATATGTGTACGACTTTTGTATCGGCATACTATACAGTAATCTTTGTAAATATTACGTAGAAAGGAGACGAGAAAGCATTCTCGTCTCCTTTCTACGTTATCTTTTTCTGAAAGTACCATATTTCGATAGCGAATTCAATAGGTTAAACATCAAAACGACTATCAAAAATGTCTCTGTGTAAAGATCCCAACCTCTGTACTCCGAGTCATTTAACGGCTACTAAACCCAGTCCTTAGCAATTGTGTTCGGAACAAGATCGTTACTAAGAAGTTTAAGTAATCATTAAACATCTCTGAGTGCGGCATAGTCGTCTTATTAGCAAACGTGCGAGAAAAGTAAGCAAATGTATTCCACTCTTCAAGGTCGTCTGCGTATTAAAAAGTTAGTTGTTCCATCTAAAAGTTAGTTGTTCCATCTTGCACTTTAATACCTTACAATAAAATCAAATTAGTGGCATTTACAATTCGCATTTTAATACAATTTTCCATTCCTTACGTTCACCCGACTATTGTCTTCATCCTTATTTCCTTTCCCGTTTCTGCTATTGCAGTTCTAATTAGAAAATCCGTCCGTCGGTCTGCAAAGACATTCTACCGAGATTATCTTCCGGTACCAATGTTCTATTCCCTTTGAATATCATTGTGTGTAGGATCATAGGTAAGATTTAATTCTATTTTAGTATAGTAATGTTGAGCTACATAGAATTCACTTGAATTATGTGTCTTGAACAGATTTTGCTTTAACAACGATAAAAACGACATTTACTCATAGACTATTAATTAACATTTCACTACGCATGTTGAATATGAAGTTGAAATTAAAAACAAAATCTGATACCTTGGAAAATACGCACAAAAATCTCTATTCAGGCTCCCTCTCTCACACTTCAAGTGTGGGAGAGCCATGCTTCGGCACAAATAAGCCGGCTCGACCAGAGTGATACCATAGCCTGACAGAAAACCGACGTAAAACAACGCTTGCGTCGTGTTTCGTTATGTTAGTGAGGTTACTAGAGGCTCAATTCCCCCTATCTCAAACTTTCCAATGCTCGATTCCCCAACAACCCTTAAATTCCTAACCCCCAAAAGGCCGGCAATGCACTTGTAACGCCTCTGGTGTTTCAAGTGTCCATGAGCGGCGGCGATTGCTTACCATCAGGTGATCCGTCTCCTCGTTTACCGGCTTATTCCATAAAAAAACTTCATAAATCCAGATCCAATATTAAAATACTTAAGAAGAAAATAACACAAAAATACTGTTAAAAGTTACTTACTCAATAGCATTCTGAACACCGTCCACAAGTTAAAAGTTTCATAATAACGGTGATTGCAGAGTTCCGGGGCGGAATGCAGACAAAGGAGGATTTAATCTCATGTATTGATCAAAATTGTAAACAGATAGAGGCACACATTCCTCTAGAACGTTCGACGTGAACAAGCTTCGTTGAAAGTGTTGTGATATGAATGCACTGCAGGTATCGAGTGAGTACTCGATTATTGTTCTGCTTTTAATACGAATTTTGTTTGATATTAATTGAAAAATAGTGTTGTCTTAAGTCTTTTGCTGGTCTTATATGATTGATTCTTAGCTTTAGTGCAATAGTTTTGCAAAAGTAGAAGAGAAAATCAATTTCTTTTAAATAATCCATCAAAAACTATTGAGAAATATGTGTTTCATCATTAACTTACTAACGCCTCAAGTCACTGTTAAAAAAATCGACGAATCGATACTAAATCGATACAGTTTCTCAGTAATTCCACATCGCTCGGTGAGAACCTTGTTCCCGACGTGTAATACGATAAGCTGGCCCAGGATACAGGATTCACCGCACGTCCCAAAGCACATTTTCACATACATCCCGATACTCGATAAGGCGAATAACGAGTTTCGATACAAATGACAGCAAACTATGTGTGCTACGTTAGGTACCTTCTTAAGTGACTATCGAATAAGAATGAAAATAAATATATTGAATTTTATTCACGGCAACGGGGTAAAATATGAGGTTGCAACTTTCGTATTATTTATACGAGTTATTAAAATTAAGTTTAGGATCTGAGATACTTATGTAGGTATCATCTAGAGATATGCAAGTGAAGTAAATTTTCTACTAAAGATAAGAGTTTTCGTTTTGTCTAATCTGTAAAAACTTTTGAAGAATATTTTTTATACAGTTCATTCTTCAACTTTTAATTAATTGAAAAAATACAGACAAATGTTTACTACACCTGTCTAGCCCTACCTTCAAAATAAGGTATTTTTACCCATTTCATCTTCATTTTCGACATCAAAATATGTAGCTAATCCAAAATAATTTCCCTATAGCACTTCCCGGCTCGAGTCAGACAAGTTTATTCCCTAGTTGGGTGGTGAATATGGAGATATCTAATCTAGTGTCAGTCAGGTTGATGAATGCTGAGCACGGGGTATATCTCCCGTAGTTATTGCTCCACGTGACAGATGGGGAGTCCTATCGCCGGCTCCGGTGTACCGTGTGCGAAGTACAAGTGACGTTTGGAGATAAATGTGTTATGTACGTTTAAGAATATATTTGGATATTTATTTAACTGAATTGTAAATAAGTTAAACGGAAAGTTTAGTTAATTTTGATAAGTTGTTGTTATTTATTGGTTGGGAGACTTATTATTTGAGGTGATCATAACAGTTAATCGATGTTATAGCTTTCATGTATACAGAAATTAAATCTCTACGACTAGAGCAGACTTTATCAACAACTTTAATATTTGGTTTGAAAAGTTATTAACAAACAATTGAGTTAATATAGTACTTAATTCATTTTTATCTAACTCATCACATGGTTCCATAGAAAATACTATGAAAATTTGATCCAAATGAATTAGATTTATTACAAAAATACTCACGTACATTATCATCTACATGAAATTAACTTGCGAAACAAAAAACAATACTATTTCAAACTTAATAAATACAGCAGACGCCTTTGTAATGAGAACCTACGAAATTATTCTGTGTAAGTGACCTATATTTTGAGGGCTTAGTACAAGTTTGTTTTACATTTAACGTGATCAAAACATAACCGCGTTCGGCGCTCTGATTGGCCTGCTCCAATGAACTAACCAATCAGAGCGCCGAACGTAGTTACGTTTCGATCTTGAAACGTAAAACAAACTCGTCCTGAGCCCTTTGATATCGTACGCGTAAAGCATTCCGTAAATAATGAAAAAAAAAATGTGACTCACAGCATTATTAATGGAAATATTTTGTTTAGTCCGAACGAGTTTACTGAAAACATTAATAAATAATCAGACAAAATCAAATAGACAATTACTTAACTATTAGGTATTGACTATAATAATTATTTCTGTTACCAAACTTTTGAGAGAAATCGATATTACCCAGTTAAAAACAAATACTAAAGTACTTGAAACTGAGCTATCGTCAGCGGTATTTCCGAACCGATACGACTTTCAATTCTTCTTAAAAGGCCGGCGGCGCACTTGTGACTGATCTGGTGTTGCGGGTGTTAATGGGCGGCGCTGATCGCTTACCATCAGGTGATACGTCTGCTCGTTTGCCTCCTATTCTATAAAAAGGAAATCAAGTGGTAATGGTAAAGTACGAGTATTATTAGAACTGATTAAGGAATTACACATTTTACAGAGACTGGACACAGTGTTCTCTTTTAAATCTGATCTTATTTTACGTGGGGTGGAGAAATGTTACACAATTCACTGCACTTTATAATTACAAAGAAAATGGAAAACAGAATAATTGAAAAAGTAGACTAATGGTTTAAGCGCTGGCTTTATTAAACAAAGTGAATAAAACATACTACTAGGGATTTCGAATCGACTATTAATTCCAGTGCTTCCATTCGTGCTAATGTTTTCCACAAGTTAAAGGTTACGTTTTATTTATTTAGTTTGTTCAACTCGTCTTATATTTATTTTATAAAACATGCTTTACAATACGTATTTTTAAGTTGATGACTGTAGTCACCTTACTATGTCGTAGCAAATAGCTACGGCGTAGCACACTACTACGAAATTCAATTTTTAACGTTTATATAAGTGGTTATGAATAAAATGAGCTTGACATGTTTTCCGTGTAATATCTACTACTTTAACGATTTCACTATCGATTTACAAATAAATCTGTACATAATCTGTTTTAATATACAAGTTACATATGGCAAGCAATAACTTTATACGTATGTAGTTCAAACTATTTCATGCAATAACTGACTTTATCGTTCATAGAACAAAGCAAATATTAAAAACATTTTTATTCGATTTCATTCAAAACTATGAACGTAGATATTCAAAGAAAATTCTTTCATCTCAAATTGAAATCGCAGCATTCGTCGCATATTTTCTCTATCTAGTTACACAGTCACTGTACAAAGAATTTGTGTTAGACATTAATTAAAGTCTCTATGAATTGTGAATGCAGAAGTTTGTGAGTGATGTGTAGATATGTTTCTAATGGACGAAAAACTTCTAAACAGATTTGGGTAAAATTTGGTTTAGATATCGATTGTCGTTAACTGTTAATGAAGCGAAAGAGTATGTAAGATTCGTAGCAGTTAGCGTCATATTATCTCTGCCTACATGTGAAACAGACGTGAGATATGTATGTTAACTATGTAGATCGATTATGGTTTCAAATACCACGTGGGATAAGTTTTATCCCAGGAACAGTGGCGAAGTCGCTAGCAGAAGCTAGTCTAGCACAAATATATTGTTGTATATTATGTACGTTGACCATTATTCCGTTTCATTTAACAACATACTGGTCTAAACGACCTCTTAGGAAAGTTAATAGGTCATGCAGTTACTCTAATATATAGTCCCATTACTTTTGTCGAATAATTTATATCGTACTAACTTCTGCCAGTGACTTCGCTCACGTTTCTCTGGGAAAAAGTAACCTATGTGTTATTCCAGACCATAATCTACCCTTGCTCTTTTCATTCGGATCCCTTCAACCGTTTTGACGTGAAGGAGCAACAAACAAATAAACATACATAAACACACAAAAAACACATTTATAATACTAGCTTCTGTCAGCTTCTTCGCCCGCGTCCCCGTGCAAAAAAGTAGCCTATGTGTTATTCTAGACCATAATCTACCCTTGCTCTTTTCATTCGGATCCCTTCAACCGTTTTGACGTGAAGGAGCAACAAACAAATAAACATACATAAACACACAAAAAACACATTTATAATACTAGCTTCTGCACGCGTCTTCACCCGCGTTCTCATGCATAAAAGTAGCCTATGTGTTATTCTAGACCATAATCTACCCCCGTTCTTTTCATTCGAATCCTTTTAACCGTTTTGACGTGAAGGGGCAACAAATAAATAAACATACAAAGTTTTGTATTTATAAACTAGCTTCTACCAGCGTCTTTACAAGCATTCTGGTGTGCCAAAAACGTAGCCTATGTGTTATTTGAGACGATAATCTACCCCTGCTACAAGTTTTATCCCGATCCCTTTAGCCGTTTTTGCGTGAAGAAGTAACAAACATACAAACTTTTGCATTTATAATATTAGTAGGATTAATACGATTGAACTTGTAGAAATTTACTACAGAACTGACTTTATGTTCGCAAATATATAGTATTCAAGGACAAATGAACAATTACTTACATCTACATACGTATTATGTACATTGCGGGTCTTCGAAAACTATAAAATATTTTTTATGAAGTGCTATATACATGCACATGATGTACTTGAAAACTGATGAAAATTCATTCCACTTTTATAATAAAAAAATACTTTAAAATAAAATATTTTTATATTAAAAATATCGGTATTGAAATTAAAAAGAAAATATGCACATACATATATATGAAAATCACTCAACGATTTTATATAATCACTCTGAAATATATAGAAAAGAGGATTATGGATTTAACAGAATTGCAAAGTAGAATCTGATGCATTAAATTTTGTCTTTATACTGAGAGGGAATATTCTATTTGCGGGACGTCCTGTGTACTGAATAGTACAGCTTATCTGTAATAGCCGCTTCTAGTGCATCTGATATTCTGATAGGTTTATTATAAATTAAAGACTAGCTCATTCACGAAGCCTTTCCTTCCTAGCAAGCAATGTTTCTATCAAAAATGGAAAATTCTTTAAAATTAATATCGGTTGTAATATTTTTTTACGAACAGCTTTTATTTTATGTTGGCAGCACGAGTAGGCTGCTTGCAAGAGAATAATGAAAAGTCATTTAACATTTATTTTTTGTAAAACAATGTTCTTTTCTGTTATAAATGTTGGAATAAAAATATTGCAGCAAACAATAAAAAAATGGAATTTAATTTACTTTAAAAAAAACAAAGCTTTTTTACAATCCATAGTGTTGTAAAATGAAGAAAAATAAAGTATAAAAATTACTTCAGACGTCAATAAAAAACTGTTATTCTAGAAATGCACTACATTTTTCATGTTTGCGTTGCGTTTATAATGAAGTAATACACGATTTCCTTGATAAAATGCCATGTAAATCGCCCTTGCTTTCGCAATTACACTACTTTATATTTACCGAGAACAATGCAAACTTAAATCAGTCAAAACCACGACATACTGCATTCATTTATTTCCACTTAACGTTTATTTAACCACTTATATTGTTCCGAGCTTTTTAAATTGTTTCCTCGTTGGAATATTTTGTATATTTCTTTTTACATGATTATCGTATCAAAGAGTTAATTTTTAGTAAAAAAATATCATATGAGTATGTAGTGAGTGAACACTAAAGTACACTCAAGTAATGAATCATTAGTCATAGGTCATTGGTATCATAGTAAGCATAAATTCGTATCATTGAAGTGGTCTGCAGAATTAGTACATAAAATAGAGGTTGAAGATGATACTATAACAACTATATTAACACAATCGTTATAAAGTATTAAATATGTAGTAATAAATAAAATAGGTACGGTATGGTCATTTGTAAGACTTGTTTATTTGTCTTTGAGTCTCAGATAATGAACCATCATATCTGTCATAATTGTGAAAATGTTGAAACGTCAGTTCGACTTTTGTTGTATGACATTACTGTATCTCGCTAAAAATACATTTTTCTAATCACTGTTGTATTTAAGTTTCCTGCCATAATCTGACAGAAACAAATGAAAATTATAAAAACTAAGATCTAAACAAAAATGCAATTGATTACCTACTCTACATCTATATATTAATACGTGATGCAAAAACTTTGGACCGCTATTTACGAAAATTGCGCGGACGTAGGAGCATAAAATTTGGTACACTTATAGTTTATGTGTAGGAGAAGTGAAGAACGCTAATATTTTTCAAAAATAATGCTTATAAAGTACATTAAATCAATAAATAAAACATTACACACACATGCATAGTATCTGATCGTATTTGACAAAACGTCAAAATCGATAGACATTGCGATGATATTGACGTCTCATATGAAGAGAGTTTCATAGAAGAGTTTGTTTGAGTTTGAGTTGAATAAAAATTATCCTTGAACGTATGTTAATGGTACCGGTAAACTATGGCAACTTTACCGGGCCCTTGGCAACTTTACCATACTATAGGTATTCGGTATAAACTCATTTATCTAAAAATCTACCCACTAGAATTCTGTTTTGTAATAGAAGTATTTTTTAGACATTAAAAGGAAATATTTACTATATTTTGCGTAGACGTAAGACTGCTATTATGCCAGTAATGGCCGTCACAATGTATGCGTGAAAATGAGCTAAAAGTTAGTTGTTCCTAAATTGTGCTTACAGAGCCTTAACTATTTGTCACAGGTGAGTGAAATTTTGATCTTGTATGTATATTATAGTTGGGATTACTGTTGTAATGTCAGCAATTGCTTTTTCTTTAATTTATTGATAAATAATCGCTTCGGTAATGTTGACACAGGTTAGGTAAAGTTGCCACGGCCTGCTTTGTGGCAACTTTACCTACAGTTAGGGTTGGCAATAAATGTTTTTTTCTTGTTTGTGTGTATGTAACCATTTTCGAATACCTAAATTTCACAGCATAATAGTGAATATCCTGGATGATAAGATATAATGTATTTAATAATACCTTTTGTTTTACAGCCAAAATGGCTCCCATGAAACAAAACCGCAGAAAACTCGGAGCTAGACACTATAAAAATTATACGGAAGTGATGTTATAATTAGCTATGGAGATAGTGAAGTCATAAAATTAAAAAGTCAAGGATTAAACATTATTTTGTAGCCTTTTTTACAATTTTAAACATAAATACTTAAAATTTTAGAAATTAATTTAGTTTAAAAGGGAATAATATTTATGTTGGAAATTTGTGCGTTTTTTTACTTTAGGTTTAAGGTTTATTAATTTTTTTTTAAATATACATGTCATAAAAAAGTTCCTCCTTTTTTGACAACCCCGAGCGTAACAAATTATTTGTATGTAAATTACGATGAAACCCGTGGCAACTTTCCCTAATGTCTGTGTAGCCGTTATCTTTATAGATTTCCTCATATTGTTTGCATTATAATACGAAGAGGTCCTAGATGAAGCCCTCTGTACTTCAAGAACTCTTTAATATGCAATACACGATGAATACGGCGCATAGGTAAAGTTGCCAAAAATTTGGTATCTTTACCCATGTTGTTTTTTCTTTACTACGGCTAAAATAAGTGTTTGTATTTAATGACGATTAAGGTAAAGTGAGCCAGATAGACTACAATTCTAAATATATAGTTTTGGTTTCTATGCGTCTTATGGTTAAAAATATATTTCGTGTTTTGTTCTAAAATATGGTAAAGTTGCCATGTTTTACGGTATTGTAAATTAAATCGTATATGGTTGAATTTCAACCACTAGGCGACCACTAGTCTATTTTAATCCGAAATTACAATTTCCACAATAAAGTTGCCACGCAAGTTTGAACGTGTACTATTTTTTAATATCCTAATGGTACAAGTCCCACGCTTAACATACTTTTCCTTCAGTCAATTACTAAGGAAGCAAATTGCAACGGGAATATCTGAATAAAACATTTTTAATTAGCCATTTATTTCCTGAGTAACCTTTTCTATTTTTATTTATAGATAGGAAAACAACATGACTTTATTTTCAGTGTAAACAACGGAGACTATCCTTGTTTTATTTACAGAATCCTTTTTAGATTCCAGTTTATCAACTTAATACAATGAAAACACAAATGTTACAGAAATAGAATAAAAGCTTTTCACTCTACCTCCTTTGCAAAAATATTTTTATTTCGTCTTGCTTCTAAGAAATCCCATTTTAACATCAGCTACACGGCTTTAGAGAAACCCAAACTAACTCCAGACAAATCCTATAATAGACGAATAACAACTCATTACTATCTGATAAACTGTTTCCTAGTCCCCATTGTTCCAATAATTGCCGGCCGGGCAGCCGCACGCAAACAATGCCACCGATTATTATCGCGATACTCGTGAAAATCTCATTATCTTCAGATCTGACGTTATTCTTCGTGAGCCCTTTGTCCGTATGGGCCGCAATCACGTTCGCATCACAAACAAACCGGGATAAATGGTAGGTGATGCGGTTTTATTACTGTTGGTGAACGATTGGGGTGTCGTCGACGCTCGTCAGCAGATTGTACGCAGATGCGTGATAGATACGCCCAATTTTTCCCTGTTAGCTGAAGGATATCAACGCTTTGTTTACAGAGAGAAACGTTACGCGTTATTTAACAGATACTGGTAAGGAACTAAAGCGAATAATATAGCGGATGTAGTAGTTATGATTATGATTGATTACTTTTTTCTCTGTCTGTCGATCATTGTCATTTGTACATAATATTGCCTCGTAAACCATTTACAGGTTATGGCAATGCAAACAAATTATTTTCATGTTTCGTGTAATCTAAATATATAAAACTCAAAGGTGACTGACTGACTGACATAGTGATCTATCAACGCACAGCTGAAACCACTGGACGGATCGGGCTGAAATTTGGCATGCAGGTAGATGTTATGACGTAGGCATCCGCTAAGAAAGGATTTTGATCAATTCTACCCCCAAGGGGATAAAATAGGGGATGAAAGTTTGTATGAAACTTTGTCAATTTTAAACCAATCGGACTGAGACTTTGCACGCATAAAGCTACTATGGCGTAGGCAACCCTTAAGAAAGGATTTTGATAAATTCCATCCCTAAGGGGATAAAATAGGGGATGAAAGTTTGTATACATCTTCTTAGATTTTATGAAGAAGTCCTGATGACGAATCAGAATTTTATGATGACGTTCGCTTAAATACGATTTTGATTAATTCAACCCCCATTCAACCCCCACGGGTGATAAAATAAGGGATGATGAAGGATGTAAAATGTATTAGTTTGAACCTATCAGTACGTAATGGAACGAACAAAATAATGTTTAGTTCTAAATGTTGAGAAGTTCTGCCTACCGCTAAAATGGCGATGTGCATCTAAATATATAAAACTCAAAGGTGACTGACTGACTGACTGACTGATATAGTGATCTATCAACGCACAGCTGAAACCACTGGACGGATCGGGCTGAAATTTGGCATGCAGGTAGAAGTTATGACGTAGGCATCCGCTAAGAAAGGATTTTGATCAATTCTACCCCCAAGGGGATAAAATAGGGGATGAAAGTTTGTATGAAACTTTGTCAATTTTAAACCAATCGGACTGAGACTTTGCATGCATAAAGCTATTATGGCGTAGGCAACCCTTAAGAAAGGATTTTGATAAATTCCATCCCTAAGGGGATAAAATAGGGGATGAAAGTTTGTATGAAACTTTGTCAATTTTAAACCAATCGGACTGAGACTTTGCACGCATAAAGCTACTATGGCGTAGGCAACCCTTAAGAAAGGATTTTGATAAATTCCATCCCTAAGGGGATAAAATAGGGGATGAAAGTTTGTATACATCTTCTTAGATTTTATGAAGAAGTCCTGATGACGAATCAGAATTTTATGATGACGTTCGCTTAAATACGATTTTGATTAATTCAACCCCCATTCAACCCCCACGGGTGATAAAATAAGGGATGATGAAGGATGTAAAATGTATTAGTTTGAACCTATCAGTACGTAATGGAACGAACAAAATAATGTTTAGTTCTAAATGTTGAGAAGTTCTGCCTACCGCTATTAGATGGCGCTGTGCATCTAAATATATAAAACTCAAAGGTGACTGACTGACTGACTGACATAGTGATCTATCAACGCACAGCTGAAACCACTGGACGGATCGGGCTGAACAGAGAGAAACGTTGGCATGCAGGTAGAAGTTATGACGTAAGCATCCGCTTAGAAAAGATTTTGGTCAATTCTACACTCAAAGGGATAAATTAGGGAATAAAAGATTGTATGAAACTGTCAATTTTAAAGCGATCGGGCTGTGACTTTGTATGCATTAAGCTACTATGGCGTAGCGCCTAATGACAGATTAGTAAAGAATATTGTGTACAAAGAAGTTTTGTAGGCCCTAATTTTTTACACACGCTAAACAAAAGTAAAGCCGCAAAAACCATACCTAATTAATAATAATACTTCTTAACGCGAGCGAAGCCGCTGGCAAAAGCTAGTAATATTATAAGGGAATGTTAATATTGATACTATTGAAAAGATATTTAGTTTCGTAACCGCTATAAATAGCTCTTAATATAAGGAAAGTTTCGCACAAGGATATCTGTAGTACCGTCTCAATAAGGTCGGACTTTGTCGTTTATTTCTATTCCGAATAGTAATTTCCCGCGGAACAAGGTACGCTGTCCCCTCAAAGATGGCAATTTGAATTCCTAATGGATCAATAACTATTTCAGTTTTGTCTTTGTCCTACAAAGCAAGTCCCAAAGGAATTTGCTGTATTTGCCTTCATTTCCCGACAAAGAAAATGAGGAGAATTTCTAAGGAATTCTCAATTGAAATTGACAATTTAGATAAATGCCTCGCCTTGCTTAATTGCGATTAAAACGGGGCGTTTGGGAAATGGAATTAATGGAAGCAAGGTGTCAAGGTTTACTGCAAAATTTAAACAAAACGACGGCTCTGCAGGTAAGTATGTAATTAAACATCAAACGAAGACAGACTTCAAACTCGGTTAATAAACAAACGCTATAAAGTGGGGTTATAGCTGATGAATTCTAAAATATTTCATCTCGAAATTCTTCGTTTCAATAGAAGCAGAGATAAAATAAAAATATTCCTTTTTATTACAAATTGCCACCCGACAGTTCGAAGCCCTTTATTCGCGTATCCGATTGCAAGCAACACTAGCCCGGAGCAGTTATCGCATAAAATCCCAACTACCCTTTACTCAGTCATGCAAAAACGCTTTCAAATCGAGAACTTAGATATGACGAGAGCAATTTCCCTAGTGACATAAAACACAGAATAGCTAGACTCTTTTTGCACGCTAAATTGAACTAAAAGGCTTTCAGTAGCAGACGAGGCAGGATGCGGCCGACGCCGGACTTCCGGCTTTACGTGCCTCAGACTTTACATGCAGCAGTTTTTCTCTCTCTCTCTCTCTCTCTCTCTTATTTATTTCCCCTCAATGTAACATTGAGTGTGGACATGAGTGGCGAATTTTACTGAAGTTTAGTGGGTGCATAAATTTGAGTGGAATTAAACGTTTTTATGCGCTTTGGACTTTTATTTATTTTCTTTATACAAAGCTATAATATTAAGCAGTAAAAGTCGGTCTTGTTTGAGTACTCTTGTTTTAGTATGTTATTTATATTGTGCCAATTAGTACATTAAATTATCTGTACGTATCTTAATATTGACACATAACGGAACAGAATATATCGTGGTATAAACCTTTTTTGTGTTAATATATTATCAACTTATTTCCATTATTCCCTAACAATGGTCGGTAAAAATAAACTTATAAAGGCCACAAGCTTTAAATATAACATCGACATTAATAGATTTCAACCCCCAACCTTTAAACACGTTAGACCCTAAGCTAAAAATAAAAATGTCAATTTTATCATGGGTATTATATTTATATTGTTCCCTTTAAGTGTGGGAGAGCCATGCTTCGGCACGATGTTTTAATATAGTACACATTTTCTCGTAATTATTTGGTCCTACAACAATTTAATACACTAAAATACATACACTACTAATAAAGTTCAAAATGATAATTTCAACCCAAGATCTCATAAGTAGCTTTTCATACTTAGCAGTTAGCCCATACCTAAGTGGTAATAAACCAATTTATACAACTCGAATGAACTACTAAGTCACATTGTACCTATCATTCATTAATTAACTGTCAACAACGAAACAATGACACAATGTTTCCATCAGATATCTATGTTTTTGTCGGTTTCGTATTTTCACCCAAATAATTAGTATTCTGTTACAGTCCCGAGGGCTAATTGGATTGTTAGTCAAATTGACGTACAAACACTGACATTGGCGTCAGCATTCGTGTTATTTTGCGCCCTACACGCTTCGGTTGTGAATGGGGATTCATCATTTATTTACTGTCAAGATTATATCATTACAATTGGTGGTATTTTGTGTAATAATTTTTGTCTATATTTTTACACTAGCTTTTGCCCGCGACTTCGTTCGCGTGGAATAGTGACTTCCGGCAAATTTTTGGTTTTAACCACATAGTTCCCGATCTCGCGGGATCTCTTCAAAAATGAGATGTGGAAGATATTCCAGGGAACTCTTCAAAAATCAACATAATGAGCTCTGCGTTTGAATTTAATAGATGTATACTCACTTAGGGCATTGAAAAAATAGTTTAAAAACGGACTTAAACTAACTTAAAACTAAAGAAAGCTACGAATTACGAATTTATAACAATTAAAAAAGAAATTATATTACAACCTATCCTCTATGCTATAATAACCAAGCTTAAACTAAATAATTTAAAAGAAACGACTTAAATCTAATCCAATTAATTTATAAATTAGACTTACAATTTTATTAAAAAAACTAACTACAGTAACTACTAATAATCGATATCAAACTAAACCTACGTTAAATAGTTTAACCAAAAAACCAGGAAAACCCAACAAATAAACTTATTAATTGACAAATACAACGAAACCAATTTAGAATATACGAAACAGCAGGACCACTACAGACAAATAATCATACGACTGATAATACACTTTTTCTACGATAGTACCGAAGCGCTCGGCCGATACCCAACCAAATGAATGTAACGAAACCATAGCGCGATCTATTTCGATCCCAACGCCATCTGTCGAGGATAAAGACAACTTGGATTATTTATTTATACTCCGTTCGGGCATTTTCTTTGTACTAAAAGTTTAATTATATTGATATTATTTTTTTCATACCTTTTTACTATTTATTTACTTATTTCGATGAATTAAAACAATAACATGAACCGAAGTCGTGTAACGATCGACATAGAATTATCTATACTCCGTTAGAGCATTTTCTTTGTACTAAATGTTTTATTATATTGATATTATTTTTTTCATACCTTTTTACTATTTATTTACTTTTTTTCGATAAATTAAAACAATAACATGAACCGAAGTCGTGTAACGATCGACATAGAATTATTTATAAATAATTTATATCTTATTTTTATTTTTTGATTTTTGAAATAAAAATATATCTATGTCCTTTCTAAGGTTCTAAACTATATCTGTACCAAATTTCAACCAAATCCGTCAAATAGTTGCGGAGATTAATGGTATAAGCATAGAATGTTCGACGTGATTCTTTAATTTGACATAACTTTTTTATTTATGAACCGATTGACATGAAACAAACACTAAATGTAAATTTAAGCATCCCACAATATATTCGTGAAAACCGCATCCAAATCGAATCAGCCGTTTCTGAGATTAGCGCGCACAGACGAACAGACAAACAGACAAACAGACAAACAGACAAACAGACAAACAGACAAACAGACAAACAGACAAACAGACAAAAAAAAAGTTAATTACATTTTTGGGTTCGACATCGACATAACAATAACCCCTGCTATTTTTTTTATTTTTATTTTCAATGTACAGACAGCACTTTTCTACGATTTTATTATATGTATAGATATAAGTGATTGTAGGTAAATGGTCTATATACCTACTGAGACACGGGTGGAAATCTTATATATAAAAATGAATCGCTAAAATCGTTGGTAAGCGCATAACTCGAGAACGCGTGGACCAATTTGGCCAATTCTTTTTTTGTAATATTCGTCGAAGTTCAAGGATGGTTTTTACGGCGAGAAAATATCAAATAATTGACGAAAAAGCCCTAAAAACAGCCCTTTTCTTTATCCCATACAAACGTTTTCTAACTAATACGTAGAGTCAATTTGAGCTTTATTGCTATTGGATAAAGTTCATATTGCTATTGGATATTAAAAAACAAATGCTATTGGATAAGTGTGCGTTGGAGACTTGGAGCACAGAATCCCTACTAATATTATAAATGCGAAAGTAACTCTGTCCGTCTGTAATTACACTTTCACGCCTAAACCAGTGAACCGATTTTGATGAAAATTGGTACTGAGATAGAATAGACCTTACTTGATACTTTTTATTGCAGAAAAATTGCGGAGAATGGGTCAAAATAGGGGATAAATGGTCATATGGAAATTCGTCATTTTAAAAGCTGTAACAGTAAAACTTTGTATTTAGATACTTAATGAGGAGCGAAAGAACATGGGCTACTTTTTATTGCAAAAAAAATAGGAGAGAATGGGTAAAAAGAGGGGATGACTGTTCATATGTAAATTCGTCATTTTAAAAGCTGTAACAGTGAAACTTTGTATTTAGACACTTAAAGATAAACGAAAGAACATAGGCTACTTTTTATTGCAAAAAAATAGGGGAGAGTGGGTAAAAATAGGGGATGAATTGTCATATGGAAATTCGTCATTTTTAAAGCTGTAACAGTGAAATTTTGTATTTAGACACTTAATGAGGAGCGAAAGAACATAGGCTACTTTTTAATAAAAAGGGTAGAAGGCGTAGAATGGTTGATAGAGGAGATTAATGTTTGCTTGAAAATTCGTCATTTTCGTTAATACGTTGCCTGTGGCTTCACGATTTCTTCTTTAAATACACGATGTTCGATTCTTATTTAAATACACATATACTTATTTAAATCGCCAATATCCCTACTACCATACTAATGTTATGAGTGCGAAAGTAACCCGTTTGTGTTGAGGTTACGCTTGCACGAATGTTGTTTATGAAATATAACAACGAAACAATGTATTTTTTTATTGATAGGCAATATATAGGAAATTAAAGGATAATAATATAGACAACCTTGGCTACTTTTCATCATGATTATAAAATGATGAATCAGCGGTCGTGGTTTCTATGGAATACATATCTTTAAAAATGCAAACAGTAACATATTTTCAAGTAATTCACATTTTAGATGACATACGGCAGCATTTTGACCACTAACACCACTACGCGGACGAAGTCGCGGGCAAAAGCTAGATGTTTTCAATAAACATTCATGTCAAATATTTGTTGTCTACCCTGTCAAATATAATGATTGACATTTATGTATAAACTATTTGAAAAGGGTAAATAAACAATTGTCTTTATTTTTTTTTAATCTATTGAAAATGTTGAAAAGTGCATTGCATTAATGGAATTCCTCAAATATTTATGCGTGCGTTCAGAAATAATGACAAATTATCAACAGTTACGCGTGTGTTCAGAAATTTATTTTGTGTAAATTAAAGTTTCTATTCACGTTTTCGAACAAACGATGCTCTTTCAATATAGTCTATTGGTGTGAATGACATTGACATTCGTATTGCGCGTTTTT
The DNA here is from genome assembly GCF_023101765.2 of Spodoptera frugiperda. NCBI lineage: Eukaryota > Metazoa > Arthropoda > Insecta > Lepidoptera > Noctuidae > Spodoptera > Spodoptera frugiperda. The sequence continues at coordinate 5,258,706 of NC_064241.1, read as the reverse complement.
TTAAAATATGCAAAATTAAATGTATATTTTTCAATATTTCTGAGAGATTATCTTAATATTTTTTCGAGTTTTAAAGACTAAGAAGATTTTTATTTGCTAATAAGTGTTTGTTAATCAAGGTAAGTTCGCATCTTCATATTGATTTTTAGTAACTTTTGGTGACTACACAATACTACAATTTGGTATACATGGTTGTAGAAAATGTATGAGAGCTTTTTATTTTCAGTTGGAATTTCGTTTTTAACAATGCTACCAACCAGACGTACAAGCTTAGGCCGCAGAACTCGAAATACGGCAAGTCAAAGAAATATAAGAGCAAATTAAACTGATGAGCAACGTGAAGCGCGAAATGAACTTGAACTGAATCGATATCAAGATAGAAATGTTGTGTTTAATCCCCACAAAGCTGCATTCAGTTATAATGTGGCAATTGATTACAGTTCAGAGCAAATTGTTGCTATTGGACTAATGAACATTGTGTGTCCACATTGGGATTGAAATTCAAAAATGAAGCCTCTGGATTGTGTTGCGCCAGCGGCCAAGTCAAATTGACGCCATTCATTAGTTAATTTTTTGACTCATATCCAGCAGTACAATAATTGCTTTCAAATGACATCATTTGGGGCAACAAAAGTTATACGAGACAATTTTGTGCCTACTTTTAGTAAGTATAATGGCAAACGTTTTTTTTTTTTAGTTTTAAACCATGTAGTTGGTGCAAAATATGTCGAGTTAGTGATGTGTTTGTTTTGTAAACAATAAGTCAAATACATCATAATAGTCTTTAATCCGAAGACTTAATCACCATTTTATAACATGTTGTATTTTATAGTGGCATGAGCAAGGTGTTCTTGGTAAAGCCTACTGCCTAAAGCTGCCGTGGATGGCTGTTTAATGTCGAGGTTTAAAGTAGTTTTAATTTGAAATGATGTAAAGTATTGTGGCAGTATTTTGCGAGCCACATGGTGGTACAATTTACTATACAATTACCTGTATACATATTTATATTCTTGCAGATTCAGGGATTCAAATATATCATCAAACAGGTTCCTTATTGCCAGTGCCTGTTGAAGACTATACATTTTTGCAAATATATTTTATGGACAATTCAGCAAGAGAAGTCGATCAGCGTTGCGCACACAACAACTCAGTAAAAAGATCCATTGTGATGAACAACTTCAAACATTTTTCCATCAAATCAACACAATGAATTAGTTGCATTATTCACAAATGCATTAGACCGCATGCCATCAGATAATCACAAAATTGTTATCAGAGCCGATAAGGTGCCTGCAGGACAAAATGCTGGACATTTTAATGTGCCAACAATTGATAAAGAGCGCGCGTGGTATTTAACTCAGTGTTTACTTAAAAATGTCAAGTTCTTCAATAGCGATTTGTAAAAATAGTAGTGAAATTATTGAATCCTATGGAATAAACACTATTATGAAAATATATTTTGTTTTTTTTTTTTTAAATAGTAAAGTCCTTTTCAGGTATAGTGAGATCCAGTTCAAATTGAATAGGGACTCATACATAGCTCAGCTATACAAAATAAAATAGAGCATCATTGCTACGCGAAAGCGGTACGAAGTTCGCTGGGTCAGCTAGTCTTGTAAATATTAATAAAATTCTTTTCATCATGTAACCAGTTAGTTACTTTTTCGCCTCCGTAGCATAAAAATCACACTATACAATCAATATAGTTTAATGGTTTAGATGTTTTCCGTCAATCAATCAGCTGAAACTAATGAACGGATTTTGATGAAATTTGGTATACAGACAGGTAATGAGCTGATCTGGGTAGGATAGGATAGAACTTTTTATGTTGCGGGAACGCGGGTGAAACCGCTAGCAGAAGCTAGTTTCAATATAATTTTGAAATGAATAATCTACAAATCGAAGCCTAATTTTGAAGAGTCAACGTTACGCCAAAATCAGAAACGTTAATCACTAGTAAGTGACACGAAATAACCAAACCCTTCCTCAACTTTCCACGATACAATTTTTTACTTCAACAAGCACTAAGCAAGACTGTCTAACTAATCTCCAAAAACAAGGTCGATCGTAAATCATCCTACTTAGCTGTAACTTCTTGGAAGTCCACAAAAACATGAACCAATAACTTACAAGTTCATGCCACACTTCAAAACAACTATGAAGACAATTGCGAAACAAGGCTAAGACAAAACGTCTCAAACTTGCCAGCTATAAATTGTTTTAAACACTAATTTCTTCGGTAAAGACATTAAACTTACAGTTTACTTACATTTTCTTGAATAATTGTGGTCATTTTCATTAATGTTTTAGAAGTAGTTTGAAAACTTAATCGTCAGTATCAATATACAGAACATAATAAGTCATATACACGACATACACTGGAAATTCATTTGTGATTAACTAAACTTGTTTGTAAGCAGTAACTGTTAAACAAATGCTACCGTAAAGTTTTTTTATAAGCGGTGATACCACGATTACAATTAAAGTATGAGCCATTGTTTGAAAAGCTTTGTTTTTACAAAGTCAGGAATATCAAATTACTCGCGCACTGTTCTACTACAGAACTAAAATATCCGGTTCTGTGTGGTGGAGTGCTACATTTAGATTACGCTTTCTAAAATACTTTTATAGATGCATGATATAGCTATTCACAACTTCTGACAATGCTATCAAACATAAACTATAAACCCACTCAAGTTTTAAAGCAAAGATTGCAAACCACTGAGAATAGTAACAAGATTGTATGGCCATAACAATCCAACTTGCTTAGCAATCGTCACTCGAAGAGGCTACTACTTTGTACCAACTCTACAACAAACAATGTACCTAATATAAAACAAATAGAAAGCTACATTACATTGAAGCAATTTCAAGGGAGCCCGGTTTATTTTGTTTACTAACGCAGCGTAATATTTGCTTTTCAAATGTATGTACCTAAGCTTGACTCAGACTTGTGTTTACGTATTGTATCAATCCCTTTCTTTAGAAACTACGAGTAAGAAGGCCTAGCCTAACTTTGTAGAAATTCTCCTCAGTTGGAATGACATTGTCACAGTGTTGAATTTGAGACTGAAAACGTACTTGATGATCGCTGATTAGGTTTTTTTATGCAGGTGCTTTACTTTAAGAGAAAATATGTTAAGTTATATCAAATACGTTGGCACACATACGTTCCTAACCCCAACGTATTTTAAAGAAAAACCAAAGCTATTATTCACCATCAATCAAGTGAAACACAACAAAAAACTACGATAAAATACCAACTCAAATTGGCACTGCAGCAAAATAAATTTCAAACGGGAAGAGCAAGGCACTAAACGTTTGAAAACTTTCTGTTGCCAACATCGGTGGCTCAGTAACAAAAGCGGATAAATCGGCCGAGAATACCATGCATTGTATTCGTATTAAGTGAGAATAGACGACGCCATCCCTCGACGCGACAAAAGCACTGTTCAGACGTTGATGTAGGAAGTATAGATAGTGCAGACAATGACTCGATAGACGCCGCTGTGAATATTTGTGACTTTTTATCAGCTGATCCTGCGTAAAAGGGAAATATAAAATGTATCAACTCCTTATCAACGTGTGGGAGTCGTAAAACTGACGGAGAAAAAGGGTTACGATTTTTCTAGAAGGTATTTATTTATCTAGTGACACAACAATGCCGTTTTTTGAGTGGGTCAGATAAATCTATCATGTGCTCACAAGTCACCCTTGGATCGCGATGGTATTTTGTTTGCTTGGATTTTGTTTTTATGGTTAAACAGTAGGTACTGAATACATCGGATAGTATTTTGAATGTTTGGAGAAAACTATATAGTTTTCTGATTGAAAGGTCAATCAACCTAAGTTGATTCGATACCCTTATTAGTTTAATCTTATTAGTAAAGGTATTGTAAGTCTTAAATATTAAATATGTTTTCGTCGATAAACGATAATTTAATTTGCTTTGGTTCAACATAATAAAAAAGCTAACTCCAATTTCTCACAAAAAAGCCGTCGATTCCGAACAGATAGCAAAACAACACGGCTTCATATGTTATTACCGAACTCTTCCTCAATTTCGTTTCAGTCAGCACTTCTAACAAAACATTAATCTTATCAAATCCATTACATAATGAAACGCTTGTCTTTCCTCACTTCCTTGTTTTATTTTAATTCCCTAAAAGCTTTGCAGTTTTCAATAATCTCTCCTTTTTTCAGCTTGACGTGATTAATCCGGAGTTTTCCAAGGGTCTCGTTCACGACACAACCGTCTATATTTTAGACAGTTTACAATGTTATGGCACTTTTATTTTCTGATGTTATTTCCTCCTGAATATTTACCCGTATGGTCTGCTTTTTAGTGTCATTTACTAATATATTTATTTTAAGCTATTGCATAGTTTCTATCGCGGGACTTGAGTGTGGAGACCGAATCCAGTAATTCCGTAACGAAAAAACCTAACACCTCTCACTCTTAGTTCTTCTCATTTGTGAACTAATTCCCAATTGTTTCAAGCATTACCTACAAGAATACATATAACCCAACCTAATTATAGCAGTCAAAGTATTCACTCAGTCCAACACAAAGTACCTAACGCTTAAATTATTGGCTACTTCGATCTAGTGAACCAATAATAAGTGCAGCCAATCAGCGTGAAGTGGTCTCTAGATTGCTCATAGACTTAAATTGTACACTAATAAGACTTCGAAATGCTTCGCTTCGAGTGTTTTCACTTCTGAGGCGATCGATTCGCGACAGGCGATGGGAACTTAAAACGCAGGTTTTCCTTTGCCATTTTTTAGTTCTGTTTCCAAACCGAATGTAAATTTAAAATCTATTTTTACTAGGTATTAATAAATTAAGACAATTATGATGCATTTTATCACTTATATCTAATATTTAGCGACCAATGTAGAAATCGCTTTCTTATGTTTTGTTAAATAAAATACAATTAAAATGCCATAAACATCTCAAAATTTCAGTTCTTATCCAGTCAAAGCTGTTCATTGTTCTCACGATGTGAGAGAAATGCTGAGACTCCCGAGGATTTACAGCAAATGCATCTGATGCTGGCCGGTAGGATGGATCTAATAGAACAGAATCACCCGTTTTCAGGGCAAGTGAGGATAGAAGTAAATCTCCAGCAGGATGCCTGGAATGTACTGTCGGATTTGCTTGAGCGGAGTATATCTTTGGTTAAGCTTATAAGTGGCCAGTGTTGTTGTTTTATGCAAGCACCATTAGAGCAGTTTAAGGTTCCAAGCTAAGAGTAAGGAAATCGGTATTCTGCTTTTATTTTTTATGTATATACACTATACACATTTTCGCCACTTTTGTTAAGAGTTTAGATAACTCTTAACAAAAGTGTCTATAATGGGGGACCCAATTACAACATAATATTTTATTAAGTTCGGTTCAGGAATTTCTCGGAAAAAATGGTTGTCAAAGGCCTTCAACCTTTGACACCATGCTCAGCAGATGAACAAAATATAATAAAGGTTCACCCATTACAATTTTCAGCAAATCTCCATTAATTACAATCATATTTAATTATTTTTTCTGCAATTACACTACAAGTTTTATTGTAAAATAACGTAACATTGAACAGCACTCATGTGCGGATGTATTCATCTCCCGTACCACTCGAGTAACTCGTATTTTGTCCGAACAATGCGGTCTCGGTATCGCTGCACTGTCCCTTTGAGCGAACTGGACAGACCAGACTGGCACTTTGCATCACTTGGGTGGTCAAACACTTTATAAATGTTTGTTTATTAATATCAAACACGCTTTATATGGTCGGTTTCTGAGTTTTGCTAATAGCTTTATCAATGCTCGGTTTTATTACAAATTTATTTTTTCAAGAAGATAGACATCCGTACATCACCGCTCGTTTACATTTTAAGCCGATCACCACGTCTGGTGAATACCAATACTCAGTTTTAGCGAAACTTAGAGTCATCCAGCGATCGAAGGAGAAAACTATGTTCGAAATTTCTTTGCGTGACAAAATCCGAATATGGAAAATCGCCAAAAAACCAGATATACAGGCATAGCTCTCAAAATATGTGAACTGAATGAACCGTGTTGCTCGAAGGACTGATGGCTACTGGGCCAAGAAGATAATCGAGTAGTGACCGCGGACCGGGAGGCGTAGCATAAGCAGACCTCCCACTAGGTGGACCGACGATATCGCTAGAGTCGCAGGGACCTAGTGGATGCAGGTAGCGAGTTGTCGTTCAACATGAAAAACTACCCTCTGTTCAGCAGTTGACGTCTTCCAGCTGACCATGGTGATTTCTCAGAGATATACTTAGACGTTCCACTATTACTTGATGAACGCACTAACACATTTAAGATTCGTTCAATAAATATTTCAGCACAAAACATAACTTACATAATGTGGGTACAGTTTAGGTAAATACACTTCTACCCACCCTACTCAAGGTAAAGCCTTGTAATAACACTTCGCATAACTTAAACTATAAACAATAGAAGTCGAAGACCGCCTACATGTTTAGACGGATTAAGTAAATGTTTATGTCTCAAGTGAGAGAATAATGGCTCCCAAGTATATTTTATTACGTACCTACATACAAAATGATCGCTTTAATTGTGTAGAGGTCAAATAGAAAGCGTGTTGCTTTTAACGACAACCGAATTAAATTGTTCATGTAAGCTGTTTTATAGGTCTTTGTATGTATTTTATTACTTTTAATAATAGCGTCGAGTTTACTTCGTTTTCAAAGAGTTTTTAGGGTTCAAGTAGACATCTGATTCATTTAAAATATTTTTCCCAATTTAAAAAAATAGCTAGCCAAAATAATTTAAAACTATTGTACACACACACACACACACAACGTCACGCCTTTTTTTTTATCCCCGAAGGGGTAGGCAGAGGTGCACATTACGGCACGTAATGCCGCTATACAATGTACACCCACTTTTCACCATTTGTGTTATAAGTCCCATCTAATAGGGGGTGAGCCTATTGCCATATCCTGGACACAATTCCAGACTCCGTGCTACTACCGAGAAATTTTTGAAAATCCGAAAGAAGCCCAGTAATACTTTGCCCGACCCGGGAATCGAACCCGAGACCCCTTGTTCGGCAGTCGCACTTGCGACCACTCGACCAACGAGGCAGTCACTATTGTACTTGAATTAAATTCACTGCAACAATTGGGTGTTGTCTAGGTCCGAGTGAATAAGTTGCTTATGAGCAAACGTGCTCCATCGTAGGCCACATCATCGCTTACCACCAGACGACAGTGCTCAAACGTTGACGTAAAATTCACAGCAGACGTTCTTCCTAAAGCACCAGAGAATAACGACAACTGTTAGAAAGAGACATGCCACAGAAGCGTAACAAAAACAAAAGGCGCAACAGCAACAAGCCACAGAACTCGATCAAACTACAATAATACTACCACAGCAGTCATAAACAAAACAATAATTCTAAAAGCAATTAATAATAGCTGGCAGTATACCAACTTGCAAAACGGTCGATGCGAACCACTTTAGGTCCGAAGTCTCTCTCAGTTTGTCGTCTTAAAGCCATAAGACAACTTAAGACATTTCGAGCCGTTCTCCAAGTGAGTGCTAGGACTTAAGATTGTGTGTTTAGTTACGTCATTGTGCTGGAGGTAATAGATTTTGAATTGTTCGTGTTTTGGAGAATGCAGGTTGGATAGAATTGGTTTAATCTAGGTTTAATGAAAATGTGTTTAGGCAGTTTTAATGCAATAGCAATAAGTTGTGACAAAGCTTATGTTATCATCATTTATTTTGTTATCGGCTAACTCTAGCAACTGTTTGACAAGGAACTCGACTAGTTTCAAACCATGCTAGAGACTCATATTCATGAGCAGCATTCCCTTTAGTGTAACGTATGTTACTGAAAATTGCACAAAATATAAGAAAAGTTTTTACATAACAAAAAATCTAAATGTTTTTCTATAACTTTAGTAATCAAATTACTTTTGAACTGCTTCGTAGAATTCAAATATGACGCGCTCTCTTGTCAAATCTGCAACAAAAGAAAATATTATTAAAACTTTTAATAGAAACAAGTTGATTATTACTATCGAGAACAAGTTTGAATTCACGAAAAAATAATGTATTTTAAGAAAGTTTCGCCGAAGAAGCCTACTCAGTAACGAAAACGTAAGTTTTCCAATACCGAAGTCTATTACCAAAGAAATAACAGTTCACTACTTTCACCCTGTGGGTGTATTTTCGGGAAATTAGTTTAAAAGAAACTTGTCAAGCTTCAAGAGGCTTTGTTTAAACAACATCTGTGTACCTTGTTCCTTTAGAAAATAATGATTAAAGTCTTTTATTCTATCAACAAGAATTTCCATAGAGAAACAGAATCGTAACTGTGATTCATTCACATAAAAATGAAAGATGATAGAAGTTAACTAAGATCTTAGACCATACAATGGTCTACTGTTCTCCTCTTTTCAAAAATTATTGATAATTGGACTGTTGTACGTTTGGGGCGGTGGCAGAGCAACATGTACCTACACCGTGTAGCGGGTTCGATTCCCGCACGGAGCAACTCTTTGTGTGATCAACAAATTGTTGTTTCGGGTTTGGGTATTATGTGCATGTGAAATTTTATGTTTGTAAACGCACCAAAGACACTGGAGAAAATTATATTGCGAAGCCACGTTTTTAAAAAAAACAATGCGTGGTTCAGGTTTTATTGAATCCTATTTTTTACTTACGAAGATATGTAAATAATTACAAGAAATTTTAATAATGACTCAAATCTCGTCAGGTTTCCTTATACACATAGTACATTTACACCGTGACAATAACACACCCAATATTCATATAAAGTCATACAAATATGTACACACATACATTAATAAGCTCAGTAAATTAGATACAGGGCGGGCATTGTCGAGTTCGCATTTGTTCCAAAATGGAATCCCATCAAGAGCTCAAATTCATATTATTTTGACGTCACACGACATTTTAACGTTAATGAAGTTGTTAGTGGGAGCTTAGTACTAAACCCTAGTGCTGACAATGTACTAATTAACTCATATTTACGATAATTGTACGAACGGTTCATGTTTTGATGTTAGGTTTACGTATAATTATGGTATGGGCTGCTTTTGTTATGGACTGAGTATTACGTTTTTCTTTTTAATTAAAAATCGAGGTAAACGCGTTGTAGTCGGGGATTGGGGGATTGGAAAAGGGGGTAATTTGACTCACACGACGAAACACAACGCCAGTGTTGCTTCACGTCAGTTTTCTGTGAGACCGTGGTATCACTCCGGTGGAGCACGCCCATTCGTGCTGAAGCACACTTATTGTACTCCCACACTTATATATTTTCCTTGTTTACAGTATCTTAATGGAACTTGGTTGAAGAATTTTTAATTTAGTACTATCTTTATAAAGAATCTTGCTCTAGTAAGAAATTGTGTAGCAGCACCTCTTATTATGTTAGTGCTTCGTAATAATTATGTCAAAGCGTTATTTAAAGAACAGCAACAAAGAAGCAATTTTCTTTGTAACGCTAAAAAATACCCATTGGGGTATTTTTATGATGAAAAGCTGTAGTAATAACATGACTGACATAACAACTATAGGCAAAAGCCCATTCCATTCACTATTATTGTGCAATGAAGCAAAAATAAATAACTCTTAAACTATGAAAAACTATTCTCGAACCGTTCATAAACACTGAACAAAAACACATAAATATTATATACTATTCTAGAACGTCGAAAACATTCTGCAATCCGTCAGCGACACTTTTTTATTTTTACGTTCGTCGTCTCATAAATTCACAGGCCAATATTTAGTGTTCGTAAAATAAATTGTACGCATCGAAAATTACGAGCTTTTTCTATAGGTCCGTAATAGGGAACGTTTACATTGTGTTCAGGTCCATTAGTAGTGAGCTCTAGTATCGATAACAAGACATCTGCCTACCCCTTCGGGGATAAAAGGCGTAACGTAATATATTCAAAATAATAATAAAAAAAATGCATTGTGTAATTCACGTTACGACAATCTCAGGGGCATGACTATGCGATAGTTTCAAAAAATATTACAAAATCAAGAAATCTGCACCTGCATTAGGCCTTGGTCGATAATAGGACGTCATTATCATCATCACTAGCCTGTTTCCGTCCATTGTACATACAACTATTATAAGAACCAGGTAATTTGATGAATGAATTTTTTACACGTAGATATATCCAGCTAAGAGTCTTAAACACTTTTAATTTGAAAATGCTAAAAGATTTCTACTTTGCTCGCTCTTTCGTATTTTTACAAGAATTTCTATTGAAACACGAAACTATTTTTGCTTGCGAGGTGTTCACTAATGTAAACGTGCCCTCGGTTAGGTGCATGGTAGGGTGGCCATTAGGAGATTAAAACAGAGACACACCTGTAACGTGGTGCAGTGAAACCGCAGCTCGACTGCGCCTGTATCCTGCCGTAAAATATGGATACCCTAACGCTTACATTTTGTTGGTAGGCTCAAATGTTGCGTACTTTTTGTTTTTCGCATATAACTTGTTTAATTGGAGTGGTTTTGCAATATGTTACGTATTACGTAATAGTAATTAAGAAACGATTAAATATTTGACATCCTTCAATGATCATTGTACCTATCTTTTATGTAGGTTAACAAAATTCCAACGAGCATACCCCGAGTAATATGAATGATAATTTTGCACCGCAGAATCAGATCTAATTCGAAAGCTATAATTAAACCACAAATTGCGTCGTAAATGAGATAACTTCGTAGGCGGCATAACCGAACAAGACCACGGTACATATTTAACCGAGTCGTAAACTTAACTGCTTTCATAAAATACGTTATCTGTCGCAGGCAAAATTGAGTGCTGCGTAAATAATGTATTGAGTACCTAGTACAGAGTGTTTTATTTGTCTATTGTTTATAGTCGCAGGCTTTGGAACATACTGTGATTGATTCAGGATCGAGAAAAAATTGAGTGAGCGAATTTCATATAACTCTGTAGATGAAGAGACTCTTGAAAGGCTTTGTACCTGAGAAAAGTCCATAATGTTCCGCATAAGTAATAATTCCCATCATCAATTGTACAGAGTCACATAAAATTTAATCACTTAATAGAGACTGGTGTCTGTGATAGGTAATACCTGTGATACAGATCACCAGGCCACCCTCTGGGGACACAATAACTCGAAAACGCGTAACAAAAATACACAATTAATTTAAATCGTAAGAAAAAAACAGAAAACTCGATATAATAATAATCATTCACTTCAATTCACAATTAGAACATATCAATTGGTAGACACTGAACACAAATCTCCTTACTATACAGTACTTGGATAAGCAGTCATATATTGTTTGACCGATAGACTTTTCTGACAAAGATATATTGCCAACCCTATTCTTTGTCCCATATTCTTACTTTACACTTTTGCTTACCTCTGAGAAAAGCCACAATATGATACCGCTATTTTATGTGATCTCCTTACGTGAGTTTTATATGACAAAGAAATATGTAACCACCTTATCGTAATTGGTGGAGTGGAATCAAAGATAAGCTACAGCGAAATTGGGCCATAACTTTTTACGTTAGGGTCTGGCATATACATAAATCTATGAGGTATGTAGAAATGGTTATCATATAAAAATAAAGTCAACCCCTATCTCTAACTGAAATAAATAGATTAAAATATTTTTGATACGTGTATGAATAAAAGGCATATTTAATTAATTGCTATTTTTTTAAATCATAATGATGGTAAAGCCACATTCAAGAGATGATAGGTTTTCATCATGGTTATTATAGATATATAACATTTTCTATCTATCAAAGCTATCAATTTAAATTACTTTTTCTAAATGAAATTGCAACTAAACGTTGTGCTTGCATCTATATATTTTTTTTTACAATCTCTATGTATTGAATTCATTATAAAAAAATGTTACCAATATAAACTACTGATTTCCTTTTCCACTACTTCAAAATTTACACATTTAGATTTTTTTAAACATTTTGCTAAACATGAAGTTGAACTTATTAGATACTGAAGCTGTAGACTGTAATTTTAGTAGCCCCAATTAAGACCAACACACGACCAAAGCAATCAGTATTCCATATACATGAAACTTATTACCATTCAGTAATGTTTTCTACATGAAACAATTCCGATACATATTATCATTGAGCATACAAGCCACGTGCGATGGGACATTCATTACGAACGAATTCATAATGGCGGTCACATAGTCTCTTCATGGCCTACCATTAACATTGATAGTAACATTATTATATCACAAAAATAAATTGCTTGTGTGTACGACTTTCATTTCAGATGTTACTGCCAAAGAGAGAATGGTATCATTGACTGGTTTTTCAGTGTTATGTGCCTTTTTTGTAGTTTTGTATAGCGTACACGAAAAATATTATGTACGTTTATTTAACAGAACATTTGCTTTTGGATGCCACACACAATCTTCGATTCGAAATTCAAATGGAAGTACTGTTAGGTTTTTCTCAGGGATTTTTTTATGTTTAGGACTGGCTGTCATTTATAAGCGCCTTTCTTGGTACAATCTGGATAAAATAAAAAAAAACAAAATCGAAATAATTAATGTTTTACACAAACTGAAACAATCGACAACAATGAATTGGTATTTTTGAAATCATCCCTAAAACCATTTTGTAATCTATTCAAAGACACACTCCAAAAAGATTGAAAAAATACAGCCATATAAATTACGCACAGGGAAATGCAGTAATCTTAGTAATCGAAACCCTTGCTGAACCTTTTGGACACGAAACCCAAAAAGGATCATGGTATTCGGAAACCCTTCGTTTCAACCTCTCATGGGGACAATATTTCTGTTATATAAGTACCTTACAGTGACAACTTAAAGGCCAGTTACTTATGGATACAATAGACTTCGAAACATATTTCTTTCGCCCCAGATTGACCCAAAAATACACATATTCAATACACAACACGTGCCTCTGGACATAAAATATCTTGAGGTCCAAAATCTATACGGCAGTTCCCTCCGTTTATGTAGTCACAAAACTCTAGGTTTTATTTTTTGAGGCAGTAAATTACAATCTGGGAGGTATTTTATGTTGGACCTCTATTTGGGTGAAAGTCGTTGCTTTTACTTTTTTGTGGTGACCCTGTAGGCCTTTCGAGCTTGACACTATTGAATTAATGTGGTTGCTGAATTAAGCTCTTTGAAATTCTGTACAAAAAGTTGACAGTACAAGGTGATATGTAGGGCCTGCTCAAAAAATATATTCAAGTGAGTACAAATTCTAAAAATGGCTAAATCATTTTGTTACTAGCCTATAGAAAGGTCTTTTTTATCCAATCTAGTTTAAAGCAGCCTATTCAAAATTAGATTTTGGAACGACGAATAAATAGTAACCTAATTTTTTATCTATTTCTCATTTCAAACCCTTACAATTGAAGCACAGATTAAAAAGTAATCTGATGTATATTTTTCTTTTTAAAATTAAAAACATGGACCAGTTGGTAGCAATATCCATAAATAACAATCTCAGCGCCAAGTGACATAGGTTTTCCATTATATCCAATTCATTGCCAACTACCACTCTATTTCAACCTTTTTAGATATTTTTTTCACATTTTTCACCAAAGTACTTACTGGGACACTAGAGCTAATGGTAGGGCGCCTGAAAATATTAATATTACAAACACAACAAACGTTCCAAATGTTTTCTCAGAAAACAGAAATGTAGAACAATTTCATGGAATTTGAAAAAGCTTTAAGAGGCAGAACATAGATACTTCGTTTAAGCGACTTAGTTCTAATTTTTTTCCAAGAATATCTAACTTGTTTCAAGTACGTATTCATACGAAAATGGTGATATTATAAATCAAGATTAGGTTCAAAATCGTTACGCATACACCTACAACAGAAAGAGTGAGAATCAGAATGAAAAAATAAAAGAAAATTGCTACGATATGAAGAGAAATTAGATGGGATATTATTATTATGTTACACCAAATTATAAAACATGTAAATATAGTCAAAGGTCGGAATCGCTTGCATATTCTAATAAACTCCAAGTCTGTGGGCGGACAAATTAAGAAGAAACTCTCAAGTATTTAAAATTGTAAAGCGAAGCCTAGTCAAAAACTGCTATGGTGCTCCAAAACACGTTTGGTACATCTTCTTCTGTTCGGGAACGTATCATCAATATAATCCACTAGTGTCCAAGATAAACGATATCGACTTTAGTATATCTAACACAATTAGTAATTAGTCACAAGACTGCTACCTGCTAACGACCAACACAAACTGTAGTTGTTTACGTGATCAGTGCAGTATCCCGTGTGGCATACAGGTAGAAGACATGTCTAGCCTTAAGAAACGTTTTTAACAGTTTCTTTAATAATCCGGCTTTCATTTTTATTCTTCTTCTTTCTTCTCGTGTATCCAGTTTCTTATTTAAATTCGTTACTAATTTACTCGCATGGCTTTTCTTTATTGCTCATAAAAGAGAAACAATTGAAACAAATTGCATATACCTAACATTGTTGTTGCTATCACGACCACTGATGTCCAAAAAACGTCTACTATTTACTAGACTATTATTTATTAATTCGGAGATATTATTATATGAGAACGTAATTCAACAATTAATGTGGTGACCATTAATCATGAGATAATGTCCACGAATAATAAAAAAAACACCCTCAACAAAGACAGAACTAACATTAAACACGTAATTCTATTAATTAATCATAATATTCTACACAAAACATAACACAACAATTATTCAGCAAAAAAAAAAACAAATTAAATTAAGCGTCTGAGGCTCAAATAATGACAAAAACGAGTATAACAAACATCCTAAGATAACGCCGCTTTACAAATTACATTTACAAAAATAAAATAATGCGAGATTCATTAATCTTCTCGAGAGAGGATCGTGTTTGTGGTGCTATTGTCTGAACTCGGAGACAATGTGTCACCGAATGAGACCGTTAGGGATTAAGTCCTAGTGTCAATCACTGGTGGCTTTGGTAATCTTGCTTCGTAATTGTACCAGAAATCCAATTACCATGCGATTCAGGATTAATCAGGCACTGACATTAATATGCTTGACATTCTGACTGCTGTTGAGTGTACCGACGACATTCAGTGGAACTGGTTGCAGTGCTTCATGGAAATTACATCGTTATCCCAATTATTATTGACAGATTAATTAATAGCCCGCTGTTTGATCACATTCTAATTGGAAAATCTATTTTTTCTTTTCTACTAAAAGTAATTTCTATTTGTGAGTTTGGTTTTCTCTGTATTCTTTTCACTTAAGTCCGTAATACATCAATACCTATCGTATCTTTTGACTCTCGAGTGCGTCTAGCTTAAGAAAAGCCACTTATTCCGCTCGAATGCCTCCCAAGATCTCCTTAGTGTGATGCTCTTTGAACTAAATAAATACAAATACCTATCTATATACAACGTTGTTTTATTTCAAAGCAAGTCTTTTTTCTCGTTACCTTTAATCTAAAAAAAAAAAACGCAAAATGAGAACACATTTTAATATTACACAAAATCTTTAATGATCTCGTCCTTCTAATCTGCCAACATTATTTCAAGGGTACAATAAAAGTATTTCA
Source organism: Spodoptera frugiperda (assembly GCF_023101765.2). Classification (NCBI taxonomy): domain Eukaryota; kingdom Metazoa; phylum Arthropoda; class Insecta; order Lepidoptera; family Noctuidae; genus Spodoptera; species Spodoptera frugiperda. Next base: position 5,243,069 of record NC_064241.1, on the reverse strand, counting down.
ATATTTTTTTTCTTTCGTGACATCTAAAAGGAGCTTGTTCCAATTCTTCAGAGAGCTTAGCAGTCATCAACGTTTGTGAGTGGCAAATGAGAGCGAATTCAACGTGGATGTCAAACAAGCCGGCTCAAAGAGGCTCTAATGAGTCCCCAATTCAAGTGTTTCGGTATTCAACGTCTTTGTTGGCTCGGCAGAGTACCTGCGCGGCTCCCAATCAGACGCGATCGTTACCTAATTAGTGCTCTCGACTAGAAATGAGGTAATTAAGGTATACAATTTCTGTCTCAAAGTAAATCTCTTTATGTGTATCGCTTGTTTCTGTGGCGAGTTTATGTATTACGTAGCGACTTTCATTAAAATTTCGGGACTTAATTTACTCCGTGTTTGAGTAAAGATACTTATAAATAATTCCTCATCTATTTTGGTTCGCTTTAAGTGCTTGAATATTATTTTAAGATATTCTAATTAAAGTTATTAGCATGACACAAATCTTCATATCCAACACGTGTTCGCAAAACAAATGACGCCTCCAACCTAATATCAAATTATGTACTAAAGAAAAACATATTTTACGGCAAAATTATCCAATTTCCCATAATTTATGGAGCACAGAGACATTTTATTATTGTAATAACTCAACGAACCTCACGTAAGTACTTTAATTTAAACAATAAGGACCGCCTGTCGTCCTGTTAAATAGAATTTGATGGAAAGCCGAGAATAAACAGGACACAAGTGCAGCCGGAAATTAAAGGGACCCAACGGTATCCGCCATTCGGGTAAATACTCGTATATATTGTCCGTAGCCATAGAAAAACAACAATATCCCGTTGGTCACAAACAATCGACGCTGATTAATGTTTTTGTTGGTTCTTGACAGTGAAAATATTAAGTATTAGGTACTTTTTTATTATTACAAGTATAGAAAATATTATTTGAACTAAAATATTTGGTACGTGTCTCAACTTTATGTCATTTTACTACATTTTTATCTATCGAGAGACAACCATTATATTCGTACTGGAATTACTAGTGATGATATTTTATACATACATAACCTCATGCCTGTCTCCCATGGGGGAGGAAGCAGAGACAGTGGAACGCCGATTGCTACGAATCTTACATACTTCTTTCGGTTGATTTCTAAATATTTTATGTTCACATGTTTGTATGTGTTTTCTTATTAGAACTCATTGATATTCTTTTAAGTAATAAATATTCTTAATAGTAATATTAAAGTGTGGTTATGTTGTCGCAAGTGCGACTGCCGGACAAGGGGTCTCGGGTTCGATTCCCGGGTCAATCAAAGTACTACTGGACTCTAGTCAGTTTTTCGAAAAATTCTCAGTAGTAACATGGAGTCTGGAATTGTACGCAGAATATGGCAATAGGCTCACCCCCTATTACATGGGACTTATAACACAAATGGTGAAAAGTGGGTGTACATTGTATACCTAGCGGCATTACGTGCTGTAATGTGCACCTCTGCCACCCCATTCGGGGATAAAAGGCGTAACAGTGCATGCATGCATACACATACTCTCAGTGGTTTTTCCAATAGTATTACCATATTCAGTATATATTTAACTTTACAGTGGAAATATAAGCAAGAGGCCATGTCGTATTAATATCACGAAACATATCAATAAACAATGAACCTCGTCTTATGTAACTTCAACTTTTATGGGACACGTGTAGCAATTCTTTCCACGTGTATTTTTATGTTATGTTATTTATACTATATAAGCTATTCCATTCGAAGTTATAAATAACTGAAGATTATGCTTGTTATTTTTTCGATATGTTGGTAGTCTCTTTGCGAAATACATGCTTTTTACTACTATATAGTCCCACTTATTCTAACAAGACATAAAGTAACTAATCTAAAAAGAGTTGAGTAAGTTACGCAAAGTCAACTTAATTAAACACACAGTATATAATATCAGTACTCAGAACTAATAATTTCGAAAATAATGCTATCAAAGTTAATTACACGTGGGTCGTCAGTTAGACTACAACCCTTCCAATTTCTCAATAATAATAAAATTACACTAGATTACAGTAACAATAATATTTCTTTTTAATACACCATTTTGATATTCATACCCAACTCTACACATTTGACTAATGGTATTGTTGAAGAACAAAAAAGGACAAGTGGACCCAGTATTTCCACTTCACGAAATTAAAAAACCCGGAAAAATACCTATGGCACTGCACACTTCATAACTATGCGTACAAGTGTAAACGTAAAATAACTCTCTCACCTCTCGCCCAATTTCGGACGACTCTTGACTTTTTTGTCATAGGCCAGACACATCACTCTGCTATCATGGCGAGCAAAATTGAGCCGACGTTAAAAAAATGCTCGAACCACGCGGTGAGCAATATTTTTTCCGCTGCGTTGAGCGTTCCGGGAATTATTCGTATGTCACAAAAAAATAACCGACGGAGATTAGCTATAAAAATAGGCGTTTTAAAACCTTTCACAGGTTTACGTGGCCGTTGTAATTCCTAATCAAATAAACCAGGATCTTTCTCATGTGGTGTGAAGTTTTTACTGAACAATGAGGCTTTGTTAAATCTTGTTGATATTGCTGGGAAAGGAAAAACCCCTTTTTATCAAAAAAGTAACATGTGTATGACGTTTTTCCTTGGTTCACTTTAGGCTTTTTTTCAGGAGCCGGAGCCCCGGTAAACCCTAGGTAGTCCGCAGTTCAGGATAAATCAGCTCTAAAGGCCCCATCTGTGTATGTCGTTTTTCCTTGGTTCACTTTAGGCTATGGCTTCTTTATTTAAACACTCTAATCGGTTTTATCACAGTCAAGAAAACATCTTCTTTAATGACAGAACATAAACTTAATATTCTAATTTGCTCTCAACTCCCTGATCACGAGGTTGATATCACAAAATTTCAATACAAAATGTCCTTCGAATATCTATCTTAATAGTAGCTATCTACCTATTGTTATTCTATAAGCGCTATTTAAATATCTCAATGTATCCGTTGATCGGCTGCTTCATATTCAACGGTCGAACTCTCAGCAATCACGGCCACTCGTAAAACCTAACGATATCAGATTTTATCCCTCCGCAGAGCTTTAATAATAATCTCCAAAAATTTAGGGTAAACGGCGCTGATCTTGTCAAGTCTCAGCTTAGCGCCCTATTGAGCAGGATATCTTGGATTTTGTGGCAATTTACTCGTAACACGATTTTTGTCATTTATGTGGCGTAAACTTACATACGTGTAGAAGTTAGTGTTGACTATACATTATGCATTTTGAAATAGTTTCATTACAAACTGTGAAACAGGTATACAGTCGATTCATTTTGTAAAATGCACACCTAATTTAGTTTTACTTTAATACAAATAGTTTAATAGAAAACCTATTCATTGATTTCCATTGTTCATTCTAATGAAAAAACTGCTCAATTTCTCTTCAACTCAGGTTAACATTAATTTAGCATACCTAGCTCCCATTCCATTTTCAACCGAGCCACGGGCAAATACTCGCTCATGACCTAAATTTCAAAATCCTCTAAATCAAGATTAATCGTATTTTCACTTTACATGTAAATACTTTCAGTGATTCAACCTTTTTGGGGGCTTAATTTATAAATGTCTAAAGCGGAATCCTTAAAATGTCAATGCTCAGTAATTCAAAGCTCTCACATTCAGGAACATAAATAGCACTGGTTTATAACCAGCTTCATGAACGTGTGATTTTAATTCTCGAGGAAATAGGAATTGGTTACAGAGAATGTGGAGAATAAAAATTTCTGAGAGCTCATTGCTCGAGATTCCACATTTCATTCGCAGGATATTCACTGGAGGGCTATTCGGTTCTCTCTTGCCTGAAATAACTGTCGCATAATGTTGATATAAAGCGGGCCCTGGCTTGGTGGCAACTGGAATTCTGTGACGCCTCCGCTTTGATTTAACTAGTAGCTGTGACACCTTCCAAGCCTTTGCCCGGGGATTTAAGAGTACTGTTTATTTAAGCTCTCTCGTTCAAAGATCGTTTTGCAGTTGGGCGCAGTTGAGATATTGCGAGCATTGAAAATGAGCATGTTCCCCCCAACAAATGTTTGTATTTCAGACAAAATGTGCGCATTTTTGTCACGAACTTCTCATTATTGTCTGTTCTGTTTTTCTAAAGTCTAGACTGCTGTATTATTTTTAGTTCAGTTACTCTTATATAGAAGCAGCGCTATTGCAAATGTTGTTTGATCTTTTTTAAATTGATATATTCATTTCATGACTGTTTACTTTTATAAACGAGAGATGTTATTTGATATCTCTTTTCGTTTTTTGTGTAGTTTCGTTGAAAAGAAAAATATTCGTGTTCAATATTTATTCATATAAAGATTAATATTTTCTTATTTATCAAATGACATCAACAGCCTATAAGTGTCTACTGCTAAGCAAAGAATTATTCTCACACAGAGAAGGTGTAAACTGTAATCATCATACATGCTCAAGGTAGCTCATCCTTCTGCCCACCAAGTCTCCAGATTGACCACATAAGAAGCTTATGAGAATTCGTTTTCAAAATACTCAATATACACCAATCAACTATCCATATTTAAGAATCAAACGAACTTACCTTGTGAAGTTTGATATCTAATTATACGAGTATCTTGACCGAAGATGATTACATTCCCACCCACCCATAAATACCCAAAAAATTATCGAAAAAATTTTGCTCTAAAGAATGACATTCCAGGTTTGGTAGTGTAGTGGCGGCGTGCATAGTGTTGCGAAAATTTAGTAATAAAAATACGCCTTATTTTTGTAGTCGACTTTAAAAATATCTAAATAATAGCTATAAAAGTGTGATTGGGACAGCATCATCTCGCGTGCTGCTGCATGTAAACTGTAATCATCTTCGGGAGAGATACGAAGTATAATTACAAACACAAATGATGTATATGCAAGACAAACATCCCCAATTACTTCCAACAATATTGAATTAGGGTTACACCGACCGTACAACCAATATTGTTGAAAGCACTCATGTTCCTATTTTAAACAACAAAACAAATAAAAAACTTGAACAAACGTTTCGAATTTATTTAACAGTAACGATAAATATATTGAAACAGGTGTAGAATTGTACACTAGGTGGCCATTCGCGAAATTACTTTTCCCCAATTTACTCTACTCGAATAGTCCCACGTCTCATTAGGGGAAACGGGAATATTTTTCCTTCTTTAAACGCCTGTTTAGTATTGTGTGGGAAAGTTTACTCCATGGTATAATATTATTACGTCACAATAACGTTTTAGAAGATAAACTTTTTTGAGCATTGTCTAAGGCTTTATGCGTTTTATATTTTATTCTTCTTTCATATTTTCAAATTAAGAACTTTATAAAGAAAGCAAAACAATGCAACTTTACCGTTTAACTTATATTTAATTAAAGTAAGATGAAATTCATGATGGCGATATTAATATTTCAGAAAGAAAATTTTAATTTTAAATACTTATAAAGGTAATACGAGGAATTACTACTTTGTTACCGTAGAAGAAAATAAATTAAAAACGAGATAACATAAGGGAATAACAAAACCAGTTTACACACAACTAGTTCCAAAGAAATGAAAAAAGAAATAAATGCTACTGTTTTTTTAGTCCTATGGGATGAAATGCAGTAGCGATTACCAAGTGTTAGTCATGTTATGCTGGGTTCGTAAAACTATTATGAAGTTAGTAGATTCGGTTTAAGTTTACACTTAGCAATAACAATAAAAAATATACAGTAATGAAACAATGAAATGAGATTATTTCACCTTCGACTCTTGATATACCTGAAAACTCTACCCATCTCAGCAAACTACACTAGCAACATCGCTTAAAACTTTGATACTTTTAATTAAAAAAGAAATCACGTTGAAATACAAAACGTATTGAAAAAAAAAATACTGACACGTGCTGAACCATCGTCTGCCACGCACGAAACATGTGTGGAATTTAATTCCAATTTTAGGATAGAATTTTTAATTTCACGATTTCACCGGCTTGCTCAGTCATAGTTAGCTATACCTGCCGAATATATTTTAAGTTGTGAAGGTGAACGGTCCACAGAATAATGAAGCTATCCATTGGTAAATGACACGGAAAAACGAGATTAGAATTCGCTTTCGATAGCAATAAAAAATAAAGGTTTTTCCTTCTGCGTTTGGTCGTTTTCACACTGATTGCCGTGTTATAGTAATGAGTTTTATTCATTTTCAGGTAACTAGAGAAATTATTTTATCGAACTATTGTTTTATTGATTGGTTGATTAGTGTATTAAGATTCATGATATTTGTTATGAATGTTAATACATTCTTTGATGTTTGATTTACCCAACAACTATGTAGCAACCTACTCAAACCGTTTAACATAACTTAAACGCAACAAAGCTGGAGTTCAGTTTTGTAGAAGCAAAGCTAACAGGTCAGACTACACCCTCTCAGGAATTACACCTGACAGAACTATTCACAACTGGCCCCCGACATGCATAGTTTAGGGCACAACTTGTTCCAGCTCATGTCTGAATTTTGAAGTGCTAACTATCTGGCGTGAATAGTGGAAGCGGTTATCCGCTTTTAGTTACCCCATTCTTATGGATCGTGTGGTCGCTCGTAAAGTTCTGAGCCACTTTATTGCGGTAAACATAGAACACGCAATCCCAAGAGGAGCAATGAGCAGGTAACTGCGGTAGCCAACTTTAAAGCTAATATTAGTTCAGCCACGGCACCGGAAAATGGGTGGCGCAGTGATTGGCTGTGGCACAGACCGGACTTTCAAATGTCCAATCAGAGTGCGACGGCAACGACTCCAATTAAATTCGATTGAATGGGAAAATTCTAGCGCCGTCAGGCATTCTGTTATTTGTAAACTTATTGAATGACGCAATCAAAAGCTTGTTGTGTTTGAATCCAAAACAAAACTGACAACAGTTGTGTCTGCTATTTCAGTGTATTTATTTCTGCAACGTTCTCGTTTTACTAAATAACATTCTAGATGTTTTTACAAAAATAGTTTCTTTTTACAAAAGGTGAATAGAGCTATTAAATGATAATTCTTTGTCAAAGCAAGAAGTGAATGCACATGCTCAAAGCAATACCTCTTTAATCCTAGACGGAGTCGCAAAACGCATTTAATTCTAAAACCATTTCGTTGCTCACGGCAATGCGACGTTTAACAAACACAAAGGCAGCAAAAAAACGGTTTTTCAGTGTACCGGTAATCGTTACATTTATTACTGTGTGTGCGAGCGCCGGTATAATTACGCGACCACAATTGGGAGGGGGGCGACGCAATTAGCCATTTCACAGTAGGCGAGCCGTTGTCACTTCGACTCTAATGACTTCAACTAGTTCCATTGCACGGCCGCAAAGGCCGGAACGACTTTTTCAAGCCCTTCTTTAGTGTAGCTACAGAAATGTAATTTAAAATCTAGAGAGAGGATTTTAACTCCATAAACTACGGAAGTCTCAACTGTTAATTATAACAATTAACTGTCGCGACTTTCATTGCTGAGTTGTGAATCATTTGAACTTTTGCCGCCGTTGTACACAAAATTTCAACTGTTGCAATTATTTCTGTTTTATGAGCAAACTATTCGTGAATAAACATTAAAGTATTTTGTGAATAGATTACTTTATAATAACTAATGATTTATTATCATCCAAAGACTGGTTTATACCATTCCATACTAATATTTATTTATTCCTTAAAAATATATAATAGTCAGAGAGTATCGACACACACACTTCTCTAGCTATGTCCCTACGTCCCATGTTTTGGGCCGTGCCTCTATTACTTTACAAAGTGCACAATTTCGTGCCTCAATAATACTTTGCGCAAGGATCTATTTTGCATATATTACGTCAAATAATATAATTAGTATTACAGGTCTATACATTGAGAATAATCCACTAATTGTACAACAACATCAGTGACGTATAAAAAGTAGCTACAATGTATTATCGAAACGAGCATAAAATAAAAAGCGAAGCAAAAAATAAAATACATATTAAAACAAATTCCCTGCGCGGATTTTTATTATAAAAATTCAATATAATGACCTAAAAACATGATCGACATCGTCCCTAAATTGTTTTTTGTTTGTACAGTAATTTAACTCGTTAAAACCTCCAGTTTCGATCATTAGTCTTTATGATTGTGTCTGTACCTTGTTCGAGTAAAAAAAATATTGAGGCACATTGTTTCAACTGAAATTGCCTCTGGAAATTGAACAAACGAGTTTGAAACCTCCACGCAGGTTTGCGAACACAAATTAAACATTTCTCATCCTGTCGGTCGACTCTTGTTTTTACGAGGTACTGGATACATTTTTCTTATCAAGAATAACGTTATTAGATCATTGAATTGTTTTAAACATACTTTAGTACTTTTCAGCGTCAGTCTATAGTAATTAATACAGTAGTGATTACGAAAAAAGTATGAACCTATATTTGTAACTTAGTATCGTATTGTAACGTGACATCTTCATCATTTCAGTTCTAATCAATGTAATCGTCTACACTGAAGTTACAGTTAAACTATTTTCATAAAAGCTATACATATCTATGTGTACAAATCCAAACTCAGTACAAGAATGAAAAAGTACAAAATCGAAAAACATAACATTTTCTCTTTCAAGTAGGACTTTCTGAGCAATTTCCTACAATAACTGCTAGAACGAAGCAGCAACAATTCATAGTACATACATACATACTAGGGATGAGCTAACATTCTCAAAATTAGTTTACGAGTGTTCAGAACAAAGGCAAAGTTGGCCAGGCTGGTGTTATCTCGATACTACAGTTGTTTTCTCTTTTGTTATCGATTCTGTTTTCACACACGTGGACTCGAGTTGTATCTACCGTCAGGAAGTAATTTCAACTTTAGTATAACCTCCCTTTATGGGTTTGTGTGGGTACTTCATATTATGTTAATGTTGTTTTGTTTGATGCGGATGTTACGTACGAGTATTATTATTGGAACATTCGAGAGAGGGATGGGACTTTAGAGACGGTTATTGATGTTTGTTTTTCCATGTTTCCAATCTTGAAAATAATTAATGGGCGTATGAAGTTACCGATGATTTTATTCCATTAATATTTCGGCTGTATATTTTGCTGGTATAGATAAGAAGTAGTAAATTAAGGACATAAAAAGAAAATGTGAACGATGGCAAACTATTCCATCAATATTCTTCACTACGATCGGAATAAACCCGTATTTTATAACACACGCCAGCGTCAAGTGTAGGTTAAGGTTATTTCCTCTTTATAGTGTAAACATATCCCAAGGAAACACAAACTACGTCACCACTAGAAACTTCAGACGCCCATAAAGTTTTGGGTCTCACAATAACCTACTTCAAAACACATACTATAGGGCAAATGCCGTAAGTAGTGACAAATTGCTGCGCCGTCGTCTAAGATCACAACCAGACCCTCATCCCTAGTTGATTGCGACAACTTGTGAGATATGCTAAGCAGTTCACATAGCCGTGTCTAAATTAAAGTTACGCATACTAGAAACTAGATACTGACATAACATTTTGCCTGTTTTCCAAGAGGCATAAAATATAATGTTGAACTATCACCCAGTATGAAAGTACTATGCAACAATAGAATAAAAAAAGGCGAAGAACGTGGAGTACTTATGAAAGAAAAGTATACATATAGTACGAATACCAGTCAAACAAACAATAAACAACTCAAAAATAATTCCAAATAAAATTGAAACCCAAACTGAAAAATAGGTATAATAAAATGGTACATTCACCATTTTTACGAATAATCGTAACATAAACTTGTACACCTGCGGTCTCTGATTCATGTGAAAATATTTATCAGAATATCGGGCTCAATCACTGATGGACAGTTTATCTGTTTAAATCCAATTCTATTCCCTCTGAGTCTGTAGGTATTGCACAATCTGCACATGTTCGGATGCAATCCCCTTAGCATTCGATTCAACCCATCCTGATTGCCAATTTATTGAGTGACCCGTCTCCTTTATCTTGGATGTCCACAACCTGGATCAAGTTGACACAAAGACAAATTGTGACCATTCGGTAATCCGAGCTTATGGACCATTGATGGCCGTTGCTAATGCTTCTGAAAAAGTGGGTTACGTGAAATTGGATTTGGAGGAAAAATATATTGTTCTTTGTTGAATGATTTAGGAATTTTTTGTTAGTAAATTGATGATATAGTATGTGCCAAGTACCTTTTCGACACCAGCAATTTATACTACGCTAACTCGAAATTTGGAAAAAACTTTTTTATGCCAAGTTGCTTAAAATGTGTGTTTACATACGTCATAAAAAAATTGAGAAGAAATATGCAAAAATAAGAAAGTTACAAATCTTATAAAACGCTAAGTAAAGGTACTTTTTGAAATCACTCGATTTATATTACGCCAACTATTATTAGCGGAGTGTGCGCGGGGATCATTTTGGTCAAAGTTCGTGCAACACTGCACTAACTCATAGTTAGCGTAGTTTAGTGCGTTCGTGTTTATACTTGTTCGTTTGTAAAATGAACGACTTAGCGACTTTTACATAGTAAATACTTATGTGTTAACGTATTAATTAGTTTATTAATGGTACGTTGACTATTATTTTTGTGAGTAAGTACATGTTCTTTATAAAATATTGAAATATGCATCAGATGATTGATCATGCACTACGACGTCCCGTACTACACTACGCTAACATAAGTTAGACGTGTATAAGATGTAATTTTTTTTGATGAATTACGTTTATATACGGCTAACTTGCGCTAAATCAAAAAATAGAAATAATTAAGAAAATATAAATATGAGATATTACAATGAATAAATTGAATATTAAGCATACCAAATTTCAAAAAAGTATCTTAATTAATGTAAAAGTTATCACGTTTTTCCCTTTAAACGCCTCTACTGTAAAGTACGCTTTTTGAGTTAGCGCAGTATAAATTGCTGGTGTCGTTTTGTTTACTCTTAGACTGAAAACCAAAAAGAAAAGTAACAAAAAAATGTGTTTTTCACTATTCTAAGTCTTTCTTTTACTTAATTACTAAAAACACTTCCTATGGCACGCACGAGTAAAACAAAAACTTTATAATTCACTGTTCCCATAAAGCCATAAAAACACCAGATTCAAACACATAGACACACAATACAAAGAAGCACCAAAAAAGCACTTCTTTTAACGTCCATTATCATTTATGCTCATCTTTTTCAACAAAGCAATCAGATAGCTAATCAGCAGACATCAAAACCTACGTGAAACATTAGTGTAGTCAAGTCAAAAGATTCACGATAGTCTGATGGCCTATAAGATAAGATAACGACCTCGTTACTTATACACTATGCTAAGCTTTAGCCGCATATCGCTAATGGCTAAACTGTTGCTATGTCAAACAAAGTTAGTGTAATTTCCTTTCGACTAGAAATATGAAGGGAAATAAGCGAGTCCATGTTTTATGTGTGTTTGTTATAGGGTTAAGTGTGAACAGCTATAATGGTGTTTGATTTATTTTCTAATCTACTATGGTGTTTGTAAATTAGCGTAGAAGCAATTTTCCTTTTCAATATTGGTATAGTTTAGTTGACTCTAGAAAATCGAATCTAATGATTTCTTTGAAATTACAACACTATTTTGTTTGCATTTGAATGAAAAATATAATGTAGTTTATTTCTACAAAACATCGCATTATCCACAGGAACAATAGCATTGAAATCACCATTAAAGAAGACTGTCTCAGTATAAGACGGATAAATAAAACTTCAGAGTCACCGTTAACGATACCACGATACGCTTATAAAACCGCCATTCGCTGTTACATTTTAAAAATGCCCAGAGGAAGAAATCTTAAGGGGATCGTAAAATGCAACTAAAGACTCGAATTTATTTCAGGTGGGGCGAAAAGGGTTCGCTTGAGGGGACCGTATCGTAACGCAGTCACGTTTCGTTCACTCGTAAATGGATTAACAACTAGTTGTAGTCTTCGTTCAAAGCAAGCAATTCTTTGAAATGTATTCTGATAACAATAGCTGTAATTTTCAATGAAATATTTTATTTCTTGTATTTTGGAGTAAATACGCAGATCAATATTGTTGTCTGTTCTTTTTTGTGTATCATAATTATACGTTTAATAATTTATTTTTAAAATCGATTGTAAATAGACTTTACACGAGACTGAAATAGAACATTGATAAAAACAGCCAGGTACACTAGCGTAGTAGTTGTAGCGGTTATGTGCTACGCATCGTAGCCGCTACGGCGTAGCAAGTTAAAATATTGTTACGCTCACAAAGTGCTACGATCTCGGTACGGTACATCTATCGCTATGATAATTGTAGTACCGTAAAACATGGCAACTTTACCATATTTTGGAACAAAAAGCGAAATATATTTTTAACCATAAGACGCATAGAAACCAAAACTATATATTTAGAATTGTAGTCTATCTGGCTCACTTTACTGTTATCGTCATTATATACAAACGCTTACTTTAGCCGTAGTAAAGAAAAAACAACATGGGTAAAGATACCAAATTTTTGGCAACTTTACCTACGCGCCGTATTCATCGTGTATTGCATATTAAAGAGTTGTTGAGGTACAGAGGGCTTCATCTAGGACCTCTTCGTATTAAAATGCAAACAATATGAGGAAATCTATAAAGATAACGGCTACACGGACAGTCGGGAAAGTTGCCACGGGTTTCATCGTAATTTACATACAAATAATTTGTTACGCTCGGGGTTGTCAAAAAATGAGAATTTTTTTATGACATGTATATTTAAAAAAAAATTATAAACCTTAAACCTAAAGTAAAAAAAAGTATAAATATCTGACAAAAATATTGTTCCCTTTTAAACTAAATTAAGTTCTAAAATTTTAAGTATTTATGTTTAAAATTGTAAAAAAAGGCTACAAAATAATGTTTAATCTTTTGACTTTTTAATTTTTTGACTTCACTATCTCCATAGCTAATTTTAACATTACTTTCGTATACTTTTTATATTGTCTAGCTCCGAGTTTTCTGCGGTTTTGTTTCATGTGAGCCATTTTGGCTCTAAAACAAAAGGTATTATTAAATACATTATAACTTATCATCCAGGATATTCACTATTATGCTGGGAAATTTAGGTATTCGAAAATGGTTACATACACACAAACAAGGAAAAAAACATTTATTGCCAACCCTAACTGTAGGTAAAGTTGCCACAAAGCAGGCCGTGGCAACTTTACCTAACCTGTGTCAACATTACCGAAGCGATTATTTATCAATAAATTAAAGAAAAAGCAATTGCTGACCTTACAACAGTAATCCCAACTATAATATACATACAAGATCAAAATTTCACTCACCTGTGACAAATAGTTAAGGCTCTGTAAGCACAATTTAGGAACAACTAACTTTTAGCTCATTTTCACGCATACATTGTGACGGCCATTACTGGCATAATAGCAGTCTTACGTCTACGCAAAATATAGTAAATATTTCCTTTTAAAGTCTAAAAAATACCACTATTACAAAACAGAATTCTAGTGGGTAGATTTTTAGATAAATGAGTTTATACCGAATACCTATAGTATGGTAAAGTTGCCAAGGGTCTGGTAAAGTTGCCATAGTTTACCGGTACACAGTCTTGCTCTATACTTATTTTGGCTACAATTTACACATACTAAAGCACATTTCAATAATAATCTTAACTATTAACAGTAGGTAAAGTAGAGAAATCCGGCCTTAAGAGCATTCAAGTACATTTACCGCATATTGTTTTCCCTACATTATACTAAGAGCAACAAAGCTCACGAGACGTTGATTTTAACTATGTGTTTATGTTAATATTTGCCTCGGGAATTAGTCTTTAAGCATTTCAATCATGAATAAATTAGGTAGGTACGATATTTGCTTGTATACAAACTACTTCAGGGGAACATACTCGTAGAACATGTTACAATTTCAACAAAATATCTTCTATATACTACAGCAAGATGGTTGCTATGAGCAAAAGTAAATTATTCCATTTTAATCTTAATGTTATATTTGTTTTACATTCGTTTGAGTTAGCTTTTGGAATATCAACGAATATTCTGTGTTATCTTTTAGTTACGCTTATCTTTAGACTTTGAGTCGAATAATGTAACAATCTTACTGTAACTTAATTTTATTGTAAGTATAAGTACCTACAACAAAATTAAATTACTTTTTAAGCGAATTACTATAAAGTTGGCACACAATATTCGAATTCGAAGAAAATAAAAACAAAACAAAATGTCAATCTCTTTCGAAAAAAGAACAAAAAATACAATTAATTGTATTGACTACCAAACAATAGACAATTTTTGTATCTAAAAATGTGAAATATCATCGTTTGCTTAGCAACTGAATTAACTCAGTGCCTGATGGCCTCATAACACTGCCTAACGTGTTAAAAAAGTATTTACAAACATAATTAAAAAAACAAGTAATAAATCAGGAGGAGACTGGAATTCGTGGGTTAAGAACTAGAGTAGTAGTAGAGTAGGGCAAAATGACAACTTCTCAGGAGAGCCGAAAAACAATTCAAATTTACCTACCGTCAACTTGTAGGTCTTTTATGGCAAAATCTATAGTATCTGTATGTCTGTTTTTTACTTAAAATAAAGCTTTATTTATTGGCTGCAGAATACTGTAAATTCATGGTCAATAAAAAAACGGTTTCATTTAAAAATATATTTTTTTCTAAAACTGGTTGACATACGTCATAATAACGGACTGCATTACTTTAATTATTTAGTGCAATAGTAGCGTAACCCACCCTTACGTTTTTTTGGCACGGAGAAAAATTACAAGGCTACAAAATCAAACTTTCTGCGTTAATAACGTATGACAAGATACGCCATTTGAGCGATTACATTGAGGGCATAATTCGGTGTCCTATTCGCTCGTAAGTCGAGTTACAATCGTTGTGCTCATAACTTTATTGACAAAATAATGTCAAGATTATTGTAAGTAGAAATACTTCCTTTTAGCAATAAACGAAATTCTTTAATTTTTATGCGTTATTATTGTACTAAGCAATCTACACACTACATCGTTCTAGTTTTTCGGCACATACAAATACAAGGATTGAAAAAGCGAATAGCGAAAAAAATTTTTTTATGTGTTTTTGCTCTTACGCTACTCTAGTTCTTAACCCACGAATTGTGCCCAGTATATTCACCCCCTATTACATGTGACTTATAATACAAATGGTGAAAAGTGGGTGTACATTGTACAGTGGCATTACGTGCCGTAACGTGCACCTCTGCCTACCCCTTCGGGGATAAAAAGTGTGACGTTGCGTTGAGTAATAAATCATATCGCATAATTGTATGACAAGAAATAAAATTCAGTTATCTGATCTTGACTTGACTTATAATCAGTCGATCAATGAAGGGGCCAAAATATACAAAGAGAAATGCCAAATAAATATCTTCCCTAAGTCACATAGATCACATAATTCAAGTGAAGACAAAAATTCCACGAGCGCTATAAAGCGTGGTATCTAACTTATTTAATCTGTGGTAGCCCGTATCCCATATTTATTATTTATTTTACCCCGAGGCACGTTTACCCTCGTCCTAGTTACATCGCAATTGCGATCACAGCAAAATAAACTAAACATAAAAAAATGGTTACCTACGGATTTATTTTACTAGTTTTTCCCCCTTGTCACGAAAATATTATGATGATAAATATGTTCTATTTAGGACATAAATCAATACGTGAATTACACAAAATGTTGTTAAGTAATAGGGGTTGAAAAAAAATTGCTATGTTCTAAGTGATATGTTTCAGGTTAACTAGTGAATCTGGAGCTGCGGACGATCTAAGAGCCTAAGCACACCACGTTTTTTAAACGCGCCGTCGACGCGCGTTTGTAGCGAAACAGACGCGCCGGTGCCGCGCGTTTGTATTATACAAACGCCAACAAACTGCTCTGCAGGATAAAAACGCACCAGCGATCACGGAAAACGCGCGTCGACGACGCGTTTAAAAAACGAGGTGTGCATAGGCCCTAAGGAGTTACCGGGGCTCCGGCTCAAAGCAGAAGTAGGAACGGGATGGTTTTAGACTGTAAGAGTCTGGCACTACCTCTCGCCTGACAAAAGAATTGGATCTTTATGCCCCTTCAAAGTAAAAAGTTTAGCAGTGAGCATTGTTACCCGGTCTGTGTTAAATGTATAAGCCCTTAATCTCTAACGATACCCGGGAAAATAATAGGCGTGGTAACAAATTTATTGTATTCTATCGTCTCATCGTATACAGTAAATATAATCATGAAACTAGTTATTATCACTCTAATATTAAAATTCATAATTGTGTAACAATGTTTAGAGCTCATGAATAAGGGCTTCGTTAGAGCTTGAAACTATTCGGGAAAACCCGAAATTATTACGTTAGTAAAACTTTTTAAACATACAATAACAATAATGGCTTGTCTCGCGTACATTTTCATATAATAACAACTTCGAGGGTAAAGGCATAATCACATCACAGAAATGAGCAAATTTTGTTTAAATTCGGCAAAACTGGGTTGTTTTCAGAGCAAATTGACTCAATATTACTACTCAGAACTAAAATCTTACCAGAATTATCTATCCATACAATAATCTAAGTACCTAGAATTAATTAGCAGTTTCTGTACCTATTGTTATTTGTAAACTTTATAGTCAACAAATATTTTGTATAAACAACAAAACATAAACAACATCGCCCTTCATAATTAACAAAATTAGTGTAACACTCTTTTCACGAGTTTTGTTATTATTTCTTATAACAACTTTGCCATACATTGATTTCCGAGCAAGTAAGTACATACCATTATAGAAATTAAATTCAAAAGCACTGCTCGACTCAGAAATCGGCCATTAGACGATTATATTGTTTAGCAATCACGTTTACGATTACTAAACAAACGGAACAAATGTTCAAAGCTGTATGTAAATAAGCAATCCTTATTAAAATCTATGTAAATTTTTACAATATCCATTTACCTTTCATTACCATTCCTCGTTTCAGAATACAGGTCACACGATAGTCACGTTTGAGGGAGCGTGGAGCGAGAGCTAAACAAAAAGCGTTATTGCGTATTGGCGCCGAATCCGGGAGGCGACATAAAAAGGGGTGGCTTATATTTAGCGGTGGCCAAAACCAGGTCATGATAATGATCGCTTTATCGCGTCACGGTTCGTTACAAACGACGTGTGATAGGAATTTCCTCATTTTGCTGCTGTAATAAGGTTGAATATGTGGTTCGTAATTGGTGGGAATAGTGGTAGAAGTTGTCAATGTGAGGGTTTTGAATCGATTTATTGATTAATCGGATTAACACTGCCTGGTGTATGTATGACTATAGTTGCAATTTGTATTTAAATTTATGCTTGACTATGTATTAAAGAAGAATAGACACCACTTCTTTCTTTTCTTTCTTTCTTTTTTACAACATTGCCCCACACTAGTATTTTCTGTATCGTGGGTGCGTTTACAAACATACAAGTTCATATACATTTCACACGTGGCAAAACAATTAAGACAAATATCTGCAGGAATTAATTTGTAATTTCCTGAAGTCACATTAAACACGTAAACTCCTTTGACTTTAAGCACAGAACACATCCCATTAATTATTCGTCTAAACACAAACAAAAAAGAACTTGAAACCTCCCGATAAACAGAAACACGCTTAAGAACCCCCATCTTTGTTAATAGACCAACTCAATTAACGAAATGACTGTCGAACCAACAAACAACAAACGAAGGAAGAATTAAATGAGCTCAAACAACGTCTGTAGGTAATTAAAACGTAATAATTGAAGCGCCTGGATCCTCCATATCATTATAATGAGAACTAGTGTTGGTACTTGGTTCAAACGATCTTCGTTAGCGCGATCGTGAACAAAATTAATGATGTAATGTGGTTGTTCGTACTACATTGGTACGTTGCGGTCTAATTATGTTCCTGTCACTGGATTTGACTCGAAACGCTTGCACTTATAATCTTTGTTGGCACATCACTGGTTATTGTGGCGTGCTGTCGTAATTTTGTATTGCGTGCTTCGTATTTGCATGAAGATATTAATTTGAGTATTCATCTCTATTTTGAATGTTGTATCTAATATCAAATTTTAGTTACGTAATATCATATATTCGGGAGAGTTACTTTTCATGTGTAATGGTGTAATATCTCTGTGTAGTTTCACTGTCATGTTTACTGCTAAATTCGTTACTAAATATTGTAGCATGCATACGCATAATATGCATTAATTCTATAACCTACACTTGATGTGTATCATCATCTGTACATACATTGCTATAAGGCTTTTGTAATTAGAAAGAGAAAAGCACTAGCAAAATAAATGAATAGCACAAGTCGTATTAATTAATTTCAAAGAATGAAGGTTCTATTGAAAATACCACGAACAAACATGTTGACACCGTGCTCCACAAAGTCGCGTTCTTGACCCAATTTATAGCCGATACGAAAACCTACAGTAGTAATTGCCACACTAATAGGTACCAAAAATAATCTACATAAAGTACAATTTAAAACAGCGAGCACTAAATAAATTTTATCTTCGCTCGCCCACGATAAATTATATTAAACTTTTTCTATTCACTTTGTTGTGTTCGCTGTTGACAGAAAATCTCATTATGTGGCAAAATGTACTAGAACTCATTTCAACAATTTTTGTTCCACTCTTTATTCGGAGCTAGGGATAGTTTTGTTGATCATTATAAATTTCTACGTCACTCGAAAAGCACCTGCAGAATATAAACGAAATGTTTATTGAAAAAGTTTCTGTGATGTCCACTCACTCGAGTGTTTCCTATTGGAAAAGTTATTATACATCAAAACATCGAAATTCTTTAGCAAACGTCAGAATTTTATATTTTAAATTTTCATTTACGATTTACACCAGATGTAGTTCATGGACCCTAAAATTCTTCATACGAGGATAGAGACTGATTTATTTTTGCGAAAAGAATTTCTCATATTAAATGTTTGTGAATTCTTTATTTCAATAAAATATTACAGGCTCCTAAAAATAGAAGATACCTAGCATGTTTGTGAAATATTTTATACGTATGATCAAACAGAAATGTAGGTCATACAGAGATATGACTAAACTAATCTATTAAAAAATATTCGTCTATTTAAAAACACTACGTAAACTACATATACATATATTATAATTTCATTAAGTTTGAGATAAATACAATATAATTTAAGATTGCAGGGTACCGATGCTTCACCAGAGAAAATAAGTATGTTTTAATTCATTCAATGATCAATTATTATAGGTATCATAATCTTTACAAAAACACAGTATTAACAATTCTTTATTAGTGAATTTTTACGTGCGACTATTCGATCCCTACTCCAGCTACAAAAATAAACCTCACGATTGATCACAAATCGTTACTTTTTATCATTCGAGAAACATCTGCCCCTTGATCTTCCCAATTTCCGTCCGAAGCCTCTCCTTATTCCAAAGTTTGACCAACTTTTCGGAGAATGGTTCAATATTATTACAATTTTTATGGTGGCGTTCTGGCATTACGATGGTGATTTCTATTGTCTTCATAGTTATCACCCTGCCTTCTATATTTTCAATATAACAAGCACACAATTGTGTTACTAGATAGTCTATTAGTAATTTAACGTATACGTACAGAGGAAACGAATATGTGCACTTTACTAACGAAATAAATAAAATAAAAACATAGCTTAGTTAGGACTTTAAAGTCGTCAGTGACTGAATTACCTGAACATAAACTTAGCTTGTCTTTCTATCTACATATGTTTGTACATATGTAGATAGAAAGACAGTCTGAAATAACACAAGCAATAACAGTAATACAGGTAAAGTCGCTGTCAAAGAAGTCAGCTTACTACATGCCTCCACTAACATTTTTAGAGAATAAATAGGTATATATTTTACCTACAAACATTATTAAAGAACCATTGTAAGCTCACTCGTATTCTTTGTCCAAGAAGAGGCCCTTGCCTGACAGTGGCACATTAATAAACTTTTATTATTTATTATTAGGTATACCTACGTAAAATGAATAATGAAAGGGCACTAACAAAAGGAATTTATAAGATGGATGTTCGTGGAAACGCTGGGACGAGCTGGAAGGACATATACTGGCCTCGTAAGAGGTGTCCTTGAAAAGGTCAGGTGCGCACCGAACGTGTTTAGGTATACACACGTACACACGTAGGCGCGCTCCTATTGTCACGGCCACGTAATGGTCGAGGAGAAAATATTAGAAGCATTGTGTGAGGACAATATGTTTTGTATGGAACTCTAGTAGTACTTGAATTGTGTGAATAGTTTATATTCAGACAATTCATGTCTAGTCTAAGTAAATATTGTTCTAACAGTTTTGTGTATGCACACTCGTTAAATAAATTTTACTGTACGATTAACGCGGTGACTGGGCAACCGATTGCCACGCAAGGTGCAGCGGGTTCGATTCCCACTCGGAGCCTTTAGTGATTCACAATTTTTTGTTTCGGGTCTGGATATCATATGTATGTCTAACTTCTATGTTTGTAACTGCACACACAAAACAAAAAAAAACATATAAACGAAAAACAGTCAGACAACAACATCGGTTTCATCATTATTATCAGACAGCCGTTTACTGCTGAATACAGGACTATGATTTCTAAATCAGCCAGTTAAAAGCTATTAGAGTCGCACCAGACCACTAGGTTACGAATTTTTTACTAAAACTTAATCGTTAAGTTTAGGCTTATGTGATGTGGGGCTGCGGAAGAAATTAGATTCTCGCGCCCCCACGTTCAAGTGCAGAGAGAACACCGGTGGCCTTTAGCCGGTAAGAAGCCCCTCCGCCTTTTCTTAGGAATAGGAAGTCCGTGAGGATTTCCCTCCGACAACAAAAAGGTTAGGTTTAGGTTTGGTTAGGTTTAGGTTAGGTTTGGGTTAGGTTTGGGTTAGGTTTGGGTTAGGTTTGGGTTAGGTTTGGGTTAGGTTTGGGTTAGGTTTGGGTTAGGTTTGGGTTAGGTTTGGGTTAGGTTTGGGTTAGGTTTGGGTTAGGTTGGTCTAACCTAACCTAACCTGAACAGTTTGCATCGAGACACCGAGCTGAGCGGACGTGTAACGCTCTTCTAATATTTGAAAGATTCTACGTATACGTGTGTTCAGTGATAGTTAGTGATATTTGTATTGTGGATTTGTGATAGTTTTGCTTAGTTATTATATTATGTGATAATTAAATTGAGTGATATCTGATAATTTGTTTGGTTATTATTTGCAATTGAAAGTTTCTACGTATATGCGTGTTCAGTGATAGTTAGGGATATCTGTATTGTGGTTTTATGATAGTTTTGCTTAGTCTCTATTTGTGATAATTAAATTGAGTGATATTTCATAATTTATTTGGTTACTATTTTTGTTGTGACAATTCAACTTCAGTGATATTTGATAATTTGTTTGTTTAATGCGAGTGAGTGTGTGGAACCCGATACATTGGACAAAGACAAGGTAGGATAAATGTTTATAATCTCGATGCAAACATTTTAACAATTTTGACAAACTTAGGGTCCTGCAGGCTTCCTGACTTTGACCTGGTTTTATGTTTTATGTTTTCTTGACCGAGCAAATTAAGCTCCATTTTGTAAATTACTACAATTTATACACCCGGACACCTGACAAGATCCTGAGAATTTTAAACGTTTTAATTTTATTTTTATTTTCTTAATTTATTGACCTTTTGTTTTTGACAATACAATCCCCCCTCTACAGGGATTGCATTTTTATCTTATTGCGACGACGAAGCCCCTGAGCCAGTATGTTTGTGAGTGTCAGGACCCCAACCGCCAAGACGGCGAGGTCCCAGAGTACAGATGGTTCTCCGTCTGGTTCGGGAAGGGTGGACCCCGCCCCGACAAACGTTAGGCGCAGTGTTGGGGAGTGGGAGGCGGGACGTAGTGACCCGCTTCCCACCTCTCAACCTAAAACGGGAAAAGACGGAGCTTCTGGAAAGCCGTCCCCGCGCCGGGTGATTCTGCCCAGACCGGTTCGGACGGTGATTTCGCCATCGGAAACTAAAATAGTTGGTAAAAAACCGACTACCCCCGAGACTCAAGCCCACATAATCCAACTGTGGAGTCTGGTGACCGTGTCAAAGACGCGAAGCTATGGCTACAAAGAGCCAAAAGCTGCCTTTCTGACTCTAGAAATATAAGGACTGACTTGAAAAACGGCATTGGCCAGGCAGTAACCAAACTTTACGGACTGGTCTGCGATGCGGAAAAGGCACGAAAGCAGCAGACTGCGCCCCAGCCCGCACCGTATCAAGCACCTGAACCGGCGTCGACCACTAACACCGCGGCTATCGACGCATTGGCTGCAAAATGCCACGAGCTGGCTCTCGGTCTGGAAGAACATAAATTACACCTTAGTAAAAACGCTGATGAAATGGCCAGACTGAAGGATACTCTCGAAGCCGACCGGGTCACGCGAGAGCGGGACAGCTACGCGGGCGTGGTGGCGCGCGACCGCGACACAGGAAGTCGCCTGCTGGAACGCGCGACGTTGCATTCCGTGGTTGTCTCGTCCACGGAAGAGACAGAAACAGGTGACGAAATAATGGAGAAAGTCAGAAAGGCAGTCGATGCAAAAGAAGGTTGGGTAAAAGTGGAGAGAGTGAGGAAAGCTAGGGACCGGAAAATTATTATGGGATGCAGCAGCAAGGAAGAGAGGTCAAGGCTGAGGGAAAAACTGCAGACTGTGGGCGCCAATCTCGTTGTCGAGGAAGTGTCCAACAAGGATCCGCTCATACTTATGAGAGATGTCCTCCAGGTTCATAGTGACGTGGAGATTCTCTTGGCCCTCCGAAACCAAAACCGGGAGATCTTCCGTGACCTCAAGGACGAGGAAGCAAGGATGTCCGTAAAATACCGAAGAAAGGCACGAAATCCACACACCGGACACGTTGTACTCAGCGTCACACCGACTGTCTGGAGAAGGGCAATGGAGGCTGGAAGGCTCCGAGTCGACCTGGAAGTAGTACGGGTCGAAGACCAATCCCCTTTGGTGCAGTGTACCCGCTGCCTGAGCTACGGACATAGCAAGAGGTTTTGCAAAGAACCAGCAGACCTCTGTAGCCATTGTGGTGGGCTGCACCACAGCGCGGAATGCCCGGATAAACAGCTTGGCGAGGGGCCTTCCTGCATCAATTGCATAAGAGCAAAAGCAGGCTCCTGCACCCACAACGCCTTCAGCGCTGATTGCCCTATCCGCCGCAAATGGGACGCGTTAGCTAGGGCTTCCACGGCCTATTGCTAAGGGCTCCTCGGAGAACACTCGCCGGTATAAAATAATACAGGCTAATCTCCAGCGAAGCCAACTGGCAACCCACGAACTCCTCCTTGAAGCTGGCAAAGAAAACGCTGCCGTCGCGTTACTGCAGGAACCCTACATCGGCGGGACTAAAAGGGTAAAATGTTACCAGGGCGTAAGGGTCTACCAGGCATCTCAAACCGAAGAAGGGACCGTCAAGGCCGCGATCATCGTTTTTGACCAGACACTGGACGTAGTGCAGTACCCGCAACTCACCACGCACAACATTGTGGTGGTGGGAATTCATACGAGAGCCTGGAGGATCACGCTGGTCTCATACTACTTCGAGCCCGACCTGCCCTTGGAGCCATACCTGGCGCATATAAAATGCGTAACACAATATGCCAGCTTCAGAAACGTCATCGTGGGTGGAGATGCCAATGCCAAGAGTACCTGGTGGGGTAGCCCCAATGAAGACAAGAGAGGTGAGCAGTGGAGTAGTACCTTGGACGAGTTGGATTTGCAGATCCTCAACCGGGGCGACTGCCCAACCTTCGATACCATCAGGGAGGAGTCAGGTACAGCAGCCACGTGGACGTAACGGCCTGCTCCACTGACCTGCTGAACCTAGTCAACGGATGGCACGTGCGGGAGAACCTCACGAGTTCCGACCACAGCGGCGTGGTGTTTGAGATCAGTCTGAAAAAGTCGACTGGCACCGACATACAAAGAACCACCAGGATTTACAACAGTCGAAAAGCAAAATGGAACCAATTTCGTGAAAAGCTGACCCAAATTATGACAGAAATACAATTAAATGAAGATAATATCAAAAATTTAAACAGCATTAAGGAAATAGATCAGGAAATAAATAAATACACAAAAGCCATCACTTCAGTATGTTCGGAAACCATGCCAATAAAGAAGACTCACCATTCCGTGGTGGACTGAGGAGCTCGCCGAGATGAAGAAGCGCGTAGCCACCAGCAGACGCAGGATCAGGAACGCAGCGCCGGTGCGGAGAGCGTTGGTCGTCAGCCTGTACCTGGAACAAAAAGAAAATTATATGAAGGCGGTCAAAAATGCACAGACGGAGAGCTGGAAGGAGTTTTGCGGGAAGCAGAGCAGGGAGGGGGTCTGGGAGGGAATCTACCGGGTAATGAGGATGACAGAAAAACGAGAAGAAGATGTGCTACAAAGAAGATCGAGTTCTGGATGCGGGGGTTCGGTGGAACTACTGGCCGAAACATTTTACCCGGAGGATCGCGAGGACGACGACGACTTCAGACCATTGCCGAACTCGACAACTGGCAAAATTAGTAAACGCGTGTGGTGATGGTGAGCAGCATGACCCACCGTTTACCTTAAGCGAGCTCCAGAGGTCGATATCGTCGTTCAACCCGAAGAAAGCACCGGGAGCCGACGACTTCACCGCAGACATTTGCTCTCGAGCTATAAACTGCAACCCTGGCTACTTCTTGTCACTCATAAATCGATGCTTGGCCTACCACCACTTCCCGAAAACCTGGAAGGAGGCAACGGTGGTTGTGCTGAGAAAGCCAGGCAAAGACAAGTATACCGTACCCAAGTCTTACAGGCCGATTGGGCTCCTGCCTGTCTTGGGAAAAGTATATGAAAAGATGCTGGTTGCTCGTCTCAAGTTCCACCTATTGCCGAGGATTAGTACTCGCCAATACGGATTCATGCCCCAAAGAAGCACTGAGGACTCCCTCTTCACCTTAGTGAAGAATATCCGCGCCAAGCTGGAGAGAAAGAAAATTATCGTTCTTGTGTCGTTGGATATAGAGGGAGCCTTCGACAGCGCATGGTGGCCGGCGATCAAAGTCCGTTTGGCAGAGGAAAAGTGTCCGATCAACTTGAGGCGAGTAATAGATAGCTACCTGAGTGACAGGGAGGTAATAGTCAGGTATGCGGGAGCGGAGAATAGACGCAAAACTTCGAAAGGGTGCGTCCAAGGCTCGATTGGTGGTCCCATCCTGTGGAACCTTCTGCTAGACCCGCTCTTGAAGCAGCTGGAGGCTAGAGGCGATTACTGCCAAGCCTTCGCGGACGATGTGGTGATGCTATTCGACGGTGGCACAGCCTTGGAGATAGAGCAACAGGCCAATGCCGCTCTCGAGCATGTGCGTGCGTGGGGTGTCAAAAATAAGCTGAAATTTGCGCCACACAAAACCAGTGCCATGGTGATTACACGCAAGCTAAAGTATGACACTCCTCGCCTGACCATGGGCGGGATTGACATTGGCATGTCGAAGGAAGTGAAGATACTGGGACTGACGATAGACGCAGGCCTCACCTTCAACTCTCACGTTGCCGGCGCATGTAAAAAAGCAATTGCTATTTACAAGCACCTTGCCAGATCTGCACGTGTGAGTTGGGGACTGCACCCAGAGGTCGTGCGTTCGATCTACACCGCCGCCGTCGAACCTATAGTGCTGTACGCCGCGAGTGTATGGGCGCCAGCCGTGAACAAACTGGGGATAAGAAAACAGCTGAACGTGGTACAAAGAGGCTTCGCTCAGAAGCTCTGCAGAGCCCATCGCACGGTCTCCCTGCACTCGGCCCTCTTGCTGGCGGGGATACTCCCCCTCGATCTTCGAGTGCGTGAAGCTGCTTCACTGTACGAAGCAAAGAGGGGGTTGCCCCATTCAGCATTAGGGGATCGGGACATAGAAACAATGACAAGTGCGATGGACTTCCCCCACCCAGCCGAACAGACAACTGTAGAGTTCAGTAGCCTGGTAGACGAGGAACAATATAATAACCACGCCTTTAACTACGACGTGAGAATCTTCACGGACGGCAGCAAGATCGAGGGCAAAGTCGGCGCGGCGCTATCTTTGTGGGATAGTGCCACCGAAATTAAGTCGAAAAAACTTGTACTGCCGTCCTACTGCACCGTCTACCAGGCAGAACTGTTGGCACTACAGAGAGCAGCCGGGGAGGCGCTCAACAGCGAAAAAACCACGTTCGGCATATTCAGTGACTCGATGGCGGCGCTGCAAACTGTCGCCAACCCCACCTCCCCCCATCCTCTGGCA
Organism: Spodoptera frugiperda; assembly: GCF_023101765.2. Lineage (NCBI taxonomy): Eukaryota > Metazoa > Arthropoda > Insecta > Lepidoptera > Noctuidae > Spodoptera > Spodoptera frugiperda. The sequence continues at coordinate 5,216,660 of NC_064241.1, read as the reverse complement.
GTGGAAACAAGAAATGCTCTCCGCCACTGCGCCTCCCAGAATAAGAGAGTTTCCTTGTTCTGGATAAAAGCCCACGCAGGTTTGGAGGGAAATGAAAGGGCCGACTACCTGGCGAAGGAAGCAGCGCTGCGATCGAAGAGGAGGCCGGATTATGACCGATGCCCCGTCTCATTCGTCAGAGGGAGAATCCGTATGGACACGATCAGCGAGTGGGACGCGAGGTATAAATCCGGTGACACCGCCTCAGTCACAAAGTTATTCTTCCCCAGTGCAGCCGCGGCGTATAGCACTGTAAGGAAGATTGAAACCAGCAGCATCACCACCCAGCTGTTCACCGGGCACGGTGGATTCTCCGAATACTTGTACCGTTTCAAGCTTCGGGGGAATCCATCGTGTGTCTGCGACTCCGCCGTGGAGGAGACTGTCCCGCACGTGATATTCGCGTGTCCGGTGTACGCGCGTGCCAGACATGAGGTCGAACAGCGCCTGGAAGGAGAAAAGTTTAGTCCACAAGACATTCACGAGCATATTAAGAAGACCAAGACAAGAAATGTAGTGCTTGACTTCTGTAAACATGTCATCAGTCAAGTAACTGCAAAAAACAAAACATAGGAAAATATATACTTAAGACATATTCTGATTGTGATAGCAAATTTAATAATTATAATATACGCAACTAACACTAGTAATATTATATCAATTGTTAAAAAATGTTATCTATGTAAACACTGGCCTTGACCATGTCAGGGGTTTCGGAAACAGCAGGAGGGTTTTTAGCCGGTAAGAGTCCGGCAGTACTCACACCTCTCTACTCGTGGGGAGGTGTGAGTCTCCATGAGGATTTTCCCTCCTGCTGTATAATATAAAAAAAAAAACCTAACCTAACCTAACCTAACCTAACCTAAACCTAAACCTAACCTAACCCAAACCTAACTTAAACCTAACCCAAACCTGACCCAAACCTAACCTAATCCAAACCTAACACAAACCTAACCCAAACCTAACCCAAACCTAACCCAAACCTAACCAAAACCTAACCCAAACCTAACCAAAACCTAACCCAAACCAAACCCAAACCTAACCTAACCCAAACCCAACCCAAACCCAACCCAAACCTAACCCAAACCTAACCCAAACCCAACCCAAACCTAACCCAAACCCAACCCAAACCTAACCCAAACCCAACCCAAACCTAACCCAAACCTAACCCAAACCTAACCCAAACCTAACCCAAACCTAACCCAAACCTAACCCAAACCTAACCCAAACCTAACCCAAACCTAACCCAAACCTAACCCAAACCTAACCCAAACCTAACCCAAACCTAACCCAAACCTAACCCAAACCTAACCCAAACCTAACCCAAACCTAACCCAAACCTAACCCAAACCTAACCCAAACCTAACCCAAACCTAACCCAAACCTAACCCAAACCTAACCCAAACCTAACCCAAACCTAACCCAAACCTAACCCAAACCTAACCCAAACCTAACCCAAACCTAACCCAAACCTAACCCAAACCTAACCCAAACCTAACCCAAACCTAACCCAAACCTAACCCAAACCTAACCCAAACCTAACCCAAACCTAACCCAAACCTAACCCAAACCTAACCCAAACCTAACCCAAACCTAACCCAAACCTAACCCAAACCTAACCCAAACCTAACCCAAACCTAACCCAAACCTAACCCAAACCTAACCCAAACCTAACCCAAACCTAACCCAAACCTAACCCAAACCTAACCCAAACCTAACCCAAACCTAACCCAAACCTAACCCAAACCTAACCCAAACCTAACCCAAACCTAACCCAAACCTAACCCAACCCAAACCTAACTATTTAATCACTATGACTGCAACATACATAAGATTTTGGTCGCTAATTGCATCTTCAACAGTCACAAAATTAAGTGGCAAGCAATAACTGCATAGTAACAAACAAAGCGTCATTCCAAAGATACAAAGAGAGTATATTTTACCAATCACTGGTATCGAAAACACCTAGCTACGTGCGCGTACTGTCAATACATCCATCTCTTATTGCCACAACGAGATTGGATTCGAGCTCAAGACCTTAATAAGGATTAGGAGCCTATTCGCTAGACCTAGTTTATTTATTTTTTTCCGTCATATCTCAACGGCTGCGTATGAGGAAAATATCCAATATTATGCCGGAATTATTTCCTTACTAAATCCGTTATAAAATAAGGATATCGGAGATATTATTTCGCTAAGGATTATTGTCACTAATATGTGTTTTGATCTGAGCTTAACGGGTCTGTTATTCGCCTACAAAGGTGAGGAGTGTTGTCTTTCTAAATCTTACTTCATCCTAGTTCACCAGTTTCACAATATGTTAGTAAATGTATTAAGTGTGGGAGAGCCATGATCCGGCTCGACCGGAGTAAAACCACGGTCTCACAGAAAGACGACGTGAAAAAACTCTTGCGTTGTGTTTCGTTATATGAGTGATGTTACCGGAGCCCCAAATACCTTATTTCCCGATCCCCGATTTCCCAATAACCCTTAAATTCTTAACACTCAAAAGGCCGGCAACGCACTTATAACGCCTCTGGTATCCACGACGGCTAATGCTTTCCAGGTGATCCGTCTGCTCGTATTAAGGCTAATACCATAAAAAAAAACTTTATTTCTTTGTTGATGGTGGATTATGAAAGTAATGAATTCTACTATGATAACGTAGTACAATTCTTTAGACAGTTTCAAAAATTGTCAATAATTGTGTTCTGAAATGACGCTATATTTTCATAACAAAAATCCCATTATTTACATAACAGCAATTACAAGCCCGTAACCGTTTTCTTTAAATGTTTTAAAAAATATGTACTTCATAAACTCTTTTCCTAGTTTTTATTGTACAAGTTAAGACCTACAATATTCCGTAGCTCCTCCAAAGAAAATAAATAGTGCACAACACGAGACAGTTCCAACGTAATAGGAAAAACTTTACCTATTTTTCTTAATAAGTATGAGAAGTTTTAAAACAATAAAAACTACTTCAGCTGTGTTTCCCAGCAATAATAGTGAAATCATTTATGTAACTGCTGTTTTTAGACACCTAACTTGTGTCTAGTATTTGATTTATTGGCGAACCCTTTCGAAATATAGACCATCTGTGAGTACATATTTTTTTATTGATAAATAATTATAATATAGTTCAGTAAAGACTGTTTATGTGACTAATTTGGTTTGTGGTTAAGCTGTTTTTATATTTTAATGTATGTTAATTTGATAATAGTTTGACTAAAAGTCAGTGTCAATCATGTTAAAGTACAAGAAAAATGGTTACCTAAAATACACCAATTAGTAATTACAAAACCCAACTCCAGAAAATCAATTAGAAAAAGACCAAGCACAACCCCATTTGAAACTAGAACACTCTTTCCAGGAATTTTCCAAAGAAACCACATTGATTAAATATGTCAAATGCCTACTTTCCCAACAGCATTATTTATGCGGACGGCGGAGCCTTGGCGACGCGTACTAGGCTCTTGTATAAACAAGTTACAAAACTTACCGCGATAATGTCACTAAGTTACTACTTTCTTAGCTACCAGTAATATTTCCCGGGCCGCTTAAAAACTTCGTGTTATATCTTCTATCACTTTAATTGGTTCCGTCTAAAAAGGTTTACTTTGAACGTGTTCTTTTTTTCATTTTCGTTTTCTTTTTTCTTTTTGTTGTGGCGTTATGAATTTAAATTTGAATTTGTCATTTGGAACAGAAGGCTGTCGATTGTTTTTTTTAAATGTAAAACGGTTTCGTACTCTTTTTTAAAATATTGAAAAGATTTATTAGTATTTCGTTGGTTAGAATAGCAGATAACTTTTATTTTGAACCCTAATGAGTTGCATTTGAGGTTTCTATCTCGGATATCTCATCTTTATATAGATTCCAATTTAATATTATGTTATTTAAGATGCTTTGAAAAAAAGTCATGTCATTCAATATTTGATGAGAAACTACATTATCGTTTATTCTATTTAAAGTTCATTCGCTTTCAACTCCTAGTTTTCAGCCTTTGCCAAAGACCAAATTGTGAATAGCAAGACCAGAAAAGTTGTCTATATTTTCATTTCAGTAATCGCATAATAAAAATCAGTATTTTCTTCTCAAAAATACAATTTACTCTCTAAAGTAAGATTATTGAAATAATTCATTAATATTCGAAGAACCCAGAGGAATATTTGAATATTTATCGGTCGCTATCAGTCGACGCCTTCGCTAGCTCCGCAATTACAGTCTTGGCCTTTTCCCAATTTTCAATTATTTGTTACTTACCCCTAGAGGAAGAAATAAACATAAATATCGATGACTGAATGCCGGAACTTCGTATTAAGTGTTTCTGGCCTGTAATTATTGTCAAGGACGGTTACAAGAAATGTATCAATGACTGTTCATATTTTTTCGATATTTATAATAATAATATTTTTTTATTAGTATCACTTAGTGTTTGATTGATTGGCTTTTTTCATTAGATTCATAATAGAGTGAAAATTTGCAGCATTTGTGCCTTCGTTCCAATTATAATTTTAGCTGCAGGTAAAACTAAATGCAATGGATAGTTATGTTGCATTTACTTATACATATAAAGACTAGTCTCCAGGTCAGCATTGCGGATAACGTAATAGGTTACTGGGGCTTCGGCTCAAAGTAGGAGAAGGAACGGGGTAATTTTTAGTCAGTAAGAGTCTGACACTCCCTCTCGCATCGCCCAAAGCGGGAGATGTCAATGAATGATTTAAAAAAAGGTTGGTATAATTCTTATAACTTATACTGGAAAAACACCGTTGGTGTTACTAATATAACGTAGACTGCTTATCTAAGAGACCTTTGCCAAATGTCCACTGCCCAGTAGTAGAAACTTTTTGGCTCAAGTCATGCTGTCCGAAATATTCTAACAATAACTTTGTAGCCCACGGCTGAGGTAATGCTACGAGAATTAACTATGACATGTTTTTTCCTTTTTATTATTTTTAGGTCATTATTATCCATAATATGGTTACGTCGACCCCATCGTACCATACGAACACACATGACTTCACGCCTGTTTCCCATGGGAGTAGGCAGAGACAATGGAACGCCAATTGCTACGAATCTTACAGACCTCTTTCGCTTCATCAACAGTCATCAGTCTTTTCATGCATGCTCGTCGGATAAGGGTACTTTTAGTTTGGCCCTTCTTTAACATATCGCCAATCTATTCTCTATAGGTCCGTATAGGGCGCCTTCTACCGACGTATACATTATACAATCCATCGTAGCTTATTAACTAATTCATATCAAATATACTATATAAATGAAAAGAAATCATTAACAAAGTCTAGATCGCAGTTTATGTCAGTCTCTCCCAATCTCCGTTGAACTATCATAAGGTAAAACTAAACTTTTTCATGATCTGAAGTATAATGGACATGGAATCGTCAAAGAAGCTTTAAACCCAACACATTAGGGGTTATTTTAGCCTGACCGAAATAAAACAAACATTCATTCAACTTTTCTAATTTAAGCACAGTTCTAAACTAATTTTATTTTAGGAATGAACTCAATAGAATTGACCGGTAAACTATCCGGAATCAAAAGTTACGGATTTTAGACGCAAACGAAGTGGATATTTAAGGAAATGTATGTCAGAGTACCTTTTTAAAACTTTCTGAAGTCTATATTATGGATCAGTGTGATGAGCAAATTGTTTAGGATCATCCATCCATTCTAATTTAGATCATCTACATTTGAAATGGTATTAAAAGAAAACAAGTCTTGTAATCTCTATGCATAAAAATATCAATTATTTGATATTAGCTTTACTTAGCTAAGACTTCTTACTTAGTTTATGTCTGTAATGTGTATCTACTTATTTCGAAAAAAAAATTTTCAATTATGGATAACATGACAAAACAAGAATAAACAATAACTTAAAAAAAGGAAATCGGTTGTAAATTTTTTACCACCTTAATATTTTTAAGTCAAATAATATATCTAAAACTCAACCAAACAAAAGATAATAAGTCGGGCATCTTCCAATAAAATCAAAAAACTGAGAACGTTGAAAATTAAATGCATACTTATATTATGCATACATACATTTTCACATTTTCAATTATCCTTAACTTTTCATAAAAGAAGATTTGACGGTACATCAACATTGAAATTCACACGCAACTAATATTCGTTTGATGTTGTTCTGACGTGACACATGACATTGTCTATTACTTTTATACATTTGCTGAAATTGACGTGAAAATAAGCAAATAAGACTTTCTTTCATTGATATGAAATAGACTAGAGACACGAAACAGGCATAAGGGTGCTTTTTCACGAGATGTGCAATATAGCTGTGCAAGGAAGATGCGCAGCTTGAGTATATGATGTATCGATAGTAGAGAAACCATCCATAGCCCACATGCGTAGCACGCATCTTTCTATTTAAAAAACACAGCTTAGCTGAGTACGTTTGCACCAGTGCTATAGCACTGGCAATGTGGAAGCCAAACGCATCAACAGCAATGTAGCATAGCACATCTCTGGTTGAAAAGCCACCTTACTCGTTGTAATGTCAGCCAAGTTATTTGGTATGCAGGTAGCGAAACGAAGAGCGATTAAATACAGATAGCACCTATCGTTATACTTTTTAACAAAATCGTATTATCTTTTGTGACCATTGGTTAGCTTCATCAATCTTAATATTTTTATCTGCATACTCAACAATTTGACTACCTAATGTATAATTTCAAGTGTTAGTAGGTATCTATTAAAATGTATATAATGTACTTTCTATTAAAATGTCAGTTAGCACACGATTTTTGAAGTTTCATAATGTCATACATAGCCTTAGTTTTGATCTTTCAACAAATATAAACTTACATTATGGTAGGAATCAATTATAGAAAGCTTTACGTGAGATCTAGTTTTCTCTGTTTCTATAGGTACATACATAAATTCGTCTTATTTGAGGTCTTTGTAACATAAAGTGTGTATTCTATTTCACAGTGTTGCTTCTTTGAATTCAGTGTTTATATCGTCGCCTTTGTTTATAGCTATTTTTGACACAAAGCTCGGAATCAAAGAGAGGTCGTTTGAAATAAAATTCTTGCTTTTACTTTTTTTTGTTTAGCTTTTTGCTGACAAATATGATATCAGTCTCACTGATATAGCAAATATTCGTATACATTATAAAGCAAATAAAATAACAGTACCCCACATAGACAAAAAGCCAGATCCCATCAATTCAAAATAACACATTGATAGTACATAACCCAATAAACTTTTAAAGCAACCCATCCCCATAACCCAACGCCCCAACCACTAAACAAAGGATACTAAAAACTAACGACAAACACGTTACCAATTTAAATTTAAAATTGCGATCACAAAAACAAATTACCTGAAACCTCACATCAAAGCGAAACAGTGGAATAAAACACAAAATGCACACCAAACAAAATAAAAGGGAACACAATCGCTATGCAATCGATTAAAGTCAAGCAATAATGGAGTTTTATCGATGTCAATACCTTTTCTACAATGGAAATCGTAACCGCGAGCCAGCATTGTGTCAATAGTATCCAGTGTCCAAACACAAACGAATTAAATCAACTCGTAACAAAGGAAAACCTTTTCCCATTAGGCGAAAGTAAACTCTAGTAATTGAGTTTGAATTGCTTTAAAGATTTATTCACACTATGTTTGGGTACCGGCCTATATCGAAAAATTAAACGGCCCCACATTTTAATTGAATTCTAATTGGAAAGGGCGACCTTCCTGGTTGGTGTACACTGGATTTAATTTACGAATATAAAAGTGTGAAGAATAATGGGGGACCGTTTTTCAAGTTGTCGTTTACCGATAAATCAATATCCTTCCCTTTTAATGTTTATGAATTTTTGATATTGGAAAATATACGAGGATAGCATAAAAATCTGTGGTAAAAAACGATTTTGCCGAAAATGTTTCTCTAAATATGAGATTTTAAATTGTTAATATGTTACTTTTACGACCTATTCAGGTATTCAACAATAATAACATAATTTTCCAAATAACCCATTTTGTTTTATCTACTTACAGTATTACCTAAGTGCTCGTCTTAAGTATGGACTAATTAATTCGAAATAGTACACTTGACTGGCAGAAATAGGTTGAAAACCCTTCTCTAAACAGAAAATTCATGAAGTGAAATTAAATTGAGTAAAGTAGCTTACACTGAACTTTATCTAAACAGTAATTCTAACGTTAATTAATTACATCGTCAAAATGTTCTTTCATTAGGTAAATAGATACCCATATTATATGAAAGTGAACCTTAAGCTCAATTTCAGGTGTCGTTCAACTTGGAAACCAGACTTCATGGTTGGTCATTCTCATTACGTTCGTAAGAAGATGTCTAGTACAATTATATTATAAAAAAATCTCTTATACATAAGTATATTAGAGTTATTGTGTTTCTAAGCGTGATCTTTATGATGCCAACCTGGAGCTGCGGACTGCCTAGCGGTTTACCGGGGCTCCGGCTCGAAAAGCAGGAGTAGGAACGGGGTGGGGTTTAGTCAGTAAGAGTCTGACACTCTCTCTCCTCTCGCTCAAGATGGAAGAAGTTACAAGACTTAGAAACACCCTTAAAAAAATGTTATCTTATTGTTCCGCAGCTTTCTTATCTGATTTTTACAGACAATTTCATTTCAGAACCATGTTTCTTTGTAAGTTCAAGAAACGAATTTAATCATCGCCACACATGTTACTTCTAGAACAAATGGTCAATTACCGAGAACACTGGATCGTTTTTACTCGCGTAATAACAAAGAAAAGGTTCAAATGTAATAAACAAGAGAGGATTTGAAGGACTTACCAAAAATACAGGACTAATTGTAGATAGTCATAAGCTCTCAAATTCAGAAAAAGCACTATAATTTTATTTTTATTTTTTCTGATGTAGCCATGAAAACGTGTAGGTTACACGTTTTCATGTCTGAGGTCCGATAAGGATTATTTTCTCGACGCTTTAAGTTAGTTTTATTTCTTTTTATGTATTTTAAGTGGTAAATCTTTCAGTCATAGTCACTATTATTATTTAGTTAATACGATTTCATATAGTAATCATTATCTGTAGTATTTTATTAACTGCAGTCGTCTGGAATCTTTAAGTTTGTCTGTTGGTAGTTTCACCATTCATTCGATTTCCCCTTTACAGTCAGTCTGACCTAACAATCAGTGTAAAAGCTTTTATCTATTCTCTGTAAATATAAATCACGTCTGTCTGGTTTGCTCATTACTCTGAAACTATCCGTCTGCATCATCTTCGACGAAGCAACTCTTTGTTTAGAAAAATGACGATGTTTTTTCCATTTGAGTAATTGGTCCGTTTAAAGTTGATTGTGATTCGTCTAATTTGAATATTCTGTTTGTTTGGTTTGGAGTATCAGTTTGGTGTGTTTTGCTATTTCTTTTAATTGTCAATGTGCAATTATTGAAAGGATTGAATTTTGCTGAGTTTAATGGGTGTTTCCACTAACTACCTCTTAAGCATCTCTTTACTAAAAGTAAATTTTGCGTGACGTAACACCTGTACTGTTAGGTTTGTATAACCAAAATGTACGTTGTACGTCACCTGCCTTAGGTGTAGAGTTGTCTAAAAATCATGAAAGGTTGGTGAACATAGCCATTAGTCGACTGTCAAAAATTGTTATAACCTCAAATATTGATTAGCCGGCTCGAATAAGAGGAACCAATAATATTTGAAGTAAAGTGCTCCTTTCGAGGGGTTTAAATGTAAAGCGAAAATTATTCTCTTTACACTAAAAGTAAAAGATGTATACCACAAAAATACGCGCATTATTTACTACATATACAGAGCAAGAACACTCAAGACACACACTTGGTTTTTACCTACATTGTTCCTACATATAGTATGTATGCCTACAATAGTTAAATGATCAACCAATGTATCAGAGATACCGTAAAAATCATTTTTTAAAAAGAGTAACGGTGGTCGTTTATTTGATCGTTCTTCTCCATTCGAAACAACACTTTGGAACGAGCGCCTAGCTTCACTGACAGATGGACTGACGGACAATTCAATTTGACGTTTCAAAAGTGCCTAATTTAGGATTAAATCAATGCTTTGACTTTGACTTGACTCAAGTCACTGCTTCAACTTATTTATTTCAAAGTTTGTATTTACATAAACGATGATCTAACCGTCTAGTGATTTTAATTACATAATCGGTACCTACGTCAACTTAGGCTGTTACGAGGTTTCGTAAATAATTCTCAAATATTGATATGTCTGGTGCTTTATGTACACAGAGGTACTTAAATAATTTTCGTCATGAATAATTTAGAAATCAGCTTGAACAGTTTCTTACTCTAGAATTAAATGCCTACTAGTAGATCTTATAGGGTATATCAGTTGATCTGTCTGCTCATTTACCGAATTATACCATAAAAAATATAGTATTAGATACATAAGAATCGAATCTAGTGTAGATAGTTTTTAGAATAGTTATTTGTTTTTATGTTAAGTTTGTAACGATATATTATATGTTATAGATGTAGATATGGATGAAAGACAACAAATAAATATAAATTATGAATTAGGGTGTTTTCCTCCAGAGATGTGCTATGCTACATCTATGCGTTTGGCGTTCACCATAGTCATTGGTACACATAGCTTAGTACTGCGGATGTGTGCTACGAATGTGTGCATCGCATACTCGAGCAGCACATCTTCAGCGCACAGCTACATAGCTTAGTATCAGTAGAAACAATCACATAGTTTCACAGCTTAGTTATTACATTTTCTTAGCATAGCACACACACATCTCTTGTGGAAAAGCACCCTTATAATAAAACACATCCTATTTTTATACCAACACCGAGGTTGAAGCCGCGGTTTAACCGCTAAAGTGATAATGGGTAATTTATTCCCATTTATACACAAATCAGGCCAAATATGTTAAACCCTTAACCCATTTAGGGGTTTAGGATCGCCCGGGGCAGCATCACGCATGTGAGTGTATCAAAATCCTTTGCCGCTGTGTAAATAATAATCTATCAAGTTTTGACATACGAAGTCATGGTTCGTCACAATATAAACAGTATGAGTAGTGACGACAGAATAGCAAATATTTGATACCATCTCTAAACTTACCGCGAGTATCGTAAGAACAGTTACTATATACAGGGTGTCCCTGAAGTCGACGTCCAAATGGCACCAAGTTATTGGCGAGGTTTCAACTGTTATGAGAAAAAATATAAAAAGAAATCTACGTTTTTAAATCACACTGACTTATGTATTATCCACGAAAAAGTACACCTCTGTCCGTCTTTTGACTCTTGTGGCTACAAATCTTTATGTTTTCTATAATATTATCTGTATTTGACAGAGACTGAGCAGCAGTGCCAAATTGCAGATAATGGCAAATCCGTTTATGTAGAAAAGACCCGTAGTCTAATCGTGGATTGTCACTTAACTGTAAGTAATTTTACAAAAAAAAACCCGTTAGTAATTAAAAAAAAGCAGCCTGCTGTGAACTTTCTCGGTTTTGACAAATTCAATAAAAAAGATTGATTACCATCAAAATCTAGAGCTTCTCAATTCATTAAAACTTTATCGTTACTCGGGTCAGACAAAATATATAAACCCTTTAAAAATTACAATACCGATTCTAGTATTTTCTATAGAAAATTAATAAATTAACAATCCAATATCAACCTTATTCTTCATACACATACAGAGTATATCAGCATACACGCTATATGCCACCCACAATCATCAGTTACTAATAGGTTTCTAGTGAAGCAACATTACCTTTCTATTAGAATTAATTGAAAACGATCGATACAAGCGTTTAAGTCAGCAACCAACGGAAATAGGACTGATTTATTATGGATAGGTAAGTTCTATGCTTTGTAAATTTGCATTACTGTAGATATTAGAGGTTGAACCAAAGTGCTTCTCTGCATTATCGTTATTTACTACACAATTATTTACAATCACTCAATTTGTATGTAGATATACATATATTAGTTGACATATCGATTTCTGCGGTGATACCGCATTTAGACAAGTGAAAATAACTTCAAAATCCTAGAAAGTTATAGTGAAATGTAATGAAACCCACTGGAAAAAAACAATATAATGCAATGAAAAATGTAAAATTTATCAATCTGCTGTTCCCTGTGTCCAGCAGTGGACGTAAATGGAGTGGCGGTGATGATTAAATCGATATAAGGTTGAGAAACTGATACGTGTTTTAAGGTAGTACAACAATTAGTTCAGATTTCCAAAAAAACCTCGCAACACCTACGATGAAAATTTAAATAACAACTTTTATAAAAGAAAATATATAACCCACTGTAGTATGCACTTTAGACGCTATATTTAGCACTTTAAACTTTAGATTTTAATTTTGTTTTAGAAGTTAGACTTTAGGAATGAAAAATCCTCCAGTTAATAATCTGATAGGGCAATAAATGTCATCTTAATACTTAGGACTCTATTTAAGTCTATCTCAGGTTATAAAGTATCTAATGTCACGCCATTAAATTTTCTACAGCCACTAAAGTACTTGGTAATTTTATACGAATTCCTAGTATTAAAGTTTAATGGGAATACGACGCGACGTCTTTCCCTGCAGCTGGGGCTCGTAATTTCTCCATTAAGTACAGCATTTATGTGTTAATTTGTACGATTTTTTGTTACCTTGCTCGAATTAATCGTAGAATATTCCAATACATTTATTTCAATTCAATGTTTTATAGACTGCGCTGCTTTGAGTTGCGACGACGCAACTGACAAATGAGGCATTTCATAAATAACCCTTCCTTGGCAGTCGGGTAAAAATAGATCGAAATGACGCTGAATGACGCAACATAGTGCAACAGATATGTGAGACCGATGCCTAATTCGTAAATAAACATAACATTATGAGGGTAAATCATAAAACTAACGGTAACTTAATACTTGGTTGGTGGCCAAACGCAGACCTATAAACGTTAAAAAGAAAAAATACTCTCCTTGTGTCTTCTTTATCGTCGACTGAAACAGAGAACACATACAATGTATATAAAACGCTTTACAATGTCATCTAAAAGGTCTTATTCAAATCCAGATAGAACCTCAACTTAAAGCCAAGTAATGTATTAATTGATAATAATTGAAGCCACATAATATGCTGTTAGCACAAGCTCAGGCTAATCTATTATTGATGCCCTGAACAATCAGAGCCCAAGTAAACATGAGTAGGTATCTATATTCTACATATTATACTTTCATGAATACTTGAATAGTTTCCTTTGAGGATTAACCAAAAACTGAAATAGTACTTACATGGTTTAATTGTCAATATCTAGTAGAATCTTAAATAGATAACCTGTTTCAAGTCTTTTCATAATCATCAAAATTAAATAATCCCCAATAGGGCTCCCCAAAATAATCCCCAAAAGCTGTGGACTATGGAGCTGTAGCGGTTTACCGGGGCTCCAGCTCGAAGAGCAGGAGTAGGAACGGGGTAGTTTTTAGTTAGTAAGAGTCTGACACTCCCTTTATCCTCTGGCGAGAAGTCATTGACTGATTTTCCCCCTCAAAAAAAAGCTCCGGAAATACTACCCCTATTTTATATTAATTGTTATGCACTTACTATACCGCTTCAATACCGATTCTGATCAAACGTAGCCTAAACAACAAGTCTTAAATCATTGACTTTAAAGATAACCATTCATAATTATACAATTTACGACTATGTAAATGAGACATATTGCGCGCAAAGCAACCATTAAATAATTTAAAATATTCACGAATAAGCAAAACATATCGGTAACGGTTGTTAGGACGTGTTTATTCAAATCAGGCTGCTTTGAATCGCATAAATCCTCATCGCTCTTTTGATAGGGAAAACAAAAGCATGCAACATTATGTATTTCTTATTTTTATTTACGAACCGGGTATGATGAATGGTACTTTTATACTTTGTTATTATTATTTTCCCTCATTATTATGCTTACGAGTGGATGGAAATTGGAGAGCAAACTAGTCTGTGTTTTGTAGAGTAGTTTAATGTTGAGACTAGTCTTATTAAAGCAAACAAAATAATGCCAGAGCTCAGTGAAAATTGGAGTGAAACAGGTTCGTTTATTAAAGGTACAAAAATGTAATACCCATTTATTTTGTTATTTGAACTTTAAATGCTGAAGATGGCTAGATGGGAAGCATAGGACAAAAAGAAAATTAGGAAGAAAAAAATTTAAGTTGAGAAATCTATACTATAAAAATCAATTGCTGTTCGTTAGTCTCGCTAAAACTCGAGAACAGCTGAACCGATTTGGCAAATTTTAGTCTTGATTTATTTTCTAGAAGTCCAGGGAAGATTTAAAGGTGAGAAAATGTTTGAGACGGTACGAAGTATGCCGGTCAGTTAGTTATTAGTGATAATAATAATTATGAACAACGAAGAACAGACATTTGCGCATTAAATATGTTGTCAAGTAAAGTGATGAATTTATAAAATCCCGTGACATATTATTGCAATTTTGTTCAAGTTGTGCATCATTTTAAATAAAATATGATAGTCTCCGGAGTAGAATGAAATATAAAGGTGTTCATTGGCCAACGACTAGCAATTTTTCAATGTCACATGTCCGCATAGGTATGCATTATTTCTATACTTCCCAAGAGTCTTTTATCTCTACGTTATTTTATCCAATTTTTTTTTTTTGTATTAAAAATATTATTATTATAGCATCACATGTGTTTTTTTGCTAGGGCATTATTAGAAAATGTACCTACCTATCAAATAAAACTAATTCTGTTTTTGACACCAATCACCTATTAGCACCTTTACCTTTAGTCAAAACTTCTAAAAAAGAACGTAAATTACTTTTTAAAATGCTGGCAACGCACCTGTGACTCTCTTGGTACTGAGGGTGTCCATATTCCATAAAAAATTGTCTTAATCCGTGCAGTATTTGAAATAATAAATAGATGTTCTGATTTTATTCGAATTCAACAATTACTATCCCATTTCCATCTTCTAGTTATCTTCTTATCTACGACACATCGACAAATCAACAAAAAATCCCTACTTACAACAAAACACTACAGAAAAATACATTTAATTCCCAAAATATGAATGTCATTTATAAAGTTGAGTCATGATAAGCTTGTTTCCACATGAGTTACCCCCAAAACGACACAATGCAACATGATTGATGAACCGTTCAGTATTACATACACTGTATCCTGCACTTAATAAAGCATTTTAAAGGATTTTCTACTTTCATATTTTTATATGAAAGTGTTACAGGAATATAGTTTATATTGTGAAGTAATAGAAGTTGTTTTTGAATCTTAAAAGACAAATAAATCTATCGTACTTCGTTACTACGCAACCCACTACTAAGCAAAGAGTAGCTAACCGTCGTCGTACTCGGAGTAATTTAATTAGTAATTATAAAATATCTCTGAGTTCGGCGTTATATCACTTATCATGAAAAATATATTCTTGGAAATTAGCTATCAGTAAAAATAATTATTAAGATTATGTAAGTATTATAATACACAGGTATAAATAAGAAATAACGCCTAAATTATTATTTTTTATTCACCAAAATGAAATGAGCCTTACCAGTTTTGTTATGTATGAAATCAATCACCAATTGCAATATCCTAGACAAAGCTTGAAGTCCAATAATATAATGATTCGACTAACAATGCATTTTATAAAAAGCTTTATATTATCATGTATTCATATTACAGCACAAAAACAATACCTATAGAGTTTCCAATACATAACTATAGATACACATTTCGCCGTAAAACAACAATATAAAATAAGAAGCGTAAGTTCCACGCCACAAAGCAACAAAATATGTTCAGGCAATTAATTGAATCGACGTGTTTGTGGCTTTACGCGGTACCATATATAATTATAATCACATTTATTTGCATACGCTTGAATTACTGGACCATTGAAATCCCAATTGGATTGTTACTGATAATCATATTGTGGCTATTTGTGATCATTCTAGTCTTTATATAAATACGTTATCAAAATTATTATGATATCAATATTATTGAATCCGGTGCAATAGAACTAAATCCTTTCATTGGTCAATTTTAATTAAAAATAAACAATGAATTTTAAGTTATCAGAATCGATTATAGTAAACTAATATTCGATGCAGACATTATTACATATGTATTTATCAATAATTCATAGATGAGTGACAATATCAAAATCATCAACATCAACAGCCTGTAAATAAATGGTCACAGCTGACCAAAGGCCTCTTCTCGCACGGAAAAGGTTTGATTTCAAACTTATAATCAGAAATTATAAGCCTAAGGTTCCTCGCGGTGTTTTCCTACGCCGTTAGTCAGTAGTGTCTAAATAATCTTAGAAAGTACATTTAGGTAAATCGGAAATTGTAGTCACATTGGTACTTTGCCCGTAGGTAGGTTTAGAACCCTCATGCATTAGAAGCATCTTCCATTCTTTCACGGGCGTCTTAAGCCTCCGGGCTACCACGACATATAATATCCATTAATTTTAAACTTTACTATTATAAGACACAAATAATCAAACTAAGTATCTCTTAAGAACTATTCTTCCAAACCATAAGCGATTACATTTCGGAAAGTAACTCGGAAATGCTTTTAGAAAAGTACCGAAAGCATTTATTCGATTTTGATTCTCAATCTTATTAAAACTTTCAAAGTAGTATACTTTCGATAGTTGAGACTTCGTGGAAATTTAATAAAGCCGTAATACTGAGGATTGGCATAGGTTAAATACAGGTTTCTGATAATGTATAGTACTAGGAATTCATCATCGCATTTCTGGTAAATTAGCTGCGTACATTACATATAGGTACGAGTAACAAGAAATAATTCGTACTTCCAAGAAACGAAATGTCCATTACACATTACGAGAAAACAAGTATTAAGGTGTTTTTAAGTAATTCCAGTAGAAGAGTACTAGAAGTAGTAGCGTTTTAAATAAAAAACATGTGACAACATTTTTTTTTTGTAGAGGGACGGACGGTTTCGGACTCTTACTGGCTAAAATCTCAAAAACCTACCTTCAACGTATTAGGTACGTAAAATGAATAGGAAATAGAATTGATAAGTTTCCTTGGACAAAAATAAACTGTCTTGACATTTCAATACAATAAAATAAGCCCAAATAAAATCAATCATACTTTCTCATTAATTAATTTTACAGAAAGCTTAATTTTTCTAGCGAAAATTTTATGGTGTCATAAGTAGCACTCTCCTACAAAATTCATAGATAGGTATCGCTTTTCACATTTCGATAAAAGTAATTAATTTGACTAGTTGGAATCTACCGCATTGACACTATCACAACATAGTATTAATATTACGAAACACTGAACAAGATACACAATCCATATTAATTATGCACAATCTAACTTCTCTGAGCGAACCTTTGAGAAGTAATTAGTCAAATAACTCATAGAGAGATGAATGAGCCAGTGAGCTTCGGATGCATAACTCAATCGGATTTCCACACTAGTGCGTTTTGCTTAGATGCAAATTGACAAAAGATATTGCTTAACAGTCAATGAGAACTCCTAGTTAACGATGTCTTCCTGGTACGTGATATTAATAAGTCGAATGGATTGTTATACAACCTGTCGCGAGTTTGATTTCGTCGTCCGTGTCGAGCAAAAAATTATAAAGGCACTTTCTGAATAAAATGATTAGCCCGGAGTCAAGAACCCACGTGCCTCGGAAAGCTGGTAAAGCCGTTAGTCCTGCATCTGACCTCACTCCGGTCGTGTCGATCTGCCGTTCCATCAGGTTCAGTGACTGATGGAAAAAGAGTGCACCTGTTTTGGCGCACATACTTGTTTACTACAATACCCATCTCCTGCGTAGTGGGTTAATCTAGTTAGACTTACCACCATGATCAAAATCGATCGGGAGGCTTTATTATTAATAAATATGAAACTATTACTTTACATAAAAATATGGTACGACAATCGATCGCTAGTCTACAACTGACAAAAGAAGCAATACGAGTTCATTTCCCAAGACGACATTACAAAATTCTTAAAATCACAAACGAATATCATAGATGAACGAAAATGTCAACTAAAAATGTTTTACCAAACAAAGTCGATCAACAGACGATAGCTACTGTTTATGTTACGTTCATACAAGAATAGTATCAACACCCACGCGAGGAACGTCGTGGGCGAAGCTTCAGTTCGAAATATACTCTAACAACAATGTATTTGAAACAATAGAACATCATTTGGTACAAAACACACGGGATTACTTTTATTTCTTACCATTAAAATTCAGTAAAAAGATAAATCCAAAACATTCAAGTTGTATAATGAAATTCATGAGACCGTTCATACGGACCAAGGCCTTTTTTTTTGAGGGGGAAAATCATCCAATGACTTCTCTCGCCCTGGGCGAGGCGAGAGGGAGTGTCAGACTCTTACTGACTAAAAACCACCCCGTTCCTTCTCCTGCTCTTCGAGCCGGAGCCCCGGTAAACCCGCTAGGTAGTCCGCAGCTCCGGATCAGGCATCAGCCCTGTTGGGCCCCATCTGTGGTGGTCTGATGGCTCTTTGAGGCGCGCGCGGACCGCGACGCGCCGCACGCACGGGTCCGGTTCTGTTCGGGCGGTGAGCTACCCTTGCTCGCCGTCCGCAGGCCCGCAGGTGGCCGGAGATCTTCTCGGGATCCCCTACGCCCGGAGTGTCTTTCGCTACGGCTGGGGCGTGAGCAGGTTTGTTCCCTCACGCGCCCCGCCTCCTCCATAGCTAGCATGAGTGCTTCGCTGAAGGAGGAGACGGCATCCCAGTCCCTCTCGCTCCGCACCATGGCCTGAATCAGTGCCGGGCGCGAGAGGTCGCCGTCGCCGACCACATCCCTGAGGACTTGGCGGTGCTCAGCCCACGCAGGGCACACCGCCACCGTATGTTCTACCGTGTCCTCCGGGCGTCCTCACAGTGATGACACCCGGGCGTTTCCTCCCGCCCAATAAGGAACAGGAACCTACCGAAACTACGGACCAAGGCCTAAGGGTGCTTTTCTACCAGATATCTGCTATGTAGCTATGCCACGGAGATGTAATAGCTAAGTAGTGAAACTATGAGACCGTTTCCACTGATACTAAGCTATGTAGCTGTGATTACGATTAAGATGTGCTGTGAAGATGCGCAGCCGCGAAGTAGCTGTGCGTGTAAGATGCGCAGCTCGAGAATGCGACGTATCAATAGTAGGGAAGTCATCATAACACACGTCTATCGCACGCATCCATAGCAAGCATCCAAAGCACGCATCTATAGCACGCATCCATAGCAAGCATCCAAAGCACGCATCTATAACACGCATCTTTTTGGAAAGAAAGGGAATCAGCCATATAAAAAAAACATAGTTCATCTGAGTTCATTTCTACCAGTGCTAAACTGTGTGTATTAATAAATGTGATTGGTGGAAGCCAAACGCATCCACAGCAACGTAGCATAGCACATCACTGGTGGAAAACCCTTACCTTACAATAAAATTCTATTATTATGTATCGGCTCATACACAACAAGGAACAATAGCTTTTGTTGTACAAAACAAAAAGACTGATAAATAAATAATTATACTTTTATGACACACATCAATTGAAATCGTTTGCGAGAAATCAAAATGGTCTTTGTTATTTTTATCGCCTTTTTAAAAAACCATGACGGTTTTGTGACTGTTGGGTATTGTGTTGTATGGAAACATGAATAGATAAATAGCTAGATAAGTAGATACTCAAGCTAAGTTCATACTTTGGTTTACTTTTTCTATTTACTGCCGCACTCAAATACATTTAATGATTACTTAAAGTGTTCCTTAGGAACGATTTTGTATCGAAAACAATTAATAAGGACTGGGTTAAGTAACCATTAAATGACTCTGAGTATGGCGGTTAGATCCAAACTTTCTCCATGGTATAGTCAATACAAACTAAGTATCTCGTTTAAAAAATGTAATATGATCGAAAACTTGACTATTTAACTGATTAGATGTTAAGGGTTTAGGTTAAGAATATCCACGAGTTCACAACTTCATACCCAAGTCTTATAAAACAAATGAGAAAGAAAACAATTGAGCTCCAAAGTCTGGCACGTGTAGTATGTAAAATACACAGACCAGAATAGCATGGTACGAGTATAATACTGATGACGTATTCAATTCTTTGTAAGTGATGGACGATCTGTTGGTAGCTCACGACTCAACGGGCTGAATGAAACCGATTCATCTTCGCTGTAACACCACAAAAGCTAACGTTTGTGTTAAGATGAAACAGAGGCTGGGTGTATATTCATGTGTATGAAAAGGGAAGATATGTTCGCGTATTTGAGATAGTGTGTGATGTGGATAGTCAAGGACTTTTCCTTTTAAATGGTGGTAAAAAGTTTGAAGTAGGTTTGGCTCTTTAAAGTAATGTTTGGTTAAATCTCATCCCCACCAAATGTACCTATGTATATAAAAAGATAGTAAAAGATACCATTCTTTTTGAGGTTGAAAATCATCCAAACACTTGTCCCGCCTTGGGCGAGAGGGAGTGTCAGACTCTTACTGACTAAAAACCAACCCGTTGCTTCTCCTGATTTGAACCGGAGCCCCAATAACGGTTTCCGCAGCTTCAGAAAAGATACCTACTAAGGTATCTTTTTTAAAAAGCTACGAATGCAGTGAGCGTCTTGTTTACATCTCACACTATTTCACATATACACAACAAAAAGTAGGTATGATATAAAAATACAGCAATGCAACCTTATAACGAAATTGTATTTTCGAAAACAAATTAATCATACTTTCAAAATAACGGAATCCATATGGAACCACGTCTATTATCATTGAATACTTCGAAATAACAACAGCGCGCTGCAGCTGTCCATATTTACATATTTTTAACACTCGGAAAAGTTTTATAAACGGTTATTTTATTTTGAACTGATGAGTATTCATTTAGTCAATTTTATGTACATTTTCCATCGCGACGAATGTGTGTAAATATCGTGTGTATTGTATATTTTCTCTGATGGAAAGAGTTTCACAAGCCGTCACGCCGCAAAAGTGCTCATTAGTAACGTATTCATACTTTGACGAGTTGACATTTTAAGTGCAGCCGCACTTAAATAACTAGGTGTTCAGTTATATTGGCACGTCAGTTTGTTTAAAGATCTTTATTTACATTTTTATTTTAACGTTTTAAAATAAGAAATGCAAAATGTATTTCCAGTTTAAAGTACTTTATTATTACTACAGAGGTGTTACTTGTAGTAGAAGACCTACATTTCACAAATTATCTTTAGCGTGTTATCATACCTTAGTTCCTCGAGAAGCTACACGGAAGTTAACAATTCTGCAATTATCTTTAGATTGCGATTTCATGTACAAACGATTCCGTGCTACTAAGCCAGATTCTAGTTTTCACACAATTCCTCAAAATTTCGAAATTCTACAAACACTTTTCACGTTGTTTCTGTATAAAACTAACACAGAAGAGAATTCCAGCAAAATGCCTTAAAAATACAGCGTGTGCTTTTTCCATCGATGCGAGTATTCGAATCACCCTTCGGATAAATGAAAGCACTCCAATTGAAAGACAGGTAAGTGAATATGAATAAGGCTGGCCGTGGGTGACGATCTCGATCGCACCCTGTAGTGGATTGAGGCAATTCATCTTACTCCTGTGTAGATACTGACACCGGAGTGTAGTGTGTTCTTGGAATTGAGGCAGTTCTAGGATACTGTATTATTTAGACTATTTTCTGTTTTGCACAGTTTTGTATACACGTGGAAGACTCGATTGTGAACATTCTATTTATAAATATATCTCAACCACATTACCTGGAGCTGCAGACTGCCTAGCGGGTTACCGGGGCTCAGGCTCGAAAAGCAGGAGTAGGAACAGGTTGGTTGTTAGTCAGTCCGAAACGTCTCTAAAAAAATCCTAACCACATTCTATCTACATGAATACGTATAGTTAAGAAGCCTGTAGCATTTTGGAGTCGTAATGTACTACACGGTAGACATTCGATAATACGTAATTTTATATAACTGAATGTAAGTTTTAAAATGACAATCACTGATGCCTAAACTGTTTTTCACAACCCTTTCTCGTCGTAACATACAGTTTCCAAGCCTTCAAAGAAGAATAAAACTGAACATGCAAACAAACAGGTCACATATTCCACAAACTGGTGGTCACACTACACATGAATGGTTACCTCCTCCTCACCTGCCAGCGCTAGTGAATAGCGGGTCAAGTTCCAGCTGAACATACAAACAAACAGGTCAAATATTCCACAAACTGGTGGTCACACTACACATGAATGGTTACCTCCTCCTCACCTGCCAGCGTTAGTGAATAGCGGACGGGTCAGAGTTCCAGCCGTGATCGACATCAGCCGGTGAATAGACACACGATTTTAACCCTTTCAACAAAAACGTGGATCGATTCACTCAAACCGAAAGATAGTAAGTAACCATTTGCTATCAACGTAATAGAGAATGTGAAAAACCATTCTCAGATCCTCTTGAACCACACAAAAAGTTTCATCAAAATCCGTCTAGTCGTTTAAGAGGAGTTCAGTGACATACACACGTACAGAAGAATTATATATATAAAGACTAGCTTTTGCCCGCGACTTCGTTCGCGTGGAATAGTGACTTCCGGCAAATTTTTGGTTTTAACCACATAGTTCCCGATCTCGCGGGATCTCTTCAAAAATGAGATGTGGAAGATATTCCAGGGAACTCTTCAAAAATCAACATAATGAGCTCTGCGTTTGAATTTAATAGATGTATACTCACTTAGGGCATTGAAAAAATAGTTTAAAAACGGACTTAAACTAACTTAAAACTAAAGAAAGCTACGAATTACGAATTTATAACAATTAAAAAAGAAACTATATTACAACCTATCCTCTATGCTATAATAACCAAGCTTAAACTAAATAATTTAAAAGAAACGACTTAAATCTAATCTAATTAATTTATAAATTAGACTTACAATTTTATTAAAAAAACTAACTACAGTAACTACTAATAATCGATATCAAACTAAACCTACGTTAAATAGTTTAACCAAAAAACCAGGAAAACCCAACAAATAAACTTATGTTTTGACAAATACAACGAAACCAATTTAGAATATACGAAACAGCAGGTGACTACAGACAAATAATCATACGACTGATAATACACCTTTTCTACGATAGTACCGAAGCGCTCGGCCGATACCCAACCAAATGAATGTAACGAAACCATAGCGCGATCTATTTCGATCCCAACGCCATCTATCGAGGATAAAGACAACTTGGATTATTTATTTATACTCCGTTCGGGCATTTTCTTTGTACTAAAAGTTTAATTATATTGATATTATTTTTTTCATACCTTTTTACTATTTATTTACTTTTTTCGATGAATTAAAACAATAACATGAACCGAAGTCGTAAACGATCGACATAGAATTATCTATACTCGTTAGAGCATTTTCTTTGTACTAAATGTTTTATTATATTGATATTATTTTTTTCATACCTTTTTACTATTTATTTACTTTTTTTCGATGAATTACAATAACATGAACCGAAGTCGTGTAACGATCGACATAGAATTATTTATAAATAATTTATTTCTTATTTTTATTTTTTGATTTTTGAAATAAAAATATATCTATGTCCTTTCTAAGGTTCTAAACTATATCTGTACCAAATTTCAACCAAATCCGTCAAATAGTTGCGGAGATTAATGGTATAAGCATAGAATGTTCGACGTGATTCTTTAATTTGACATAACTTTTTTATTTATGAACCGATTGACATGAAACAAACACTAAATGTAAATTTAAGCATCCCACAATATATTCGTGAAAACTACATCCAACTCGGATCAGCCGTTTCTGAGATTAGCGCGCACAGACGAACAGACAAACAGACAAACAGACAAACAGACAAACAGACAAAAAAAAAGTTAATTACATTTTTGGGTTCGACATCGACATAACAATAACCCCTGCTATTTTTTTTATTTTTATTTTCAATGTACAGACAGCACTTTTCTACGATTTTATTATATGTATAGAATAGATAAATGGCCATCAAACACAAAACTGTTTGTCTACTGCCCAAAGCGTAAATATTTAGCCAACAGTTTAAATTATAGCCATATTTTCATAGCAATTAGGTAATTAATGACATCATCAAAATGTATTTGTTGTTGTTTAACGCTTTTGATTAGTGTTGCATGAATAATACAAGTAAAATATAGTAAGTACCAATTAGGTAATTAGATAAAGTTAATCTACCGAAATAAAGCTGTTTTACTAGAGAACCATGGGATATGGTAGTATTACGTATTAATAGCAACTCACATATTATAAATATTTAATGACACAGGAATTACCACCAAGGATTACTGGGCTTTTATTAGATTTTCGAAAATTTCTCAGTAGTAGCACGGAGTCTGGAATTGTGCCCAGTATATGGCAATAAGCTCACCCCCTATTACATGGGACTTACAACACAAATGGTGAAAAGTGGATGTACACTGGATTATTTTTCATAAAAATGTTAAAAGTATTTTTCACTATAAATCTCGCCAATATTTTACACTTTGTGCTATAAAATGCAACAACGTCAATTTTATGTCCGTATTAATAAACTTTATTCGATGAAAAAATACACAATGATAATGTGTTTTATATTCCCCAAACGGGTATAAGGAACATAATTATTTAATATCTATTGCCTGCCTCGGTGGCCGAGTGATCGCAAGAGACTACCGGGCAAGGGGCCCGACCCGGGTCGGGCAAAGTATTACTGGACTTTTTTTCGATTATTAGAAAATTTTTCAGTGGTAGGACGGAATCCGGAAATGTCCCGGTATATGGCAATAGGCTCACCCCTATTGCATAGACCTGATATTGTGAAAGGTGTAAGATAGAGCTTATTTGGTGTAAGAAACACCCCTCTTTTACCTCAGGCAGGAGAAGCCAATAGATAATCTTGTTTAAAAATAAAGAGCGATTTGATTAAATATACTTTTAAAAATGAGCAATAGGAACAAAAGAATTAAACACACAAGAAACAAAAATTTTTTTCATATATTATTTCTTACATATACTTAGCTTTTTTCGTAGAAATGAATCGATATAAATGAGTCAGCAACAATATAGTGCTTACACGTGTAACTTCTTCTTCTTTATGAAATATTTAATGGAAATGCTCTCGGCAACATAAGGCGGAAGGGAAATACTCTCTAATGGTAGATCTGACACGAGATTTTTATATATTATATACATATTAATACTAGCTTCTGCCAACGGCTTCGTTCGCGTTCCATTAGGATAAAAAGCAAATCAAAACTCCTATCCTACCAACCAGCAGTTTGTATACCATATTTTATCAAAATCCGTTCAGTCGTTTCAACGTGATTGTCGCACAAACATTCAAACAAACAAATAAACTCTCATATTTGTAATATTAAGTGTGATAGTGTAAAGTGTGATTAAAAGTGATAATCTGATCAAAGAAAACAATAAATTTCCACTTTTAGATCTAGCATTACGACCCAATATATCTTAAAAAGCCTTCAATGATCACTTCCCCATTTCTTTACGCATATTACTCACATGAAAGATTCAAATAACCAGGAAATCAACTTGAGGGATTTCGAACGTTGCCCTTTGAATTTACGTGAGACTATAAAAAGGAATAAATCAACAGGCATCTGCTCCGAATGGATCAAATTTAATAAATTGACATACAATGCTTCAAAGAAATTCTCAAGTTCCCCGTTTTCCCGACGAATCAGTTGAATATTTTGTTGGATTCTCCTCACTCCACATACTTGGGATTTTATAGTTTTAATAACCTTGGGTATCAAGGCTCTATTCAAAAGGCAATAAAGTTGAAAATAAAATGGTCGTAAAAACTACTTTGTATTTCAGTATTATGTACTTAAACTGAAATAGGTACGGTGGGACGTATTAAGTACGCTTCCTTGTGAACAATTTCTTCAAGGATATCATTTTACTATAGTGTTTCCGATTAAAGGAGGATTGACGTTATTTTTGAAAGGAATCTTTATATTCTGCTCTTAAAGTGCAGTTTTCGTTGAATCTTTAACATTTTTATGATCATTCCAAATGTGCTTATTGTTCTGAAGTCAACTTTAAGCACCTGAAATAAAGTTGATATTTATTTCAATGGTAATAAAATATCCGGAGATCAACCTAGCGGGTTTACCGGGGCTCCGGCTCGACAGGAGAAGGAACGGGGTGGTTTTCAGTAAGAGTCTGACACTCCCTCTCGCTTTGCCCTGGCGAAGTCATTAGATGATTTTCCCCCTGAAAAAAAAAATGGTAATAAAATGGATTTCTGCTTAACTACTGGTTCACTATGGCTCAATTTAAAGTAAACAAGGGTTTTACATTGTATTATTCGATTACAAGTGAGGACTGTCTTATGGAGGTTCTCTTTTCTATTTTCTGAGAAATGGAAGAAAACGGATAGCTATAAAAATGGCCCTTTCCCACAGCTTAATGTCTAATCCAGATGATAGGAAGGTGTCAGTGAAATGATGATGAAAATTTTCTTCGTAACCCAATAGGCAATCGATCCGAATTAATTTGGTGCGTGATTTGCTTGACAAACCGATTTCGCCCAATATGACTCCACTCGACTCGGGGATTAATTGAAAGAGGGTGACCACAGATTTGATCCAACTCCCTCGTAATGTCCAAGTGATAAAGTGACAGCGGATAATTAACCCAAACATTATCTTGAAATTACCAAAAATATTTTTTTTTTGCATACCACAAGAATCTCAACATGCAATGACCTTGAACAGAATTTCTAATGAGGTTATCTTTAAAAAATATGTATCTAAATATGGTCATAATTGTAACTAAAAATTATCCAGACACAATTCGACTGAGTAACAATTTACAGTATTTCGAAACGCAATCAACAGATACAACGTTCAATTTTTTCCTCACTCCAATCAAATTCATTACGTCTTCCATTCATAAGTCATTCGGTGTAAAAGTCTGTTTAACCGATTTCAACTTGAACGCGCCATTTACTCATCACTTAGCCTAAAACCCTGAAGTTCGCATTTCCTTTTCACGTGTGATTTCCCAGGACGCTCCTTATAGACTGTTGCCTGCTACATGAAAAAGCGATTCCGACGTCATAAATATTTAGGTGGCTCTTAAATTATTCGATTACCTTTTTAGCATCGATACGTCCGGTAAATCGATGATAATAATTATTATCGATTCTGTTTTACTGTTGAGGAGTTTAATGGTCTGTGTAGCACAGGGTGGATTAGGATGGAGTGATGTTATAATTACTCTTTATAGAAAAAGAGGGAGGTGGGGTGTGCTCCTTTTTCGCAGTTTTGTTAATAACCCTAAATGACCTGAAGATTATCAGTCTAGCCTAGTAGTTCTTTTCTGATAAAAAATAACGTCATAAAACTTTATCATCTTGGCCGACTCAGAATAATTCTGGAAAAGTTCCATATGGATGATAAATTTAATGATAATTTGGAGTATTTGAAACACTAATAGTTATTATTAAATTAAAACAATGTCTATCCAGCAAGTTGAAGTGAACATCACAGATATGAAGAGTTTTGGCGAGGAAATCACAAACTAGAGAAACACAAAAGGTATCATTGGATGCAGGTCCGCAAGTCGCTCCCGCTTCGCTTATGACCAACCGCACTACCTAAAAGCAGTTGGGCTAAGATAATGATCACTGGAATGAGGGGAGGGTTGTGCGGATTACTTTTCTCAATCAGCGCGTCGTAATAAATATTTGATGAGCTATAACGTACAACATTTATTTATAACTTATTTCAAGCCTTTGTTTATTAGTGGCTTATTTATTCTTGATCTAAGTAATTGGACTTTACTTTTATTTACTTACTTTCTTTCTTTACAAATATTGACTGATTTCCACACATGGAAACTTGACAAATGGACTATCCTCAATTCGACCCAATACATCCGGATATAACCGCGTTAAAACAGAGTATTCATTCGTACTATAATAATTATAGCACCACTATTGGTACATACATACATACATATCGTCACGCCTTTAATCCCCGAAGGGGTAGGCAGAGGTGCACATTATGGCACGTAATGCCACTGAACAATGTACACCCACTTTTCACAATTTTTGTTGTAAGTCCCATGTAATAGGTGGTGAGCCTATTGCCATATACCGGGCACATTTCCAGACTCCGTGCTCCTACTGAGAAATTTTCGAAAATCCGAAAAAAGCCCAGCAATACTTTGCCCGACCCGGGAATCGAACCCGAGACCCCTTGTACGGCAGTCGCACTTGCAACCACTCGACCAACGAGGCAGCACCACTATTGGTGTTATTATAAAACTACTTTTTGATGGTATAAGCCGGTAAACGAGTAGATGGATCACCTAATGGTAAGCAATCACCACCACCCATGTACACCCGAAACATCAATGGCGTTACAAGTACGTTACCTTTTGGGGGTTAGGAATTTAAGGGTTGTTGATTTTCCAACAACCCTTAGTTGTTGGAAAATCGGTAATTTTAGGAAGGATTAGGAAGATGGATAATTGGGCCTCCGGTACTAATTTATACTTCAAAAATATTTAACAAGCTTATTATATATCCAACATAAAAATCCCACACAATTATAAGATTATCTTTTCAATACACCCACAGCAACAAGTCCTTCCAAAAAACATACATACATACATAAGCACTTATACATACATGTATAACGCATCAACTCGCTCCATTCGTAATCACGAGCCTTCTTCTCAGAATCTTATACAGAAAATACTTATTTTTCCGGAAATTACTTCTTTCCCTAATTATCCTCTCAAACTTTAGGATTAACAAACTGGGAACGAGTAAGGGGCTTGGTGGGAGTAAATTACATACGTGTAACTTCATTACGGGGTCGGTATACGGGGCCGAGTTCGTCCCTCGCTAACCGTGGTGTTACGTGCCACCCCTAAACTTATAAGGGTTTGTTAAAGGTACACAACAGATAGATGTGCTCGTACTTCTTCGTACAACTTCTTGTGTAGTTTTGGTTAGTAAATATTGGTTGGTAATTTGACTATGGTTGTAAATTATACGTTGTAATATTAATAATGGTTTTTGTTATAATAAAGCTGATTGATGTGAGGTGAGGGTGCTTTTCCACAAGAGATGTGCTATGTAGTTATGCTACGAAGATATAATAGCTAAGCTGTGAAACCATGTGACCGTTTCCACTGATACTAAGCTATGTAGCTGTGCTAGTAAGATGCGCGGCCGCGAAGTAGCTGTGCGATGAAAATGTGTCGATAGTAGGGAAGCCATCCATAGCACGCATTTTTCCATATAAAAATATAGCTTAGCTGAGTCCATTATCACTAGTCAGGTAAGCTATGCGTGCCAATAAATATGATTAGTAGAAGCCAAACGCACCAGATATGTATATATATATATCTATATATACATATGTATATACATAGATATGTATATATATATATAGATATATATGTATATATATAGATATGTATGTACAGATATATCTGGTGGAAAAGCACTCTTAGACAGGTAATTGTCGTAATCGCGTCCTACCTTGTTCGATAATGAACGTGACATATTTTGACTTCAATCTTAAAAATAAAATACCTACCAACCGTTTTCACTTCCAATAATCTTAAGGCAATTTTTTATTCAAGCTTCATAGCTCTTTGTACATAAATTACGAGACAGATAGAACTTAAAAATAAATCTCAAGCAATTATCCATATGACACTCAATGTACCAATTCAGAAAGAATTGTAATTTCGAATCGAAGTATTCCATTATCATACAAAAGGATAAAAAGTTAAGTGTACACACCAATTAACACATACCTATCTACTGATATTTGTAACTTGAAGACCAAACAGGTTTTATTTGCCTTTTGTAAACGTTCATGTAGGAGATTTTGTTTCGTTCGTCCACTTTATAAATCTGTTGCTTTAACTTAATAAAATACATTATTTTGAGTATCACTTCAACTTGTATTAGCTACCACTATAATAAGTTATTTCATTATAGTAGAAAGGAATAATTTTTGTAATAACTATCGTAAGACATACTAGAAACAACAATTTACTCATATAAATATTCTGATTAGTTGCGCGAATACATCTACGCTACTCATAATATTAAAGAGTCCCTCTGTAACTTGAAACTAGTAGAGCTTTTCTCAGAATCTTTAAGTAAGTAAACCATTATTTCTAGTTATCCTTAGTTTATTTGTTAGTATAGAGAAAAATCAAAATATAAGTGTATCCATAAGGATATGAGTTTGCTTTACGTTTAAAGAAATCGAAAGGAGAGCACATTCAGTTCTCTAACAGACATTGGCCAGCTCGAATGAACCAACCAATTAGAATGCCGAACGTGCTCTTGTTTCAATATGAATAACCGTAAAAACAAACTCGTACTAAGCCCTCATATTACAATCCAACCTCAAATTCATCTTAACTTCCGCACCCAGATCAACAACACCCTATGTTATAAACCAAAAAACCTTTCACCAATATCAAACCACTATAAATAGACAAACTACATCTACCTCTAGAAGTAGTAAAGGTACATATTTCATAGCTACCAACCTCATCCACTCACGTTAGCCGGAGGAGAAATCATAACGTACAACCCAACACGCGAACATAAAGAATATCATTCATAACCAACGTACTTACTTGAGGTCTTTTCTTTTGTACCAAGTAGTGTACGGTTTATTTAATAAAATGTGAAGTGGTTACATAGAGGGATGTGTTTTCTTCTATTAAAATGAAGAAGCCAAGAGGTGAATTAATAAAGAAATAACTTGATATAATATTTCTTATTAACGTTTTAGTAAAGAATAAAATGAACTGGCTGATCAGCCAGAGGACTATTGGTAATAAGGATGAAATATGACAAAACAACGGGGCAATTGTCGCAATGCTACTGAGCAGAATAGTCGCCGCGTCCTGTGGTCACGGAATGCTGCTCATGAATATGAGCCTCTAGCATGGCTTGAAACTAGTCGATTTCTTCGTCAAACAGTTACGTGTGTAAGCCGATAACATTAATTTAGTATGTCTCACGAAAGTTATAATTGAAAAAGCAATATATATTACTGAATAAATCTAAACTTACTCAATGAAACTAAATATATATTACTAAATAAATTGAATAAATCTAACGTATCAGTCTAACAAATATTGGTACACGCAAATTCTTTTTCACAATCAAAACCCAAATCCATATAACAGCCATGGAAAAAATCTCCCCAAGTCATTACCATAATAAATATCCACCAATCAGGGTGAATTCAATTTGAATTCTCAAATAAAATGGAAAATCAATGATATAAATAAAAATCAACATTCAATTTATACACTGTTCGTGCCCAAGCATTTAAAATATGCATATCATCAGCTTCATAACACTGATCAGTGTTTTAAAAACATATGCGTTCGGCTGCGGACTGCGATTGAGCTTGGTCGACCGGTTCCGTCCGATAACCGCGTTCGATACACATTAAATAAAGTACTTACGAATTGAATAATCTGTGATATATTTAATATTTTCGTGGTGTGTTATTTGTAGCTTGATATCGGTTATTTACTTTGTTTTGTTAGCAACGAAATGTGTAATTGGGTACTACGTCCGAATGGCCCAAATCGAATGGCCCATGGGCCATTCGGACGTATACAAAAATCAGCTACGTCCGAATGGCCCACTAAAGGAAAAAAAAAGGAAAACAAATGAGGAACTACATAATGTACATTCGAGTACAATGTATATTTGGGTACGGTCGGTGTATTTTGGTAGTAATAATCAGTCTTATTTTGGTATCGGTGTTGACAATTCCAAAAATAATTTCAATTGTACTGTAGCCAAAAGTTTAGTATTGTTCTCATTTACCTATGACATTTAATTCTTCGAAAACCACTTACTGCTAGTGTGCTAAAATTCGTAAAAAAGTACTATAAGTAACATTGACCCACCAAAACTATTCACCACATTACACAATTCAGTTACTTCGTCATTAAATTCTAGTCAGTCTTCCATTTGTACTACAAGAAACCATTCTCAGGCACTTTCGTATAATTCAAGGCTAATTAAGTCTTCAGGGGCTGTTACGA
Source organism: Spodoptera frugiperda (assembly GCF_023101765.2). NCBI lineage: Eukaryota > Metazoa > Arthropoda > Insecta > Lepidoptera > Noctuidae > Spodoptera > Spodoptera frugiperda. The sequence continues at coordinate 5,184,420 of NC_064241.1, read as the reverse complement.
GGACCAAGTGTAAAAGGTGGTAATTAGGCTACCTTCCTCACAGTAACATTAAAATTTCACCTTTACTGTCGCGTAACGAGTCATTAGCAACTCTTTGATGCATACTAATTGTGTTCACTTTACAACGTAATTGTAATTATAGATGGACGCAAAGTGCACGGTGCAAGTTGAGCAAGGAATTTTCTTTAAGATACTTTTTAGAGTTGTTTAAATATAGAGGTTGTATACTGTGGTATAATTGGGGTATTAACACAAATAACCTTTTTAGAAATTGAAATATTCTAATTTTGAAATATAAAGATCCACATCATAACAAAAACAAAGGGATTATGAATTACAAAGCCTTCTCTTACAAATTTGAATTTCGATAGCCTTCAAAAATAAACGCAGCGTCCCTTCGTAAAACAAACAGTACGGTACGTAGTGTAGCGTAGGTACGTCCGAAACACGCGCCCAAAACGATATTTTCAACTGATAAATCCCCAGGGGTGACTTGTTCATCTTCCGCTTCACTAGTAACAGAGAAAACAAAGCACAAAAAATATTTTTGAACCCCGATAGAACAAAGATTACATCTTGTCCATATTAAAATATTCATTGAAAATCTTTTTTTCCAAAAAGCTGTCACGCGTTTAACCCGAAAAGTCACTCGGATTTAATAACGCTCTTTATACCGAAATTTAAACGACAATTTCGGAACCCTCACCTAGCTCAAAGACCGCTAATTGCCCTTTTTCAACAAATTAATAATCAAGATAAAAGGATTTTTCGTTTCAGGAAAATTATTCAAGGTGCATTTCAAAGGTATTACGTCTCCGTTTTATACTTCGGAAAAGCTGAATACTAAATAGAACTTTGTAGGTAAGTAGTAGGTATCTCCCTGAAAATTACAAAGAGACGTCTATTGATTGAAACCTTTTAACAAATTCCAAGTACAAAATAAAATCCGATGATTAAAAATACTTACAAACATAGCAACGTTTTTAATATAAAACACACTTTTTCTCATCGGAGTCCCATCAATTTAGAATTTTATTCAAACGTATTTCTGTCGACACATTTTCTACAATACCCTTACGAACAAAAATGTCCTTAAAAGCAAAAAAATATCACACAAAAAGCTTTTAATCCTGTATTTCTTTTTTTGGATTCAGGGCGGCGTAACGCGATATCAACACCGCGATTATTGGAATACATACAAAGTGAAAACTTTGTTTGCTATGTAACAGTATACAGCTCTTTGTTCGTTAACCCGATATCCGTTCTCATCGTTAAGGCACACTGACTATACTTCCGCAGCACTCACTTAGCTCCTCAGAAAATTCTCATAACGAGTATTTCAGTAATTCGATTCACTTGCTTTTACTTTAAAAGCATTGAAATCTTCAGCAAAGAAACTGAATCTCACGGCTAATAAACTCGTAAAATATAAACCAGTATCAAATAATTGCAGAACGAAAGTCTTGAAATTTTTCTTTTAGGTTGTTCTCCCCTTTACTCTTAGTACTCAAAACTGGAAAGACATTTCGTCTGCACATTTCCTTTTGTTTAGTATTTCTGAGTTATTCATTTTAATTGAAAATTGTCTTATTGTAAGACGGAGTTCGGCGAGGTATGAAACTTATTCTATTATCTACGGCGGGCGTGTTCATTATTCGGGTCGTGTTTTAAAATTTCGAAACTTCTTCGCTTCATAGGACGGACGTTCCGCGACCGGCGTTGAAAAAAAAAGGAATTGTTGAATTTGGGCACCATTAGGTGTCGCGCCATTAATTTGAAACAGACTAACGGTAACTTAGTTGAAACGTACAAATTACATCACTCTTAGTTTAGTAACGCGAAAATGTTTGCGGAATTCTTTAAGAGGCGTAGGTATCTACATTATTCCAACGTCTGATGCCGACAATCCGGTGAATCGAGTCTGCGGATAATTCGTCTCGTAGGCCATTCGATCGACCTAATTCGGAGAGATCTCATTCGGCTAATGGCCGTAATGTTTCACCTGAGTGCGTCTGCAGCACTGGATTGAAGTATTTGTTCAACGAATGATGGCTCTTAGAATTCCCGTTAAGGAAAAGTAAGAAGTCGGTAGTTGAATAATTTATTCCAACGGCCTTTGATAGCAGATGTGCCGTGTTGTTTGAGTACCAGGAGAGGGATTATTTAAAGAGAAAGGCATTGAGACTCTCAATTAAGTAAAGTAAGCACCTAAAATAGATGAAAAGAATGTTCAATGAATATAATTAATACAGCTTTGCAGGATCAGTTAACAAGCTTTATGTTCATTACTTTTTAATTGTAATAATATAGAGCCCCACGGTTATGAACGAATATGAGTAGGCAATTAATTATGAGCATACAACTAAACAAATTTCGAAATTTCAGGTTGGTATCTAAAATTGTGATAAATTATTGAGAGAATAATTAAAGCCAGCAATACATATTCATCAAATTCCCACACACACGTGAATAAAAATATAATATTAATGTCAGCACTAATTAAGACTAACATTTAAAGCTGCTGAGTCATGCTAAGCAGTCTGACCTTACAGTGAATAAATAACATTCATTACGGACACCCCCGCAGTCGCCCACAGCCTTATTAGTAAACAACATTAAATATACTTACCACAACTCAAATCAAAGCGTACATACCAAACAAAGCAACAAAGAAATAAGCATAACCTCTTTTGTTCAAAGTTGGGCACACCCACGTTGAACCCACTATGTTACAAGTCGTATTTAATTGGGGGTAACTCAACAGCTCTAGGTTAGTACTACAACCAATATAATAAACACACTTGAATAGCAAACAATTTTCGTCAGTGAGCTGTCTTTAATAAGGACCAAGTTCGATCAAAGTGATGGCACGCAAACACTAGCCAATGTTTGTCTTTCCTCCTCAAAATTAGACAAAATTTAGTACCTGCAGCCACGTTTCGTCAATTATTTTACCAGACATTTTTTTAATAAGACGTAACCCTATTACAATACACTGAGCACGTATGTCTACCAAAACCAATAATATTTTACAACAATCACGAACACTAAAGCAGTAAAAATAAAACAACTAAGTTCACTTGTAAGCAAATCTCGTAGCGCAGTGGGATATAAACAAACCTTCTTGGGTAAATATACTCCGATATGAAGGAATTGAACTTTCCTATGAACTATAATAATTTACATGATTTTATGTTATACATGAAACAACGGTTCACGTCCGGTGTTCGACGTAGCGAGACCAAACAAAAGGAGCATCCCTTCATACGATAGTTTTCTGTTTGGGTTTCGACTTTATGCATTGTACCATGAATATTTTATTTTACGTGACCAACATCTCTATCGCTGGTAAGCTACAGGCGTATGCAAAAATATTTGCTGGTATAACAGTTTTGCTTGATTTATGAATTTATTTAAATCGTATGATGTTGGCTTTGTGATATTTACCTGGGTGATTTCGTTTATATTTTTCTGATATTTTTGTATAGTGTCATCATGTACAGGAAAATATAGTTAAAATTAATTGTAAAGGCTCATCATTCTACTTTGTCTACGTATTATAGATTGTTAGAAACTACATGCTCATTACAAAGTGTACCCCTAGTTTAATAGGCTCACCCTCTTCAGAGCACGGTAGACGTGTGGTTATATACCTATTATATACTGTCAATCTTTCCATCACCCAATCAGCCAACATTGTGTGAAACTGACGTCACCATACAGGCATTCATCGCATTTAGAGCCTTGATATTAACGCGAGAATTTCACTATTTGACGGCGTAGTACGTCAGTCACTGGGCTGTCGGCGTTACGAATGGCTGGTCAAAACGTCATGGCTACTCGAAAACCCGTTCTAATCAGGGCTTTATCACAGTTGAATGGAGTAATCGTAAATGTAAGTATGAATTAAGAACATTTTCCATTGATTTGACTGTACAGGTAAGCTAATAAGAAGTGTGTTTCAGTGTGTTCTTTCATTAAGAGTTAATTAAAGAGGTTAACTGTTGTACAAAGAGTTGTTTTACTTAGTAGTTACTTTATTATGTTTTATGCTATAGAAAAATTCGTTGGAAATAATGTTAATCACTTAACATAAAGACGTTGATACTTTTCTCATACATATGTTTCATGTTGCAAGCATTGACGATTATAGAATCAACTTGGCCTGGTGCTGAAAATCGGCGCGGCGGATTCGAGCCTTCGTGCCCGGGCCACGGCATAATGCTGAGCCTTTTGCGCTGCTACGCACTATTCTTTTAATTTCATCGTGTACCTGTATTCTCGACCACCTTTTTGTCATGGTGTAATAAAGGGTTTTTCTTTCATTCTTCTTTCTTTCTAACTTACCAAAAACAACAGAATCCGCCTTAAATTTCCAAAATTATTGCAACAAATTACTCAGAAGTAAAGACCAAGGGCTTGATTAGTGAAACACGTTAATTTCCAGGGCTACACCACGTTAATACGTATTCCGTCGGCGTGCCGGACAAGTAGGGATGTATGATGGTATAGAAATACCGGCGGTCGACAATAGTCGTAATTCCGTCGTCGGTCCGACGCGGCCGGCAGCGGACGTCGGAGCGAATACGTAATGACATCCGATGGTCACATTTGTAATTTTATTACCACAACCCATTCTTGTTATGTTAATCTTAATGACCAAGAGTTTGTTACGGCCGTGAAAATTGCTGCAATATTGTCCAACAACTAAATCTTTCTCTAGAAAAAAGAGTACGAGTATTCTCAAGTAAAAACGCATAATTCTTTTTCAGGAATGTTGTGTTGTTGTTTTGTTTGTGTTCGCTTTTTTGTCGACGTATCACATAGAATTTATTAAGAGGCTTAGTGGATATTTTAAGAGCGCTGGAACGTGAATAAGTTTTTGTTCTCTACATAAAATCCATGGTTGTAACTTTGTTAGAACACAGAGTCTACATAGTATACTGTTTCTAATCCACGTTCTAGACAAGCCCCAGGCTAAAGAAACAGACCTGAAAAATTAATATGTTACAAGTAATAACTTTTTCTAACAAGTTAACATTGTAAATGTTAGGTAAGATCTTCAGTATAATAACGTAAACATATACTCCTCATCAATATCTACATCAAATAATAAAGAACAAAAAGGTCATGAATACCTAACAGCGAGTCAACATTAAACTTACAACATATTTACAGAACAAGAAATTACCCTATACCAACTTCACGAAACCAATAAAAAACAAAACAAATAATGTCACGGCCTCACATGAAACGTCTAATAAATTACAGAGAGTAAACAATGAAACAGAGGCTACATAAACAAGTAAACAGAATATAAAACAGCGTTAAGTATAACCCAGATGGTAATGACACTACAAAAACATTTTATTATTCACAAACAGTATCAAAGAAAGTTCCGGTTTGCCGAAATTATTTGCATCAGAAAGAGGATAGTGCGAACTACTTGTTTCCTTGCAAGTACAGTCGGACTGTCGGAAAAACATCCGAAAGGTATTTGAATGCAGATTGTACAAGGTTTTGTTCGAAAATGTATGTAAGTTAAGAAGCTTATAGTGCTTGTGACAAACATTCGGGTCAGTTTACATAGAACCCTTTTGTTCTATTTGGTAATCCTTTCGGAAGTTGACGAAGTTAAAACGCGCAAATCTGGTTTTAATACAGAGGATTCAATTTTGTACGAACTGTTCATAGTTGTTGGTTAGTAACGGATTTTTGTGTAAGGTCGCGTATGATAGGAAAATACACAATGATATTTTCGGTAGTGAGGTCACGTACAGATTTTAGGACGAATACGAAAATAGAAATACACGTGGAACCTATAATACCGCATATCCAAAGGATAATCCATGAAATATTATTGTGGATTGACACAAAACAAAACTATTTTCGTTCTAAAGCCAGATAAAAAACATTTGCACGTTTAGCGTTTTGTAAAACTAAATTAATCTGCGTTGAACGGCAACATCTGTAGAGTCCTCAATAGATAAACACGAGCAAAATTTTAATATTACAGACCGATACATACAATAAATACATTCGAAGCACATGCGCTCTCAATTGCGGTATTACATTGCATATTCCATGAAAGAACTGCCAACAACTCAAATCTGGCGTCGGTCCCTGGATAAATCTTCAAATGTACAGTATTAATATAGGAGTAAATGGAGGAATTTATTATGGATGAGCTATGAACCTTTGCGGTGTTACCAACGAATTTTTTTCATTACAAATGGGTTCAATTTTCAACGGGAAACATTTCAATTTAGATTCTGTTTTATAAAATACTTCTTCCTCATTCAATTTAAAACGAAGAGGTCTAAAAGGGCTCTTATTGAATTTTTCGAATCTATTTTTTGTTCTTTTGGTAAACATCGTTGTTTATTACCAGCTCTTCCTACTGTAAGACATATTTCAAGCGAATATGTTCGCAAATATCTGAACTTTCCATTAAAAATCGTAAAAACTTTCTCTTACCGTATTTGTTGGAAAACATCGATTCATTTTGCAGTTACTGAAATAAATCCCCATTACCGAAAGACGTTACCTTCCACTTCCACACTGAGCATTAACTGAACTTATCTACGTAAGTATTAGGTACTTTCATTTTATGTCTTTGTCACCGACATCGCAGGGAAACTGTTGGTAGTTCAACTGTTTGTTGGAAACTAACTCTGCAAACTTATTTGAAATGAGTAGGTATCTCATCATAACTGACGGAATCAAAGACGAAAGGTCGGCCGCTCATTCTCAAGGGATACATTGAGACGTTTCCAATTTGTAATAAACTTGATCGTAACAAATCTGAAATATTAGAAGGCATTGTAAATTGGATCACGTTTTACGTCTTAGACGGAAAATCTTTTGGGATTTTTGTTCCATTTCTTGTATTAAAGCTGTATAACTTGTGACGATCGACATTTAACAAAGTTTTTTCGCAAAGGAAGTGTATCAGTAAAAGCTTTAGAATAATTTAAGCACTCACCGTCCCGGCTGTAACTATCGACATTTGAGTAAAGTACCTCGGCGAACCCAAACAAATTCCTGCGCGACTTCTTATTGAGGGCGGGAACGACGATCGCTATCGACTTATTATACAAATGGCCGATATCTGAGCAACAGTAACAATATCTTACCATGAAAAATTACGACTCAATAGTGTGTTGCGGTCTCTCTTGGCTCCGTTTTGCAATAAAATCGGTGCCTCATAGACCATTCTCTATATTTGTGATTCTCGACGTGAACCCATACTGATCTTTTACACACAAACCAATTTTGTCGAAAACAGTTTTGGAAGGAGAATGATGTATTGTGAGGATATTTTGTTCAGGATCAGAACCAATATCAGATATTGTTCGATAAAAGTGTACGTTTAATATTCGACCTTGGATGTGAATAAAACCAAAGTAACAGTAACAGTCTTCTAGGGATTCTTTTACAGGGGTCTTTGGCCGCCAGTACATTGACACATCTCAGTATTTAACGACGCAATATGAATAAAAGGTTTATCATCGTGTAGCGACAGTAAAAAGATTAAAATGTTCATGCAACACTCACAATGGCAGACCGGTAAATGAAAAATTCTTGCCCCGACATTTTAATTAATTGGATGTAATATTCCAGCACAAGTTTTTGAATCTTATATAAGGCTAACGGTTATTATAGTACTTGTAGACCGTGTTCTGCGAGCTAACAAGTAATATAATCTTTAAACTCGTCTTAACATAGTTAGCTGCGGTTTCAAATCGGTTCTATGGATAAAGTTGTGTCGTTACCACACAAGATATTCAAAATAAGAGGAAAATAACTGGCTGAAAGAATATTTAAGTACTGAAAAAAGCTGGTTTTAGAGTCTGCTAGAAGATATTTAAGTTTTTAAGCTTACATCAGACTAAGGTTGTTTGCAATTTAGCTGGAACTTCAACAACTCAACTGATTATTATGTGTATTATTAGAGTTTGAACGGTTTTAGAGTAGCAAACCCAGCTATATAATGTAATCCCATAGTCAATGATGGAAGAGAAAAGATGAAGCGTATTTTTTCCTTTAAGGTGTAATAAGTGGGACCCTCTTCTACTCGTGTCAAACAATATTTTGTTTCAGTTTGTGTAGTAAAGGTACAAACTGCCTATCCCTTTTGAAAAAAACAAACATCATGTTACATTATAGCAAACACGTAAAATCTAAAATAAAACAAAAAAAAAATACTAAAAGCCTTTCAAAATCGCTAAGCTCTTCTATAAAAAGTTGAAAACTTCGCTCGTAACCAAACCCTTTCGATCAGACGGGAGTCTGTCGAAATACTTTTAAAGTAATCTATTGAGAGCTTCCACTTATCAATTAATAGCAGTGGAAAGCGATGACTGAGCACAGCTTAATCTCTTTCTGCCGTCTCACTGCCCACCTATTAGCCTAATGGACCGGCGAACCTCGGCGGCAACGTAACGAATCCAATATAGTTCTGCTGAGTATTAAAACAAAAACAATCGGATTATCTTTTTATTCCAGCTTTGAAAACATATGGCTTAGGGCTAAATTGGCATACAGACAAATGAATCGAGTGACCAGTCTGATCATTCGATTACATTACTCGATACCTTGTTTATAGGTAATATAGTCTTTGGTTTCGGGGACATGATTAATATATTCGCTGTACGGCCGTCGTTTCGGGATTCGGTTGACGTGTGTATTTTAACTGAATTACAATTTGTGGTTCTGTTTCCCTGCGTTATGTAGGTACGTAAATATTTTGTACGTGCTCTGCTTACTCAGAGGTAGTTAATAAATAATGAGGAATATCCTATGGAGGTAATTGAGATTGTATTTTATATTCACGTTTATTTTTCGTTGATTACTGCTGGTGTGTTATGTAAGTTTTTGTTGTATACCTACCTTATGTATGGTGTACATAGGACTAACATGGAATGATTGTTGTTTTTATTTACATTTTACCATCAGTTTCTTAGATAAAAGTGGAACTTATTACAAAACTATCAATAAAACATCAATCATTAAAACGAAATATTAATCTGTAAACAAATGTTAAGAGCAAATCCTCCGTTAAGCGTTGATCACCAGTACAGTTTATCCCGTGGCAGTTTCCATGTTAAATAGAAAAAACAACTGCAATCGTTCCGCATTCAATTCTACTTATTCTTCAGTTATTTTCGTACCGTATGACGATATAAAATAAAATTATTAACTTAAGTTCTAGCGACCGACTGCAAAAGTTTCAGCTCTGAAACTGTTCCGGCACAAGTTTCAAAGGGGAAAAGAGTCACTGAAGTAATCGACTAACTGAAAATAAAATAAGATTTTAATATTGAATACATTTTCGAAGCAAATATGTAGTTCAAGTTTGGAGTTACGCAAACATTGCTATTGGATTATGCAAAAGGACTTAAGTTTAAAATAAAACTAAGTTTAAGTTTGGATTGGTAAACAGTTTAAATTTTATCACTTAATATGAATTTGCATTTTCTTTCAATGAGTATACTTATGTATGAATGGAAAAGTGTAAAAGTATATAAAGACACAAGAAAAATGGAGGAATACCGGTGATTTCTGCAAGTAAATGACACATATAAACTGTTTCGAGTGCTAGGGTATAAAGGTAGTGTCATTAAGCGCTTTGTATCAAGAAATATCTTTATAATAAGTATTATTGAATGTAAAACCATAACTTATTGTATGACAAGGGCTCGAAAGGGAAAATAACTATTTTAATATAAAAAACTGTTTTGCGTTTAAAAGTACGATTTTAAATGTTTTTATGCCCAGAAAATTACTGACCGATATAACTAGGTAGATTTTCAAGTTGCAATAGATATTTTCACAAACAATAACCTCTATGTAGTACAGACAAACATTTGGCAAACCCAGCTCTGACCTAAATGCTTTGTTTTAATAGATTCACAAGTCAGTTCAATGGTTTTGAAGGGTCGATTGGCATTTCATACCCTTTGCAGCGTAACTATTGTCTATCCAATGTCTTGTCTGTTACCCACGATGACACGTTATCTAGGAGATAGTTGCTGTCGCAGAGGAAATAGTAAATGGAGTGTCCAAGATAAGTGTTTCATAAGTTTTCTTTTATGGTATAGTTTTTGGTAGTTAATTTGCAATGTACACGTTAAAGAAATAGAACATGTTGTAGTGATGGTTGTATTGTTTATATCATTATACTCATTGGATAGTATTATGTATAGGTTAGTACATAATATACTTATTTAATAAAAGTGAATATGAGTTTGTAATTTCTAGCTCTAGAAGTAATTGATCCTCAAAATTTGCCTAAGTTCATAAATAAGTTGTATTCTACTTAAGAATAGGTATACCTGTTTTTAAGTAACAAAAAGTTCATCAAAACAACAAAAAATCAATACGCAATTTTCCACATAATTGCATAAACCGTCCATTTACTTAATACTCCGTGCATACAACGAAACAACAGCAGTGATTCCAGACAGGCCGTTCATACATCATCTCACTTCAGCGGATCAATGATTGATGTTCGTTTACAAATCGCCGCGTCATTGTTATCATTGAACCTCCTCGACGCGGTGTTTACATTTCAGGGTGATTGAACATTTAGTTTGCTCGGTATGGTATTTTTTCGTGGCGAAGTTACGCCTCTGTGCTGATAACCCGTGTCGATTGTTAAAGCTGTCGATAAAGTTATCTTTTGTTAAGAAAGAAACTATCATGGTTATAATTCATCAAGTGATCGATTGTAACCATAAAAAATATACTTAAGCAGCATATGCCAATATCTGTAACTACATATTTTTTATAAATAATCTAACAAAGTTATCAAGATTATCCACAGAAAAATGTGGGTTATATAAAAATGTATCTATCATATTATATTGTAACCTTAAACATTGACCTTCTCGAAAATATCAAAGCTAAAGAAATATTAGCACACGTACACTGGGGATTGAACAAAATTCGTGACGGCCAGTTGTACACTTATTTTATTCAAACAAATTGTACGTTTACCGCAGTACTACGGCGTAGGCTGGCGTAGGTCTGCTACGTGTGCTACGAATTTCGTAGCAATTATTAAGATGGCTACAAAATGGTTTGTTTGACTTGAACTGTTTCTTTTATGCATGTAATAGGCTCACCACCTATTACATGGGACTTACAACATAAATTGTGAAAAGTGGGTGTACACAGTGGCATTACGTGCCATAATGTGCACCTCTGCCTACCCCTTCGGGGATAAAAGGCGTGACGATATGTATGTATGTATGTTTCTTTTGAATAAGATGTTTATAATACTAATGTTTGCTTAAGCAAAACAGGCATTTTCATAGTTAATAACACAATATTTAGCATAAAAGTATGCGAAGTGACAAAATTTTATCTTCGTCACATGCACCTTTATACAAGGGCGAATCCAGTGAAGCATCGTTATCTCCCTTCGTTAAGCCAAAGTCGTGTCCACGCATAATTATAAAAACTCATGCAACGCAACATTAGTGGGTCGCTGTACATTTTTTAACACGTTTTGAAAGGCAAGGTTTGCTTTTACATCGTCAAACATTTTACATAAAACCATAACTGGTGAAGTAAAGTGAGTGTCCAAAGTATTTGTCACATCATTAAAACAAGACTTGTTTTAAAATCAGGGGAAAATTTCAGGTACCTCAGGTACACTACAGGCCCCTACTAGTGATTTCTCCTATGTCTTGGATGCGTTTACAAACATACAAGTTGGACATTAACTCACTACAGATTGTGATAAAGTGTATCGTAGCTGAATTTCTATCAACAAACTCATTGATATGCACCCAATACTAATACTATTAAATCAAGCAAATATTCGGAATTTCTATAAAACCAATAAATAACTGAGCTTTAACCTAAACATTTTCATTTCAATCATATTACTAAGCATTTTATTGATGAAAAATTCCTCTAAGTATTAAAAGGCAACCCCTTTGCACAATAACTAAAGACCCACCTAACATTTACACCTATCACGTAGTAATAAATCACGCAGCTATAAAAACCATTCTGCCCACAAAATAGCAACGTGTTACTAAAATTAGTTTTAATCTTATAAGGATGGCCGCTCGAGAAAACCCGCGCCCGCCACATATGGTTTTAACGCGGCCGGTCCAACCCCGCCCGCCGTATTAACCGGCCAGTTTACGATTATTACGTTACACTTACAACTCTTAGGGGCAGCCGGCCGACTATCCATGGCCGGTTTATAGCAATCATTAGGGCTCGATCAATGGTTGCCAAACTTATTGGTTGTGTTTTGTGAACAAATTCGCAAGTCAAACGTCGGCTTAAGCTATCGAGTTTTGGGTCTTTTATTTATAACTGAGGTATTGGTTTGTTTTAAAAAAATCAAATGTGGTCATTAGGGAATTTCACTGGCAGATAGAATTTTGAAACTACGTGTTTTTTTTTGTAAACCAAGGTTTAGGGGCAAGCCCCACACTAGGTTTTTCTTCTGTATCGTGGGTGCATTTACACATGACACCCAGACCCGAAATAACAATTTATGGATCAAACAAAGAGTTCATCGAACCCGCTACACATTACGCGGCAGCCAGTTGCCCAGCCACCGCGCCAAACGTGCAGTCGTGATTAATTATACTAAACTAGTTATACCACATATATTATGTCTGATCACGTATTTATTTTAATACAGCTAATGAATAATTAAAAGGCAAATAACTAGCTATTTACATACTAATACAAAACGTTTGACTAATTTACTCTATTTTAAATCAATAATAATACAATATTAAACTTTGACCAACACTGTTATTCAATAGGCCGTTTCGATTCAAAATAGTTATCGCAAGCTATGAAATGTTTCTGTAGTGTATCATGAGAATATGGTTACGTGATAAAGTTATGCCATCAACAAGAATGGGCCATTCCCATACTCAATCTTAGTATATGGTCGGTAAACGAAGAACGACTTAATTTGAAACTGATCTCAATTATTATTAGATGAAGATTTGCAAACGTTGTTATTTGTAATCGATACTTCAATATGTTTACTTGGACATTCTGTATCAAATACATCGTGTTTTAAAAATAGTATTGGATTAAATTAAGAGCTTTTCTTCTCCCTCTAACGGTTGTAACGTCATGTTTATTTTTAAGGTTAATGATTATTTATTTACTCATTAAGAACATGGTTCACTTACAATGAGCTTAAATGACTAATTATAACTAGGTAGGTATACAAAGGTATGACAATGATCAAACTGTATTAATGCGCGAAATAGGATCTCCTTAATACCTACATACTGATATAGCGTTTGTTATCATAAGAACGTTTCTTACAACAACTAAACATAAAAATCCAAAAATAGCAACAATAGAGAAGAATAGGCTTCTCACCAGTAGGAACGATTAATCAAAAATAGGCAAGCGAGATGATACGGGAACATACATTTATCACTATCGAAATGTGAAGGAATATTCACACAATACTCCCTGATACTCGAAGCCAAAGAACATGGGTCTGTTGAAATATATATATACAGTTATAGTACACTCTATATCTGAGTAAAATTATTTAAAGTAGGGAAACTGTCAAAGTATTAATGTCAATTAAACCATTTTTGAAATGTCAAAGTAAAGAAAATATAAAAGTCTTAAAATTAAAGCATACATTATTTCAATGAATGTTAATTAATTTTGAAATGTCAAATTGTCCATCAGTCTATCCGTCGGTAAAGCTAGGTGCTTGTTCCAAAGTGTAGCATCGAATGGAGAAGAACGAGCAAGAAACTCCATTCGTTACTTTGTTTTTACATGTAACAACACCTCGACATCGAATCATCAAATAAAATATTATTTCTTAAAATAACTTTAGGTTTCTTGGCTTGGTTCTTAAGATACAACTGAATATACATTTCTTATTCCAATATTCTAAAAGTTAAAAATTTCAAACGATGTTCAGAGAAAAAGATTCCACTAATTGAAACACAGGAACTTCAGCTACCTGAGAGTTTCACAACTACCAGAACCCCAGCTCTGAGAAAACTAAAAAGGTTTTCGAGGAAACCTTTTTTTTAGATCTTTCCCTGAAAAAAGTTTTTCGATAATAATGTAAAACCAGCGAGCCGTGATCAAGATGTTTCGTAATTTAAAAGTTGGAATCAAACGAATGGAGAACTCGGTGGAACACACATTAAACAAGTTTTTATGGACATTTACTTATGTAAGTACAATAGCTTACGGACAAACATGAATTGAATAGTTTCCTAGGTCAAAAATAAACTTTCTTCCGACATTGCATTGCAATAAAATGTCCCAAAATAATCGTACTTTTATTCATTAAATTGAGAATTATACTTTTTTTAAGAGAAATGAGTATGTATTTGTATTTGACGCAACAAATAAAAGACGTCAAAAATTCATAGAAAAGTATCGTTTTTGACATTTCGATAAAAGTATTGAATTTGAATAGTTGGAAATTGCTCTATTACCTAACATTTTCATCTAATCTCTACAATATTCACAAGTACAAGTAATTCGTTACTTGCCTCGTTAATTATTGACCTGATATGTCAAGTATTAATGGACATGATTAGTTAATTGAATTCCTAATAAGACGTAATTAGACATTATATCAACAATATCAATATTGTATGAGCTCGAATACTGGAACTTAAAAAAAAAAACAAACTGGCCGAATTGATAACCTCCTCCGTTTTGCGAAGTCGGCTAAATAATATATAGGTATAATACCTTTGCTTTTCTTTAGGGAGTAATAAGACCCTTTATATTATTGTAGACCATGAAATTATTTGTACTAGATATCCTATTATCTCCCTTATAAGTGTTTAGTTCCGAAGCAGTTTGTAAACCTCCTCTTATGTAAACCACAATGGTCCTATCCTACTTATGAAATCCCTTATTCGAGTCTTGCGTAGCCCAAGGGACGTCAAGGCATTGTTATGGGTACCGTACTAGATGTACATAAATAATGATCCATTGCCATATCCACTTTACCTTACTTTTATATTTTGTGGTACCTGCACAAAATACGATGAAAATACAAGGCTATAAATCTGTGCTATATGGTCTAAAATTATCTGCCCCAGCTTTAATGGGAGTTAGTGTTGTGTTTAAGATGACAATAGTGAAGAAATTTCGTACAAAGACAACACTACCTCCCGTTGAAGCCGTTGCAGATACTTTTAAAACTCTTTATATATCGCTTCAAAAATTTAATTTCTAATACCTAACGATAAAAAGAAGCAACCAGCAAAAAGCACTTTTAACATCAACATCAGCATGTTATTTAACCCATTGAAATCTCCCCAAAAATACCTCTATTTACAATTTTACCCATTCAAAAGTGTTGCGGGAACTTTTCCACTGGCCATTCACTGTATATGGTGGATACACGGCTTTTTATCTTTCAAACTCCAACCCTTTTTGTTGCGTTCCCTCGCACTCTGAAAATAACCAATGCATATAAAATGATTCATGGTCTCAACGTTGCAGGCCGCTGCATATCGTGCTCACACGGTCGCATTAATTACAAAATGTATACTGAGTTCTGGGTGTTATGCTTTGTGCGGGATTAGGGCTTTTGTTGTTTCAATTTTTGTTTTAAAGTGAATACTGAGCGGAGAATTTACGTACATTGTTACCGTTCGGTTTTGGAGCATTAAGCCGTGCGCGGCTGTGGCGATATCAAAGCTGAAAGCTGCAATTAGAAGTTTTAGCTTGAAATGAAGCTACCTAGAGTACCCTTAGTACGAGCCGCCGCGAATGAATATAAACCAACCAATCAAAGCGCCGAACGCACTGTCATTTCGATTACTTTAAACGTAAAGCAAACTCATACTAAGGGTACAGATTGTTAATATTTCTTTATTTCCATAAAAAAATCTAGTCTGGCTGCTTATTTAGCCTATATTAGATAGCAATGAAATTAAAAATTAGTCCCTTATGAAAATTATATTCATCAGGAGCTTAAGAAAATGTAGGCGTGGTTTAAAAACGTCTGCCCATCTTATTGAGCAGTGACTAGCGTAGGTGTTACACTCTTTTATTATACGTGTTTATGTTAGTCTAAGCTGCCAATTCATTGTGATAATGTTTTTAATTCTATTTTCTGTACAAAAATACCTTTTGCTGCCCACGCGTCACCTTTTAAAGACACGTGCCTTAATTCTTAATGTAGCCAGTTGACACGTTGCTCAAAACATTGAATGGAAGTTATTTCTTTCTTACTTTTCCCTTTTTATTTTTGGCTCATATAGGACTGAATGTATCCCGAGTTCCTTTTTATAAATAGCCTGTTTTGAAATGGCTCGCCAATGAATGGCGTACGTAATTCTTAGGTGTATCTTAAAATAGACACAGGATGAAATAATAAAAAGCAAGTCTGTTAATAAACAATATTTACCAAAGTAGTTGAGATAATGAACAGAAACTATATTAAAATTAAGTACTATTTCTTAGACGTAGATATTAACTTTAAATGTCAAGATTATTTTAATAAAAAGTTACTGTTATTAAATTATCTTTAATATAACATCATTGTTGTGCTTTTTTTGAGGGGGAAATCATCCAATAACTTCTCCCGCCTTGGGCGAGGCGAGAGAGACCGTCAGACTCTAACTGACTAAAAATAACCCTGTTCCTACTCCTGCTTTTCGAGTCGGAGCCCCGGTAAACCCACTAGGTAGTCCACAGCTCATCATTGCTGTCTGAGGGTTACGACATAACATATTGAGCAATAATTTAAAACATGTTTTTTTTTAATATTTCATATTCACAGGATGGGTCCATTTCTATTCCTGGAATAGAAACCTACTAGTAGCCTGTCCATGGTTACATCATAGCGAAGTACGAGTAACATGCTTTATATTCGACAGCATTCGATCGTCAACAGGAAATAAAGTGGTTTCGGCTATTTTGCATGCTGTAGCTATTTCGAATTAACGAACTAGACCGGTTTTAGCCCGTCCAGGCTTAGGTACTATGTAGGACTATTGTCTATCTATACCTGGAACAGGCCTTTGATATTTGCATTCCAAAACTTCGTCTGATTTTGATTCATTGATCAACAATACTACAAAAATGGCATTCTTCGCAATTTACCTACTGGAATTTTATTGTGTAGCTGCGCCAAGAAATCTTATAATTAACCAAGTTTGACACATTACTTATTTAGACAACAGACATAATTTCCATTTCATATTAAAACTACGGATGTTATATACGATTTTATTATTGTGGAAGAGCCACGCTTCCCTGAATCGCAGCAAACCGACGTAATACAAGACTTACGTTGTGTTGTGGGAGTTAGGTTACTGGAGACCCAATTGCCTCCTCTTCCCAATCTTCCCAAACCCCGATTCCCCAACAACCCTCAATTCCTAACCCCCAAAAAGCCGGCAACGCATTTGAAACGCCTCTAGTATTTTGGGTGTCCATGAGCAATGGCGATTGCTAACCATCAGGGGCCTTAGTCTGCTATTACAATTGTGTCAGAAAGGTCGATCACTGATCAGTGCGAGAGGGACGGGGCTATGTAGGTTGTATAGCTCCGTCCCTCTCGCACAGGTGATCTGTCTGCCCTTTATCGGCTTATACCATCAAAAAATGGTACCAAAAACATTACACAAGAAATAATTCATTAAAACATTCACAGAACAAGACTTCATCTTGGAAGGCCATTTTCAGTGACTTAGTACAATGAAAAACTAATTAGCAAACAACATTATCAACGACCCACGACGTCTGCTGAAACAAGGATCTTTGTTAAAAAACAAAGGAATTTAGAATACGAAAAAATAAAGAACATAAACTAAATTATTACATGTAACCATCAAAACTTTGTGAAAATGTGTACTAAAATGTCTTAGTATTCTTTCCATACGAGCTTGAGGTTCTTAAAGAAACATTAAGGCGAGAAAGAAAACCGTATTACTAGGTACTGCCAAAGAAAAACATAACAAGGTAACGTCTTTTTTATATCAAGACCAAAACAAGTGAACTAGCAAAACCTTTTACCCATACTTATATTGTGTACCTATTCACAAAATATAGGTATATACCTACATAATTTGTTTAGGTATGTTTGTGAAAAAAACTGCCTCAATTGAGGCTGTTGAGCAAAATATGTTTCTGAACTGAATAAAGTCTCATCATCTTGTCAGGAGGCGAAGGCTTGAGCATTAATCGCTACGCTTCCTCAATACGGGTTCGCAATTTTAAACTTATAATTAGAAATTATAACCCCAGGCTTCCTCACGAAAACATTCCTTCACCGTTTGTCAGTGGTGTCGAAATAATCTTAGAAAGTACATATATCTTGGAAAAGTTACATTCGTACTTGCCGTTGGGATGTTTTTCGAACCAGCACTCTCATGCATGAGAAGCGGGTTCTTAAAGCCTGGCCACCACGACCTAACTCTCTTCAAAATTCTTATTAACATGACACCTTCGAGACCAGTGGGCGTGCTGCAACTTGCTCTCTCACTGAAATTACAATACTTACTTAATAGAGTAGAACACGTATCCTTGGTATGTATGTATGTGTGGCACGTATGGTACCTAGAAGATTTTTTTTCTTTTAAGTATCTAGAAGATTTGAATTGTCGAGAATTTTTTTTTTTTGTTTCAAATGTCTTGCTTTTTGTTCTATTTTTGTACACCTATAAACATTTTATTTTTTACATACAAAGTGTGATTTAGGATAAACAAACTCAATGCTAGAAATCAGTATCTGTATAGTCCTTTATAAAAATAAACGACTCCAATTTTCCCCGTGTGCTCCCAATAAAAACATTAGCGATCGTCGGCGCGTGAAATTTCCTTTTTACATGCGTGCCTACACAGTACACAATAAATCTACATATATACTTAATGATATGGCTGTTAAATAAATGGCCTGTTCCTATTTTTCAAATGACTTTGTACTGGTGTAAAGGTAATTTGAAATCCCACACCGATTTTAGTCACGTTCTCCGGGATTTTATATTCTACTCGCTACGTCTTGTATATGCTGTAAAAGCAAGGGCTATGATGTTTTAAAGAAAAACAATATATTATACTGGTTATAAAGAAGTTACTTAGGGTTTTTTATAGGTGTAGCGTGCATACTAAATATATTAACACTCTCATGTTGAATTATAATTATAAATTTGTATAAATTACATCTGTCTGGGCAGTAAACCCATTATTTTTTTAAAACTAACGTTGGAGTTTGTTTGCTCGTTCTTCTCTATTCGAAGCTACACTTTGGAACGAGCACCTAGCTTCACTGACAGACAGATTGACGAACAAAGTGCCTAATTAAGGATTAATTTTATTGAACTAAATGCTTTGACTTTGACTCAAAAACTTTTCTATTGTAATAAAATAAACTAAATAAAATAGTCAAGACTCCTTTGACTTTTTGAGCTCAAATAAAACTAATATCAGCATCTATCCTACTATTTAATAATCGAACTTTTATCCACGTATGAGGTAAAGTGAGTCCCCAATAAAATGAGAACTCTATTTCGTTAAATTTAAATCGATTTAACTGCAAATTGGAATTTGATTGGATGTGCCGATCGCGGATAGCTTGAAATGAATTTTTGGTATCACTGGAAACCGTAACAATATAGTTTCGTATATAAATTATACAAATGAGTGGTTTTTAAATTATTTACTTTCCTTTATTTTTACCTTTATAATTAATTGTGAGTTGTGAGTCAGGTATCATTTATTTCATCGTATTTTAATTAATGATTTATTTCAGCGTCGACCTTAATTGCTTTTTCTTTGTAAATGCATAATTATCGTTTTTTTTAATTTCGTTCAGCAGAATGTTTAATTTGCACAAGTACCAGTATTGAGGTATTTTTGAGTGTTTACTAAAGGTACTAATGTTTATTTAAAAACACATCAAATAAAACACGAAGCAATTTAAAAACAATGACAGAATAAGTCTCCAAGAACTTTAAACAAACGAAACACAAGTAATAGCAAATGAAATTGAAAACAAAATGCAATTGAGAACTATATTTTTTAACTAAATAAGGCATTAAAATAAAATAAAAAACAAATTGAATAAAAAGGTTCAATACAAAGAGCTGTCTTATCTAATCAACGATGTCTGGCAAACAACCTTGTGAAGGAGATAAGATGAGGCAAATCTATTGTCCATTCTAAAAATTGCTACGGAGATGGACAAAAAAAAAGGATTTTTACGTAGAAAGATTTAAAAATCTTTATACAAATTTCATTTCCCTTGTATGTAATGGTTAAGTCATTGGTAAAAGCCTGTTTATTCATCTTAAGTTTGTTAATTAATTCAATATTTATATGACGTTCATAAGACTTACGAGTATACAATAAACGATACAACTTGGTGTCAAAAAGTTTCCTAATACATACAATGCGATGACAACACAAATAATCAAGCAGTACAGTGATTCCACTCATGCGAACACTTCGCAACTCTATACACTTAACATAATTTAAACTCAAACGATGTATCGAGTTTTCCATTTCATTTAATATTCACAAAGTTTATCAACGTTAACGTTTCCACACGAATGGAAAATCCTTGCGAAGTCCACGAAGTTTTCACATTAAGAAATGACAAACATGGAACATTTATTTAAATTCGTGCATTTGTGGCTATACATGAACTATTCACAAACAAAATGTCCACGTATTCGAGGTTGGGAGACGAAAAACGGAACTTCAAAGGATGTAATACGGAGGTCCGTTTAGTGGGGGCAGATGGGAGCCGGGTCGCGGTCAGCTTCATTTCCGAACACAAACCTAGATCAGCGGCTGTCCACAGGGTTGACCAAACTCACGTTTTAGTTACTTGGCCTCGAGTTTATTTAGGAAATTCTAGTGGTTACATTTTGGTTGGAAAAGAAACCTTATTCACGTGAAGTAAAAGACTTGACTTGTTATTTATTATAGAAGCTGATATTCCTAGAAGTGATTACTACTTCATTTATTGTGGTTATGTAGTAGTAACATCGCCAAAAAGTTTCTCATGTTCTATTCAGGTACCTAACTACATAATATCAAATTAACCGCACCCTGGACGGCATTATTTATTTGATACTTTATGTACAAAACGAACATGGGCGGGCTTAATGTCGAGTGGCATTCTTTACTACTCACATTATTCAGATTCAGACGAATTATTTAATTTCACAGGGAGTCGCTAGATGTAGTTCGCTTCAAACCGGTCGATTTATACTTAGCATTCCTATGTTGAACAACGAAAATTTTGTTACTGATAATCACGATGATACTACTATTGAATTTAATGATCAAAGCAGAACAAACTACCTATTTTAATCAAAAGTCTATACAAAAATCAAGAACAAAAAATACCCAACACTTTTAAATCCGGTGTGTTTGTACTGGAACAAATACCAAGTTTTTAGGTCACAGTCAGCGCTGAGGGATTGACTGTCGCGCTAGTTACAGGTCGTGGCTTCCATTCACGCACTGTCCAAATATTTGTATGGCTCACGGACAGTTGATCCAACTAGCCGAGTGTAATATTTGTATTCGAAAACGCACCCTTGTCATTCTTGTCACGTAAATACTTTGTGTTTATTTTGTCAGTTCATTTTAAGTAGTGTACCTAAGTAGGTTTTAACCTAAATAGGTTTTTGTTATAAGCGTTCGAAATTGATTAGTAAAGATTTTTACGTCTAGATAGAACTACAATGGTGTCAATGAATTTCGTTATAGATATACCTAATACTAAATAGTCAAGGATGGCCAATTGGTTTTATTTTATGCACTAGCAATTTATTCCATCCTACAAGACTTTAATTTACATAGTTTCAAATAATTGCAGTATCCTATAAAAATCCTGAAACTCGAGCTTGTCTCATTTGGGATTTAAGCAGTTATCACTGAAACTAAAATAATGAGTACTAAAATAATATCGTTTTATAAGTTCGCCAGCCCTATATGTCGAAACTACGATGTCACATTAGGGTCTAAACCTCTAACATATTGTAAGCCATCCGCTACCAAATGAGTCTATTGCGGTGAATTTTCCGCTGACTACAGATTTTGACGCAAACACGCTGTTGACCTATTGATCGCTTTATTAGTGTCCAGCTTGCAATGTCTTCTTGGCTGAATTTAGATATTTCAACGCCAATCTTTGAGAAATGTATTTAACCGACTTCCCAAAAAAAGAGGAGGTTCTCAATTCGGATGGTATGTTTTTAAGAACAAGCTTCACTCCGCATGTTTAAATGAGAAAACATCATTTCGGATTTGTATTCCGCAGAAGTGTACTTCAAGGAATAAATGTGTTTTTCACTCGTGTTTACGAGTCTAATTAGTGAACTATGTACTACGTATGTATGTAGTAACTATATACATTGCTATAAAGGTCTTAAATGTCTGGAAAAAACAGTCTCTATTCTGAAGCCTAACTTGGGAGGATTTAGACTTTCAAAAGTAGGTGAACTTTAAGATAATCCGTTACCTTCGGGGAATAACAGTGATGTGGGTGTTTTAGTTTGATGTAACTTATGAAATTGAAGCCACCTTAGGCTATACACAATTCTAGACTTCAAATATAGATCATTACTGAGAACTTTGCAAGTTAATTTAGGTATTTTTATCCAAGAACTAGAGTAAACTCGTAGTAACAAATTCGTAAAACCCCCTTTTTATAAGTGACGACAAAACTGGTTAGCTTCGTAGAATACGTGAGCGTTATGTAAGCCACTTAATTATACCATCTGGACCAAGTAGTGAGCCAACCGAGTAGTTTACTGTAATAGTGTGGAGCTCATTAGAGTTTCTGGTTAACCGTTGATGCTATTGTATGTGACTATGTGTCTAGTTTACCAGAATTTGTATTCTGTGTCTCACTGAACAAAAGAAGTTTGTCTAGTGTGTAACGATGTTTAGTGTAGTAGTAAGTCCTGATGAAGGACGTCAATGTATTGTAAAAAATTGGACTGATTACAACACGTTTTTGTTGTGGTTTTCGATTAAGAAATGTAAAAAGGTTGATTGCTTAGCTCTTGTGGTTGTCAATTGAGACATTGTTCATAATGAAGTAGAGTGTAATGTGCCTGGTTAGCCACAAAAACATCTTTCTTCTGTGCTAATAACCTAAGTTAACAAAAAAAGGATGTTATTCCACTAAACGGCATGTTAAGGTACGCGTCCACAGGCGCGCATTGTACGCATCGTACGCAACGGGTTTTAATTAGTCTTGTCTAGAAACTCATACTGCCTCCATAGATTCGCATCGTACGGACCGTATCATCGGCAATGCGATGCGTACTGATGACGTCACATGGAATGCGTACGATGTGTGCGATGTTTACGATGGAGGCCTGTGGACGCTCTTATGGCACAACATTAGGTATACTAAAAGAAAATAACATATGTAGGTATTTCTTTGTTAAGTAAAACAACAGAACCGTTTGAGTTTGTGACTAACATGTTTAACGACTTTGTCCATGAGAATATTACATGAGAATTTGCCTATCCTGTTACAAGCGTAGGTTTTACTGTTTTGGATCATATGTCTTTATTACTAAGACGCTTTTTGTTTCCATTCGTCAGCGTCATTACGTAATTGTGTCAAAACAACACAACGTCTACCCTTTCGAAAACAAATACCGATTACGAGTCTAGACTCCTACATAAAAGCTGTTCATGTTTCTTACACGTCGTAGGTACTAATCAAAAAACCAAACACTTAACATGCAACCTTTTAAAAAAGTACTTAACACTAACATTCACACGACACCTTAAAGAAAGAAAACCTCCATATATTTACTCAGCACCGTAAATTCCATCTTTATATTTGCTGAGTAACATAAATTCTGTGTAAGGGTTGATAAACTACAAACTCGACCTATCTTTTCACGAAACCTCTAAATATCACCAAGTCTACTTGAAAACGTCACGACGAAAAAGCTGGGCGCAAAATAATTTTGCTCGTAGCGTCGCGTCGGCTCACTTGACCTCACTCAAGTCGATAGTGCTCTGTGATGGGCCCTACCCTATGTAAGCCATAAATAAATAAGTGTCTACACCACTGACACTTGATGAAACTACGCTGCTTGGCTCGTTAGTGTGTGCTGAAATATTTGATCACGTGATTCGTATGAGTTTAGTTTTAGATGGAGTTTCTTCGTAATGGAAGTAATTTTGCTTAGCGTTAACTTGTGTTAAATAATTAATCTTGTGAATGTTTTATGTATATTGTGTTGTTTTTAAGTATATACATATGTACTTGTAATTAATTGCTTGCATATGACATGTATTTTTTTTCTCAATTGCTACAATTAATAACATTTCATTGAATTCATTTTCATAATATTTTCGACTTTCATTATTCTCGATAATATCAGCGTTCGACTGTTTTTGTGATGAAAAACCAATGTAGAATGGAATGTTTTTCATCGTTTAATGGCGTAATTCTCTTGCAAAAACAAAGTCTGACTCACTACTCCAAACTTAACGATCTAATATGCTGTGTAATGCATATTACATTACATCATACATACGCTCATATAACCAAAAACTCTCTTAAAAATTCATTCTATACTAAACAAAATCTACTTTGGAGCACATTTGCTTTAAAAATGACGCAGCATTACTCTGCATGTGGAATATAAACTACAAGAAAACATATTACATAAAAATTGGTACTTACGTAAATTAGGCGGGCTCATATTTTATGAAATAAGTCACTTATTATGTATTAAGCTCGCAGAGGTAAAATAAATATAAAAGAAAAATACATCACTCACTTAAAATGAAAAAGTAATTCGCTCAAGTGTGACGAGATGTGATGTTACTATAAATACCACTTAGCTCGCACAGAGGTCGAAAATCATTATTGAATAATGAACTTTAATGCATTTATAATAAAACATAATGTTATTGCTAGACTTTTGCTCTTAGCAGTCCTTTTTATTTGAATTTATATTATAGAGGTTGTTTCATTGCTTTCGAAATGTATAAATTAATTTATATTTAACTCGCATGAATGTTTGGAGTCAAATCCCTGAACAATAATATTTCAAAATTAACTTAATTAACAACTTAGTAGGCATAAACAGTATTAATTAAATGATTATAAATTTGAAATCGCCAAACCGCATTGAGCAAGCTTGGTGATTAATGCTCAAACCTCCGTGTGAGAAGAACCTTTGGTCAGCAATGGCCACTTATAGGTTGTTAATGTGATCTTATTATTTTTACTAACCTATCTACTATCACCGACAATCAAAACCAACTACGAAATATAATCAAACAAACACAATGTATACAAAATATTTTCTACAAAGTAAATAAAACGAAACAAAATGTTCGAAATAGACGTCTATTGGCTTTCCAATCATCCTTCCTTAGGGACGTTCACTCACACGTGGCTCGATAAGGCCCTGTCAATACCTAACTCATCTTCACGAAAACATAACGAGAGTAATTTTATAAAAACCTTCACCACGTTGAGAATGTGATCCGAATAACAATGTCCCATCATCTCCCTTATCACGAAGCTCTCAGCTTATCAAATTTGTTAGCCAGCCTTTATTAAGTCCCTTGAGATTTTCATTAAGTTTATATCACAGAAAACACAATGGAGTTCACATAAAATGTAATTGTTTCAGTCAGAAAAATATAATACGAAAGATATTGAGCCCCAGCGAACGTTAAATTTAAATTATACGAAAGCCTATGAGCGGCGACCAGTGGTATTTTATTAACTTAATAGGACTTAAGTTAGGCATAATTATCTTTGGCCAAAGTTTTAATATTATACATTCCGCTGAAATATCGTTGGAAATTATTACTTCGTTTGTTTTATATATTTTTTTATCTTTCCACCACGGTATTTCTCGTATAATGTGCGAATTAAAAAAAAAGAGATTTCAACATACGTAATCTTTGTTGAAGTTTGCAAGAAGTCAGTAAGTGTTTAATTACATACGTAATTAAGTACACGTAACTTTTGAAGTCACATATAAATATAAGTTTGAGTGAAGTGCCAAAAAAATTAATTATAATCGTTAACTACTAAAACGATACTTTATTAAATGTATATCGCCCTGATTGGAGTGTGATTATTATGAATATAGTACCTAATATCTACAAAAGACTAATGTTCACTAAACACTATTTGTCTGTAACCAACTCCTAATACAACAAAACCTAGAAAGAAAGGGGTCTATCTTGACCAAAAAATTGTCATACAATGTGTTAAGTTCACGAAAGTACAATACACATAATGTCAATTGAGTTCAATTTGCGCTCGCACTCGCAACACGCGAGAGGTGAGACGATACTTATTTCTTTATAATGTCCACAATACAATACAAAGTAGGTACTTACATTACTCTATAAAACCCAGACGGCTGACCTTTTCAACTAACAAAAGCACCAATTTGATGTCAAAAAGATCTCTATTCAATTCGTTGGTACCTAAATTCGACTGCCCACTCGTTAAAGTGACATTATCTGAAATGTACGTAACATCACGTTTTGATATTGCGTGAATAGTAGTAGTTATTCATAGAATGTCTATGTAGGTATCAAATGTAATAGAAAAAATGTGATTTATTTCACGAAATTTTATAAAAAGCGTAATATTATATTATGATTGAAATTCGTCATTTTAATGCAGGGTTGGCGCAGTGTCTGGGCCACCGGCTGCTGTTTCGATTCCCGCACGGAGCAACTCTTTGTGTGCACATGCACAAACTGTTGTTTTGGGTCTGGATGTTATGTGTAATGGAAATTGTATGTTTGTAAATACACCCACAACGCATAAGTTAAAAAAAAACTCGAAATTTTAGCATAATTCTAAGAAGGCTAACCTTCAACGCTTGTAACTTTATTATAAAGTCCAAAAAACTTTGAGCTGCAGCTCTAAAGAGAGCGCTACTTACCTATGTAAGTATTGTAACTTTCACTCTAACCCATTCTTTATGCACAATCCCATTCTGCCACCAAGTATTCCACTTATTACCATAACTTATAAATTGTCGCATTAACAACTTGTTCTTCCCTCCACCAAACTGTTATGACAGATTTATATAATGTATTATACAAATAAATTATTTTAATATATTATATAGGTATTATTAAGTTAGTAACTAATATTAGGGTTATTTGATATAAGTATCAGGTAAGAGACCTGTACCTGAAAAAACATCGCTTAAAAACTGATTTAAAAACGAATGAATACTAAAATTAATTAAACTGTCTAGACATATTTTATTGGCGTAAACATTTAAACAATTGAAGTTTGAAATATATTTTGAGAAAAGTTAATTTTCAACGTGAAACAACATTTGAAGATACAGTGTAAACAGTGCCAAAATAGTTAAAAGTTTAATCAAAAGTTTCAGAACAAGAATGTAATAAAAAAAGCTAATAAGAACCAGCAACTTGTACATAATAGATTGTTCTGACAAAATTATTACACAGTATGGAGATCACTCATATGATTTAAATGAAACTAAAAGTAGTCATCCACAGAAGCATAAAACAACTAATTATTTCATCGAACGCCGAAAATTAAAAAAATGAATTTTTCAAGCAAAATAAATAATTCAATTAATCAATTAATAAATTCTATGGGATCAGCTTCATGTTCTTTGACCGCAGAAGAGCTGTAATATTGTAGATTGTCTGGGAATGTACGTATTTGTAAAGAGTCTTCAATATAGCTCAAAGAGCATAATACAGTTTTTGGCTTACTTACTGGGCCTACTTCACTCATTTTTCGTATATTGTCAGCCAAGGTGATAATAAATATATTCTGGTTTAAATTAAGTCATAAGAGGTTTCTCCATACGGTATAAAGGAACTGTCGAATGAACTTCATTGTCCTAATGATGACCAAGTGAAAATTTTCTTTACCAGATTTCTCAGTATCTGGCTGAAAATTGGCTTCGTGCATAGAGTTTGAGATTAGAGAAAAATAATCTACTTTAAACTAGTTTACTACCAGTTTTAATCTAGTTTACGTCTAATTACAACGCTTTGAAAGAACTCACTAGGAGGTAATACTAAAAAGGGATAACGCTTTGGAAAATAGTCAGTGAAAAGTTTCAAGACTGCTCAGTTTAATGCGGGGTCTGAATTCAAAATTCCTAGTAGTAGCTGGTTTGCGAATGCTAACCGCTTACGATAGTTCAGCACGAGGGCATGGGATTAAAACTAATGAAGGATTCAGCCAATAAATTTTCAACCACTCTTAGAAGTCACAAGAAAAAGGTCTCCTTATTATAGAAGCTTGTCAGATTGGAAACAGTCCTTTTTTCTTCTCCTCTAATAATATCTTCTAATTTGTTTCGTTGTGGGATTCAAGAAAATCATTCATGTCCTTAGGATACCGGACTTCAGTATTCCGGTGTTTTCATGGTTGTATCTACTGTAGATCCTGGCTTACAGGAGTCGCAGCGGTATAGGAGGTAGAAGCGGGATTGTCCCAAAAAAAAGCTTGTCAATTTCAAAATAAATTTTAACAGCAGAATAAAAATGCCTGAATTATAGTATAACGCTTACAAACCCTTTTAAACAACTTCTAATCCATTCCTTTATCCAAAGAGCCATTTTCCCATGCCGTTTTCCCTTTAGAAAACAAATGGTATGTAAAGACAAACAACTAAAACTGATAAACAACCGCAGTACCCATAAATAACAAGTGAACTGTTACAAGAAATGTATTCGTATGAAATACGTTAATTCGCGTGTGTTCGTAGGCGATGAGCCAACAAATTGTGGATTATTTATAGAGTTTTGCGTGCCAACACCGTGTGATACCGCATGCTGTCGTTGTGTGGACAGAAAAAGAGAATTAGAATCAAGTTTGGTAACTGCAGAAAATAAATCAAAAGTACATAAGGAAGTTTTTACCTACACAGGGACTGTGACAAAATATCGTTCAATTCAAAGCAAATCTTATGAGCAGACGTGCTCCATCGTAGACCGCATCATCAATTACCATACCAGGCGAGATAGCTGCCGAACGTCGACCCGTTAAATAAAAATAAAAAAAAACATTTAAAAATACAATTTGTCTTTAACATTTAATTATTCTCCATATTTCCCCACGTTTTCGTGTTTTATCGATACTATTTAATTGATTACCAGTTTACTCACAAGCCAATTAAACCTGCCTGTGAAATAAAATATGTACCAAATTATACGAAAAATATCCAGAAAATAATTCCCCACAGTCAACATAATGACATAATTAACCACATATCAATACCAAGCGTATAAATTACCCTTAATTCCCTATACATTAAAGCAATTTATGTACTTTTAAACAATACCCCATAGAATGGGAACCATTAATAACTCCACTTTACTTTTCCTTCAGCAATTCAGTTGCAGTAGAGTATAAATTAACCAAAAGCTGAAACTTCAGCGCGCCGTTAATTATTCCCCACATGATTACCGGTTGCCGTTTGCCGATGGTATTAAACTGAATTTTTCATTAAGCTCGCTATCTAATTATAGGAAGAAACAGTTACAGCTATTTACGAGGTAATTGCTAAAACGTTGTTATTTCCTGGAAACCTATCAATGTTTCATGCGGTATGCGGATTGCATGGAATCCCTGTTACGTAGTGCACAGCTGCATTTAATTCACACCTACACTTTCGCGTTTAAATTAAATACCAGGACGGCTCTCATTTCATTTCCATACAGACGAAAATTCCATCACTTGAACGATGACGACTGAGGCTGGCGTACAGAATTCTAAACATAATTAACATTTATTTTTCTAGCGTCCGCGCTAATTTAATTTAAATTGAATTATTGTAGGATCAAACGAAGCTAAGGGCGTTTTATTAACGTTGAAATTAGCTTAACGATGAGCCAGATGATTATTAGACTTTATAATTTACATATTGTTTATTCAGGTTATTGTACATTTATTAGGTCTTTCTTGTAATTTTACTTCATGATCTATTTCTTAATTTAGTGCCATGATTCAAAACATTTTTGTGGGGCCTTTTTTGAAGGGGTGGGGGAATCATCCAATAACTTCTCCCGCCTTGGGTGAGGCGAGGAGTGTCAGGCTCTTACTGACTAAAAACCACCCCATTCCTACTCCTGCTTTTTGAGCCAGAACTCCGGTAAACCGCTAGGCAGTCCGTAGCTCCAGTTTGGCCCTACTGGGCCCCATCATAAAAAACGCTTATAAACTCAATTTTTGTCAAAATGTGACTCCATTTTATAATCAATTACTAAATTAAAAAGTTAAATTATTTAACCAAATAAAGCTTAAGTAAAACAAATAATATTCATCAGTCATAATATAAAAGGTATAACCTTATTTATATTCGTAAAATATTTATACACAGGAGATTACGTTCATCTTTCTACATAACTCATCTAATCTAGGCTTTGTACAACCTAGATCCCAGTAATTGATTGTGCCACCCACCTAATCTTTCATTACGTACTTCAGCACTCAATAGAGATTAGCCAGTTTGTTTAAAATCCCTGTAATTAGTTGTAATCCACTAAGGATTACCATCTCGTTTGTGTGCTAAGGGATGCTATTTAACACAGTTTGTTCGACTTAATTGATTGCAAAGGATTATTGTAATGCTTGCAGACTTGTTGCATATGAACATCCGCGGAATTCCCACTCGGTATTAGCGGTGGTTCTCGGAAATAGTGGCGTCAGCGTTGAATTTCAAGCGGATCAAGTGATTTGTTAGTTGTTAGTACGTTTTAGCGATATTTTGTTACACTGCGAGTGTGCACTTATGGCAGACCATGTGAAGCCGTCAATGTAAACCGAAATACATAAAATCACAATAGTATATTTTTTTTAACATGACACACCAGGTTTTTCTCCTGTGTCGTGGGTGGGTTTACAAACATACAAGTTCATATACATGTTACACCCAGATCCGAAACAAAAACTTGTGGATTGAACCCGCTACACATTGCTTGGTAGGCGTTTGACCAGTCACCGCGCAACCATGCAGTCAATTACATTCAATTTTCAAATATATGTATATTAGCTAGAGATGCATACACCCTCTATAGCCAGCGCACGAAGTGTCGTTGCAAACTAGAGAGTATATAGTAAGTTCATTACCATTTAGAATTGACGCTTGAAACTTGAGTTTAGCAGACGAAGCAGACATAGTAGGTACACAACCCACCCTTCATAGAAATTCAATATCCGCACTGCACGGTGCAAACGAACCATGGAACTCACAACTACAACACACGTACACAACACAGCTAGTTGGAAAACTAGGTAGCGATCAGTGCGCAAAGATAGAAGTCTTAGCAGTTGCTTCCAAGTTGAGCGCGTGACCGGCGTTTTACCACTTATAAAGTCCTTGGCTTGCACTATAGTTTCGATCAAATTGAACGCAGTGCACAGTTGCAGTTTCCTACTGGCGAATGAGAACAATTTAGTGCGGTATTATTTTGGACACGTTTGTAATATGTCGGGTGATAGTTACTTGTGTGAGACGTAGTTTTAGTTGCTACAAATTGGTGAACAATTTCTCTAGCTGTGTGCGTTATTTATTGTATTGTTGTAGGTTTCTTTTGTTTTATTGTAGTTAGTTGACATGATTTTCGCACACGGATAAAAAAATAATTGTATTGTATATATTTTCACTCGTAACAAGGGCACCGTTAATTTCAAAATTATTATATGAATTTCAACCTATTGTAGAGTACTGGGCACTATGCCAAACATGTACGTGTTAAGTCCATTGTTCTTCAACGTTTTGAAAAGTAGATACAACTAAATCTGCCCGAAAGCTCAGCAGTTTCTGTTGAAATCTTTTAATCAATCAACAATTACAAACAGCAAAATACTAATGAAGAGAGAAACCATTATGCCTTTTGAATAATAACTGGCAAGGAAAATCGGTAAGCTGGGCCATCGGTCCATCGCGTCCTAAACGGTCTGGCGAATAAGTACAAAAGAGAGCAATTGGCTATCTGAATGGGGGCTGAATGCAATTTGATTGCTATGCACCCTTCCGCGGGCTCCATATTCGTGACTGATGGGGTATGTCATGCGAGTATCTGCGAAAATGCCATTTTTGAACACAAAAAAAGGCTGTAAAACGCACAAGAACGAGATAGCTTCAATATTTTCCATGATGAAAAGTCCCCAATATTATTATTAAAAAAAAAAAAACGTTGCCCTACACTAGTATTTTCTCCTGTGTCGTGGGTGCGTTTACAAACACATGACACCCAGACCCGAAACAACAATTTGTGAATCACAAAAAGAGTTGCTCTGGAAATCGAACCAGTTAGACAGTGCATGGCAGCCAGTTCATGCACTAACGGTGCAATCAAATAAATAAATAATTTGATAAAGTTGGGAGTCAAAAATCCACTTCACAACGACCAATAAATAAGGTGGTTATTTTTACTTTCTTTTTCCTACCTATTCGAAAAATATGAATCTTGGTCAAAATCAACACTATGAGTAGGTAGGTAACATAAACGATCAATCTGACTACACTTGAGCCTAGGACAAAAATATCCCGTAATAAGTATGACCCGTTATGATGAATGGCTTCCATTTTCTTTGCTTCTAAGTAACGGTCAAGTTATAACTGTCACCTGAGTCTTAGACCAAATAATATTTAATGAAATGTGTATACTAATCTAGTAAATGTGAAGAAAGAATCTTCAAGAAAATATTGGAATGAGATGATTGCAATCTAGAGTTTAATACAAAAAAAAAAATTAGAAGTAATCAAAACTAGGAAAAAGTCTTATTTTTATGGAATAGGTGGCAAACGAGTAGACGTGTCACCTGATGGTATGCGATCAGCGTCGCATACCATCAGGTGACACGCCCATGTACACCCACAACACCAGAGGAGTCACGGGGGCTTTGCCGGCCTTTTAAAAAGGAGTATGCTATTAAGTACAGTAGCATATTAAGTTCAATTCCATAATTAGACATCGAAGATTAAAAATTGAATGCTGCGTAATCCAAATAACCTTACACGAAATGCGGTACATAATGCTATAGTTTAATTATATTAAGAGCCTTATTTACTCACATATTAAATGCTAACATGCCGTCATAATAAGATTACGTACATTTCATTAAGCAGAGCCGTAATACTGTAATCCCGTGGTGTTAATTAAAATAAACGAAATTAATTAAATACTCTACGTAGCATGTACGAGTAGCATCAGTTGTGTTGCATTACTTGTAATATTTTACTTTTGTTTGTTTGGTATTGTATTGTACAAATGGTATTATTACCTTGATAGTAACTATATAGAACAAAGTCAGGAGTTACTTTGCAGAAGTTCAAGTTTCGCTCCTCAAAGGAGGATCTTCAGGTGGTCTTGACTCGGCGGCTCCCGCCGCAGCATATGTCGAGTGTTCGCTGCGTGTCGTGTGTGTTTTTGTGTTGCACCTCTGCTTCATAAGCATTGAATTATGGTCCTGAGGGTGGTGCTGCACACCGCATGCTGAAAATACATCTACAAGCGGAATGAAAACGAAAAATATATTGTTTTATTGTCTTGTTAGTGATGATACTGAACTGTATACTTATCGGCTTGATTCTACCTGTTTTATAGCCATCTCCATTCTTTTAATTTATAATCATTGTTAAGTGTCTATCAACCAGTCACGAATGGTATCTTAATCAACATTAGAAGATTACATAAACCATAATAAAAAAAAGTGATTGAACATTGTTCTAACTCACTTACAAACTTGAAAAACATAAACCAACAATGACGCAACTTCAACAAAAATAAATACATCTAAAAATATATCGAAACATTTTTAAATATTATGCGAAAATAACGTTTAAACTTTATATAACCTTCCTTAACTTGAAAAAAATGGCGTAAGACAAATTGGATTCGAAGAAAAATAAGTAAGTGAAGTGCCTAACTTTGTCATTTTCAACTTTTGGAGTCCCATTAAGGAGAGTCTTGGATGGAATTGTTGGCTTGACTGTGACTAATTAAAAATCTTTGGATACAATTGCCTACATTTTATTGACAAGTTTCGTACATCGTAATAAGCGTAATTTGTGTTTATATATTGGTCATAAATAAATTATGAAGTTGATTGGAGAAGATTGATTTTCTGAGTCAGCTTATTATTGTTGAATTATATTGAATTTCTGACTCTGCTATTGTTATTATTTTGTTGTGAATGGGTCTTTATTGTAAAATAGCATTACCTATAATTTAACATGTAACTACATAATGATATATAACCTATGGCAAGTAAGTCATTCAACCGTAATAGTTTCTACAACTATATCTTTGTAGATATATAAATCAGTATAACATCATCTGCATTTCAACAGATCATACAGAATGCTAGAACTGTAACCTTACTAAGGGTACAAAGTAATCGAAACGAGAGCACGTTAGGCGCTGTGATTCGCTGGTTCGAATAAATCAACCAATTAGAGCACGGAACGCGCCCTCGTTTTGATTACTTTAAACGTAAAGCAAACTCGTACTACGGGTACAGGCCAAGATTCTAATTTACTCACAACCATTGAAGCTTATTTCGTTTCCTTATTAGCTCCAACACCAATACTACTTCTCGCACACCTATTAACAAATCCCAACACACAAAAACCAGTCAATACATTCCAAACAAAAAGTATACTAATACTCTTACTTTCAATCCAATCACAATTAGGTAAGTAACCCATGTAATTACTTAAAGTCTCCAGATCTCGGCCCAACAAAAAGAACCTGGCCATTTCATCGGTTACAAAAGGAATTTTGCCAAACTTCATCAGAGAGTCCAAAGAAAAAGTTGGGTTCGGAAAAAAGTATTGACCCTCGCCAGTTAGGCGCTGTGTTACATGAGGAAACGTCTTTATCTCATTTGTTAGGGACTTTATTTACATGGAATTGTTGAATGAATCTGTTACTTCTTGGATTTATTCGAAATTATCTAATTAGCATGTCTGTAATGGGACTTTTAACTTTTTTCTGTTTGATATATTTGATGGATCGACGTTTGGCTGCTATCTCGCCTGGTAGTAAGTGATAATGCGGCCTACGATGGAGCAAGTCTGCCCATTAGCAACCTAAGCACTCGGGCCTTGAAAACACCCAGGTTATAGCCATCAGAAATACAGACTCCACCACATGGCAAATATATACAGACATTGTGATTTGTGATAACATTTCATTAGAAAAGAAAACAAATTAAAATATGTGTATGTATGCACCTAACTATTTTTTATTTCTCACGAGTCCTTAGTTAGAATGCTGTTTTATAGCAACAATCGTACAAGTGTAAAACATTTTTAAAACTTAAACGAAATCATTATTATTTATTTTGATACAATCTTATCATAACATTAATTTATTCCTTTCTCGTTATCTCCAAACACTAAATTAGGAGAGGAAATCGTTTGAATATGCTAATTTGTGGTTTCCGTGATTGCATCTACCAAGCTAATTCTGGTGCACAGAATTAGCTTCATTCAAATTATAGCAACTTTTGCAATTAACGAAAAATTATGAATGAGTATTTCGTGACCAATTATCGGAATTAAATGAGTGTTACAGTCAAATGAGTGTTGGTTAATCGAGGTGAAGGTATTAATAGGAATTTACGTATAACGTCACACCTTTTATTCCCGAAGGAGTAGGCAGAGGTGCACATTACGGCACTTAATGTCACGCACTTTTCGCCATTTGTGTTATAAGTCCCATGTAATAGAAAGTGAGTCTATTGCCATATACTGGGACAATTCCAGATTGCTGTTTTAATATTCTGATGGTTAATAGAAATGTGATGACAAAAATGAGAAGAATTTATTATTCAAGTATTGAGACTTGACGCCATAACTAACTCTTAGTAACTAACCCATAGTTATGACGGTAGAGACAGACAATGTTATTAATTATATTTTATTCGTTACCAAAAACAACTCATATAGCTTGGAATATCACATATAAGACTATATTATTGGCAATATTCCTTGAAATGTATATATAGTATTTCCACGAAAAACGCATGGAGTGAAAAAAATAACCGAAGCTGAACTCTCTTCCAGATTTCACTAGTATATCCTAGGATATACCTACGGGTCAGTACAGGCTATATTAATTAATTCCCGTTAAAAGGTTATAATCTTTTATGATCCAGAGTACAAAATATAGTAATGAAATATTAAACATACATTGATGTTCAGAGAAATGAATTTGCAAAACCTTTTCACCGAAATATGGCTATGAAGAATTAATTAAGTACCGAAGTACGTTTATACGAGATAAGTTGATTTTACGATAATATTGGTTTTATTTTTATACAGTATTTTATATTCAGTATCGTTAAATTATCCTTTGAAAGAAATATTTTATTTTACAGTTATCGTTTTACGCACTGAAAAGGTCTTGAAGAAAACTGTAAAACCTTTTAGCAGCAATCCTCTAGTAAGCAATCGCAAAGACACAAGAAACACCAGAGGCGTTAGAAGTGCGTTGCCGGCCTTTTGGAGGTTAGCAATTTGAGGATTGTTGGGGAATCGGGGATTGGGAAGATAGGAGAGGAAGGTTGTTTGGCCTCCGGTAAACGCATGGCTCTCCTTTTATTATTTTATTGTTAACGGCCAATGAAATATTGAGTAAGTTAAGCACTACTTATAAACCTACATATGTATTCAAATTGCTGGTTTAAACACGAAGCATAATTTTCTTTGATAAGTATAAAATGTTTATAGTAAGTGTTTTAGCCAAAAAATAAGGGAATTTAAATCCTATCTACTTACCCACTTTCGAAGAGCATAAACATCAACTATATCTCTTTTTTCACAGCCCATCAAGCAGACGCAAATAAGTATGAAAATAAAGGAAAAATAAGTACAAAATACTTGGTAAAAGTGCGGTTGTAATATAATTTATTTTGTTTTGATGTTGTTCGCCTATACGGGGCTGAGATAAGGGAAACTTTCCTTCGGCAAAAGTAAGTAATCAATGTGGTGTTATTAATGTGTTTTGTTGTACTCCATTGGTAACGCTATTTGTTCTGTATTTGAGTTCAAGTTCCTTTTAAACGTTCAATATGGTTTTGTTTGGTATTTAAGGTAATAAATTATGTGGTATTTTGTTTAGACTTCGATTTGTTTTATTGTGAAAAATCTGTTTAAGATTTATTTCTTTTTAATTCCATTTTTGTCGTTAATGTGATTTCGGCAGTTACCATAATGGCCCACGAGATTATCACTCTTCTTTATAAATTACTAAAAAGTGAAGCAATAACTATGTAGCTAGAACATAAGTTTGATCTGTGCTTCACCTTTGAAAAGTTCCATCATCAACATCATATCAGCCACAAGACGTCCACTGCTGAACATAAGACTCACCCAATGACTTCCAGACAAGCCGTTTGCAAGTCCATCCATTGGCTACCTGCGACCAAGTAGATCACCTGAAAACTTAATTGAAAAGTTTACAAAACACAGATTATATAAATAATACAAACAAAGATAAGCCTCTGCCTACCCCAGTTTGGAACATTACAAACTTAGATTATAATTAAACAAATTAACAGAATACAATAACCATTTTCCCTAACACTACTGCTAGTTACAGCAATATCTGATAACAAAAACGAAACTTTAAATTGTCTATCCCATTTGTATAGAACAAATAAAACCTAATATGGAACTGTTTTTTTAGCAAATATGTGCGCTTAAATTAGCAGTATGGCCACAGTAAACAAATAATCGAAATGTAACTTTGTATGCAAATGTAATTGATTTGATGTTCATGTATGTGAACCGCCTGCTCTGCATAATACGTTGTTTGTTGTATGCATCTAATTATTACAATGAGTATGTAGACTGGTATAGGTATTTCATATGGTTATTTTAGTGAAATGAGGAAATACTATTAAGATACCTTTCTCGAAAATGTTTGTTTAAAAATAACGTATTACAGATATATGTCTGTAATACATAACTATGAATGGTTTTAGCGTATAGTGGAGACATCTCACTGTCTCGTTCAGATCATCATCATCAGCCTCCTGTTCTTGTCCACTACTGGACATAGACCTCTCTGATGGCACGCCATTGAGCTCGATCTTCAGCTCTACGCAGCCTACCATGACTTGTTCAGCAATGAACAATAACATCACAGTTCACGTCGTGCGTACCTTTTCTATAATATGATAGACACTCTTACCTTAGATCTTAGATGTGAGTTATTTTTTGTATTAAAATAAAAATAATTTGTAAATTTTCTGTCATTCATGGTTTTATCAAATCTCTAACAAACTTCTAAACGATGATTAGATACGCCAGCTAAGCAATTACCTCGTCATAATAGACTCGAAATTAGCATAATTTGAAATACTGAGTCTCAATATTAACTAACATTGGATTGAAAATTGACAGTAATAATGAACTCACTGATCATCAATACATATTGGATAAACCCCGCGTATGTTTAGAATATTTTGACTTGACCGTATAAATTAGAGTTTAAATATGTTTATCACGAGGTTCTAGTAGGCAGTTCATTATAATCATTTCTGAAAGGGCAGCTGTGTATTAGTTTTGTCTTTAATAGTAACTTCAGACAAAAATGACAATTGTTATTATGTTTTTCTCATATTCACGACTGCCAAATACTTTTTTTATGGAATAGGAGGCTAAAGAGCTAATGGATCACCTGATGGTAAGCGATCAGCACCGCCCATGTGTCACAAGTGTAAATATTGTCATCCCACCTTAATGAAGAATGTCTTAATTCTGATTGCCTGATGGGTGAGATAGTGAACACGTGAAAATAAATTCTAGAGTTGGTCCCTACAACCCTTAGCAACAATTATATCAGCTTATTACAAACCTAAAAATCCCAACAAAATTGTAACTATATTTAGGCATCATAAAGACAAATTCTAGAGTTGGTCCCTACAACCCAACAGTTCTCACCTTAGCAATAATTATATCATCTCATTACAAACCAAAAATCCCAACAAAATCTAGTTCCATAAAAAAATCAAAGCCAACAAAAAAAAAACAAATTGATCAAATAATATCAAGTTTAGTATAAAACTATGAAGAGATGAATTTCCGCAATATGTTCAGTGTTCAAGGCACGCTGGCACCTTCAACTTTTCATTTTATAACGTAAGAACTTTTTTAAACTTTCTCAATAGCTATTTCCTTCCGCAAGTATTCGTCTGGAAGTTGCAAGCAACTTTTTGAATGCATAGAATTTTGCTCCTCTCTTTGTCCTTGAAGTTTTGTCGAGTCTTATGTGTGAAGCTGAAGAACAGCTGGTACATACAATCGATGGAAATCAAATGTTTCCATAAGGAACTCGAAATGTTTTCTTTCTTTGTATTACTTTTGAT
Source organism: Spodoptera frugiperda (assembly GCF_023101765.2). Classification (NCBI taxonomy): domain Eukaryota; kingdom Metazoa; phylum Arthropoda; class Insecta; order Lepidoptera; family Noctuidae; genus Spodoptera; species Spodoptera frugiperda. The sequence goes on along the minus strand of NC_064241.1, from coordinate 5,145,068 downwards.
TTTATGCTTGGTGTATCTACTGACTATTGTGAAACAACTGTAAGTATATTTTGCATTTCATATTTCATAATATCGAGATGGGATTCAGCATATATATTGGAATACAAATAACTAAAACTATAAGCGTTGAAAAAAAAAACTTTTACAACAAAATAAAACTGTACACATTGTTCTGCCTCAACAACTGGTCCGAACATAATTGGTGACTGGACTATGCGTTCGAAATGTCAAACACGAGCCAACACTAAAAACGCGTACAGGCGTCAACAACGTGAAAATTGAACCACAGGTCTCTACTACCCCCAGTCGTAAAATGACACGCAGTCACAGCTGAATTAACGTTCCCAGATTACGATTTCTGGGTCCTCGAGGTGGGTCACTAATAAATCTGCTCGAATAAACCCAGTCATAACCGCAGGGTTATAAAACTTTACAGGCCTGTGAAATAAATTTCCATACATTGAGTGCAGAACCTACATCGTACACGCATACAAATGTAACCATTACGCGTGAGATTTTGAATTAATGATGTTATAGCTTTCAGTGTTGTGTTGCCTCATAAAATATGTAGTTAATCTAAAATTTTGTAAGCCCGTTTTATTATATTGAAGGTACACGGTACGGTTTTTAAATCGCCCGTTTGATACGTCCAAATGTTTGTTTTAATAACTTAATTTCAAAACGTTCCCGAATGTGTGTGTTCAATACAAACAGAACCCTATTACGGTGTAGTAAATTTCATATTTACGTAATGATTAAAATTAGTTGTTAATGTATTTGAATCGCTGTTTGGTAATATGATTGGGAATTTCTCGATAGTTTCCAATTTGTGGTTAATTGTCGTTATCCTAATTTATGAACAGCCTAACAATAATAATTATTGTTTTGAATTTACCTAAAATATCACATTCTATTCCCAAAAGAGGTAGGTAGAGTAGTAACATATTTAGTAATTTAGTAGTGATGTGACAGATATCCGCATTCGTATTCGTGAACATGGCTTTAAGATGCTCGCATTCGCTTTCGGGAATGTCTAAAATATGACATCACTAGAAGTTAGTTATCAAGTCACTCATACATTGACTCTGATCTTATCACGCTGCATTAACTTGTTACTTTAAAAACTTATATCAATCTCATTTACTTATGGGATTCGGGAAACTAACGCCACAACACATTAATATTGTCTTATTGTTAAGCTTTTGATTCAAGTAACATATTTTCAATAATACGCTTTTCTTCAAAATAAATTAATTAAAATTATTTGCACTCACAAAAACTTGAGTCATAAATCTATAAACACGGCAGGCTGACGTTGAAAGAAATTTATTTCAGTTTAAAATTCGAAACTGAATACAAAAAGAAATATGGTTTACCGGCTGTTTCATTATTATTGATTCATTCAATCATTCAGGTTATTGGATCATTAAAATTGCTGCCGTGTAGTGATGCAGATTGGAATGGAACGAAGGAAAGGACAGAACGAAGGACATCTCGCCAAATCTGGCAGTGGCAGGAACTGGGCAGCAGAGCTCTCTGATAAACTTGAACCTCTTAAAGTACGATCTATAAAGAAAACTAAACTTGAATCTTTTAAAGTGTGATCGCTAATCCGCCTGACAATCGTGAATTAGTAATGCCACTATACGATGTATACAAATCCAGATTCTGTGCTACTACTGAGAAATTTTCGAAAAAAGTCCAGTATTACTTTGCCCGACCCGGAAATCGAACCCGAAACCCCTTGTCGCACTTGCGTCTTGTATTTGTTCTCTGTATACACAATTGGGATCAATACAATACCATCAATTTAGGCATTTTAAGTGACGTATGGTCATTGGCCAAACAATAGGCGTCCATGGCAGGCCAAATATTTGCGCCAACCGCCTTAACTTGATCGACGCTTTGTTTGTGAGAACACACCTTCAAGTTTACTTAGTAAACGGAGCTATTAAAATATCGTCACTGTGTAGGCATGGCTTTTGAAGTACATTGATGAAGTAATTTTAGAGTGGTCTAGTTTGAAGCATAGATTTTATAAAACTAGAAGAATAAATGTGGGAATCACACTTCATCGCATCACACATCATCAGCCTATAATTGGCTACTGCTGACCAAAGGCCTCTTCTCACACGGAGAAGATTTAAGCATTAATCACCACGCTTGCTCAATGCGGCTTGGCTATTTCAAACTTATAATTAGAAATTATAAGCCCAAGTTTTCTCACAATGTTTTCCTTCACGGTTTATCAGATATCCGATTAACGCCCAGTAATACTTTGCCCGATCCGGAAATTCAACCCGAGAACCCATCTCACCGGCAGTCTCACTTGCGACCATTCGACCAACGAGGCAGTCAGTTTTTCTTTTGCACCTAAATTCTAATTCTACTTTGTCGTTACTCTATCTTTGTCCCCCAATTATGTATGACCAACAATCCGTTTAATTTACATAAAGGGGCGAGAATTCCTTTGCACTCATAATTATGTATGCGTTTTATTACACATTCCGTTTTCAGTCTACCTTTCCGAACTTACTTTGAAAAATATTAAACAAATTGAACTCATGTTTTATTAATATTATTCAAATAAGTACTAACGAACTTTAAGTGAGGAATACCGTAAAAACACAGTTTAAAAGATTTTTCGATTTATTATTACTTTAAACTAGCGACCCGCCCCAGCTTCGCATGGGTGCAACGGTGATATATTATGCATGTATTATACATGTTAAACTTCCTCTTGAACCACTATATATTAAAAACCGCATCAGAATCCGTTGCGTAGTTATAAAGATTTAAACATAAAAAGGGACGTAGGGACTGAGAAAGTGACTTTGTTTTATGTAGTGATGAAGAACAAAAGCAAAGAAGTGTAATATACATACCTAATATTCTAATAGTCAAAGTCATCTACAATGTTCAATCGTATTATCGCGGTGTTTGTGAATAATAATAAAAAATGTACAATATGTTATCCATAAATAAATATTAAATACGATATTTGAAATTAATCGTATAATACTATTAGTAAGCGTGGCCATAAATTCAAAATGTACAAAAATAAACAATTCTAACATTTATAATAAAACACAATAGAGGTGAGAGTCGCGTGTACATAAATTAATTTTAATAAAAATAAACTAGATCTATTATTCGGTCGTAGCTTTATTTAACTAAAACTTTTAAATTGAAAATATACAATTTCGAATATTAAATTTTAAATTAATGAATAAATTGTTTTATTCACAATGGAATATTTGGACAAATGTTAGGTCTTTCACAAAGGCTTAATTAGTAGTCACTCGTTTCACCTGACATATTTTATTGGCATGAACTAATTTGAAATCAAAACAGATATTTATAATTAAACAATATTAATTTGCTAATTTAATTAAGCTTTTGTTTGGCCCTAGAAAATCTGTTTTAGTTAATTCGATTTCAAAATTAGTACTATAACTGAAATTGTACCCAAAATATTTCTCTACTCAATACATGTGGCTAACGATACTCACACTACATAGTATAAAACAAAGTCACTTTCCTCCGTCTATGTGATTTGATGGTCTGTTTTGTAATATGGAGGTGAAGTAATACTATTAGGTGACAAGTGTGCTCGTTTGTCCCCTATTCCATGAAAAAACGATTCAAGAAAATGATTTATAAATATGTATAATAACTCCGAATTTAGCGCGTGCGAAGCTGCGGGGTAAAAGCTAGTTAATAATACTAATAACATAAAATGTCTGGGCTAACTGTAATAAATTACAGTGTACAGTATACAACACAGAACAGTTCACCAATCATATTGTGGTTAAAATAATTCCACGTCAGCTATATCTCCCGGTAGGCATTTGTTTAAAATACTGTTGGAAGCATAAACAAAAAAAAGAAACGTCATCATTTGGCGGGAATATTTAAACTGTGGTTCGAAAGATTGAAAACAAGATGGCGGGAAGCCGGGAGTTATTGAGATTGCATAATATATTTGTTTTTATTTTGAGGGTCAATCTGCTTAATTTTATATTATTGTTGTTGTTGTTTAGTCTAACCGTCCCTTTTCTCCTTCAGTTCAAGTCCCTAGGCGAGGTAAATGCATGAGGATTTCCCACTTGGGGGTTCAAAAAAAGAACATAAAATATTTTTCTACATTTTTAATGTCTTTTACTCTACTGTCATCACACAGAAGAATTTATTCATGCTAAAGAAGTTTTCTCCAATATAACTCGAGATATATGACCTCAAAAATCTGTATTTAAATAAAGAACAGATCTAGCCAAGCCGGCAACGTATAAAATATGTATCCCTAACAAAAACCGTCGAATAGGTTATAAACTTTCCTATATAAACTTTTCGCCCACAAGTAAGTGGAGTGCATTAACCCCATGTTTTACTGTTCGTATCTGAGCGTGATCTTGTTGAAACTACCCATAAGCCATGAGCCATAAGCAATAAAGTTCAAAGTTTAAAGAGTACATAAAACAAACTGTCAGTCTATCAACATTACAACAACTTTATTTTCCGTTGTTTACTCACTATAGGAAAAGCAAAGGAAAATAGGTTTTATGTAAATGTGTAAAAGGACGTGTTTAAAAATAACCAAAGAATTATCATCTTTGAAAAAATGCTTCCTAAACCTAGCTTCACTGATAAACAGACTGACAGACAATTCAATTTGACGTTTCAAAATTTAAGATTAATTGAAATAAATGCTTTGACTTTGACTTTGACTTTTATTTTCATTAGAATGAAACACATACATCACGCCTTACGCCTGTCTCCCATGGGGGTAGGTACAGACAATGGAACGACAATTGCTACGAATCTTGCATACTTATTTAGCTTCATCAATAGTCATCAATCTTTTCATGCATGCTCGTCGGTTAAGTCGGTGTCAATACACGCTGTATTACACCAAGTCGAGTTTTAGAATGAAATACTGTTTTGAATAAGCATTAAATAACTCAGACTATATAAATTTTATAAATACGAAAAATATATATTATTCATTGTTGCACTATTTAGCACTCCAAAACGAAATTGAGAAATATTTGGCATTAAATCTGAAGCTTTAAAATTTGTACATGTACTTCTAAAAGCATTACAACTACATTCCAAGAACTCTTTACCGTGTAAGCCCATTAAGCCACTTAAGTACTCTTTCGTGGAAACTTATTAACATTGATTCTAAGTAAAGTTCAAGAAAAAACGCTAAAGTTACGTAATAAAACCGCTATAAAACTTAGAGAACACGTTAAGAGTACATTCGATACAAAATAGCATCGTTACCTGTTCTAAATTGCGCGCACTTTAGTGCAGAGGACTTGGCGGCACATAAAGATATACATTCCCAGTATAATCTGACCTCTCCACACGTAGAACACTCACCTGATCAGAGACCTACTTGTGTTTGATACTTGCCTATAGTCTGATTTTCCGGGGTTTATGTATTAATCTTATCTTGACCACTCTGTAGATAGACATTGAGTAAGCGAGACGCAAGTAGGTCGGAAACTGGTGTGGGAAGGAGATAGTGATAGGTTTGCATCGCTCTTCGAAAAGGCCAGGATACACCTTACAAAGTATCTCATATCAGTATCTTTCGTATTTGGAATGCTTTAAAGGTTTTACTACAAAATTGCTTAGAACGTGTTCTACTAATGGATATTGCAATTTCGACTTTCCAAAACTCTTTTTGTAACTCAATACTACTCAATATTTAGTGATGGTTTTACGAGTACTAAAAAGAATTAATATTTTCTTTTAAAACTATTAACACAAAACTTAAAGTCACTTAAGTATTTTTTTTTTCTATGAAATTAGGGAGTGTACCTACCTTCCAAACGCCTCTCTCAATCCCTTTGAGAAACAACACGCATTAAATTGTTTGCTATTTACTGAATAAATTAAATAACAAACTCACATGTGCGAAGAAATTTAATATGAAAGTTAAATAACAGTAGTAAACAAGCCAGTTTACATGTGGAACAGTTGTGTTAACTTGCTCATTACCTGTATTTGCAACTAAACAAAACTTTTGTTGCGGAAATGTTTACGATAGGAACTCAGACACCACTGGGCTTCGTACAAAATGTATAGCTATAGAGTTTGTAGAAAGACCTACAATGTATGTACTAAATGATACCCTGGCGTTGGAATGTTATGTGAAATTATCTAATTGATGTATTTAATTAATGTTTGTTTGTTTGTTCGAGGGTCTGCTGTCGAGTTGTTACAGTATAATGTGTGATGTAAGGAAGATCAGTGACTACACTAATTACAAACATGAATAGATTGTAGTGTATAAAGATAAAACCTAAAATATTTTGAGTAATAACAAATTGAACTCGAGAGTGCTCTAACTTCCGTGTCTCGGAAAGCACGTAAAGCCGTTAGTCCTGCGCCTAACCTCTCTCCGGTCGTGTCAGTCTGCTGTCGCAACGACACGGCGGCATTCAGAGTGTGAGGGAACAAAGAGTGCACCTGTGTTTGCCCTTGTGCACTATAATATCTCCTGTAGAGGACTAGTCTAGTTAGATAGAATTATAACTACAGACACTAACGCGATGTCTTGCGTTAGCGATCTAGACGCGAACGCGATATGGTGCGGCGTGGTGCGAAAACAACAAACTGTCAAAATCTATTGACGTGGCCTACGTGTATTCGCGTGTCACCGCACCGCTTCGCTTCGCTTCTAGATCGCTCACGCAAGACGTCGCGAAAGACATAAGGCAATTAGTAACTACAATAATAATTAAACAAACCATCCTTTTTAGTATTCAACAATTATTCTTAAAAAAGTTTCCATTTCATAGTTTAAAAACTACAATTAGAGGATCGCAAAAAAGGCTCATTATCCCAAAAATTATATAACCTCTACCCTAAAATTCGAAGGGAGCGGTATTCTAAATGAATTACAAGGCAATCAAAACTTTAACTGAATGTATCCAGTCCACATTGGAAATTACACTGTACGTAATTGTCAAACTTTTAATTGTTATTACTTTAATTAAGGTAGCTACTATAAGTATAGCAATTATATACTTAACTACTTTCGGTGGGTGTCTAATTATTTTTTTTATAGATTGACTTTGTAATTCTATGTTAATTGAGGGATTGTATTGTTGTATTTTTAAATATATTACTGTATTATTTTGAAAGTATACTTTAAATAAAATACAACTGTAACGTCTCGCCTTTTATCCTTGAAGGGGTAGGCAGAGGAGCATATTACGGCACGTAATGCCATTGTACAAATAATGCATTTTCCAAGGATTGTTGATAATGCTTCATGTCCTTGGTTGTTCGTTTTGATTTACTTCGCACTAGACAATAGATCGACACTATATTATCTGAATAGTACATAATATATTCAATTCAAAATTATCAATTATAAATCCTTTATTAAACGTTGGTCGAAAAAAAATATAAAACAATACATGATTGTATCTGCAACGGCGGTAGCTTCGAGTTAAAATTAAATTTCAGTATTTTAATAACACGAGTTTTCGAGCAGACTCGATTGGATTATTTTTAATTTCATTTTAAAAGTAGTTCAAAAATAACGTTTTTGTTTAATTGCTACATAGTATAAAACAAAATCGCTTTCTCTTTCCCTTTGTCCCTTTGTATGCTTAAATCTTTATAACTACGCAACGGATTATGATGGGGTTTTTAATAGATAGTGTGATTCAAGAGGAAGGTTTATATAATACATGCAAATATCACCATTGTATGGGGCGGGACGTTAGTATAACATAAAATAATGCCTTATTTTATCTTAGGAATAGACTAAAAGAATACTATTGACTATACTCAAAGACAAAATCGATGGGAAATACTTATTACAGAAACTCATAAGATTAATTTTCTTGGCTCACCGCAAGTAACGCATTGCTGTAATGCCCCATTCGCACTACGCTAGCATACAAGTCAAGTAGCGAGTATTTTGTAGCTCTCTCTCGCTTCGATATTGGGACACAGGGCTAAGAGAGCGAACTAGACATTGCTAAGACCCGGCTAAAGGGACATTTGACAAAGACCGGGCTGCAACGCCCTTTGATAAACTTGAGTATCTTGTGTAGAGGAGGCTCATAGTCGGTAGTGGACTGTCATGAGCTGAAGATGTATCATATCAATAGGCACTTCATAGGTACTTGTGCTCAAAGGGCAAAGTATTTACAAAAAATATAAAGTAAAACTTCCTCGTTGGTCGAGTGGTCGCAAGTGCGATTGTCCGATAACTGGTCTCGGGTTCGATTTCCAGGTCGGGCAAAGTAGTACTGGGCATTTTTCGGTTTTTCGAATTTTTTTCAGAAGTAGGCAAGAATATGGCAATAGGCTCACCCCCTATTACATGGGACTTATAACACAAATGGTGAAAAAGTGAGTGTGGATTGTATAACGGCATTACGTGCTGTAATGTGCACCTCTACCTACCCCATCGGGGATAAAAGGCGTGATGTTGCATATAAAGTAAACATTCTCATTTCAAATTTTTATTTTATATGTACCACAAAGCGTTACACAAACAAACAATTCTAATCAAAACAAATACTCAAATAATCAAAATAATCAAAACAAAACAAATCAAAACAAACCTCTGTAGACAGTAATTAGTCGACAAATATGACGGCTAATGTTATTTGTAATGTCGACCCAACTTGGCAACAGCGAGGAGCGAAATGGTGTTTGGTTTCCCATGCAACTTGATCGCGAAGGCGCTATGGGTATGCACTCGGGTAAATAAATATAAAGTTGCCTAAGAAGATAAACTTTGATATTTGTTGGAGTACAGGTGAACTTTGTTTAGTAGTTTTATTTGATAGGTAATATGTTGTATGGGAGTATAATAATACCTAGAATATTTATAGGCATTAGACTTATTAGTACCTATAGCTCTATCATTAAGTTATCTAACGTCTTCAACTATTTTGCAGAAACAATATATGTATAACACAGTCATGTCCCTCAAAACGGTAGCGATGCACTTGTGTCGGGTGTCCATCTGATCGGTTCTCTGATTGGTCGGCTCGAATAAATTAAACCAATCAGACCGCCGAACGCGCTCTCGTTTTAATTACTTTAAACTTAAAGTAAACTCATGCTAAGAGTACTGATCACTTTATCATCAACTGATCAGAGTACTCGTTTGACATTCCATTAAAAATTAAAATGTTTTTCTAGCTGCAGTAAAATTCATTTCAATCTCAATAGTCGTAAAAGCGTCATAAACCATTTAGCAAAGTTAGGTTTTGCACTTAAAAACTTGCAAGATCAACTATAAGTACCCTATGAATGTTCAAACAATTAATTTAAGCACGTCTGTCACATACAATCAAAAGGCAAAATTTATCATTGACTTTGAACTATCCAATTTCTAGGTACGACCTACCTTTGTGAACAATGCAACGTCGCCGTCGTCACTCAATACCAAACGCCTAATCTACTAAGAACCGCACTCACCAGGCACAATGTTGGCAGCATTAATCAAAGGTAGATCTGGGGCTTCATTCGTATCTGACAGCTACACGCTTTGATCCCCACAATCCAGTACATTTCCAATACTATTACAACCTTCTTACTAATAGACTGATGGGTCTCGATACCAACAGTTCCTTTGAACCCAAGACAGATATTTGAGCACCCAATTTCTATTATGTTTCTAATCCTTTCTAATAGAACTGAACTGATATTGCCATGTCGTTCGCAGTTTCACGCTCTAAGGCATGATAATATATCTGTCTGATAAGTTGTAGGGACGCTGGACGGATTGTGTCGTCGACACATTCATTGAACAGATTAATCGTTTTCTCCTGATAGAGATATGTTGGCTTCCCTTTGTGTTAAAGTATCGTATTGAAAGTGGTTAAAAGAGTCTGTTTTATTGCTTCTTGTATAAGAATTACCTATTTAGGTTTAGAAATATGAACTTTCATTAAATTGTTTACAAAATCAACCGTGTCTGTATATTTTAACGTCCTAATTTCTACATGAAGATTTATATGTACGATTTGAATTTTCTCAGTACACAAATAAGAAACATCTGTATAAAATATTTAAGCACGAAAATTCAATGTGAGATTACGAATCCAACAGCTTTGTGCACTACATCTTATCTGAGTATAAATTATACATTATGTATACAGGGGGATTTAAATAATTTACGGAGTGTTACACTTAAACATGTGTTACGAAACCGAAAAAAAAGAATGTTCGCAGCAAGAAAACAAATTGTAACAAGCATTCCGTATGCCGCGGTGGATATTAAATTCTTTCCCTTTTGTTACTGTCGCTTCGCTTATTTTGTTTACAATTTGCGGAAAATTTTAGACGCAAGTCAACTTTTTGTCGAGTTTGTTGGATTTTAAATTGTGAAAATGTTTGCTTTGAATAAATTTAATTCCGCCAAAGTGCCTACAACTTTCATAATGAGTCACTTTTCACCGCAAACATTTGTAAGAACCTGCTTATTTCATTCGCTTAACGCGTTTATTTATCTTTTTGTAGCGTCTTTAACACGATGAAAGAAGTTATAAGAATAATTAAATTATTTCAATCTTCGTATTTTATAGAATTAATGAAAGAAATGCTTCGCTCTTTTACTGAGAGGTTGGACATAAATAAGCCTATTTATCCCTAATTTTATTTTCAGCAACGTTACGTAACGTAAATAAAAAAGGTTTTGAAACATACTCTATTTACAAAAACTATAGCTTGTTACTGATGATAAATTCGTCGTATTACTTTGACGCGATTCTCATACGATATATCGACGTAATGAGCGTTATTTCTCTCGGAACCTCAGTTTCAAAGCTTACAGCAAAATATCAACATTATTTATTAAACGAAATAAGTTTTGCTAACAGGGATAAGTTTTTGACGTATTTCGTCCCGGAATCCCATCTTGTAACTTTTTCTAATAACCGAATACATTTCGTATATTTACGAATGCGTCGAATATAAGTTTGTACGTAAACGAGAAAGAGTTTCAATGTTCGTTCGGTAAAGTTTGATAAGTTAACCTTACCTCGGCTTACGAGTAATAAGTTACTCGAGTAATTTTGATCGAAATAATCGATTTTGGCTGCGGTATCGTAATGAGAATTTCTTGGAAATCGTTACGGTTTATGTGAGAGGCATAAAACTTTAGAATTGATTTTTAAATCACATTTCGAGTTCTAAATTCATAAGAACATGCGATTAGTTTTTCGTTAAACAAACACTTAGTCGATTGGTGACAAAAACATATTCTTTATAAAGAAGTATAATTGACCCCCTTGTCCCATTTTCATAAATTGTTAATATCAAACAGAAATTTCGTGCATCCATTAGCAATTTTCCCTCAAATAAATCTAAACAAAAAAGAAGGTTCTTGTTGAAAAAAGTACCTTGATAAATAAATAATGAATCTAAAGAAAGTCTATTCAATATCTAAATTACTTAGCTCCTAAGTCCTAACACAGTAAGGTGCCATGATTGATTGAAACAAATTAATTATATTAAATTAAAAAGGAGCGAAGAGCTTCAAAAGTGATTTCCACTGTCCGAAACATCTGAATAGATAACAGATGAATTTCTTTCCAAATGTACCTAAAAATTTATTTTTTGCGTAAAACTTTTTAAGAGAATCTCTCATCAGAACATTTATTACGCCTTGAAGGTTATTTCTACCTAATTGGTTTTTGAGAACTTTGTAATTCAATTTAATTTCTTAATCTAGAAATTTCCAAAAGAAATTAGCGTCTTAACGTAAAAAGTTTTTACGTCTTCAAAAGTTGCGCATACCTTCGTAGATTTTACTCGCTTTTTTATAGACGAAAAGAAAGAAGTTATTTTGTTTTGTAGATGAATTTAATAGAATGCATTGGCGTGTTATCGCCAAGGGAGCACTAAATCTAGAAAGAATGAAGTGTTTTTCTGAAATAAGTCCAAATAACTGTTTAATAAAATTTAAATTACACACAAGAATAATGGGCGAACTAATTTAACCCTTACAGCGCCCAGTTAAATATCATTTGCCGTGCGCATAGCGCAACTATAAATCGAAATAATTATATCTTTACACTAAATATGGAGAAGCAATCGTGTGAATAGAAGGAAAAAATCATGCATTTTCTTTGTGACAGCAATACGACATGAGCGGCAGGGATACGGAAATAGGTATCGCACACATATATGAGACAGGCAATTAATGAGTGACAAATATCTGTTTCAACATTCATAGAACAATACATTGCTATAGGTACTTGCATTTTACTGCACAACAAAACCAGAACTCCTAAAACCGAATTGCCAAAAATCAGAGCATGTCCCAGATGCGTTGATTAGTGATTTGTAAACGGACCACGAACACAGGTACGGACGGGCATCGTAAACAATCGCCTTGTCATTGGCAGCAGCTAGCCTGTACTGAAACGAACAGTACCCTTAGTACGAATTTGCTTTACGTTGAACGAAAACGAAACGAGATCGCGTTCAGTGCTCTGTACCTTTAGCACGAGATTGTTTCACGTTTCAAGTAATCTAAACGAGAACGCGTTCGGCGCTCTGATTGGCCGGCTCGAATGTACCAACCAATCAGAGTGTGGACGCGCTCTAGTTTCGATCTCGATATACGTATTTAGGGAATAGAGAGTAAAGTTCTCTAAGAAAAGGAGGATCCTCCGACCAGGCGAGGTGATCATGCCGGACGGTCTCTCTGCCCAACTGTTGTTCGTTGGGATTTTCTATCCATGTTTAGTCGCATGTAAACTTCACATGTGCGATGCAGGATATTTATGACGTCATCCATTGATTTACTTGTTGATAGTCTATATGCCACTTTTGTCATAGTCACTTGTCACTTGTCAGGAGTCGCCACACGTAAAACAAATTCGTACTAAGGATACAGTTTGAAAGCATGAACAGCGTTACGTATCATTTATCAAATAACGTTGGTCTAAAACCTAGAAATCTGATAGCAATGTACGGGTTTTCGGCGCTTGTTAGTAAAATATATCGCCTTTTGGTAGCCAGAATAGATTTATGACGAACATTTTCCATGTGTGATACAGCATGCAATATTGGTATAGTGCATGTATCTGGATAGATGGTCGTACTCACATGCGATACAGCGTATATTCAATCTCAAAAGTAGAAAGAAGTTAAATTCTTAGATTCTTATAAATACAATATGTATTACACAATTACACATACTGTTGTCAGCGGCTTCACCTGCTTTACCGGAACAAAAATTATCTCATTATGTTATTTCTTTCCCTGTACCATATTCCAACTATTTTACCAGGATTTTCTCCTTTTACAAATATACAAGTTCACCTGCACATCACACCCAGACACGAAACAATAATTTGCGTATCACACAAAGGGTTGCCCCGTGCGGAAATTGAACCCGCAACACGTTGCTCGGCTGCCAGTTGCCCAGCCACCGGACTAACCGTGCATTCAAGCCAATTTATAATATCAGTAGGATTTACTCTGTATTGTAATAATATCCCACACAAAGTAACAAATGTTTTAGCTTTTACAACGCTAGTCCCGTACCTAGAAATCTGCCCGAACCGTTAAAAACGACCAAAACATAAATGTGAAAGGCTGCCAAGTTCGATAATATTGGAATGCTTCGCCTATAAAAGAAGTGAGATCTAAATAAGTACCAAGTTCCATACACAGACCTCAGTTAAAAATGATATAACAAATTGGCAAGTTTTCACACACTTTGTTATAAACCTACTAAACGCAATGAGTCAAGTATATAATTTTCTATTAAAACTTGCCAAGTTATATCATTTTTAAATGAGGTCTGTGTATGGAACTTGGTACTTATTTAGATCTCACTTCTTTTATAGGCGAAGCATTCCAATATTATCGAACTTGGCAGCCTTTCACATTTATGTTTTGGGTGGGATTTCATTTATTTTTGTAAGGTTTATTTTCTTTTTTTCTTATTTTACTTTACTTTGACTAAATACAAACCTTCGTAACGAATTTTAGGTCGGTACGACCATTGGAAGATATAGTTTTTTTTTTTTGTTTTATTTCCTTAAGGGTATGAATTTACACTTTCATTATTTTTAAAACCGACTCACACTTGGCCATTTTCAGATTTTTTCCTTTATTTTGACCCAAAGACCTACCTCCATGCCAAATTTCAAGTCAATACGACCATTGGAAGTGGTCTAGGTTTTTGATGAGTGAGTGAGTGAGTGAGTCAGTCAGTGAGTGTATAGTAAAAATAGCGATTTTCTGACGTCAATATCTCAAGACCTACAATAGGTACATTAATGAAATTTTGTATTTTAGATAAATAAGTAGGTCTCGACAGATGCTAGAAATTTCATATGCGTAGATAAAATAGATTTTGAGTTATAGGTGGGTCGAACTTGGCCCGAAATGGTTCGTGTAATATAACCCACGGCCGGTGTGTCGGTTTTTTTGCTCGAACTTGGCGGACACACTGCCGTGTGTCTAGATGGCAGTTTTCGATGCTTGTTAGCACAGCATATCGTCTTTCGGCTGCTAGCATCGATTTATAACAAACATTTTTCATTTATGCTGTAGAACGCCGAATTTTTGTGTGATGGGCTGACGAGTTTTAATGGCCAAATAGAATAGAGACTGAAAAATTTAATATTATACGCATACTACATACATAAAGTTATGTAACGTCACGCCTTTTACATATTATATTATATTATTTTATTAAATGTTACAGTCTCTATTACATGGGACTTACAAAACAAATTGTAAAAAGTGGGTGTACGTTAATAAAGTACATCTCTGCCTACTCCTTCGGTGATAAAAGGCGTGAATTTACGAGCAATAATATATGTAGAATGTTGCCACTTATCATGAACCAAGTAAAAGTCTATGTAAAAAAGGAATCACAACAAATTCAAATAGCAAATATATTCAATCAAAACTTTATAAAAACCCACACCTTTAATCCCTCCTCACCTATGCCTCTATACATACATCGCTTGATCCCATTGTTTGTTCGAAAGAGTAACTTAATCGCAACAGACAGACCGTCACTTCGGTACAAAACTGTCAATAGCCCATACAAACAGACCCTTTGTCCTGTATAAATACAAGTTGATGGACTTTCCCAGCCGTACCAACTCACTAATCCGAAAAACCTGACAAGTGCGTATCAGGAGGATAAAATAGGGTTGAGTAGTTGATGTCAAGTTTAGTTTTTTACATAAGGGTTTATTTTTACACTATCTAGTTCCGCGTGGTTTTTGCAAGCAAGCTCTGCAAGGCTTCTATTGATCATAGCTTGATGTTATATAGCTTTTCCCAATAAATGGACTATCCAACAGAAAAATAATGATTCAAATCGGTACAGTGGTTTAGGCGTAGAGACATAGACGAGTTACTTTCGCATTTATATAGTTTTTCACTCACTGCTCGGCTCTATTAGTCATAGCGTAGTGTTATATAGCTTATAGTCTTCGTCGATAAATGCACTAACACAAAAATAATTATTTCCAACGGAATCTAACGGGATGAATTTCCCGCCTTACAAAAAAAGTGTAAAACAAAGAAGAAACGACGTTGTCTTTTCCAAAAACTTTTAGAAGAAAACTCTATCTACACTATCGTTAAAATAACATCATTAGGCAAGACTTTAATATGTATGTAGAGAACGATAGAAATTGGATTTATATTCGAGTCCGGAGGTCATCGGTCGTAACTGCTGTGGCAATCAATCACCAGCCGTCACTGCACAGATTTATGTAAAGTATAAAATTCAATTTTAACTTGACAGCAGGATTGAGTATATTTCCTCTTAGAATGTTATATTGCGTAACGGTATAGGAATATTGTTGTTATTGTAATGTAGGAAGGTTAATATTTGTATGGCAATATCTACCTTAGGAGTATCCTTTGTATCGTTTATAGTCGAGTTACTTACTTTTCATTTAATGTGGATCACATATAAAAATATTTTTACGAAAAATTTAAATAAACGACTTTACTGAAGAAAGACAGACGGACCGGGTACGGCAAAAACATTAAAAGGATCAAAATAACTTTAATTTCTAAAGTTGGTGTTTCTCATTATTTAACCTCCGAAATAAATAAAGTTATTTTGACCATATAAGTGTTCTTTTTAACCGATTTTCCTCAGTGAAGTGGTTTATTTATTTTGTATCTCTTTTTTATTTATAAATGAAAAGTTAAATTGATACCTAACTCTTTTTAAGAAAAAAAAATGGCAGGTGATAAAAAACAGACGGTATAAAATACAATAGCAAACTTTCAAATGCTAGCGCCACAGAATTTCGTAGAGATAATTTTCCACAGCGTCGACATCACATTACATAGTGCAAGATTACGTTCAACGCAATGGTGTCAATTTAATAATGCGATCCTCGGGGAAATTCCCTCCTCGCGAAACTCATGTTTTATTTAAATAGTTTGATTAGGTACACGTGAGAAATATGTATGAAATATAACAAGTAATGAAAACATTATATCATTGGTTTTACTTTCACATATCTAGATTTCCCCCGGGCAAAGGGTGATATAGTGACAAGCGACCAGTAATATTTGATCTACCACTCCCTTCCGCGTTCTAATAATTTTCTATTATTTCTTAAAAAGCAATGAACTGAATTAGGGATCTTATAGAATTGGTCTGTCAACACATTTCCCGATTATACAAATTAAGTGCGGTTCTATTTACATTTCCCATTGTTCATTTTAGTAGCACATTTATGTTTGGCGTTATTCGTTTTAATTAAGACGTTGGAAGAATAAGGATGAATCATTTTACTGTGTAATTATTCGTACGTACTTATGTTTGTATTTATACATTATGTATAAGGTATAAGTCGTTTTTAGTATATAAGTCGTGAGAGAGTACCCTTTGGATTCAAGGGACGAGTTATCGTTCAGTGTGGCAACTACCAAGGAGGTCTTTGTTTAACTATGACTACTATGATGAACTAATTGTACGTAACATTATAAATCTCCAAAAATAAGATCCAACAGGCAAACTATATAGGAATATTTTTATTGAACATCATTTTGTTTATAAGTTATACCTTGTATCTTTTATTAAATCTATCTATACTAATATTATAAGGCTAAAGAGTTTGTTTGTTTGTTTGTTTGAACGCGCTAATCTCCGGAACTACTGGTCTGAATTGAATAAATCTTTTTGTGTTGGATAGTGCATTTATTGACCAATAGGAACCGAGCAGAGCGGGTGAAACCGCGTGGAAGTAGCTAGTAAATAATAAACACGATAGCAACAAAACAACTGCTAAGAAAAATTACTCTTAAATCGATTTTCGAACCGTATCACTGTAATAACAATTACCACATAATAATATCTGCCATTACTTCCACTATTAAAACAGGCCCATTTACAGCATTGCTAATGAGTGAATCAGTAACACGCATGCTTAATAAATGGATCGTTAGATCCCCTTTCGTCACGGCACATTTTGATTCGCTCTATATGCTGCGTCACCCTAGCTGACTAAAAGGATTGCGTGGGAGGTGTTTATTAATAAAATTACTTTTTTAAATCATTGTGCTTTGTAGAAGTTAATGTGATAGTGTGGATATTTTTGACGAATCATAATATTAATTCAAGCCAATAAAAGCCTTATAGTCTTACTTGTATTACTACTCAATCAAAAACTCAGTCCCTAATAGATAGGTTCTCTTTTATTTAATAATAGTTACGGTTGCTAATAAATAAGTATTCCTTTAAGAATACAGAACTATGTTGTTATTATTATGACTTGATTGTTAAATAACGAAAAATGATTTTTATTATCATCATCTATGAGTTTGATACAGACAAACATGTTGTAATTGACTCTCAATTCATATCAAATTCTCATAAACAATACCCTTAGTACGAGTTTGCTTTACGTTAACAGTAATCGCGTTAACGTTTAAAGTAACAAAAGCGCGTTCGGCGCTCTGATTGGTTGATTTATTCGAGCTGGCCAATCAGGGTACGGAGATTGTTTCTTCCTCTCGTTATTACTTAGTTTTCCAATAATATTGCTATCCTTAATAAGACTTAGAAAGAGGTCAAGTACCACTAAAATGTCGCAGATGTTGTAACATCTTTGACTATTGTTATAATACCAATTTACTTTCCACTTGATTGCTAGAAAAACTAACACAATTATCTTGAAATGTTTCTGAGAAAAATAATAATCGTATTGTTTGTATACTCGTAAGTATCTGTTTGTTATTATACTTGTATTACTTCTAAAGATAATATCCTAAGGGCACTTAGAGAGAGAGAGAGATAGAGAGAGATGTGCTATACTACGTTGCTGTGGATGCGGTTGGCTTCCAATCATATTCATTGGTATCTAGCTTAACACTGGTGGAAACAGACTCAGCTAAGCTACATTATTTATATGGAAAGATGCGTGATTCATAGCACATCTTACTCGCACAGTTACCTAGGTTAGTATCAGTCGAAATGGTCACATAGTTTTACAACTTAATTATTACATCTTCGTAGCACAGCTACAGAACACATCTCTGATGGAAAAACACCCTAATAGTACATTTTTCTAGAAACAATCCGTACCTACCAATGTTTTTCTTTTTAATTTTACGTCTCACAATTTATTGTAGAGAGTACAATTTAAGGAATCCAGAAATCAGCGGAACGACTTAGTTGCCAGTCTTTTTATTAAATAGTTTTATTTAGTTTTCGATTTCCATATTATATTTAATATAGTCTTCTAAATTAAAAACAATATAACATAAGGAACAATACACAATAACAGAGCACTCTCGAACATAATATAGCTAATTATTCACAAATCCTACTTGGAACATATTCGCGGAACATCGTTTTAATCTTAGAATTAATTTCATCGCCAAATCACATTTGGAATTTGTTACAAAATTTAATATAGCAACATTCCCCATTAATTAATACGAACCGTGTAACTGGTACGTTTTAGCGCGAATTATGTATTGCCAACATTTTATTTTGACGAGAGGTATTCATGCATACCTTTCGACTAATTAATCATGAACCATTTGCTGGAAATATCACATTTATGAGAATATCTGTTTAAAGATGTTTTCAGTAGAATACAAGCACGTCAAACTACCCTATACTGTCCAATATCTTCAGTGAATTCTCAACTTTATTACTATAAACAACAAAGTGTAAAATCTATTTGAGATTTTCGTATAGGACGATCTGCCGTGTGTTCTAGTGTGAATGGTAATTATATGAAAATCTGGGCAAAGGTACGATCTGGGCAAATAATAATAACTGGCAATGTAAATTTTGAGTGCTACGAAATTATAAGTCAACTATTTATAATTTCTCATTATTATTGTTGGCTTGTAGGACTACTTTCTATGTGTGAAATTTAATCATTGTGAAATTAAACATACCTACATGAATCTCACTCCTTTGTCTACAGATGGGGTCTCGGTCTTGAGCATACATTTGGGTATAGTGACACGAGCACCGCCCTGACGGACAGACTGATGTACAATTTCATTTGATATTTCAAAATTGCCTATTTAAGAATTAATTGAAATAAATGCTTTAATTTTGGTGCTTAACCTAGTGATGGCAGGCGAGAGTCAACTTAACGGACTTCAAATAAAAATTAATAATCAGTTTTCCGAATATTAAATATGTAGTACCTACCAACTATCTATGTAGTTGATCTGATAGTGGAGATCATCGCTATTACTTATAAAACGTATTAATATATATGTTTTATATACCTATACACAGTCTTAGTTTTACAATCGTGTCTGCAATAGCAATAAACATACCTTTAACACAAATAATATTATCTATGGGTAACGCACCTTATGAAAAAACACACGTGACCTGGCTATTTTCACGAAAAATACACAGAAAAGCCAACTTAACGTTATCACACCGAAATAAATAAGCAAACCGAACTACGTTAGTAGAAACTCTGAACATATTAACATACAAATTGTAGATGTTATACATATTTCTTACATTAAGTTTAAAAAATGGACATACTTCCCTCTTACATAACGAAAACCTTGGTCAGTATTCTGTGATACTCTGCTCTCCGCTAATATCAATAAAAAACCTTCCAAAATATTAATAAACTTGGGGCCAAATGTTACTTCACTGAACCCATGTCCCTTGTAATGTATACATACTCGTACATATGAAAGGAAATTACTGGAATGTTCAAAGTTATCTTATTAAACCAAATATCTAAGTTTAAATATTGATATTAAAACATTTGTATTCATGAGTTGTTTTTGCGTTTACGACTTCGCTTTTATTGGAAATTTGTATGTATGTTTTGAGTTTTACTTGTTACTCGTAATGTTTGTTAATGTAACATTATTTATGAGGTTTATATACCTATATCTACGCCAATGAATATAAAGTCTTCAAAGAACTGAATTAAATTCGATAGAGATGTTTGTTTTTTTTTTAGTCGTTACACACTAGGATTTTCTCCTGTGTAGTGGGTGCGTTTACAAACATACAAGTTCACATACACATAACACCCAGACCCGCAACACCAATTTGTGGATCACACAAAGAAGTGCTCCGTGCAGGAAATGAACCCGCCATACGTTGTACGACAGCCGATTGCCCAGCTACCTCGCCAACGGAGCAATCACTAAGATAGGTAGGTAGGTATACACTGAATTAAAATCGATAGAGACAAAGAAAAACTGAGAAATCTTAAAAGAAAAGTTTAACTTACCTATAATGTGGATTAAGAGTAAACTAAGGTGAGCGTACTACAATCAAGTTATTCAAGAAAATATTAAAAGTAGTAAGTCATTATAGGGATTAATCTCACTTAACTAAATTTAGGCTTAACTTTGCAATGAACTAAAACTGTTAATGAGCTTTCTGTTAATAAATCACTACCAAACTAGAACTAATCCCTTAGGAAGGAAAATACCTGGAAAAAGGCGATGTCAAATTGTCTGTCGACGGTCATAAGCTAGGGTTTACTTAGCAAACAGACGTGACCTGGTGTTATGTTATGTCTAATTACATATAAACAATGTACGGCGTACTAATGAGTCCCAAATTACACATTAACCAATCTGTTATACTTAGCGCGAATAATTTAATTAATTAGGAAACCAATTAACGTTATATATAAAGAGGTACTTGTGAAGGTACTTTTCCAATGCGGCTGTGTACCGTGTACGTGTTGCTGAACTTTTCCCGTGCGGTTCAAACATTGGCTACAAGACTTGCTTCTGACAATTACTTCAAACTGATAGTAACATGATGCGGTCGACGGCGGTGCACGGTTGGTTTAAAGTCACCTCAAACTTCAAGAATGCTTAAATATATAGGCGTCCATTTCAATACACAAGTTTATCAGCCAAACGAACGTAACCAATGTAAAATGAGA
Source organism: Spodoptera frugiperda (assembly GCF_023101765.2). NCBI lineage: Eukaryota > Metazoa > Arthropoda > Insecta > Lepidoptera > Noctuidae > Spodoptera > Spodoptera frugiperda. The sequence goes on along the minus strand of NC_064241.1, from coordinate 5,123,676 downwards.
CTTGTAACTTAAGCGACAAAGTCATATTTCAGAAAGTAGAAACAAGACGAAGTTACATCAAAATAAGATAAACTTTCCGCACTTAAAATGTTCTCGACACAAACTCAGATAATTTTTAACACCCGCATCTTGAACAGTCCTCACATATGTAGGTGCACAATAAACTCGAAAGTCATGTCTCAAGCGCTGTCAACGAAAGAAAAGTTTAGATTTAGAGGGGTCTCGAAGTTTGGGTGTTTTCAACTCGCACGCTACAGGAGTACTTGGCGAAGTTGGCCAACTTCTGACACCTCCGTCGAGGCCTCTAACGTTATTTACAAGACGACTCGAGCAACCTATTCAAAGGATATTCTATTAAGGAGTTCACAACTTTATTTTCCGCGCCGGGAAGGTAATCACTGAGATACGGCGACGTTATGCCCGATCGCATTCTTCACTGAATTCAGTTACCTACGTGAAATGTTCGGGATTTTCGTTTTTGATGTTATTAAGTGAGCAATTATAAGTTACGACGATTACGAGTTCTGAAGTTGTAAAGTACCAAGTTGGAGTACGATGAACTACGTTTTATGTGAGTAAATTTCATTCGTCATTCGTTTGTTGTGCGCAAACAATTTAATAGGAAGAGAAATGACACGAGTGACGGCCTGTTTTAATTACTTTTCTTTGCGCCTCGCGGGGAACGTAACGAATGTACGAGTAATATATCCATTTAATGTCATTTTGTTTTGAATTTGAAATTGAGAAACGTGTCTTTTCAACTTTTGGAACACGGAAATTACGTTATTTATTCACAGCCGCGTTTACAGTACATAATTATATCACCGCATTTTAAAGAATTATAATTAATGTTCCTTTTGCATGGAATCCACATTTTTTATTTCTCAACAAAAGTTTTTAAGTGGCCATGCTTTGGCATGGATGGGCCAGCTCGACCGGAGTGATATCATGGCCTCCCAGAACACCGACGTGAAGCAGCTTGCGTTGTTTGCGTGAATTACCCCTCATTCCCAATCTTCCCAATCCCCGATTCCCCAACAACCCTTAAATTTCCAACCCCCAAAAGGCCGGCAATGCACTTGTAACGCTTTTGGTGTTTTGGGTATACATGCGTGGCGACAATTGCTTACCATCAAGTGATCCGTCTGCTCATTCAGCGGCTTATAACATTAAAAAAATATATTTAGTAATCAACAAAAATGCCAAATACGGACAAAACTGTACACAAAAAATCTAAAACAATTTTATTTTATCAAAAGAGTACCTATCTTTATAGCAAATGTACCTACAATTTTCCAGCTACGAAAAGTTTTTTCGAGAAAGGTTTTAGTGTATAATTTATAAGCGTGGCAAGCTGTTGGTGGCGCACTAACTTTGTAATAAAATATTAGTACAGAAGTATTGCAGTACTTATTTATATACAGGAATATTACATAAATAGGTGCCTCCCTACTAGGTGTACGGAGTAAGATTTATAAAGATTATGCAAGTCTTTGGTTGTAGTTTTTAAGTGTTTTAAAAGTGTGAATTATGTACCTACTATTAAGTGTACGGAGTAAGATTTATAAAGATTATGCAAGACTTTGGAAAAATGTAAACCGGTTGCAGTTTTTACTTTTCGGTCCAGTGTTTTAATAGTGTGGAAGTATGTTACTTTTTTTGCGAAATGTAGAAGTTATCTGAAGACGAAACTATAAAGTTTGTCTCTATAATAGATATGATATTAAGCGCCTGTTTCACCACCTTCATATCGAACCTGAGACCCCTTGCCAGGCACTTACAACCACTCTGAGAGCCCGATAAACATGTGAAAGGTAGTAGGATCTCTTCTTGAAATCATTGTAGTAGTGTTCACACTTCAACGGCTTCTAAATAACTGGAATAATGTAGACGACATACAAATTACGTTCGCTGGACTGGAATAATGTAAACCGGGCATTCAAAGTTATCTGACACATAGTGGCTAACCAGCCATTGTGAAACAAGTCTTAAATGATTAATTCTTCATTTAAGATGGCTGAGACTGGGCAGTAACGGTCTTTAATAAAACTACGATTCTCAACACACCCTGATCAGCGGTAGAGACTATGGTAAACCCTCTTATGTGGTGAAGACTAGTAGGCCAGTGCAGATACCTCTAATAAAGGTAAAAAGTAAAAGAAATTTATAGTAGAATGAAACCTATTGGAAATGGAAGAGAATATGCTAAAACAAGAAAAAAATAAAAAATCCACTCCATCCGAGTTCGGGAAGTGTGGGGGAATTTTAAGAGTAAAAATCGGTTTATTGCAATTTTCGGCGAAACTACAAGTCCTATGAAAAAAAGTTAAATGGCAAAGTTGTAGGTAATAAAAAGATTTATCATATTCTCTTCCATTTCCAATAGGTTTCATTCTACTATAAATTTCTTTTGTTTCAAAACCTATCTGCACTGGCCTATAGGAGTTCAGCAACACAATAAGTCCAGATGAAAATAAGGAGAATAAAGTATTATATCTAAACAACGAATTTACACAAACATACGCCAAAACATGTTAATTAAACAAAGTAAATCACACGCAACATACAACATTCATTAAACGCTTTCAACAACACTAGACAAAACCTCGTTCCTTCATTCACATCACACACCACTCAATTTCCCTAAGAAAGTATTAGCATTAATTTACTCAAACACACTGTACATAGAACAACTGCTCTTCGTATTTTGCTAAAACCACTCAAAGCTTACACCGGTACGTTTCGTTCAGCAATTAATACAGGTACAGTTGTGACGTCAGCAGTCTACAGCGTTTACTTGAACACGTTATTATCGTTCGGTATTTAGCTGAATCAGCACCCTGTACCGACAGTCTTGATGCTTAGTCCTTTAAGGTTGGTACACACTGACGGTTCTAGGTACAGTATGCACGTTGGTTTTGGTACAGTAGTTGAAGTAAATCTAATATTACTGATATCTTTTTTTTATAAAAAAAATAATACTATGAGGCGAATATTTTATGGGTGACGGGTTTTACAATGTTACAAAAGAGTTACAAAATGGTTAAAAAATATCGGTTGTGAGCTTAAGGGTCTACTTGAATCAGGAGCCTATTTACTGACCCTTTAATAGCAAGAACCCGAGCCCGTGACCGCATAATGAGTTGAATGTTAAGAACCTGAACATAATTTGTATACACTGCTGTCTACAGCAAGCAACACCAATGAGTAGAAAAGGATTGGAAAATATTTTTGCTGACAAAGACGTGTTGACTTTATTTAAGGAGCCCTTGACGACAGATCTCAAGACAATTTAGTCATAAGCCACCAACAACCTTGTGAACCAAACATGCATACGCTTTGGTTAAAATATGCAAACTTAACACCCGGCCAAACCACAGGTGTGAGCGGAATTTCATCAATTTTGGATGATTATGATACCTTTACCCTGAGCTCATTTCGGAGTTAAACTCATAATATATGTTACTCAGCAACTAGGTAGGTATGTCCGCATTTCAACCTGTGTTGGGAAAAATATAACAAGAAAATTGGTTCATACCTTCAAATTTTGTTGTAACAACGCGCCCAAATGAATTTTAGTTAGTCGTAATTACTTTGGCTACTAAAAATAAGAGAAGAGAAGTAAAATTATGATTAAGTACTAATAACTAAAAAGAAAAATATTATATGAATATGTTATGACTGATAGGAATGTCTACAGAAAAGCGAAAGACCTCGTTAATGATATCCTACTAAAAGGGCTAGACTTTTATTCATCATACTTGTAGTCTGGCGTAAGTATTCAACTATTCATCATAAGAAAACTAAAGCTAAAGAAAACTAGACATATCGCATTAGAAGATGTTCGTAATTAAGCCTTGTTGTAGTGCGGCCTTATAAATAACATAAAAGCCAATTATGATATTCATATAACATCAGCAGAAATAAATATCATTTAAATTCGTTTAATATTTTTAAGCGTACATTTAAAACATTAACATTTGGAACAGCTAGCTTTTTAAAACTAGATATTGAATGTAACCGTCAGTCCCATACAAAGATACAATTAAAAACTTGAACTAGAAATAAAAGTTAAACCCAACAAAAAAAAATAGATAAAAATCGTCGTCGACTTTCACTGGTCTTCCGTTATTTGAGTAGTGTGCGCACCGCCTTACAATGCGGAGCTGCGGAGGTAGCCGTTTGGCGTCTAGCCAGATCCTCGACACATCTAGTGCCCACTTTACTGCGCTACCGAAGCTATGTGACCGTAGTCATACGAACAGTGAGCGGTCGCCGATGGAGCCTTACAAATCACTGAAAGATGGGGTTACAGTTCGCAAGATGGAAGCTGTTTTTGTTCATGCTTCCCTAGTACTTTATTACAAGTTGACACTTTATTAGAAGTGGGGGAACGTTATTTTTCAAACTGTTTTCTTGATGGAATTTGTCTTTTTCGTTGTAAATGGTTTTGTGTGATGATTTCACTTGGTATTTGAATGAAATCATATAGAAAGAAAGAAAGAAAAACAGTTTATTTGCACCGACTACAAAAATAAACAATATGTGATATAGGTACGACATGGCTAAAAATATGATAAAGAATATCAATTTATCTGAAATTAATAACCATTGAACGAATTTAATAGCTATTTCTTATCTAATCACAATTTAATTACCTACATACACACCGTTCACATATAACAAAGCAACATACTCAACATTTTGAGTAATAACACTTAAAGTTTCACCCCAAAATGGGAAATAACCTAACCGATCCACTTGTGCATATCCTTTCAAAGAATAACAAGGGTGATGTAACATAACATTTACTTTATGTATACAGTGAATGGAACGAAGAGCGAAGTACTCTTTATATATGTATGTTTAGTTCTACATACTCTAAAACATCTCACAGTAACCACCGACATGCATACACGTCACTATCCAAATTACTTTAAAAGATAAAATATCTCCCAAGCTTAATAAGAATACTCCTCCAAAATTCCATAACCATTTTCTTTTATAATAAAAATACTTTTCATAAATTCTATAAGGGATTTTTACGTAATAAGTTCTTAAAACACCATAGCTCGGTGACTCTTTTTCGTAATATACATGCAAATATAGAAGCATGATGTATACCGCAAAATATCTTCGCCTAAGGGGAATTCTCGATAAAGGTATTTCCTATGACTAATCGGGCCTGACGTGTTATAATTTCATTAAAATTTTACCCCTCCGGCGATTACCGACGGGGAAAGAATTGAAAGGGGAAACTTGGGGTACAATATATCGACGTTAATAAGACAGAATAATATGAAAGTAAACTACGTTAAGGTGTAACACCTTGTGTGGGTGTGAAGAAAAGTTAATATGATTTATGTCCATATAATATGAATTAATATATTATTAACAATACCTTTCCTGCAACCTGCAATAAAATTAAAAAAATATACTTCTTAGATTTTTGTTTGACGATGGAGTTTCTTGCTCGTTCTTCTCCGTTCGAAGCAACACTTTGGAACGAGCGCCTAGCTTCATTGACGGACAGACTGACGGACAATTCAATTTGACGTTTCAAAAGTGCCTAATTTAGGATTAATTGAAATAAATGCTTTGACTTTGACTTTGACTTTGTTTATTATTTTAATGTGTTTTCATTTTAGGCTTTGAATAAACTGAAACGTTCTTAATGTTTGCTAACAGCGATTGACGATCTTGGACTAAACAGAACCATATACTTTTAAAGTCGTCTGTCTGTGATAATTGTGCAATGGTTATTTCTGTTATACGAGTATTTAACTCTACAACAAATAGAAATGCCACGTACTAACACCACAAGTACACGTAACACACGATTTTGATCATAATTCAGTAAACGTTAACAATCTGTTTCTCTTGGCATATTTTCTGCGCCAGGGGACATTTCCATCACATCCTAAGAAGCTTATCTTTACCAACAGCGCTTTGCAAAGGGACCGGCTTTCATCCGAGATCACCAATTTCTTACTTGATTGGGCCGGCTGATGGGTTTTGGAACAAAGGACTCGATCAGGGCCGATGCAACAAATATGTCTCGATACATCTGTGACGTATGACGGCCTTTATATACCCTTTGTTCGTCGTTTTCATTCTAATATTTGATGTAAGATACACGTATTATGTTACTCAAAACTGGTTACTACCGTTTTTTGATCGGGGAAAATCATCCAATGACTTCTCCCGCCTTGGGCGAGGCGAGAGGGAGTGTCAGATTCTTACTGACTAAAAACGACCCCGTTCCTACTCCTGCTTTTCGATCCAGAATACCCGGTAAAGCCGCTAGGTAGTCCGAAGCTCCAACTTGTTTCTACCTAGTCTAGAACAATGACTAGTATTTAAGCTACAAGTTTATTCTTATCGCTATGAATCTAAAATTACTTATGACTACAATCTAAGTACAATTGTGCCTATATTTTCAGAAAATAATCATATTTTATTTTTGTAGAATAACAAAGAAAATCTACAAATATTGAATTATCTAAGTTAAATATCAATCTTAAATCCTATTCATCAAAAAAGCATTTCTAATTGAATAAAATAAATTAATCCAATGAAAATTCGAATTTAATTCAATTAAAACTTAAAATTATGACAATACTAATTCACCAACGAGAAACAAAGCTCGAATATCGCAATTGAAAATGAAAATTCATTCACGATACCAGTAAAATGATTTTAATAACGTTGATCAGTGAACACTATAACCAATTACCAAGTCTCGTAATTCCACCATACATTGGCATAATGAATGTAATCAATACCTACAATATATTAATGAGTTCAAAATTAAATTAATCGAAACTTTAAAACAATTTCATACAGCACTTTGAGAGATTAAAAGCATCAACATTAACATCAGGGTAGATAATAAATTATTGTACGCAAAACGAGATTTTGTGGTGCAGACACCAAATTCATAAAGCACAGAATGACAAAATTATTTAATACATTTTTGAACTTATTACGAAAGTGTAAAGTTAAAATTATTTTAAACAAAATGTGTGTAAAGGGAGTAGCTGAACCTGTTTTAAGGCGATTAAAAACTGTGATTGTACATTGCAAGCTCTAGCGTTTTCTGTGTGTACATATTAACTTAAAAATGTTAACAAAAAATACCATATCACATACGACTTTACGTACAAATTCGGGATAACAAACTGAAGAGATTTAAAATAAAATAAACTTCTCCATATATCCGAGAAATGCAAATAGAAATGCGTACATAATATGTTACAACCACTTTTCATTGCTTGTATTATTATGAAGTCTCATGTAATCACAATGAAAACCAATTTGCCATACACGGCATACGTCCAAACTGCATGTATATTATTTAAAAAATATATAAAAGTGAAAGTTGCAGTAATACTTAATGATTACCTACCTTTATGATTAGACTCGAGAACGACGAACTTGTCAACGTCAGTGTAGTGGAAAAAATGTACCACATTTTTGTGTGTGTCTAGGTACACTCCCATAGTGCGTACTACGTTACCATACAGTCTATTTCACTATACAATTCCAAAGTTTTATACGACTAGACGTTTTATTTTGTACGCGTTACAAACCTTTTAGAAACTGGAAATATAGAGCAACGCAACGCTTGATTTTTGTACGATTTTTTAACTGACAGAAATGCCTTTAGCCTGTAGCCTGTAGTGTTGTTACAAATATTTGAATATTTGTTTATCTTGTTTCTGTATAAAACTCCTACAGTTTTGAAATACTACTCGTTTCGTCCCAACTAGTGTAATGGAACCTTGTATACGTATATTTTTTTCGTCAAACTGTCCATGTGGATGTCGATTTTGTTTGACGACTTCCAACCACATTTTGAATGTTTCATTTTTTGCTTTGATTTTTTTTTGCTGTTTGGTGAAACTTGTGATAGTTGGGAAGGATTTAAAATAGTTAGGATGAATACTTTTACTTAGAATTCTAGAGGTAAAGGTTAAAAATCCAGTTATCGTTATTTGATTATTTTTACGAATGTTATAAACTAGTTATACTAGTAGTATAGTAATAATACCAGGCAAACGGCAAGGCCCATATATGGTTGAAATTCCACCAATTCGCATGAAGCGTCTTGCTTCGAGTTTCCTTGTGTGAACCGCTAAGGAATGGAATTCCTTGCCGGAATCTGTGTTTTCTACAAAATACAAGTTGGGTGTCTTCAAGTCCCGAGTGAAGAGGTTGCTCATAGGTAGGCATGCTGCATCGTCAGCCACATCATCCCCACCAAGCGAGATGGTGGATTTTAAATATAAAACTTGTAACGCCTCTGGTATTTCAAGGGTCCATTGTCGGCGGCGATTGCAGCATCAGGCGATACGTCTGCTCGTTTATAAAAAAATCTCAACCGTGAACCGTGAACCGTGTGGTGATGTTTTATGGTATTTCTTAATCTTAATTAAAGGCTTTGTGATGTAAGCGTCACAAAGGTACATACATAATAAGTACATATCTACATCTTGTTACAGCAACACAGCGTTCAAAAGAACGCACCTGCCCTTTTTTCGAGATCTACCCAACGAGGTCAGTATTTTTGTTCCCTTAGAGCGGTCCCCTCTGGCATTACCACTAAGGTCCCTTTTTATAAATAGCTTTCATAATCCTGCTTTCATTCATACTCACAACGTGACCACAAACATTACGGAACACTTTTTTAATTTTAGTATCGCTCTTTTCATTCACGCCTTGATACCCTTTTTTTATAAGGGGGAAAATCATCCAATGACTTCTCCCGCCTTGGGCGAGGCGACAGGGAGTGTCAGACTCTTACTGACTAAAAACCACCCCGTTCCTACTCCTGCTTTTCAAGCCGAAGTCCCGGTAAACCCGCTAGGTAGTCCGTAGCTCCGGATCAGGCATTAACCCTACTGGGCCCCATCTGTAGTGGTCTGATACGCTATGATAACCTACAACACGACGATACGATATTTAATTAGAATTTCGTCGGAAAACTCAATAAGTAAGAATTAATTAACATTTAAATTTTCTAGTTCAAATTCACAACCAATAAGGTTTTATTGAAATTAACTGTAGTAACGTTTAACTATTAGAGTATACAAATTGAAAGGACTTTTGAATTATTATTTAAATTTAAATTAACAGTCTATATTGTACTCTCAATATTATCTTTTCACCTAGAAATTCTAACAAACTAAACAAAAGAGCATTGTTTAATATTACGTATCAACGTATAAAGACACTAATTCACTCACATCTAAAGATAAAACGGTAATCAATAAGATATTCTACGAACAATATATAAGGTCCATTGTTAAATAACTCCACACGATAACGTTCTATATCAACACAGGCGTTAGAAGTAATGAAAGGGCAGCATTTCTAGATAATTGCTAAGATATGGGCACAATCCCGCGTTATCGCCACAACTATCCACGAACATATATTAGATCTGTTGATGAAGCAAGTTCTTGAGAAGATCCACCTTCATTAGTAAAGTTACATTTCATCTTGATTTCGAATTGAGTAGCTAGTTAGTTGTCTGCCTCGGTGTTGGTTGTAAAACTGATTTGTTCGAGTAGTAGTTGTGTATGTGATGAAGGAGTTAATTTTGAAGATAAGGAGCTCGGTAATAGTGTCATTTTCTTTGACGAGGAACTCGACTAGTTTCTAGCCATGCTAGAGGCTCATATTCATTAACAGCATGCCGCGACGCATGACGCGGCGGTTGCCGCGCTGCTACTGGCGACTCGAGTAAGCCGATATATTAATTAATTTAGTATGTCTCACGAAAGCTATAATAAAAAAAAATATCATTTTGACTTCGAAATCTTAATATGACAGTCATATGTGATTAATATGTTGTACTATCTGATAAGCTGGTCGTTACTCTACTGTTGAGTAAAACACGTATATACAATCCAAATTCAGTAGCATTGCAATGCTCTCCACATTTCGCATAAACTCGTAGAATAACAGCGCACTACCGACCGAGTGATCTTTACATATCATTAGACTCGAACGTAAAACAAACCAGTAAAACACATTACGTACCATTTTTGAGAGAAAATCAATGAGCTATACCAACAACTAAACGACTCCCAAACTGCAAACTACTCGTTCGGTAACATTTTGTACGAATCGTTCGTAAACTAACACTGAGCTAGAGTAGATTCAAATTGAAATCAAATATGGCCGCCTCAGCAGATCAAACCGATCTGCAGTCAGACGCCAATTAGTAATGTTGACGTATGCACTAGGGCTTGATGCTCAGGTGCTCGCTCTACCGATGCACATAGGTAATTTAGGCTAATATACCCAGCATCATGTTGAAATTTGTTAATTAATTAGATTCTCACATTACCAGAGGGCGTTTGAGAGCCAAATGAGCATATGCGGCCAACCGAAAAGTTTAGTTGATTTACTCGGTTGCGTGATAATTTGGCCGTCAACGGAAACTAATAAACCCTTTCTGCAGGTGACGTTATGTTAAACGGATTATTCAAATGAATGAATTTCAAATTGTAACGTTTTACTAATACGATACTTAACTACACAATGTTATTGCATTACAAGCAAATATAAACAATGTTATTGCATTACAAAAGCATTATAACAAATAAATATTGACAAACCTAAAGTATCAATGTAACATAAAATTGAAGATACAGAATAGCCATAAACTTTCGCTTATCGCGTCAAGAGACAAAACAAAACCTAACGCCACATCTAATACAATTTGCGAAAACCTAACAAAAACCCGTCACCTCACAAAATACCAATTCTATCTCCATTATGAAGTTCCTATCAAACGCAGTAAGTAATTTGAACCACCAGGTATCCATAACCAGAGCGATCCGATGCAGCTTTACGTTCATTGGCAACCCAAGCTATCAGGCGATCACATTCCGCGGCTTATAGCAACATAAAACTAGCTTCGTTTACGATCCAACTTATTAAACTTATGTAGTTTCGCACAACTGAATGGGATTGGAACATCACTATTTCGCTAAAAGCTGATGGCAATGTTGTCTGTACTGATATCATCTGTTTAATCAACAAATGTGTTTCTGCTATATCAAGCCCGAAGTTTGGTTTGAACTTTGAAATGTTTGTTTTACTGTTTTGGTCCAAATTGTTGGGTAGTAAGGTCAGAATTGTTTGTTCTGCTACGATTGTTTTATTGCGTGTACATCCGTATTTTCTTCTTTGGAGTGATGTTTTAGCTTACAAACATTGCCAATATTAATGTTTGTGACAGTGTTTGAGAAACATGTATTAGACTATGACTATGAGGAAGTGTTTTTGCGCTTCGTAGCATCGACATTGTCGTGGTAAAAGGACCAAATATTAGTAGATTTTAAATGCGAATAATTTTAACAATAACACTAGCATTATAGCTAATCCATCAATGGTACTGAAATCGTAATGCAACTCAAGATCTAGCAGGCTTTAGAAGTGCCCGTCGACCACTGAGTCCCGTTTTTACCTTTTGGAGAAAAGGTAAGCAAAAGCAAAAAAGTATCCAAAATATTCCAATTTTCACATACACATACTTAAAACGACTCCATAACAAATTTCCTCAACCACGTATTCTCACGATTTCATACACCAAAGTAACATTAAGCAATGTTCAAAACGTTCTTAATTATGTGACACTAATTGTGAGAACGACCCAGTTAACGCGACATTAAACTGATATTAGAAGTCGATTAAGCTTCCCAGTCACTTCCTTAGTACCTACGTTCATTTCGTACCAAACAGTACATTAGCTATAAGATCGTTGGAATGAAATAAGAACCAAGGAAGGACTATTGTAGAGGAAATTATTGCACTTAGAAAGTAATTAAAAGAATACTTTTGTATCATTTTTTAATTGATTTCTGCTATTACTTTTTTTCTTACTGTAAAAGTATGATAAGAATGGCTGCTTCGTTGGTTGATCGAGTGGTCGAAAGTGCGACTGCCGGACAAGGGGTCTCGGGTTAGATGTCCGTGTCGGGCATAGTATTACGTGCCGTAATGTGTACTTCTGCCAAGCCCTTTAGGGATAAAATGCGTGACCTTGTGTTGTGCTGTGTAAAAGTATGATAAGCTGATTTAATAATTGATTTCCCTTTAGGTCTATATTAGGATATTGTGTGGATAATAGCCCATTAAGTAAGTTAGTCTTCAAACTGTGATAATTAGTCCGTAATAATAGATAATATCCAGGCAACCGAGAACGATCCACTTTTAATTGGAATAACTAAAGTCATAAAGTTAAACTGAAAGGAACAACACTAACCAAAAAGCCTTTAGGAAATTAAAATATAAATTGGAAGTAGATATCCCGTCAAGCGATACTCAGACAGAAAAAACATTGAATAACAGAGGAGAAAAATTATTTAATGCGTACCAGCCGCTTTCCATGACCTCCTTGAGTACCAAAAAGCATTAAAGAGACCCTTTGTAAAACGCTCCGATGTATTTTTTTTATTATTTTCTTTGTCTCAGGTCCCTCAAAAGTACCCCGTCTCCCGTCTGTTAAAATAAAATATTCGTCCTGTGAAATAATTGCGGCGGTAATTTTTGGCCCTCATTTAGCAACGTTTTATTATACCAGGAGACAAAAAATGTAAGTGGTTCTTCGTTAATTTTGGATAATTATTGCGTAGCTGCCGCCTGCCTTTGTTGGTATTAAATGGGACGTGTAAGAGATACTCTTTGTTGTGAAACGTTTTAGGGTATTTGCCCGAATTAGCACATTTGTCATTAGTTCTCTGGTACCGAATTAGTCTCTTGGTACCAACTATTTAGCGTGATAACGATTACCTATCAACGCTTTCATTCATTTAATTTATAGTCTAACGAGCAATCTCAATAACGTATTATGTTTGGCAACTAGGGATAATCAAAGTAAAATTAAATTCATTTTTTCCAAATAAACCATATAGTTACTTAGATACTTTTGAAACGTCAATATATTATGATATAGATAGGTTGACACATTCCACCAAACGAATGATAAATTCAAATAAGTATTCATAGGCATACAATACACATGCAAGGTATACAACATATTATAGAAGGCTGTTGTATCAAGTTGACTGAAGCGCTATCTTTGGAACACAGAATGAACTTCGTATCATGTGGAAAACACTCGACACTAAAATTGTAAACATTATTTCTCCACCCGCTAGATGGCGTTGTTTAGGGAAAATGAGTTGTGTTGTGTGAAAATTACCCACAGATGACGCTACGTGTAGGAAAAAATATTGCCTAGTTGAAAGGTTTTTTCTTAACTTAAATTGTACGAAATAATTAAGCTACAATAAATCTAATTATGTGTTGGTTCAGCAATAAAAAAGTATTTCTTTGTCTTATTAATCCTTGTATATTTTGAGTCCTTAGGTTCTATAAATTTCTATGAAAAAAATGTAGTTAATCAATTACTCAAAACAGTATTCTAATAAAAAATAGTTTTCTCCTGTATATGTAGTTCATGTCATTAGGTTCTTTAAATTTCTATGAAAAATATTACAGCTAATCAATTACTAAACAATTTTCTAAGAATGTTGCCCAGTTTATTATGTTCCGCGAATTTCTCATCGCTTATTGCAATATTGTTGATTGGTATTCATTGTACTTCTTGCTAGGACAAATTAAATTCTATTATCGTGTTTTATACGTAAAAACAACTAGCTTGATATGCATACATTAGCAAGAGTGTCTATTTAATTAGTATCTAAATAAAATCCTCATACGTATATCTGTATAACTCCTACATACACACATTACGACGAGTATATATAACTTTCACAAAAAATGGGTATCTGGAAATGTCTTTGTTTTAAAATCAATTTACCTGGGTAAAGGAGAACTACGGCTATTGATGATATCAGGTTTTTTAAAACATTTTTAATCTAAAGTACAGGATTTATAAGACAAATAAAACCAGATTCTAAATTATCAACATGTTATAAACTTGTATTGTTCTTTTTATAAGTTCATAACCGCTTTAGAACGCATACACAACTATTTTAGGTCATAAGGACCAATTTAGCATTCCACGCAACAAGACGTTTGCTAACAGTTACCAATGAAATTAACCGAGAGCCACAAACGAGAATAGATTCAGACGACCCATATTCTCGAGACCAAGCACTTGATTTAGCAAAGAGGGAAGATAATCCTATGAAGATCCAATTGTGGAATGGTAGGAGCCATCGCTATGCAAGTATAATGCGTTGCGCAACTCGATTAAAGTTGGAATACTCCACTGTGGCCGCTCTTCAATGATAAGTGGCCGCATTCGACAGACGAGAACAGCAGCGCGGAGAGTTATCAATGTTTTCACGCTAATATTGTAAATGTTAAAGTTTGTTTGAATGTTTGTCCGCCAATCACATTGAAAGTACTGACAAAATTCGGTATACAGACAGGGTATGAGCTGACTTAGGAGATGGGATACTTTTATCCCACGGGAACCCGGGCGAAGCTACTGACAGAACATAGTAATTAATTAAAAACGAGATTGTATATTATATGATTAAGTTTAGTTAATGCTTAAAAAAATTAATGGAGAATAATAATAAAAACTGCCATTTATTATAATAAAAGTAACCCGGCAAACAATGTTTACGTTTTACAATAACACTAATTAAAATGATTGATACCTATTAAAACAATGTCTTTGTCATAAAGAAGTATGTGTAGCGTAGTGTGCATAACATACATATAAGTATATTTTGTAACCTGTTGACAAAGTTTTAGATCCACATCATATTTAATCATATAAATCTGTATTCCTTATCTAGCGACTTATTGGCTTACATTAGCACATTTAAATACTGTAAACATTTATTCAATATTCAACTTTATATCAAAACAATGGAGTTTGAAACTGTATGGAAAACAATTACATAATTGCATGAAAAAACTAAAGATTGGTGTAGTCTCGTACACTTTTAAACAGAACCGTTTTTTTCTAGAAATGCATTTATTTTGTCTAACAAGTCTCTTGGACAGCGGACTACTTCGGTTCCCCAGAGGACCACAGCCCAGGTCAGGTCCACTTTAAAAGCGCTTTGTGAATTTTTACTTACTACTTAATTTTCAAAGATTTTACTTTGAACGTGCACTACGATGTGGTAATGCCTAACTTTACTTTATATTTTAGGTGAGATTTCACATTTTTATAATGTGCATTTTAAAGAATATTTAATTTAGGGAATTAATCATATTAAAGTTATTTTAAATTCGGTGTGCCATGTGCTGATCTGAAAATAAGAAAGAATAAATTACATTAATAATGCAAAAACATAATGTAACGTTATTAGTTTTTTTTATTTAAAATTGCCATTCGTATAATAAAGCCAGATGTAGACTACGTTCGGTAAAGTCTGGTAAAAACGATAAATAATGAAATGAAACTTTTAAAAAATCACATTAATTCCCATAGATTAAATTATCGCAGATCGAAAGTTAGGCAAATTAGTCAATAATATTAGGTAGTAATTATAAATTTGTAAATTACAGCAAATAAACACTTATTTGCTGTTTAAGCTTTTATAATCCGTTTCAGTAGATAATTCTGCCTACATAAAAAATACTATTAAGAAAACTTAATGTTCTTATTCTTGCAATATCGAATATCCTAAGAGTTCCGATAGGACTTAATTGGCTTCCTATAGTTACAATAACAATAAATGCAACGATCGAGAAAAGAAAACAAATAGTAAAAACAATCCTTAATGGCAAAGTGTTAAGGTATTTATTTCATTGATGCATAAGTATTGAACAAAGTGGACTTAATGCCTTAGGCCGTCTTTTCTGGGAAATTAGTCCTGGGAGTATTTTCAGTAATTTTCAAACTGAGATTGTTGGTTAAGTTGTTGAGATTGTTGATTAAGTCATTATTTTTATAAATGTTAACATTAGATTACGTCGTAAATAGGATAATACCTGTATGTTAAACTTTTATAAAATTGTCAATCACAACCCCCTATTTACATAAGAAAACTTAACAAAAAAGACTGGTGAATTTAACAGTTCACTGTGTATGTTTGAATAGTTAAATATTAAACTGAAATGCCTATCATAAATCTAATTAGGTATAATCGAGAATCAACCAACGAACTTGTACAGAAAATTATACAAGCAAACCGCAATCCCACACCATAATCCCATCCCCAACGTAAATAAAGTCGTACACACAACATTCACTTCACTTCCCACGTAAACGTTATCCCCTGTACGTACTCTAAGTATTAGAGTAAAACCAAACGTAAACCGGTAAGTCCACAACGCTAAACCTAAACTCACGTGGTCCTACGCAAACAAATTGCAATGTATGTAAACAGAGTCCGGTAGTGCTCTAAGCTTCGCAGCGATTTTCGTCAATCACCCGAAACAAAGAACGGGGTGAATATTAAAGGGCTGTGACACTCCAGTCGGTTTTTCATCAGGCAACAGACACCAGTGTGCCTCTTTCAAACCCTTCTTTTGAGATCCCGCGCAAGATTAGGCACTAGTTCTTATGGTGTGACCGTAGTGATGTTGTGGTGATTTTAAAAGTATTTATAGTCGATGATTTTGTCGATGGGTAAGAATCTGTATGCTGGTCAATATGTCCTTTGCATAAATTAGCAGTCGCAAATGTATGTACAAGTACCATTAATGAAAGATTTTTTAAGGAAAGAACATGGAGGTTGTGCTTTAATATGCAGTAGGTATATGTATTAAAAATCTCAATCACATGCTTATTTATAATGTAGCTGTACAAATACGTCATTGATTCTAAATCGACTACATGTTTTCAGCTACAAATATTACTTTCATACTCTGGACTTTAAGTCTTTGAAAGTTGTATTTGGAATCAAGCAAAAAAAAAAAGTAAGAAAAGTTTGCAATAAATAGTATCGATACTTAACACATCACTAGCTCGTTATTGCACGTCATCACTAGTATAGAGCGGCGCGACGCCCGCCACTCGACACCGCGATGATTCAGCATTCTCAATCCAAAAGCCTTTTACGAATCCTCTTTCATTCTCACCGAGTGAATTCGAGTCCGCATTCCCACGCATTTTGAACACGACTGTACTAGGAACTATTTGACAGTTGCTGCTCATTTATTCATAGGCAACCTGATTTAAAATGTGCTTTGATTTTTGCAAAACTGTACCTCTGCGATTTATTGTTTTTTCTTTCTTTTCGTATCAGTCGCTATTCATTTTCTTTATGTACACCATTAGGAATATCATCATTATCACCACATTTTCATCCACAGCTCAATATAAAAGCAAAAGGCAAGCTACTGAGTTGGTTTTTCTTACCGTGGAAACTGTTATATTTCATTTTTTTTTTTTCTAAACCGTAAAAAATCTCAATATCAATCTTTAAGGCCAAATAATTAAGGCATTAAAATCTTTGCACTCACACCAAAAGACAAGACCAAAGTTAGGCACAAACAATATAAAAAAAACTTTAAAAGCAGACACACAAACCACGAAAACCTTTGACAAAAACCTCACGAAACATGACGAAACGATTTTCATGGAAAACTTTACATCGGAAAGCTTAATAAAAATCTGTGTGGCCAAAGAATAGCCGTGGTTTTGTTCAAACTAAAGCAAATTGCCTGAATTGGGCCATTTTGTAGTGTTACGAACTTTGTTACTGTTACAACACAAACTTTTACACTGACCGAGCAATTTAAGTTGGCAACTTAATATTGCTCCGGATTCGTCTTAACTGGACCAGAAATTGTTTTAACTGTTTATTTCACTTTACTTCTGTAATGGATAAAATTGCTGCTTGGTAGACTTTTTATGGTGTGCTTTTTGACATAGCTATGCTTTTTAATACGGCAATATGGTATCTTAAATGTATCTTCCATTATTTGGCTGACAAATAACAGAAAATTAAATAGGTTAATTTCTTAATTATTATGCTATCGGCTTAATCATGTAACTGTTTGACGAGGAACTCGACTAGTTTCAAGCCATGCTAAAGGCTCATATTTATAATAAATAATTAATTTAGTATATTTCACGAAAGTTATAATAAAATTATAGGATTTCCCTTAATAGGTAAATTTTCATAAATGTACAAGCCTCAAATCTGCTACACAGTAAGACTAGTATGAAAAGTTCTAACATAACGTTCATAACAGTGTTTTACAAGCTATTATTTAATTTACAACAACATTTGAATACACGCTATACTCATTTAGAAGCCAGCTAAAGATATTTTTAACTATTACTTGATAAATATTTTTGATACAAGTATTTTAGTAATTGGAAACACATGTCATATATTTTGTTTTAAGTTTAAAAGGTTATTAAAAAAAAAAAACGCTAGCATCTCTTTTTTCACTCTTTTTTACACCTAAACACATTGAAAGAACCTCTACAAGTTTTATAACCAGTAAACGCCTAAACATGTCTTAATCTGAGTTAACGATCATCTTTATCGCATCACAAAAGTTATCTGTAGACAGTTATTCTTTAAGCTCAGTAATTTCAAGATTATGTCCATAAGTAAAATATTGGGATATGTCTTTAACATATCATAAAATGCCTTTTAAGTAAATATTAAAATAATCATAATTCACTAGAACTTAAAAAGTGATATTTACCATGTTTATTAGTTTTTGTGAGTTTCCGATATTTCATCCGTGATCATGACGATTGCAACAGTGTCGAAATATTGGAAACTCATAAAACATAAAAAACATGGTAAATATCCCGTTTTAAGTTCTAATCTTGCAACGCTGGTTCTGATACTAACACAAGCTGTCTACTATTTCTATCTCTTCTTTTCTATTCAGTGGTTCTAATAATATTACTAGTGACAATGTCAGTCAAAAACATAAATCATAATTCACGCTTACCAACGGTGGTAAGCATAAATTTAGTATCAAAATATATTTACTAAAGCAGTAAGTGGCTTAGTCCAAAGAATGGCTTTACCAAGAAATCCTTCTTGAAACCCTAAGCCAACATTATATCCAAAGCAATTTAAACTCTTAATAAATCTCTTATCGCGGAAAAAATCTTAATAAATATAAGCATCAATCAAGGCAGCTGTATGAGGCCAATGAAAAATGGCGATTGCCATTAAAATGTGGACGCACAATGGCAGCACGCGACGGCTCGTAATTACAACGTTTAACTTGCATCAATCATCGGGAATATTGTTCTATTTCAAAATATGCCTCCGTATCCTTGTTTCATGTGTATTATTTGACTCTCCGTACTTAAAAAGATTGGTTTTGACTTATGAATGAGTAAATGTTTTAAACGTTTTGATTTTTATGTCTTTTCGAAAACCTATTTCTTTCTTCTTTCTTTAAAAAAAAAAACGTTGGCCCACTCTAGGATTTTCTTCTGTATCGTGGGTGCGTTTAGAAACATACAAGTTCACATACACATGATACCCAGACCTGAAACAACAATTTGTGGATCACACAAAGATTTGCTCCGTGCGGGAATTGAAACCGCTCCACGTTGCGCGACAGCCGGTTGCCCTGCCACCGCGCCAACCGTGCAGACACTATGCTTACAGGTAGTGCTGTGTTTGAAGATATATATAGTCAATATATAAATGATTGATTATCATAGAGTGAATGTTGATTTAACTTATTTATGTTCTGAAATTGAATTAACTGGTCTCCATACGAACTTATTCACATATTGTGTAATCTTCAAACACAACACTATCTCCCATTAAAACCGTGGCAGATACTTTTAGAACACCTTATATACAGGTAGGTTCACCTTAAAGTATAGATTGTTATAATACATGCATCCATAACTAAAATATATGTCAAGAGATTCAAACGTAGGTGTGAACTCGAGAGAAATCCTTTGTGCTTTACCTCAGTCAAAGGAGTCCCGCTAACAAGTAATATGACCATTGTATGAAGTTCCTTTCCGTTGTTTGTATGTATATACAAATAAATATATGTTTTTGTAAGTCATTACTTTCCTATTGACCTCGTAAAAGAGAGAGAGAGAGTGAGATATACATATAGGTAATAAACTAACCTCTATTGATTATATGTATAATAAAAAAATAGTGCCTCGTACTCGAATATCTGATCATCGTAAGTGCGTCCGTGCAAATAAATAAGTCAAGTTCGATCCTAGTAAAAGTATAAGTTGATTTAAGCTAATATGCTACAAAATATAAGGGACACTTAAATAATAAAATGAAACTTGGTGACTGCACGGTTGGTGCGGTGGCTGGACAACTGGCTGCCGCGCAACGCATAGCGGGTTCGATTCTCGCACGGAGCAACTATTTGTGTGATCCACAAAGTGTTGTTTCTGGTTTGGGTGTCATGTGTATGTAAACGCACCTACGACACAGGAGAAAATCCTAGCTTGGGGCAAGGCTTAAAAAACGTGATGATAAATATTGCAATTAAATTTTCCAATTAAACCATAAATTGAATTGAAAAGCCAACAATTAAAGAAATAAATAAATAGTCTGTCATTCTGCCCGTCATTAAAGCTAGGTCATTAAAACCAACTATGAGCTCACGGCCTTTTATAAAGTCCTAACATAGTCAAAACATGAAAATACATAGAGAAGTACCACTACATAAATGTATGTACTCATACCAATAGACGTAGATATATGACTATTGACTACCATTGATATACGAAAGACATATCAGTTCCTCTATTCCCCGAATGAATCGAAAGGCACTTCTACAAAGAAATAGGTATATAGAATACATATACATACATATTCTGGCCCACATTTATGAGACGGATATGGTAGAACCTTTTATTTTGATACACCTCTTGGCTTATTGCAAAACATCTATAAGTAGGTAACTTTTTGTGTATTCTCTACAAGGGTTTTCGCTTTTCGATGTTATTGAAGTGCACATTAAATTATTTTTTCTTTAATGGTTTATTAAATCTGTCTTATAACAATAAACTAACAATACCATCAAAAATATCCTGTAAAAAATCCCAAGTCTCGCACCTCATCAGTTTTTCTGCCATAATATGTTGTGAAATCCATATGATAACAAGTCGGTTATTTTATTAAGTCCCTACTTAAGGGACCCTCTGTCTTAATTTATCATGTAAACTGTTAACATACTGTTATATATTACATTTATTTTACGTTTTACATACATACATATCGTCACGCCTTTAATCCCCGAAAGGGTAGGCAGAGGTGAGCATTATGGCACGTAATGCCACTGTGTACACCCACTTTTCACAATTTATGTTGTAAGTCCCATATAAGAGGTGGTGAGATGGTCTATTTTACGTTTTAAATAAAATAGATCGGCTTGGACAGATACATAGGTACTTTAGAGTCGACTACAGCAAAACTTAATTTAAAAATTAAGAAAGCTACACTTTGCATATAAAAGAAAAGCATAGCACTAAAGAAGACGCAAATAGAAACTCTTTTAACAAAACTCCAAACAAATAGCACTTTAACCAACCTTGGCGAACAATGTCACTGCCAACAAGACCGTTAACAATTTGTATTATTATCAATTAATTAAAATTTACCGTAGCAACCGTCTTTTCAGTTTAGAGACAAAGTTGTCTCCTACATATTGTACCTTCTATGTACAGACGCTAGTAGATCAACCTCCACCTTTCAAATCATTAGATTTTGAACTTTATTATTATAATAGCTCAAAGTCGAATATCCAATGATATACATTGACAGATTGGAGTAGATTATACTGCAGGCGTCTGTAGGCACAGTATGCACGTATGTAGATATGTTTGCATGTATGTATGTATATCACACTTGGTATTAATGTACCGTGAAACACAGCAGAACTTGGTGTAAGTTATTCAACACTTGCACCACTGAGACGTGTCTACAGTTCGACGTACCCCGGGGAAACTAACGGTCTCAGTGAATTATGACACGGTTGAATTTAGGCTTTAATTCTTGTGTGTTTAGTGTTATAATTGATTGATGTATTGCAACGGAGGACGATTTCTATTTTTCATTGCGACGTATTACATCGTCACGCCTTTTATCCAAGAAGAGGTAGGCAGAGGTGCACATTACGGCACGTAATGCTGCTATACAATGTACACCCCACTTTTCGCCATTTGTGTTACAACACAAATGGTGGTTATAACACAAACTTATAAGTTATAAGTCCCATGTGATAAGGGGTGAGCCTATTGCCAATAATATACTGTGTACAATTCCAGACGCAGTACTACTACTAAGAAATTTGCGACAAAGCGAAGAAAGCCCAGTAATACTTTGTCCGACCCGATAATCGAACCCGAGACCCTTTGTCCGGCAGTCCCACTTGCGACTACTCGCTCAACAAAGCAGTCGAATTCTACCAAAAACTTAGAAAAATAAAAAGAAAGACGCTACAACTCTATTCTTCAATATCATTTGAATTTCGATTTCGTATCAAGTGAATATGATCCAAATACAGCCAGTATTGAATCATATGCACCTCTACAGTCTATAGACGGTACGTGTATTGAAAAGTAACGCCGGCGCTTGTGTCAGCCAAGCGATTTGAGAACAAAGGAGACGGGCGGGAACACGAGCTCTTTTCAAATATTCCTCCATTATGCGATACATACTGATTTCTGATTCAGAGAGCATTGAAAATTTAAATGGTATTAAATAATCATTTTCATTAATTTAGGTATTAACTTTAAATGGTAATAAAGGTAGGAGATATATTTTTGCGAATTAAATTAAATTTACACTCTTAGCTAGCTACTATCTAGATAAAACACTTCTAGTCTAAACTAATAGTGTAATAAGAAACTTGCTGATCTGTGAATCGTGCGTATGCAGCAAGCATTAAAAATCTATCATCATCATTAAACATCTCTATTAATTTTAGTACGTAACTACTCCATATCAGTCATACATATATGAATTGGTACCTTCATACATATGATTGAAAGTCTTAATTCCCTGGTAACAAGAACTAAAGTCCAGTATGTATCACCCACTGGCCAAGCGTCCGCGTCCGCGCGCAAACTTCACCGCCAATTTGTTAGCACCTCACAAAGCAACCTCTTTTAATATTATTCTGCGAGGCCAGAACCCTCTCAAATTAAACGCTACGATATAATATTTGTGGCATTATGAAAAGCTTGCAAACTGGATGCTATCCCAAGTATTCTCTTTATTTTTTGCGGGCGAGTCAAGGGTGCAGTGTGAATACATTTGTTTAATGGAACTTTTATTTTTCTTCTACATTCATGTTGGGTGATATATAAATATAAGGGTGGCTTGCTTTTTATTATTGTAGCATAACCATAATTATAATTTCGGTAACTTTGATTTTATTGAGTTCCAATATTACGGCAATAAGTCTTCGTTGTGTGAGTTAGATACGTATGAAAGTACTTTGGTATGTATAGAAATTAGTATTTATACACATCAATTTTAACTCCACGTATAATATGATTTCACCAGAATGTACACGCCAACGATACTTCCAAACCTAACGTCATTCAGGCTGCAAACTACCTGGCGGCTTACCGGACTCCAGCTTGAAGAGCATTAGTAGCAACGGGATGGTTTTTAGACAGTTAAAGTTAGAAACTCCCTCTCGTCTTACCCAAGGCGAGAGATAGGTAGATAGATAGATAATTTTACCCCCTAAAAAAAGACTTTACATCATACATCACTTCATTGCCAGCCACGCTCAAAATGTCCAAATACCCAAAACAATTAAGAACAAGCAAGTAAAGTTATTTAAAACAATCCACGCCTAAACACACCCACTTACCGTACGACCATTTAATATGGCTCCATTTAAAAAATACTAGCTGTGTACCTTTT
The DNA here is from genome assembly GCF_023101765.2 of Spodoptera frugiperda. Classification (NCBI taxonomy): domain Eukaryota; kingdom Metazoa; phylum Arthropoda; class Insecta; order Lepidoptera; family Noctuidae; genus Spodoptera; species Spodoptera frugiperda. Next base: position 5,099,875 of record NC_064241.1, on the reverse strand, counting down.
GTTCAAGAAACAAGTGTCTTTCGAAGTAGCTATTAAGTGCTTCAGAGACTGTGGAGGGCAGGCAACGAGTCCTCATTTCTACTAGACTCGAGGGTCAAGAGACCATGTCTTTGTTTTCTTCAGCTTTCGACACTCATTATCACAGAAATTACGGCACTAAAAATGCATGAATGTTGAGGAATACTACACCAATTGTTTGGATTCGTAGGATAATAATAACGTAGGTAGTTGTTATACATCATGGATGGTTATAGAAAATAAATTGTTGAATCGTTTCCGCAGTTCAACAGTGGTGTGTTCCCAAGTGGAACTATTGTCTATCGATTGGACGAAATTTTCCTTTATATTTCAAAGTTCTAGTTGACAAAGGCTTTAACGCACTATGTTATGATTGAGTCGCAAACTGCATAGTAATTTACAAAAGAGCACAACTTTCTAATTGGAAAAAAATATTAGAGAAAGATACATTTATCATATAAAAGCTGAAATGTTTTCCTAAAATACAATTCATACATCTGTGTGTTAATCCTCCAAAAACTGACACCACAGAAACTATTTGTCTAGATGAAATAACATAATGAAATTAAGAGTTTAAAGTACTCAGTTCTTAGTTGTTGATAGAAGCGACGAACTCTCTGTTTTTACATCTGTACTGAAATACGATACTTTGATGCTAAGTGCACCATCTAGATGACAAGCTGTAGTTCTTTGTTTTTGTAACGACTTGCTTGCAATAATAATGTAAGATAGGAGTATTTTATTTCATTGTACTGTGTTGTCTTAGTGAGCGCTTTGACACTCTATAATACTATTAAAATATCCATTTCAGTGTAGTATAATTATGTGTGACGATAATAAGTTCAAATATGGGCTTAATATCCTGATATTCCTCTGATAAAAAAAAGTAAAAAATACTATTAATAACATCAAAGAGTAACTTTATTATAACTTTCGTGAGACATACTAAAATAAGTTCTATATTATCGGCTTACCCACGATCCTAATGTGTACGAAACTTGATTAGTTGTGTACGAGTAGTAGGAATGCTGCTCATTAATATGATTTCTCATGCGGTTTTTCATCAAAAATTTACTGAGTATGCCGGTAAAATTAAAAATAATTATAATAATCAAAGACTCAACAGAAAATCAGCATTATTTCTCAAGCTGTAACAGTTGCAACCAACACACATCTGAACCCATCATAAAACAACATACAGACTTTAAGCACTTAATGAATAATGAGCGGCACATCCCGCATACATCCCTCGATAGTAATAAGTCACGTCGCGACGCAGGCCAATTATATGGCCAGTTAATTATGTACGCTCAAATCCAGACCAATGAGGCCACAGCAAATGACCTAACCACAACATTCCCCTAATGTGGATACAATTCTAAATTTCAGGGCAATATCTGGCTCTATAACACTTGCGCCATTAACTCTCTAGCGAAATAGACGCAACATTGGCTTACGCACCTACCACAGGCAAACGCAATGCAATTTCCACCCTTACTACATATCATACAGTCCAATTTTATTGAAACACGAGATTTTCGAATCAAGTTTGCTCTGAAAGTAGAACGTTACAACTACACTAGTTTATGCTGATGCATTTTCACCTCTATTGTGATGGAAATAAATAAGAAAGTTGTTCGTAACAGATGAGTAATACACCAAGCCGATTTATTCTATTTCATGCCGGCACAAATTGCCGACAGTTAGGTTAACTGTTGCTCGCAGTGCTTTTTATCTTTCCTATTGTGTTTTCCCCTGATGTATTGCGAAACATATTATTAGTACAAAACCTGTTTCTGTTACAAATGTTACGTGCATATGGCCGTTAGGAAACTTATTCCCGTAAAAGCGTAAGTAGGTATATAAACACACACAAATAAAGACATTATGGTTTAGGTCAAAGATGAGGAAAAATCTATTATAAACATTATTTATGTAGCCATTAAACACAGAATTCAACGTCAAAGATGATTAAGAAACTATTTAAAGCCTCCATTGAGAAAAACTTCTAATCTAATCTCAATCAAGTTACTCCCCATACGACGAACATGAAAAGCCCTGGCGCATCTGCCGTGCGTATGATAGCGAAGTAAAAGTAACTGGCCATCAAAAGGCCGTTAGACGCCATCGACGGACCATATCAATTCAAAAGTATCAATCCACATAAATTTATGAGGCGATATCCCGTTTATTGCATCTCCAGCCCGAAGCGCACCAATAAAAGCCTTGTTTTATGTTAAAAGTTTATGAGCAATATTTTATAATAAATATAAAAATAAATAAAATACACAGGGGAAAACCATTTTACAATCACATAAATCGTTGGATTCGAACCTACTTTATGTTTAATATAAACGCATTATAGTATGATAGAAGGAACTGATAAGTAGGCCCTGAAATTAACGCAAACTGAATACGTGACTTAACATTACATACTTAAGTTCAAAATAAGTTTTTAACAGTTACAACATATTACTGGCCAATAAAATCAATCAATCTTGTTACTGGGATTATGGACTCTCTTGCAATAACAACAAGTGGCAAATTGGCAATATCCTCTAATTGACTGTGCCAATTGCCCGTTAATAAAAAAAATATAATGAAGAAAATATCATAGTAGAATCTATTTCAAAAATTGGAAAAGTCTTAAAGATACGTATTTACGTACATGTACATGATGATGAGTACACAACTACATTAATCGATAAGTCTATAAACATACCTGGTAGCCCCAAGACTACAACACTAACAATTACACTAACCCATATGCTGATAGCGGGAACTAGTTAAAAAGTAGTGTTGTACCGTGTGCGCGGTTTATGCACGTGATGTTGCGTTCTATGGGTTAAGTTTAATTGGAGGTATCTCTACTGTTGGCTGAGTGGATAGTGTATGCGAGCGGTTAGATTAATGTGTTTCTAATCGATTTATCGATTTGATACTCGTATAGGTACTGTTGTATAAGGTAAAGTTTCCTATTTTAAGAAGATAAACTTCTTTAGGAGAGTGGAGCCAGAGCGATCATAATAAAAAAGAAACCTATATGTACAGGCAATAAGTCCACTATCGCTTAATTAATTCTTTAAGAATTAATGTCAAAGTAAACTATGAATGATTACTCATTATTTTACAGGAGTATGACGACTTGTCTGTCGGTGGTCATAGCGTGTGGGGGCAGGATTTTTCAGCGTGCAAATCATCGCCAGTCTACTTGAGGAATATTGCAATGATTAGTGGATACTTTGTTTTAGTCATTAAACATTTAATTTAAATTGTTTAGTCATTAATTATATTCACACACAAGTTACGACAAAAACAACAACCTAATGAGATTGTAGACTTTGTGTAATGACACAAGTCTTAATTTAGAACAAAGCTCTAAAGTCAATACATTCTATTTTCGTCAAAACAGTTTGCGTCTACCATGAAGTCATTACTCTCTTCCCCGCGGTATGTTTCCGAAGGAAAATCGTTCAGTGCTTCCCAATAGTTCACCAAAGTACCGAAACTAAGGTAACGGGGCCCATCAGTCTTCAAGGGTGAACTATATTTTACCAAGAAGCGATTTATCTTTGCTCAGAATGGGCAACTTACGTAGGCAACGCTTCGGTTTTGATTTGGTGAGAAAATGTTACGTCACTTTTGAAATAGATATATATCAATGCAATCTTTATGTTATAAGCCCAAAGTATTTCGTTGGTCGCGTGGCTACTTGGTCTTGGGTCCGATGCCTAGGGCAGGAGAGGGTAAAGTATTATTAAGTTTTAGGTTTTTGAAAAAACTAACAATTAGAATAGGGGAACATGGAGTTTAGAATGGTATTCAGTGTTTGATAAAAGACTCACCTTGATAGAACGTAACATTACTATACATAATATGTATCGTATCGTTTGTATATTAATATGCATGAAGTAAAAAATGGTCATTTAAATGTTACAAACAGACACTCCAATTTTATTTATTAATCTAATTTAAACTTGATGTGAGAAACAATTATTTGTGATAAGTGCACCTCTGCCTACCGATGTTATGTTATAAGAATCCGTATAATGTATGTTTACATAATTAATATATACCTATAGTAAGAATAATTGCTTAAAATTTTCGGTGCAGCATTATATCAGTACATAGCTCGGACTACTAAGTGCAGCACATGATTCTCTTATTTTATCGCGTTACCTGTTGCCTTCCACTCGGTCCGTCCGACAGTTATTACGTTACCACTCCTTATGGCTTCCTAAACTCGTATATTTTACTGTATGCAACTTTATCAGAGTAAAGTAAGAGCTATTTGGTTGGTTCAGGAAATTGTTTCGCGGTGCTAGTGGAAAATTGCCTTTACGAAAGCGTTAAGGTACGAAGTACCTAGATATAGTGAATTATTGTTACTGATTTACTTATAAGTGTTCATCACAGTAGAATGTTTAAAGGTATTTGGCTTAATTAATTATTATGTTATTGGTTTACTCACGTAATTGTTTGACGAGGAACTCGACTAGTTTCAAGCCATGCTAGAGGCTCATATTCATGAGCAGCATTCCGCGATACACAACGTCTTTGGCTTGTTTAAAACTTCGTTTGCGTCAATTATCCGAGATTCGTACACAAATATACTTAAATACTGTTTAAATCTTACAGCAAGACGAAAACAGAATGGTTTTAAGTCAGTAAGAGCCTGACACTCCCTCTCGTCTCACCCAAGGCGGGAGAATATGATATTTCCCCTCAAAAAAAGGACGAGAGTTATGTTTTTTTATTCAACACATAAGTACCTATAATTTATTTTACATCCTTAGACCCCAAAATACCAACACAAGGTTAAACACCATGATCAGAAATTCACACTCACCAGTTTAATAATGCGCCGTAACATTTTTAATAATGTAAATTGATTAAAACCTTTTTTTAACGTAAACTCGCAGAAATAAGGTACAAAAGGCGAGTTTTGGCGTAAATTAAATCGTGAATATCACAGGGGTGGGCGATGTTTGAATGGTGCTATGCAATTTACGACGAGGTACCGCATAATAAGCTGTTTACGTAAATCTGGCTTCCGATGAATGTATAATGTAATCAGGGACTAATAACATAAACGTATGCGACCTTTGTTGTCCGAATCCCAATATCGGAGTGGATTGATTGAAACTTTGTTGTGGAAGTGATGCAATTATAGTATACTTACAATTTTGTATCACGTGTAAGATGCAGTTAGGTTTCTTTTTATTATGTTTATTAATTTAGAGTCTTTTGGTCATACAAAGACCATGCTTAACCCATCGTACCCTATCTGCTTTGGATAACGTAGTTAGGTTGTGCAATAGAAAAAAATACCGGATTATTGAAAATCCTTGAAAAATATATTAATGACGGAGTTGTAATATGCGATATTTAAGCTAAGAACAATACGAAAATTAATAGAATGTAGAACATAAATATTATCATTTCAATCTAGTTTTTTTTCCGTGATTTAAATGTTATCAAACTCTAAATAACTTCCAAAATATTCAAAGACACAACACAATGATCTTTCTTAAAAAGTAGAAACAACGACACATCAACGAGGTTTTAGCAATTTAAAAGTACAGGTTGCATTAGTGCAGCGACTCTCAACTTGAATTTATTGGCGACGGAATATTCCTTTGAACTCCGTAACGATCTCTGTGGATATGTTTTTGCATAATCCTGTTAATTGTATGTCAAACAAGAAATAAATAGAGCATGTTTCATTTTGAGTTCTTGTAATTTTTTTGTTTGTTTAAATAAACTTGTTATAATAAATATAAATATATTGGTTTATGATTATGTTCGTTTTGGATGTCTTAGTAAAGGTGCACACAGCGGTTATATAACGTTATACAACAATGTGTAACAATAACATTTGTGTTTAAACAAATTATAACAGTGGTTGTAGAGTATGTTACATGCTATTTATTATAAACTAGCTTTTGCCCGCGACTTCGTTCGCGTGGAATAGTGACTTCCGGCAAATTTTTGGTTTTAACCACATAGTTCCCGATCTCGCGGGATCTCTTCAAAAATGAGATGTGGAAGATATTCCAGGGAACTCTTCAAAAATCAACATAATGAGCTCTGCGTTTGAAAAAATAGTTTAAAAACGGACTTAAACTAACTTAAAACTAAAGAAAGCTACGAATTACGAATTTATAACAATTAAAAAAGAAACTATATTACAACCTATCCTCTATGCTATAATAACCAAGCTTAAACTAAATAAATTAAAAGAAACGACTTAAATCTAATCTAATTAAAAAAAAATTAGACTTACAATTTTATTAAAAAAACTAACTACAGTAACTACTAATAATCGATATCAAACTAAACCTACGTTAAATAGTTTAACCAAAAAACCAGGAAAACCCAACAAATAAACTTATTAATTGACAAATACAACGAAACCAATTTAGAATATACGAAACAGCAGGACCACTACAGACAAATAATCATACGACTGATAATACACTTTTTCTACGATAGTACCGAAGCGCTCGGCCGATACCCAACCAAATGAATGTAACGAAACCATAGCGCGATCTATTTCGATCCCAACGCCATCTATAGAGGATAAAGACAACTTGGATTATTTATTTATACTCCGTTCGGGCATTTTCTTTGTACTAAAAGTTTAATTATATTGATATTATGATATGATATTATTTTTTTCATACCTTTTTACTATTTATTTACTTTTTTTCGATGAATTAAAACAATAACATGAACCGAAGTCGTGTAACGATCGATATAGAATTATTTATAAATAATTTATTTCTTATTTTTATTTTTTGATTTTTGAAATAAAAATATATCTATGTCCTTTCTAAGGTTCTAAACTATATCTGTACCAAATTTCAACCAAATCCGTCAAATAGTTGCGGAGATTAATGGTATAAGCATAGAATGTTCGACGTGATTCTTTAATTTGACATAACTTTTTTATTTATGAACCGATTGACATGAAACAAACACTAAATGTAAATTTAAGCATCCCACAATATATTCGTGAAAACCGCATCCAACTCGGATCAGCCGTTTCTGAGATTAGCGCGCACAGACGAACAGACAAACAGACAAACAGACAAACAGACAAACAGACAAACAGACAAACAGACAAACAGACAAACAGACAAACAGACAAACAGACAAAAAAAAGTTAATTACATTTTTGGGTTTGACATCGACATAACAATAACCCCTGCTATTTTTTTTATTTTTATTTTCAATGTACAGACAGCACTTTTCTACGATTTTATTATATGTATAGATGTTACACAATGTTGTACAACGTTATATAACTGCTGTGTGGGAGCACCTTAACAAATACACGTAAAGATAACATCTAGTAACGAGCTATACCTACAATTATTAAATAGTAATGAGGTTTTATGGAGAAATATTTAGATTAAAAACTCGTCACTCGCAATAATAACATGTATTTGAAAACTCCTGCTACTTGAAAATACTATATTTTTCTTATGAAATATTAGGCAAACGAGCAGACTGCGCCGCCCATGGACACCACCAATACTAGAGTAGTCACAGGTGCGATGTCTTTTTCTTTTCTTTTACTGCTGGTTGAAACACGCATATCTTTAAACAAACTTTGTCTTTATTGTTGAGAAAAGTATGAGATAATGTATCTCATAGCTCCAGTAAGTATTAAGTTCGAAGATGGATTATGTGACAGATGATATTATGGAAAAACGTACGATACTTACTTGACATGTTATAGTATAAGTATGTATGTATGTATGTGAGTACAGGTGTACTGTATCATAAGGAAATTGACATATACAACAACTATTGATTGTTACATCTATTTCTCAAATTGTAAAACAACTTATAGTGCTAAAAGTCTAATATAAATCACACAATTTGCCTTTCAAATGGGGATAATTACGATATGAGAGGATACGGTATAAACTATATTCATAAACGACGTGAAACAACGCTTGCGTTGTTTTTCATTGTGTGATTCCCAATCCCCTATTCCCCAAAAACCCTTTAATTCCTAACCTCTAAAAGGCCAGCAACGCACTTGTAACGTCTCTGGTGTTTCGAGCGTCCATGGGTGGCGACGATTGCTTACCATCAGGTGATCCGTCCGCTCGTTTACCGGCTTATACCATAAAAAAAATGTATACACATTGTACGGTCAATGAATTTCATATTATTGCAATGTTAATAATTACTGTATACAGATTTATTTATGTACTTTGGCTTCATTGTAAGTACATTTCTGACATGAACTTTTAAACATAAAGTACGGGGCAACCGCATCCATTCTACTGCCATTAAAATAATAGATTATACCACATTAATTGGCGATTAATTTTAATTATACGCATTACAATGGTAATTTTGGGAAAGCCGTTACCTGCCAGAAGCATTTTTAATTATGTTTATACTACGGTTTATTACTTCAATATGAATCAAATTGTTTATTAATTTATTAAATTACTGTACCAGGTTTATTATACGAATGTTTATAGTCTATTCATATTTTAATTTGAAAAATGTATTCTTCTAGAAATTTAAGATTCTCTTAAGGTATGTTATATATTTTTACTAAATCTTACTATACTATTGCTCAAGTGACATTGGTTTAGTAGTTATAGCTAAGCAACAAGCATAACGTTGTGGGCTTGATTCACGAGTTATGCAAGTCATCATTATCTTAGCATCCCGGTTGCTTCGTTTCGGGACGCGAGGTCCGCTTTCCGGGTTTTTTTTTTTACTTCTCGCGGTGTTTATAGTGAGGCCGTTTCACCACTTTAACACACATATTGTTGGCCAGTAAATCAAGCCAACGCTTGTTAGGTCTTTCTTCTTTGCCGGGCCATGGCGGTGGTGGCATAGCCAGATATCTGCTCCCCACATAGTTCGCCAAGAGTTATGCACCAACTCTAAATTGTAAAATTCTTACTCTCAACCTTTAAGAATCTGGAAGAAATGACAATAATAATTACAAATTAATACTACATTTGCTATGTTATTATGGTCCCATATCATATCATAAAATGATTCCATATCAAAACTACTCACAAATACGCTTCTATCTCATATTCAACATAAATCCTTCACATAATTTTATATCTAACATTAAATATGAATGCGCATTCTTCCTAGTGGTACTCCAGGGTTCGAGTTCATACAGTAATAAACACTATCTGACTCTAAGTACCTCATAAACAAAGGCACTGCACTAACAAGATCTTGTGGGGAATGATATGACTTAGTAAGTAGTAATAAAGATGAAAATAGAAAATCTTAAGTTAAGAGTTTTTTGAGAACTGATTTGAAATTCTTAGAGTTTAACGAGTCAAATGAAATCAAATCACTTTAATGCATCTTTAGTGTACGATGTGGTCTTCTATTTTAATATAATAATACGTTCCAACTATAGACCCTTATTCGTAGAATAATAATTTATGCATGTCTAAGAATATGTACGACATTCATACTTCAGCAGGCTTAGAATATCTTATAAACAAAATTCTTTTATCTTATTCAAATTCTCAACTAACTTGAAAAAATTCAAAACCACTCTAATTTCAATACACAGTTTATCCATTATGAATCTATCTCCTTCACAGCTTCATTAAAACACTAAAGTTCTAGCGCACCTAAATTGTTTTACAGAAAGTCCCCGGCTTAAATAATTTCGTGTGTGCTACGATCGTAGCGCTACGAGCCGTCTCGTAGCGCTCTACGCGGCGTAGCAACAGTTGCATTCGCTACGTGCTACGAAACGGGCGCACTCAACGGAATATCAAATTTTACGTAGCGTCGAAAGTTGGGAATAACAATGTGACCTAGTTTCGATTCCAGTTAAAATTACTTCATATGAAATATGAATGATTTTGATATCCAACTAAAGTTTTAGTAATGAAGAAATACAGTGTTAATTGTGATATTTAAGTGAAAATGGGAACTTTTACTGTGTTTTGTTATTTAATATTTTATTATGTGAAAGGTAGGTGTTATATTTTATACTTAAAGTCTGTAAATGATATGATAATCGTAGACCAATAACAAAAATACAACTTTTAAAATTACATACATAAACTTGCTAATAAATAATTCTGAAACAAATAATATTTTTTTATTATATTATGCTAAAAGATCGTAGACAGTGACAGACAACAAAATATAATAACATTTTTATTTTGTAATACGATTAAAATGGTATCCTGAATAATTTTGCAGTACGTTCACTCTTCAACACAATAATCATGGATCTGACAAAAAACATATAACGTGATAATAACACACAACGAATTAGTATAAACTGCTATATTATCATATCAAAACATTCATTCATTGGTCCAAATCTTCATTCCCAAACAATTAAAGAACAATTGAACATTTCATTCAGCATCGTTCGTTGAATGTTCGGTCTATCGATAACAAATATTATATTCGAGACACTTGAGCAAAGTCGAGTACCTTCGTTTGTACGCCTCTCAGTAGACTACACTATTAAAATACGTGGTTAATCTAAAATAAACACTGGTCTCATATGGTATTATTGTTCTTATGTAATTGTGATTTCAAACTTATGATTATAATTAATGCTCATACCTTCTCCATGCGAGAAGAGGCTTTGGTCACCGGTGACCACTATTATGTTGTTGATTGAATAATTGTGATTAACTAACGCCGTCCTCAGACTATTGTTTTTTTAATGGTATTGAAATACGTCTTTTGACTAAAATATGCATTGGTCTCATATGTTATTATTTTGTAATTTACGTAACATTTGTGGGTGTATGAAGAGTTAACTAAACACTATCCTTGGACTATTTAATGGTTACTCAACTCAGTTATTAGCAATTATTTTCAGAATTAAATCAAGTAAGGTATAGTTTAAGTACTTAATTATTAAATGTCTCTGAAAACAGCAGAAATACGATTATTTATTTGTAAAATAATTGTTGTAATATGAAATTCAGTTATTCTTTAGCTATTAAAACTTAAAATAAATAATAGTTATTTTAATAATTAGTGAAATAAATCACTACAATCATCGTTTCTTTAGATTATTTTAATACTTTTATTTCATACATGATTCTAAAATAAATCGCTGTAATTATAGTTTATTGTAATCATTAAAGTACTTTTATTTTAGAACATATTAATTATTCTACAACCTTTTTTATTCTAATAAATAGGTGGTGTTTGGCCATCACCTCCATCACCACCTGGTGGTAAGCGGTGATGCAGCCTACGACGGATTACGCATGCTCATAAACCGATCTACAAAATTATTTTAGTAAAATAGTAAAACTATATTTTTTTCATCAACAGTATGCATATGTCTCCGCATAGTTGGCATATCAGTACCAGCTCTGAAGCAGCGTGGGGAGTCCTCCACGTTAACGTGTGACTATGACCTGGAAGGGGGTAAGCTGTACTCTGTGAAGTGGTACAGAGACAATGAAGAGTTCTACCGATACATGCCCCGACTGAGACCGCCTCAACATGCACATAAGTTGGATGGAGTTAAAGTTGACGTGAGTTTATATTAATTCTTTATTCCTTAATAATGTTTAAGATTGTTGACTTTTGTCTTACTATGTACGTTTATAAACTGAAATGGTCTGGTCATTAACACTGTCATTAGAACTTAACACTATCATTAGACCTTAAAACAATTTACCATGTTTATTAATCTAACAATCGCAACGGTGTCGAAATATCGGAAACTCACAGAAATTTATAAACATGGTAAATATCCTGTTTTAAATTCTAATGATAGATTTGTCTTACTTCTTTTTGATTTAAAATTGGATAAATCTAAATAAAATTTACGGGGAAACAATCACAGTAAAAATAAAGTAAATGAGTTTGCATAGTCTGCATTGGTCGTGTATAATAAACTACTAATATTCTACGGTTTCTTGGGCTAGAAAATGTTATTTATGTGGTTTTGGTTATGGTGTAGCGTTATTTTTCACGTCTAATTTTTCAAATGGTTTCCCATCATGCAAGATAAGTATAGGGTTGCACTCGTGATCTCGCAATAGTTCAACGGTCACGTTGGGTACGGATCGCTCCTATCGAAAAGTATAATATACAGTATAGGAAAATCATCAAAAAAATATATGAATGCTCTTTGTTTTTAACCAACTTTAAAAAAGAGGAGGTTGTTGTCGGTATTTTTCTGTTCCTGTTCTGTGTAAAATAGCATTATACTTCGTTGTATAATGCGTTGTATAAAGTTAGGACAATGTATGGAACAAAAACAGAGGAATACTTATTAATCGGGAGAGTCAGAAACAAGTACCGATGCGAAGCCACAAGCAACTTTTTAATAAACTATTGACTCGGTTTTTTATTTCAGTTGGAAAAGTCGACAGCGCGCCGCGTCCATCTTCGAGACCTGATCCTCAAATCTCGAGGATTATATCGTTGTGAAGTTTCTGAGGAAGCTCCCTCGTTCCACTCTGCGCAAGCAGAAGCGTTCATGGAAGTCTATTGTAAGTAAAATAAGTCGAGTTGCATTTTTTTTTTATTCATAATTAGTATAGGCACTTTAGTATAAGTGCCAACCTGCATTGAGCAAGCGTAGTGATTAATGCTCAAACCTTTTCCGTGCGAGAAGAGGCCTTTGGTTAGCGGTGGTCACATAATAGGGTGCTGATCATAGATACTATGTATTTAAAAAAAAATGTTTGTGAACAATTTTTGAAGAAGACTATCACGCTAATATCGATATCAGAGTCAACATTTATTAACCACATAATGCTGAGCTACCGTATCTGTGGTACAAAACCTATTAGGTATATAACGAATTTGTTTATATTTTTATCTCCCTGTAGAGTAGCAAAAGTATCTTTAGCAGCGAATTTAATATTTACCACTTGTCCACTTCTATTACCTACCTACTTCTTAAATATAGGTTTAATAATAGGTAGGTAAACATCCCGCGTAACTTAGGTCACGTTCGAAAAGCGTGCTTCAAAAAGTTGTGATCTATGCAGCATCGTGAGGGATTTGCAGTCTAGACGAGAAGGCAGGTGAAAATGATATATAATATAAATAAAATGTTAAGATATCAGGATCGAAATTTAAACATTAATGCACATTACGTACCTAGGTCACTTCTTGTAGTGTGGCTTACTAAATACACATGGGAGCAAAGAAATGGAGCCACTAACGTTCTTTCTTTGTCATTTCTTGCTTAATATTTTCTGATACGGGTATTTTATTAATTGGTAATGTACCTATGTCGTATGAAAGGCAATTTAATTAGGTACCGTACCTTTGAAACGAGAGTATTTTGTTATTAAGTGATTAAGTGCTGATGATAAAATTAATATATTATTTTTAAGTTATAGAAGATTCTTTAATATGATAAAAACGCTAGTGGCTTAAAAAACTTGTCTAGTAGGTACCTGCGTATTGATAACCAATTTACGAAAAACAAAAACAAACCATTTCGTTTACCAATTCCTATTTAACTCTGTCAAAACAAATAGGGTATCGTAAAAATACAGCTCCTAAACACATTTCATTGAAACGAGCTCTTTAAAAGACAACGACTCTCTCGTAACAGAATCGAAACACAACAATAATGACGTTCCGTTTCGTATTACGTGTCCTGTGACGTCATTCGATGGTCCAATGGGTTCGTGGATTTATTTAGGTACAAGGTATACTTTCAATATTGTTTGGTAGGTACCGATGTAATGTAGGTACGATTGTCTTTTTGTATGTCAGTGAAGACTACCTTGTTATGTCTCAGTTAGTGGTCCGCCAATATAACTCAAGAGCAAGTCAGCTTTCTGGATTTGATTCCCAAGTCAGACAGGGTCGGTTATTTAAACTGTATTATTTAGGACCTGTTTGGTCGTTTGTTTGGGTCAAAGGAGATGGCTAAATGACTGACCCAGGCATAATAACAAGAATACGAATTTCACGCTAACCCGTATCATTTAAATATTCACTTATGAATTATTTTGTGTTTAACTAATTCTTATAACTTGGTGAACAAAAATTAACAAAAAATAAGTTGCATATTTGATTTTTTTCTGTTGTGGTTTGACATGACAACACGGAAGTAGATACTGCAAACTATTATTAGGACATTAGTTTCCCCGAAAATCAAATCGAAATAATTAAACGAACATCAATTTTTAATAACGGTAATATAATGACTTTTTTCTGAAACCAAATAATTGTAAATGTTTTGATCGACACAAAATATATATTTTGTATAAGATTGCACAATCTTACTATATATTTTGTGTCTGTCCTTGGTTACTTTGTGTTCATTATCTAGTATAAGCAGAATTGTTTACCTATCTACCTCATTTATAAATAACTTTCGGCTCAAGTACATCAAAACGCCTTGGTAAAAGTTCACAGCAATAAGTTTTAGTTTGAAGTTTTTGTAACATTGTTTGACGTAGGAACGCTACTTTATTTTCAGGATTGCGCAGATATGCTAAGTTTCTGGACCTTCTTAATTACAAAATATCAATTTTTAATAATGCGGCTTTATTTATTGCTAGGTACCATATTTATACAATATTTATTTGTACGGGTTACGACGTTTGTACTTTGGTTTAGCCATGTCCTTTGGTAATTGGCATTTAACCCCTTCCTGACGTCCGATCGATCTAATATATGGTAGACACTAATTAATCTTGATAGCCATACCTACAATATAAATCCATTAAAACCGTTTGACATAAAAATAAATATTACCAAATTTTTTAGAAGTTCCATTTCGATTAAAACAAATAAACAACAAAACTATCAAGCTACGGGTACCTACCTATCTTAACAATCTTTTCACATTACCTATTTCAGATTTCCCACGCGAAACACCTCGCATCACGGGTCATGAACGAGCCTATAAATTGCAAGAATCTCTCGACGTAAACTGCTCATCAGCCAAGTCGTTTCCAGCGCCGGATCTACAATGGCTTATAGATGGACAGAAGGTGAGTACTTAGTACTGAAATCTTTTTTTTCTGTATTAGCATCTAGCTATCCACTTATTTTTATCAAAGCAATATTGATAGCAGCACTTCCATCCCCATCATATACAATGTGATAGGTGTGGGACTTCTAACCCGTTAAGGCTGAGTACTACATCTAATTTTATCGACAAAAAAGTAATATGGGGGTTTGAAACCCCAATTGAAAATATTGAAAAATAACGATTTTTTCGGTAAAGATTATTCAGAAATTATTTTTTTTATCACCAAAACATTATCAAACATATGAAAAAAGTACCTAATGAATTAGTTAGCCAAGGTTATTAGCTACCGTTTGTCGTTTTTTTTTTGTTTCTACGACGCATACAGCCTTTGATATCACATAAAGTAAGAAAAATATTAAAATAGCCATAATTTTAAGGGGGAGGGGATTCGACCCCTTCGACCCCCGACTTTTGTCGATAAAATTAGATGTAGTACTTAGCCTTAACGGGTTAGAAGTCCGAACCGTATCACATTGTAGATGGTTGGCAGGCCACAACTGTGCGCTTCTCACGAAACGTTCTGCCTCACAAAGCAAAACTGCAGAATGAGCTGTCGTCGGCGGTATTTCCGAACCGGTACTACCTTCCAACATTCAAGAACAGCTTATTCCTTTTTAAAAGGCCGGCAACGTCCCTGTGATTCCTCTGATGTTGCGGGTGTCCATGGGCAGTGCTGATCGCTTACCATGAGATGACCAGTATGCTGGTTTGCCCCATATTCCATGAAAAAATAGGTACCTTTATCATAAAATCATGCCTTGAGAGAAGATTTTAAGGATTAAAGTCCCCTATTCCCTGTTATGTAAGTAAACTATTATTATTTTGATTTTTCCAGATCACAGACAGATCATGGCTGATTGCGTTTGAAGCGAAACCGGCGTCACAAGGGTTACTGGTGTCTACACTCGGACTCCGAGCGCCCACCAAGCCACGTATGAAGCTCAAATGTGTGGCCACTATAGGAACACATAGACGGGAACGCACTGTCGTCATAGGTAACATTAGTAAATAATTCTTAGTAAATTAGATAAAGAATCCCTTTTTCCTTTTATAATACAAATAGTGGAAAGTGGGTGTACATTGTACAGTGGCATTACGTGTCGTAATGTGCCTCTCTTTTTTGAAGAGGGAATGAAGGAGAATGACTCCTCCCACCTTGGATGAGGTGAGAGGGAGTGTCAGACTCTTACTGAATAAAAGGCGTGACGATAGGATAAGATATAATCACATTATTCAGTTGTTGAGGTGGGCATAACTTTCTCCATAGGTAATAAACCAATGTTATTCTTTCTCTTTCAGAAATAAACTCATCAAGCTGGAACAAGCCATTTAGTTTACTTATAATGATAACACTGAACATTGTTTGTGTAAAGATATCGTGATATTCTCACATTTAAATATAGTTCGTGTAAATAAAGATACATTTGTAATACGTTGTTTTATTATACTCCAACCATCGAAATAATAAACACAGTATTTCTGAACACTATAATATGTAATCACTTATTTTAACAATATACAAAAGAATGAACGAACTAAACGTTTATTAAGATCAAAAATTAAAAGTATTTTACGATAGTTTGCGAAATAATAATAACTATTATAATAATTACAAATTAAGTGCAAAATCTCTTGCTTTTAATATGTTTTTATAAATGAAAATAATGTATAAATACGAGGTGTAGATGTTCTATGTACAGAATACAAAAAGGTAAACGTTATAAAAATAAAATGCTCGCCAATATCACAACAAATAAATATATGAATTACTTTTAATCAGAATTTAACAATTTATTTCACTAGTCTGCATTAAAAGATGTTTACATTCCACATAGAATATTATTGCAAAGATAATCTGAGGAAAGAATCTAGAATAACAATAGAATAGTTAACTAGTAAAGGAAGCTTATACAATTTACAATTACAGTATTCCGTTAAATTTGGGGAAACTAAGCATTTTCAATTACATTACAATTCATAGATAAGTTGTAAAAATACAATTTGTAAATATTATTCTAGATAAGCAATTATTTTATCTAGCTAAGTATACCTCATGCAATTTATGTCATTGGTGTTAACAACAATTGGACATCAAGATTTGAAATGTGGTTAAATAGAAGCGTGGTGAAATACAAGATTAGTCTCCTAGAACATAACGATTCCCTTAGCAAACAGCTCAATGCTTTATAACAAAATCACATCCTAAGCCCAATAATCACAAAAATTTAAGAATGCCTTTGCATTTATTACCTTCATGGTACAAGGACCATAATACTTAAATTACTTCGAGATGTTACACTATTTTATTGCGAGAAATACAGTAAAGGCATACTTGTCATTTAAACTTTAATTATTGTAGACATAAATTCTTAAAGTTGTACATCACTCATTTCAGAGCTTTACAATCATTGTGAAATGAAATTACAAGCCGAACATGTGAACGTGATACAATCAACAATGAACAATATTTGTGAAACTACTATACACAATCATGTGGACTAACCTAGATTGAAAAATTTATAAAAATAAAAAGACTACATTTGCAACATATTAGGCACTGTGAATAAACTCCAGTAAAATACAGCTAATAAAATCTTATAATATTTAAATAAGTAAAATGCATCAAATCTATCCTTCCTGACCGAAATCTTCCATGAACTTCCTAAGCCGGACCATATCTTCATCGTTCACAGTGGGTTTCGAAATAGCTAGCGAGCGCAGCATGTCGGACATTGTTACTGGAGGTTCATTCAATTTATCACCAGGTACATCCATCCAAGTCATTTCCATTGCGCCTGGGTCGCCAGGAGAGCAAGGAGTTAGAAGATCATTTGCGATTACATTAGGGTCTAACGGGCTGGGGCCAGATACTTTCTTGAAGTGTGTAGCAGACTGCACTTTACGTACGGGCTGCATCAACGCATCTCGAACTACGATGCAGATGTCAGCACCAGAGTATCCCTCAGTTTTTGTAGCTAACACTTTCAAATCCTGCTCTGTGAGTTGATGCCTTGTGTTTCCCAGATGCAACTTGAACATGTCCAAACGCGCATGTTCTTCAGGTAGTGCGATGTAGATACGCTTCTCAAAACGTCTCCTGATAGCAGAGTCGAGTACCCACGGGATATTTGTAGCGCCGAGAACTAGAATACCGTCCATATCGTTGCCTACACCTTGCATCTGTACAAGAAATTCAGTTTTGATTCGTCGAGCCGATTCAGACTCGTTATCAGATCGAGATGAACACAAAGAATCTATTTCATCAATGAATATAATACTTGGTTTGTGTTGACGAGCTAGCTCGAAAAGATTCTTCACCAACTTCTCAGACTCACCAAGCCATTTGGATACAAGATCAGAGGAGGAGACAGAAAAGAATGTTGAGTTATTGGCTTCAGTAGCAACAGCTTTAGCCAAATAAGATTTACCAGTACCAGGGGGTCCGAAGAGTAGGATTCCCTTCCAAGGTATTCTTTTACCTGTAAAGAGATGAGGGAATTTGATGGGGAGGATAACAGCTTCCTTCAAAGCTTCCTTAGCTGCCTCTAAACCAGCCACATCACTCCACTTGACATGTGGTTTCTCTACAACAATAGCACCTTCAAGTTTTCCTTGAAGTTTTTTCTTCTCAGGATTATCGGAATCACTGTCACTATCACTCTTTTTATCTTCACTTTTGGAGTTGGATTCACCATCCTTGACTGGTTTCTTCTTGCTGTCTTTTTTGAGGTACTCCTTGAGTTTTTCAGCTCTATCGAGGTACTGTAGGCACTTGGCTCTTATGCTTTCTTTAGCTCTTTCGCCCTGAGCTTCATATTTGACAGCATGAAGGAAGTACTCTACACCATGCTCATATAAACGCAGAGCTTCTTCATAATTTTTGTTCTTGTCTTCTTCGGTAGCTTTTGTGACAAGGTCAATGGCCTTCTGCAAAGTGTTGGACGATGCCATTTTCCTTTACTCTACTGTTACCTGAAAATCAATAACAAACATTTTAATCACTAAAGTATGTTGTAAATTAGTCATAACTTACTATCACCAAAAGAAGTAATTCTATGTAATATGCTATCTAAAAGGATGTTCTATTACTGTGAGTCATCGATTTATTTTCATATAAATAAAATCCAACACAAATGACAAAATTCATAAAATAAATTAACCACAATTTAAACTAAAAAACATTTAAATACAATGGGTATAACTTTAAATTTCCCAAGGACTTGAATCTTAATTACTAATAGAATCACAAAATTATCTCCCTGAAGGAGAATACTATTCAAAATTGGATTATGACATGATAGTCAGTACTAAAAATGAAACTGTACACTAAAAAAAATTATAAACCAGCAAAATGTTGATATTTCTCTTAGTCGGGATTAAAAAAATATATGGCAATAAACTGTCATGTCATGACGGAATGACAATGTTACATACATACAAAATCACATCTTTCCCAGAGGTGGTAAGTATAGTTTCCATATGTTATAGTATGAGTCCCATATAATAACAGATGATATAATAATTTGTAACAAGCCAAGTTTTAAACATTTTCAAAAACAAAAATTACTAATAAACCTTTACATGACCCTATAACATGAATCACACTCAAGATCTCACTCTTGGTAACTAGTTGTACTTGCAACCATTAACCCAAAGACCGAGTAACTCAGTCAAGAATTTTTATTCATGCATTCTTAAATTCTAAACAAAGTGAATAGTGAAGGTATGCTTTCTGAAAATATTATGTGCAGATGGAAATAATTTGAAAGGCTATAAGAAAAGAAGACATTTACAACACCCTCCCCAAATTTATAGTACCATATTGTACCTGTACTATTACTTATTTTGACTTTTCATAGTCATAGTAAAAAATAGAAGTAATATCTTAGATATTATTTAAGTTTCTTGTCCATATTAGATTTAATATTGCTGCTTGAACAATACTTACTTACATACACTACATGCAACATTCTAATAAGTAAACACTACCTATTTTTCTTTAACGCTGGTCAGCAAAATTAAATTTTTGGCAGAATGTTCACATACACACAATGTGTAATAAATTATTAACTATGTGTGCATAGACAGTTGACATTTTCTAAATTTAGTGACTTAGAAAAGCTTTTTGGAACTAGGTTTGGATATAAAACCCTATTATAGCAATACAAGTCTAACATTTTAATCTAATATAGCTGTTCATCTTAGCATAAGTTGAATGACAGAAAAGGAGGAAAAATTACAACACAAATACTGAGCAAACATAATTGCGACTGAGGTAAAAAAACATCTAATAAAATTTTTCAGACCTGCAAAACGTTTCACCGAAACTAGGACTCTACCTTTCTGCAATACTTGGATATAGAAAGATTTAGCCAATTAGGTTTGTTCATCGTTAATTTAATGTGTTTGTGTTGATAGGCTCTGCCTACTTTATCCAATGACGAATTGGGCAGCCAAATGAGATCACGGACCAAACGGCCATGGAAATTAGGCATTAAAGATGCGTACTTAAACAAAAAACAGTGAGCTTACCATACACAGCAGTGTCACGATGTTTAATTACAAGCACAAGCCCAGTTTAATCCGTTTTTAATCACTAATCTGCGACGAAAAAGTAAAATACCAATACAGACAAATCGTTGTTAGTCACTTTTTCATGACATTTGTGATCGATGTTGCCAGCTTAGAAATTTAGTAAATATTTTCGCAACAACTATTTTTATAGTAAGTGTTTAAGTTGTGAATTTATTCTAACTGAAAATAGCATAATATTTTTAATTCAATAAATTAAACTTAAGACATACAAATTTTACACATTCCAAATTTCACTCAGATTTCACTACTATTTACAATTTTTGTACTGGCAATTTGGTAAGTAGCAATAATATTTTTTTAGCGAAGAAATTAAATATTTTATAATGTTTTGTAGAAGGAGATCAAGGAGATGAAAAATAAAAAAACAAAACAAAAAAGATAGTTATTTAATGTTGGGTAGAATTATTCTCACTAACATTCTGAACTGATGACGATTCTTCAGATTCTTTGTACAAACAAATTGTTTCAAACAAAACATTGACCATATCGCTGTCAGTAATCGTGTCTAAATCATCTAAATATTTATTCACTGTTATTATATTCTTCATTTCTAAGTAGTCCTTAATTTTTTTAGCTCTTTGCATGTACGCTAACGATTTTGATTTTGCTAGCATAGTAGCGGTTGGGATTTCAACTTCATGATTAACAACGTGAAGTAAAGAAATCACACCTTGTACGTAAGCGGGTAATGCATCTTCGTAATACCTACTCTTGTCGTCTTCTGTAGCATCAGTGAGGATTTCAGTTGCTTTTTGTAAAGTCGTGGTAGGATTTGCCATTATGTTGCTAAGATATTTACCTGAAAAAAAACCATAAGTTTTATTTGTCCCTATATATTTACCTATGTAACTTTGTAGACTAGGCACCTACGACCTATCCCCTGCCTACGTACCTACTAATTTACTAAGTAGATACTACTAGTATTCTGTGGTACTAGTACACACACTACATGCTTATCTTCGTATTGTATAAACATAAACATTTTTAGGTTTAAAAATCAATGTTATTGCAAAATTGATTAATGTTTTGTTTACCCACCCTCTTAACAGCTGATACCTACCTACTTAGGTATATTTTAGGTAGGTAAGTAATAATCATCAAATCATCCAGGTACTTACCTACAGAGATTTTTATTTTATGCCACGATTTCCTTTTGACGATTATTTTATGTGAACACTACCGATCTGTTTCCCGGCCGATTATACAATGTCCACGCATTGTATGTCTGATTAACTGATGTTATTATTCGTTAACATAACTAAATGCTCATTTATTTGCGTTTTGGAAAAACCATATGACTCATTTTATTATTATGGAAATAGAAACAAAAACAAATGTTACTGATAAAGATAAATTATACAATTCAATGTACTAGTGGCGGGAAATTTAACTCGTGCTTACGTATTATTAGATTTCATTGGATGGGGTAAATATGGTGCAATTTTAAGTCCGTATAGAAATGGAGATTAATAAAAAGGAAGTATAAATAATATTGGAAATAGACTTTATGTATATTTCCAATATTATTTATACTTCCTTACCTTAAAAAATAACATCTTCTGGGATAATAGAAGATACAATTTTATTGTAAGCGTATGAGGAAAAGTCTCTAAAATAGCAAGTAGTTAGGTAGGTACCTAGATCCCTATGAACCCTTCGTGTGCCTGAAGTCGGATTCGCACTAGACACAATGTGTTTGATATTATTATCTTATTACGGTATACGAGAAGACGAGAGTTTAATACAAAGGTGTATAAAGTGACCCTACTTGGTACTTACTGTATTTTATATTTTGTTGTGTAGGTAGGTAGTTATATCTTATGCCGTGTCCCTTTTCTCAAGAAAAAAGTAATCACGTAGCTTAGAACCACCTAATTTTATTATTGTTCTGTACTACTACTTTCATACACCGTTATTATAGGAGTCGAAGTAGTATCTTCAAACAAACAAACTAATTCAATCATAACATTGACTACATTATCTGTGGTCCGATCTTCCAAATCGTCCAAATATGCGTTCACATTAGTCTTCTTTGCATCAAGATACTCCTTGACTTTCTTAGCTTTATTTATGTAATCTGCAATAACTTCGTTTATGTGGTCTTTGCTCAATTCTCCTTTAGCCTCATGTTTAGCTACGTGCAGTAAATAAATTATGCCTTGCACATAATATCGGAATGATTCTTCGTAATTCTTCTTTTCGTCTTGTTCAGTTGCTTTCGCGAGTATATCGAATGCCTTTTCGAGAGTCGCTGTTGTCATGTTGTATCTGATGGATATTAAGGAAATTTGTCAGTACCTATCTAGGTAGCTATTGTGTAAATTAGTAAATCGAAAACTTAATGTGGAAAGGTCCCTCTTCAAATACGGGTAGGCTACCATTATCTTACCCTCTTATTGTCTACCTTATTAAATAAAGGTACTTAGTAATAATACTTTTGCAGAATAACGGTTTTTAAGAAAGTTCAGTGGTTTTGCATTTCGAAGTTCCAGTGTGGGAAAAAGATTAGTTTAAAAAAATATGATTTTAAAAGCAGTACCTATTATGTTCTCAGCACACACCTTCGATAAATAACAGGTGTTATATTTATATATTACTAGCTGACCCGGCAAACTTCATACTGCCTGAAACATTTTGTTCTAGCCTTTTAAACCTTCCCTGGACTACTTACTACAAATAATTCAAGACCAAAATTAGCGAAGTCGGTCCAGCCGTTCTCGAGTTTTAACGAGAGTAACGAACAGCAATTGATTTTTATATATGTATAGAGAAGATGTAGGAAGGTAAACAAAAACAATAATGAGGAAAAAGTTTTAATTTAAAGTTTTTTAGCTTTGTTTCAACTATTAAAATAGCCAGGAAATAGGTAGTTAGTTAAGTTAGTGATATGGGATTAAACGTGAACAATAATGTCAAGGTTCATAGTTTATCTTACGCATGCCTAAGTCATAAGTTCATAACCTAAAATCAACATCAAGGTTCATATTACTGTAACATGAAAATGCGAATAAATATGAATAGAGATGTATAGGTACTTACAGCAATTTAACACAAATATTGATAAAACTTGGCCAAAGGCACCTTATATCCCTTCTTGTTTATTAAAAAAAAAAACGCTGTAATAAGTCCGTCAACTGGCTCTACTGAATGAATTCAATAACTAATAAAAAACATTGAGAGTTCTGATTTTGAAAATACGAACGACGACGTGCTCGCTGATAACGTTACTATTGAAATGAAAACAATATTGCATTAGTGATTCTGTGACCGCCCGCCAATGGGTGAACGTTTTGTTTACAAAAGTAGCATGTAACTAAACGTTTCGACTTTGACATAAGACGGGAAAATCAAATGTCATTCATGAAGTTATAAGTCTAATGAGATCATTGAACACTCCTGTAGTGGACGTTCTGTGAGTGACACGATGATTATCAATCATCATTTACTAATAAAAGCGTGTTAAAAATAAGCTTAAAATGCTTAAATATAAATAATCTACTGAACTATCACACTCAACCACTGAAATCAAGTTAACACGAGATTAAATATAAATCTTTATTCATTTCATAACAATGATCAACATAAGTACAAAAATGTATTAACTAAGAGACAAGATCTTACAAAATTGCTTACAGCTTATGTGTTTGTACATAAATATCTCATTGCTTATTTAATTGAGGTATTTGGGTAACTTGTTTAGTTAACTAACAATACTGAGGCTCAATTTTTTTAACGTTGCCCCTTACTGTTATTTTCTCTTGTGTCGTAGAAGCGTTTACAAACATACAATTTCACATACACATGACACCCAAATCCGGAACAACAATCTATGGATCACATAGAGTTGCACGGCAGCCAGCCACCGCGCCAACTGTGCAGTGTAAATATAAAGATTGTTTTTATAAATAAATATAAATTATGCATAAAAATTATTTTTTATTTACACTTTTTCATTAACTCAGGCATATAAATTACATATACCACCACCTAATATCGCTTGCATTATTTTTCTTTGTGTGAGTGAGGTTTCTGGAGGCCCAATTAACCCCTTCCCAATCTCCGATTGCTTACCATCAGGTCTACTGGTTTACCGGCTTATAAAAAATATTTAAATAGAGAATTCTGTTTAAAAATCACATTTCTTAAACCACTAATCAAAGAAGATTTTATTTATGTTATTTAGTTAGTCTAACTACAATTGTTGTCCAGTTACAAACTACTCCATTGATTTAACATGATGAGATTCGAGAAGAAAAATATTGGTTCCGTATCAAAACTGATAGCAATATGGAAAATAGGACAAATAAGTCTTAAATAAGAATTATCTAGCTATATCTAGGATTTAAGCTACTTGTACAACGCTATCCCCCGCCCCTAACACTTCATAAGTGTAGCCTTCATGCATCAATCTATCTACTATATCAGTTCTGTAGAATGCTGCTCCGGGCATCACGACGCCTCCTCTGAAACATAAAAATACATAATTTAATTTAGATTCAAATTGCACCATCTTCTCATTCTGTAACTATTTAAGTCGACGTCCGCACTAAATGTATAGAATTTTTATAATATCTATCGATTTGGGGCTTGTGCTGACCAAAATCCCTAGAGTCTCAGTACAAATGGACGAATTTTCAAGCTCGTTAGAATTATACAATTTCCTATAGAAAATGTTGTATTTATTTATTCATTCGTTTATAGCACAATGCACTTGTACATACATTTTTTTAGCCTTGATAAGTCTGCGTTTGGCCCACCACCCGCTTAATAATAATTAATTTATCTTATAAGTAACTAAATAATCATCTAATTTAATTATACTAATTGTTAACTTTCTAACTATAAACTTATTATTATAATTAGAATTCTTATATACGATATATATTATTATACTTTATGTTAGACATTATATTAGCAATATTTTACTAATATATTAGACGTTATATTAGTAATATTACGTTATTAATAATATTTATAAACAATATATTGCTAATATAGTGAGTAACGTTAACTTAAAAAGCGCCTAACTAGTAGTGAAACGTGTAACAACAACAGCTACACTTAGGAAAATTAAATAGGTAGGTACTTACTTAGGTATATTTGAGCCTTCTTTCAGTATAGTGATGGCACACATGATTATTGCAATCGCTGTTGTGTCGTAGCCTGGATCGCTGCCTGACACCTGTAAAAGTATTTCTCTAATTAATTCTTAAGTACCTAGGTAGATACCCGCTCGAATTAACCAACTAATCAGAACGCCGAACGTGCTCTCGTTTCGATCTCGTTGAGTGTAAAACAAACTCGTGCTAAGGTTAACATCGTGTCATTGGTTGAAATTATACCTCACAACCAATGACATGGCAGATTGCGATCAAGGTCACTTCGTATGCTTCGAATTCATAATTAGAGCAACAGGATAGCTTAGCAGACCTTTCTTCTCAAAACTAGTGTTACTAAGAGCTTGAAATAACTATTTAAACCAAAAGCTTAAGTGAAAAGTCGTGAAAACAGCAAGTCGTTGGCTTCAGAAAGGCCTAAATTAAATTTAATAAAGAAATATTATTATAGTTAAGTAGTTACCTTAACAGACATCTTCTTTGTCGGCTCCGTATTCAAGTCAGCACCAATATCCCAGCCTTTGCCATTCAAAGTGAAGCTATACTTCGTATCCTTTCTTGTTCGTTCCGTGGGTCCTTTTTGTGATGCATAACCAATGGTGGCGAGTCGAGGGAAATTGATTAAATAGCTTCTAAAGCATTTAAAATAACTTAGATAGTAGTATAAATACATAACTGGGATTACAATGAAATGGATGAACGATGGCATTGTTGTGTAAGCTTTGAAGTGGACAGGTTTCTTCTGTGTTTTCTCGTGTAGATATCTTTGCGACATGTCTACTACATAATTCTCTGTGCCGGGGTAAGGGAACCACGTTTCGCCTTTGTGACGGTGGAAGAATGATCTGTAATGAAATTGATAGTTGATGTAATTTTTTGTTATGTCTTTGAATCAGAAGTAGAAGTTAGAATTAATATAGAGATAGAATTGTTATCCCTATTAGGTTAAAGACTGCAAAAGCATTATTCTTTATAAGTTAGGTAGGTACTTCGACGACAGCAAAATGATAGAATTTCAATAGATTTTAGACTTTATTATACCAAGAAAATAAAGTTGACAATCAAGTGGACAATATTACCTATGACAAAGTACTTTTTTGGCGGCGTCATACATGGCGAGGGCAGACAAAATTCTCGAAAAAACTATAAGAAACTGTAAAACACAGATACTTACTTATTCATCTCTTCTGGTACTGGTTCAACAGGCTTAGGAAACAGTTCCTTCCATAAATTAAGATGATCTTTAAAACTCTCCAACACATACACCAGGGAAGTCCATGTTCCATTGTGGATGAGAGCACGACCAGGAATATACGTTCTCTTTGGTATATCTAATGCTGTGTAGCATTCCACTGTGTACAGAGTGCCTGGAAAAAGACCAAGGAGTTTTTGAGTTGTTGCTTTTGTAAAGGCGAGTGAGATGAAATAGTGTCTCCTCATTTTATGAGCCATTTTCTTCTACTGGTGGACTTTCCGATACCTAGTACGGCTCTGAGCTCGATCTTTAGTTCTTCGCATCCAAATAGACAAAGTAAGAGAAAAATAAAGAATGAGAGAGGGAGAAAGAGAGAGAGGGAGAAAGAGAGAGAGGAAGAAAGCGAGAGAGGGAGAAAGATGGAGAGGGAGAAAAAGAGAGAGTGAGAAAGAGAGGGGGAAGAGAGAGAGAGGGAAAAGAGGGAGAGAGAGAGAAAGAAAGATAGAGAGAAAGAGGGAGAGGGAGAAAGAGAGAGAGGGAGAAAGAGAGAGAGAGAAAGAGAGAGAGGGAGAAAGAGAGAGAGAGAAGATATTGTTTCAGCGAGTAAAAATCTATGCTCTTTAAAGTTAAGTGCTTTTGAAGGTTTTCCAGTCAAAGGGATATTCTGTATATAAAGATTTACCTTTAAACTGCCTCTCCAGATATATCATAGCAGATTCTGTTGGTATAGCTGCATATCCACAACTAGGTACCACCAAAACACTGGCCTCTTCTGCACTCTTATTGTACTTCTGATAAAGTTGGAGAATATGCTGAAAAGACAAAAAGTTAATATTAATACCATGTTTCTTATTAGACAATTTTAAGGCAACATGGATTGATGAGTATCGGCTTTTCTACAGTATTCTAAGATTATACTGTTCGTTATGGGCCCCGGTCGTGGTTTGAAACTAGCCGTGGTTTGGAACTATTTTACGATGGACAATCTAAGTGGAAAAAATTAATAAGTAAAATAAAAATAGTAGGAAGGAAAGTTAATTTAAATCATAACATTATTTAATTGTTTTCTAACTCAATTAAAAATTTGCTTGCAATGCGTTGTAAATAACGTCTAAATTCAAAATTATCTTTATAACTATTCCCTATAACAGATAACAGTTAATACAATATATTATAACATATTTTATAAACAACATTTATAACAGACAACAGATAAAATATATTACAACGTTTAAAAATAGCAGTTATAAAAAAATAACACATAACATAATGAATTATTCATTGAGAAAAAACAGCCGCTGTGCACAATACTACCCGACACACGGCCAGAATTATTCATTAAGAAAAAGCAGCCGTTTTGCCCAATACTACTCGGCACACGGCTAGTAAACTGTGAAACGGCGCGCTGTCGCCGCTTCTACCCGCGCGGCGCGGCTCGGCGGGCGATCGCGCGCGCATCCCAAATTATTACTTTCGTATTCATATTGAATAACTTCGTTTATCTCATTCGTTATTATTGTAATATTATTTGACTTATTAACGTTATTGTTTTATGTGTATTTGTTATGTTTTATTTAGGTATCTCCAAACACTAATAGACACTACCTACATGAATATTTATCATGCTTTATTGTTTGTGCATCGACACTAAGCAAAAACCTTGAAAATCTTGAGGTTCTCAGGTTAAACTCGAATACTTAAGTAGGTATTAACCTATCTAACCTTTTTCTCTTGTCTGTCTGTGATTTCTGTGAAAACGAAATTAAACGCAACCTCGTAATTATGAGATTAACGTTTTTAGAGTCATAAGCTTATTACTTAGACGCCAAAAACAATGCAGCCAATTTACATGGCTCTTGTAAAGGAATTTATGTTCAAAACACGTAGGTACTTATTAGTTATTTCAACATTTTTGTGGGCAAATTACCTATAAGTACCTATTACATTTTTTTATTTTATTTAACACTTTATGTACAAACGAACAAAGGCAGGCTAAATGCCGAAAGGCATTCTCTACTAACAAACCTGAGGGTGATGCAGAGAAGTGTTACAGTATGTTTGAAAAATGCGCGTCGATGCTCTCCGAGCCGGTCTGTGTGAACAGACCCTTATGAAAGTGTTATGTTAACCACTTGAGCCTGTCATTGTTTTCCCAAAAATAGTCAACTACTTTATTCTTAAAAGATAGCTGGCTGGATGCCATCCTGATATCCGTGAGCAGCGCATTAAAACTTATTCGACAAAAAAATAACAGTGGAGAAAGTTAGTCCATAACAAACATTCCTTTACCATTACACACGTATTCAATTTGGTATACTATTACAAATTCGTTACTATTCTAAAACGGTCTTCTTTCGAAAAGTAAAAGCCAGACTGAATTTAAATAAATTTCATTTAATTTCTTTTTATTTTGGCTGTTTCGGCGTTTTTAATTAAGGCTTTTGAAAAGTATTGAAAGATTTTTATTTTTTAATTACTAGTAAGTGTCTGGAATATTGCCAGTTACCTATATGTATAATGGAACGTCTCATAGCAACAGTCCCATATAGCCTAGGGATCCATGACTATCATTTTATAAACTTTTTTGAAAGCGTAAAGAATTAGGTAGTTACAGACTAAATGATGATTTCGATATTAGAGGTAATTGAACCCGAGTCTGCAGGCTCAATAGACAGATTGAATATTTATTAATATAAGGTGATTATATTTTTTGTTTTTTTGCACGAATCCTTATAAAAGAAGTCCCCTCTTGTGTATCATGTATGTCCGTCTGTCGCGTTTGTTCCTAATACCTAAATAAATAAATAACACTTACAAACATTTCAGCTGATATGTCGAGGTAATGTGTTCCAGATTCGATGGAAGCCTCAACAATAGGAGCGCTCAGCACGGAGTTTGGTCCCGTACAGTTTATAACCACCTTCGCCATTTGCAGGGCTTTCTTCAACGACTCACGGTTGTCAACGTTGCTTTCAATCATAGGAATATTCTTTGCATCTAAACCTGGGGATGAGAAAATCGTTTAATTTAATGATTTTGTTCTGAATAGATGAGAATCACCGGTTTGGTTTATATTCAAGGTTGGGGTAAAGATTATAGACCTATTCACTATCATTTAATATCGTTTTATCCGCCATAAGATGTCCCCAAACTGAACACAGACCGAGGTCTATTCAGAGAGCCGAATTACCTACAAATTGGTTGGTTGAAAGACTTGGAAGCAACCCTCATCCTGCGTATAGCGTCTCCCTATAGGAGTTTTCGAACTTTGTTGCTTAAACTCGCAAATTTTACAGTAAAAATAAATGTCATTCAAAGCATTACTTTGAATGCCCCCAGCAGCCGCAGAACACACTTTGGGCGTTGGGGATCGCGTGACGATCTCTAGCCACCATAAATGCGGGTCTGCGGACGGCGAGCAAAAGGTTATCAGGGCTCCGGCTCAAAGCAGAAGAAGATATGGGATGGTTTTTGGTCAGTAAAAGTCTGACATTCCCTCTCGTCTCACCCAAGGCAGGAGAAGTCATTGGATGATTTTCCCCCCTCAAAAAAATCAACATAAAGATTTGAACGAATTGTGTAATATCGATAGATATAGTACGTACAAACTCCCACATCTCTACGTTTTGTTCGCACACCAAACCTGTGACCAAACTGATACCATCGTATCTTGAACCATGCGCTGCGCCGGCGCCGCCCCGCTCTCGCCACCAAGGCTCGGAACCGGTTTAAAAAATACCGGTTAATACCGGTTTATATCGGTTTTCCTCCGAACTTTTCTTAAGAACGTGAACATTAAAGAACTTTATTTTAACCTAAATTAACCGGTTTATTCGACGAGGGGCATGTCGGTACACGCGTTGAAATATTATTATTGAAATAAGCTGAACAGCGCGCGGCGTTTCTTTGATGTGCGTCGTATTAACCGGTTTTTATTGCTCTAAACCGGTTAATCCGAAAAAACCTTTATGAAAATACTGTTCCACATACCGGTTTAAAAAAACCGGTTTCGCGAACGAAACCCAATGTAAAGGTTTTGCGTACAAGTACATAATAACGGTTTGAAAATTTAACCGGTATCCGAGCCTTGCTCGCCACTAACGCGTGAGGAGGCGCGGGGCGCGGTGGCTCGGTCATTGTTTGTAACCTCGTGCGGTTACCTGGGTTACCGCTCTTCGCAGCATTTTAAATGTGTGTGCGTAATTAATTATGTCTACCCGCTAATTATAATATTAGAATTAATACCACTTAATACAATCATTATTTATGAATTCATCTTTTCATTTAAGGACGTAAGTTCTAGTTAGTAACCATTTTTATTGTTTTAAAACTTAAAAATAATAACTAAGTTATTATGTGAAGACGGAATTGTGACTTAGTATGAACGTTTTCAAATTATGTGTACTTATAGTTATCTTAATAAAGAATTTTATACTTAAAACAAAACAAAACTGCGGTAAATGGCGGGTAACCTAACATTCGACCAATTTATTAATATTTGCGTTTAATATAGTAATTAATCCCTAGACACGATTACCTACGCGCGCGCGGCTCCATTAAGCCGCACGATGAAGATAGTTTTTAGTGTATATAAAGTATATAAATTTATCATTCATGATAAAAAGTACCCAGTGTTGTGCCTGGGATACTTCAATATAATAACAATGGGATAATTCAAACAATAGGTGGGTAATAGTAATTAATGTTTGTCAATGTCTAACTTGCAACGAAACATAGATGAAGTACTTAATACTTTGAAGTTAGAAACATTGTTAGTAAAAAACTACCTTAGTAAGAAGATTATAATATTCTCTATTTAAAAAACCAGTTTTCTATAAATGGTTGGGTTCCAGTTTAGTAAAAGTTTCTAGTAGTTATTTTGCTTAAATCATAACGCTCCTCTAAATTCGTACACCTATTGTCAGTATTTGAATGAAATCAGGAAAGAATGGCTGTTCGAATTTCGTTTTTCGAATTTTAAGAATGAAAACAGAAACTTAATAGGATTTTTAGAAGACTGCCATAGTTTTAGGACGCTAAAGCAGTTTTATGATTCTGTTGGACTAGCTACTTCCGCGCGGTTTCACCCGCTCTGCTTGGGTCCTTTTGGTCAAAGCGTGATGTTTTATAGCCTATAGCCTTCCTCGATAAATGCACTATTCAACACAAAAAGAATTATTCAAATCGGACCAGTAGTTCCTGAGATTAGCGCGTTCAAACAAACAAACAAACAAACAAACTCTTCAGCTTTATAATATTACTAGCGACCCGCCCCGGCTTCGCACGGGTGCAATGCTGATATACTAAATACGCTACAGAAAAACTGTGAACGTTGTTTATAAAAAAACATAGCGGCCCGCTCCGGCTTTGCACGGGTTTAAAATATGTAACTCACTGAAAAAATTATAAAATCAATCCAGTAGATTTGATTTATTCATTTACTGCCCGTAGCCCGCACGCGTTTTTGGAGTACTTAAAACAATTCCCCTTTCCTTATCTTTGGAATATCTTTTACTAACCATTCAGAAACAAAAAACAAAAGATTCCTTTTCAGTTCTCTTTTTTTTAACTGAAATACCTCAACTAAAACTACGATTTTAATTAAATTAAATATACTTAAGAAACATTTCTTCCTACAAACGATCGCTGCTAAATTCAATGTGCTATAAGGAAACCCGCGGCCTCCGACGCGCTATTTACTACGTTCCGCAATTTTTAAATCTGTACATCTTCAAAAATATTGATTTAAATCAGATGCTGTAAAAGGCCAAATAGATCTATATTAAATCAACAATGTATTTAAGGTATTTAATTGGATAAGGATTAATGCTGTATTGGTTAAAATCGCTTCGAATATTAGTCATTATTTGTCGTAAAAAGTAAATGACAAAAAAATGTTATTGTGGGATATCCATAAGAGATAGACATATACCATCGCGGAGTTTTCTGTAGACCTTTTCATTGTGTACAATACTTAGTACATTATTTTGATAAATCTCGTAGGATTCAGCCTGCGTTTGCAATGTAAGCGGAAAAAATGTAATTATTTGCGACATCACATTAGAAACCTCAAAAATAACAGTATTTGTCCACTATTTAATGGATGATATTATACATAAAAACCTTCCTCATGAGTTACTCTATCTATTAAAAAAAAACCGCATCAAAATCCGTTGCGTAGTTTTAAAGATTTAAGCGTTCATAGGGACATACAACATGACACATGACAGAAAAAGCGACTTTGTTTTATACTATGTAGTGATTAAGTATAGATAGTATAGATATTTTGTTTCCATTGACCAAGTTTCAGTTCAATATTCAGTTAGGTCTTACGAATGTATTATTAACCTTTCGTATATACTTAAGACAACAATAGAAAATACATTGTCTCGCGTAGATCTGCGTTTCGGCACACGACTGGTTAAAATGCATAGTTATCTAGGTACTTATAATAAATAGGTACATATTAAAATTACTTTATTCATAACCAATAAAAAATATAATATCAGTTGTTATAAAGTTAATATCAGTTGAGGTCGAGTGTTTTGTAATGTTACTTAATTATAGTCCGCACAATCTATGAAGGCAACTCTGACAGTTGCCATGTAATGAGAGGTAAATAAGATCGGTTGCTGTTTATAACCGATTCCTTTATTTTGTTTTTTTTTTAAGATCCCAAGATGGGAAATCCTCATGCAGCCTTCTCGCCTGGAGAGGACGAAAGGGACTGTCAGACTCTTACTGACTAAAATCCACCTCGGTGTCCCGTCTCACACGTGGGTTGCGGGAAAACAAATTCTTCCGCAGCTTATAACCGATTCCTGAGTCATATCGAGTAAAAATAATTTGAGTTTGTAATCACTGGATTAGAAAATATACTTAATAATATCTCAAAAACTTCCGAAATAGTGTGAGACTCTATGGAATATTAACGAATCAATAACATCAAGAAAAACTGGTTTTTGAAAGATCCATTATAGACAATATCAAAGATCGGACGTATATTAAGTTTAAGTTTACGTATAACCAAAAAAATATATGATTCGATTTTGTTATTCTATCTTTCAATATTTCATAATACAAGTACCTAGTACATAAAATCTATTAAAATAAACGATTTTTTTCCTATTTAGTTTACCCTATGGGTCTCGGTCGTCCACGAGGAAAGAGACCTCAAAAACCGATTTTAACCGAAGACAAAGAATAACGATAGGTCTGAAAACGGACAACTAACACGTAACATCATTATGATAACCAACCTAATGCTTTGGAATTGTTATGACGGCCTCTTAGTATATTATTATTTGAATAATTCGTCTATTTAAATGCACTTCTATAAGGAATATAAAGATAAATTTGATGCTTATAAATGATATCATTTATGAAGGTGTGTGAGTAACGAAGCAATGAATTAATATTAAGTATTAATTAGATTTTTTCATTGTTTACGTTGACGTTCCAGGCGGACATAACAAGTTATAGCTGTAGGTACATAGACTGACAAACGTCAGAGCAGAGTTTACCTTATAGATTGTGCCGACTATAGGTACCTACCACTGCATTATATTTAATTTTGTTTATAAATTAATATTTATTTATTCATTTAGTACTCCAATTAAAGTACACAAATACACATCATAAACCTAGACATCTATCACTAGAACTTGAGACGGGATATTTACCATGTTTATTTATCGGAATTTCATATACACAAATAAACATGGTAAATATCCCGTCTCAAGTTCTAATGATAGTGTTGACCATGTCAGTTTAAAAACTTAAGCCTAAACACCTCCCTAAATGCATACCTAGGTACTATTTGGAATTGGGAAGCCCATTCTTTGAAATGGGAAACGTGTTATTAAAATGTAGAAGACGAAATTATTGACAAACAAACACCTGGTACAAACCAACCTTCGGTGCTTACTAAAAACAAAAATTAAGAATTTCGAAATGGTAAAACATAATATAAAGACGATAACAGACGATTCGAGAATCAAAAAAGTACGTAAGTACCTACATATTCTAGACCTGTTTTTCATGCCTAACGGAGCCTCTCAAAGTTTTGGCTTCGGCATTCATTAAGGTCATAATCTTAAGGTCGGTTAAGTAAATACATCGCTGCACATTCATTACGAAATACTTAACAAAAACTTACCCAATTTATTGAGTTCCGTAATTAAACTCTGCATTTTATCCTTAGAACGCCCTGCGATACCCCATGTAACATCCAAATATTTTTCTTTAGTAAGTCTTGCGAGATGTTGCACTGTACATTTTCCTGTAAAACCTGTAGCACCCAACACTATTATATCTAAACTTTTATCCGTCATCTTTAATTATATTTGTTTTGTATTTTCCCTATGTTCACTTGTTGAATGTCTTTGAAGAACAACGTTATTAAAAACAATTGTTGTCGCTCGACGTCAAATATCTCACGTATCGCTTAGTATGCGAAGTATGCGTGCTCGCGTTACAAAGTTTCGGTCAACACTGGCCTTTCATCTATATCTATACATACATATAATAAAACTGTAGATGTGTTAATTCTGTACATTGAAAATATTTTTTAAATGAAAAGTAGGGGTTACTTGGTAGATAACGAATCCAAAAAAGTGATTATAATTCTTTTTGTCTGAACTCGGTATAATTATACGTCACAAAAACAAACTTGTCTGAACTGCCCCAAACGCAAATATAAGTTTGTCAAATGTTAGGTTACTTGCAGCGGACCTTACGCTGTAACTGTAGGGCCGATGGTCGAAATTAGCTTGAACCGCTCGCGGTACACGTGTGGCGCGAGATTCAGCGCTGTGCTACATATTTAGCAGAAATTCGGCACAACGTTTGCTTGATACCCAATTATCCGAAAAGACATAAAGGGGTAGGAGTAGGACAAAGTGTAGGGTACCGGTATGATGTGAGTATGGGTGTATTTGTGGTTGTGGGTGCGGGTGTGAGTGTGGGTGTGGGTGTGGGTGCGAGTGTGGGTGTGAATGTAAGGGAACCAAATGCTGCCAGAAGTCATTATATAAGTTTTTAATTCATCCGTGAATGACGGTTGCAACAGTGCCGAAATATCGGAAACTCATAGACATCAATAAACATGGTAAATATCCCGTCTTAAGTTCTAATATTAGAAGTAATTTTTCCACGCGGACGAAGTCGCGGGAAAAGCTAGCATTGTCGTTGTTGCATGATCAAGTAACAATCACAGTCAGGGTCGTCAACATTATGTAGCGCGCTGAGTAACTAATTACAAAGTATCTACTTAGGTGTATGTATATCTTCATAATATGATTAGATTGCAGCCAGATTTATTGGATTGTTTTGAATGATGTTTTTATTTATTTGTTAACTAATTCGATACCGATAAGGATGTACAACATCCAAAGTTCATTGATCCTTTTTACGACAATTGATTTGGCGTTCCACAGGGTAACATTTTAGGCACATCCCATTTTTCGTTGCAGCTTTGCAACTTTATAAAATTTTAATTTCGTATAATATGGCACCTGTTTCATTTACTAGAAAGGCTGGACAAAGATGTAATACTCTTAGTCTACAACATTATTATATCAGGATCATGACAACCTTTTAGAATCGGCCGTTAGCTGTCACCTTAAGGCGATCCCCTTGGGCCAGTGAATTTCAGTTTGGTCATAAATCCAATTATTCGCCAGCTAAATTCCAAATTTAAAGTTTGGTATTTCGATGCTTTCATCGAAGGCACCGTTACCTTGGGAGACGATGCAGAACCAGTTTTAAGTAATTATTTTTTTTGAAAAAAGAACTTACTGCGATTGGCCTTGACCTAGATTATTCTAAGCGAGATATTTTTGCTAATCATACTTTCGAACCGTTTGGGGTGAAACTCTAGGGCCTTTACAAAGATATTGTAAAGAGGATGGTTGATGTTGTGGCAAAGCTGCCAGTCTTTTTGGCATCTACCCTCACGACTCCGATGAGGACAATTTCTTCGACGTCTTAAGTTAGTTTTAATTTTATTTAATCTAAATACAGGTTGTCCCTGAAGTCGACGTCCAAATGGCACCAGGTAATCAACGAGGTTTCAACAGTTATCAGAAAAATATAAGAAAAAAATCTAAGTCATATACTTTTTAAATTACAGTGACTTATGTGTAATTCACGGAAAAGTACACCTATGTCAGTCTTTTGACTCTTGTTGCTACAATTCTTCTCTGTCTGTATTTTTGCCTACGTTATCCTGAATAGGGCTTCAGTAATATGGAATCATAAATTCTGAGCTAACTGCTTTAGTTTGGAAAAGGATATCATCTTTTAACAATTTGAATTAGGTAATAAGAAAACGTGATAAGTTAAACAAAAAACATTACAAATGTATTGCATTACATTGCCTTTGAAGTTCTTGGGTATAATATTTTCAAGGCTTATATAATTATAATTATGTTGCTACATAGGAAAACGTAGTTTGCGTAACATAACAACGAGGGCATAAACAGACACGTGACGATCGAGAACCATAGGGCCAAGTTAATCGCTACAATCATTTGTAATGTAATAAGAAATCTCAGGCAAAAAGAAGTAGGTTGTTATATAAGTTACACTAGTTGCGTATTTAATTTTTATTAAGATTCAAATTTAGAGTAATTAAATCCGTTTGCGTAGGTACTTGTCTGACTGGTAATTGCTAGCAGCATAACAATGCAGGTGGTAGGAAATCTGCGAAACTTCGAACGAAACTTCGTTTTTGTTGAATCAGAGTACAAAGGTCTTTTTTTCATAAAAAAGAGATTTAAAAAAAGCGCTTGCCCCACCACTGTTTTTTCTCTTGTATCGGGTGCGTTTACAAACATACAAGTTCATATGCACATGACACCTAGACCCGAAATAACAAATTGTAAATCGCACAGAGTTGCTACGTGCGGGAATCGGACCTGCTACACGTTGCACGGCAACCAGTTCCCCAACCATCACGCCAACCGTGCAAATGGATTGCCTAATGGGGATTAGGCTGCCAATCAACGCCCATGCTTGTACGTACATACGTAAATGCATCACTAGTGAAGTTACAGGTATGTTTCTGAACGTTATAAAGGGAATAGGGGTTCCACATAAGCCAGGAAAGTGTCTTCTTCATGTGAAATAGTATATTAGGAAGGTGCTGAATTATCACTGCTATAGTCAAGCTTTACAATATAGAACAATGTCCTCCTTTTACTGTTTAGTGTTAAAAAATTTTAATAAGTATTTAACCTACATCCCCTAGGTAAGATATTTTTAGCTAACATTTTTGTTTACGACATCAATAAGTAGGATAAAAATCAGACTGGATACAGGTAAAAAGCATTTCATTAATAAAAAAAACTGATATCTTATTAGTATATCTTCTATCTAGGTTTTAGGCCCGATCAGTTAATACATATTACATTATGATAATTATGTTGTTTTTTTGTATTTAATCCACTAAATATCTTATAACAATTTGAATCTGGTTATGTAAATCAGTGGTTTCCAAAGTTGTCTGCCTATGAACTATCTAAATTAAGTTCTTAAACTCAGTACCCACTTTCAGGGAATTAAACCATTACCAATGTGAAAAATAAAATACAGAATGTTACCAACCATTTTGTTTACAGACAAGGCCCTCTAAAAATTCGCTTGGCGACCCGTAGTTTGGAAAATCCTAACATAAATTAATAGGTAGTTTTTATAGTACTAGTGTGTAAATATAGGAAATTTTTAAATATTAGCAGCCTATTACATAGGCCTGAAGCTAGTCAAAACAAAATTTTTAAATTTATAAATATTTTTTTATTCAATAAATTATTTGTAATACTTACACTAATAAATGCACTAATCTCCGTTCATTTGGAGTTTCAATAATTTATATTTGCCTACAAACTTCTTCACTTCATCCTTAGGATAGGGCTTCAAAGCTATACATGTTGGTATATTCTCAGGCTGTTCTATCCACAGTTTATGCGAGATGAAGTTTTCTTTTAATTTTTCTGCTACTTTCTTCAATGAATCTTCATTTGGCACCTGGAATAAATAAGTTATAAATAATTATAGTGACAAACTTAACATCCTTTACCTTAGTTCATCATTTCAAACAAATTCAAATTAATTTATTTGTGAACACAGGTAAAAAAAAAGATAGCATCTCCATGTTCTATCAATAAACTTGTACAAATAGTTTTTAAGTATACTTAATTATAAAAAAGTTACAAACAAAATTTTGATCAGTGAATATCCTCATGAAAATAGATAGTAAACAGCTGTTACATAGTATCAACAGTAGACAATCTTATAATATTAAGTTTTATTTAAATCCTAGCAGTGATTGGTCTATTAGAGAGGACTATCATAGTCTTCTATCAGTCTCATGTCAGAAACAAATCGGTGATGATAACAATCACATGATCACTTACCTCTAATACAACTTTGTGCATATTATCCATATCATCTAAGTACTTCATCGTCGTCTCATCATCTTTGTACAAGTGAAGCACAGCGGTAGACGCATGGCAGGCCTGCGCCACTACTGAGCCTATTGACCATCCCATCTCCTTCAGTAAGTCGGTACGAAGCAAAATATACTGAACAATTGTGTTAGTAGACATGATAGCGAATAGGTACTAGTTTTGGTCCGAAACCAATTGGTATTCACTGCAGTTAGGTAGTCCAATAAAGACCAAGAAGATAAGGAAGGTAGACCAAAGAATAGCTTTGAAAACCTTAATTACCTAGCTTATTTCATATTGTAAAAATATTGGCGATGTAATTTATTTTGCAATTTGCATTCATGTGTCTAATTGTCTATTTTATAATGTCACTGTCAACTCTGTCATGTGTCAAATGTATGAATTCTGCCAAGAATGATGCTCATTGACTAATAATAGTGTAAACCCACTCTAATTAGTAATTTTGTCTATGTTACGATATCATTGCCAATGCAAAAAAGAATAGGCGTCGGGCGTCACTCACTAGACATAGGTACTGCCAAACTGCCAATCCTACCTAATCCTATTGTCAATGTCACATTTTAGACATGTTTTGTTTAACGGCGTGCTAAATGGTGTTCAAACGATAATATTTTATCATTAACTAATAGTACAAAAGTCACTAGTAATTTATATTGAAATCGCAAGTCATATTGTACTACAATGGCTTCGGGACTAGAAAATTATGTGAACCAAACAGTGTCAGTGATAACTTCTGACGGTCGAAACTTTATTGGAACTTTAAAAGGATTTGACCAAACTATTAATATAATATTGGATGAATCGCACGAAAGAGTGTTTTCTTCTTCGTCTGGTGTGGCGCAGGTGGTGCTTGGACTTCACATAATACGCGGTGACAATGTAGCAATCGTTGGTCAAATAGATGAATCAATAGACAGCAGACTAGACCTGGGAAATATCAAAGCAGAACCGTTGGGGTCTATTGTTCACTAATAACTTTAAGAATAACATGTAATAAATAAGTTTATTTCCTTTATCTTTGTTTTATTTGAGTAAATTCAGCCTCAGCTTAGTTATATTGACTGTTGTAGGTAGGTATCAGTAATTCTTATAAGTTAGTTTTTACTTCAACCTACTCAGTAGGTAGTAGGTCCTACTGGATAAATGTGTTAACTATCACACATTGTACATGTTGGAAATCGACATGTTAATCATACAAGTATTTTAGGTGGAAATTGAATCCAAGCCAAATTGTATGAAAGCCAATAGCATATGTTGAGATGCATATCTATATGAGACACAATTGTATTTTCTACTCTCATATACTGACTGACTAGAGTTAATATTAAGTGCTAAATTAATATTTTTGTACTTATACAGAGCTAGTATGAGATAATTGATGATCTAATAAAAGCTTTCAGGACAAGTGAGAAGAGTATTATTTGTAATAAACATTTGTTTGTAAACAAAAATAAACCCATCACTAACTGCTTGACAGTGACACTTGCGACTATGCCACCAATAGAAAACCAGAACTTTTGCCACTCTGGCAGAAAGCAGGTTGGTGGTCAAACACAGACTTATCAACACAAAAAAAGTAAGACTTCCGATATTAATATCCACCTTTACTAATATTTTTCTTTTAGATGAACTAGGTACCGTTACTATCAAGACAACTACCTATAATATTGTTTGATCCTTTATGTCATGCAAGTCACCACCAATGTGAAGGATTTGTTTTAACCTATTTGGTGTAAATAAAATAAAGCATTAAAATATAACAATAGTTTATTCCATACTATTTACAAAGTCATTGGAAAAATATTTACAAACCGTAATTTCTGTTGTCATATTTACATAGTTTCCAAGTATACAAAATAAAATAAAATATAATAATAAAACAAAAAAAGAAAACAATAATCAAAAACATTTGTATCAACAACAGACAGTTTAAATTATACTATTAATAATATTCAATTAAAATTAGCGTAAGGACTGACTGGTCACTAATATACCTATTCAATTTAATATTATTTATTTTTCTCATACTTTATTTATTTTTCTCATACTTTATTTATTTTTCTCATACTTTATTTATTTTTCTCATACTTTATTTATTTTTCCCATACTAAGAAATAATGTGAATATAGAACCCACTGGTTCCTTCATTCAATACTTAAGGTATATGATAGTGTATTACTTGCAAATTGTCATCCTAACATTAATTCCTAAAAATATGCATTAGCGTGTACTAAGTTGACAACATTCGAAAAAAAATATTATTTTAACTACATACCAATTGTAAATGGTACTTTTAAAAGTTAGTGTACATTTGGTAACCGTAAACAATATGAACAGCCATAAAATACTTAAACTGTACTACAGTTCTATCACATTTATCATATTCTAATATTTTACTAAACATTGATAGTTTCCATTTGTTGTATTACGAATAATCATTTTTGGCTGATGTTTGGGTCATCAACACTATTTCTTGGTGCCTGAAATTTATTAAAAAAAATGTCAGTATAAAAAATTTAAAAGAAATTTAACTAATTTTACCACAGTCAAAATCTACAACAATTACCTACTAAAAATCTTTTGTTATTTACATCTAATACAAGTAGTTGTGATCCACATATAAAAGATAAGTCAGATGATAAGCTGGTTTTATTAAATACATCTAAAGTAAGTTTAGAAAATAACTATCCAAAGATATCATATGAGCTAAAAACTATCCAGATCGGTAAAATTAACCTAACTACATTTTAAAATACCTTAATCTTTTAAGTCCATTTATCAATCTGTAGTTTTAATTATTGTGATTTCTATTCCTTTACTGAAATTAAGTTTCATAGGAATAGTGAAAATACAGTAAACAAAGCATCCTGCATTTATTCTTATTTTCTATGTGTCTGAATTCCGTAGTCAAGTGGAACAATATTTTCTTAGGGTGACACTGTATTTTTAAAAGTATAAAGGAGTAGTCTAGTAACATACAGTAATAAGAGCCTCTAAGACTGAGCCAGACCAAAATGGAAAACAAAACATTTTTACGTAGAACTAGTACAAAAAAATAGGAATTGAACTATCTACCTTTGCATTTTTTCCTTATATTTCTGGGTGTTATATGTTTGGAAAAACTGTTTTCCATATTCGAAGGTTGCAATCATAATTGCACATGCTGGTGCCACTTTGAATATTCGTGGCAGGAAACCAGTGAACAATCCTTTAAAGCCATGTTTGGTGTATATAGTGTGCGCTATATCCTTCATATTTGAAGCTCTTTGATGGACTTTACCATCTGAAACAGTAAACACATCAACAAAAACAAAGATAAATACAATCTGCAAACTACATGAGTACATAGATAAGTCATACACATAATTTATGTATCAGACAGGTGATAAAGCAGATGAATACGATGGAAAATAAATTACAATAATAATATATTATACAATATATTACATTTAGCTCTAGGGAGTGTTAACAAAAGCATTACGATGGTGCCACAAGCTTTACTGTGTATTCTGTTAAAAAAATTATTTATGAGTATGGATATTCTCTGATTTAATTTTTATTTAGGTCACCTGGAGTCACCTGGAGCCTGTAGCCATATGCCACTTTAGCGCTTGCGTTTGGCTAGCCAAAAAATCATGGGATTGACACTCATAAGTGTCACAAGTATCAATCCCGTATAATTTAGATTTCTACTAACTTTTTAGACTTTAGGAATGACACTGATAAGTGTCACAAGTATCAATCCTGTATAATTTAGATCTCACTCTTTAGACTTTAGGAATGACAATGATAAGGGTCACAAGTATCAATCCCGTATAATTTAGATTTCTACTAACTTTTTAGACTTTAGGAATGACACTGATAAATGACACGAGTATCAATCCCGTATAGTCTAGATTTCTACTCACTTTTTAGACAAATTTAGGAATTACACTGGTAAGTGTCACAAGTATCAATCCCGTATAATTTAGATCTCACTTTTTAGACTTTAGGAATGACACTGATAAGTGTCACAAGTATCAATCCCGTATAATTTAGATTCCCACTCACTTTTTAGACTTTAGGAATGACACTGATAAGTGTCACAAGTATCAATCCCGTATAATTTAGATTTCTACTCACTTTTTAGACTTTAGGAATGACACCGATAAGTGTTGTGACACTTATCGGTGTCATTCCTAAAGTCTAAATTATACGGGATTGATACCTGTGGGTATCAATCCCGTATAATTTAGATTTTCCACTCACTTTTTAGACAAATTTAGGAATGACACTGAAAAGTGTCACAAGTATCAATCCTGTATAATTTAGATTTCTACTCACTTTTTAGACAAATTTAGGAATGACACTGATAAGTGTCACAAGTAACAAATATCAATCCCGTATAATTTAGATTTCTACTCACTTTTTAGACTTTAGGAATGACACTGATAAGTGTCACAAGTATCAATCCCGTATAATTTAGATTTCTACTCACTTTTTAGACAAATTTAGGAATGACACTGAAAAGTGTCACAAGTATCAATCCTGTATAATTTAGATTTCTACTCACTTTTTAGACAAATTTAGGAATGACACTGATAAGTGTCACAAGTATCAATCCTGTATAATTTAGATTTCTACTAACTTTTTAGACAAATTTAGGAATGACACTGATAAGTGTCACAAGTATCAAATATCAATCCTGTATAATTTAGATTTTTACTAACTTTTTAGACAAATTTAGGAATGACACTGATAAGTGTCACAAGTATCATTCCCGTATAATTTAGATTTCTACTCACTTTTTAGACAAATTTAGGAATGACACTGAAAAGTGTCACAAGTATCAATCCTGTATAATTTAGATTTCTACTCACTTTTTAGACAA
This sequence comes from Spodoptera frugiperda, assembly GCF_023101765.2. NCBI lineage: Eukaryota > Metazoa > Arthropoda > Insecta > Lepidoptera > Noctuidae > Spodoptera > Spodoptera frugiperda. The sequence continues at coordinate 5,055,600 of NC_064241.1, read as the reverse complement.
ATTTAGGAATGACACTGATAAGTGTCACAAGTATCAAATATCAATCCTGTATAATTTAGATTTCTACTAACTTTTTAGACTTTAGGAATGACACTAATAAGTGTCAATCCCGTATAATTTAGATTTTTACTAACTTTTTAGACAAATTTAGGAATGACACTGTTAAGTGTCACAAGTATCATTCCCGTATAATTTAGATTTCTACTCACTTTTTAGACAAGCGCTAAGTGGCAATTGGCTAGAGGCTCAGATTAGTTTGATGGAAGCATAAACAAATAAAATGTTGCCAACCTGTATAGATTTCTTTTTCACCTAATTCTATTTGTTGATGTGTTTTGACAACGTCAAATGGAAGTGTTACTAAAGCCGCAATCTGAAACAGACGATGATAAAATACAACTAACACTTAACAACAACTTCTAATCTTATCTGTTCCCCCCAATGGCTCTGATATCAGAGTAATCTCTAGACATTTATATTTATAATCTCAATGAATATGGTTTTTTTAGTTTAGAGTTTAATATCCCTTATATATATCCCTTATAATAATATATAATGTTAGGTATTTTGAAATTGAACACTTATCGAGAAAAGATTAAATCTCTTTAAAAAATAATATAAAAAAATATATGGTATTGGAATTGGAACATGGACAACACATATGGAATTGATCATTAAGTCCACGTTTGTAATAGTAATTAATAAGTAACTTACACTGCCTGCGACAGATCCACATAAGAAATTAAACAAAAATGTATTCTTTTCCGAGTCCGGTTTGTTAAATAAGTTCTTTGTTGTCTCAAATGTGGTCCAGTATAAACCTGTAATAAATCGATACAAAATTATTAGTGGGCATCTAAACTTCTCTCTTAATACCATTACTTATTGAATCATTCAATAATAGTTATTGTACATGTTGAATAACCACATTTTATTCATGCATCATGTCTTCATTAATGAATTTCTCATGTAAAGATGATATCATTAGTATGAATAAACAAAAGAACAAGGATAATTATGAGAAAACATATGTTTCCTCAAGTTATTCTATTTAAAATGGAAGAAGAATAGTTTACAAATGGCGTTGAAAGTAGCTATTGTTAAAGAATTTATGTACTTATGTAAATTACCTGAGAATGGTACATCTCTCAACAATGTAGAGCCGAGTCCACGAAAGAGTCCTTTATAGCCTTCATATTTTATAACTTGCCGTAATGCGGACATTATATCTGAAATTAATGTGGTACTTTTTTTGATTATTTGTATAAATAAATAAAAATATATTATGTATAATAATTAAACAATATAGTATAACGGGTGTAAGGGAAACGCTTCCGAAAACAAAAACAGGCGATAGTGCTGGTGATTACTGATACGAAGGCACCAAAAAAAACGCGAAAAAAAAACCAATTTTTTACACTTTTTTTTCGGTTTTTTTTAGGTCACTAGCCTTTGATACATACAAAGAAATAGAATCGCAATAAAAAAAACCATATTCAGTAATTATTTTTCAAAACGCAATGTAAATTAATTCAATCAGCTGTGAAGCCACGGGTCAACTAACTCGACCGCGCAATACTTTGTTGCACGTAGTAGGCACAGCGGTACAGACTATGTGTGCGTGGGCGAGCCCTACACTACTACATACGCAAACGTCAAGCGCCAAGCCGACGCGCCTAAAATAAAACAGAAGTGACAATAATGATTAAACATGCATTATGCCTACACTGCTAACATTTTGTTTTATTATTTTACGTAAGTTCGTTTTTTGTTTTTAAGTTTTTTTAACTTCACTATTCTGATTTATTATTTAATCATCATTCAATCATTTAATTATTATGTAATCATTAAATCATCTTTCTAAACGAACTACAAATCAAAACATTTTGCTTACCTTAAGTAACATACCAACATGCCGTATAAGTGACACTGAGATAGTTTTATCCCTAACGTCCAGTACCGTTAGGTAGCGATAGTAGGTATCAATTTAGTCCGTTTTGCTTCACTACTAAGAAGCCTTCACACGTTCATGCATTTAGTTTGATTCTTTATTAATTAACTTATTAAAGATAAAATAACTGAGAAACGTAATTAAAGACGAATAAAACAGTAGCAGACAAAGGAAGCAAGAGGAGTGTCTGCAATTTATTGATCTTTGAACAAGAAGATGGCGCCGACACCGCGCCGCCACCGGGTAGATCTTTTCGGGGAAGTTCGAGCAATGTTGCCACTTTTATTTGAATTTTTGTATTAAAATTTGCATTTGTTTCTTCTTTATTTCTTAAGTGTGCAAAAACTATTATGAATCAAGTAACTATTAAGATAGTTTTTCTCAAGTTCATCAGTAGTAGGTCATGGGGTAAAAATCAAGACCTCGCAACAAGGTATTTTTTGTTTTTTTATTTCGTCTAAGTATTATTTACATAAAAATAAACTGGCAACACTGTTGGTACTTGTGCAACCGTGCAACAGTTTTAAAGTCAGTATTTCCTTGCGAATTACGTAGACGCGCCTAATTTTGTTCCGGTTACGTTTTTAGATTAAAATTACAGTTTTGTTGTTATTGTTAGTTAATTGTTAAGTTTCTTTTTAGTTATTGTTAAGTTTCTTGTTAGTTATTGTTAAGTTTGTGTTCGTGTTGTTAAGTTTGTGTTCGTGTTGTTTAACAATGCCACAACCGTACGTGTACAGTGCTCGTGAATACGGCAACATGTTGATGTGTTTAGGCGAGGCCCGGGGTAATGCTTCCCTTGCATTAAGGATTTACCGGGAAAGACATCCAAACGTGCGGCATCCCTCTGATTCTCGTATAATAACGGCAGCATTCCAACGAGTTCTAGAAAATCGCCCGATTGCTCCCGCTGCGTCAGGTGGTGGGCGACCAGCTGTCCGTGAGCGTCTCTCGGTGATGTTGGAAGACCGGTGGATCGGCAGGCTAGGGCCACAAGCTTGGCCACCCCGTTCGCCCGATCTAACCCCCTTAGACTTTTTTTTGTGGGGATACGTTAAGGAAAGAGTGTTCGACCGCGAGTGTTCTAGTGCGGATGAAATGCGGCAAAGACTAATAGACGTATTCAATCAGTTACGTGAGCATTCTAATGAAGACCCAACTTTGATGCCCCGTCTTCATGCGGAAACATATCGCCGAGCCCGCCTCTGCATCGAGATGAATGGGGCACAATTCGAGCCCCACCTTGTTCGATCGCAAAGGATTTAGCTAGGTAAGTGTTTTACAGTAAACAATACGCTTCAACCTATACCTACGTATTGGATGAATAGGCGCGTGTTTCACCGTACCGCCCGCCGCGCCGCTGGATCGTGCGGGCGGTACGGTAGGTATGAAAATTGCGCGCGCGTGCGATGTCGTTTACCTTAAATTCTGTACGCTGTACATTGCGGTTTTGAAAAATACTAAATCACTAATACATTAACCATTTGGTGAATGGTTATTGTTATTAAACTGTGTTCGTATAATAAAGCAAAAGTCTTTTGGCTTCGAGAGCGTTTTCCTTACACCCAGTATGTACTATTATTGATTAAAAACGAAATATTTGCATTATTTTCTTTTCCATATCACCATTATTAAACACAAGATTTTCATCGCTGAACACAGAAGTTTCAGCGGCTTCTTGCGACATTTATCAGGTTTATACTTTTATTGATAGATAAATACTGTTTATGTTTAGATTCTCAATTATCCATAAAAAGTCGGTTATCAAATACGTGACTAATGTAGAGCATTTACAGGGTTCAAAGTTCCTTAATCATGCTTGTAATCACTCTTATAAATCTATTAATAAATATTATGGTTTACTTTACAATAAGTGAACATTGTAATAGAAATGTAGTTCATATTTGCTTTCTAAATTACAAATTACATACTAGAACAATACTTAATTTTGCTGGGCACAGATATTATAATTTTGTTATTACTATTCAAAACTGCACTAAGTGAGAATAAACAATTAAATGTTTATTTATGATAGGATAAACAAAATTTGTGTAAAGAATTAATTCCGAGTTGTCTATTGGAGTAAGGCATAGGAAGTTGGACAGTACCTGCGTAACTCAGCTTTTTCGATTGCATTTTTGTTCTTATAAGTTCTAGAGGACTGACAATTGTAACGGCTATCGTTCTGGCTGTTGCTCCTGCAAACATTGGTATCCACATTGGTTGTCCCGCTGTAACATTAATAGACCAACATTTAGATTCACTTTAAAAATAAATTTGTTGACTTTATGATACTCATGTGACATTTTCATGACAGCTGATAGGTATTAGCTCGGGTTTATAAATTGATAATTATTACATAAGGGATGAACCTAGAGAGATAAGTAATAAGATTATATAAATGATTATTCTATTAGCACAGATATCTAATTTTACATTCAAAAGAAAACCAGACAATTATTTGAAATCAAGATTCCTGTTTCATTTCAGCCGAATTAAATATGTTTAAAAAATAGAATTTTAAAATTATGATTAATTACAACAAAAATTAAGAACTGAATTGAATTAGAAACATTTTGAAGCAATTAACTTTTGAGTATAAATTGAGAGGTTTAGGTATTTTATCAATTATGAAAAAGTTTGACTTATGCATTGGCTATCCAAAAATTGCCATATCATCATGAAAACAAGTAAAAAATATTACCAAATCATTTAACTACACATGTTTATTAGAGTTACCTCCGACCTTGAAGTCAAGGCTAAAAACTTGACAGGTTGGTTCAATTATGTGCCTGTTGTTATTATGTATGTGTCAGTAAATTATGTCATAATAATATGTACTGTTTCATGTCTTCCATCTGTGCTAGTCTTCATTATTGAATTATTGTAAGACTAGCTGTGCTTTTCTCACCTTTTAACCTTCCCTGGACTTTTACAAACAATTCAAGAACAAAATAAGCGAAATTAGCTCGCCCATTTCAACTAACAAATGAAGTTGGTTATCCTAAATTGGTGGATTTGTCTTCTGTAATTGGTCACTTAATTTTTGAGATAGTTACTTACATATTACTATGTAATTATGTGTGTAGGATTATAGACTAAAATAATTATTAAATGAGTTACTAATGTGCTTGAAATTAATTAAACTATTACTTACGTTTATTACTATAATTATTGTAATTTGTTTTCATCCTATACCTCAGTTGTTCATATGTAACAAAATAAATTACTGTACACGGAAGAGCTAGGACTAATGTCGGACTTAATCCAGACCATAATGCAGGAACTCCTTCTAATTTTGCTATTTTATAGAAAGCATCCTGGAATAAATAAAAACAATTATAATGATTATAATTAATGTTGACCCATCAAAATTAAATATAAAAAAAAAAACAATTAGTTAAATGTGTGCCAATTAGTATTCATTAAGTACTTACTATGATAAGTCGAGCAAATAAATGCTATGTGACAATTTTAAAGTAATTTATTATTTTATGTCAAAACTAAGTTATTTTACATAATGTGATTGTGTAATATTACCTATACTTTTCAATAATAATTATTGTTTTATAAAAATAAATAATATTATTATTTTTTTCATACCATTGTGCCATTGAAATGTACTCGTCTCGGTATCCAAGCAGAGTCTCCGCAGGGGCATATGTGTTCCATAAGACCATTGCAATACAAATAACATTTATTTGAGAGCATCGCCTTCTGCTGCGCCTGAAGCCTAATTTTAACAACATCTAGGGGAGTCACTGTAGAATAAACATTCAAATAAGGTCAAAGGCAAGAATTAACGACAGTAAAGACTTCCTGGATGTCAGTATTTAAGTGGAAACTCACTGAATAACGAGGTTATAAGAGCACCGGAACATGCTGATGCCATTTGCTGGAATGGAGTAATCCTAAACCGAGGGTCATCTTCTCGAATCATGGCACCGGCTTTTTTCACAATCAGTTATGAGAATTTTCCTTATTGAAACACATTCGGATCTAAACAAGTATTTACCCTACGACGGATCAGAATTAATGTTTTTCCAATTCTACTCAAACTGTCAGCTGTCTGTCAATGAAAATGTATTTTATTTTATTCATAGACTATTGCAGATATGTTACCAGCGCAAATAAATGTTTGACACTATCGAATAATCGACTAAATCTGGATTACTCCGCTAAGGCGATTAAACGTCTTTGTCCTTGCGACCTTTATAAGATTATCTATTCACCTTGTTAGGGACATCCTGTGCTGCGCTGGGCTAAACGATGTGAACTATAAATGTCCTCCAACTCAACCACCACTGTTTTGGAAAATATTTTAATGAAAAACCAAGCCAAAAAATAAAACGAGGAATATGATATTATGAATAATTTTATTAATCTTTTCGTATACTTTATGTTTATTTTCGATACTGTACCCATGACTTATATACGTATTTTTTCAGATTTTTATTTAGGTTTTTGGTTGTGCAATAGTAAACAGCGAACTACTGAACGTAATACGGCACCTCTAGTAGCTTCAGTTTAGTTCGTCTATATAGTCTATGCTTCAGTCAAATCACTGCCACATGGATGGAGGGCGTTACTGAAATTATTTAGTAAAATAAAATATTCAGTAATTAGACTACACGAAAGCGGTGCGGTTTCCTGAGGGTTTAAATTGTGTAGATGAAACATATTTTTTAAAATGTTTTCCACTGCGTCTAAATCTTTATTGTGAGTACCTTTTCATTTATTTTTGGAGTTTACATAACGTGACAGCTGTTTTTTATATCGAATCTATAAACAAATTATTGTGAGCTACATGGATATGAAACGGGCCCAAAACGACCGCTAGTGAAGCTATAATAATTTCAAATAATACTTATAAAGAGGCGACGCGTTAAATATTACAAAACTGATTATTTCTGCGTTATTGATTTTGGCTTTCGTTCTTCGGCGTTCAGTTCAAAATTCGCACATAGTTAGTACAGGAAGTAAATGTATCGTCGCCGTAAAACTCTCAAGGTCTCATTATATTGTGACCGACGTTACTCTAAAAATATTTACATGCTGGAATTTAAGTTCTAATGAATAGAGCAATGAGAGATCTTTCAATTTGTTCTGCTTGTTGAATAAACGAATTATCTCAATTTTCCTGACTTAAAAACCTCGTAAATAGTGGCGTAGTTTATGAAACAAATGTGTTCTGTCTATTTGCAAGCTCAACAAGATGTGTTTAATTTTTTTTTAGAAGAATTTGTGTATGATATAGCTGTATAAAATTTTCTATTATTGTCTTTGACATTGTATAACACTGGCAGCTTATCTAGTTTTTGCGTCAGTTCATATCTGATTTATTTGTTAACATTTTTGATTAAATCTTATTCTTAATTGTTATCAGTTAAATATTTGATTCATTTGTAATTTATGTCTTAAGTAAAAGTTATTTGTTTTCTTCTAGAGCTGAAATGCCTATTTTTTAATGTAGATTTTTTCTAAAATATTAGCTATCAATCAATAAGATTGCAATATGGAAAAATAAAATAGATCTCATATTTTAATTTAGGTACTTTTAATTTTGAACAGAGTTATTGAGTCAATGTTGCTTAAGCAGTGCATTCTACATATCAATTTATTAAATAAAAAATGATGAATTATTTTCATGATAAAATACAACTTCATACATTAGATTAATTGAAAACAAATTCTTGAATATCAATTAGAAATATTAATAAATTAAAAAACGAAAGCCATTAATAATCCAAATATTATGTAGATGCATAAACCAGTACTTTTAAATTAATATCCATTATCCTGAATCTTATTCCAACCTTGAAAAATATTTCTCTGTCATTGGCTTTTACTGGAACTATTTACTTTTATCATATTCGTAATATTCAACAACAAACAAGTATTGTCTAATTATAGTATGTCCATTCTATTGTGAGTTGGCACAGAATAGATGAGTTTTGAATAGGGTTGCCAAGCATTCTGTGTATATGGTGTACATGATGTTATTTTATCCTTAGCAGCCCCTTCTTTGCTCTAAGACTTGGAGTCATAGAAAAAGCCTTCATTATCTATAGGGAGATCTAATACAAATTAAGGATTAACAAAAGAAGAGCAGACAAGTAATACCTAATTTGCTTTAATTTTATTAAACTAAAGTATTTCAGTGAGAGCCCTAGTTATGCTTTAAAATACCGCAAGGCGATTGCCAGAAAATTAAAGTGTTATCTCCTCAAACCTATTCTGTTTATATTTACCAACACAAATTCTTTATCAATGTTAGTAGTTTGATTGATTAAATGTACATAAACATAGTATTATAACGTAAATCTACAGACAAGCCTACCACAGACACAGAATTTGGCCTGTTTAAAATTCATAAATATTTTTTTAAAAGAATCATATCTAGACCATGTTAACAGTTATGAATAACAGACTTTCTCAGAAACGTAAAGAAAAAATAAATAAAAACGTCGTAGCATTGTTTTTAAATACGTAATTTGTTTGGTGCCATCCGAAACGTTACGTCGAAGTGGGCGTGGTAATTATGTCAATTACCTCACACTCCCAGATAATTTTAACTGAATAGATCCATGCCAACAATGTCCAACTGGCATCTGTATAAACAAATGGCTTAAATAGTTACTAGTCTAGTAGAAATATAGAATAGAAAAGTGAATTACATTGTGGTAGGTATCATTTAATATCATTACGCGATCGACAACGTCACGGGGTTTGACTACGAGCCTCCTCTACATAAGAGAATTTACCATAATGTTCACGTTTGATAAACAGGGTTGTAGATTACAGTTTAATAAGTGTAGGTTTTTTATGTGTGATGGGGTTTTTCAGAGAGTGATTACGGCAAGTTTGTCGTACTCAGTGCCTACTAAAGATTTACGATTCTATACTTCGATTAGCATTTATGCCATTAATTCAGTCTATAGACATAACATATTTCATTCATTTGACCGATGCGCCGGGGCTTTTGATAGAGGATGCACTTTTCGCATCCTTAGTCACTCATAAATCGCCATCAATCTGACGCTACGGCTTACGCAGTACCGTTACTCGCGTTTAATGTTAGCCTATGTTTATGAGCTCATTTCAAGGTGTTCCATAGGGCATTACGTATATACCTAAAGGTGGGATATTTATCCTCGTTTTTGTGAGACTAATAAAAAGTTCGGTGGGCGTAATAACGTACGTTATAGTTGATCACAAATAGTTGGACTAGTTTAAAATTAGGCATTTATCAGAATGTTTTAATCGTTAGTCTAGTAACTGACTCGTTGTTTTCTTAGCATTGTTTTTTGTATAAACCATTTTAGCGTTTCTTTCAATGGCGATTAGGAATGAAAATAGAGCGTGTCGCGGTTTATGACGTGGGCCAAAACTCTAGAGACAGACACGTAAACGGGATTTGCGGTTTGCCATACAATTTCTAGTAATAGGTAATGCAGTGATAAACATTTTATTTTATTTCTTCTAAACCTATCAGAAATCGTATGTGCCTATATTGGTACGGGACCAATTTTTTTGTCCTTATATTCTAGTTCTACATTTCTATTGGTCCTCATTAGTTTTCAGGTCTAATTGTAGCCATAATGGTATCTATATTCCTCTGTGTTTGCCCATTTACGACTTCTATTGTATTGTCAGTCAAGGCTGAAGCCAGTATCGTGCGCAACGCCCCTAGCAAACTCTATCCCCGTTATGTTCCGTATAACTAATAAAACCAGCCAATCAGCCAATTTATTAACGCAACTATTATAACAACTAGTTTCGTAAAAAAACGTTAATTAGTGTTACTATTTGTCATGTTGTTTATTTGTACAAGGCTCGTTCCATGTAATAATAAACGTTGACACTGCCACAGTTGTCATTGAATCAGTTCCTTCCTCGACTATCGATTACCATTGCTGTATGTATGTTACTCGATATCTTTTTATACCGATGTATTATCGATATTACGGCTAGTATTTTTAAAGCCGTTATCGTTTCGCGCGGAGATTTGAGTGTGCAGATGCGTATACATTTTGTTATATGCCTGCAGTGATATTTTATGATGATGTACGGTATTATCGTCTGTCTGTACCGCAATAATATTGTCTGCTGTTAGTCTATCGTGGTACTTTGAATGGCTGAAGTATACCTTACTCAATAGCTGAGTATAATCTTTTCTAGCTGTTAATTTTATGTCCCGTACATTCAAAAGAAGTAGCGATGCTTTCGCTGATAAATTTATCATCATCTTGTAATGATTTCGGCTGCCAACATTTTGTTTACCATCTTCTGATGACTTCTTTAGTAGTTATGTGAATTGGAAATGTTTCAGATGCTCACTGCATCACTCAAATACATTCTTGGAGACGGAGGCGTCTGCTTGAGGTCATGAACCTTGTGTTTCATTTGTGGATTCGCTGTTGGCACGTTAACACTGCTAGGAATCATAAGAAGTCTGGCACTCGGAACGTTTGAATGTTTTTTATAGATCGAAATGAATTATTATTATTATCAAATGTAAATTGTGAAGTACGTAGTAACAGACTATCAGGCTATCGTATCGAGCATTCTTATGTTCGCAGTTACTTTAATCCGCGATTGATGAGTTTTCGAAGATACTTTGGCAGCGGTTTTTTTATTTAGTAGAATACGTGAAATGGACATCGTTGAAGTAAGTTGGAGAGTATATCGATTTGTAAACGTACCGTACGATGCTATATACAACGGCGATTAAACTGTATATGCGGTTTTTATCTATCTAATCGCTATTCGAAGCGCAATTTACGTACTGGTTGATCTGCAGGTAATCTATCTCCATTACCATCGATGTTAAAACGTTAAACGACTATTGTGATGGTATCAGTGTTAGCATTCGTCATCTTTTACCTATTGACACTATGAAGGAGAAAACGATAATCAGTTCTTCGTTTAGTCTACGTTCAGACGTTAAGCTGTTTAAGACAGAGCTGCAGTTTCCATTATGTCTAACCTAAAACGAAGCGGGTGCTTTTCGGATTTGGCCAGTCTAAACGAAAACAGGTTCTCTTTTGTGTTTTTTTATTCTATCGTCCGAAAGCTACTGAATATTTGTTAAGAAATATATCTAGTAGCTTTTTAGCAAACGATTTTTAAGTAATTTTCATGAACCTGTTACATTTTTTAGTCAAGTTTATCAATATATGGTGGCCAATGTGTTTTGTCTCCAAGTGAGGGAAGTAGAAATTGTTTGTTTCCTACTACTCCTTTAGTATCTTCTGATGAATCTCGTTGCGGAATAGATAAAAGACAGTTGTCATTGTTTGCAAAGATCGGGGTTTGGTTTTACTTCTTTTGTTTGGTCAATAATGGAGATCCCGTTTGCTGGAGTGCATGGGAACGGGTTGAGGTTGTTCCAAAAAATAAGCGACGATTTTGTGAATATTTTAGGTTTCTGCGATTGAATTTAACAGTTCAATAGTGGTTTTGTTGGGATGTAGAATGTTAAATTGCTTGGATTTTCTCCTAATTTATCTGTTTAATCAAAGTGTATTCAATTGGAGTATATTGTATAGTCTACAGTTCCAATTCCAATTACACGTTTAATTAACTAAATTGGTAAATATTGGTTTAGTCTTTAGGCTATTGCTTCTGCAATTATATCATTAGATAGATAGATAGATAGATTAGTCCAAGTCTAGAGACTAAATCTACTTCATCAGTAAGTTTGGAATTTAACTTCGGATATTTTTACATTCATTTATAAGCTGGTGAATTTTGACAATAGATGTTATTGTGATTTAGGTTAGTTAATTAACCTTTCGCTTTTGGGGTCTTCCTTGTTTAATATTGTTGTGATCGGTAGTGGACTTCATTGAAATTTGGCACTTTATTGACCATATTGTCATGAAAAATGATATATTTTGGGTTCTTTTCCTACCCAAGAATCTAATCAATCAAACTTTAACATTTATTGGCAGTATATCCTCAACAGAGTTACGCTATGGAAATCTCCGCTAGTCCGAGTTGAATGTTCTTAAATCCATGGCTCACAGCTTCGCTAGTGAGTCACCGTGCACCGGTTTCATCCGTAGTTTGATGTTATAACTATAACTAACTCGTTTAAAGTACCGCGATAGTTGTTGCTAGCTCGCTGTGCCGTAGTTTTCCTCATAACTAAGTTGAGAAACAAGTCTTCGATAATGTTCCTTATAAGAAGGGAAAGCCGCATTTTCCGTTTAGATAAGATTTTTTCAATTAACATGAAATACAGTATGACTCTTCAAACATCATTCTTGTTTGATATAAATGAGTGTTGATCATTATTATCGAATTGGTGTTCTGGTACTAACCAAAACTTTTAAACTGGTGACTACACCAGTCTTGGAAATTAAGCCATTGAAAATTCATACCAAATATTTCCTGGTAACGTTTGCCCAAGTATTTATACGTCAATCAACTTTATGATCATCTTAAAATATCCTAACTATTACGGCCTCAGTTTCATTCTATCTCTCTATTTTCCCCTTTTCTTACCTCTTTCCATTCTTTCTTATCACAGGTCATCGTTCTCCTTCCTTTCATATCATTCCTCGTACAATCTATGTATCCTTCTTTGATTACTCCATCCTTCCACTTTTATTTCTAGTCCATACCACTTTCGATTTAGACGGCATACTACATTAAGGCGTTTCCAATATTCGGGCTTTAGCACCTAGTACCACCTACTTCAAGATATTGGATGTGTTCTCTTGATCGTGATTAGTTTCTTAGTCTTTGTAGGTATTGTAGGTAGTAAGAATTAATTAATTATTGTAGATAGAGAATACTATAGAGTAATACAACAAAATATAGGTACTATTTAGGTACAATAGTATCTATGTAATGTATTATAGTATTAGTATTTATGGTTTATAGTTATTAGTATTTGTGTTATGTTTGGTAATAAAATTTGTATCATATGGCTTGAAACACTTCATTGTTCGCATATGATGTTGTGAATACAAATCCTAATCAATCGTATTGATGGATTTGTCTGCTTATCTGGAATTACGTTTCAGTAATGAGTCTCGGTTTCAATTAAACTTGTTAATTTACGATTGTGATTGTACTTATGATGAGTTGATTTGTGATCTGTTAACCAGTTAAGTCTACGAATTTATTTGTGAAGTTGTCGATCGTTTTCCTTGTCTAATTTAATTGTTATATTAGAAACTGTTTATATAAATGTTTAAACGATTTTGCAAAGAAACTGAAGAGTAATTTCAATGGTTTTGTTTCCATTAGTATAGTGGAAAGTTTAATTTGAAATATCTACCTATGCCTAATATGCTATGTAATGACTTGGACGTTTAGCCACTTTGTATAAAAACAGTAGACTGAAAAACAGTATTCAATTTGAAATTGTGTTGGCTTACTGCCAATTTCAATAACCGATCTTAATCCAAAAACTTTGGATCAATCTTTATTTTTGACAGAAACTTGAGTTTAATCTAAAATCAGCAGTTAAGGACAGTCGTACAGTATTTTTAAATTAGATATTACAATATACTAGAAACTATAATACGCTGTCGTTGGGTACTAAAATGTTATGTAACACCGAATTGCGGTTATATGACGCATTGGCGAATGTGCAAACATCGGGAATTCTGGCTGCATGTAGGAAAACGAACGTCTACAAAATGTAGTTGTGGGAAAATACGAGTGCGTACCGTAAAACATGGCAACTTTACCATATTTTAGAACAAAACACGAAATATATTTTTAACCATAAGACGCATAGAAACCAAAACTATATATTTAGAATTGTAGTCTATCTGGCTCACTTTACCGTAATCGTCATTAAATACAAACACTTATTTTAGCCGTAGTAAAGAAAAAACAACATGGGTAAAGATACCAAATTTTTGGCAACTTTACCTACGCGCCGTATTCATCGTGTATTGCATATTAAAGAGTTGTTGAGGTACAGAGGGCTTCATCTAGGACCTCTTCGTATTATAATGCAAACAATATGAGGAAATCTATAAAGATAACGGCTACACAGACATTAGGGAAAGTTGCCACGGGTTTCATCGTAATTTACATACAAATAATTTGTTACGCTCGGGGTTGTCAAAAAAGGAGGAACTTTTTTATGACATGTATATTTAAAAAAAAATTAATAAACCTTAAACCTAAAGTAAAAAAACGCACAAATTTCTAACATAAATATTATTCCCTTTTAAACTAAATTAAGTTCTAAAATTTTAAGTATTTATGTTTAAAATTGTAAAAAAGGCTACAAAATAATGTTTAATCCTTGACTTTTTAATTTTATGACTTCACTATCTCCATAGCTAATTATAACATCACTTCCGTATAATTTTTATAGTGTCTAGCTCCGAGTTTTCTGCGGTTTTGTTTCATGGGAGCCATTTTGGCTGTAAAACAAGAGGTATTATTAAATACATTATATCTTATCATCCAGGATATTCACTATTATGCTGTGAAATTTAGGTATTCGAAAATGGTTACATACACACAAACAAGAAAAAAACATTTATTGCCAACCCTAACTGTAGGTAAAGTTGCCACAAAGCAGGCCGTGGCAACTTTACCTAACCTGTGTCAACATTACCGAAGCGATTATTTATCAATAAATTAAAGAAAAAGCAATTGCTGACATTACAACAGTAATCCCAACTATAATATACATACAAGATCAAAATTTCACTCACCTGTGACAAATAGTTAAGGCTCTGTAAGCGGTTTTTTGGAAATATCTCATTTCCTATGGGTCTTTGGTACAATTTAGGAACAACTAACTTTTAGCTCATTTTCACGCATACATTGTGACGGCCATTACTGGCATAATAGCAGTCTTACGTCTACGCAAAATATAGTAAATATTTCCTTTTAATGTCTAAAAAATACTTCTATTACAAAACAGAATTCTAGTGGGTAGATTTTTAGATAAATGAGTTTATACCGAATACCTATAGTATGGTAAAGTTGCCAAGGGCCCGGTAAAGTTGCCATAGTTTACCGGTACCTATAGTTAGGTAATTTTGTCTAATCAATATTGTAGCTCCTTGCCTTTTATGACAGCGTTATAATATTAATTGTATTTTTTTGCATATCGATATATCGATCAAGTGCAAATACCAAGTATTTAACCGATTTTGTATAATTAAATTACAACTCTATACCATGTTATTAAAGTTTAATTTTGTTTCAGATGTTGCACAAGCGCTATAGGCCCAAACAGGGCGTTAGCGTCAATTCTCACGAAGAGCTCGTCTCTCATCTCAGTACCGCAAAACCGGGACTATCACGAGGTCACCGGTAACATAATCTGCCCCAATGTAGTCAGAGGTATCGATCACTTGAGAGATCCCCGACTCAATAAGGTAAGGAATTCATGTCCTTATACGATTCAGAAGTTATTATTTGTTTTGTTTAATTTGTACAGTAGGTACGGCAATAGTAAGAGAGAAGTTGTGCTTTCGAATCAGCTACTTTCATGTCAGTAAAATTAACGTGCTGACCATTTCCAAACATAGACTACCTGACTCACTCTAAGAAAAAACCGAAACATATTCCACAAACCCATACGTCAGATGCAAGTCTGTTCTGTACCCTTAGTACGAGTTTGCTTTACGTTAAACGAAAACGAAACGAGAGCGTGTCCGGCGCTATGATTGGCCGGTTCGAATGAATCAACCTGTCAGAGCGCCGAACACGCTCTCCTTTCGTTATCGTTTCGATTACTTTACGTAAAGCAAACTCATTACTAAGGATACTGTAGCACACTTCTAATAATCCAGAAATTATTTAAAAGACAGGACTTATTTCCAATCGTTAAGACCTTGAGCTCAATTCATTTCGTGCTCCACATTCCGTGGTAAACACAGAAATCGGAAATGCAAATCGAATACCTTAGATTTTGTTTTGCTCCAACTGCATTTTTTGATTCGTTGCCAAAATCGAACTTTTACTGTCTTATTGCAGCTGTAACTGAACTCGTAAACATCAATATCTTTATGACTTAAAGTTAAAAATTGCTTGTTTTGACTTTTGAGTCACGTACAAGTCAGGAGTTTAATAACATCTATCTATCAGCTGTTTATTTGTGTATGATGAATGTAGCATTACGGTTTTATTAACTTTTCCATGGTTTTTCCTTAACGTTGTTATTTAGCTACATTTGAGGAAAATGATTGACATTGATGAACATTGGTTAAAACACTCACAACTTGGTCTAGTTAGCATTTTGTATTATTATGTTTGGAAATTGATAATTTTAATAAGCTGTACTGTACGAGTCTGCTTTTAGGCGCTCTGATTGGACAGCGCGAATGAATCAACCAATCAGAGCGGCGAACGTGCTCTCGTTTCGAATTCTTTAAACGTAAAACAGACTCTTAGTAAGTAAGCTCTCTGATAGTCGGTTCAGCTGTTTGGCTAGCACCAAAATTTTAGTGTTGTACTACCGACGATCGATGCTGTAAACACAAACACGAACCGAAGCAGAAGCTTTAAAATGAGAAGACAAAATGTTTGCCATTTACCTAATGGCATCTCATTCGAAGCATCGTATGGAAATAAAAAATAAAATACATTGATAGGCCTTTTAAATAAGGTTTGGCAGAGCACCACGTATTCACTGTAGTATCCAGAAACCGAAAACTGCTCAACAGGAACGTTTGCTACCCGTGAAGCATTGACAAATAAGGTGTAACACACATTTTTTTTCTAGGGTCTCGCCTTCACACTGGAGGAACGCCAGGCACTTGGCATCCACGGTCTATTGGCAGCCAAGTTCAAAACTCAAGAGGAACAGCTCGATATCTGCAGGATATCCATTGACAGATACGAGGACAACCTAAATAAATACCTCTATCTCGTCGAGTTACAGGTGACTAAACATGATAAAGGTACCGTTGATTCTATGAATCTATTTATAAAAGGGTAGGAATGGGACCGGTTTTGGTATGGGGTGTTTCAAATGAACCTCACAACAGTTATTGGTGTGAAATTTTAATGCTTTGTTTAATATTTGCACTTGACTTTAACCGAGCGAAATGGGTAGGTATGTTTTCAGTGTTTTTGCTGGTAAATAACCTAGAATTTTGAAGAATTGGGTGGAACAAATTGGTGGTGATTTTTCTGGCAACAGGTTGTATGAGGATTTCATGTTAGATTGCATATTTGGAATCTACGTAACTAATGTTTACTGAGCATGTTTTGGTCCTAAATATTTAACGTAAGTGTTATTTGAGCTGATTAGTCGATGATTGGTACAATTATGTACAAAGAGTTATAATGGGCTGAGCTATCAAGTTTGTATGGCTCTGGTGTATAATTTAGCTAATGAGTGACATTAGTTCCAGCAGTTTTATGTGATTGCGTAGTGCATTTTTCCGTTCCCATGCATTTTCCCTTTTAATGTGATTGTTTTTTTCTTTTATTGAAAGAATGATAGCCCAAATCTAAGTAAAATATAATATTTAAGAGATCATGTTTAATATGACATTGTCACAATATCTAGTGAAGGAGACATAATGAGTTCGTTGACTTATATTTAACAGTTGACATTTAAGACTTTGACTTGGAGAAGAGCATTGGGTATTTTGATACTGTACTAGAATAAGCATTTATAATGCAAGCCAGTGAGCTTGACAGCGAGTTTTCGAGGTAGAGGAGACAAACAGTACCGAGTATTGTTTTTAATAATATTATTGAATTATTGCAGGACAGAAATGAGAAGTTGTTCTTCAGGCTCCTGGCCGAGAACATTGAGAAGTATTTGCCGATTGTGTACACCCCCACCGTGGGCCTGGCCTGTCAGAGATTCGGTCTCATCTACAGAAGACCTAGGGGCCTTTTCATTACAATCAACGACAAGGGACACATATTCAACATTCTTAAAAACTGGTGAGTTTTCATTTCTACATGATTTTTTATAGAACTTTACAGATAATCGAAAGAGAACAAACTTTAAATGTATATTTAAGTGTACAATGTACAATATTTTGGGTTGCAAGTTAATGATAAACAAATAATTTTCGGTCAAAGTTAAAATGAAATTGAGCTACGATTATTCTAAAGTGGTACTCTTATAAAGTTAATGTAAATAAACTAAAAGTACTATGCATACTTACTTATCTTCAAAAATAAATTTGTTCTTAAAAGCATTACCCTGAGACATGCTAAGGAAAGGTCAACTTAGATTGGCCTAGACCGGCGAAGGCTGAGGAAAATCGATAGATAGCGCGCACTGAAACTGTTTCGACATTTTAATTAAAATCTTGATAGACACTGAACATGTTCTAATGTAATTTTATTGACTTTATAATGAACGATCTATACTAATATCGTAAACTCGCTTCTGCCAGCAGTTTCGCCTTCGGTCCCGTGTGATAAAGTGTCCTGTGTGTTATATCAGTCCATAACCTACCTCTGTTCCAAATTGGATTCCAATCCCTTTAGCCATTTTGACGTGATTGAGTAACAAACATACACATAAACTCACAAACATTCGAATTTATAATATTAGTAAGATGCTAATGTTTCATTAATGAATGAACGTCTCTCAATGCGTGTTATTCAATTATACCATGAGCCGTTAGATACAGGTCGCTTTCAGTTAGCCAATCTGAAAGTCAAGGGTTTCAGCATTTCACTGTATTTATGTACGATGAATAATAACATTAACTCAATTCAACTGTACTTAAAAGCAAAATAATTTAATTATTCATAATACTAACCAATCGATTGTTCTATTTGTGTTCTTAAAATTGAACTACAAAAGGTCAAAATCGCTTGCATTATTAAAATGTTAGAATACGCTATTGTAAGTAATGACACGCTTAAACAAAGCACACTCAATGTTATTGTACGGCGATGGCGTTCGATATTATTAATACTTTATCGTTCATCTATAAAGCAACAATTTCTTAATCGAATGGAAATACTTCGAATGAGTAACATAGCATGATATCACGGCTCTTTTGTTTCTAGAAGAGTAAAGGCACATTAGCACATACCTATTCATTGATTACGGCAGATTTCTATGTAATAGGGCTTATTGCTAAATTCTGGGCGGTATTTCAGACTGTGATGTTACTTGTTATTTACTGTTTTAATTAATAATTCATTTTAAAAATGTTTTCTAGTATTTTGCCCGGGAATTACACATTTTTCATTAACTAACTAGATCAGCTTGCGATCACTCGAACGAGATGTGTGTTCTTCATTATTCTACTCGTTTACTCGTATAGTATGTAAACACAACACTGAATGAACGTAGAATATACCAATACGAATGTTTCTCTGGCTTTACGACCTTCGTGATGGTCAATTTTATAGTAAGTAGGACTAATAAACTATACCTAGTAGAAGTAGATATGACGTAGAACCTATTTTTGACATTTAGTTAGGGTGGGTTTTACGACTTTTTAGAGCTAAAGTCATCAATCTCTCTACATAACAATTATGTTTGTTTATTACCTATCAAAGCCAAATAAACAAAGTAATGAACCTCTTTGGATATTGGCAAAAGTAGATATCAATATGATCTTATAAATAATACTATGATAATAATATAATGGTTAGTAATCTATGCCAATACCCGCGATTCATCGCTCGTTCATTAAGTGACATTGAACTTGAAGTGCTTGTTACTAGTTGTTACTTATAAATACCTAATTTCTAATCAGACTTGGTTTTATTTTTAAAATGAATCTAATTCCGATTTTTGTTTTGACTAAAATAAGGTTTATTTTTGGGCCGTAATGGCTAGGAGGCTTAGATATTATATTTTTTTATAATAGCTATCCTGAGACATACTAAATTAACTAAAATCACGTTCTACACACGTAAATTAATGGAGAAAAGTCAACTGTTACACGCACACGTGCTAGTAGAGCCTTTCTTCACTTATACACTTATTTATTTTAATGTTTTTATTAAATTCTCGTCTACTAGTCTTTGCTCCAATTTACCGCCAAAAGTAAAGTCCGAGTCAGAGTTCTAATTTATAAATGGTGAATCTTTATGTCACTACGTCATCGCGTCACGTCTCAAATGGATGTTTAGTTTTATTGTCTCATTTTTTGCCAAAACCGGTTGATTCGCCGGTTTCAATGCCAAACATTACGTAATCTAAATCGAGCTTTGTTTTTTAGGCCTGAACCTGATGTTCGCGCTATAGTGTTCACTGACGGTGAGAGGATTTTGGGTCTTGGTGACCTTGGAGCTTACGGCATGGGTATTCCCGTGGGTAAACTCTCCTTGTACACTGCATTGGCTGGTATTAAGCCCCACCAGTGCCTACCCATCACTTTGGACGTGGGAACCGACAATCAGGTACGGTTTATTTATACATCTACACTATTTTCATACACTATCGCTATTACTATTCATACACTATCTTCTGCTAGAGGTTTCGTTCGCGTTTTCGTAGGGTGAAAAGTAGCCTGTGTGTTATTCCAGACAATAAATAATCTACCCTTGTTCCAAATTTCATCCCAACCCCTTTAGCCGTTTTGACGCGATTGAGTAACAAACATACATACAAACTCACAAAATTTCGCATTTATAATAATAGTAGTAAGATTTGCAAGTTTTTGAATGTCAAGGTTAAAGCTGGTGTCTATTTTTGGCACGAGTAGTTTCCGTAACGTTTTTATATTTAGTTTTCTTCGTGATTTTTGAGGTCTTGATTTGTGTGAATGAATGCGTCTTTTTTTTCAGTTCAAATATTTGATAGTGATAATAATATTTGTAGTGTTTGTCCAATAGTAATCTGTGCTAATATTGTGTGTAGAGGCACAATATGTTAGTAGTTTCCGTTGCATCTGCAGACTTTATTTACACTATGTACAATACATTTATTTGCTATGCAAATCTAAGTAAAGAATGTTGCAATAGTCCTCAAGAATGATTTTGAAACGTTCTTGTGATTTTGATTACGAAATATCGCAAAAAGTATAACAGTTTGTTCGATAGTAAAGTGAAACTCCTCGAGTATACAAAAACAGAATTAATCTACGGTACTTACTAGTAAAAATTATTATAGAAAACTGCAACTTTATGCAAGTGTTAATAAGGTTGATTTTTCAGGATCTCCTAGAGGACCCGTTGTACATTGGTCTTAGACAGAAGCGCGCACGAGGCAAGGAGTACGATGAGTTTATCGACGAATTTATGGAAGCTTGCGTTCAGAGATACGGACAAAATACTTTACTGCAGGTCAGTTTCATTTCTTTATTAACTTTTTTTCTTTAAACTTATAGCTGTTCGCACCTATTTTGATATTTCATTAGGTTGGCTACGTACGAGACACACTATTGTATACTCGTGAGCGTCTGCGAACGTTATTACACGTGTTACTCATAGTTATAGGTTCCGACATGCTTTGAAACTAATCGAGTAATCTCGTCAAACAACATTGTCACGTTCAAAGTACGTTTTACTGCTTTATATTAGACGTACTATTATATTTTTGCGCCATCAGTGATATGCAAAAATCTGGACTTTCTAGTCTGGATTTTTTTCTTTTTTTTTGCATATGTTGACATAGAATCATTCTTGCTTCTATGTCAACATATGTAAGTGCAATTTACATGCGTTTCTCTCGTGTCACCTTGAATCAACCCTCACTTTGTACGTCAATTTCGTGTTATCACAGACATAACAATTGTCTGATTTATCAGATTAATATACTTACAAATATTTAATGTACCTAAGTACTTGAGTTTAGAAAGTGTCGTGTGCCGCACTCGGATTTGGGCACGTGTGTTATAAATTTAATATTTGTACTAATTCACGTGTTCTACAGATAGATAAGTAGGCGGTTACTGCACACGTTATTGTTATAAATATCTAGCATAGCGGTTAGTATTTTTCCAGAATATCTTATCGAAAGGAGTAAGAATTGTTTCTTTCTCGTTCTTTTTTCAATAAATCTAGCCCCCTCCAAAGGGATGGAGCGGCTGGCTTTAATAAAGCCCGTTACAACAACCCTTAAACCATATATTACTTAACTAAAAGTTACGTGTACGTTACGTTAGTTTAAGCGTGACGTAGCACCTAAATAATCCTTTTGTACTGTTAGGTAAATTAATTCCGTTCGTAAAAATGTAAATTCGTTTGTACTGTTAGGTGTCACTTACAGATTAGTAAAAACCAAAATAATTGAAGGGTTCCTCAAAATGTCGGAGAGAATGGTGAAAGCATAGGAGACCTATTTTACATTTGGCCACCTCGTAGAGACACCAGAATCAATGGTGAGCTTGATTAGGTCACTTTAAATAAGTAAATACCATGTGAGATCCCCCATACAACTACATTCTATCAAGGTCAAAGTAGTTGTGAGAATAATTATGTTTGAACGTTACAAAAATGCGTCTACAGAAATAAATGCTGACTTTGGCTGTACGTACCAATGTCCTCTTCAGAACACAATGAATGGAAATTGCTCGCATTATTTAATGTAATTAAACTGCATATTACCCAGCATATTTGTATTAAACAATAGTAGGTAATAAAATCGAGACGTTGATACAACACATTGATTAATAATTTCGATACAATTAAAATACCTATAGAAATACTTATAAATATCAACATGTATATAATTGGCGTCTGATTAATATGTAGATAAAACAATTAAATGATTACTCACGTGATTTTTATTGTGCGATTATTAAGTAAGAAGGATATTAAAGATAAGATATAGCTGCAATGGTATTTATAAGTTCAAGGTTAATGGACATTTAATAATAAAGTACTCGTTAATATGAATAAATGAAGTATAGGTATTCAGTTTACAAGTTTTGCTGAGTTCGCAAGTTAGGGTTAGGCTACAACACTGCGTAGGCATCGCAAGATTAATATAAGTACAACGTAACCAAAATAGTACGTATATTAAGGTATGTTGATAATTTTGTGTAACGGTACAACACAGTCATAACGACAAACACAAATGGTGAAGCGTGGGAGTACATTGTACAGTGGCATTACGTGCCGTATTGTGAATATCTGCCTACCCCTTCGGGGATAAAAGGCGTGACGTTGTGTGTGTGGTACAACGCAGTCTTGTGATCTCGCCCTTAGGTGGTTAATCTAGCACCTGCGTAAAGTTTTGTTGGTTACAAAAGTGTTGACTTTTTATGTGTACCTAAATATGTCACCCAACCTTTTGGAGCGTAAAAATACATACGTAATTATGTTTTTATGTAACGTAAGAAATTGTATTGCGTGTAAATTATTCAGTAAAAATGTATCTTGGGGTATTTTAACTGTAAAGCGTATTTGATAACAAAAAAGTAAGAAAACCACTATATTTTTAGTCGCAAATAATATTGTGTACATTTTCCTTAAAAAAACTTTCCTTACTGCATAATTCTTACATAACATTATCTTATCGGTTTAAATAAAATCGGAGAATAGAACGACATTTGATAGCGACGGTTAATTTGTAAAACGTTACAGATGTTTATCTGACGAGATAAGTATACAGTCATTGATTCGGATTTAAAATTATCAATACCTACAATGTATAGATTACACTATCGTATCAATTTTACAATTTGTTATTATTGATATATGTTATTAAATTGACTTTATCTTATCACAAGACGTTTAATATTTGAGACCGCTTTGTTGCTTGAGTGTTTGCCCGTCTGACCCAAGACCTTTTGTCGGCATCAAAGGTCTTGGGGTCGGGTAAACCAGTTAAGTTTGGAATTGTTCTTTTCCACCAGAGATGTGTTATACTACGTTGCTGTGGATGCGTTGCCTGGTTTGCCTACTATCAATACATCGCATACTAGGACTGTGCAACTGTGCATCTTCCTCGCAGAGATACATAGCTTAGTATATCAGTGGAAACGGCACATAGTTTCACAGCTTAGCTATTACATCTTCGTAGCATAGCTGTATAGCACACTTCTGGTGAAAAAGCACCCTGAGACTTTGGTAAAGGTTCCTTTTACTTTGTTCTTTATAGACGGTGAATAGTTAGGTGTTGTGTATTTAATATGTGCACTTCTGGGCTTCTGGCTATCTTTTCAGGAAATATAAAGTGACCGCGTGATATTTATTTTTAGCCCCTTTAATCTTACGGTTCAATTTGTTCACGGTTACTCAAATGTCGGGATAAAATGTATGCCGCGTTAACTAGGTCACGGTCGATTTGCGTCCTACAAACGTTCGTATTTTAATTACCTGCTGTGTTTTCCACTATCGATAGGTATTAGGTACTTTCGCTTTTTACCGTTTCAATAGAACTTGTGCACTATTTTAATAATGATTAAGGTATTTAGGAAGACTTATACTGTCGTAATAATAATTAACAGACAGACCTTTTTTTTCTTTATATTGTAATATTTGTTTTGACGTTCAGTTTAAAAGAGCCATCCCATCCCGGTCTATTTGAAATAAAAATAATTGACTTTGACCACACACATTCTAATAGAATTCATCTTAAATCGACACATCCCATTTAGCAGATGATCGTAAATGAATAATAAGATCACGGGGTAATACTATAAATATAGTAACACTATTGTGACGCCACGATGACGTCATAAGTAAACTGACGCATGGCTTCACATCTGTCGGTATCCGCTGATCTTCCAATGTCACGGACAATGTTTGCTGTAAATAAATAGTTGGACAACAGTATGTACTACTTATGTACGTAAGCTATTTCACGTACTTTCGTCAGCTGTTTCTAACTGCCCGTTTGGTTATTAGAAGAGGTATTCAGTTTTTCCCGTTTGGCTCCTAGTAGAAGTTAGGTTTTGAGTTTATCTAAATTAGTTCCTATTAGCCAAATCTATTTGGGATGGTTTATTGAAATTGGCTGTTAGTTATGATTATCGGCAAACCGCTTCCGCATATTTCTAGTTATTGATTGCCTCGTTGGTCGAGCGGTCGCAAGTGCGACTGCCGGACAAGGCGTCTTGGGTTCGATTTCCGGGTCGAGCAAAGTATTACTGGGGTTTTTTCGGTTTTTAGAAAATTTCTCAGTACCTAGTACCAAAAAGTGGAATTGTGCCCAATATATGGCAATGGGATCACCCCTTATTACATGGTACTTATAACATAACACAAATGGCCAAATGGGTACATTGTATAGCAGCATTACGTGCCGTAATGTGCACCTCTGCCTATCTCTTCGGGGATAAAAGGCGTGACAATGACGACGATATTTATTTTCAAGTTTCTAGGATAGAGATTAAATGAAAGTTCTTTCTATCGCCATTTTGTTATTACTTTCGTGTAATATAATATAATGTTTATTATTAAACACCTGACATATAATGTTATGGTTGTTGTATAGAAACAATGGCGAGTGCTATGAACAAGATTCCGTGTTTAATAATAAACTTTAGTTTAGAAATTCGAATTCCAATCGAATTTTTGTAAGCCGTTACGGAGTGAAGACAAAACAAACGTACGCGCACACCCATTTAAATCACATACTATACGTAAGCACGTAGGTAAGTAGGTACGTGTTAGACAAACAAATTTTGCGACGTACTAGTACGTATTAGTATATTAGCGTTCCCCTGTGATAAATTGTTGCATGGAACATAGTAACACTCGATGCGTATGCTAGCCGCGGCGATGACGTAACTGATAAGATCAGGTGATTCAGTTTCACTACACTAGTTCACACTACAGATAGGGATTTCCCGTCACGCTTTGTTTTAGTACTTCACGGATATATGTTGAATACTTCAATTGTTAGATGATACATAAAAATTGGAACTACTATATAAGGTGTCCTAAAATTATCTGCCACAGCTTTAATGCTTTAATGCTTTAGTGTTGTGTTTGAAGATTACAATAGTACTTAATTATAAATGATTGATTATGAGTAATTTTCTTTTTCATACCATAAAAAGTTAATTTCTTATGAAAGAGCTATCTCTTTCATTGTCTCAGTTCATCTGTCATCGTGCGTATTTTTGAACCACTTTATGCAGAGTAGAGTCAATGTTTATTTAACTTCTTTATGTTCTCAAATTGAATTAACTGAACCGGGGTACGAAATTTCTTCACTATTGTAATCTTAAAACTACTAACTCCCATTAAAGCCGTGGCATATACTTTTAGAACACATTATATACGCAAATAATAACATTTAAGCTCACCCTTAAAACAGGACTCATAACATCACCTAACTGGCGAAAAGAGGGTGTTTCATTTAATACGTTCATTACTGTACATTCATCACTCTTTAGGATATAAAAAGGTATGCTATATTGGATATGTAAATATTGTAATTTATGTTGATGGATGAATCATGAATCAGTTGATATCGTCACTTTTCAAGTCTATTTTCTATCATAATTTACGACTTGGTTCGCGGAATTTTGTTTAGAAATGATTCGTGGTATATCTACGTAATTACGTATATGTAGTTTTCGTAGAAACATCGTAGGGTTTGTGGATATTTATGTATGAGTATACTTACATCATTATTCAATGTAAGTCATGTACGAAATGGAGAATACTTAGGATGAAAGTGAAGGAGATGACAGACATGATGCAGATGACATACATGACTGCTCAGTAGGCGCGGTGGCTAGGCAACTGGCTGTCGTGCAACGTGTCGCGGGTTCGATTTGCGCACGGAACGACTCTTTGTGTGAACCACAAATTGTTGTTTCAGGTTTGGGTGTGTATGTGAATTTGTATGTTTGTAAACGCACCCACGACACAGGAGAAAATCCTAGTGTGGGGCGACGTTTTTTTTTTAAATGAAGAAAAATTGTGTGCTTTACGTAATGGCGTTTGATATTACACCAAATTAAACACAAAAACGATGTACCTACCCATGTACAAACACCGTAATCGCGCACGCTCTTCAAAATGGCGATAATAACATTCACCACACAACTAATGTCCCACGCAAATTTACTACACCTATCTGATTCATTTAATCTATCTAACCAATATCCATGTTCATTATCCATTAATGCTCCGATAACAATGCACAGTTTATAGCGTTCACTTCACATTACCTCGTAAAAGGCTAAGCGTGACTAAACGTACATTGTTTGCCACCTAAGTGCTAGAGTTAAGTATTTTTATTTGTACTTTTAGGGTGCTTTGTAGCTTAGGAGGTGTGCTATGTAGCTATGTTACGAAGATGTAACAGCTAAACTGTGAATCTAAATCACCGTTTGCACTGCTACTAAGCTATATAGATGTTCGAGGGAGATGCGCTATTTCAATAGTAGGAAAGTCATTTATAGCACGCATCTTTTTATATAAAAAACATACTTTAGCTGAGTCCATTTCCACCAGCGTTAAGCGAAGTGTGCCAATGAATATGATTGGTGAAAAACATACGCATCCATAGCAACGTAGCATAGCACATTTCTGGTGCAAAAGCACCCTTATCCTAGAGGACATTGGAGATGTATCGTTTCAAATTCTAACGTAGGTTAAAAGAAAAAAAGAGTAGATTAAGAAAATACTCGTATATCGCTCACGTGAGACTGCATTTGAGACTTACAAAACGACTACTCTCGACACTAATTACTTCCAAATCGGACAGTAGGTTTCGACTAAGCTAATAATCTAAATCTAATAATTATATTTTGTTCCGTTACCAAAGAGGAATACAGTCGGAACGTATACGAGCGAAGCGTCAGTCATGTATAAACAATCTCCAAGTACTAAATAGAAATGTATTTACCTTATCTTCGAGAATAGTTACTATCAATAGAATTTCACCTTGGTCTTGAGAATTTCCTTGTAAACTGTTCATTGCCACTTATTGCATAAATGATTCTATTTATATTGTTGTGCTTACCGTTGTACATAGTGTGTATTTATTTAATTTACATGTGCAAGTAGCTACTTTGTTTAGTCAATGCAGGTACAATGGTGAACTCTAGTGAGATGCAAAAAGAGATTATAGTTCGCCTGAAAAAGAAGAAAATATAACCTTCCGCACCAAACCTATCCCTAATGCTTCGCCGACTTTTTTAAATTAAAATGTAAATATGGAAGGATTTAAAAATAGTGTGTAGTGTGATTGATTTCATGCGTCTAATTGGATAATTTTATACTATCCAACGTAAACGAAAACATTTAAAAGTGTATAATAGTTGCTTTCAATACGTGGTAAATTGATAATCCTTATTACTTACATACATAAAATAACCTCACGCGTGTCTCCCATGGAGCTAAGCAGAGGCTAATATTCTTATTTTATGTAAAAAACTTAGTATCTTTGAAAGATGTCATGATGTTCGTTATGACTAGAAAAGGGCATTCATATGCACAATGACAACGACTTCACAGCTCATATTAGTGATATGAAATGATGGAGAATGAATCATTTCCGCTGTATGTGGCAATTTTATCCAGTGTTTACATCAAAATCTATGTAATTATGTATTGCATGTGAATCTTTCCTTACGTCTCTGATTGAATTTAAAATTATGAGCTATGTGTACACGCGTGTTATAAAATGATGTATTTTTATTATGTTTATAAATAGGTTTTATTTTGTTACGACTGCATCATTGATTACAGAGTACCACTCGAGTGTTTATGTTTCCCCATGACCAAATGTTACGTTGGGTTTTTTGATTTTGTATATTTCAGTAGGCAATATGTATAATGTTTAGAATGGCGTCTATTTTACGAGGATAATTTATTTTTAAGTCTTCATATCTTCTTTTATGAATGTAATAGGACATGTCTTCACCGATAAAAAAAAAAATATATTTGTATCTTAGAGCGTACGAACGTAAAAATGTTTTGCATTGGATATCTTTCAACATTTAACTATCACTTCTGAGTGACAGCAAAATAATATGGTTTATGTGTGGTCTTGACTTAAATATCTTATAGGGAATAGCAGACATGACCTTAACAAGGTATTTTTTTAACTTAATTTCTGTCTTTCTTTGACCGCAGTTCGAGGACTTCGCTCTAATAAACGCTGGCCGTCTCCTGAAGAAGTACCGCAACAAATACTGCACGTTCAACGATGATATTCAAGGTACCGCCAGTGTTGCCGTCGCTGGTCTCATGGCCGCCGTCAGAGTCACCAAGAGGAAGCTCAGTGAAAACATCTATCTCTTCCTTGGAGCTGGTTCTGTAAGTATAAACTGATTTTGTTTTTGAAGTATTTTTGAAGAAGATAGTCTGTGTCTAAGCTCATTTGTAGTAGGTTTATGGAATACTGTCACAGATGATGATGAAAAAGTAAAGCAATAATGAAAATCATTCCTTTATGACCCTAAATTTACTTAAGTATGATGAAAATAATTGCTTCATGACATAAAATTTTACAATACAATACATTGCACAGGCTTCTAAGAGATTCATAACGATGTATTGTGTGCAAAACCACAGAGTAGTATGTAATATTGATGTTTGTGTAACTTTTACAGCTTAATAATATTGATCCCCTAATGGGGATACGTTGTAATACAACGTAATGATTATATTGTTATGATATTATATATATTTAGTCTAACCAAAAAATATACTTCACCAGGCCGCCAACGGTATCGCCAGTCTAACAGTAGCTGCGATGGTCGCAGAAGGTTTGACCGAACAACAGGCACAAGAAAGAGTATACATGTTTGATGTCGATGGTCTACTGTCGACCCGCCGAGAAGGTGGAGTACCAGAACACGCGAAAGCTTTCGGAAAGAACATCGAACCAGAGAAGGACTTCGAAGCTTGTGTTGCTAAAATCAAGCCGAGCTGTCTTATTGGTAAGCTATTTTAATATCTATTGCACTATTTGAAATGTATTTGTTATGTTGGCTTCCGCGCTACGTGTAGGCGGTTCAATTGCCGCACGAAACAACTATTTGTGTGATCCACAAATTGTTGTTCCTGGTCTGGGTGTTATGTGTATGTGAACTTGTATGTTTGTAAACGCACCCACAAGAGAAAATCCTAATGTGGCGCAATGTTTTTATTTTAAACAAATATATATAACAGAAAATATTGCAAACACCATAATTACCAATGTTTATTGAATAATGAAATTTTATGAATGAGTTGATTACAATGTACTATTGGTTGCGGTTTATTGCGCTTAGATAAGATGTAGGAAAACTAACACATAATAATTAGGCTTTTGTTCAATATCTGGTGTGAGAGAGCCATGGTACAAGCTCGACCGGAGTGATCCCACGGCCTCATAGAAAACCGACGTGAAACAACAACCCCTTTCCACCAATGTTTATTGAATAATGAAATTTTATGAATGAGTTGATTACAATGTACTATTGGTTGCGGTTTATTGCGCTTAGATAACATTGTTTGCGCATACTACAGTAAGCTAATAAGATGTAGGAAAACTAACACATAATAATTAGGCTTTTGTTCAATATCTGGTGTAAGAGAGCCATGTTACAAGCTCGACCGGAGTGATCCCACGGCCTCATAGAAAACCGACGTGAAACAACAACCCCTTTCCACCAACCCAACCAATTCTTAACTCCCAAAAAGCCGCCAATGCACTTGTAACCCCTCTGGTGTTTCGGGTGTCCATAGGCGGCGGCGATTGCTTACCATCAGGTAATCCGTCTGATCGTTTACCAGCTTATACCATAAAAAAGGCCCAATTCAATTGTGATTAGTGACTAGTGATTAGCTTACACCGATAAAATTTTTGCTCAGAATAATTCTGCTCTTAGTCACTCATAAGTACCTTTGTAATAACTTATTGGTCAAACCAGACATTGTTTAGAAAATACGAGGTTGTGACTCTATGTTTAAAATCTGACTTTCTTTTCCAGGATGCTCGACAGTAGGTGGTGCTTTCACCCCGAACGTTCTACAACAGATGGCTAAGAATACGGAGCGACCAGTTATCTTCGCGCTCTCCAACCCCACAAGTAAAGCCGAGTGTACTGCTCAAGCCGCCTACGATAATACAGAGGTGAGTCTGCCTTCCCTTTCGGGGGTTAAAAGGCGTGACGTTATGTTTATATGCTATCTACATTTTATTCTCCTAAGCATGTTTACTTTTAACATAATCCCGACGACGGGTGAAAATCATTCTATTGAAGGGTGACATTTAAAAAAAGTATGAATAATACTGACTTAACCTCCCAATTATAACACATTGGGTGATTTCTTTAGGGCTTCACATTAGACTAAAAAATATTCTGATAAAGATTTCCTCCCGCAACGGTGCATTGCGTTTGCATGCGCAAAGCCGTTAGCGCAAAACATCGTGTTGCGCAAGAAATTGTAATGTTCATGTAAAATATTATTACTAGTGTAAACAAGCTTTTTATGTATGTAGGTATGGTAGCGTGATTACTACTATCTCATTAAAGTCGATAACCATCTTGCAGACGAAAGAAAGATAGTGGAGTATAATAAATTTGTATTTTATGTGTGTGTGCGTAGGATATGAGTGTGATTTAGATTTGGCATTTATATGGCTCTTTATGTTAGGATCTTAATAAATTGTTACCTAATTAAAATAATGAATTTCAACATTTTAGATGCACAGTATGTAGTCATTTGTTTAGTAATTTTTTTTTCTGATTAGTCAATTGGGTCAAATAATTTTTTTGACAAAATAACTGCCTGGGTTTTGGTCTAAACTAATAAAATATTATATTTTATTTGCAGGGTCGTTGCATCTTCGCGTCCGGCTCCCCCTTCCCCCCTGTGAAGTACAACGGCAAGGAGTATCACACCGGCCAAGGCAACAACTCATACATTTTCCCCGGAATCGCCCTCGGAGTTATCGCCACCGCTACCCACCATATACCTGAGACCATGTTCTTGACTGCTGCCAGGGTACGTATTCTATGTACAAGTAATTTGTTGTGTAACAAATACTGGGTAGGTTTCACTACATCTTTAGATGCTCTGTAGCTGAGGGCTTACTACGAATTTAGTTTTACATTTAACGAGATCTAAACGACACCGCGTACGGTGCCGTGATTGGTTGGTTCATTCGTGCCGGCCAATCAGAACGCCAAATGCGTCATCGTTTCGTAACGTAAAGCAAACTCGTACTAAGGGTACTGGAATCCACGTGTTCAGTACTGGACAAAGATCTTAAAAACTTTAAAAAGTTGTTGGCCTAATTTCTTCCTATTTTCTGGGATCTAAAAGAAATTGAAACTATAATAGTTCGCTACTATCGTTATTTTATACCTGTAGCAGACTACAACATAAGCTTGAACGCTTCGTTGTGTTTCGTTGAGTGAGGTTACCGAAGGCCCAATTACCCTTCCCAATCTTCCCAATCCCCGATTCCCCAACAACCCTTAAGTTCCTAACCCCCAAAAGGCCGGCAACGCTCTTTTTACGCCTCTGGTGTGTCGGGTGTCCATGGACGGCGGCAATTGCTTAACATCAGGTGATCCATTAGAACGTTTACCGATGTATACTTTAAATTTTTTTTAAAAAAAGTATGTTTTGACCTTAACATTAAAATTGTATTTGATATTAAAGTTGGTTTTTAATTTGTTTGCAGACTTTAGCTCATTACGTCAGCGAGGAGGATCTTGCTATTGGCCGCATTTACCCGTCACTGGCTGAGCTCAAAGAAGTTTCTGTCAACATCGCCATTGAAGTTGCCAAAATGGCTTACGATGAAGGTACGTCTTACTTCGACTTATTTCAATCCAACTGCACGTTTTCGCGCTTATTGCATTATATTTAAAATGTTTATGAAACAATATAGTACCTATATACAGTCGACTCTCGTTAATTTGAAATTCGAGGGACTCCTAGAATATTTCAAATTACTGAATGTTCGAATTATCCGTAGTCCGAAATTTGAATTTGTGTTATAATTTAGGTGCTTACCTCTTCTAACTCTAAGTTCTTTCTGTCCCTTTCTCTCTGCAACTTTGAATTATCGAGAGTAGACGCCGATGAGTTCGAATTAACGAGTCATTTTGTTACGTAGTAATGACTTTTTGGTTGAATTACCGAGTGCACAACAATTTACATATACGATAAAGATATTTTCTAGGGACTTCGTTATAACTAAATTATAGAGAGGTTCAGATTATCCAAGGTTTGAATTATCGAGAGTCGACTGTACAGTAGTAGCTTAGTAACGATTTTTTTCAAAACGTTTTTTTTTCTTTTGCAACACTTAGGTCGAGAAAGAAATGTATTACTGGAATATGAAATGGTTTGTTTTTCAATATCTCCGTAGATGAGTTCATTAATTGGCGTCCGATTAAAATGATTCAATTTCATAGGTCTCGGATCTCTATACCCAATGCCAAGAGATTTTAAAAAACACATCAAAAGGTTTCAGTACATGTTTAAATACGCTACTCATTTACCGGACCGTTACAGCTGGCCGCCGAGTCCAAAAGTTGATTACAAATCGTCAACAGGCTTACTTCACCCGTGTAACACGTGACATTCATGGAAATTTTATATTTAAATCAAATATATATGTTTTATACTTAATTCTTACTAGTTTTGATCTTGTGTCAAGTTTGATCAGCTTTACGATTTTGAGTAAGAGATTTTTATTTTACTTTGTAGAGTATTAGTGTATTGTTAGTGTGTAGGGCCTCGCTTAACGTGACTCTAGGATTAGGTTTGGTTAAAAACAATTTTAACCATTTGCACTGAGACGCCCAGGGCGTCTGGGATCGCGGGACGATCTTCGGCCACCGTAAGTGCTGGTCTGCGGACGGCGGCGAGCTACATTTGCTCGTTCGCCGTCGCTCGACCAGATCCAGACCTGTGCGTACGGCGAGCTCAAAGAACCATCAGACCACCAGAGTATCTTCATCTATCTCCAGGCTGATGCTTGATCCGGAGCTGCGGACTACCGATCGGGTTCACTGGGGCTCCGGCTCGAAAAGCCGGAGTAGGAACGGGGTGGTTTTAGTCAGTTAGTCTGACATTCCCTCTCGCCTCGCCCAAGGTGGGTTAAGTCATTGGATGATTGTCCCCCCTAAAAAAAGGTTTAGGGTTGGTTAAAATAGTTTTTAACACAAACAATTTATACTGAGAAAATCAACTGGACTAAGTATAATATTGTATTTGTTTTTATTTTAATGTCCATCTGGTAGAATTTTTTAAAACATTCACACGTATTTTTTATTTTCTTACGGAAACAAATATTTTCAACGATATATTGATTTGAAATATTACGGGCCGTTTTAGGTACGTTTTCTACTTTGAAAATGACGTAGCTAGCTCGCTCTTATTTTTACACCCTCTGTCTAGAGATGATGGGCCTATCCCCGTCATCATCTCTATTCGCTCAGAGTATTTTCTTAGTATTTTTATGGTCATGTTAAGCGAGGCTTGTAGTAGTCGTATCGTGTTAAATATTTATTTGAAGTAGATTGAGACGCAGGTTATTGATTCGTAATATTAGCTGTGCGGTTACAGAAAATTGTATAGAAAACAACAGTTAACATATCCTAAATTGTATCATAGTATTATTGAAGTAGTTACAATGAATTTTAGATCTTATTTCTATTTACTAAAGCTTAAATTCTTTTACAGGTTTAGCTTCAGTGTACCCTGAGCCGAAGGATCTTTCGAAGCACGTACATAACCAAATGTACAATTTCCACTATGAAAGCTCTATGCCAGTCGTCTGGGATTGGAAACCAGAGGAGAAATTTAATGTAAGACCTATCCAACCAGTCCCCAAAAACATTTAAATCAGTATTAGTTTCATTTGGGTTATGTGTCAAATGTACTAGAAAAATTAGCCCGTTCAATCGTAAAAATCTATGTGGTATGTGAAGATAGAACTAAGGAACATGTATGTTCGTTGCTTATTTTTAAAGTATCCCAGTGATATAATATTTGGCTAAAAGTACTATTGTACATAAAGTATGACAACGTCATCGATTATTGGTCACGCGAAGAAGAGCATGAATGTTGTTAAATTATATTTTTTATTAATCATATAAAATTAAGTACATTAATTTATGTTTGAGCGAAAATGGGTTTGCTCACAAAAACATGAATAATTATTATATTTTATTGTCGTACACATTTGAGTTTTACTATTGAACAATCGGGCTTTAAAAATGGGTTTACATCGACGTGGCGTAGTGTGTTGCCTCACGAATTTGTCCTAGGATAAACAAAACATAGTTGAACATGTTAATGATTTTAATAGGAATTCATTATAAAGCTTACTGTCGTTGCGTCATTTGACGAATGCATGCGTCAAAAACGATATGCGGGTTAACGTTGCCGCTTCGTTGACAGTTTTCATTCTTTCTAAGCAAAATGCAAGCATTTGTGTTTATGAGATGCATGCATTACTCAATTGACGAAATGTGGACAGTTACCCTAAGACAACACATAATATATTAAAATGCAACACACTACACTACAAGATAAATCCATCTTATATAAGTTATAAATAATTTAAATTATGGAACGTTCGTTTTGGAATGTTGGTAGTTATGCAATAAAAGATGCGTTCAGTGCACAACGCCTTTAATGGGAGTGTTCATGTTGTCCATGTATAACTGTTACAATAATTATTTTACACAAAGTATTTTATACCTCCGTAATTTACATAGTGAATATTTAATGTTCAAATTAGAAAAAATCTTTATTACTACACTTAGGTTTAATGTCCAGTTACTTGAATCTCTTCTGGTGTTTTTCTCTCTATTGTTAGGCTTATAAGTATTCTTTTAAAAAGTATTACATATAAAATTATAGGTCCTTCATGGAATATTATTATGAGACAGTATTTCTGGACATGTTCACAATAAACTCTTTGTGAGTAACTGGACTTAATCCATGTTTAATGTAGTGTTTCGACTGTATCATCGTGTGCAAGTAGCTTGTAGTTGAGCATTTTAACATATTGTTATCGTATTCAGTGTGAAAATAATAATCACGGTGGCCTTTTATCGTTGTTTTTAGCTTTGCTCACTAAATGTTACATGGCTGCATTTCGGAATATTAGATTCGGACAATATTTAGTGCGGTGAATAAAATAACGGATGTTTTTTCTTTGCACATTGTTTTTAATAATATTTGCCAATTAATAGTTAACTGCGACTTTAATACAATAGTTATTTATTGCTTCTTCTAGCTATCATTTTCATCATAGTGACACGCCGAGTTATTTATTTAGGACAATATTTTTCTAACATTATTTTTAAGTTGTAAATGAATTGTTTAGCAAAATGGAATGTACCTACATAAATGTTGTGAATATTTGAATTAAAATAACACGTTTTATGTAATGAAAGATAAGAAAAGTCTAGTCACCGCAGCATTAAAATGCAGGTCATCTATTTAATTTGCATTTCACATCATTATAATTATAATAAGCATTAGTAAAGAAATACAAACATGAATATTATAAAGACATTTAGAGACTAATCGGTTAGAATGTCTAGAATTTATTGTGGAATTGTTGTAGTGCCACCGTTTTGAAATTTTTAAAATATATTTTAAATCGCGTTAATTCTGATATTTCTTTTAAATAATGACCACACTTTTTACAAGCATTTATTTTATATTATACAATACATTACTGTATACACGATTCGGTAGGTTTTTGTTGACATCTGAATTCGTATCCACTGTGGTCGTGAATTGAGGAAACGATCTTAAATAATAAATATAATTCTATTTTGCGTATCTGTGCAACTATAACGGACGAATAAATTGTAACTTGCTACCTAGTAGATGTTTTTTATCATTATTGTTTTGACTAAGTATTATTTTTGAATTCAGTATTTTAATAATAGTGAGACGAACTTTTCGCTGAGCGAATTAAATACAATGTTTTTATTTTAGGTAGTCAGTTATTTATGTTTCTATATGTATCTGGTGATATTATGTGATTTTACTTGCTGTGACAATGTATAATAAAATTTATCCCACTGTACATGTTTGTTATTTTTTGACTTAATGTTGTACGAAGTAAAACCGCTTACGTAATGAATATATCTTCTGTAAGTTGGTCAATTATACAGCAATACTTATAATCAGGGTTTTATTTGGTTTACAATGGTTGATTTCATTACGTCAATTAAATGAATTTCACCCTTATTGTAATGCAGCTTGGCAAAAGATAACATTATTGTGTTAGTTAATGCGATTGTTAAATGAAAATTATAGATGTTACTCATTAAACATGTTCCAAAGATAAATATTTTTGTTTTATTTAACTTAAACTTTTAGTGTACCCTTTACAACTTGTATATAAAGTGTTCTAAAATTATCTGCCACGACTTTAATGAGAGGTAGTGTTGTGTTTGAAGATTACAATAGCGAAGAAATTTCTTACCCCGAACCAGTTAATTCAATTTGAGAACACGAAGAAGGTAAATAAGCATTGACTCTAGAATTGCATAAAGTGGTTCACAAATACGCATGATGCGTTATTTTTAGAGACGGTGAAAGAGATAGCTCTTTCATAACAATCTCATATCAATCATCATCATATCATCAATAGGTAGTTATAAAGATTTAACAGAGAGCGGCAAACCATTATATGGGCGAGGTTGGTCGCATAACATCAGGTGATTCGTCTGCTCCTTTGCTTTCGATGCCATATAAAAAGGCGAGGGCCGGGAAAAAAGCAAGAGTTCACTATAAGGTTCATAATCGTACTGAACTGACAAAAGACAATCGCTGATGTTCGCCATCGTTCACCGCACTACCTAAAGGCGCAGTGCCTGGTGTACTAAGAAAAGATTTTGAATTCGAGAACATCTAAAATATCAATTTTAACATCTGATAAAAACTTACAATTAAAAAATTATAAATGACAATGCCAGAATCTCTATAGAGCTTTGCCCCACCAAAAAATATATTGTACAGGCATACCAAATGTACCATTCTATTGCTGCTCTATTAGTGATAACTAAAAACATGATTAAAAGCCTTTAGAGGTTGCGGTTTCTATATAAATCTAAGAACAAAATATTACATTTAGGTTAGGTACCAGTTTAGATTAATTGCAGTTATAATGGTAGAAATAATTAAATTAAGTGCTTTATATTATTACAATGCTATCATGGGGTGTTTAGCTATGAAAGGAAGGAATGTCATCACCAATATCACCTTTAGTAATCCTACTTTTAATTCATAGTCATAAGTCATAACGAAACAACAATGTAAACAAAACAGACAGAGCGAATGTCAAATAATGACTTTTTGGACGTAACTGACACACGCACGCCAATGACGTTTCGTTACATCTAATCACTAACGTTCAAACACGAAATAATAATTAGAATATGCATTCATTATAATATATATTATAAAAAAATAAATTAACTAACAGTATGTAGGTATTTATACCAAATTCATATTAAAATCCGTACACATTACATTAATAAATATTTTTTTTATTGAATGACTCTTTGTGTTCTTTGTGCAAGCGTACTAAGAAACGCAGATGGTCGCGATAAATACAGGAAATAGGCCTTAGGTTTTTTAAATTCTTTTTATTTCCTAATTTTTATCCGCAACTTTATCAGAATAATAATTAAGTAACCAAGGGTCTTATTTTCATTGCATAATATTGATTAATTTACATTTCTTGTACATTGATGAAATTAAGTGGGGCAGGATCTGTCATTGTCATTTTGCTACTCTTTTCAAACCTGTTATAATGAAATATATAAAACTCCTATACAGCATCAAGATTTTTGTTGATTTTTATATTTGCATATTTTTAGACTTTTATACGAAAAAAATAAAATTAATAATTTTGTTTATCTCATTTTATGCTTTTATATAGCTTCTGCACACAAACACACAAAGTCACAATCTTTCGCATTTATAATATTAGTAAGATTTTAAAAAGAACTTAAATTTTAAATTTTGTAATATAACAGTTTACCGTCCCACATAAAAAATGTAAGCTCTTTCAGCGGTTTTAAATCTCAACTAAGTAAATATATAATTGAAACAAGTCACTATCCTACTGGTTGAGAATGAAACCGTTGAACGGGTAAAATGGCACTATATCTATTAATTGTTAATTTTATTCTTTATGTTAAGCATGTATCATTAATTTTATTGTAACATATTTTCAATTCTTGATTGTATCGGTGACCTTATTTAGTTTATTACTTTATGTTAGCTTATATTCTCATGTAAGTGGCTTCCTTTGTCTTTTTGAGAATAAACTATTTAAACCTAAATCGATTAGGAATATCATCATCATTATCATCAGCTGGAAGACGTCCACTTTTGAAAATTAAGGCCTTAGTCCGTAATGATTAGGATTATTCTAAGGCCAAAAAGGACGCATGAATACAATTAAAAAACTACACTTGTGAGTGCTCCGGATTACCCTACGCCGCCCCAATTCCGATTTTCGCTCTTCGCAAATGTTGTTATCTTTGAAGCCGAGCGTAGAAGAGATAGGTATGGATTTCAAACAACGTGTTTAGTGGATCGTGGCATAGTTCTTCGCTCCGCTTCAGTAAAACCGCATTCTTAATAAATCAATTGGGACGAAGTAATAAAGAGTTCGCTATACAAAGCATAGAACTATTCTTGGTGCCAAACTTTTTGCATTCATATTGATACTATAAAAACTTTTAAATCAAAAGAATTATTCTGTGACACCTTCATTGTCAAGGTGTAAAAGGTTTTTTAATGGATTTATTATAGAAAAGCAAAAGCAGGTAATTATTTATTTAACTTATATACAGGTTACTGGATGCTCTCTTAGCAAAATACAAAGCTGCAGAAAATTGCATACGTATTTATTCCACCAGAAAGTTCTCGCAGTCGTAAGACAGGTGAGTACCTACACCTACACCTCTGAACCATCGTTCAAAGTTGCGCCTAATACAATACACCCCTTATCCCTACTTCTCCCAGTTGGTAGATACTTCCAATAGTAGGTAGAAACTACTATATCCAACTTTGATTATTTGCTATAGACTCTATGATAGAATAAAACATACGGAGCGAGGGCTATGAATGTGTGTTTATGTCCACCTAGCGGGGCGCTGTCTCGTTGAGAGCCCGTGATAAATGATAAATGATATTTATTTCTATAAATAGATTATAAAATAACACTTTTACACGTCAATATTTCAAATAGCTAGATGAGGCTAGGATAGGTACTCACATCACTAGATATTTCTTTATCTCTGTTCTTTCACTCTTGGCGGTCGCGTGGTCACGTTGAGGCGGCCGTGTTTGTGTTGGAGGCGGATACTGCTTTCCTCACAACTCCCGCCATTTCTCTCTGTTTGTGGATTGTCTGTGGCTCTTACCTAGAACCACAATGCAGTATCCTTAATATGAGTTTGCTTTACGTTTAAAGTAACCGAAACGAGGCGATCTAATTGGCCGGCTCAAAGAAACCAACCAAACGTGGCCCACGATCATAATTTTCTTCTAGTAGTAGGTACAGCTGGGAGAACAATGGGCAACTCACTATGTGCCATGCATGGTAACACCTCTAGGGCAGGCGTGTGCTAAGTAGTACAATATTTTAATTTATTTTTTTATATACCTAGATACAAAATATAATATAACTTTGCAAAGTAATCAGAAAAATAATTGTACTTTAGTTAACGGGCTATTGATGTGGCTAATTTTAATGTTTTTCCCATAGATAGAAATGAGGCTGGTAAAAGCAAATTTTCTGGTAAAAGAAATCAGAAACAAAAATCCTCTTAAAGTATTAGTTCGTGCATACAGTGACGACGAGATTGTTCCAAATTTACTAAGAGGTGTTGATTACGTAAGACACCCAAGGCTTAATAAGGTAAATAGAAATAACTATATATACTTTAAGAAAGATTTATTATTGAACTACACAGCCAGTTACAACATTCTCTGTTTTTAAAGGGTTTAGCGTTCAGTTTCGAAGAGCGACAAGTGCTAGGAATACATGGATTGTTAGCAGGTACCGTGAAAACACAAGAGGAACAAATCGCAATCTGCAAGTACTCATTGAATCGTTACAAAAACCCGCTTAATAAACATCTCTATTTGGCGGAGTTACTGGTAATCTTAAAATATTAAAAGAAAACTTGGCATAGTATATAGAACGCTATATGTATTCATATAGTTTTAAGATAAAAAAAATATTAAATGTTTATTTTGATAAATTCTTCGACATTTACTTGAATTAGGGTACAGTACCTACCTAGTTAGTTAGTTAGTTGGTAAGTTGTATTTACTTTCTAGGATACCAATGAGAAATTGTTCTACGAGTTAATGAGTACAGACGTGGAGAAATACTTGCCTTTGGTTTATACTCCCACCGTGGGTTTGGTTTGCCAAAGATTCGGCTTAGTTTACAAGAGGCCTCGTGGTCTCTTTATAACACTGCACGATAAAGGAAAAATTCGCGGAATTCTTCGGAATTGGTGAGTTGTTTTATTTTTCATTTAATCGTTCGCTTAGATCGAGACCCT
Organism: Spodoptera frugiperda; assembly: GCF_023101765.2. Classification (NCBI taxonomy): domain Eukaryota; kingdom Metazoa; phylum Arthropoda; class Insecta; order Lepidoptera; family Noctuidae; genus Spodoptera; species Spodoptera frugiperda. The sequence goes on along the minus strand of NC_064241.1, from coordinate 5,014,299 downwards.
ACTTATTGCGCTGTGTTGCGTCGTGATATATTTTTTATGTCGTGCCGCCATTAAACCGTTGCGTCGGCGCAACACAACGTAACGCAACGGACAAAAGGGGCCTTAGATGTTTTGAGAAAAGCATAATAGTAGGTATAGGACATTTTCCCCTGTGTCGCGTGTGCACACATTACACCCAGATTCGGAACAACAAATTGATGAATAGCAATCAAGTCGAAGCTAATTTTAATGTATAAATGTTGTTAAAGGCCAGAAACACATGTCCGTGCAATCTGTTTTACCGATGGTGAGAGAATATTGGGTCTAGGTGACCTTGGCGCTTACGGTATGGGTATACCGATAGGCAAACTGTGCTTGTACACTGCATTAGCTGGAGTCCCGCCTGCGCATTGCTTACCAATAACCTTGGATGTGGGCACCAATAACCAGGTAGGTAGCTTCTGGACTCTTGTGTTCGATCTGACTTGACGGCTTCTTTCATTAAGTGGTTGCACAAACCCGAATGCCAAGGAGGAAAACGCAGCCAAAAAATTTGACTCAAAGGTTTGGTTAAAATTTATTGGGCTTTCGATTCATTACATTCTCAAGAAGCTTTTGATGCGGAATTGTACCCGGTGTAAAAAAAAAATAAGCTGGCCCCTAGTTATAAATACTCATTTCATAACTGACAAAAAGTGGCTGCTACACTTAATTTTTGGGGCTCTTTTGCTTTCATGATATTAAAAGCCATCAAATTATGGTTTGTCATTTTGTTGCTTCTGATTGTTATTTACTACTCGTATATGTTTCAGATGCTACTAGAAGACCCCATGTATATAGGAATACGAGAGAAAAGAGCAACAGGCGATTCATATGACGAGTTTATTGAAGAATTCATGGAAGCGTGTGTAAATCAATACACTCATAGCATCCTTTTACAAGTATGCTTTCGATTAATTATTAGTTTATTTAATGCCTTGGTGACATTTCTCTCGAGTAGGTTTTGTAATTGGGCCTCCGACAATCTCGCTTACACAACGAAACACAACGCAAGCGTTGTTTCACGTCGGTTTTCTGTGAGGCCGTGGTATCACTATATTGGACGAGCCGGCCCATTCGTGCCGAAGCATGGCTCTCCCACACTCTATATTTTAATGCATTTCTATAATATAAAGATAAGTGTGATTCTTATAAATCGTACCTACCCTTAATGGTAGTGTATGATTAACGAAGCAATGAATTAATATTATTAATTAGATTTTTTTTTACGTTGACGTTCCAGGACGTTCATAACAAGATATAGCGGTACATAGACTGACAAACGTCAGAGTTCACCTTTTAGATTGTGCCGACTGTAGTAGAACAGCATAGTTTTTGCGCTAGTCTATAAAGACCTACGTTATTTTTTTTACAGTTTGAAGATTTTGCCCTTGCGAACGCTACCAGACTACTGGATAGATATAAGAATTGTTATTGCACTTTCAATGATGATATTCAGGGCACTGCAAGTGTGGTTGTAGCTGGTATGTTCGCTGCGTGTAGGATAACAAAGAAAAAACTAAAAGATAATATATATTTATTCCTTGGAGCCGGGTCTGTATGTATTAGAACGTCTTTATTATTTCATATCTAATTATTATTCTATCCATCTTTTTAATCGTTCTCTTCTTTTCCAACCCGCCACATCTAAAGCACTTGCTTCATTACATAGTCTTCTAATTGCATATCGACAAAGGGAACCAACGATCTCTCGATTTCTTTGTAACCTGCGCTTCTTTCAGGCTTTCTTTTTTTTTTTAATTCGATTATTCACATAATACATACATATAAAAATACATACGAAAATCGCCAAACTGTGAGCCAGTTAAATATTATTTTGCACTCTTCTTCATTTACCTTTTCATAACCCATCTTTACTCTTCCACACCGTACAACTTGTGCCACGAATTCATTCAGGCTGGCGTTGGTATTGCAAACTTGGTATGTGATGCGATGGTCGAAGAAGGAATTTCTATGGAAGAAGCTGTAAAGAAAATATACATGTTTGACGCTGGGGGTCTCCTATCGACCAAGCGACAAGGTGGTGTACCACCGCACGCTACCAAGTTCGGTAGGGACATGGAACCAACAAAAGATTTCGGAAGCCTTGTGGGGAGTCTAAAGGTGACTTGTCTCGTGGGTAAGTTCTTATTAACCCCCGATGCAAAAAGAGGGGTGTTATAAGTTTGACTTGTCTGTCTGTCTGTCTGTCTGTCTGTCTGTGGCATCATAACTCCCGAACGGATGCAGTGATTTCAATTTAGTTTTTTTCGTATGAAAGGGGACTTATGTGCAAGTGTTCTTAGACATGTTTGATGAAAATCGGTTGAGCCGTTTTAAAGTTATGGGCGGTGAATGTGGGGAAATTAGCCGAAGGTCTGGGAAGAATATACTGGGATGGGGTCTCAAATTAAACCGCACTGAAAGAAGATATTGAAAGATATTATTTTTTCGTATTAACAAAAATAAAAAATTAAATAAATAATAAAAAAAAATTAAATTAAAAATTTAATAACACAAACATAAAATTTTCAATTTAACGTTTTATTATAAACAAAAAATCTTGCACCAATGTAATCTTTAGCCTACTTATAGAAACAAAAACTAGTAATTAATAAGTCAAAAAAATAAATAAAAGTGAACGAGCTTGACCTTAGATGTAATCTTTACCTTAACAAGAATCGAAATTATAGTAAGTATATGTAATATACTAAGCCTAACTTAACCTAACCTACCTATAAAAAGTATAAAATAAAAAATAAATTAAAAATTTAAAAAACCCCCGACATAAAAACTTAATTTCCCTTTAAAAAGTAAAAAATAATAAAAGAAACTTAATCTTACCTAAGAATGTACTAATAATTCTAAAAAAAAATACGTCACGTTGGGGGTCTTAAGTAGGTAATTATTTAAATGTAATACAAATTGAACAAAAAACAAGAATGAGTCTAATATTGTGGCAATTTAATAAAAAAAATATGTATGTTAGATTTGGTTTCGTTAGATGTAGGTCATGTGAAATCCAGTATTTTTTGGTGATAATTTTGAAAGTATTGTTACAAATGATGATTAACAGTTATAGGATTAAATGCCACCCTTTTTTTCTAGGTGCTTCAACTGTAGGCGGTGCCTTTACATCGGCAATATTGCAACAGATGGGAAAAAATACTGAAAGACCACAAATATATGCTCTCTCAAATCCAACGGTGAAAGCAGAATGTACTCCGCAGCAGGCGTACGATGCCACAGAGGTAATATGGAAAACTATTTATAAGTAAAATTTACTTCAAAGTCGGTATAGCCTTGAAAAATATGCTTTTTCAATGAAATAGATTGCCTATCTTTTGAATTTGTATTAAAAGAGGTTTCCATTTACATTTCACCTCATCAAGGTCTTTGACGCTACGTCTTGCGTGAGCGATCTAGAAGCGAACGCGAAGCGGTGCTGTGACACGCGAATTCAGCGCGATGCGGTGTTACCAAGCCAATTGATCGCTCACCGTATCCCATGTGCGGGGTTGGTCACGCGTAGGCCACGTCAATGGATTTTGACAGTTGTTTTCGCGCCGCACTCGTACCGTATCGCCTTTGCGTCTAGATCGCTCGCGCAACACGTCGCGTTAGCTCTATCAAACATTTTGTGTGCAACTTCTGTTTGCGACTTAGTAATTTGATTCTCATTTTTTTCCGTTTCCGTGAGGCCTCTGCCTCGAATTTTGCGGGCAGCGGGGCGGGCATCGCGGACCCGTTCTCGAAACTAGCGGGCAGATCGCGCGGCACTACAGCGGTGTAGTGTTGTGTTCGTGGTTGTGTTGTCGAGATATTTGTTTTTATTAGCGAACGAAATGTGTTAAAAACGGCGACAACATCTTTTTGATTCAAATTTATTCCTAACTCTCGATTTACTGTGGGCAAAAGAAGAAGTGGATACCTACTATAGGGCAAGGAAAACAAATGGTGAGTTTTATCGAAATTATGAAGAACAGAGACAAAATCCCGACAAATTCTACGACTACAACAGAATGAGTGTAGAAACTTTTGACTATATTCTTGAAACTATCAAGAGTTTTATTTTTTTATTTCTTCCCATAATTGGTTAATTTTTCTTCTATTTTTATGGTTCACATCTTTGCTGTTCCATATGGGTGTCCTCTCAAAGATTGCCGAAATCATTTGCTCTTGCACGTCCGAGGACATTTTGATACGTCACAAAAAAAATGTAGGTACACAACACTATACTACAATGCAGACGCGCAACGCGGGCGGTCACCGCTTGACTGGAGTGCACCGCTCGTTGCCCGCCCCCGCGCCGCTCCGCCGCCGCTGTTTTCGAGAACCGGTCCATTTGATTTTACGCATAAGATCCTGCCGCTCCCGCGCCGCCGCCGCCGCCGCCCCGCTGCCCGCAAAATTCGAGGCAGAGGCCTGAGAACTTGGAGCAATCATCTAAGGCTCCCATACTTACTAAGCTCTTCTTCTTGAAGGATTTTAATTCTTTCTTCTTTCTTTTATAAACATTCATTGTGAATCACAATCTATTAAAAAATCTCATCAAATCTGTTGTGTAGTTTAAAAATCCAAGCATACATAGGAACATACAGCGAAAAGCGACTTTATTTTTTACTATGTAGGGATTATAATGATTGTTTGTTTTAGGGTCGGTGTATTTACGCATCAGGTTCTCCATTCCCGCCGGTAAAATTTGGGGGTAAGACGTACCATACAGGTCAAGGTAACAACTCCTACGTATTCCCAGGAATAGCGTTAGGAGTAATCCTTTGCCATGCCCATCATGTACCTGACTCCATGTTTCTTACTGCGGCAAAGGTAATATACTAGTACTTCTTGATTATAATATTTACTTACTGTATGCGTAGTATATGTTCCATTCTATGCTACTACATTAACGAAAGAATTAGAATATAATTACTTTTCTTTTCTCATTCCTACGACATCCTAGTTATTCGTTCCATAATATTAAATTACTGTTTTTCTTTGAGGGGGGAAAATCATCCAATGACTTCTCCCGCCTTGGGTGAGGCGGGAAGTAGTATCAGACTCTTCCTGACTAAAAACCACCCCGTTCCTTCTCCTGCTTTGAGCTGGAGCCCGGTAACCTGTTACGTTGTCCGCAGCTCCGGTTACTTACTGTATGCGTGGTGAAAATCGTAGAGTGCCATAAAAAACTGTTTGATATCAAAGATAAGCTTCTAATATTATGTTTTGTATTTTTCCAGACCTTAGCGAAATGTGTCACTCAAAAAGATTTGGATCTCGGACGAATTTATCCACATCTTAATGAAGTCCGAGTTATATCCAGCAAAATAGCAGTATCTATCATTAACCGTGCTTTCAATGAGGGTATGTGTCAATTCTGCATCGTATTTCAATATTTTTGATGCATAAATTTAAGCTGTTCAACGTCACGCCTTTTAATTCCCGAAGAGGTAGGCAGAGATGCACATTACGGCATGCAATACTGCTAAACAATGTAGACCCATTTGTGTTATAAGTCCCATGTAATAGGGGGCGAGTCTATTGCCATATACTGGTCACAATTCTTATTTGCATGTTTGTTTTATGTCAGGCCTTGCTGGAATATATCCTAAACCAGAAAATGTGGAGGACTTTGTCCAAAAATATATGTACAACTCAAAATACGTTGATTACTTGCCAGATAGGTACGATTATCCATGCGGCGATTCTAAAATTAAAGTAAAGACGATGGAAGAATTGATGGCTTCGCTGTAAGTTATTATTACATTGTAGCTGGATACCTAATAATTATAGCCCTGGCTATACCTACTAAATTACATTGGACCCAAAGTTGGCCCCAGCGCAACTTGACCAACGTGTGTATCTAGAAAATCTGTCGTGAAGGACGTTGGGCCAAAGCTATTCTCTATATGCACACTGGGCGAATTGCATTGGGGCCAACGTGTGGAGCATAGATTTATAGCGTATATTTTAGGGAACGGGGTGGCTGATTTTAGCGTCGGACTATTCCTGGGTCATTGTTGTGGCGACCCATAAAAGGAATAGTTCCACGAATTCCTGTAGTGTAGTGTGGACGTCTTACGAGCACGATACGAACAAAGTACGCGCGCGAACAGAGCTTTACAACTCGATACGTGTTTGTTGTTTTTTTATAGAATAGGTGGCATAATATGAGCAGACATGTCAACTGATCGTAAGCGATCAGCGCCACCCATAGACAGCAACACCAGAGGAGTCATAGGTGCGTTGCCGACATTTTAAAAAGGAGTACGCGCGGTTTCTTGAAGCTTTGAAGGTCGTATCGGTTCGGAAATACTGCCGGCGATAGCTCATTCCACAGTTTTTCTGTGCGAGGCAGAAAGTTTTTTTCGAAGCGCACAGTTGTGGCCTGCCCACCATCTATATGATAGTTTTTTCGCCGTGCGTGTAACGTAGTCATCGTTTTAATATAAAGTCAGATATTCAATGAAAAGTTTAGAGTATGTTAAAGGTACGCGTACGCAGGCCCGCATCGTCCGCATCGCACGCAACGGATTTTAGTTTGTTTTATATAGAAACTCATAAAACTGCGTCTACTGATCCGCATCATTGGCAATGCCTACATGCGATGCGTGCTTTACGTGCGATGCGTACGATGCGGGCCTGTGGACGCTTACCTTAACTTGCTAGTCATTGTACATGATAGATCACGATCCATTTATATCGATGTTTTATATTTTGTTCCAGTACGAAGAAAACTAAGAAAGGTCGTTGTAAATAAATGAAACTGAAACGTCAATAAGAAAATTCTTTGGAAATTATGGTCGTTTACGTAATAAGGTCAGTAGATATTATATGCTTTGCCATAACTCTTCAATCTTTCGTCCAAATATGTCCATAACGGGTTAAAAAATCTCCTAGGGCGGCCCAAATCCCCTTGTCTTGGCGGTTTGGGGATCGCAGTTTGGTCACCGATATTTTTATACGATTTTAACCTCTCGATAGCTCGTTGCAGTGCTTAGGACATATCCCGTCCAAAGCAATTAATATTTTCAAATATTTTTCTTTTAGGTGTTCAAGACAAAACGATCAGCTTCCATTTTTTCCTTAAAACGATTGACTATCCACCACGAAGATTACAACATTAAAAATATTTAAATACTTAAAAATGAGATCAAAATTATGTTGATAAAAGAATCTTATCCAGATAATATTGTTCTGGCGAACTTTAATGACATTATTTTATTGATTTATTATATTTTCTTAGTCATTGTTTATTTACAATGGGAACGTCCATCTTTTATTATTTATTATTTTTTAAGGTTAAATAAATATATTGTTTCTTTATATATCAGGTCATTTATTTTTTGAAAATAAACATTTTATTTTTATCTTAAATTACTGTGCAATTATAAATGAATTATGTTTTCTGAGGTAGTAATCGTTTCTTATCTGGTTCGCGTTTGACGAGGTAACTCGACGAGTTTCAAGTCGAGGCAGGGATCATAATTATGAGCAGCATTGAGCGATAAACGACGGATCGAACGTCTTCCCTTCTTTCCTCTTTATAAGTATAGATGTAGATGGAGAAGTGTTATTAGATCTTTTCTTCTGTATCATAACACACCTATTAATTTTGCGAAGATTCTCCGTGCGTTTACTTCACGCGGTGCTATATAAGTGAGTCAGAGTAATTTTTAAAATATAGTTGAGTAATTAAATTATTAGTGGTTAGGGTTGGGAAAAATCGACACGATAGACGACTTTAAAAAGCGAATATAAAGTGTTATAATTCGCTTTTTAAAGTCAAAAGTCAAAATTATTTATTTCAAATAGACCAGGAAGGCACTTTAAAACGTCAAAATTTTTCCGAAATAAAACAATGGTATTATTTATGACGAGTCTATTATTACAATGTAGGTACCTAATTTGCTAACCTAAGGCAGTTGTCCCACCGGCAACGATTAACGAGTAACGAGTAGAGCTAGAACTAGCAACGAGTTAGCGAGACGCGTGGCGCGAGTGCATAGTTCCGATATTTGTGTAGCTCAGCTATAAGCGAGTGTGCGAGTGAGGCGGGCGATTACTCGCATCAGTACGATACGCACTGTAGAAAAACCGGCCAAGTGCGAGTCGGACTCGCCCATGAAGGGTTCCGTAACGGCAAGTAGATGACATATTATAAAAGTTACAAAATAACTTGGTTTTACATAATGTTTGTATGAACGACAATTATTTGCGGTTTTTGAAAATGTTTTATTTCTTAAAAACTAATAATGATATCTCGTTCAAACCAATTTTCGTTGTTAGTTTCTATTGAAATCTACAGTATATATTTTTTTTTTAGTTTTCTCACTCTCTTATTTTAAAAGTTAGAGGGGGGGACACTCATTTTCCTCTTTGGAAGCGTCTAACTTTCAAACGGTTGATTTTGACGAAAAATGGTTTTAGGAACCTTAATGTATTTTTTAAAGACCTATCCATAGAAACCCATCACGGATATGTTAGCTGAAAAAAAAAAAGTTTTTAAATCAGTTCCATGTATGGAGTTTTAATTTTTATTCAAAATTCGAATAGCGGTTATCGAAATACATCAACCTACAGAGTTTCAACTATGTAGGCCCAACAGTTTCGGAAATAAATGGCTGTGACATACGGACGGACGGACGGACGGACAGACAGACATGACGAATCTATAAGGGTTCCGTTTTTTGCCATTTGGCTACGGAACCCTAAAAATGACCATAGGTTGTTCTCTGGCGTAAGTTCTAATCGCTTGGCGAGTGTCGCCGAGCGAGTGTTATCTTTCATAGCTCTTGTCGCTCAGCGACAAACTAGTGAAGCGAGCACTCGCCGGCAGTGTGAACAGTCAGCGATCAACTGTTAGTATATGCATCTCTTTTGTTCACACGGAAATTATATCTATTGTACGTTTCTTGAGCGAGAAAATAGCCGATAGTTAGTCGTTTTCTCGCCGTTGGTGGGACAACTGCCTATAATACAATACTATGCTCACAAATAAATAAGGAGAAAAGTTCCCTGAAAAGACTAGAGAGTTTTTAGTGAGTATGTAATGTCTTTCAAAAATAAATTCAATATTAGAAACACTCTTATTTGTTAACAGTTTTATGGATTGCAATCGAATCTTTCACAGCGAGCTAAGATAATTTAGTTTAGCTCGCATAGTTGAGCCAGTTTTTCATAGCTACATGTAACATTTACATACATAGTACCTATGTGTGGAACGGATGCACAGCACATATCATAAAGAACAAAAGTATTATTTGTTTTATGCTAAAGGGTTTTGATGAGCTCTATTCTAGTTCAAGCCTCTACTGACATCCATAATGGAGATAGTTGTGGAATAGATAATATTCTATGGTCATCAAGATTTAGAGTATGTACCAAATATCAGTAGCTCTACCATGAGTTTGAGTTGCTAGTATTTGTCGATAGTCGTTAGCGACAACGTAATTTTTTTTTTGTGTTTTATATGGCATATTTTAGTTCCACAGATGACCTGTAGAGGCGATGTAAAATTTGCCATAATATAAAAAAAAATACGTCGTCGCTAGCCACTATTGCTTCAAACTTATGGTAGAGGTACTGATCGTTCTTTCATTAAAAAGGGCGAAATTCAATTACTAAAGTCCCAAACAAACTTACAAACGGAACAAGCCAAATAAAATCATTTAAAAATAGCCCAACTCTGCGAAGTAAACAAAATTACTACCTACTTATTTTAACCAGCGGCCACAAGGCTTTACACTTTGGCAAACTTTATATGAGCAAGAAGATTTCAAATCATTCACGAAGTCTTCATATCTTGCGCTTGCTCTAATGTTGATTTATTTTTCACCTTACTGTAATAGAAAAATAACACAATTATGCATTTTCAACTTTTATTTGCTACTAATATTTCTGTGATATCAATTTATGCCTTTGGCGACACATGACAAGTGACAGATGACAGAAGTCACACATACAAACAAATAAACGGATAACGTCATAAATCCTACATCGCACATGTGAAGTTTACATGCGAATTAAAATGGATATATAATCCCAACAAATAACTATTGGACAGAAACCCAGTCAGGTACGACCATCTCGCCTGATCGGAGGATACTCCTTTTCTTCGGGCACTTTACTCTCTGTTCTCTAAAGGCCCACGAAAACTAGCACATCAAACATCTCCACACTAATAAATCTTTAATTGATTTTGGACTCTATTACATCATGATAATAGAGTTGTTAATTTGACCATATTATGATATCAGAAAACTACTTACAATGCTGCTACCATATCACTTATTGTTTTTACTTTTATCTTAGATCCCTCTTCGGGATAGCTGTATAAGTCTGGCAAGTAGCTGGAATACTTTGTGTCATACACATTATCTCTAACAAATTGTGCCAGATCTTTTGGTTTGGGATATTTGCCGGCAAGATCTGTGGAAAGAGAAAAATGTATTTAAAATTATGATCATCAACAATTACTCCGTAATATCTTGATATGATAGATAGCTCACATATTTCCAGAAAGATATTTCTAAATATCTACATCTGTATTTTTGAAGAGTGGGAGAGTCAAGCTTCAGCACGAATGGGTTGGCTCGACTAAAGTGAGACCACGGCCTCACAAAAAACCGATGTGAAACAACGCTTGCGTTATGTGAGTGAGGTTTCCGGAGGTCCAATTACCCTTTCCCAATCTTCTACCCCCCCAATTCCCTCTGGTCTTTCGGGTGTCCAAGGGGGGTGGCGATTGCTTACCATCAGGTGATCCGTCTGCTCGTTTACCGGCTTATACCATAAAAAACCATCATTAACATTCAGATTAATGTACCTATGCTGTGTAAAACTATTAGAAAACAAAAACAGACATACTCAAACAGTAAGCGCGTTCAATGATTGCTTCTGCTATTTTACATGATAACTCCCATATGTTATTGAGCGGCGGATAAATCCTTCCAACATCTAAATCTCTTTGAGAAACATTACGAGCTAAAGTCTGAAAACCAATTCAAAGGTTGAAATATATTTGATTTTTCTTAAATAAATAATAATGAAAGTGAATATTTAAACAGGAGTTACCTTGGCAGCCGTCAAAAACATGCTGTCGGGTACATGATGTGAGTAGCAAAGTAGCGTTCCCAACGCCACTCCCGGGAATATGTAGGAGTTGTTACCTTGTCCAGTGATGTACTGCCTGTTCTTATAATTCACAGGCAGGAAGGGAGAGCCTGATGCATAAATACAGCGACCCTAAAATAGTACCAGTAAATAAATCGAATGACGAAATATAGAATATAGGTTATGAGAAAAGGTTTTCAGACAAAACTTCGTTCCATTAGTGCTCTGTAGTTCTTGAAGAAATATAGATTTTCCTAAATTACCTAATGTTTTACCTCTGTGTAATCGTAAGCCTGCTGTGGAGTACACTCAGCTTTTAACGTTGGATTTGACAGTGCATATATTTGTGGTCGTTCAGCATTTCTTGCCATCTGTTGCAATATTGGAGGTGTAAAGGCACCACCCACTGTTGATACACCTAAAAGAATATGTTCTTTTTTAAAATCGTTGCCCCATACTAGGATTTTCACCTGTGTCGTGGATACTTTTACAAACATACAAGTTCATATACACTTTACACCCAGACCCAAAACAACAATTTGTGGATCATTCAAACAGTTACTTCGTACGCACATCGACCTGATACACGTTACATTGCAGCCGGTTGCCCAGCCACCGTACCAACCGTACAGTGAAAACTATAAATATAAATAAATACATAACCTTCAATCTTTTTAAACAAAATAATGTTAAGGATCTGATTATATTATTTGCTTGCACTGTACATAAAAATGTACCTATGTGTAAGGAAATTATTCGATTTCGTACCAATAAGACAGGTTGCCTTAATAGTCTTCACAAAGCCCTCGAAATCTTGGGTTGGTTCTATATTCCTTCCATATTTAATAGCATGTGGTGGTACTCCACCAGGTCGTCTTGTAGAGAGTAGACCATCGACATCGAACATGTAAATTTTACTTATAGCCTCCTCTCTGGAAATGCCCTCCTCTACCATCGCATCACATATTAAATTTGCTATACCGACACCTGCCTGGAAGCCTCAAATAATAAGTTGATGGTCTTTTGAAGTAAAAAATCAAACATCATTAGAACTCAAAACGGGATATTTATCATGTTTATTAGTTTTTACGAGTTTATGATATTTCGGCACTGTTGCAAGCGCCGATAACGGATAAACTGGAGTATATGCGGGTTGATGTTTATGAGCATGTCTGCTCATAAACATCAACCCGGTCATCAAATCGGTCTCTCGCTTGCAACAGTAATTATCTTGATCATGGCGCTTGCAAAGTGCCGAAATATCGGAAACTCGTAAAAACTAATAAACACACACTTATATAAAAAAAACAAACTCAAAAAAATTGTCACGAGGCTTACAGATCCGGCTCCAAGAAACAAATAAATGTTGTCTTGAAACTTTTTCTTAGTAATTCTGCAAGCTGCGAACATCCCCGCGACAATGACACTTGCAGTGCCTTGTATGTCGTCATTGAAAGTGCAATATGAAGCCTTGTATTTGTTTAGAAGTCGGCCAGCGTTGTGGATGGCAAAGTCTTCGAACTGAAAAAAGTGTGTTAATCTCTATATTTTATAAAGATAAATTGCTGTTCGTTTGTTCGCACTAAAACCCAAGAATGGCCGGACCGATTAGGCTAATTTTGATTTTAAATTATTTGTGGTAGTCCAGCTAAATGGTGAGAGAAAAATGTTTTAGGGCGGCACGAAGTTTGCTGGGTCAGCTAGTTAATAATATCGGATCAATCACGAGTTATAGCGTTTATTATAATGTTATGCACTTATCCAGAGCGATGACCGGCCGTAGAAGATTTGAACCATGACCAAGATTTAAATCTGTCTGGAAATGATTTGTTTTCTCCTGCGTTGTGCCTCACTTGAGTGTAGGATTATTATTTATGTTATAATAGCTACACATAATTATCTAAAAATAACGGTCCAGCCACGTAAATACATTAAGAAAAGAAGCTTACTGACGAGGAACTAGGCTGCGTGAGGCCGCCGCGTCTGCGCACGCTGCACACGATGAAGAGTCTCCCTGTGACTCGAAACTACTAGAGCTTTTTTTAATGTATTTATGTGAGTAAATCGTTATTTATATGGTTGATGCCTGATCCGGAGCTGCGGACTACCTAGCGGGTTTACCGGGGCTCCGGCTCGAAAAGCAGTAGTAGAAACGGGGTGGTTTTTAGTCAATTTTAGTCAGTAAGAGTCTGACACTCCCTTTCGCCTATCCCAAGACGGGACAGTCATTGGATGATTTTCCCCACTTAAAAAAGTAGTAAATAGATTAACATACTTGTATAAGCACATTCTGCGAGTAGACGCGCGTGCACGCTTCCATAAACTCTTGGATAAATTCGTCGTATCTTTTTCCGGTAACTCGTTCTTTTCGTAAACCTATGTACAACGGATCTTCTAGAAGCAACTGCAAATTAAAAATAAACTTATGAAAATTGGTGAATGTACGTTGGTATATATTCTATTTTATACATACACTTTGTTTTGACAAAGTGTATAAAGAAGCAAGAGCAGCAAGCGATTAGACCAAGCAAACGTGGTGATTAATACTCAAACCTTCTCTGTGTGAGAAGAGGCCTTTGGTCAGCAGTGGCCACTAATAGGCTGTTGATGATGATTATGAAGCGAAAAGAAATGTTTCATTCAAAAGTTTATGTGGTACTATCGTTACTTACTGGATTATTAGTGCCTACATCCAATGTTATTGGTAAGCACTGCGCAGGCGGGACTCCAGCCAATGCGGTGTACAAGCACAGTTTGCCCACCGGTATACCCATACCGTAAGCACCAAGGTCACCTAGACCCAGTATTCTCTCGCCATCAGTAACACAGATTGCACGCACGTTTTTTTCTGGCCTTTAACAGAATTTGACAAAGAGACTGTTAAATAACATTATAACACATTATATTTAATTTTCGTCACTAAAGATATTTTTTCTACAATAATTAATTTAAACTTTACACAATGAATTTCGAAATATTTGGTTTGACCTAAAGATAAATTGTAGCTGTTGAACGAATAAAGAAGGTATATAAGTAGCGTAGAACTCACCAATTCCTAAGAATTTTGTGAATCCGCCCTTTGTCATGTATTGTGATGAAGAGGCCTCTAGGCCTTCTGTAAACTAGACCGAACCTTTGACACGCCAACCCAACAGTTGGAGTATAAACTAATGGCAAATACTTCTCAATATTTGAACCTAGTAATTTGTAGAACAATTTCTCATTCGTGTCCTGAAAAATAACAATATTAGAGATAGAAATAAAATTATGATTCTATTATGTTAATATTATTCTAATAAGTGCGTACTTTTGAAATTTGTATATTATTTTCACAAAAAATACTTATTTTCACAGTAGCTGCCTACGCCGTAACCATAGCCTACGTTGGCTACGTCGTAGATTCGTAGCCACCCATTGTAGAGGCGTAGCACATGCGTTATGTTATGTCTCACGTAAAAAATATTATTAATGTCACAACATACCAGTAACTCTGATAAGTAAAGATATTTATTTAATGGATTTTTATATCTATCTACTGAGTAAGTGCAGATTGCGAGCTGTTCTTCTTGTGTTTTGACGTTAGCTGCCAGCAATCCTTGTATTCCTAGCACTTGTCGCTCTTCCATTGTGAATGCAAGACCCTAAAGGACAAAAATATTTTTTAAAACGCATTTTTCTATAATAGAGCCAGAGCTCGCGACTCCTATTTATATATAGGGGAAGGCAAACCCAGACTATAGAACCTGGTTCACGGTGGCTTTGAGAGATAATGGGTAGTAACAGTTAGTAAAATCTATATAGAGCACATAAGTAGAAAAAAAGGAAAGGAGACGCGGGCTCTTAGTCTATAAAAATAGGGATATTTGTCTTGACTTACCTTATTAAAATGTGGTATTCGAGTATAGTCAATACCTCTCATTAAATTTGGACAAACTGTATCGTCGTCGACAACCCGATGTTTAAAAGTTATAGGTCTAAGCTGGTTACCATTGTAGATTTGTTTTATATTTATAAGTCGACTTAATTGAGCCCCTCGTATATTGGATCTGTATCAACAGGGAAAAATATTATGAAACTTATGCGAGATTTTTTGATACTTGAACAATGTGTTTGGAACAAAACTGCTACTTACAAATTACGTAATACTCTGTAGGTTAACATTTTCGTGGTTATTAAAATTCAACACGTATTTATGTATAAAATTAATTCTATAATAACTTCCTATAATACAGCATAATTGACAATTGATTGACAGAAAATTATATTGCGAACTATATTTATGTCATTAATTGACATGTTTCTGAAGAATATTTCTATAGTTTAAGAAGAACCTTCTTTGTGTTCATCGTCCTTTTTTTCAACACCCTTGTTTTTTATGGTATAAGACGGTAAACGAGCAGACGGATCACCTGATGGTAAGCAATCGCCGCCGCCCATGGACACCCAGAACAGCAGAGGAGTTACAAGTGCTTTGCCAGCCTTTTAGGGGTTAAGAGTCGTTGGGGATTTGGAGATTGGGATGGTTGGGGAGATAACGATATTATTCTTATTATTCTTATATATTAAAAAAGATTGGATTACGACGATGGATCTACATTCACATGAGCTAGACAAGGAGCTTTATATGTTCCTTAGCAGAGTAGATTTTTTTTCGTACTGACAATCAAGTCTTGAACAATATAATACTAAAATATTGAAGTCAGGACGACTCCAATATTTTTCCTTAAGCGCAAGGTTCAAGTTCAAAAAAGTTCAAAATAAAAGGATTATTAAAACAGAAAGCCAGAAAAAAAGGAGGCACCATATTTTACATTATCTATAGCTCAGTTACCAAGACAGCAAACTTGTTTTTGAAACTTCAACAGAATTTTGTATTATTTTAATTATTTCATTTGATTTTATTTCAGAAATGATTCCTATTATGTGTAGGACGTTTTGGTATGTATTCTAACTTTGAGAGTGCTCTTTCATTTCAATGCCATTCTTTACGTTTTGCTATAATCGTTTGCTATTGTGAATTATAAGTATCGCTTTTTATTTGACTGTACTCAATACTTTGTGCTGTGTAGATAGTCACCACGTTTTCAATCATTTGGGGATCAAGAAAGGACAAAAGAATTGGTTTCTTATATAACACAGCTTTGTCAAATCAAAATAACAATATTAGAGATAGAAATAAAATTATTATTCTATTATGTTAATATTATCATAATCTAATATCAAATCACTGTAATGCATCCATTGTGTACAGTGTGGTCTACAATTTTATACAGTTATATGTTCCAACTATGGGCTTTTTTTTTGTTTTCAGTAAGACAAAGTTACGCCAAATTGCACGATTCTCAACCAATGCTGTTAATTTTGGGGTAGCTGGCGATGTAGTTACAGCAAATTTAACAAAAGGCATCGATCATTTAAGAAATCCTCGGCTAAACAAGGTATTTGATGTATGATGTCGACTTATTAAATACAAATCACGGTTTACAACTTTATAACTTTAAAGTTTTAATTATAAGTTTCTGAAGTTTACAATTAGATTTACATTTACGTATGATTTATTATTTCAACTGTTTCCAGGGTCTCGCTTTTACTTTGGAAGAACGTCAAGCCTTTGGGATCCATGGGCTTTTGTCAAGTGAATTCAGAACCCTTGAACAGCAATTGGCGATATGTCGATTGTCTGTGGACAGATATAGAAGTCCGTTGAACAAATACCTTTATTTGGCGGAGTTATTGGTGAGAGTACCTATAGTATGATAACAATAAATTGTAGTTTTCTAATAATTTGATTTGTAAATGGACTGTATTATCGTCGAAAGTTAAAAAACTGTATTTAAAGATAGTGATAGTTGACTGCCTCGTTGGTCGAGTGGTCGCAAGAGTAACTGCCGGGCAAGGGGTCTTGGGTTCGATTTCCGGGTCGGGCAAAATATTGCTGGGCATTTTTCGGTTTTTCAAAAATTTCTCAGTACGAGTAGCAGCACGGAGTCTGGAAACGTGTTCAATATATGATAATAGACTCACCCCTTACTGCAAGGGACTTGTAACCTAAATTGACAAAAGTGGCACAGTGCAGTGGCATTGCGTGCACCGCTGCCTACCCCTTCGGGAATAAAAAGCAGTGTTCTAAGATAGTAGGCAGAGTGACAAGACCCCGAATTATAAGAGTCAATAAACTCTTGAGTTGAGTTACAAAATTAAAATACCGATCTAATATTTGTATTAGATTTGTATTTCATTTCCATTTTGTTGCAGGACACGAACGAGACGTTATTCTATTGCTTAATACACGACGATGTTGAAAAATACATGCCTCTGATTAATTCTCCAACGGTAGGGATTGCCTGCCTGAGGTTTGGCCTCGTGTATAAAATGTCTAGGGGCCTCTTTGTGACTATACACGATAAAGGCCATGTTATTGATGTTTTGAAGAACTGGTAAGATATTATTATACATATATAATATGCAGGTGCAACTGTGTGTGCCTACTCCTTCGGGGTTATAAGGCGCCACGTTGTTTTGTGTAAGATATATTCATAGGTAGGAAAGGTCAGATATTTGATTTAAAACTTTGCTCATATTTTCAATTGACTCAGGCAATTTCCTTACATATCATTTACTTAAGTAAACAGTGAAGAGTAGCGACATCTACGATCGTTTTCAAAGACTCTTTTAAAAACTTTTAGCCAAGATAGTGCGTGTTCTAGAGAACAGATGGCGTTTAATCTTAAATTGCTGTATTCATAGATAAAATTACACTTGTCTTCTTGTCAAGACTATTTTTGTGATAGAATAATTTTAAATTTAATTGAAAGAATTCTTTACAAATTATCCAAAGGAATACTTTGGATAATTTGTAAAGTTTTCTGAAAATGATTGACTGACAGAAGCTAAAGCTAGTTGTTGGATTTCTGTAGATTCTCTATATCCTAATAAAATAAAAGGAAGTTTTACCTAGATATACATTATACATACATATTTGTTAAAGAAGATATCTCCCTTAGGCCAGAACGAGATGTCCGTGTGGTTGTGGTTACTGATGGCGAAAGAATTCTGGGTTTAGGCGATCTTGGGGCACACGGTATGGGGGTCGCTCAAGGCAAGATAACATTGCTAACTGCTCTTGGAGGAATTAAACCACATCAGTGCATGCCAGTCTGTTTGGATGTTGGAACTAATAGTACAGTGAGTTAAGAACCCCTAAGTGTATTTTAGCGTCATTTTGGTTTTTACCAATCTTTAAGTAAGGACTTTTTGTTTTTTTTTTGAGGGGAGTATATTATCCAATGACATCTCCCGCCTTGGCTGAGGTTCTTACCTCCCTCTTGGGAGTGTTCTTTTTTTAGGGGTATAAATCATTCAATGACACCACCCGCCTTGGGTGAGGCGTGTGAGAGTATCAGACTCGTGCTGACTAAAAATCACCCCGTTCCTGCTCCTGCTTTTTGAGCCGGAGCCCTGGTAACCCGCTAAGCAGTCCGCAGATAGTAGTACTGTTAGCATATTTTAATGATTAACTCAATCTTTTCTTATATTTAAGTCGCTTATAGAAGACCCTCTATACATCGGCATCCGAGAGGCGCGGTACCCACGCAAGGACTATGATGATCTCGTGTGCGAATTTTTTGCTGCGTGTAAGAAATTGTATGGACCACAGACTCTTATTATGGTAATTCCTCATATATATTTAGATGGTCGGTGCGAATGAAATAACCAGTCAGAGCGCAAACGCGCTTTCGATTCGTTTTCGTGCAACGTAAAGCAAACTCGTACTAAGGGTACTGAATGATAAGTTACAAAAAAATCATGGGATAACAGTAACTTACAAGATCTTTTAGGACATGATAAGTGAATAATCAATCAGGGTCATGTTTATTATGTTAGGTTATGTTCGTATATGTTACAGTAATAAATCTTGATATTATATATACTGACTAGCAATTATATATAACGTCTACTCAATTTAGATAAAGTGATAAATGACACAAAATTAATCACATTAACTAGCAATTTTATATACTATCTTCGAAGACTTGGATAATGTAATAAAACGAGCAGCATGTAAACAAATATGCAGCATGCAGCAGGCAGGGTTTCTGTCATGGCTCCGGCGCTGCGGGCCTCCGGCGGCCCCACGCGTACTAATCGTCGCAGACGGCTTTCGCTCACCACCGCAGCTTCGGCTTGTTGGCCGGCTTTGCCGGCCAGCCTCAGCCGCGGTGGCTCGCTAACAGCCTCCAGCGAGGCAGCCCGCGGGCCGCCTCGCTCCTACGCGCCTACGCGATTTTAAATTACACTCTAGGGGTAGGACAAACAAGACTACGTGGAGTCGGCTTTGTAGCAATTCGGTTCTGTCACTAACTTTTTTTGCATAGCATATTAAATTTTTAATTATTTAATTGTTACAGAAACTTTAGCAAATTAGTTTGATCGGAATTATGTATAGGGCACTACAAGTTCTCTACCACCATTTCCTACATAAGTTATTAGGCCTACTAACGTTATGCGAATCAAATTTATGCCAAAACAAATTAGTCTTTGATCTTAAAGATTAATTTTTATTCTTATAAGTTATTATTACAAGTAAAAGTCTTGTGACATTTTGAGTTACACATGTATTATTACTTTAACTAACTTGGACTCCCTGTTATGAATAATATCTAGATAAAGTGATTAATTTATTACATTGTCTAGTGAATTTGGCATTTTTATACGATTATTCATAATAACCAGTCATTATGAATAATTGCTATTTAATCACTCTGACTGTAACATATATACTACATATTTAGACCATTAGTACCTAGCTATTTAGTTTTGTGATTTTATAAGTTATTATGATTTTAATCGTACTGAGGATGTGGTCTCGAAAAGACAAAGTCCTATAATAAATAAATAAGGGTGAAGTTTTTCATCTGGTTCTATAGATATTTAAAATTAACGTACTTTTTACAAAAGGTACTTGATTATTTTTTTTTTACTTACAGATGGAAGATTTAGCAATGCATAACGCGTATCGTCTTCTAACTAGATTTCGAGATGATTATTGTGTGTTTAATGATGATATACAGGCCACAGCAGCCACAGTGCTTAGTGGACTAATGGTCGCTTGCAACAGAATCACTAATCAAAAACTCAAGGACAATACTTACTTGTTCTTTGGAGCTGGCTCTGTGAGTTTTCTTTTCATATTTCTTTAGATTATTTCAAATATATTCTTTGCTTGGATACTTTATTTACTTGGGTACTATAATTACAAAGGTAAAAGTATCGAAACGCACAGACACACACACAAACAAAAAACAACAACTCTTTGTGTGATCCACAGATTTTTGTTCCAAGTCTAGGTGTCATTGTGTGTGAAATTGTATGTTTGAAAATGCACCAACAACAACAAAAAAAAATTCAAACTGTTTATAGCGATACAGAAAAGTATTGATAGAGTTATTCATAGTAAGCTGTCATGACTTACTTAATGAATGTCTTATTTAAGGCAGAGGACATACATAGAAGTACTCAATCGCGATCTATCTTGAATATACTGGTACAGTACTCAAATTATCGAACACAGACTTAATTATTCCCAAAACGTCCTTAAATGTAGAAGTCTTGAGAACTTGGACGCGAAGTAGCTCAAGAACTTAGAAAGGTTTTATTTTACTGTAATAAAAAAAAGTTTAATTGGTCTTTAATGTAATGCATATTAAGTTGTTTTTTCTTTGCTATTTAAGACGGGTGTTGGGATAGCGAACTTGTTATGTGATGCTATGATGGAAGAAGGTCTTACAAGTGAGGCTGCTAGAAACAGATGTTATTTATTTGATATTGATGGTCTACTCTCACGGAAACGAAGAGCAGGGATACCAGCTCATGCTAAAGACTTTGCTCGCGATTTGGAACCCGAAACAGATTTCCAAGCTTGTATTAAGAAATTTAAGGCGACGTGTATAATTGGTAAGATTGTCTTGTGGTAAAAATTGATGTTTGATTTAATTTGATTTTCAAATCAGGAAGCAGACTTTTACCTGATGGTAAGCAATCGCTGCCGCCCGTGGACACCCTAAACACTAGAGGCGTTACAAGTGCGTTGCCGGCCTTTTGGGGATTGGGAAGGGGGGTAATGGGAGCTCCGTTAATGTCACTCACACAACGCAAGCGTTGTTTCACGACGGTTTTGATTGAATTCTTTTATTTGATAGACTCTATCTATTACACTCCTTCAAATTAGAACTATTAACATGATAGGTGGAAGATAATTGAAAGGAATCAATTATACTTCAGGTACATCAACATCTGGAAGTGCATTCACACCGTCCATATTGAGAGAAGTGGCTAAAAATACCGAAAGGCCATTAATTTTTCCATTGTCAAACCCAACCATTCAGTCTGAATGCTCTGCTCAGGAAGCTTATGACTACACGCAAGTAAGTGCTCTGTATCCTAAGAAGACTGTGATTTTTTACTTGCTACGTTGTTTCTTTTTAGCGCCTGTTTCACCACCTCCATATAAGTGCTCGATAAACATATGTGACAGATAGGGCATACAAATTACGTTCTTAGTTCAAAGTTACCTGATACTTAGCGGCTATCCAGACATTGTGAAATGAGTAATTAAGAAATGACAAATTAATTTCTGTAAGATGACGTGTTGAAAAATATATGAATGGAGTCTTGCCATTTTGTTTATTTTTTGAGAGTATTTAACTAGCCTGTATCCTTTCTCTAGTGGTTAAATGACTGCAAGGGTGTCTCTGTCTTCATCAATTATAGAAAACTATACGTTGTTACTATGATCCCTAAATACTCGATAAGTAATTTAAATACTTTATAGGGTCGTTGTATCTTTGCTTCTGGATCCCCGTTCCCTCCTGTAGCGTACAAGGGTAAGAAGTTCTACCCTGGTCAAGCCAACAACTATTACATCTTCCCTGGAATTGCGCTTGGAGTTGTCGCTGCAAATGCTTTTAGGGTTACCGATGACATGTTCATTACAGCTGCTAAGGTTAGTTCACTCTTATTAACCGATTTAAAATCAGAGGTTCTCTTTTTGACCTGTGTGTATACATGTGTATTTATTTATGTCAGCGATTATCTCGCCATTAGCTGGACTGATGTTAATGCGGTTTCCAGAGAAGTGTTTTGTAGGAGCAGATTTCAATACTTATGTTAACCGATTTTGCAAAAAGGGAAACTTTCTTAGCTTTTTTTTAGTATTGATTTGTAAGTTTAAGTTTAGGTGATGTAAAGTTCATGCAAATTTTTATAGGACTTAGATATTTTACAAATTTTCTTCTAAAGTATTTTTAGGGAGGAAGATCGTCGAATGACTTTGGGCGAGGCGAGAGGGAGTCTCAGACTCATACTGACTAAAAACCACCCTGTTCCTATTCCTACTTTTCAAACCGGAGCCCCGGTAACTCACTTGGCAGTCCGCAGCTCCGGAGGCAATTCATTCATTACATAATATGTAAAGTATTACATAATTGAAAATGATTACAGACTTTAGCAAGAAACGTGACTGAAGAAGATATAAAAGTCGGCCGTATTTACCCACACGTGAATCAAATGAACAACATATCCCTCTCTATAGCTGCTGACATTGTTTCATTAGCATGTGACCTAAGTAAGAATTATTTTTAATTGTTTTTTTGTTAAAATTCGACTACGCTATGGATCGTTCATGATGTGGATCACTTTTCTTTAATTTATTGTAAAATTGACACCTTTATCTGAAATTGATTAGAAAATGTACCTAAACTAAAACTGCTGAAACGTTTGAATTTGTGGAACTCTACACACACAACGTCATGCCCTTTATCTCCTGTAGGCAGAGGTGCACATTACGGCACATAATACCGCTATACAATGTACACCCACTTTTCACCATTTGTGTTATAAGTCCCATGTAATATGAGGTGACCCTATTGCCATATACTGGGCACAATTCTAGACTCCGTGCTACTACTGAGAAATTTTCGAAAAAGCGAAAACAGCCCAGCAATACTTTGTCCGACCCGAGAATCGAACGCGAGAATTCCCAACGTCTTAATAAACAATGCAATCCAAAAATGTATGATGATTTTATAACTAATTACGGATCCTTTTTTTATAGATCTTACATATTTATGCCCAAGACCAAGTAATTACAAAGAGTTTGTACGGGAACAATCGTACGAATTTAAATATTCCACTAATATTCCGAGATTTTATTCGTACCCGGAAAAGTCTATTATTAAACTCAAAAATATCGAGATTCTTCACAAAGGTCTTCTGTAAGTACAATACGTTTGTCTCATTATAATCATTAGCGAGAAGACTTCCACTGGTGAACAAAGACGTGGTCATAATCCGCATGTTTGGCTGACTACCGATTTGGGAAACACAGTCATTTCTCATTTTTTTAAATAGATTACTACTTTTGATCCATGAACAATGTTTTGTCTATGTTTTGTATAATACTTAGTTCTCAATAATTTAATTATACAAAATCTTTCAGCAACATCAGACATATCAGAAAAGACCTTGTCGCTTAAATTGGGAAAAAAATATTACAGTAATATTATAAATTTGAAAGTTTATTATTTGGATGTTCGTCCGTTAATCACACTGAAATTACTGATATAGTATATAGACAGGGTATAAGTGGACATAATCCTTTTTATCCCACGGGAATGCGGGCGAGGCTAGTTCACCAATGAAATTGTGTAAGATTCAAGTGCAAAATTTAATTCAAACAATATTATTAAACTTTTTGTTTTCAGGCCACGCAAGAGAAGGCCACGGCCAAGAAGTGATCCACCAATATTAGTATAATTTACTATATTTACTTTGTTAGAGAAAAGTTTTTAAGGACTTTATGTCTATCATGTTCACTATATTACGTACGTATTTTGGATGGCAGTGAATGGGAAGGCTCTCGAGTATAAATAATTATATAGATTTCATTGTCGTTAGTTCTTTGTTAGTTAATTAAAAAATAATATTACACGTTTAATGTTATAACTTTATATTTATTCTGTAGTGAAAAATAAATAGTTTCATTAAATTGTGCACTTTATTTTTTTTTTGAACTTAACCGTCATACACCTCATCTCGGAATGATTTCAGGGCTAATCATACTATCTATAAGTTGAATAACGATCGTATATTGTGATTGTTCAGTTTTAACCAACAATAGCGATTTAATTCAAGCAGAGCAACCCGAGATTAAGTATGTATATGCCATACAATTTAACACTTTTTGCACTATAAACTCCAAAACGGAGACACAGGTGTAGGTGTAGATTGGCTTTATAAATAAGATTTTCAAGCACCAAACGGGTACTTGAACGTCTAACAAGTATCGATTGAAGTTAAAATAAAACTGGAGTTATCTGACTTGCACGTCATGTATCGGACGGGCGTCCGAAGTCGGTCGTCTAACTGGCACAATATCCGAGGGTTATCACATGACACGCCAGCTGCTACAGCCTCGATTACACTGGACCGTTGCCACCGAAAATGTTTGCTATACACACCCCGTATAATCGCAGCATATGTAGGTAAACGTGTTCGGTTGTTCATACAAATTGGTACGCTAAAAGTTTTCGGTCCCATTCGATTATGAGACTCGCCAGTTGGAATTTGCAAGTTTTTTAATTGACAATACTCTGAGGAGCGGTAGCTATATGTACATGGATGATGTTACGGAATTGTGTTCATTTATTAAAACTACTTTCTTTAGTGGAGTGGAACCGTTTTGGACGCGGTCCAATGTTAACGAATTCGTTTTGAAAAGGATAGCTTTGTTTATTTTTTATCGTTTCAAGTTTATTTGTATGGTACTTTTCAATAAAGTTTTTATTTCAACAATGTTTTATATAACGAGGATACTGCTAAAATATTATAAAATTAAATTTTAAGAGCACTTAACATTTATAATTGAGTTTGTGACAATTATATTTGCATATATTTGAGTCATAGGTGGCGCTGCATTCGAATAAGGCAACGTCTGTCCAACTCGCTAGTGAAATATTTACCTTATACATGTTAATACCACATGTGTGGAGTAATATCCTACATGACATGCGCCTTTATACCTCAAGGATTTGTTATGCGAAAATTGAATTTACGAATTCGCGAATGTGAAACATTGTAATACTCATACATCACTTCCTACTCGGCGGTGTCTCGGCTCACTTCACGCTGTGAACGTTTATTATACTGGATGAATACTAAACCCTTTTTTTGGAGAATGTGCATAACAGAACAAAAACAACAAAGTCTGTCCAACTAAATTTGGTCAGATCAGATCAAAGGATCTCAGAAAATTCACCATCACTCTCAATTTGGTTCATTTCTCAGAGTCATAATGATAAAATAACGATTTTAAAAGTAGTTATACATACTTATTTCATAGTAAAAACAAAGAAGGTGGTAAACTAAAGCATATATAGTTAAGTCAGGAACGACCTCTCAAAATTATGGTAGTATGAATTTGATCAAACTTCAAGGACCTTTCTACGGATTAAACTCAGCTTCATTATACCCAAATCAATACTAAGCTCTTGAAAGGTTGGTATTATATCTACTGAATAAGTATTTAGCTCTCTCCGTCTGTGAACTTTAAAGCAATTTCTTTCCATATCGGGTTCCATCGATTGTTCCGTAGAAGTCTTTCTATTTATAGCGGTGTAAGCTGGGTACAATCACCTTATTGGAAGTGTTTCTCAACATTTTGTATAATACAGATTCTGGATAAAACATAGACAATATTTTAGGAATCTTCTATAAAGTTATTTTTACTTAACGTTTGTTTAACAAATATTTTTTTTTATTATACGCTCCAATTTTTTCTCGTTAGATTGAGCCGTAAACAAAAGATCGCGTAACAAAAATGTTGAAAAACACTGACTTATTGCGATCGATGTCAAGAAATATCCAAGTCTGTCGCTGCGTTGATACCGTTAGCAAACTTTTTGACAGTAGCTGATCAATCATCTTTTGTTACGTATTACGCTGAAGAGAACAACCGATATTGACGTCATTATGGCTTGTGTTAAGCAACACGCCGCGAATAATTGCCCAAGTATTCTTTTTATATTTCAGAGCGTATTATGAAAACTCTGAATGCGGCCGTTGCACACCACAATTTTGCTTTTATTCCCAACCCTGAAAAGTTTAAACATAATACTAAAATATGTACACAAACTAGACAACAAGCGTGTGTTTTTTTATAACTTTTCTCTGTCACGCACATACCCTGCGGAATAATTAAAAGGTGCCTATGCCCTCGCAGTCGTTGCGGTGCGCCCATATTAAACTTTAAAATTAATGTTCTACTCTCCTCGGTATAGTGTATCAACATAGGAACCCACTTAAACGGTCGAAATCCCGTTGTATCCTGTTTTTCATTTAAAAGGGAACCACAAAAGAGCCTTTTTGCATACAATCTGAGAGACCTTTAGATAAAGATAATCAGTGTTCCTGGTGTTTCCCCAACCACATTTGTGAGCGTGAACGTCCAGCGCACGTGTAATTAATGCAGTAGGTGAACTGCTGCGGTCATATGGAGAGGCTGAGAGGAAAATAATTTTATGAATGAATATTTTTACACGAGTTTGTGTTGTGGTCATTGTTGTGCATAATAAAACAAAACAGAATTGGGGATTTAAATTTGTTAGTATTTTTCTTTTCTGAGTATCTAGTGAGCAATTTATTTTCGTTGAAATATTGTGAAAAATCTTTTTAAATTAGTTTTGTGAAGTTCATAGAAACGTAGGCAGATAAACTATATTATCATCTATACTGTGGTCTCTACTTACCTATATTGACTACAAAAAAACTATTTGTAACTGACTTCAAAAATAGGAGGTTCTTACTTTGATTTATATGTATGTATGTTTGCACGCGATTATCTCGCTTTTAGCTGTACCTGATTTTGATGCGGTTTTCAGCGTGTTAGGAAAAGGTTTCAAGGATATTATCTGATAAAAAATGGAGGCGGTAAAGAAAATTGAAGGCGGTGCCCGTCCCCTGAAACAATATCTGCGTATGTACCAATATTATACTCAGATTTAGTAATAAAGCATTGTATGCAGCAAAGGTGCTTGTTACTTATATAACTTTCGTCTAAATAAAACTTAATTGTAGGAAAGTGCTTAATAAACTCTTCTACCTTTCAAATTAGACATTTATTCTGTTTTCACTGACCAATTTACGTAGTTTGCTTGCAGCTCATACTATTTAAGTACATGTACTAAAGCAGCGTATAAAATTGCTTGGTACCGGGGATGTTTTGTTATAAAGACAGGGAATTGAAACGATTTTTCTTAAATAAGAATATACTGAAAGGGCTAGTTTGTGTTCTAGATTAAACGTAGATAATGTTCTACTTAGATGCAGTTTAAATACAACTAGCTAACTTCTAGATACATGAAGTTTGCTAGTTGTATTTATACGGTACTGTTGTATATGAACAGTAAATATTAATAAAAATTGGGAATTATGATTATGTTTTCTTATTTGATTATAATATGCATTTTTTATTACGGTTGCACTTGTAAAACGTTAAAAAGTTCAGGATGTCTCCTTTCTTATCTTGGTTATTCTTATTATAAATTCTAATTTGATACCACATAATATATAAGATACTAATACACATAAATAAATATGTTAAATATCACGTCTCAAGTTCTTTAATGATAGTGTTAATGACCATGTCAGTTTAAAAACGTATATGTAAGAGAACATAATATTTATGTTCAGTAGAGTTGAGTTACAAAGTATACACATAATCATTCTGCATATTTTATTCCCTGTTTTTGACTACGGTACAACAACGAGCGCAGTCCTAATTACTGTGTAGTGTAGAACCTTCGTGTAGCCTACAATTTTTACACGAAAATGCCTTGTTAAAAATAAAGTGAGGTGCAAAATCTAGCCGGTGTATATGTTCTATACAATATATGGCTAGTGTTCACGTTACAACTGGCGTCTACGGTGAAATAATGGGGAAGGTAAAATAACCTAGAACGAAGCTCATGGCTGCCATTGTAATTATTTCCCTACAATTTCGACTTACCAGCCATGTTACAATTACTGGCTTGTTGTTGTTTCTTTCGCTTTTTTTTTATACCAAGTTGGTCTGGTTATTTTTACTTTTATTTTGTTTTGTGTATTAAGTTGGTTACGAAAGATAATAACATTTTAAATTTTCTGATACGTATAGTATAAGGATACTAAAGTTCTTCAGTAACGAGTTTAGATAATAATATGCAAATGCATTTAATAGTTCCATTAATTTAATGACTCAAAGTAGAATACTAAGTAAAGTACCATGTAGGTGTAGGTAAAAGAAACAAAAAACTCAGATACGTTTCATTAATTAAAATTTCAGCTCGCTTTTTCAAACTTTAAATCGGTTCAAATAGTTAATTCCTTTGTCTGTGAGTGTGACGTTATTTTTTAGTTTAGTCAATCGGATAATACTTTGAGAGCTCACAAGCGGATTTAGGACTAAATGCTATTACGTAGGTACTTAAAATGCTTTTATATGTTGACTGTTGAGCTTTTGATTTATACTACTGATTGGTAAAGGTATAACCACAGAATTTAAAATATTGTATACATCGTCAGCATCCACTAATATTACGTGGTAGATTTTGAGTCTAGAGAAGTTAAAGTTGATAAGATTTTACGTGTATAAAATATCAAAAGATGATTTTTTTTATGGTTGATGATAGGCAATCGCTGCAGCCCATGGGCACCCGAAACACCAGAGGCGTTACAAGTATTCTGCTGGTCTTTTGAGTTAGGAATTTCAGGATTGGGAAATTTGGGAAAGGGGGTAATTGGGCTTCCGATAACCTCACTCACAAAACGAAACACAACGTAAGCGTTGTTTCATGTCGGTTTTCTGTATCACTACCACGAGCCGGTTGGCCGAAGTATAGCTCTCCTACATTTAAATGATGTACAATGTACAATATTACATACCTAATTGTAGATTCTATAATATAAAAATAAGTCGGGTTTTCTTCCTGACGCTATAACTCCAGAACGCACGAACCGATTTCCACGGTTTTGCATTCGTTGGAAAGGTCTCGGGCTCCGTGAGGTTTATAGCAAAGAAAATTCAGGAAAAATTCAAGTGAAAAGCAGGAAAACAAGGAAATTCATAGGTGGCGAAACGGAGTTCGCCGGGGTTTCTAGTTGTAGATAAATCTCTAGTTCAATATTTTGAACTGATTTACCACAAACTCATCCATATTGGCTACTTTAAAAAAATATCTGCCAACTGATATCTACACAAACAAATCCTATATCTTTTGATAATCCATGTAACAAAGTGTAAAGTTTCTACAGTAGTGTTTCGTATAATTGTACTGTGTTCTCTCTTGTGACTAAATGGCTGAGAATGCTACTAACAGTTCAGAAGTAGACCCATAGGATACGGCGAAGCAGGTGATACTATGTCGTCTGTACTATTTATGCGAAAGAAGTGGATTAAATTTTTGTTAAACGGTTTTAAAAAGCTGTGCTTGTTTGAGTCAAATTTAGGAATTGGTATTTAACTCCCTTCCTGATGTCCGATCGATCTGCTATTTGGTACACGCTTTTAATCTTGATGACCATACTATATAAGCCTATTAAAACTGTTTAACATAAAAAAATGTTTTGTGAAATGTAAAGAATTCATTTGGTTTTCTTTAACGGTGTTTGTGCAGCTATTTTAGCTTCTCATGTTAAAGAGCCTTTATAGAATAGAGTATATTCTCCTACGCTACGGATACAATGGTGGATTTGGACTCCCAACTTTTATGAATTGCAATTCCAAAACTGACTTAGTTCTTACTAAGCATGTCATACAAAAATGTACTTTGGGTGTATATAGTAGTTCGACTTAGAATTCCTTGTATTAAGCATCTTCCAATTGGGGATTTAGAAGATTCCGGTAATTGAGTTACAGAGTCAACGATGTCGAGAGACTTCAAGTAAATAACTTTTCGAGTACGATAAGTGCTACGTTTACCAACAAATTATAAGAACACGAGAAAGTTACTACTCTGCCGATCTTGCTGTTACTAAATTTATGTAATAATATTTGGAATGTTCACCTTAGGAAATTCAGCAATACCTACAGTGAATCAGTTAATCTATCAAAGAATTGTGATTTTTAATGATGAAAACATAAAGATTATTTTTTCAATAGTAAAGTACCTATGCATAGGATTACCAAGCCTCAGTTTCAACGTAGAATTTTATTCGGAAATCTGTCGTGAACGCTTGGTAGGGGTACGTGACTATAAACTAGAATGACAAGGCTTTAAAACTAGGTATTCTGAGTTTTGGAACGCTCACAAGAGATTTTATATGTAATCTGATACTATTTTGGTTCAGGTTTGTTCTTTATTGTCAGTTCAATAGTTGAACTAATGTTAGGTTCTTAAGAAGAAAGTTAAAGTACACCATTGTTTTACTTTGACCAAGAAAGTATATTTTATAACTAATTACTATCGTGAGACATACAAAATTAAGTAAAAATCATGCTTTACTCACGTATATTAATGGAGAAAAGCTCTACTAGTTTTGAGTCACAGAGGAACTCTTCATCTTGAGCAGCGTGCGCAGATGCAGCGGCCTCGCGCAGCCCATAGGTTGCGTCATGTGTTATGGTGATGATTGGACTATCCAATACGAAAAGAATTGTTAAATTAGTAGGACCAGTTTGTTAAAAGTAGACTTTCAGCTTTTTGTAATAACAACGTAAAAAGTATAAGATAAGATTTCCACTAAAACGATTATGGTAGCTAGTTTAATTTAAAGTTTCGCTTTTAACCGCAATTATTTACTTACATTTTTAAGGTTTTAATTACACGCTACTTACATTATTCTGAGTTTCGTCTGACTTTAGTTTCAAGAAATTCCATGATTAAGTATATGGAATTTAATTTACTTTAAAACCAATAATAACATACTATACAGTACACATTGTTCTCAAACTATTGAGACTTGTAAAGTGCAGACAATATCGCGTCTACATTTAATTAAATTGTCGGTAAATTCAAAGTAAGTAAGTATGAAGTTCTTATGATATTCTCCACTTGCTACGTCAAGGGTTTGTTTGTCAAATAAACCAAGAAATTAATTAAATTTTCAATGTTTATTTACTTTGTTAGCTGCTTCGTTTATTTATATAATGGTGAGGTTTTATTTGTAACTATTTGTGTATTTTGTTTATTATTATATTTGAATTTCTGTTACTGCTATTAGCATCTCTACATAACTTTATTTAATCTTTTAGGGAACGGTGTCGGATCCTCCGACCAGGAGAGGTGATCATGCCTGACGGGATTTCTGCCCAATTGTTGTTAGTTATGATTTCTATGTTTATTCGAATGTAAACTTCATATGTGCGATGTAGGATTTATGACGTCTGATTCGGAGCTGCGGACTACCTAGCGGGTTTACCGGGGCTCCGGCTCGAAAAGCAGGAGAAGGAACGGGGTGGTTTTTAGTCAGTAAGAGTATGACACTCCCTCTCGCCTCGTCCAGGGCGGGAGAAGTCATTGGATGATTCCCCCCCCCCCCCCAAAAAAAAAGGATTTATGACGTCATCCGTTGGTTTGTTTGTCGATCGTCTATGTACTTGTCATATTTTTGACATCTGTCACTTGTCATGTTTCGCCACAATCTAATTGCTGCATTTTTCTAACTATCGAAAATAGAATCTGAAAAATAAATCTCGTCTAAGATCTTCACTAACAAAAACACACATAACTCATTTATTACTAGAGTCAGGGCAGTAAAATTATAAAACAGTTCCCTAGCATAAACAGAAGTACCTAGTACCTATATACGTAACTAATGCATCTACTAAAGCCGTCACGACATCATATCGTGAAAGGTTTACGCCCGGATTTACGCTCACCACGTTAAAAGATCCTGCCATTTTGCTCGTGAATCATCTGGCAAGGTTCATATATCATGCAATGAGATGCATTGAGTGCGAAGTATTCACCGTCATCTTTGAAGCTCGTTTGTGAATAATGTTTGATATGCTTAAGCCTTAAACCACACATTATACGAATGTGAATTGAGTTTCATTTCTTTACGTTATTAACTCTTTGCTTTAATATTTGTTTGTTACTGGCAATATCAAAAGGGAATACATTACTCCAGGTAGATATCTGATCCGGAGCTGCGGGCTATCTAGCGGGCTTACCGGGGCTCCGGCTCGAAGAGCAGGAGTAGGAACGGGGTGGTTTTTAGTCAGTAAGACTCTGACACTTCTCGCCTTTCCCAATGCGAGAGAAGTGGAAGTGGAGAAGTGAAGAAAGAGAAGGCACTGATTGGCCGGTGCGAATGAACCAAAAAATCAATGCGCAGAACGTGCTCTCGTTAAATGTAAAACAAACTCGTAATAAGCCCTCTTATTGGCTGGCTCGAATAAACCAACCAATCACCGTGCCGAATGCGCTCTCTTTTCGTTTTCGTTTAAACTTGTACTAGGAGTACAGAATAAGAGATAATATAAGTCGTAATTTTTCTCAACGAAATCTACTCCAACATTTTGACGTTCAGCCGGCCAAGCAGAGCTCGGCTGTTATTTACCACCGCTCTGTGTGCGGTCGATCGGACTTATATTTAAATTTTGGATATTTTTACGTTTACATATCGGTTATTGATTTATTACTTCACGTTGTTCATGATCGTCTTGTAGTTGTATTCTGGTGTGAATATGTATGTTTTTATGTGTCGTAGTGTAGAGTTTTGATACAACTATGACTTGATATGCAAGTAATATAATTAAGATATCTCTGGCGTCTGAAATCGCCAACCCACATTGAATAAACGATTGGTGATTAACGTTCAATCCTTCTCCGTGTGAGAAGAGCCCTTTGGTCAGCACTTACAAGCTGTTGACGATGTTGAACAACGGTTAGTCAGTTAATATCTAATGCAATATATTAAGTAGCATAAACCAAAACACTGCCTTCGCGTTTCGCTGCAATCTCTTTTAATAACAGTTGATAAGTTTTACTACCTTCCATGTAGGTATATAAACTTTTTTATTGTTTAATTCTCTAATAACTGGGTGCCAACCTAAGGTCTCTTTGAGTTGGGAGGGTTAATAATACATTAATTAGAGTTCGCGGTCACTAACCATGCATGGCTAGTGCGTGACTGAGCATGGCCCACGCTACTGTACGTAAACAAGCCAAACTTTAAAATGTATGGCGAACACGCGAACCTATTTCTATTATATTAAACTGCCTAGTGCTAAATGTTGACGATTTGTTCGTTTGTTTATCTTTTAAAAAGAAGAAGTGAATTAGGCTCGGTTCATGTCTGACGTAGAATACGTCTTTTACATTGTAGCTGGTGCGTACCCGTATCGTGTGTACTAAATTGTTCTCATAGAAATTCTTCTAAGCTGAAAACGTACTTTACATTAATTATTATGCTATCGGCTTACTCACGTAACTGCTACTCTATCCTAGAGTAGCAGGGCGACGTCCTCGCATCATGTGTTGCCGAATGCGGCTCATAAATATGAGCCTCTAGCATGGCTTGAAACTAGTCGAGTTCCTCGTTAAACAGTTACGCGAGTAAGCCGACAACATAATAATTAATTTCGTATGTATATCATTTAAAAAATTAACACACAAGCAAAGCCTTAATCATAACTAGTTAAACATATCAATTAAATCTACGAGCAAATGAACTGTCGGTAATTTTTTGTAGAGGATTTGGAATAACCTTCAGGGGCCATAGGTATAACGATTTCATGTCGTGGTTTAGTTAATTGTCATACCAGTGATTATGTTAATGTTATAACTGTCCCATTGTCTGCATTATATATGACTTTCATACATTATAAAAAAAATATCATACTTTCTGTATAAAAAAATAGTTCTATACGATTGGTATAAAGATTTAAAAACTTTTATTTATAGTTTAAGTGAAGGATTTTCCTCTATTACCTAGTTACTGTCATAAATCTAGAAAATATCGAGAACTATAGCTTCTACCAGCAGCTTTAAACGCATTTCTATGGGATAAAAAGTAGTCTACGCGTCCAGACCATAACCTAACGCTGTTCCAAATTTTTCCCGATTCCTTCAACCGACTCACAAACTTTGACATTTACGATCTAACCGCCGTACTCAGAGTCATTTATATTTTAACCCAATCCTTGGCAATTGTTTTTGGTACAATATCGTTACTAAGGAATAGCTTAAGTAAGTATTAAATGTCTCTGAGTGCAGCATTTAGTAAAATAACTGTCGTATACCTATTTGGTGTTTGAGTCCCGTTAGCATTAAGTGTTATTAGTCTAATACAACCGACATCAGTTTCAGTAATAAACTGCAATTATGCTCGGTGTATGGTAATAAATGCACCCCCTATACAAATGGATAATAAAACAGGGGAAAGTCATTGAAAGCACCTACTATTATACGTGCTTTAAGGAGTATAATTCCTTCGTGCTTTATGAATTCCTTCGGAGAATAATTAATATTATGTTATATTTATACTTAGGCAAAACATTACTATTTTATTATTTATTTATTTATAGCCTTTTTTCTTCGCACATGACAAAAGATGTCTTAAGCTATCAGTGCGTTCTTCCTCCACCACCAATCTTCTCCATTCTGGCCTTTATGGCCACTCTGCCCCAAGTTATTCCCGCGACCTGTCTGATGTCGTCGTCTCCACCTTTTTTGTGGTCTGCCTCTCTTTCTCTGTCTATCTCTTTCTCTATTTTTTTTTAGTACTGACAGGTTAAGAAGAGCTGTACTGCAATGGATCATGCAGTGCAGGCGATGAGCTGTCGTTTGAAGACAATGATGGTGATGCACAACATTTTTTACTAACACTTTGGCTAACCAGGAAATTGAACCCGAGATCGTGACCAATTGAATTATTCCGATAAAGAACAATAAAAATCATCGATATGCTATACATAAAGTAATCTAAGTTTTATAATCTAAAAATACGATTTTCACTGAAATATTACTTTCGTGGAAATCTACCAATGGATGCTATCCAATTAGCAAACTGATTTATTATAATGGGCTTAGAGATTTATAACGATTATATAAATTTGTAATCTCTATGCTAGACAATAAGAGCGATTTTCCTTTAATTAAAATTTGTTTACGAATTATGTATATGTTTGAAAAAGAATGTATTTTGTTAGAATTTTTCGACTAGATACGAGTAATGTTTCCTTATTACCTTTGGTGTGATTTTCCTCAATATTTCTTTATATTGTTGTTGTTTTCAACAAAAAAATAATATTAAAGTAGATACAACCAACTTTCTAAAGTCCTACTCTATTACAATTTTTGAGGGTCATTAGGTATCAATAGCCCAAATAATACTTTTTTTTATAGATTGACATTTAATTCTTTTTTTATTATAGAAAAAATCTTATTTTTAATCAGAATTACTAAATTATACCGAATAAAAAGAAACTTCCTTTCATTAAAAATGTATTTTTCTTTCGTAAAACCTAAACTTTTTTTTCAAATTAGCATTTCATTTGTTACTGGTATCAGTCCTAATCTATTAACTTCGTATGCTGAAATTATAGTTTAGCTATGAGTTTTCTTTTTTTGTCGTTTAATAAATTAAATTACAGAAGATTATGGTGTTAGTGCTAAAACCTCTTACGAACGTTAAGTCTTAGACTTTCAGTTTGGTCTGTAATTTCATGTAAATTCTTCAAATTAACCTCTTTCGATAAAAATCGATTGTTCTTTTAAGAACTTACGACTTATACGGTGTACCTAATGAGTAATACACGAGCTAACTGAAATAATATAATATTAAATACAAAATATTTTGTGCATTTTTTTTTTCTTTAACTTTGTCCTACACTAGGCTTTTCTCATGTGTCATGGATGCGTTTTCAAATATACTATTTCATTTACACTTGATACTTGACCCGAAACAATAATTTGTGGATCACACAATAAGTTATTCCGTACGGGAATCGAACCCGTTGCAAGGCAGCCAGTTGCCCAGCCACTGCATCAGTAGTCAAGATAATTATTATTACTATAAATTACAATAAATTGGATTAAAAGTGCATAAACTAAAGCCTATTTATCAGTACTAGTGGTCGCCTAGTGGTCGAAATTCAACCATATACGATTTAATTTACAATACCACTTAACATACGTTCAAGGATAATTTTTATTTAACTCAAACTCAAACAAACTCTTTTATAAAACTCTATTCATATGAGACGTGAGAATATCATCGCAATGTCTATCGATTTTGACGTATTGTCAAATACGATCAGATACTATGCATGTGTGTGTAATGTTTTATTTATTGATTTAATGTACTTTATAAGCATGATTTTTGAAAAATATTAGCGTTAGGCACTTCTCCTACACATAAACTATAAGTGTACCAAATTTTATGCTCCTACGTCCGCGCAATTTTCGTAAAAAGCGGTCCAAAGTTTTTGCATCACGTATTAATATATAGATATCTGTTCGAAAAAGTACTAAGCAAATGTCCTGTATGTAGGTTTATTTCAAATTTAAAGTTAATAATTACATTACTGCGGACTAAGTGACAATCTAAACACACAAATATTTTTTAGTCAAACAACAAAGCAAGGAGTTTAAACTTAATTTAAAAATCGTATTCAATAAAACACTGATTTGTTAAATACCAAAAAAAAACATTGTTTTGTAATCTTCTCACCATCCTCATAAAAAAGGAAGCCTTTTCCAGACTTGTATCAAAAATCTTAAACAATATCTTTGAAGATTTCAAGTGTCAAAAGGATATTATTCTTTGCTCGCGACTATCTACCATTGATATTTATCTACGATCGTATTCAATAAAATATACCAGATTTAAGGCTTCCCTTTATACACTGAGTGAGACAGATTAGATATTTTCCGTTACTAACCTTCATTATTTGGTACAAAAAGAAAATAAGTACTTTAAAGCCTACTAAAAGGAATGCTTGTGGAAACTCATTCAGTTCGACGCGGTCGGTGTGAGCGTACGGACGCCTACGCCGTAGCAGTGCTACGCCGTAGCAGATTCTACACGTCGCGTGATAACTTCGTGCGTTTGTTAAAACATTAAAACTAATACAGTTTATGGTTCTAGTTTAAAATTATCTATAGTGTTTTAAATATGTAGATTGGTATACTTAAGTGTTTTTTTTTAAATAAAACAATGTTCAGTGACATTAGAGGAGGGCAGTGACTGAATAGTGCACACGGTAACCTACTTAAATGCTTCGTCATAAAGGGGAGGTAAGTAATGACTTCTATATTTAGTTGCGAAGTAATACAAATGTGTATGAAGTTGTTGATGACTAGAGTTTAATTGGTATCTCACTTTGTACCAGAAATATGTGTTATAAATAAATGCTTAATTTATTTAACCACAGCTTAGTAGTAAAGTAATTACTTAGGAAAATTGGTTTGGGATCGTAAATATTATAATTACTCTAGTAATTAGCGCTGGCGGATAAAACAGACAGCGAAAGCAAGGTCTTTGTAACAAATGTGAACGAGTAATTTAATTATTCAAAATAAAACGACATAATTGTTCTGAAACGTGGTCCTTTTGTAAATGAATAATTTATTAAGATTTTATGTAGGATCTTCTAAAAAAGATATAAAATACCGACTTAAAACAATATGGATATTTCACCTATATACCTCGTCAAAATAACTTTAGATTTATTTTTCAAACAGTCATAATGCCAATTCATAAACCGATTGCACTACTAGAAAAAATCTAACACCATATAACTAGGGACCCACAATCACTTTCACTACGACCAACCAAAAACAAACTTTAATTACATAGAATTACAGATTAGTTTTTAAAAATCGTGGCAAACTAGTGTCGCGTTCACACGAAGATTCTTGTATGTCACCGCTGTATAAATTAGGGGTAATAAACCTTGTGAATTTGTATGAATTTATACATTATATGCCGTGACGTTAGATTTATATTTAGAGGTTATGGTTATAGTTGCAATAATCTGGGTCAGGTCAGGTTTAAGTTAAGTCTAGCTTAGGAAATAGAGGTTTATTGTTATAGGTGATTTTTGTAATATTTTGAAAGTTATACGTAAGATTAGGGTGGGGTTTAAATCTTATCTTTTCTCTAATTCAAGGTCACCCTTCGATCTATTACTGATCAGAGTTTATGGCTTAAATAAAGTAGGATGTGCTGGTTGAAATATCCAACCTGCTGACTGAAAGTTTCTTATACGGAAGAGTACTTTCTATTTATCGTCACGCCTTTTACCCCGAAGGGATTCCTATTGCGATACGTAATGCCACTTTACAATATATATAGACTTTTCACTACGTGTATTATAAGTTTCATGCAATAGGGGGTGAGCCTATTGCAATATACTAGGCATAATTTCAGACACCGAGCTACTACTGAGAAATTTTCGAAAAGCTGAAAAAAGTTTAGCAATACTTTGCTGCGAACACGGAACGCGAGTTGGATAAATTTAAAACGTCATCATCAGTGATAGCGGACAGTAAGCCGGTGCAAAATAAGCTCTCGTATGCCGAATCGTTAAAACTGCGTTTGCCCAGCAAGATCGCGCCCGCGATGGAATCCCGCGCGCCGCTTCCGTGTGTTGTCGCCTACCCCACAACCGAGCGCTCAGCTGATTTTGCGTCGTCATCGGCGACTAAACAGGCGCTTATGAAGGCGATTAAACCTTGCGACGACGGTTTTCAAATTGTAGGAGTTAAAAAAACCGCGAAGTCGGGTGTCGTATTGCGTGTTGCTGACGAGCGGCAGATAAAGAAGCTTGAGTCCGTAGCAGCGATTCGTACCGCCGGTTTGCGTTTGGAAAAGCCAAAAGGTCGTAGGCCGCGTATCCTTGTCAAGGACATCCCGGGTTCTATGGAGGACGCCGCGTTTTTGACCTCACTGTATCGTCAAAATATTAGTGGGGAAATCGAAGTAAAGGAGCAAGATTTTATTAAATCTTGTAAAATTACCCGCCGGCGTACTTTGCAAAACGGTCGTAAGTGGGTTGGCATTGAACTAGACGCTAATATACGTAAACATCTTGTTACGACAAAAGATAAACTTTTTATAGATTGGGCTACTTGCCGATTCATAGACGATGTAGAATTAGTTAAATGCCACTTATGTCAGCAGTTCGGCCACGTTAGGAAACATTGCACGGTTAAAACACCCACCTGCGGTAATTGTGCTGAGGCGCATGAATCACACGACTGCCCTCATATAAATAATAAAAATTTTATTCCAACATGCGTGGCGTGCAAACGTTTCAAAAACCTCACGACCACCGTTGTGGTTCGCCCGAGTGTGGCACCTACAAAGCTAAACTCGAACAACTCATATTAAACACCACCTATTAAATAATAATATGGATAGGTTGACTATAGGGCAACTAAATCTACATAACGACAGGGTTGCGACGTCCGAGTTAGACAAACTAATAGTCGACTATCAGCTTGACATTGTACTTGTTCAAGAACAGTATCAAAATGCCCACTTAAGGCACAGGGTAGTGCAGCTGAACAGTAGGTCACGAGCTGGAATTTACGTCACGAGATCATCTAATTTCACAGTAACATCTATAACTAATTTAATGACGTCACACTGTGCCGTGGCGGAGATTGCCTCAGAAAACTTTAAACTTTACGCTGTGAGCTGTTACTTTCAATATTCTGACTCAGTTACTCCTCACATTCATCACCTCCGTCACGTCTTGCAGTCGCTTGCGGGCTCCAAAATTATAATTGGCGCCGACGTTAATGCGTCTTCATCCTTATGGTATGGCAAAGTTAGGGCTACTGACATGGAGCGGCGTTGTGCCGTTGAAGAATTCATTGCCGAAATGAATCTCTCCATACATAACACCCCTGATGCACCACCTACTTTTTGCAGCCAAATGGGCGAATCTTGTATTGACGTCACACTTTCTAGTTCGGACGTTAGCTTGGATAGGTGGCGTGTCCTACCGGATGCGTCATGTAGTGACCATCGCCTGATCGTGTACGAATTTGTCTCGGGATTACCCCGGGGTCCAACGCTTTGCAGTAGTGGCTTTAGATATAAAACTAAGGGCGCGGACTGGAACTTCTTTAGCTTATTATTTGCATCTCAGGCCACAGACTTCACTCGCAAAGACCTTTCGGCAGAAGAAGGTGCTGAAATCATGTCGGATACTTTTACTTACTGTGCCGACATTGCGTTTGGTCGGGGATCCTTGACCAGTACGCGCAGATGTGACTGGTGGAATAATTATCTAGTCGAACAACGTAAATGTTTTCGTAAAGCGCGCAAACAATTAAATAGACTAAAAAAACGTAAAGTTACTGGTTTTGCATTTGATGAAGCATTGATTGCGTTTAGAGTTGCCAGGTCACGTTATAGGGCTTCAGTGGAGAAAGCTAAGGGTAACCTGTTGCGGAGAGTAGTGCAGAGGCTGGAAAGCGAGGGTCCGTGGTCGCCTCTGTACCATGAGTTCAAAGCCAATAGATCCGTCGATCTGGCGTTCGTACAGAACATAAAAGTCAACAATGTTCACACCACTGGTATTGAGGAGACAACGGAAGTTCTACTCGATGAACTCATCCCTGACGATGTATCCGAGACAGATAGCGATTATCATCAACAGATTAGGTCGTGGGCGGCTATACCACCCAAATCACCGGTGTCTGATCTACCTTCCATCAATGAGCTCGTAACTGTTATTAAAACGTTGCCTATGAATAAATCGTCTGGTGAGGATAAAGTTTCAAATAAAATGATAATAGAAGCGTGCAAATCTGCGGCTGACGCGATCCTGTCTGTCTTTAATCGTTGTATAGCGGAGGGCGTCTTTCCTC
This sequence comes from Spodoptera frugiperda, assembly GCF_023101765.2. Taxonomy (NCBI): domain Eukaryota; kingdom Metazoa; phylum Arthropoda; class Insecta; order Lepidoptera; family Noctuidae; genus Spodoptera; species Spodoptera frugiperda. The sequence goes on along the minus strand of NC_064241.1, from coordinate 4,973,305 downwards.
GTATATGGCGACGTGGATTCATTCGCATAATACCTAAGAATGGAAATAAACCACCCGATGACCCTAAGTCATACCGGCCTATTACGCTTTTACCATCATTAGGAAAACTTCTTGAGCGGCTTATCGTTCCTCGTTTGCTGCCCGGTGGACCGAAATTTCACAATAATCAATTTGGTTTTACTGTGGGTAAATCTACTGTAGACGCAGCTCTCTCTGTCCGAACCATAGTGACTTCGTCTGAGCACAAATATGTAGTAGGCATTTTTCTAGACATTTCCGGTGCCTTTGATAACGCGTGGTGGCCAATGCTACTCCTTAAACTGAAGGGTCGTGGTTGCTTTAGCAACATATACAAACTATTATACACTTATTTTCTTCATGGTTCTGTAAAACTGAAACTTGGTAATTTTTCTCGGTCGAAGTCGTTGTCAATGGGATGTCCTCAGGGCTCGGTTATTGGCCCGTATCTGTGGAATTTAGGGTTTGATGACTTGCTCGCGACCCCCCTTCCTTCTGGTTGTACGTTGACTGGATATGCGGATGATGGCCTTTTGTTAATACAATCAAATACTCGAGCCGGACTAGAGAATTTAGCTAAGGACTGCCTCAGTAGGATCTCGCGATGGGGCGAACGTAATCGATTAACTTTTGCACCCCATAAAACCTATCAATTATTGCTTAAAGGAAATTTGAAATCATGGCCGTCTATTAAATTCAATAACGTTCCCGTCAAACGTAAGGAGTCGGTTTGCTATATCGGTCTAGTTTTCAAAAAAAAAAATCTTTTTGTTTATTGAGCATATTAAGGCTATTAATGAAAAATAAAAAAACAACTGCTATGGGGTTACGCGAATTTCAAAAGCCAATTGGGGTCTCTCGTTTCTTACGCTCAGAACCATCTACGGAGCAACCTACCTGGGATGCGTGTGCTACGGGGCACCAGTGTGGGCTGATAGGGCCACAATAGGCGCGGTACGGCGAAAGCTTCTCCAAGGTCAGCGTCTAGCCTTGATCTTTCTGTGTAAGGCTTATAGGACGGTTAGCACAGAGGCCCTACCTGTGCTCGCGGGACTACTTCCAGTCGATCTTGAGGTGCAGCGACGTGCTGCCATGTACTATAATGCGAGACCTAACTTTTCCGCAAACTTTCTAGCACAACGTGATCGAAGCAAAATTGATAGATTGCTCAAGCCTTTAACGGACGTCTGGGATGAACTTCTGACTGAGTGGCAGTGTAGATGGGAATCTTCTACCAAGGGCCGTCACCTCTATCAATTCTTTCCATCCGTGCATGAGCGTCTGGAGAGGACATGGTTGGAGGTGGATCACTGTGTTGCCCAATTTCTTACTGGCCATGGCAACTTTAAAAGCAAATTGTTCTCATTTAAACTCGTTGATTCACCATGGTGCCAATGTTCGACAGCGGAGTTGCAACATGAGCAATCCGCCCATCACATACTCTGGGAGTGTGGTCTCTGGCAATCTGAGCGTGACACTATGTTGGATAATTTAATTGTTTCATCAGGTGTAGTTTATTACACGGACCTTGTGGAGTCTCGAGCAAATTTCCGTGCGTTTAGGCGTTTTTGCCATACCTATTATTGGAAGCAAGTATAACAGCTCACGCATAGGACCCATTTAGTATTAGCATTTAATATTTTAGTTTTAAGTAAAATTTCCGTGGTGCTTGGCGACTGGGCTTCTCCCAGTTGTGCAGTCTCTTTTGTGCCTTAAGGCTTAAGTCATCCTGTCTCCTGCATTAAATTCACCGAGGGAAGTGGAAACTATCGTTTTCTTTTCTTCTCCTCTAATAACATCTTCTGATTTGTTTCGTTGCGGGATCCAAGACAGTCATTCATTTCCCTGGGACGCGCCGGACTTCAGTGTTCCGGTGTTTTCATGTTTGTATCTACTGTAGATCCTGGCTTACAGGAGTTGCAGCGGTATGGGAGGTTGTGGCGGGCTTGTCCCAAAAAAAAAAAAAAAAAAAAAAAAAAAAAAATACTTTGCTTGACTTGGGAATCGAACCAGAGACAACTTTAGCCGACAGTCGCACTTGCGACCACTCGACTAACGAGGCAGTAACTAAGAATAATATAAAAAAAATAACTATTATTTTATTATCGTCACGTCACCGTTGACGAAGACGGAAAACAAACTTATAGCTACACTGTAGCGTAATTTAATAAACAGTACCAAAGTCTGCTACTAAGCCATGAAACAATTCGAAATGGCTCTTCAAAATCCCATTACCCATAGTTAATTACAACCAGATATACACAGGTACAAACCAGACTAAGTTGACTGTCGAATGTGTGGACAGTTCATTGGAATAGAGACCAAGACAAACTGGTTGTATAGTTCGATGTGTAGCCGTTGGTACATTTCCAGGCCTACTTAATGTATCATAAAGTTTTTGTTCGGAAAGGTTAAAGGTAAACGATGACAATAAAGTGTCACATTGTTTTATCACGAAACAGAGTTAAAGTACGACTAATTTATATTATGACAGACTTATTTTGTACCTAAATTTATACGAAGAGATTCTTGTTGATTGGTGTACATTTTTTATAGACCAACGTGCGTACCCACACTTATAACATACCTTCTTTTTTTGAGGGGGGAAATTATTGAAAGTCTTTTCTCGCCTAGTGTGAGACGAAAGGGAGTGTCAGACTCTTACAGACTCAAAACCACTATTCCGACTTTTCGAACGTTTCTACTCCTACTTTTCGAGCCGGAGCCTCAGTACCCGGCTAGGTAATCCGCAGCTCACTTAAGAGTGAGCTGCGGATATAAATACGGATACTAAGGTATATCTGGGGTATTATTATGATAAGTAAACACAATGATGGTATTACACCCTAGTCTGTGGCAGTCCACTACCGATACTGCAGGACCTCCTCTACATCACAGGGGTTTCCAATAATCCCCACGTTTGGAGATAGCAGTTTAAAATGTTCAGGTTTATCAAAGAGCGCTGCTGCCAGGTCCTGCTACTACTACTTAGTGATTAAATACTTAGTTTTGATCGTTTGATATTGAGGCCATTTTTTTATTATACTCAGTTGAAGTACCTAAATATAAGAACACAAAATATGTAATTAACGAACATCGTCTCTTGTAATTAACTTTCTACGCCTACTCATGTTTAAGTCTGTAATTTTGCTCATAATTATAGATTAATATCTAGGTAATCTGTTCTCAGCTCACACGTAAATAACTCAGTCTGTAGAATTTTGACAAAGGTGTAAACAATAAGCTCGATGTTAAATGGAACAAAATTCTATTTTAGTGGCTTAAACTATAGATAAATGTTTCTAAAGAACGACAGTGAATTACATTATATACTAGCTTTAGCCTGCGACTGCGTCCGCGGAAAATAAAAAAAATGAGGGTTGGGCTACCCCTAACATTTAGGGGGATGAAAAATAGATGTTAACCGATTCTCATAGATACCGTATAAGCACAAAAAAATGATCAAAATCGGTCAAGCCGTTTTGGAGGAGTATGGCAACGAAAACTGTGACACGAGAATTTTATATATTAGATTTTGTCATAATAGAACTTCTGACTTGGTTCGAAGACTACCGCAGAATATTAGTTCGATACGAGTACACCCCATGGCTCGAACATGTGCCTTATTAACACGAGACCGCTTCAATTAATAGTTGCGGTAACTGAACAACGCTTCGCTTGCCAATTTTGGATTGGTGATTGCAACATATTGTTACTAGTGCATGGTTTACCGTTCATCCCTTAGTAGAAGGCTATAGGTGTAAACAAGGACAAAGATAGGTTTAAGTTCTGACAAGCTCTGGAACAGGCTCGTGTCTTAAACAATAAGGGAACGTAAAATCGATTATAAATCGTCTAGGTACAAAAACTTTGATCTACTTTTTTGAGGGGGGATATCGTCAATGCCATCTCCCGCCAGGGTGAGGCGAGATGCCAGACTCTTACTGAATAAAAACCACCGTATTGTAACGTCACAATGGAAACAAAAATGGGTAATATTAGTACCGTATTAAAAAACTACAAATTACAAAAAACCAAATCTACAATTTTTGTGACATACTCTTTCCACTACACAATTAAAAAATCATCAACAAAATTGAATTTAAAATATTGCAACACAGTAAAACGTCGATAGTTAAGTGTTTGAACAGGCTTGCTGTTCACTGTTCATTCAGAGTAAGTGCATGTAAGCGACACACTTTTATCACAAATCAAGCGAGACGTCGTCACAATGTTGTGTGCTATGGAACATAACTGGTGGACACAATGGAGTTATGAACAGCGCGTCTGTTACACAGAGGTGATACTGAATCCGAAAGGTGATGCCATTGTGTAACTGGCTTTATAATGTTATGAGTGCTCTTTGTGTGGATTTTAAAATAGATTTATCTTTAGCTGTGCAATGAGGGCAGTTTTGTGAAGCAGGGGTTTTGGTATTACATTTTTATGTTAAGTTATGCTAGCAAAATTAAAAAAAATATATCCTTAAGCTTTGAATATGGGGTCATGCTCATCATCATGAATGAAAACTCCTGAAATGTATTAATATAGTCATAATCACATTAATTTACAAGTGCACTGCAAAACTAATTACAGAGTACAAAGTTGATATAGCAGAAAAGTACATACTATAAATAAACATGTGTCTTTTCACTTGCAAATAAGCTTTTCAAATTACATAACTGTGTGATAGGCATCCATCTCCCTACACTTCATTCTTTATTGACTTTCAATGTTGTACATAGATATGTCTATAGCTACTATTGGTACATTCAGGTACTCTGTAGTGAATTTGTTCCCGATTCATGATTGAAAAGCTTAGTAACGTGGCTGAAAGGGGTTTCTAGTTATCTATGAAGACTATTTGTACCATGTTAGCACTATAGTGTGACGTATTTAACTACTTTATTAGTTTGATGTTCACATGTAACAGCGGATTTATACTATTTTCGGGTATTCTCGGTTCTAAGAAAATTTGTATAAATTAATAAAATGTGTAATAAAATAAGAGTAAGGAGATCGGAGCTGTGCCTTAAACTTATAACATAACTGGTTAAAAGTGGGTATCACATTGCATCATCATCTAATATCTATTAATTATTTCAAGGTATCGAACATATCATCTATATAATCTCATGTTATGGGATGTTTATTATATGTACCGTACTGTTTGTTATGTTTATATTTCCTAACTTAGAAACAACTGATCACAACATACCTACTACGTACTGGGTTAACAATGTTTAAGATAATTAATTCTGACAGTACTTGGTGGTTTACAAGTCCGCCTCGGGATGTTTTATTTTACTCAGTTTCGTTATAACGAAACTCTCAGATATTAAATTTTCCTTCGTAGCGATTATACATTAAGGGAATTTTGATTTGCTTCTTGGCTTCCAATATATATTAATATAATTTATACTAAATCAATTTTTCATAGCTTTAAATAGTCTATTTTCTTGTTTTTTCCAAAGTCCTAAGTTTCAAACAACATTCAACGGCATTAAAAAAATTAAAAGTGGTGTTTTTAAACGAAAACCTTTAATTGCAAAGTTAATTCAATTTAGTCCAAATCTGTATTAATTAATTGCAATTTGTGTATTCTCTCATATTGAATCATTTTGTATTGTATTACGGGGCTTAATTCAATTGTACTGAATAAGCTGTAGTTTAATTAATTTTACGTACATATGTCCATTATAATCACTATTTCAGTGTGAGTACTTATACATAATAGAAGTTAAACAATTTTAGCATTAATTTGTCAAATGTTGCAGCGATATTTATAAACAGAGGCATACATAATAATAGGGTAAGGTAAGGTACTAAATGTCTGTAATACTTTTTATATAATATGTACATTGTGTACATTCAATGAATGAATAATAAAATAAAATAAATAATTGAAATGAGAGCAGAATTTCCATCAATATTTAATAGAGAGAGAATTAATTTTTAATACAGGCGATATAAGTATTTTTTAAAATAGATGTGGTAAAGAAATTTGAATGCGACATTACGCCTTTTATCCTCGAAGAGGTATAGGCAGAGGTGGAAATTATGCATAGCGCTATACAATGCACACCCACTTTACACCATTTGTGTTATAAGTTCCATGTAACAGGGGGTGAGCTTATTTCCATATACTGGACACAATTCCAGACTCCCTGCTACTACTGAAAAAATTTTGAACAGTCAAAAAAAGCCCAGTAATACTATGCCCTACTCGGGAATCAAACCCGAGACCCCTTAGTCCGGTAGTCCCACTTGCGGCCACTCGTCCAACGAGTTAGTGAAGGTGGTTATTTTTTTTTAAGTTAAAGTAAAAACAACTAATCTTTAAGTTTAGCAACTTGAATGTTTACTTGTACTTAGCTGTATCATTAAGTTGACGATAACTTTCTTTCAAGTTGTTCGTTCTAATGATACACGTGTTCCAACTAAATATTCCAGATAGCACTTTCGTTGAAAAAGTTTTAGACGAACTTATAACAACAGAACTTTGTGAATCGTAACGTGTTAATGTTTGCCTAACAATTACTTGGGAAAAGGTTTGTAGGTTGCCTAAATTATTGTCGACCTTATTGTTGAGTATTTAGGAGTTATTTCTGATATCGATTTATGATTATTGTATGGTGATGTGCCTCTGATTCTCTGAAAGTGTAACTAAAGAGTATATTCCGTAAGTTAAATTCAATTGCAGAAGACGAGCTTCGAGATATAAGCCGGTAAACGAACACATGGATCACCTAATGGTAAGTAATCGCCACTGCCCATGGACACTCGAAACACCAGAGGCGTTACAAGTGCGTTGCCGGTCTTTTGGGGGTAAAATTTAAGGGTTTTAGGTGATTCAGGAATTGGGAAGATTGAGAAGGGGGTAATAAGGCCTACGGTATTTTACAATTTGACATCTATATAGGCAGTCTGTTCAACCAGTAAATATAACAAAATACAAAATTATGAGTAAATTCGTAAACAAAATCCACAAAGAAATTTGAACTATGCGTAATTGGGGTAAGACTTAAAATTAAGTGGTTTATGCATAGTTTCTTTCAAATAGTTAAGAATATTGGCGTGTAACATACACTTGCAAACTAAATTTGTTTTATATACTTTCAAACTTCGAGGTATGTTGCTTGGGTAACTTGGTAAATGTAAAAGGCGATGTCTAGTACCTGCCAATTATTGTACGCTGCCGCATAAAGAGAGCTGAGCAAGAAGTTTAATATTCACAGCTTTATTGTAAATGTGATAAGGTGTTATTTGACTTGCCTTGTCGTATTGCTGTGTGAATGTGATTATATTTAAATAGAATCTTATATTTCGAGTATTTAATAAAAGTTGAATTTTGGGTATAAAATAAAGTTTTAATTCAGTTTATGTAGATAAATTGCATTAAAATATTTTATTATTACACAAGCTTCTGCTAGCGGCTTCGCCCGAGTGCCTGTAGGATAAAAAAATCTACACCCAAGTCTGGTTACACGCTGTTTGTATACCAAATTATATTAAAATCGGAACGGACGGACGGAACACCCGCAACACCAGAGAAGTCACAGGTGAGTTGCCGGCCAAAGGAAAAAAAAAACTCAATAAAAAAGGCGTCAGTTAAACCATTAACACAACCACTTATTTATTTACAAGAAACTTCTTGATGTCGACTAAATGGCCTGTTTCCGACACAAAAATTATGTTCTTGCCTCCATTTTATTCCGAACAAAATGTTCAAATAACTCACAATGTTAACTTTAACGGTATCACGAGAAAGTAATGAAAATAAAAGTTTATAGTTTAATCGACTGGAATAATGTACTCATTCGTGTTTATTTGTAGCCAATCTTTTGTAAAACAGCTGAGAAAATATAATAGACAGGTTTATTCTATATGCATTTGACAGCGAGTTTGGTGCAGTGGCCGGGCACTGGGCAGCCGGCTGCCGCGCAACGTGTAAGGTTTCAACCTCAAACAGAGCAACTCTTAGTGTGCTTCACCAATTATTTCGGGTTTGGGATGATGTGTATGCCTGTAAACGAACCCACATTTCAGGAGAAAATCCCATTGTGTTTTTTTATATTTTTGTTAGGCTCGGGACCACTCTTACTTTTTTTCATAATTATGTTTTTTCCACAGAAAGTTTTCTCTACAGTCGTAAGATTTACTAAGACTTTTTGAAACTAGTTGATGTTCTCAGTTGCGATATAAATTGTATTTAACCGTGGCATTTTTATAACATTAAGCGTTCTGCAGACCTTTGGTTAATCCCTAATTCCATGAAAAAACCTTTACTAATGATCTGCAATAGATTTTTAGGCATAATAAACAATCCTAGTAAACATGTCTGCTATATTTGAATCAGTGAAAAATAGATTCACAGGGAATTCGAGCATGCTTACCTCCTGGGGGATTAAAATGCGAAATATAATGTTACGTCTGAATACTTCTATGACAAATTCACCTCATATTTCAACACGTTATATTACAGGAGACTAAGGGCGCTTTTCCACCAGAGACGAGTAAATCTTCCATACATTACTATAGGTATATACGAAAAATAGCTAAGCTGTGAAACTATGTGACAGTTCCCACTGATACTAAGCTATGTGTGTTCGAAGAAGATGCGCAGCTTGAGTATGCGATGTATCGATAGTAGGGAAGCCATCCATAGCACGCATCTTTTCATATAAAAAAACATAACTAAGCTGAGTTGGTTCCCATCAGTGCTAAGCTATATGTTGCAATGAATATGATTAGTGGAACCAAAACACATCCACAGCAACGTAGCATAGCACATCTCCGGTGGAAAAGCACCCTAAAGCAAAGCTGCCTTCACTAACATTAATAGCTTTCCACCGTGTTATTCCCGAAAGGGAATGAGACCATTAAAATAAGTACTAGGTTATTAAACTTATGGTTATTCTAGCATTCTAGTGTTTATGTTACTTTCGTTGTCAAATCGCTGGAGACCAAGGGTAGTAGAAATGAAAATTCTCCTATTACATTTTTCTCTCTAAGTACTCTTTGTATAATAAGAACATCAGATGCAGAAACATAGTCTATTTATAATGTGCAATGTCCATAGTTAACACAAGTTACATAAATAAACTAAAATTAATTTATTTGCTTTCGTGAATATATTGAGAAAAGCTCTACTAGTTTCGAATCACAAAGGGACTCTTACTCATGTGTGACGTGCGCAGACGCGGCGACGATAGTTGGTGACGTTACATTTAGAATGTTCCAAGATAGATGTTATAAAATTTTTTTTAAGAAATTAACAGATTTTCATAGATTCTATTAGAATTTTTAAAGCGGTTTACTTATAGACCGTGAATGCGATTGTAACTGTGTGTATAGCTTTTCAATAAACACATTAAAAGCCTAGACTTAGAGTCTAAAATCGTACTTGACTTTTGATATTAATAAATCTTCATATTCATGATAGTAATCTGTGTCCTCATTAATTAGTATTTTGGGTTGTATTAAATGTTTATTACAACCTAAATAGTCTTGGTTAAATATGTTTTCTTGAAAACCTTATAATTAATTCTATCTAATATACAACGTGTAACAAAAAGGGGGTATACATATCAATTGCACGGTTTCTAGATAACATAACAAACGATACGGGAAGGGTCTTTTAAACTCATGTTTTCATGGTACCAAGTTAAAAATTTTTCAAATCAATTTTAAGTAAAATTAAGTAAGATTCAAAATTAAGTAGACAGGTACTAGGCGATCAGATTGACAGAAGAAATGTTTCGTAATATTAGCGAGTGACCCCTGTAGCGTTGTGACATGTTTGTATAATTTAAAATGAAGAAACATGCGATACCAAGTATTTACAATTTTTTTTAATCGTATTTTCAGCTGAAACTTCGTGTAGAGACTCTATTCAACCTGTATTCATCAGCGCTTCTTGATGTATATGGGTATTTTGTTACTTGTATAAAATATATAACATTTCTATGTCACAATGTTAGTTACCATACTCCTCCGAAACGGCTTTACCGGTTTTTATCAAATTTTATTTACGTATCTAGTAGGTCTAAGAATCGAGTACTATCTATTTTCTAGAAATAATCTAGAAGGCAAAACAACATTTGCCGGGTCAGCTAGTACAAACTAGAATTTGTCTAACATATGGTAATATCTACTAGTGACTGTGTAACAAACATGTTACTCCTACAAGACCTTATACAACATATTATATGCTATATGTAATATCTTCTCTATCTGGTCGTAATCCAAAGCCAATGAAATAAATTCTCAGTGTATTCTCCCTATTGATGGTAGGAGACAGTTTGTGTCTCGGATTGTGGACTAACGCTCCAGTTTGCGAACAGTGTGAGACTTCAGGTGTAGATATGAATTATATTGAATGCCGTACGTGGAAACAAATAGTTGTGTATGTGTATTTCTTATAATATGATGTAACATGAGACATCACGTTCTTCAATTAAACTATCCTGATATGGTTTATAACAAACGCGAATTCTTAAATAAAATAGCTCAGGTTCGTCCGGGTGCTGTTAAGAAACTATTTTGGACCATATTGATATTTACACTGAACCTTAACTGCCGGCTTCTATTTTTCCTGAGAAATACAACCCGGTATTTTCAAGGTCAGAGTAAATAGGTACTTTCTAAGTCTGTGTGCTCCATCTTCGGCCACATCTTCGCTTCACCGTCCTGGCAGTAAGCGGGTTGGTGGCCAAACGCAGACTTATCAACGACAAAAAAAAAACCTGAAATTCAAGATTTGATTCGGTAATCTACAACCCCATTTTTGTCCCATCGAATTCAACCAAGCAAGAAAATAAATAAAAGGTAAAAATTTTCACAATTTCCAATCGAATCCCAAATCATTTCCGAGTGCGCAAATCGTATAAAGTACAAATACATACACAACATTAAATATCGAAATCCTCCGAGTGCGTTATTACATTTATGACTTCCATTAAAAAATTAAATAAAAAATGATCATGTAATCACTCGGGACGGTATCGATCCTCGGCAGCGTTGCGGTGTCTGCTAATAATATTAATGGATTCTAAATTGCCTTTAAAGCATACTTCCGCGACGAAACGTACGTGTCAACGAGGTTACTTTCGAAAATGGATTTAATTAAATTTATATATGGAATACAAGAGCCTCGCGACAATGTTGTTGCACGTTTGGATTTTAGGGGATGTAAAATAGATTTTTCAATTACAGTGACACGTATTTCACTAAATAGCATGCATAACATTAAAAGCATCGGTGAATTTTGAGTTGACAGAGAATATAAATATTGACTGATATCAACTCGAATCTATACCTATTACCTAGTAATCGTCAAAGGTAAACTCATGTATGATTATTTAAAATCAAACCTTTTTTTTTTTGAGGGGGGAAAGTCATCCAATGGCTTGTCCGCCTTGGGTGAGGCGAGAAGGAGTGTCAGACTCTTAGTGACTAAAATCCACCCTGTTCTTACTCCTGATTTTCGAGCCGGAGCCCCGGTAACTCTCTATGTATGTAGTCCGCAGCTCCGGGAAATTAAAACCTAACCGTAAAATCGTGGTCGGCAGTCCCGCCTCATTACCTATAATTAAACCAGACAAGTGTTCTACTGATATAATTAAAATAAAATACATATACGTATAAACTATGACTAAGTATACTATAATGTCATAATTAAGCTATCACTCGCAACCAGACCTAAATGCATTTGTTGACTAAATACGTATATTACGCGTGACGCTAATTGTCCCAATCACATATCAGTATATCATGCTCCTAACATCATAATGGCGGATCGTGTAAAGTAATTACACATAGTTTGATTTAGACTGCCTCGTTAGTCGAGTGGTCGCAAGTGCGACTGCCGAACAAGGGGTCTTGGGCAAAGTATTGCTGGGTTTTTTTCGGATTTTCGAAAATTTCTCAGTAGTAGCACGGAGTCTGGAATTGTGTCCAGGATATGGCAATAGGCTCACCCCCTATTACATGGAACTTATAACACAAACGGTGAAAAGTGGATGTACATCGTATAGCGGCATTACGTGCCGTAATGTGCACCTCTGCCTACCCCTTCGGGGATAAAAAGGCGTGAAGTTGTGTGTGTTTGATTTAGCTGATGAGTATGGCTATAAACAGCCCAGAACACAAACAAATCTCAAAATTCATGTGGATACCTAGTTTGTTCATCGTAATGTGTTAAGCCTGAGAATTTATAGTCAGTTGTTTACAAAAGGTAATATGGGTTTAAACGATAAAGTTTTCGTGCGAAATTGTGTTTAGGCTCGCTTTAAATATGGTTTGAAATTGAATTGTGTTAAGTTTTGTGATTGCGTTTTGTTTTCTTGATCACTTTATGTATAAAGGTACGCGTCCACAGGCCTGCATCATACGCACCGCATGCATTCCGTATGACGTCATCAGTACGCATCGCATCGGAATGCGTACGATGCCAGCGATGCGTACGATGTGGACATGTGGACGCTCATCTTAAAGATCTATCATGTTATTTTTACAGTACTCTCAAAACGGTACTACGTCGTAGAACCATTACTCTGGTGAAACCTTGATGTGGTCTTGGGATTAAATCCGTGGCAGCAATTAGGAATTTATTACGTCAAAAAGCACATAAAGTTATTGGTTCTGCATCAGACTTCTTTTCGATTATGTGACTACCGATCCATTAAGCCATGGAAGGGTGAGAATAGAAATACAGAAGTATTTGTAGCAATAACTATGCACTACAATATCTACTGCTTAGTAGGCCAGTCTAATTGAGAATGGCCGCCGTGCTCGAATCGATCAAGAGAACATATCGGAACATAATAATGTTATTTGAGGGCAAACATGCCCATAATGGTCAGGCATTTGGTTGATTGTATTTGATATTGATTGAGCACTGATTAAGGAAGCCGAAAGCTAAACTGATTCATTTCATCGTGTCTCGAAATGGACGTCCATTAAAGTCATACAAATCCAAACGGCCATTTTAACCACCACGGAAGATAAAGTAATTAAAAAAAAAACAAATAAAAATCCCCTATTACATGGGACTTAAAACTTAAAATAATGGTGAAAAGTGGGTGTACATTGTAAAGTGGTAATGTGCATCTCTGCCTACCCTTTCTGGGATAAAAGGAGTGACATTGCGGAAGATAATGCAAACAATTTAGACAAATTAAAACCAATATTTTAATAATCAACAAACAAACAGTTAAACAAAATTGAAATCAAACCACAAATTCGATTTAGTTTCAAATATCAAAGTGACAATACATTTTAAACTTTGAAATAAGCAATTAAAATCGAAATTCAGTTGAGTTTTGATTGAATAAACTCCTAAACAAATTTTCATTTACTCATCCAACTAAACTTGGATTATAAATTATTGGATATTTAAATGTTTTGAATATATTAGGAAAGTTTCTAACTAGATAATGTAAGTGTTTATCTACCGATGGGATTCGGAGTTCTATAATTAATTTAATCTTCATTGTACAGTCTGATTCGTAATCTCTTCAGAAAATTATTAAATTCCTAATACTGTTATGGAAGAGTTGATGGATATACTTGAGAATCTTTTGAAAAATTTCAACAGAACATCTTAAAGCACTTAGCGCTGACGTTCGTAATTCTTATGCTAATTCACTAATGGTTCGATAAGATGACGCTACTGTTGTCTATCAATGGCGAATATTGCTTTTTCTTAAAATATTTGTCTATCTTTATTTTTTATTCTATTTTTATGTTATAATCCGGTATACGAGCAGATGTATCACCTGATGGGAAGTATTCGCCGCCGCCCATGGATACTTGAAACACCAAAGGCATTACAAGTGCGTTGCCGGCCTTTTGGTGGTTAGGAAATTAAGGATTGTTGGGGAATCGGGGATTGGGAAGATTGGGAAGGGGGATAATTTTAGAAAGTTCTACAGAATGTCAGTCATTTTCTCCGAAATAATTTATTCTATAGCTACCGTTACTACCAGTTTTAAGCAATCTTGCCTCTTAACATGGAAAAATGAAAAGCATACATTATACGTGCGTTTCAAAATCTACATAATGTCATTAAGACTACTTTCCTTTGAACTAACACCATCCATTAGTATGATTTCGATCAAACGACATAAAGGCATGAAGCAAGTGATTTTCATTCATCGGGATCATTCCGTTGATAATTACGCTGCTCCTAATTGACGGTGACCTGCCTGCGGTTTCGAAATAAAGCATTATTTGTTCCATGTCACCGCTTTGATTTCCTTATTAGGATAAAATTCGGTTTCGTCTACAAAATTGTTAAGCAATTTGTACGGTCGACTTGCGACTTGGTTGACTGTTTCATTGACACAATGAAATTGTTCCGTTAATGTCATCTTGTAATGAGAAATGGTTTGTTGATTGAAGGCTTTTTTTTTAATTTGTTTTCTGTTTAATTAATAGATACCAAATCGATGTAACTTTGTTGATTATAAAAGTATTTTGAAGTTCTAATATGTTAAGTGGTTTACCTCAACTATTTTTTTACTTTTTTCGTGAAGTAAGATCTACTCTTATTATATGGCTAGCCTGTAACCTTGTTCAGTATTGTATCTGAGATTTAGGATTCTGCGTTAACAAAACCTGACCCGTTCATCTCATGAATAAGAAGAGAGACTAGACTGCTATTATGCTGCCTTTCCACCAGAGAATGTAGATGAGCTTAACTTCCACCAATCATATTCATTGGTACACATAGCTTAGTACTGGTGGAAACGGACTCACCTATGTTATGTTTTTTATTATGGAAAGATGCGTGGTATAGATGTTTGCTAAGGATGGCTTTGCTACTATCAATACACCGGATACTTGAACTGCGCATCTTCCTACAGCTACTTTGCGGCGGCACATCTTCATGACACATCTTACTCGCACAGTTACATAGCTTAGTATCAGTGGAAACGGTCACAAAGTTTCACAGCTTAGCTCTTACATTTTTGTAGCATATCTCTTGTGGAAAAGTATCCAGGAGCCCAAATCCTCCGCAGTCTTAGACTGGCCATCTACAAAAACTATTACCGTCGCAGTAATACGAGTAGTGACAACAAGAAATCATAATATAAGAATATGAAACATTTAAACTTGATATATAGGTTGAAACAAAGGTACTAAGGCCGTAAAAGCACTTGGGAGACCAGTGCAGAGAAATATTTCACATCTTTCATTTACCATTGTCTGAAGCCGGGTAGACAACCCTATGCCCTCGCAGGCACAATGCCAAATGCACTAAAGACAGTACTGGCGATACCATCCGACTAAATAAATTATTGTTATGTTATCTTGTAGGGTTGACACGGTGACACGATCTTGGAAATTAAATTGGTGTTTAAGTTATAAAATATGTTTTGATTTCCTCCTCCTACCTCATTGAAAAACGATAACAACTCATCTTGATCAGGGATCGATTTAATTGTTTCTTTTTTTAAGCGGTTTCATTGTTTTTTTTTAACTTCACTGGACAACGGTGCTGTGGCTGGCTGGACAACCAGCAACTGCGCTACGTGTGCCGCCACACGTGCGATTCCCGCACGGACCATCTTTTTGTATGTTTCACAAATTGTTGTTTCGGGTCTGGGTGTCATGTGTATGTAAACTTGTATTTTTGTAAACGCTCTACGACACAAGAGAAAATTCTAGTGTGGGGCAAAGGTAAAAAAAAACTTTCGAAAATACTGAATACTGATTTAAAAAAAAGATAACATTTTTACCTGAATTCACAGAACCGATGCTTCATCCTGTCAAATTATTATTTAGTTTGTGTAGGCAATAATTTTATAGCTCTATCTAAGTTACTTACTTATACAAAATAGATTTACACAAGATAGTCATAGTCATCCGTCTTTGTGAAAATAGCTAAATTAATCAACTAAAATGCCACCTGGTTTCACCTACGCTGCTATTTTGTTGTGTAGGCGTTCAATCGTTTTTGTCTTGAAGGCAACTTAGATTTGAACAAATTGTTTCTCTCAACAAAGGGCATGCTTATATGTTATCATAATCTTGTAGAGAAACTTGTAGGTGTGGTTCTATAAATACGGCAAAAGGTATCATTAGATTAGAATTGCCTGCTAAATTGGAGATTGTGGTGGTAGAGGAATCTTATAATGCTTTTCCACCAGAAATGTGCTATACTATGAAGATGTAACAGCTAAGGTGTAAAACTGTGTGACCGTTTCCACTGATACTAAGTTATGTAGCTGCGAGAGTAAGATGTGCTATGAAGATGCGCCACCGCAACGGAGCTGTGCGAACAAGATGAGCAGCTCGAGTATGCAATGTATCAATAGTACTGAAGACATCCTTAGCACACATCTTTTCATAGTAAAAAACACATAGGTTAGGTGAGTCCGTTTCTACTAGTGCTAAGCTATGTGTAACAATGAATATGATTGGTGCAAGCCAAATGCATCCATAGCAACGTAGCATAGCACATCTAGCTAGCTGTAGAATGCTACTGGTTGTTGATAATCATAATCTATATCTATACATATAATAAAATCGTAGAAAAGTGCTGTCTGTACATTGAAAATAAAAATAAAAAAAATAGCAGGGGTTATTGTTATGTCGATGTCGAACCCAAAAATGTAATTAACTTTTTTTTTGTCTGTTTGTCTGTTTGTCTGTTTGTCTGTTCGTCTGTGCGCGCTAATCTCAGAAACGGCTGATCCGAGTTGGATGCGGTTTTCACGAATATATTGTGGGATGCTTAAATTTACATTTAGTGTTTGTTTCATGTCAATCGGTTCATAAATAAAAAAGTTATGTCAAATTAAAGAATCACGTCGAACATTCTATGCTTATACCATTAATCTCCGCAACTATTTGACGGATTTGGTTGAAATTTGGTACAGATATAGTTTAGAACCTTAGAAAGGACATAGATATATTTTTATTTCAAAAATCAAAAAATAAAAATAAGAAATAAATTATTTATAAATAATTCTATGTCGATCGTTACACGACTTCGGTTCATGTTATTGTTTTAATTTATCGAAAAAAGTAAATAAATAGTAAAAAGGTATGAAAAAAATAATATCAATATAATAAAACATTTAGTACAAAGAAAATGCTCTAACGGAGTATAGATAATTCTATGTCGATCGTTACACGACTTCGGTTCATGTTATTGTTTTAAT
Organism: Spodoptera frugiperda; assembly: GCF_023101765.2. Lineage (NCBI taxonomy): Eukaryota > Metazoa > Arthropoda > Insecta > Lepidoptera > Noctuidae > Spodoptera > Spodoptera frugiperda. Next base: position 4,956,113 of record NC_064241.1, on the reverse strand, counting down.
TCATCGAAAAAAGTAAATAAATAGTAAAAAGGTATGAAAAAAATAATATCAATATAATTAAACTTTTAGTACAAAGAAAATGCCCGAACGGAGTATAAATAAATACAGTAGAACTCCAATTATCCGAATTAATGGGGACCGGGACCCAAAAAAATTGCCATTGAAGAGAATAAAAGCTACGGTTTTGATATTGCACTATTTTTTTATTGAATTAAATTGCGGGGGAAGTCAGCGTAGGCACAACGGCAAGTTAAGACAAGTCAAGTCAAGACTTGACAAACACTGGCTTCGCGGGGGGGGGAGAATAATAGCGCACTTAGACTTTTTTTGACAATTTTTGTGATTCGGATAGTCGGAGTTCGGATAATTGGAGTTCTACTGTAATCCAAGTTGTCTTTATCCTCGATAGATGGCGTTGGGATCGAAATAGATCGCGCTATGGTTTCGTTACATTCATTTGGTTGGGTATCGGCCGAGCGCTTCGGTACTATCGTAGAAAAAGTGTATTATCAGTCGTATGATTATTTGTCTGTAGTGGTCCTGCTGTTTCGTATATTCTAAATTGGTTTCGTTGTATTTGTCAATTAATAAGTTTATTTGTTGGGTTTTCCTGGTTTTTTGGTTAAACTATTTAACGTAGGTTTAGTTTGATATCGATTATTAGTAGTTACTGTAGTTAGTTTTTTTAATAAAATTGTAAGTCTAATTTATAAATTAATTAGATTAGATTTAAGTCGTTTCTTTTAAATTATTTAGTTTAAGCTTGGTTATTATAGCATAGAGGATAGGTTGTAATATAGTTTCTTTTTTAATTGTTATAAATTCGTAATTCGTAGCTTTCTTTAGTTTTAAGTTAGTTTAAGTCCGTTTTTAAACTATTTTTTCAATGCCCTAAGTGAGTATACATCTATTAAATTCAAACGCAGAGCTCATTATGTTGATTTTTGAAGAGTTCCCTGGATTATCTTCCACATCTCATTTTTGAAGAGATCCCGCGAGATCGGGAACTATGTGGTTAAAAACAAAAATTTGCCGGAAGTCACTATTCCACGCGAACGAAGTCGCGGGCAATGAGAAAATATAATTATTAAAATTGTTTCTCTGAGGAGTCTACGAAATCTTGATTCTGATCTTCGATTAATCAAAAATATAAAATGTTTGAAATTTAATTCCTGTACTCTTTCTTTATATTACTTTTGATACTTTCCTTCAATATCGTAATTACGGTACTGCGTACCTTTTTTTTTTTTTTTTTTTTTTTTTTATTGAGGGGGGAAAATCATCCAATGACTTCTCCCGCCTTGGGTGAGGCGGGAGGGAGTGTCAGACTCTTACTGACTAAAAACCACCCCGTTCCTTCTCCTGCTTTGAGCCGGAGCCCCGGTAACCTTTTACGTTGTCCGCAGCTCCGGATCAGGCATCAGCCCTACTGGGCCCTATCTGTGGTGGTCTGGCTCTTGTGGCGCGCGCGGAACGCGACGCGCCGTACGCACGGGTCTGGTTCTGGTCGGGCGGCGAGCTACCCTTGCTCGCCGTCCGCAGACCCGCACTTACGGTGGCCGGAGATCGTCACGCGATCCCCGACGCCCGGAGTGTCTTCTGCGACGGCTGGGGCGTGAGGAGGATCGTTCCCTCACGCGCTCCGCCTCCTCCTTAGCTAGCATGACTGCTTCGCAGAAGGAGGAGACGGCGTCCCATTCCCTCTCGCTCCGCATCATGGCCTGAACCAAAGCCGGACGCGAGAGGTCACCGTCGCCGATCACATCCCTAAGGACACGGCGGTGCTCAGCCCATGCAGGGCACACCGCTACTGTATGCTCCACCGTGTCCTCCGGGTGATCCACGCAATGCCGACACCCGGGCGTTTCCTCCCGCCGAATCCGAAACAGGAACCTACCGAAACTTCCATGTCCGGTAAGCACCTGCGTCAGGCGGTAGGTGAGGACGCCGTGACGCCTCTCTAGCCACTCCTCAAAGAGGGGACTTACCGCTGCTATAACAGCGAGCCCAGCCCTCGGTTGCGATAGTCGTTGCTTCCATTCCGCCATGAGATCGCGCCGGAGCTCATCCCGCCACGCACTAATCTGGCGCGGCAGTGGACTTTCGCCCCGGCGATGCGCCTCCGCACGTAAGCTATATACGTGCGCGAGCACTTTTGCCTCCAGATCCCACGGCGGTGATCCCGCAAGGAGGTTAGCCGCCTCCCCGGAGATCGTGCGGTATCCACGGATCATCCGAATGGCCATGACCCTCTGGGATGAAACCAGCGCACGAGCTGGTCGTCGCCGTAGATTTGGCGCCCACACCGGGGCCCCATAGAGGGCCATGGACCGCACAATCCCCGCGTACAACCTCCGGCAGGAGGCGTTTGGTCCCCCAAGGTTGGGTAGGAGCCGCTTTAGGGCAGCCCCCGTCCGTTCCAACTTGGGAGCCAAACGTCGGAAATGTTCCTCGAATTTCCACCGACTGTCGAGGACGAGTCCCAGGTACTTCATCGTCACCTCGACGCCGATGGAAACCCCTCCTGCCATGATCTGGAACCCACCCGGAGGTGGCGCATTCCCGCGGCCATAAAAGCACATGGCCTCGGACTTATGAAGCGCCACCTCGAGTCCCAGCTGCCGGATCCTTTCAACGACTATCGCAACCGCTCTCATCATCAGGTCGGCCGCCGCCTGGTGCGACCTCCCGTGTGCTATTACCAGCGTATCGTCAGCGTAGCAAACCACGCTGACGCCGCTCGGGAGGTCGGTGCGCAGCACCCAGTCGTAGCCTATGTTCCACAGGAGCGGTCCCAGGACCGATCCCTGTGGAACACCGCGCGACATCTCTCGCCGGTTCCACTCACCTCGGTGACCGGGGTAGATGACGGATCTGTCCGTCAGATAAGCCTCGACTATACGACGGAGATAGGTAGGCACCCGATGATATCGTAGTGCCTCCAAAATGCAGCTCCAGGGCAGAGAGTTAAAGGCGTTGGCGATGTCCAAAGACACCGCCACGACGACTCTACCCCTGGACACTGCAGGGATCGAGGTTACAGTTCTTTGAATTTGAAATGTTCTAATTTATCCCTATATTAACATCATATTTATTAATGTATGTATATACGAGTAGATATGAAAGGTTTATGATTAGCGTCTTTCTACGAATGTTTAAGATTATTTCTAATGAAATAAACATAATTTCTCACCGCCTTAGAATACTTAGAATCATTAATGGTTACTTCACCCAGTCCTTGATTGATTTCGGAACAAAATCGTTACTACGGAATAGTTTAAGTAATCATTTAATATCTGTGACATTCTTAAAGACGGTTTTGTTTGCGTGGGACCAAAGGTTCCTATCACTCAAGTCAGCTCATACCCTGTCTGTATACCAAATTTCATCGAAATCCGTTTTGTAGTCAAACATCCAAACAAACAATCTTTCACATTTATAATATTAGTGTGATTACAAGTATTATACTTCAAACAAGTATTATAGGTTAATTGAACTATAATAAACTGTTTTAAAACTTTCCACTTTCCCAAGAAAATCACACTTTACCAAAACAATCGAATGAATATGTATGCGACTCCAAACACATCTACACTAAATATCGATACCTCTTTGTCTTCGAATAGAAAACTTTTTTCTACGAGTCTTGTATGAATTGAACGGTAGAACCACAAAGCAAATGAATACGGAGCTCGTGAAACAAATTGAAAGAAAAAAATAACGATTCGATATTGAAATAGCGAACGAAAATATGCGCGATCGCCGCTTACGAACGGCGAGACTTTAGAAAAAGATTTTTTGACAGTTTTTTCACCGCGGCACAGCGTACGATGTTCAATGAAGCCGTGTTTTTCGAATGGAATTGTTTTTTAAATAGGAATTTTGAATTCCCAAGATGGTATGTATCAGGTTCTATATACAGTGTTTCTTTTGTACTGAGTATATAAGAAATCAGTAAGTAATTGTAAAGTTGGAATTTTGCCCTAAACAAGACATTAAATGTAGATAGAGAGTAACATCTTAACGCATTTCATAAATAAAATTTGAAACTAATCAAATCATCGTATCGCATCGTCACGCTTTTTTATTCTGGAAACGGTAGCCAGAGGTGCAAATTCCGGCACATAATGCCACTGTTCACTGTACACTCACTTTTTACCATTTGTGTTATAAGACATAATCAAGTAATAGGGAGCTAATTGAACTAATAGCAACAATTTAATAATCAACATAGAGTCCAAAATGAGGTCTACAGCATAGCAGTAAGATCAAATCCATGATAAGACCACGACCCATTTTCTTTTATCGAAAGAGAATAGTGTTTGCACGATTTTACATACGGTACCGAATCTACGCAAAAATATTTCTATAATATCTAACACAAACGTCGCAGCTTCTGCCAAACGCAATAAACGCTTCCTTTGATACTTATTCGAAAGACTACAAGTATGGAAGTGCATTTTGCCTCTCAAGTCGACGCAAATAAATTTTCAAAGGCACACTTGACATCGTGGACGGCAGGTATGCGCGATGTTGCCATTTCTGTAATTATATAAAAATGGTATGGTCGTGCCTTTTTGTCGTTTGAGTTAATTAAGTTAGGAAAATGTTTACTTAATTTGGATATTGTGTGTGTATTTATGTGTAAGACTTAGAATGATATGAAAAGCGCTTTATGGATAAGATATTTTATAAGTCAGCGGTATGCAATATACATCATTATTTTAATAAGTAATTATTACGAAGGAAATTATTTAAGAACAATTTTAATAGAAATTCTAAGATAGTCATGTAATAATTTTTGACTGCACGGTTAGTACGGTGGCTGGGCAAATGGCTACCGTGCAACGGATAGCGAGTTCGATTCGATTCCAGTTCAGTACGGTGTGAGGCAACGTTGTTATAAAATAAAAATATAAAAAAAAAACTTTTATTTCTTGCCACACTCTTGAATAAGCGTTATCGTCCCGTTTACGTCGTCTTTGCAGGTAGTGACAATAAAGTGTTTTTGCAAGGAGCTAACGCAGGTATTTAAGTTGCTGCTGACACTTTCCTGTGGTGGATTTTTATCACATTATAATCTTAAAAGATCTAATAAAACTTAAAAAGATAGGTAGTTGATCTAACAAAACGTCAAATTCAAAGTCAAAATTATTTATTTCTAATAGACCGGGAAGGCACTTTTGAACGTCAAAGCAAATATTACAATATTAAAAAAAGTAAAATGTCTGTCTGTCGGTCAGCCCTCTAGTGAAGCTATTTGTTCTTTCCTGTAAACTGTAAATTTCTATGGAGAAAAACGAACAGGAAATTCCATAGGTAGGAAATTCCTAAGCTTTTTTTTGACAAAGCGTAACACAGTAAAGTACTATTTCTTTTATAAATAAAAAAAAAACTTTAATATAAAGCAATAAAGTTGTTTATCGTTAAAGAAAGAATACAGACTGGCGTAGCTTGATGTCTGTACATGAACTCTTCATACATATTCGAGATCGTGTCCATACAGTTTATACGTAAACGGCACGGTCCAGCGGTCCACGGTCTGATGTTTCAGACCAAACGAGGTACACAGTGGGCCTTTGTCGCCGTGACATTTCAACAAACATTTGTCAATTGTTTTTCAATTCAGCGACGACACACTAAAATCAAAATAAATACCGTACTTCTACAACTCCTGCAATTCAATCCCCTAGAAAACAATACAAAAATTGTCGCGGCTCGTATCGAATGGTACCTATTCGCGTGGAAATTGATATGTAATATTGTTGTGAGAGCCTCTCACAAACAAGATTAGAGCCGGGGACGTGCCTTGGGCCGACAGTAAATCTAATTGTGCCTTGTGTCGGGCGACGATCGACGGATGAATTTCCCACTGTTATTATTTACATTTTATTTTTGATTGGAGCCCTTTCAAAACCACGGTTTGAGTCTGAAAAGGTCGTATTTTCGATATTGAGGTGACCTACGAATGTCACCGAAGCAATCGTACCTAAATATTTATTTGTACGTCTGCCTCTGCGTAATTGGTTGTAAATATTAGATTCTCGATATTAGTAATACTTACTATTAAAAGATATTATGATTTTTTCGTCGTAATTTACTGTAAATATAGACACAGCAACCAATATTCTTAATATGTAGGTAATTACTTGGTAATTAGTTGATTCCACGAAATATCAATTCATACGAGAATTCCAATTACCTGCCTCAATCAAGTATAAACATAAACATAAGTACCTAAACCTACTCTCACACGACAACGTAGGTAATATTGAAGGCATACAGAGAAATACAAACGATTTCGTCGACTTTAAAAGAGTAGGTATAAAGAGACAGCAATCCTAAACAAACATTCCCGTGGTTTCTTTATGACATATGGATTTCCTTGGCAGTGAACAAAGTTTCGCGGGCGAACCGACTAAGGTCGAACGTGACGGGGATATGAACAAACCAATGACTCTCTTCGTGCCAAAACGGTGGAATAAGCCCTTCTGTACGGCGCGGCTCTAAGAAGCGGACTAAATGGATTACAACTTGGCCAGATAAGGGTAAATCTAAACTGTTTTGATGAAGTGTTTTACTGATACTTTAGTTTTGAGTATAGTTTTATATTAAAAGTCATTTGTAAATGTCTTAGTGAGGAAAAATAATAAGGCTAATAATTTAGATGATGTAAAATGGTTAAGTCTGGTTGATACCCGAAATGAGGGATTGTAATGGAAGTAGTAGGTCAAAAAACGGATACGTCTGTTTCTTAGGAACTAGCTTCTGCTAGCGGCTTTGACCGCGTTTCCGTGGGATAAAAAGTATCCTATTGCCCAAGTCAGCTCATACCATATCAAATATCATCAAACTCCGTTTAGTAGTTTAAGCGTGATTGACGGACAGATATTCAGACGAACAAACTTTCACATTTATAGTAATAGTGTGATAATATGAGTTTGAAGTGTGATAACCGGGGCTAGTTTTATTTTACTGCCGTAATATTGAAATCTGGTGTACTTCTGAAGCTAAGGAAATAGAATAAATGAACAAACAATGGCTCACTATTTTTGTTAGCAAGTCTTATTAATGCACTAATAACAAAGATACCTAAAGAAAACATTTTTATTTTCGGAATACGCTCAGCAGTGAACATATTTGCTGATGATGATGATATGATATTGCAACTAAACATTAAAATCTGCAAATAATCTTTCTATATCTCAGCTCACAATCGATAACCAGCTAAAAATATCGAATTGTGGTCAGCCCTCCAGAAACAGTTTGTTGGGTTGATACTTCCCAAGAAAAAGTCCCGAGAGAAAAGTTCGAATGAGCGTTTTTAGTACTTCCCAAGGCGGCATTAGAAGGGAAGGAATATTTAAAATATAATAAAAATAATCCGTGGAAGTAACAAGGTCGGGAAGGGATAAATTTATGGCTTCCAATTGGCTGCTCTGCCGCTTACCCCAGTTTTTCACTTGTTTAATCTTTTGTAGGTCACTTAGGGCCTAATACGGCTTTGTTTCACTGATCCGGGCTGCTTTGGAATAGATACGATTTATAACATGAGCTATGATCTAAATCTACATAGATTCACGCTTGATGTTCCCAAAAGTGTAGGTTGAATAATATAGCAAAATTTCGTAAACCAAACTTAACGCATATTTTACGCTTTTACCGGAATTTTGAAAAAATAAATCCTGCAAACTTACTTGTTTACCATCCTTGGAACCATTATAATCTCAAACCCAGCCTAAGGCCTCTTTTTTATTTTAGTTTTTAAGTTTAATCATTTAGATGTAAATATGTTATACGTTTAAATAAACTGACTTGAAAAGAAACAAAAACTTGCTCCTAAGTGTAACAATCACTTTTCTGAAAACTGCATCAAAATCGGTACGGCCTATCATGAGATAATTGCTCACAAACATACATACAGCTCAAACGGATAACCTCCTTTTTTTTGAAGTCGGTTAATAAATGAATAGAATCTTTATGTATTAAGGCTATAAGCGGTCTAGCTTAGCAATGATATAATCACTTAACTAGTGGAATTCTTCTCAATTTGATCGTACATTGTATTCTATTCATAGCCATGGATATTTATTATTATTGAAAGCCAGCCTAGCTTCCATGATAGTCTATCCCCTATCGGGATTAGCGTGGGTGTCATTGACGTGTAGCAATGATATAATCACTTAACTAGTGGATTCTTCTCACTTTGATTTTACATTGTATTCTATTCATGGCCATGGTTACTCATTATTTATTGAAAGCCAGCCTAGCTTCCATGATAGTCTATCCCCTATCGGGATTAGCGTGGGTGTCATTGACGTGAGTAGGAGTTTATAATGTGTCACGTTTCATTCATCATCCTTCGATGTATAGGAACTGAATGACTTTTTCTACAACACGTGGGCTTATTGTGAGGTACTACCCACTATGTCATAATATGCCATTAGTCGTTACGTTGATATTTATGTAAAATATGATGTATGTTTTTTTTTCGACCCAGAGATTTTCTATTATAGCCAATACACACACATACTATTATAGGTACATACATGTGTTTATAACTGGGTCTGTATTATTATATTACACTTAATACAGACACAGTTTAGCTCATATTTTATCTCATCCCATCTATAACCTTAATAAATTTTTATCACAATCAGTTAAGGAGTGATAGCATACCTAAGAAGATTATTTTCACAGATTATTTGAGTTCATGGTTATTTGGAGATCATTTTAAAGTTATACAAGCATAATGCAAGCAGCCATAAAGAGTGAACGTGTTACGACCGTGAATGAACATGTACTTATAAATATGATTAATATAAGCAGTTAGCACGAGACTAGAACTAAAATCCTCGGCTGCAGTAAAGAAGTTTGCAACGAAATTCCTACTTACGTACATGGAATGAGTAAAATCTTTATGTGAATTGAATATAAAGTTACCTACGCTCTCCGCAAATATTTTATGAGATGGTCCTTTGATACCGAGTTTCTTTGCAGTAAAATAATAAATTTGTTACGGTACTTCTAACCAGTGCTTCCTGCAAAAAGTGGGCGTACTTATTATGTTCTTTATTTTGTGCCAGTTATGTTTTATTCCCATTGTTATTTGGAGTGAATCTGTAGTTCAATGCCGGACATACTGGTTGTAGTTTTTGAGTGCATGTTATGATTAGTAAGTGTGAAATCTAAGTAACTTTGTAAGGTTGTGCTTAGTTTTGAAAACAATATTAGACCCAATAGCCAACCTTGGCTATTTTGGTTAGCTATTGCATTAACTGGCTGTTCATGTTTATTCAACGCGGCAATGAGGCAAACGTGTTCAATGAACGTACTAAAAATATATAAGTAAAAATAAACTTACTAACTGAATTTGAAAAACTTTATTTCAGTTATCGCTTTAGAAGTCAGTTAATGTCGTTATGAAAATATCTACACGTAACATCATTTTGCTAATGAGAATTTCTAAGAAAAAAATCGAATTGATAAAGAAACATAATCAATTTATCTAAACCACTTTAAGACTTCTAGACAGGTACGAAAAACTATTTTGAACAGAATTACTGTATTTCAAATACTTTTTTAGGCTTCAAGTATGATTTGAAGACAATCGAAAGTAAATTGAACAAATATAATAGTTTGTTCTATAGAACGTCTTTCTAACGAAATCTATTTTATTGTATTTCTATCGAATATTATTATCTCTTATTTCGAAATGTATTCAATAATTTTTGACACAAATTATATAATACTAGCGAATCGCCCCAGCTTCGCATGGGTGCAATGGTGATATATTATGCATGTTTTATATATATAAACCTTCCTCTTGAATCACTCTATCTAAATATTTATCAAAACCGCGTCAGAATCCGTTGCGTAGTTTTAAAGATTTAAGTATACAAAGGGACAGAGAAAGCGACTTTGTTTTATACTATGTAGTGATTTTGTGTGTATTTTATAACAAGAATATCTAGTACTAGCTGACCCGGCAAACTTAGTGTCGCCGCCAAAATCTTTTTCTCACCTTTTAAACCACCTATACTGCTACAAATAATTCAACACCAAAATTAGCCAAATCGCTCCAGCCATTTTCGAGTTTTGGGGAGACTAACGAACATCAATTCATTGTTATAGGTATATAAGAAAGATGACTTGTTGTATTACGTCGGTACAAAGCTTAGAGGACAAAATGTCGTAAGAGTTACTGTTTGATACGTGTCTTACGCCCAGTTAGGCCCGTGGGATCGACATGTCAATCAGCCAGTGAAGCCCTTCATAAGGAGGATAATCTTGTCATTTTTTCCGTTATACCTGTGGAACAGGTATTGTTATATTTACTTACGTGTACAAGCCATTCTTACTTACCCGATAATTTGAAAGTAAGGCCAGATATTGTGGGTAACAAGAATGATGCTTTAGGATGCTTTTCTACCAGAGATCTGCTATGCTACGTTGCAAGAATGATGCTTTTTTAGCAGAGATGTGCTATGTATGCTACGTTGCTGTGGATGTATTAGGCTTCCACCAATTATATTAATTCCAACACATAGCTTAGCACTGATAGAAACGGACTCAGGTAAGCTACGGTTTTATATGGAAATATACGTGCTATGGATGCGTGTTATAGATGTATGCTATGCTTTTTTTACGTTTGATGGGTCGACGTTTGGCTATAAGCAAAATGGAGAAAATAATAGGAAAAAACGGGACGTTGGTATCAATGATGGTGTAGTCATAAGTACGAGGCTCTTTGGCTTTATCTCAGAAATGATACCACGTTAGCGAATCTACTGAAATTGCATATGGCCGCAGGGACCCCTTGCCATCAAGAGAAACACAAACTTTTTTTAGCAAAATTAAAAAAAAAACAACGTTTAAATATACCTGTGGGCTGTTTGTGAAAACTTGGTTTAAGTAATTTTGTATATTGAATGTTTATGCCTTGAGTACTATTACAGTTTGTTTGTTTATATTGTTTGTATTAGTGAAGTTCAAGGTGATTTGTTTTCTTTCATAAGTTCCTTTCAACTATTTTTTGCAATGTAGGATTATAATACACGTGTTACTTTCTGCGTGGGAGAGATAACTGATACTGTTTTATTTTCTGATACCATTTGATTACATACTTTTTTAATCATTTGACATAATCATTAGTTTATAGTTAGTAAGTATACAATTAAAAAAATATTACATAATAATTTAGATATCAGATAAATTGCTGCGCCCTAACAGGGTCATGTACTGCACTTGTTGTATATAATGCGTCTATGTATGTATTTATATACATTGTGCAATAAATAACTAAATAATACAAAAAATACTTTAAAGTTAATACTAGCACTAAAACTAGTCGATAATGTACACAAACGAATTGTTGTTCTTACGAAAATATGTTAATTTATTTTATTTCTAAATGGCTCTCTGTTCAAAATAATGGCTCTATAATGGCTCTCTGCTCCCTTTGTTTACACAATATAAATAATATATTTTCCTGTTTCATGTGACGAACTTCAATACTCATTGACTGTCCATGGAGGCATGACGTGATATAATTACGATCCCTGCCTTCCCCCTTTTCATAATAATGTTTGGTATTTCATTTCTTTGTTTTTTTGCTCGCATTCCAATATTTCGACATAAATACATCGTGATTAAATTTATTTGTGCGAGGTAACATTTTTGAGTTATGTCTCTTTTATTTTTTTCCTGTTGTGATATTTTTAAATGCTTTTTTTTGTGACTTTGTTATTCAGTCGCCGGCATCGAGGTAATTATTATTGTTTATTTTTATATAGATAGATACATTTCTTTATAACAACGTCACATATTTTATCCGGTAGGGGTAGGCAGAGATGCACATTATGGCACGTAATGCCGTTATACAATGTACACTCACTTTTCACCATTTGTGTTATAAGTCCCATGTTATATGGATGAGCCTATTGCTATGTACTGGGCACAATTCGAGTCTCCTTGCTATTACTGAGAAATTTCTGAAAAGACGAAAGAACCCGAGACTCATTGTCCAGCAATCGCAGTTGCGACCACTCGAAACACGAGGCATTATCCCTCGTCACCATTCCTTTGATACAAGTCACATTTTTCTTCTACAAAACTGAACTGATTCTAGCTAGACTTTCTCCTATGATTATTCTCTAGTATGTCGTGTCTCACATACAAGGTTATAGCAATTGAACGAGAAAGTTCCTGTTGATCTGTATGATAAACTATGGATAAACTGCTGCCGTCGTTTCCCGGGTGGGTCATACGGGGTGACAAATAGCTCCACACTAGAATGTTGAGCTAGCTCAGAAACTAATTGTATTATTTATTGTTTGTATTGTGTATTGTATTGAATTGTAGTGAATACGTATTTATATTTGTATATTATTAAGAGTCTTTTTGGTTAATTGGCACTTACACAGCTCCATAAAGAAAAAACATTTTCCCTGCATTTCAGGATTTTCACGAGACTTATTGGTACATAAAATGTACATGGCATATTTATTTAGCAATACATGTCAAGCTGTTCAATAACCCTCTGGAAGCGCTCTAGTTAATCTTCTTAATGAATTTTCATAGACAATTCCAGTGCATTCGGAGTCCATTCGTGATGGTCGTTAAATGTCGTGGAACAATGGGCATGTGTATTATAACCAACGGTATGGGGATCTTTATTGTGAATATTGGTATCGAATGAGTAATATCAATAAATTGTATAAATGTACTTATTTATAATATACTTCTTCTCGTTCTTATTTTGGAAAATTACGTTCATAAGAAAGAGTTTCGAAAAATTATTAGTGAGGAGAAGAAATGATCTTTTTTTCTGTATCTGAATGTTTAAAGAGTTTGTAGGTACCTTAAAATATAGTGGTTTCAAATAAAACGTACAACATGAGTTGATATGAGTTTAACAACACCTTTTTTCCCATTAGTTACCTATACGAAAAGCCTAAACCGATATGTTACGAAACTCCAAAGGTTTGGGCATTGATTAATCATTTCACATATACATGCCTGCTTACTTTTTATTTCAATTATTTTACATTTCTGAAAAGACTTACCTTTTGAAGTAACAAAAAAGTATCCACATCTGATGTTTTGATACATAAAGATTTACTTAAAGGGTCTGCATTGAAATCCCGCGGAACTTTCCTTGCCGGAACCCTAATCTTTTATAAGCTTCGGAAGCGATTTATCGTAGAGAATTCCCCTAAATATTTCCCTTTCAACATTCCACTACTAAGAAACGGTCTAGTACAAATACCATGTACATACAATCCACATTCATTTATAATCCATTGCTGTATTTCTGTGACATTCGAACGAACGAATGGTGCAAAAACGAAATTGGATTTGAAGCAACGTGAAAATAACGTGCTGTTTTTCTTGTAGCAGTAACGATAATTCGAATGCAATCACTTTGGTGTTAAAATTTAGCTGTATGTAATTGACTATCTCCATTACGATAAGTAAGTTTTTATCCATGTTGTTCTAGACTTACTTTTATTTCCCAATTTTTTTGCTCTTTTGATATTGAAGGAAGAATATGGACGCTATCGGGAATGATTTTCCTGAATTTTCTTATCAAAATGCAATTGTAATTTCGTAAACTTTTTCCACTGCCGAAAGTACATATCAACTCAAAATATTAAATCTAATATTAGATCTAGATTTTTTTATTTCTAAGACATGACCCCAATGAGTTGTGGATGTTAATTACATTATACGTAGATCTATCTCATGCAGGTGATAGAGAGAGAAAGAGAGAAAGAGAGAGAGAGAATGGCGTCTATTGCCCTACTCTAAGTGCAAATGTGCATTTGAACATAGGATCTCATCTTTAGTTATACGTTTGCTATCGGTAACCTGTCTGTCCCCATAGTATGTTCAATAAAAATGTTGACAAAAAAAAAAAAACACGTTGACAGTGAACTATGAACTATCCGTTACGTGTGTGACAATAGAATCTATGTGTTCATGATAAATGTGATCTATGGAGTGCGTTTTTTGTGATCGAACTATCGCTTGCTATTGTGATGTGTTTTAAAGGGGATTAGGTGTTATTGTAAGCGTAATATAATCCTTAGTATAATACCTCAATAGGTATATGATTCGATCTTATAGATTACCACTGTAATATGGAGTTACTTACATAGTATTACTTGCAAATTAAGTAGGTATGTAGAGTAAGTTCTAGCAAACATGTTTAAACTTCGCATATAAATAAATCTGAGTACTTATCCTTAAGTTCTTGTCTTTCGGGGAAAACATGGAAATATAGTTATTCGGGAATATACAAAACTGTAATGACGCGAATTCTACCTATATATTTTTTATAGAGTTGTGAAGTAAAAATTGAAATCAATTAAGTTTGAAATTGAAACCCTGGCTTGCAGGTTAACCTGTGGCTGAATTTAGCAAACGGTTTTCGCGGTTGGTCAATTCAGGCGGCCATTGGTTTGTTTAGAAATTGAAATATTCGATTTACGTTATCGCCCGTGGGTAGGCAGTGCTCAGACAACCGTGGCGTATCGTAGCATGTTTAATCACCATACCGTGTTTACTTTATAAAATAACCAGATTTTCACCAGTGGCTTTATTCGAGCAAAATTTAGAACATGCCTCTCATGTGGGCTTAGATCCTATAGAAATATTGGGATGAAAGTAGCCTACATTACTTTTAAGTTTGATGTTTAATGTAACTGCATGGCTGGCGCGGTAGCTGGTTGCCTTGAAATGGAGCAACTCTTTGTGTGATCCACAAATTGTTGTTTCGGGTCTGAGTGTCATGTGCATGTGAAACTGTATGTTTGGAAACACATTCCCTACACAGGAGAAAAACCTAGTATAGGCTCATGTATTAAAAAAACAATTGGTTCACTATACTGGATTCCAGACAATTCTAAGAATTACACGGAGTCTGGGATTCTTATTATCTTTTGCAGTAAGCTCATAGTTTAGTTTCGTTAAATTTATAAGTTGCAACTTTGCTAGCCCTTCGGATAAAACAGGCATAATCGTGCCTAAACGCAAGCATAGACATATTCACGAGTGTGGAATGCAACAGGACTCACTCAACTCCAATCAATATCAGTATCTCAAAAAACAACATTATTTAAATACATACAGCAATATGACCACTATACATAATTCTTCCACTACCAAGACTACAAGACTATGTACTTAAAACTATCTGCATTGAAACTTTCTTAGCATATACAGCAAGAGCATTTTCTTCTTAATTAGCGTTGGCGAGTCCATTGTTTTAACGTTCGAGCCACTTTCCATTCGCATTCGCCTCTGTTCCCTGCCAAATGGTTTTAATTTTTTGTTTTTATTGCTGTTCAGCTAATTTCTCGTTCTCAAGTTTTATGATATAATATTTTTTAAGTTATTTTTTGTTAGCTCAATTAAAGTTATGGCGTAATGCCGTTCAGAATGTTTACTCAAGTATTTTTATTTTATGGCGGTTATAATTCTTCGTGGCGCGTTGGTGAAGTCGTTATGCAATTTGTGTTCGGTATTTATCTTTTACTACTTCCGCGCGGTTTCACCAGCTCTGCTTAGTTCCTATTGATCATAGCGTGATGTTTTATAGCCTATAGCCTTCCTCGAGAAATGCACTATCCAACACAAAAAGAATTACTCAAATCGGACCAGTAGTTCCGGAGTTTAGCGCTTTCAAACAAACAAACAAACAAACAAACAAACTCTTCAGCTTTATAATTACTAGCGACCCGCCCCACCTTCGCATGGGTGCAATGGTGATATATTATACCTGTATTATACATAAAAACCTTCCTCATGAGTTACTCTATCTATTAAAAAAACCGCATCAAAATCCGTTGCGTAGTTTTAAAGATTTAAGCGTTCATAGGGACATACAACATGACACATGACAGAAAAAGCGACTTTGTTTTATACTATGTAGTGATATAGTATAGATTTAAAGGAAATTGTTTTTCTGCGTACCTACCTACAGTCTGATTGAAACTACTTTTAAGAGGATTGGTATTGACGACGTTGGTATTGCTGTTTTCACTGATTATAAAAGGAGGGAAATTTCTCTTCTTGTTTACCTTTGAAGTTAGTTTCGATACGATATTATTAAGTAGATGAACGCATGTGTCTTTTGATACTTTTCGAAACTATAATGTCCAAACAAAAACATATTTTTCCGACAATAATTTACCGATGAAACAACACGCTCTCATAAGCATATTATTCGAATCCTCATTACAATTACGACTGCACGGTTAGCGCGGTGGCTGGGCAACTGGCTGCCATGCAACGTGTAGCGGGTTCGATTCCCGCACGGAGCAACTCTTTGTGTGATCTACAAATTGTTGTTTCGGATCTGGGTGTGATGTGTATGTGAACTTGTATGTTTGTAAACGCACCCACGACACAGGAGAAAATCCTAATGTGGGACAACGTTTTTTTTAAAAAAAAAAAAGAATCCTTCAGAAAAACTTGGCTATACAAATAGTAGTGAGTTCGTTTCTAGGTCGCAGGCATAGTATGTCAACAATAGGGAATGGCTGGAGATTAAGAACGGGAGCAACTGTAGCAAGAAATGCACGGAGTTGAGCATGCACGCTTGGTACAACCGTTCACAAAATATTATAGGTAAATTGTCTTTACAATTTATTTAAGTTTATTGGAGAAATACTGAAAGAACTAGGTGCATCTAGCACCGCACTCGTAACAATTGTGCTTGTAAAATTAGATACATAGGTTCGACAGAAGCTAGAGAAATTGGCATGCAAGGATCATCAATGAAAAATGATTTCAAACTTTAATTTGTTTTGATAAAGTTGAATATCAACTGAAGGTTTTTGGCTGTCGTGCTTGTAAGATGAGATACATTGATATGACGGAAGCTAGAGAAGTTGGTATGCAAGGATCATGAATGAAAAATTATTTTAAACTTTATCTTTTGTTGGTAAAGTTGAATATCAACTGAAGGTATTCGAAGGTTGAGCTAGCTTTATATACTAGCGCTTGTACAATACAATAGTTGTTTCTAAGGAAAAACGTAGAATTTTCTCACTTCAAAGTGGTACGCTCATGTGGTGCACTAATTCCAGGCCATAAAATCTTAGTTTTATTTTCTTTTTTTAGTTGTTAAAAGAGAAGTTTCCCAAGAGCCGTTAGCTACATAAGAATTCTTTCGGTATATTTCTATCAAACTAATTTCATACTTTTTAGCTGTTAACAATCATTAAAAAATAGTTATTTATTCCTATGTACCTCAAAAATGATCTAATTTCATGGTTCCAAGGTGAATGACCTTTTGCTCATTTATTTTATATTTCATTCTTATGTTAACCTCTAACAACTGCAATAGGAATTACTATTACAAAAGACAAGCAATATACTTTTGTCCCCGACTGTAGTCCAGGTTAAACTTGTGTGATCCGCCCCGTGTCGTCAGCCCTAATGAAAGGAGCTTTTTATGTTTTCTTCCAAACGTTACGGGAAAATCTTACGGAAGATTACTGTTAATCGCAGAGAGCCATACATATTTATGTAGGCTTACCTTCATACATTATTTATATGTAACTAAAGTTTTTTTTTGTATAATAGAAATGCCGTGATAGGATCGACTTTTGTGTATTTGTAGATTTTTTTTGCTGGTACAGGATGTTCTTCTCGTATGTAATTGGTTGTTACAGGACTATTAGGAGAGTCGAAATGGTATAGCTTGTTATTGGTTTGGAAATATATGAATAGGCATTCGACACGAATGGACCAGCTCGACCGGAGTGATACCACGGCCTCCCAGAACGTGAAACACTTGTGTTGTGTTTCATTGTGCGAATGAGGTTACTGGAGACCCAATTACCCCTTTCCCCAACAACCCTTAATTTCCTAGCCCCCAAAAGGCCGGCAACGCATTTGTAACGCCTCTGGTGTTTCTGGTGTCCATGGGCGCGGCGATTGCTTACCATCAGGTGATCCATTTGTTTATTTACCTGCTCATGCCATAAAAAAACTACTTTTTGAAACTTTATGAAATGTTGCAAAACTCCAGGTGTTAATTAAGTGGTATTTAAATGCACATTTTAGTTTAGTAACACAATATTACACTTATTTAAGTTGCTACAGAACACCAACAAAATACGCAGACTTCAGCTAAATTAGCTTAGAACAAGAGAAACGTAGAATTACGTAACAGTTCACACATTTAGTATTTAGTAGTACCTACTCTTAAATTATGCACACGTGTGCCACGGTACATAATTTAGTTGCTCATTAATTAGTAAATTAGATAATTAATGAGTGGGGAGGTAAATCGTAGGTACTTGTTGCAAGGTTCTACGTGGAAGGCCGTAATACCCATATTACACTGGCCACCATTATTTATTCAGGGCAACCTCTATTGTTGATTGTGTAATAGAAAAATATTGAACTCCGAGTATTACTTGTCGTTATTGTATTTTGTGTTGTTTGATCTTTGTAATATGGGTGATTTTAGTGGTTATTATACAACAGTAAGTTCCTATTCTAATAAGGATGATCACACAGTTAGTCTTTCAAATACCCGTCAGACAGTTTACGTAAAAATACAGTTTGTATAGTTGTTACATACATATTTCTAAGTTGTCTGATTATTTAAAATCATTTTAGTTTAAAGTATTAACTGCCGAAAGAAAAGTTAAGGCAAATTCTCCGCTAAGCGTCGGTCACCAGTGTCCAACGTGGCGGTTAACGTGTTAAAAGATATTTATAGAAAGTGACGTGTGTGAGATTCCTATAAATACCAAGTCCATTCACTTACCTACACTTAACCATGTATTAACCAGGTACAAACACTTTTCAACGAATATAGTCAAAAGAAAAAGTGACGTCCATTTAAAATTCCCTCCATCAACATTAACGCGAGAAGGAATATCAAACTTGTTTACTTAATTCGAAACACAAACGACACAAAATAAATAAAGGAAACAAATAAAGTGGTTTGGCAACTCTGGTAAGCTTACAGTAGATGGAGTAATAAAATGTAAATAGCTACAGAAGTGTTAAAAGGAGTCGCGGTAAAAGTTTAGCTCACGCGAACTTAGCACTTGATGGCGTCCCTCGGAGCTGGGGGCTGGCGCAAGACATAGGCTCTTAAGGTTTAAGACATGATGGGAATTCATTGCAATGAAACATATGTATAAAGACTTTGGTAACACTTTCGATAATCCATGAAATTAACAATTATAATAAAAAAAATATGTGTAGTCGAGTATAAGTAGTAGAAAACTAAATATGAGTAATTCACCCCATATAGAAAGTGTTGGTTAGATAACACTATTTTAAAAGTTTTTAGCCTGTATCGACTATGTACAAAAGAAGCTAAATTTTGAACTTTATCAAACCTTGTTGTTGTCCTGACATTTATGAATACACAAAACATAAAAATATAATAGGTAGCGCAACCGCGTAAGACTTTAATGTATCAAGCAAATTATCCAATACGGTATTTGTCTATTCACATTCTAAGACCCAACTTTTGATACAATGAAAAGACGTGTAAATTACAAATACTAGACAATTAGTAAACGCTCTTAATTATAAATTGAGCCAAGACGTGTAAATGGTCCCCCCTAGCTGGCGAAATCCGCCACAAATGGTTTCAGAGAGAAATATAAGTATTGGAGTTATATTGAGTCAGAAATTATGAACGATTGTATTAATAAAATCTCATTACGTTCTCATATTTATGGTATGAGTGATGATATAAAATTTTATTGTGTAGCCAAGAGGCTTAGGTTGAGAATTGAATGTATGAGTTGGGATTGTGATCAGAAACCTACCATTGACAAGAGTTTTGAATTTGAATCTGCTCTAGAACTTATGATGAAGTAAGTTGTCAAGGGTATCTTTATCAATTGAGTCATGTGTTGTGCTTCTTATTTTGCTTCAGAACGAAAGTTGTGGTAAAGAGGAAAACCTCAATTTCGTACTTTTTTTCTGAATTGTTATTCTGTTATGTAAAGAGACGACAGGTGGAACTTTATAGTTGTTATAGAGTTGTATGTTTATCTGTACTTTGGTGAGTCATTAATTTTTGTAGTAGACACTTAAGAATAATTCTTTGCGAATTATGTCAAGGTCAAAATGTTTATCTTGACCGAGCTATTATTGTTTTCTTCAAATAATGAAAACGAAACTTGGTTGAAAGCAAATAAATCTTTTTCAGATAATATCAGCTCTTATATAACAATAATATATTTTGTTATCAAATCCATTAAGAGTATTTAACACAACAGATTGAAATAAATGATCTCCATTGCCTAAAACAACGCGTATAATTATTTTTCTGACGTAGAGTAATCTGTTCAATTAAGGCGGATTAAAAATACATTTGCCAAATGAACAGTCATTTTGATGATATATTGAATTTTTTTTAGATAAATTGTGTATAGGATTCTGTTATAAATAACTGCGGATAAACAGGCGTAGGTATACATACGATAACATAATGATGACGTCTTTTAATCATTCTCGCAGTAGAGGTATTGAATGTAACAAACCCTTAGCAATTGGTTGTTTTATGACTAACACATGTGAGGAGGTGAAAATTTTGTTAGGTATTGGATTTGAAAAAAAAAGACTGAGAAAAATATTGTTTGTCAGTGGTGTCTTACTATCTAGATAATTTTAGAAAGTACATATAACTCAGAAAAAGTCACATCTATTGCTATCATATCATCTATGCTGATGGTAGGTTTCGGAATCGCACCTTCATATATGAGAAGCGAATGTAATAAACCTCCTGGCCACTACGACATAATGAAATACAGCTGTACTTAAATGTACATATCAACACAAACTTTAGAAGAGTAGCAACCTAGAATAATATGACAAAAACTTAATCAAATATCATCACTCACAATGACAGATTTTACTGTCATTACACGCTTATATGGGATGCAGAGCAACATTAATACAAACAGCAGATTGTGTAAATTACTTGACATGATGACGTCATTGAATAAATATGGCGTACTAAACAACACTAGTGTTGCCACCAACCACGGACGTAGAAGTGACAATGAACATAGACTGCTTTTGCCTCGTGGGCTGAGTACCACTGCTGAACATATTATATGGAGTAGAACATAGTATATCAGGTTCGTTACACAGACAATGAACCTATATACTTTTGTGGCATTTAGAAAGTTAGTGGCAGTAAGCTTATTTTTAACCGACTTCAAAAAAGGAGGTTCTCAGTTTGACCTGTATTGCACGTGATTATCTCGCGTTTGATTCATCTGATTTTGATACGAATATTAACTGAAAAGGCGGCAAAGAAAATTGAAGAAGGTTCTATTTTAAACAAGAGGTAAAAGTAGGTATCAATCAAATCAAAAGTATCAAATCAAAAGAAGGTATCCCTTTTGAAAAGTAGGTATCAATGTAATGTGTGTACCTCTGTCCCTTTGGTGTATTAAAGGCCAAATTAATGTTGTGTTGATGTATACTATACCTAATTTATGTCCTGTACTAAATAACATAAAGCTTGTCACAAACCGTATAAATAGTACTAACAGTGTATTTCCAAGCTTCCTAGTTTTACTTTCCGAATGAAACTCCCCTCGGGAACAGAAGTTAGAAGAGTTTAGCAATTGGTGTGATCGGGGACTAAAAGTTCCTTCGTATGCTTTCTTACTACTTTCTAAGATCTTGTGTACACTGATTTTATCACTAATTCTTATCTTAACTTAGTATTGTAATTGGGATGTTTGTTCAGGTACCTATAAGGCTTCTTAAGAATGAAAACTTTCAGTGACTGTGCTGAGTTACACAATAGTTTTGGCCATATAGAAAAAAAAAACATTTCCCTTCAGAGAATATCTTCCCAATCCCTTTTATCCAAAAACACTTAAATTTCTAACCCCCAAAACACTGGCAATGCACTTGAATTCTGGTTCCGGGTGTCCCTCGGTGGGGGCGATTGGTTACCATCAGATGATTTGTCTGCTCGTTTACCGGCTTATACCATAATAAAAAATCAGATTTTTATTTTGTAAATAAAGTAGTGCGCTCAACCGATATCAAAAAATAAACTTTAACAAAATGTTATATTATACACTAGCTACTTTAGCGTGATTTAATAAACTCTACTCGGCTTCTATTGATCGTAGCATGATCTTATATAGCCTATAGCCTTCCTCGAAAAATGCACTATCTAGCACAAAAATAATTATTCAAATCGGACCAGTAGTTACGGACATTAGCGCGTTCAAACAAAGAAACAAACTCTTTTCTGTCGATTATTTCTCCGAAAAAAGTCGACCTAACAAACAAGCCTAGTTCTTTCCAGTCAATTTATTCCGTTGACACAGTGCCATGGAGTAATGAAAATGCTAACTAAGTGAAATGTCAAGCACTTGATATATTGACGTTCAGTCGCTGTCCATCCAGCACCACTATTGTTTCCAATTTACAACATGGCCGCGATGCTTTAAAATTTTCGAATAAAATAACTCTACATACTTCCACTTCAATTTGGTTGCCGATAAAAATCGTTGTAATTGAATTTGTTTTGTTTTTCGCTTGTCGTTGCAATGTGATTGTGATGCTGCTTAAGTGTACTTACAGGTACTATACTGCTCTATTTTAAGTTTTATTTACATATCGCGCTATCTCTGTAATTTTTTATGGAGTTTGAAGTGACAGAAATATTCTTGAGTGCGTCTTAAAATTGAGTGACGTTTGATTTATGAAAATTTGCAATGTAATATTTTTGTCGAAAGTCAATAATATCAATTTTATCTCATACATTGCCGAAGCTGCGGACTACCTAGCGGGCTTACCGGGTCTCCGGCTCGAAAAGCAGGAGTAGGAACGGGGTGATTTTTAGTAAGAGTCTGAAACTCCCTCTCGCTACGCTCAAGGCTTGAGAAGTCATTGGAGGATATTCCCACCATAAACAGTCTCATACATTGATTTTACTTTTAACTTCTAGTTTACTAGTGTTGATAGCATTAGCCTCATAAAATACTAATAGTAGGTGCAATGAAAAAAAAAATTGTAGCAGTATTGGATCTTGCTCATACCCCTTACAATTAAGAATATAACAAGTAAAGTAGGTACTCGTCTATCTCTTATTTCAATTAATAAAACGCATGCTATTATCATGTTTGCATTCCTCTTTCAATTTGCAATCCGATAAGAATCGCTTGTTATGGATTTTGTTTCATCCAACATACATTGTATTAAACGACTATGTTTTCTGCGTGAAAATTCAATCGGGCCATCAACAGGGGTGTATTCTGTTAATCTCCTATATATTGGACAGCTAATTGCTCGTTTATAGCACATGTTTATTGCATGTTCAATATAGATTATAGTCGTTAGCCGTATTTAGTTGCTAAGCTTAGGTTTCATGTCATTAGTTGGGTTGAGTGATTCAATTATGTACCGTAATTAGTTATAGTTATAGCTCAGATTAGCTTGTCTCTTCTTAGGGATGAGTTTTGGTGAAAATATTACGTTTTATTTCACAGTTTTCTTGTGTTAAGTAGAAAGATAAGGTGTGAAGGAAATAAATGAGTTGTCTGTCTCGATTTTTGTAATATTTATAAAGGAGATTGGTTTTGTTTGGTGTTCAGCGCCATGCCGACATAGGACTGCTTGTATTAAATAATGAAACATAATTGTTTTGTAAGCATATTTCAGCATGTTTCTATTAGACATTATAAGTATGTCACGAATAAACAATTTGATTTGTTTTGATCATGATAAAACATTTGGTACGTAAAAAGCAAAAAGCTTGGTAATTTGATTTTAAACAAATTTTCTCGTGTTAGCTACTAAGTGCAGGCATTTGATATGCAAACGAAAAAGATTACATCATTAGGCACATCAAAGGTGATGGCAGACAGAATTCTTGACAGCATTATAAATAATGCAATCATATTTCAGAGCTTATTACAATAATATAAAGCTCAGATTTCAACAGATTTTAATACAAGTACTTTAAATTTATAACGTGCAAATATTTTACTCAAAAATAAAACTACGAAATTATTTGTTGATGTGTTTTTTCAAACAAAACGAAATAAAAATAATCTAAATTAATAATGATTATATCTTCTAAAAATAAATAAACAGATGGCTTTCAACGAAAAATAATTATTTATAAGTGAAAATACACATTTTATATTAAAAAAACTAAACAGCTTCTGTTTATGTGTTTAATACATAATTATCTAGCAGACCGATCTCTATTTAATATTCATTCAGTACAAACTCATTTCCAAAGCAAGTCATTGACCTTTACCATAAGCATTTTGTCTACACAACCAAGTAAAATCGAGATAAACTAAAGAGCCATAAATAAATCGTTTAAAAACCCACTTTCTATCAAGCGAATAACTATGCAAATAGAGTACTCGAGAGGTTTTCTTAAGCCATTTAGATAACACGCTAGAATACTAAAATACCTAGATTCTGAAATTACCTAGGTACTGGATTTCATAAACGTAGTTTTCTCATTTCCCCCTGTTGTATAACTAAATTATACGTCGAAAATTGCGTTGGCTCCGTTCTCAATAATGATAATCAGATAAAACTCGATTCGTTTGTTTGTTTGTTACATTAATTTTCAGTTGAATACTCAACCTACGTGCCTGTTCGCGAATATTGTGATTTTACCTTTCCTTATCTTTTTGTAATTATCACAATGTGTATTTTTGTTATTAGAAAAAGTATTTAAAACAAATTGGCGAGTTAATTTAATGAACTTTTTGATTGCTTTGTCGGTCTCGCAACTTCTAATAAGGACTTTAGTTTGGCTAAAAATAATTGTATTGATCTATTTTATTAACAGCAATCGGTGGAGTGTCTCTGGGGTTTCAATTAGTCTTGAGGTTATTTTGATTCCTAGATACGTTCTTGTTATAAGTTAATTAAGTTTTACTCATTACATAAGGTAAACAACAAACAACTACTGTACTAATAGGTATCTCTTCCCACACAGTAAGTCGAAATTTTGGTCTAATTTCTTTATTTAGTATATTCTCGTTATAAAATTTTATTAGAATTACTTACCAATGTGCTTTTAAAATATAAATAGACATCTCAAATTCAAACTAATGAAATCTGCGCGACTCTCGCAGCGTCATTTAAAGGCCCTCGGCGTGGTTTGAAAATAATCGAGTCACCTCGTGGAACTGTTATGTGCGTATGCCGAAAAAGCAAATTAACTTTAATTCGTTGTGTGAGCGTGAGATTACCGTAGGCTCGATTACCCGCTTCCCAATCCCCGATCTCCCAACAACCCTGTAATTCCTAAACCCCAAAAGGCCACCTCTGGTGTTTCAAGTGTCCATGAGCGGCGGCGATTGATTACCATCAGGTGATCTGTCTGCTCGTTTACCGGCTTACACCATAAAAAACAAAAATAACCTCGTGGAACTGTTACATTAATAAGCCGAATAACCAAAGTAACATTGTTAAAACAAACGAATGTTTAAAAATAAATATATTCACACTAGCTTTCATCAGATAATGAAATATTAACGCCTTAACATTTGTCTTAGAAATTAACCCTCGCTTAGACCCACAGAGGTATTCTATTTGAATTTACAGGAATGTAGGTCGGTTTACTGAGGGGCTATAACTGGGAGTTATTAATAACTAGGTAACCACACACCTGAGCCATTTCTAAACTATAAATAAGTCGTTAAGTTACTCTATTTATGTTCAACTTTACTTGACTTTTGCTATCGTTGGTTTAGTTTATAAACCATTTTTATGATATCTTGTGAAATGTTTTATCTTAGTTTTAAGTTCTGATTTAATGTCAAAACTGAGCTACGCAGGTTTATTACTTTTTATTATTACAGGTAATGTTCAATCAATCAATCTCAATCAAAATCAAGCTTTAGTCTGGTTGATCATTTCAGAATTTGAAAGTACCAGGTGAATCCCAAATAATCATTGGTTGCATATGCTTCTAAAATTACGCAGTGTAATTTTATAGATGTGTAAAGTCCAAGACATTTATAAAAAATGTCTTCTGATGTCGTTACCTTTACACCAGAATGACCTTATATCGTAAGGAAGTTCTCGGCAGGCACTGTACCTTAAAAATAGAAGCGTGGGCAGAGACGAATGCCAGTAAATATCCCGATAGAATCCTCCTAACACCATTAATTTACTACGACAAAAACAAAACACCTATTGAGTTTCTGTGGGCGTTAATTACTAATAGTGAGCGTGAACACCTGAGTTCCAGTACGAGTATACATGGTTACACATCGACCTACACAAACCAATTTATCATGGTCTCGCTTTGTATGAACCTTTCTCACGTTCAACGGTCAGCTTATACTGGTTTTTTATAGCTTGATGTGAAGCTATTTGTACTATAAATAAGTCTACTACGTCCCTTTCTATGGAAGTGTGGCGGTGAAACGGCCACGCCGCAATCGGAAGGTCGCAATTATATCCACTCGTTGACTATAACGCCCTGGGCCCTTACTATTTGTCTTAGTTTTCTAGTGTAAGTGGAAGAAGTTCCTAGTAGGCACTTTCTTTAATAGAAGTGAGTTTTTATGCTGTCGTGAAATCAGTTTGACGTGCATTGATGCTCATTGCCTGCAGCTGGGAAGAATTATTTTTTTTGGATATGTTACCGGTGTCACTGTCTGACTCATAAAGTCATGCCTACCTGTGTACAAATCCGCACGACTCCTATTTCGTGTGCATATTCAACTTAACAAAATAAAAAACATACATACTGGCCGAATTGAGAATCTCCTCCTTTTTGGGAAGTCGGTTAAAATCATACCTATCCTTTGAAGAAAACGAAAGTATCAACAAATAACAACATTTTCATAAATAATGCAGTCACACTTTTTTCGAATTTATTTTAGCAATTTGATACGAAATTAGAATACCGAGGTAACTTTAAACAAGTTTAATTTCCCTTTAACATACACCGAAAAGCCTCGAGACGAGAGCTCAGTTTTTCTTAAAAGAAATATTTTCGCATAGCCCAGTCGTAACAGAAAACTTTATTGCAAAGTTTGAAAAGTTTCCTACTCCAAGAATTCCGTGTTGACTTTAAAAAAGATGTTGAAAAATTCCAAATACACCTGTTTTATTCTATTGGAGTTTATACAAACCTCCTTGGAACTTTTAAAGTGAAGTACCTTCGAAATTCAAATAAATAGGAACACGAGTGTTTCTCGTCCAATTCTCACTTTCTTTTCACGAAGAAAATAGCTTCGAAAAGTTTAAATGGCCCCAGTAGTAGGGGGTTTTGTTATGCCTGAATGAACTTTCACACCCTCAGTATAGACCGACCAAAATAGCTATGCACATGAAATATAGGTGTTTGGATTTTATACCTTACAGCTTTGTCTTAGAATTGTGTTTCGTTTGATGTAGGAAAATGTATTTGTGTCTAAGCGTAAACCGACTGGTTGACCGTAATGGTTCCACATTATAGTGGTTAGTTCTTTTGGTTCGAGATTGTTCAGCTTTGTTTGTGTTAATTATTTTTCCTATTCATTTTGTATTGTTGTAATAAGCGGCATTGTACATTTTAATTAAAAACGACCTCGGAAAAATTATCATAATTTATGGTAATTTGATTTTTTTTCTCTCGAAATTGCGTAGAGATTTTGTTTGGAATGTTTGATACCTTTATTAAATAGGATGCTGACCAATCTATTGAAATGAGAATAAAATTGTATGTTTTTATATTAGTCTTCATTTGCATCGATCCTGGCCTAACTACGTATAAAAACTTGGTTGTCTACCATTTGCCAGCAGCGTATTCTTTAGTACTATGTATGACCACGTAGTCCGCAGAGGCGGTGAGCACCTAGAAAATCTGAATGTGGTTGGGAACACCGAAGGCAAGAGATTGCTCAAACGTTCTCCGACGAGATGGAGCGATCAGGTGAAGGACTCGTCCTCAAAATTTTACACGGTTGTAAGAGACGCGCTGAACAGAAACCGCTGGAAGCAGATCATCCACTCCAGATGCAACCTTGATGCTGATCATGATCCTTAGACATGAAGGAACGACCAGAGAGAGAAAGAGAGAGAGCATCTTCATTTGAAAATCCTAGAAATATGAAAAAAGTTAGTTAGTTTGATTGTTTGAAAATTTTTAGAACTAAAACAAACATAAATAACTGTGTAGAATATATAGGTGCCTACTTTAAAAACCTTAAATTCTTTCAGTAGCAGCTGAACATTTTATATGCTAATTGAAATCACTTTAAGACGGAGAAGGCCCATAAAAAAGGTTGTAAAGCTTGTCTGAAATTCTTTGTGAGTAGCAGATACGATGGTGTATATGTACATATATAAGTGATCTAACATCCATTAGGAGGGTGCTTTTAAATAAATTAAAATGTTAAATTTTTGTCTTAAAGGGTTCATTCACTCACCATTAAGGTTTTTCGTAAACAGGCTCTAAAGGTACAATAAACAATCACGTTTAAACTGTTCCTTATCAATAGACGACAGAATAAAAAAAAAAAGATACGTGTCTAAAAATATTTTTCATAACCTAATTGACGGACTAAATAGATTTTAATTTGCATACCCCGTCATCATCCCTATTACTACTCTAGAAGTAAATACACGAACGGTCAGTACACATTACCGTATCGAGAAAGAATATACGGTACTTATTATAATTGTGTTTCAAATTACATCACTGCCTCGAAAATAGAGTGATCGCAAGTGCGTCTACCGGTCAACTGAAATGTTGGGTTCGATTTCGTATCAAAGATAATACTGGGCTATTTTCGGGTTTTCGAACGAATTTCTCAGTTGAATATGCACGGGGTCTGGAATCTGTGCCCATTTTACAGAAATGGTGATACAAGTGGCTGTACACTGTAAAGCGATTAGTACGTGGTGTAAGGTGTATCTCTGCCTACTGCTTAATAAAAGGAGTGACGTTGTATACATCATAACTGGAATAATATTGTTTACGGTGCAATTCTGTAACTGGATATTGTATGTTTTATTTAACCGATTTAAAAAAGAGGAGGTTCTCATTATATTTGTACGTCTCTAAGGGTAAAATCACATGTAATGGACACTGATTTAAACAATAAAATTTTGCATTTCTGTATATGTAATACATTTTTTTTTAAACTGACATGGTCACTAACACTATTATTAGAACTTAGAACTTAGGTATTTACCATGTTTATTAGTTTTGATACTAATAAACAAACAAAACTAATAAACATGGTAAATATCCCGTAATAAGTTCTAATAATTATGTAATACATGTTTATGGAAATAGATGATCTTTATCTTTATTTCTATACCAACTTATGACGTCATTATATTTTTTCGTCAAACAGCAAACAGATGTCCGAAAAGTTTGATAGAAAAATTGGTTATTTTTTAATGTTTTGTTGTATTGAAAAATCGAAAATAATTTATTTTTAAACAAGGAAATTATCCAATTCTAGACATAGACTAGAATTTTCAACATCACGTTTTCATAAATACTGTCACCAGAGACTGGTTCAAGTTCTTAACTAACTAACTACCAACCAATAGCCAGAAAAGAGACAGGCCCATATAATCAAATTTACGTACCTTTTGTCCTAAATTAGAATACCAAACGGTAATTAAGCTAATGTATTAAAATTCACGTCGAATTGCTAAAACGATGCATTAATTATGCAATCAGGTTAAACAAAATGCACAACACAAGCACAAAAAACACGATCATTTCTACGTAAACGAACTCCGTTAGTCAAACAATACCACTTATTCTTTTCTTAATGAACAAGGTCTTGTTAATTAGTTTCAAGATATAAAAAAGAGTAATATAAAAGCTTTATGTAATAACATAGTTTCATTTACTGTGTGGAACACGCGATCGACGCCCAACACTTTAGCAAAAGTGCGTGCTTAATACACCAAAATGGGTGCGGACGACGAAGTGAATTTCCACGTATACTGTTATAATGAAACTCCTCACGCAACTATTCATCGACATTAGCGAACCTAGCCTTTAGAACATGCCTGATATCACGCTTTAAATTACTCTATTCTCAACCTAATGGGGGATATCATAAAGGTCATGCCACGATTGATGAATGTTCTTTCAAGAATTTTTCAAAGTTACCGTCAATTCTCAGAATGTCGTTCTCATTTCCCACCTACATTGCGTCCCCGTAATTACATTCATCTTTGTACCTGCCTACATCTTTGTTGTGTTCTCTTTCATAACTAATTTAATTTGTTTCCCTGTCCTTATAAAGTACTGAAGCGAACCTCTGTCAGCCAACGGTCATTTCTAACGAAATAATAAATTAGAATATTTAAACCTTAATTTGCAGGTTAAGTGAAAAATAAACGAAATTAGCTTTACCGTTAAGTTAGCGCAAAGTCGACCCTGTTAAAAGCAAACGCGAAAGGACGGGGTATTTAAAGGCTGGTACACAAGTACCGTGATACGGCATAGAACGGCGCACGACACGCGTGCTTCGTTTTGCATAGGTTTAAACCGACAGAATACGGAAAAGCATGCAAATTACGTCTGCCGCGTCATACGAAAATATTTTTGCCTTTTGACGCTATTATCGGCGTTACTTTCGTCATTTGCATGCCCATTTTGCGTCTTTGGCACCGTCTATATGCGTATAAAAATGGGTATATTAAAAACGAGCTGATTTTTCTTTATACGGTCTTTGTAAGGGTTTCGTATTGTTTTATTTGTGTGCAAAGTTCACTCTACCGTGCAAGTAAGTCCAAGTTGCGTTGAGTGAGTTCAGTGTGCAACAAACCTAAGTTGTAAAGGAAAATCTACTAGCGACACACTAATTGGGTGCTAAAGTAAATATTTAAAAAGGTGAGCGGGAAAACGTGAGGTTTTAACTTTTCAATTACGTCAATTAAGAGTGCCGTGCGCAGCTGTGAACAAAATCATTAGGTGTAGCCATTTTAGTGAAAACACAATTCATTCAATATAAAGAACGACGGGTCGGGAACGTTTAATTAAACGACTGTTCTCGAATGAATTAATAATTCAGGAAAAATTGCCGACTAAACTTTTATTATGTTATTTATTATATTTTTACTGACGACGTGACCTTTGCACTTTTTGAAATAAAATACCTCTTTAAGACTGCTGATTATTGCTATGTCTGCAGACACATTTAAAATTTAAAATAAATTCGATTTATTGATAGACCTAGTCAATGCTTCACAATCACTGCTGCAATTAATCAAAATTAACCCAAAAAAGAAGTCATTACGTTTCAAAATAGCATAATGAACATTACTGATCCATGATATGAATGGAAAAACTACCAACAGCAGTGCTACGAGGTACCAGGGGACGTGAAAAGCGAAACAGTTCATTTACACCGAACAATATATTAAACTGATCATTCAATGTCGGTAGCGTGTCGTTCATATGAGCCGTCCAATTGATTTACATTTACATACAAAACGTTTTACCACGATTACTTTGTATACTTTTATTATTTACCAGTAAATTGTGATTTTTTGCTTCGATTCAAGTACCAATGTTTTTTTTTTTCGTTTTTATACTGTTTATCGAAAGGTTGAGGGGAATAAATTCTGAAGTTTAGCTTTGATTTAAAGTATGGAATGGTTTGATTTTAGCCTCAGTGTAAATATTAAGTGTTTTGGAATATAACTTTACTATCTATTGACCTAATTGAAATATTACCTACTGAATTAATACGATTGTGAACTGATTAACCGATAAGGTCACATTGCTAAACAATGGATGCAATTTGATGTACAAGTATTGTCTTGTTGTCGACGAATATTCGATAAGCTTATGTTAAGTAGGTACTTATACGAAACATGCAATCTATATGCAATCGCCGCCCGCCCATGGAAACCCAAAACACCAGAGGCGTTACAAGTGCGTTGCGTGTGTTTGGAAGAGGAGTAATTGGGCCTCCGATAACCACAAACACACAACGAAATACAACGCAAGCGTTGTTTCACGTAGGTTTTCTGCGAGGCCGTTTCACTCTGTTCAAGCCAGCCCATTCATGCCGAAGCATGGCTCTCCCACACAGCTTAAGAAATAAAAATCGATAAAATATATCTGAAAACAAAAGAATGGGGAAAGCCCTATACTGTTAAGGAAATATCAAAGGATTGCAATTTGTTCCTAGTTTACCAGTGTAACCATGTAACCAAGGCACCATACCTATGTGCAAGTCACCAGTCAATATTGTTTACGCAAGCAATTTGTCAGTTGTACCTACTCACACACGGGAATTTAACAAGGTAACAGGATTTTTCTTCTAGACTAGGTATAGTGGTATATAAAACTAATGACTTTATAGTGCTCAATTAGGAACAACTTGTCTCAGTTCGTATTGGAAAAAGTACGATTTTATTTCTTAAAATATTGCGAACAACGCCGTTGATTGTAAAAGAGATTGTTTTTGATACAAGATGAGTAAAACAAAAGCCTTTTCATATTTTATGTCAGTATATTTCATATTATGTAGTTACAAAATAGTACAAATCACTGCTCACTGACATTCAGATTGGCTATTTACTGTAATAGAGGCATATGACCTATTACCATGAATTGTAGCTTAACTTCCATACAATGCAACTGTTATCAACAAAAGGCGAATCGAAACGACAAACAAAATACAAAATTGAAGAGAATTCCCGTTAATTCCCTTGTATCTACATAGTGGTACATTGTTTCTATATGCGGAAGATGGGATTTATGTAATTATTACCATGGGATTAGACCGTGGTCGTAAACGTTGACAAAGGAGTTCCCTTTTACGACAAACCCATGAAAAGCGGTACGCGACTCTAAATGTAACCGCAGACCGCCTCGAAATGTTCTTCGTAATCTTATAACTGAATTCACTGTTGTACATGTGGACTGTAGTATAACATAACATTACACCTGTTTTGTCTTTAAAAGGGTAAGCTGAGATGTGCTAGTGGAAACTTACTTTTTACGGCCTTAAAGGAAGAGGTACGACTATATATGGCTCCCAACACAAATATGATTTATTTACTGGTTTAAAGTCAAGTTTTCAAACGTAGTTTACTTATTTCTATAGTAGTGTTCGTTAAGCTCTTCTAACTCCCTAACTGATATTATAAATGAGAAAGTTTCTTAAGCTGAATCGATTTTAATGAGTTGTGAACTATAGATAAGTAACTAACTATAACTATGTTGTAGTAAGTGTAAAAACTACGAATGAAAATACATTGTTTGCATTTCCTTGTCATTGTGTTGTAATCGTCGAAAAACGATCATAAATAAGCTTAGGTAAGATACAGATAGATAAAACAGATGTTTGATACGGTGTTTGCAAAGAACCGAGCTCAAAGTAAATAAAACGAATGATCTTCTGCTGAATTTGGCGTGAACTCTAGTTTCACATTTGTACCAACCTGTGAACGAACATTGCGACCTGAATGACACCCATTCGGAGAGTTTAGTAGGCATTACAACCTCACAATGTAATGGACCTAACCTACATGCAGGATTTGCATTTCTCTGTTCATTTATTTGCTTTATATTATGTACCTATAGCTGTAGCCAGTAAAAATCCCCGGCCTGCCTTATCAGGGCTGTTCGGTTTCTGTTAAATGTCCATTAGTCGTATTTTAGTCTATCAGTTTGCTCTTCCGACAACCGCAGGATGAAAAGAGGCGATACGTTTCCGAATAAATGCAATATGCATCGTCACACATTTTATTCCCGAAGGGGTAGGCAGAGGTTAATTGCGACACTTAATTCCACTGTACAATGTGCACCCACTTTTCACCATTAAAAGTGTTATAAGTCCCATGTAATAGGGGGTGAGCCTATTGCCATATTCTGGGCACGATTCCAGACCCCGTGCTACTACTGAGAAATTTTGGATCATTGGAAAAAGTCCAGTAATACTATGTCCGAACCCGAGACCCCTTATCAGGCAGTCACACTTGCCACCACTAGACTAACGAGGCAGTGTCAATTCGAGAATGAATGCACTTATAACATAACATTAATAAGTACCCAGCCATAGAATACTAAAAGCAAAGGAAATAAAATCGAAGCAATTAAAAAGAATGACTCGATAATTCCATTGTTGTTCAATCAAAGGCGATTACATTATCGAGAGAAAGGGCAAACGGAACGGAATTATTTTGTCATTTTTTCCAAATTCCTTTTTGATTAAACGATCTCATTGTGGAACCACAACATTGTACGGTTTATATGAAGTGATTTACTTTCCTCAATAGTTAGAGCTTTCATGTCGATCGCAATTTGTGTATTGTTTGGGTCCGCACGCGATACGTAGCCGAGTTTTATTATTTTTTAAGCGTTTCTTGTATTGTGATTCAAGTTAAACTAGTTTTAATACTTTTGTGACAAGTTCAAGCGTGTTTGGGTCTATGTTTATAAAGTGATTACAAATCTAATGCTTTATTTTTTATAAATCTGGAAATTCTGTAGGAGTCTTCCTACTATTCAGCTTTCTACCGACGTGTGTTACCGGGACTCCGGCTCAAAAACCAAGGGTAGGAACTCTCTCCCGCCTCGCCCAAGACGGCAGAAGTCATTGGATGATTTTCCCCCCTCAAAACCCCTCCGTTGTTGTGTTATTAATCATTTAACGACCTAGCAAGACTTTCAAGTACTAATAATAAATTCTAGATGTTTATATTAAGCCTGTTCTGTTGGTGAAGAAGATGATTTATTGTGAAATGGTGATGAAGCATCTTTTGTATTGTATAGTAATTGTAGAACGTCTGTGTTGCTTGTGTACAGCTTGTTTAGTTTATGTACTGTACGTATTATTTAGTGGATTTCGATATAGAAGTCAAAGTCAACACTTTGAAAAGTCAAATTGAATTGTCCGTCATACTGACTGTCTGTGAAGCTACGTACTCGTTCCAAAGTGTAACTAACTACTGTAATTTATAGGAGGCCACCAATACCCAGTATAATTTCAGGTTCCTTCTTTAATAACAAGGAACCTAAAATTATACTACCAATTATACAGTAATCTGAGAAATAAGAAAAATAGAAATATCTGTACTGTGAAATGTTTCGTATAAGACTTAAAAATATTCTTAGTTTACTCAATAACAAATGAAATTGTGAACATTATACGAAAATTGCGCTGGAAAATAATCTTGCTAATGGCAGCTAAAAAAGTTAATAGCAAACGAAGCAAATTAAATATTACTAGAATAAAAATAAATGCAGAATATTTTGTTCTTTTTTAAAATTTCGTGTTCTTACAAAATATGACATTAAAAAAGTAATTTTGAAGAGTTCACTTCTGAAGATCTTGTGCTCGTAATCAATAGGTAAAATGTAAGATAATAATGTAAAATATAAAAAAAGGTAAGCTATTTGGGTTATATCACGTTTATTACAAATCAAGAAGGCCATGCTTCGGCACGAATGGGTCGTCTCTACCGAAGTGATACCACGGCTTCACAAAAAACCGACGTGAAACAACGCTTGCATTGTGTTTCGTTGTGTAAGATTACCAGAGGCCAAATTACGTAGGTAATTATTAGAGAGAATGGTCTCTCCAATATCGAAATCCTTCAAATTCCTAACACCCCAAAAAGACCGGTAACACACTTTCGTAACGTGTCTGGTGTCTATAGATGGCCCGATTGCTTACCATCAGGTGATCCGTTAGCTCGTTTACCGGCTTATCTCATAAAAAAACCAAATTGTACACGATTAAAATTTTCGTACTCAATACAATTATCTCTCACTGGCCCTCATAAAATTAATGCAGTTAATAAAATTATTCTTGTATGATTGAATATACAGAATTGTACGAACAATAAATAAACAAAAACGTATCGGTTAAAATGTTAAGTCCATATACATTGGTCCGTATGTACACAATGAAAAGTAATTGTTACATATCTGTTTGTGTGATCGCAAATAATGTCGCTCGTTTGTCATTTTTCCATTACAATAAACGCTTTTCGGTTATAAACTCTGATGTAAAGATGGAAGCGAATGTTTCAATCGAATTGTAATCGATTATTCGGTGATGGATTTCATGTTTCGAATGGTTCTAGGTTTTGTAGTGATTCGTTTGATTTGTTGCGGTGGAAAACATTTTCAAACAACCTGTAGGTGAACTATTATTTTGATTGATTTAGTCCTATGCTACATTCTGGATTAAGCTTTTATGCCCATGGTAAAATCTAGGAATTCAATCTTATTTTTTTTATGGTAAACGAGCAGACTGATCCCCTGATCGATCCTGACACCCAAAACACAAGTGAGAAGAGGCATTACAAGTGCGTGGCCGACCTTTTGAGGGCTAGGAACTTAATGAATTTAAGGGTAGTTGGGGATTGCGAAGATAAGGGGAATTGGGCCTCCGGTAACCTCACCTACTTTTTCACGTTCGTTGTCCAAGCCAGTTTGTCGAGCCAGCCCATTCGTGCCAAAGTATGGCTCTCCCACACTTTAATGCTTGGTAATAGAAATTTTAATTGCATTCCTTACACGTCACATAGTACATAATTCATAGACAGTTATGTTTTTCATAAATATGTTACTTGCTAGTTTCAACCACAATAATATTGTGCCAAATTCCCGATGACAACTCGATTGTATTATCTCATTTAATAATCACTGACTGGACGCATTGTTGATTCGATTATCGACTAAGAATTTAGTTGGATGACTGATTTTGATCGCCGTTTGTTTACCGTTAGATATTAACCTATTATTTAGTTGAACATGCGTACAGTTTGAACGGTACGTTTTACTCTATTTGGTTTATATAATACAAATAGTAGGTACTTTAAATGATGAATGATGAAACAGTTGATAATGTATAATTTTGAAGCTCATAGTCATCATCATCATCAGCTGGAACACGTCCACTATTGAACAAAGTCGTCCCCATTAATCGTCCACGTAGAACAACAAGCCACCACCTGCTTCCACTGGATGCTCAAAGCTTTTGAAGCTCCTTTTTATAACTTTAGAACGTACCGTAGACAAAACATAGTCTTGTGAATTTTACCATGGATTAAAAAGCACATTGAATCGATGAATACGTGTAGATATTTAATTTATTGAATCCATTTCCTCATGGCACTCTTTCAGGCTAAAATAAAACGATCTCAGCAAACTAAGTCTTCATTTTGGATCCATTTTCGATATACTATCTTTATATCTACTTTTAGGCTAAAACATTGAAAGCACTAAAGACTAAGTTTAAAATAAAGTTTAAAATTGAACTGGCTATAATTTTGAGTAGGTGTAGTGGCTATAGTTTCATATCTGAGTTGGATCTGTTCAAAATCAGATCGCGTGCAGCGGGCGTGACTGGCAACTCGCATCGCACCGCATTCGATGTACACATTTTAAGCTGTACAAAACCAGCATAAATTGGCCGTTGAAAGTGCTAAACGATGATACAAAGCCAGACCATGATAAACTGGTTTTGTATACCTTCATGTGTAGCAATGTGAACAAAGTTCCTAAACATTTTTAATTGTTAGGTCGTTGACTCGGATTATTAACGTTTCAGTTTTATTTCGTAAAAGGTCAATGACTTATGAGCTGTTGATATGAGTATGTAAGGAAAATAGAACTTCGAAATTCTCCGTATTTATCATTGAAAAGACAGTGTATAATGTTTATTACAATGAGACTTTTATATGAACAAGGAATATGAGTACGTCATTAGAAAGTATTTTATATTAAAGAAATATGTTTTATTGTTTCAGGATTTGTTCGTTTGAGGCGATGTCGGGTCGCCATGGGGCGAAGTGGTAGTGCAATGGAGGTATGTTATTTATTAAAAATGAATATAAGCTCATTTTAATAAGAAAACGTCACTTATTGTAGAGGTTCGGCCTCTATTTGGCTCCACACCTACGTCGATAGATTCATATTGATCTACATTCAAAGATTCATCATCATCATCAACCTATAAGTGGCCACTGCTGACCAAAAGCCTTTTTCACACGGAGAATATTTAACACACATTGACTTTGAAGAATAAAAAATATAACCTATTTGCTGGATAGAATAAGTCAAGCTAAATTATTATACTTAAAAAAAACATTTTGTCGTTATATCAAAACGAAGACAATTTACGACCGATAATTTGATTCTTTGTCAAAGTTCTTAATTTAAACTTGGTAATTGGTTGCACCGTATTCCCGAACTCGAGCTATATTCGAAACCCGATTGGTTGGCAAAGTACACAGATAGGAACTTGAATCAACTGTCATACGTTCACATGGTAATTAGGCTTTCGTAATGTGCTGTTCGTTTGAGTTACATCAAAGGAGGTACGAGAGTGGTCGGTACTCATTTGTATTCGTCGATACGTGTGAGCGTTTGTTCTGGTAATCACTCTTTGGTATAGAAGATACGTTAATAAGAGCAACGTAAACGTTTGTACCTACATAAATTTGTTTTTGGACTCCTGTGTTAGGATACCTGTCATATGAAAGGCAATTATGTCATACACTTTAAAAACGTTGTCCCACTCTGGGATTTTCTTCTGTGTCGTGGGTGCCATTATAAACAAACATACAATTTTACATACACATAACACCTAGACCTGAAACAACAATTTGTTGATCACACAAAAAGTTGCTCCGTGCGGGAATCGAACCCGCTACACATTGCACGGCAGCCAGTTGCCAAGCTGCGCCAACCGTATAGTCGAATTCAATAATTAACTATGAATAACTACCACTTAATTACTACACAAATACCAGGGTACGTTAACAACAAATACCCTTAAATGAAGCTGCTAATAAATAGTTCTAGTAACCTGTTTAAAACCGATTTTATTAATAAACTTTTTGCAAATCACACTATCTCTACATTGTCAAAGTGCATAAAACAAGAACGTAAAATCTAGAATGTTTCAAAATAAAATTTATGTTTAAAACTTCCAGAAATGCAACGAAAGGATAACAGATTACTGCCACTTAGCTTATCGGACACACATTTCCCCAGCAAAATGGTTTCTCTACATTGAGCTATATATTTTAAATTCACAAACTTTTCTGACAAATAAAATCTCGAAGCACGCTGGAACACCGACGGGATTAAGTCAAAACTACGTTTTATTGATTGATGCAATATGGTGATTTGATAGTCCAAAATGTAGTTTGTGATCTACTTACGTTAATACCTATGAAAATCTAAAAGAGAATCTAATACTGTTTCTCCTTGTCATTTAAAAAAAAGTTGTTTTCGATTTTCGAATGCAAACTCACATTTCTACCTTTATAACCGGTCACCATGGCAACATTTTAATTACACGTCTCTTTCCCTTACACATTATACAACTTTGTATACCAGGAAATATCCTCGTACACGCCCCACATAATCTTGTACCACTAAAATTACTTATTACGAGCATAGCAGTTAAATATTATGGCTCTTCCTTTGTTAATTCTGTGCCCATCTATTTATTTTCCTTACACAACTATTATTTTCCTACGAATACGACTGACATAAAAGTGGTCGTTACAAGACCATTAAATGGTAACATTGTCCGGCGTACGATTTCATAGATACGGCAATAACATTCTACTTTTATGGAGTAAACACCGATTTGAACAAAGAACGTGTTTGATTTTAGAATGTGGATGTGTTTTGTTTTTTTTTTGGGGTCAAGGACGTTCAGGGTTCCTTGCTGTTCATTTTTACATTTTATGTCACTTTAAAATAAATAGGGGACAACCCCCATTGTAACGTTTTTATAAGTATTACGATTATTTTATAGAAGAGAAAAAATCTCTAACCCACAAACAATAACAGAATATCAAAACACAAAACCAGTCTAGAATAAAAAATGCACGAAATAAACGAACCGTTCCCAGCTCCAAACGTTTTATATCCCCGGGAAATATGGTTGGATGTAATGTATCATTATTAAAATGTCTCAGAACATTGAAATGAAAAAATAACACATTACTGAACGTATTCCAACTGCATGTTTGTTGGAAAACAGCCAGTTACTTATAACTAGTTTAAATGCAGTCCTTATGGGTACCAGAATCGGGTCGCGAACTTGGCCGACCCTCGCTTTTTCCTTGTGAAGTGAGTGGAATTCCAAACGGAA
Source organism: Spodoptera frugiperda (assembly GCF_023101765.2). Classification (NCBI taxonomy): domain Eukaryota; kingdom Metazoa; phylum Arthropoda; class Insecta; order Lepidoptera; family Noctuidae; genus Spodoptera; species Spodoptera frugiperda. The sequence goes on along the minus strand of NC_064241.1, from coordinate 4,916,016 downwards.
TTTGAATTAACTTGGTATTTCAAAGTCGCGGAAAGCTAGTGAGGTGTGAGTGTTGTAAAAATAGGCCTTATATTAATGCAAGTTGCTTGGAATCTCTTTAAGTGTGTGCTATCCTGGTACCTATGTGAAATAAACGTTGTCGATAATAGTTTATTTAGTATTGATACTTTTTGAAAGATACAATTTTTTGCTTAACCTTGAAGTAATGTTAGATTAGTGTTAGTTACTTACGGTTTCTGAGATATAGCATCCATGTATTTAGGAAATTCACAAATGAGTGTAAAAATACGCACAATGTTCAATCAAAAATAGTCTAGATCAAAGATACGTTTTGCATTTTTCCATCACACCCAGACTACAATATAACTGATTTAAACATCCTATATTGTCCATTGTGCATAAAAAAAGAAAAAAGATAAATAGGAACATAAAAAGTTCACAGGATAAAAATTGTTCGGGAACATTCCAGAGATAAAATTACTCCTTAAGAACTTTCGATTGGGCCAAAAACTTTTTTAATATCAACTTTAATGATCTCGATTTTCGTACAGTTTTAATGAGAATATATTTCAATTTATTCGAGTTAAATTCAACATTTATCGATGGCCTATTATAAAAGTTTCTTCTCGTGAAATTGATAAAGATTTATGTGTTACGTATGTATTAAATTTAATGATTAGACTTTCGAAATGTAATTCAAATTACAAAGAAAATAATGATGACTAAGTTAAATTAATGAACAAATACGTTTTGAATAAAAAAATATTATTGAAAAATTTGAGTACTGTGAAATCAACGTACAATAACATGAATGAATAGGAAATCGACAGACTGCTGCAATGGTTTGGTTCAGTTATTTAGAAAACAGACCAAATTAATTCAGTGAATTGCACGTGGGAATCCTCGAAATATCTAATTAGTCTATCAGCCAAGCCAATACATACATAGGAATGCCTTTGCAAGGTTTAATTTGGAAACCAAAGCAAAATTCCTCAATCCCCCTACTCTTCAATAACATGAACTGGTCCACCATAAATTTGATTAAGTATACGCTTCACAAGCTTTATTCCGATCCCGTATACCATCGTCCAAACAAACACAACACTAATAAACTCTAAAATCTCAATTTCACGTGAAATTTAATTGTGAGCTTAATTGCGAAAGGGATACAGTTGCAAATAAATGTACGGATTCATTTAGTTATTGCGAGTGTATGCATTAGGTTTCACAGGATTTGTAAGTTTAAAAATATGACCTTAATTTTATTTATAGCTGAATATTATTTAAATGATGTTTAAGAATATGTCAGTTAGCTAGAAAGATGCCCACCGTAGAACGAATCACCCTCTTATAACAGAAGTTTGCTGTATTCCTTAACCTTGTCAGGCGGTTTGGGCTCATCTTATTCGTCTTTCAAAAACTGGTTCAACTTTAAACTATATCAGGCTATTTAGATCGTCGTAGCCCGATTCCGACCACAAAATGGCTGATGATTTATATCAGTCGCTTATCTACATTACACAAAGTAGACTGTAACTGATTTAGAATTCGGACTGGACACGCGCGTGTAAGCGCCTTGAATCAAGGCATTGTGGTAGCGAGCTGTGTAAATTACATTGTTTGTCAAAAGACGTATTCAGGTCACGACAGTCTGTTTGGTTTTGCATCAGTTTGATGTGTTGTGTCGAAGCCGTGTAATAAACGTGTATGTACAGACCCAATCTGGTCAGCGTTTTTCACGTACGAATCGATGAGATCTGTTTGTAGACTTTGTGTTGCTTTTTGTTGAGTTCTTTTGAGTTGATTGGATGCCGTATTGGAATTTGTTCGATAACTCTGTCCATTTTATTGTAATCAGTGGACTATTTCCTATTGTAACTGATCACCTCATCAGTTTAGTCATTGCAAACCCTAAGGTTAGGTATCATACATTCATACATAACTTCACGCCTGTCTCCCATGGGGGTAGGTAGAGACAATGGACCGCCAATTGCTACGACTTTTACATACCTCACGACTTGTTAATCGTAAAACTTTTATACTACAAAAGTTCCTAAAGTTGTAATCCCAAAATATTCTAATTCAAACTAGAGATATGGTGCTAAATATATTTGAAACAAACCCAACAGAATAACTAATTCAACTTTATATTATTTCGTAAAAATAGAGGCGACGGACATTGTAAGCGTGGACATGGCTTGGGCATTGAGAAGTTTGTGAAAAAGTGCTATAAAATAATGGCGTGGAGCGGAGCTTGTCAGCGGGGTATCCTCGGGTTCTAGTTATGAAACTGTACTGAGACAAGAACATAGATACTGCTGCGTTTGTGGCCCAAAGTTAGAAGAGAAATCGGTTTGAATGTATTGAAATATTACGTTGTTTAATGTTGGTCTTATCCAAACGGCCGATGTGAAATTCGTGTGTCATTAGCGACATCCATATGTGTATGTGCAGCGTGGACGTTTTTTGGCTGTTATAATGATGATGAAATAAAGATGTTACATGAATTCTTATTCTTATTCCAGATGGAAATTTTCTTGTGCACAAGTCTTATCGATATTTTTAAGGATCCTTTGCGATATTAAAAGACCATAAACGTCTATACTGTGAGTTTCATTTGGAGTTTTTTTTATGGATTAAACCGGTAAACGAGCAGACCGATCACCCGATGGCAAGCATCCTAGCCTATGGACTCTTGAAACACCAGAGGCGTTACAAGTGCGTTATCGGCTTTTTGGGGATTAGGAATTTAAGGGTTGTTGGGGAATCGGGGATTGGGAAGGTTGTATTGATAGTATATGTGATTGATAATGAAGTAGCGAAAATATCTCTTGCTGTTCATTCTACTCTTAACTCTCAACTCGCTTCATTGCTTACATTGCACCCTAACCCACAAGCACGGTATAGCGCAGTTCAACGTTCGACAAACGATACTCCAAGTTCCAAACTCGGCATCATCTCGTTTTGTTTGTCGTTAAAAACACTGGACCAGTTGAAATTGTCACAAAAACACTTTAAGTATTTTAATACTTTTTTATCATTTTCACTACTACAGACTTGCCTTGTTATTTTTTGTTCAAGTGGAGGTAAAGAGATGTCCGGAATTATGAAGAGAGATTGATAAAACTTTAAATCTTTAAGGATTTTTGTACCATTCTCTGAGTGTTCCATTATTAGCCCGGAGTCAGGAAACCGTTGGTCCTGGGTCTAACCTCTCTCTGGTTGAGTCGATCGGCTGTCCCATCGGCAATTGCTTGTGCACTATAATATCAGTTAGATAGACTGGCTACCGTGATCGAATCGATCAGCAGATTTATTACCTATATTATACTTTACTCAACCCGGATATTAAAGTCTACAATCAGTACATTAAACCCCTACCGTAGACTAATTTATTTTTCTTGTCTACATTCTAATTTCCCTTAGGCCAATGTACTTTAACTGAGGGTTGTATTATTTAACAGGGAAGGGTTCTTTGAGGACAATGAAAGTGACAGGTTGTGAGCCCTTTGATAACCTGAACTGAAACAGATATAATTTAATTAATTATTAGAGAGATATTTCTATACAAGTAATGTCTACTTAGATTTCTTTATAAGATTTTTTACTTTAATGTTTTTGTTATACAGTCGAAAATACAATGAAAACAATTTACAGATTTTCTTACAGGAGTAGGTTTTCTTATGTTATAAACGAGCAGACGGATCACCTGATGGCAAGCAATCACCGCCGCCCATGGACACCCGAAACATCAGAGGCGTTACAAGAGCGGCCCGAAGGGGTAATTGGGCCTCCGGTAACTTCACTTACCCAACGAAAAAAAACGCAAGCGTTGTTTCACGTCAGTTTTCTGTAAGGCCGTGGTATCACTCCGGTTGAGCCGGCCTATTCGTGCTTATGCATAGCTAACTCAAACTTAATTTGTTATGCTGTTGTCTATAGTTAATAGAAATCTACAAATTTGGCTTTATAGTGGGCGAAATGTTCCTCCATTTCTGACTGTTTACTTTTACAGTTTGATATTTAGATGTGTTATTAAGTTCTTGGTACTTCGTTTTGTTGACAGAATTTTATTGTTTTTGAAAACTTTGAAAGTCATTCCAGGATTGTTGAAAACTCTTAATTTTATTCCCCGAAGATGTGGGCAGACAAGTTCTTTGTATTCATAAAACAAACATTGTTTTCTAAGCAAGCAAGTGTCATGTATAATTTTAGCGAACATATTACATATTAACATCAGTCCAATTCCACTTACCGCTGGATATACGCATTCCTCCGAACTCGATCTTCCACTATTTGCCTTAATCTATTATCATGCATCAGATAATTGTAGGTTTTCTACTAATATTTTATTTTTATTTTAACCAGTAGGTGCTTTATACACTTCTTGATCTAAACACAGATCAAAAAGATAAAAACAAACGATATTCATAAACAATTCACCATCAAACAATAATGACAATATAACCCCAGCCCAAATTACTGAAATCCCCGTCAAAATTAACATAAGTGGGTCCTCATTCAGGCCGCAACTTCCACGATTGTGGCAACAAAGGAAAAAGTTGGGCCACTGTGGGATTTCCAGTCGAGACAATTCGTCCCAATTTAGAATTCAACAGAATTACCACACTTATACAGTTTATCACGAACTTCTCTATGTAGACGCATTAACTGCTCGGATTTCGTGCGCTTGAAAGCGAAGCATTGAAAACTTCTTGCATGTGGGAAGTAGGATTGGTTGGTTAAATCTTTAAGTCAGGTTACACATTTCGAAAATTATTTTTGTGGTACACTCTTGTAATACAATAGATATTACGGCAAGCAAGGGTAGCTCCCCGCGCGACCAGAACCAGACTCGTGCGTACGGCGATCCGCACGCGCCTCAAAGAGCAGACCACGACCAAATGGGGTCCAGTAGGGCTAGTGCCTAATCTGGAGCTACGAACTACCTAGCAGGTTTACCGGGGCTCCTGCTCGGTAAGAGTCTGATACTCCTTCTCTCCTCGCCCAAGGGAGAAATAATAAGACGATTTTCCCCCCATAAAAAAAATGTTGTGTTTTCGCTATTTCATTACTGTATCTGAAGAACAAAACAATGGCGACAACTTTAAAATGAATATTGATATTTTCTTGCTTCCACGAAACGGAACAAAAAAAAACTCAGCCAAAGGAATCAGTAACAACAAAAGTTTTCTCACAAAAATAAATTCCATGTAATTTACCGTCTGACATAATAACTACGTTGAATTTATTCCGATGAATATTCATGTTGTCTGATTCAGTACCGGCTGAATCACTGTTACCTATAAAATATGAAATTTTTATGAACAAAATTCTGAGTTAGTGGCGCTATCAATTTTTCCAGTGCATGTAATGATCGCTCCACGCGGTCTAAAGTTTCCTTGCACTTCTCATGATGCCGATTAGAGTCTTATTTTCCATAAAATTAAAAATTTCTTTCATCTGCAATTTCATTTAGTTTTAAATTTTTAAAAGCTTTAACCCCTTTGTGTTAATGTCTTTCGGAGTGTGGAATTAATATAATAATGAAAGTAGTTTTAGAAGAGACACGGATAATTATGGAAGTTTCAATTGAAAAGACAAATTGACTCTAAGCAATAGATCTGACCAGAAATGTTCAAAACTTGACATATTCCAATACATAAATTATTATTGTAAAAGTTAGTACTATTGTTAAACTATTTAGTTATTAATAATATTCAAACTGAAACACGAACTGTATTGTATGAAACTTAAACTTCACTAAAGTCTAGAATAACACAAAAATAATCTAGAAATCATTCAATTAACTCAAGCCCTATCAAGTTTGCCCTCTTTGACAAATTCGACTCTAGCAATATCCGCCAACACGTTCAAGGAATCACTTAAACGTTATACTAATATAGACTTTGCTACAATAACAATAGATCTTAAAATTACTTAAGTGGCGTAGTAAGGCAACGCTGGCTCTAATTTGAAGAGTGATCGGTTGTCACAAAAGAGAATAATTGTTACGGTGCGTATAATTAACTTAAACTTTTTTCCTGATGACTTTTATTTGGGTCATTAAATGCTCGTTTTTCTTTTATTTCTTCGGTCTTATTATGTTGAAAAGAAAGTAAGAAGAAATTAAACTGTTTGTGTTTTCTTTCCGAGTGGTAAATAGGAAGGTTTCATTATAAGTAAGTGTGCTTTGGGTGCCTCAGAATGTTGTGTAAATTTTTGATGTAACACAATACTTATTTGCATCTAATTGCTCAAAAGGTTATAGTGCAGTAAACTAATGTACGAGTAAGTTCTGTAGGTAGCTATATCATACATGAAAATATTTTTTATGTGCTACTTTTGGACTTAAAAACGTTTTCTTACAGAGAAGACAATAACTACAAACATGATCTAAAATCAGAATCAGTTTATTATAAAAACATTGATTTCTAAAGAATAGTACGAAATTTCGTTAAACGTAAAACAAACTCGTACGAACGCTCAAAAATAATAATAACTTTAAAATTATTTGGCTTTTTCCACATAAAAACTTATAAACAAAATACTTACTCAAGTTCTAAGTTTTAATGAGTATCATCTTACTAAGACTGCGCCTTCAAATTTCATCTATTCATTACTTAGGCTTATCTGTTCATAAGTTAATAAAACAATAGTACTAGTACCCACTGTTCCAAACCAAGGAGTAAATTAATGATCAAAAACCATCTCAGTACAATTGTACATAGTTCTAAACAAAACACCATTCAATTCCATCTTTCAAATACATTATTGGACAATAAGACATCTATTTATTATTTCTGTTTCGGAGGGCATTAGGACGATTACTTATTTTGATAAATCTTAAGGTTAGTGTATATACTTTTGTATTTCATTTAAGGTAACTGCTAAGGAGTGGAATTCTTTGCCGGAGTCTGTGTTTCCTGATGGGTATAACCTGGGTGTCTTCAAGGCCTGAGTGGGCAGACATGTCACGATTGCTATCCCCAATTCTCGAATCCCCAACAATCCTCTTATGCCTAACCCCCAAAAGGTCGGCAGCGCAATTGTAACGCGCCTGGTGTTTCAGGTGTTCATGGGCGGTGCCGATTGCATACCATCAGGTAATCCATCAGATCGTTTGCCGGTTTGTCTATATCTATACTTATAATAAATCTGTAGAGAGGTCAATTCTGTACATGAAATATATTTCCAAAATAACTATCAGCGGGTGATTAGTGATCGATACTGACGCCAAAAATGCAATCAGATTTTTTTTGTCTGTCTGTCAATACTTTTGCTCATCAAAACTTTTAATATAGACTTAACAATAGTTAGTATCTACTTATACATTTACTCCACCTAGTTTAGGTCAAAACGCGTTGAACGAAGTGCGTAAACGTTCTTCCAGTACTTATACGAAAGCCGGCCAGTTTCCTGTGACCGAAGTGACCGGATGGTAGAAGGAACACGGAACATTAGCCAACCCCGAATTGAGAAGCGTGAGTGAACAAAAGGATGTTGTTCACACTGTTTAGTCATTAATATAAGAATTTAATGGTATATAATTATGTAGTTGTTTCAAATAATACGTTTAGATAAGGTCCATATTGTAATGAAATGTAACTTAGAAGTATCAATAAATGTGATAGTGGTACAAAATGTTTGGCGCTGCGGACTACCTAGCGGGTTTACCGGGTTTCGGCAAAAAGGAGGAGTAGGAACGGGATGGTTTTTGGTCAGAAAGAGTTTCACGTTCCCTCTTAAGTCATTGGATGATTTTCCTTCCTTGAAAAAAGTACAAACAGCTTGCGAGGAGTCATTTCGATTGATGTAATTTAATCTGATAAAAACAAGAGAGATTACAGAATGTAAAAATATGACAGAAATCGCAAAGCATGTTAAAGTCAGAAAAAAATGTTCTTAGTTACCTTGATAACCAAACCTTCTTAATAAGAGGAAAGTTAAAGTAAGCCGCTATTTTAATCTATTCTATTTTACTACCACTCTTGAATCTTCTATTATAATCAGTAAACTGTAAAGAAAGATACCAAAACACGAACACAGTTTCCATCCACACCAACAAACAAAAAAAAAGAAACTGCTATTACAACATGAGATATAATAAAAAAAAAGAAACAAAACACTCGCAATCTGCACTGTTCTCGTCCGTATTCAGAAAATAAGACATAAGTTTTGTATCGGAACACCATCGTTGCCGCGAAGTTGGGACGCCTCGAGCCGTTAAAACATTCAGCCTGTACGATGCGACTGTACGCAAATAACTTGTTTTGTGCATTGCATACAGGATGATATTTTTAGATCTGCACATACTTGGAGGTTGGCCTTTCAAAGGATAATGGACTATAGAGCTGTGTTTTTTGGGTTTTGATTTCGAAATCAATTGTATGATGTGGTAGTCATTTGAAATTATGGGAAAGTACCGATTAGCAACAATAGAGAGTTTTGCTAAGGACAGTCCTTTATAGCTACACATTTAATAATCGTATTTTTTTATTCGCAGCCTGTCTGTATCAAGTTTGTTACGAATATGACTAATTAGCAAGCAGCACCATTGACAGCTTATATTTTTACATTTTTTTAATTTAAAACTCTGCATTATTCATTTACATAAATGAAATAAGCCAAGACAGAATTACGCAGCACACAGAGTATATATTCAGTTGGATATAAATATCACAATACAGCGCGAATTTCACTTCCCGGCGCAATTTACAATTGCGTGGTAGATACAAGATCAGACAAAAGAGTGAAATATTATGCGAAATCTTTTGGAAATCCGGAGACGTTTTTAGACACACAGGCGTACCTTCCATATATGTAAGTATGTATAATAAGAAGAATTTTACTTTGGATTATGTGTTTTACAACTAGATGCTACTCGCAGTTTCGCTTACGTGTTCAAAGGGAAAAATAATAGCTGTTTCACAAAAGTCATAGATTAAAATCTTGAAAATCTAAGGGATCAAGTCCGGTTCGAAAAGCAGGGGTAGGAATGAGGTAGTTTTTAGTCAGTAAGAGTCTGACACACCTAAGCGCGCCCATTACTACCCTCAAAAAAATGGAATAATTAATGTATTAGACTTTGCTATCATCACACGGCTCCAAAATCTGAACTAGAATAATGAGTTCATCATGTTAGTTGGTAACTACATTTAATTAAATGTTAGTTCAAAAACATTCAACAGTGTTGTTATTTTGTAAAATGTAATGTACGTAATTATTTTGTAGAACAACAACAATACAGAGTCTGGCAGCTTCATTTTTGTGTTGATTTGAATTTAGTAGAGTAGAAATATTTGTTAATAGTTGCATGTTGTTAGTTTTCTAATTGTAAGGCCTCTGGTGTTTCGGGTATCCATGGCTGAGTGTTATAAGTTAAAGGGAAAATCATGTCTTCATTTTCTTTATAAAAAATTGTCCGAGATTTGATGTCCAAGAGAAAATCAGCCAAAATTATAATATCACAAGTAAGTTGGAGTATGAAAGTTGGTATGTTATACCCACTTATCTTGGACATCGTGACGAGACGGAGAAAGTTAAATGGGGAAGAAAATGTATGGGATATTTGGACCCGAGTCTGGTGCTAATTCACAAACTACTTAATCCTGTTTCGTAGGACCAAGTTTCCGTGGGACAAGATTGAGAGTTGGAGAGCATGCGCTATGTTGGATGAATTTACAGATCAATCTGTTTTGGTAAATGTTTGGCCTCTTTAGATTTCTTGCAAGCAAGTAATGGAAAATTTGGTCCTACGTGGGTTGATCTTTTATTATTACAATAAAAGGTCACAACAAAAGACGGATCTTTTATAATAACTATCATGTGACATACTAAATTAACTAAAAATCACGGTTAACGGCGATGTTAACGTCGAAAGTAGGCTGCGCGACGTCGCCGCGTCTACGTACGTTGCTCATGATGAAGTCCTTCTGTGACTCGAGGTTCGTGCATTTTAGTTTAAAGACGAAATCATTAAAATAATAGAAAGAAGACCCACGTAAATACAGTCTTCACTGCAGTTGACGAATGACTACTCCCCACCGCTTATACTTACATACCTGTGCTTAAAAATATTCATGTCTAAACACACACACACACACTACACACTAAATAATCAAATGTGTTCTAGTCCTGTTGACAGCAAACTATGTTTGCTTTATCAATTCAACAGAATATAGCTATTAAAATCCTTTGGTTTTAAGATCAACTTTCTAGATTCGACGACCGTCGTCAGAATTAAATGGAAGGGCAATTAATTTATTAAATGCAGTATTACTTGCGCCACGATTTAAACTTACTTCATATTACCAAGCAACTTTCAGGGAATCCTGTTTATTACTTTGATAAGAATATTTCTTGGACTGTTTAATACTTCATTTAGCTCTGACTGTGACTCTGTCAAAGTACTACTTTGTTTGTAGGTGAATAAATTATAAAGTAGTTGATTATGAGAATTTGTATTCCTTTTCAAATAGTAACTAAAAAGCACTTTAAAGGAAATTGAGTCGAACTAAATATTTTAATGGAGTCGTAAGTCTATTAATTTTTAATGTACCCAATTATTTATTTAATTGATATAGTGCACTTTCAACTCTCTAGTTTTCTTTTATGGAACAAGCCGGTAAAGGAGCAGATGGATCACCTGATGGTAAGCAATCGCCGCCGCTCATGGACACTTGAAACACCAGAGGCGTTACAAGTGCGTTGCCGGCCTTTTGGGGGTTAGGAATTTAAGGGATGTTGAGGAATCGGGGATAGGAAAGATTGAGAAGGGGGTTAAATGGGCCTCCGGTAACCTCACTCACAAAACGAAACACAATGCAGGCGTTGTTCCACGTCGGTTTTCCGTGAGGCCGTGGTATCAATCGGGACGAGCCGGCTTAGTCGTGCCGAAGCATGACTCTCTTACACACAAACACTTTTTATGAACAAAAGGTGACATAAATGTCCATTGTTGTCTAGGAGACAATCAAAACCAAAATCAATAGCTCTCAAATAAACTACTTGAATACACTTCAAGCAGTTTTATCGGAGTGCCCTCAAAGAGATTCGTATAAGCAATTCTTATAGAGTGTATGACAAAGACTAAAAGATTACAAAATTTCTTGGGCATTTTACTTGTGTCTGTTGTCTGCGGTTTTGCTCGCGTCAATATAGGTTTTTTTTTGTCAGCTATTTTCACATATTTAAATTTAAAAAATAACGATTTTTTTAAAAGCTTGTGTATCTACTTCACATGCCATCATTATCTTCACATCACATATCGGTTTTGTTTAATTGTTTTATTTGTCTTTGTTAAAAAAAAAAGTTTTTTAAAAAATAGCTTTTACGCAGCCTTTTCAGCCTTTGTCATATTAACTAAACGTAAGTACATAAAAAAATTCGCTTCAATCGATGGCTTCAATCTGTTTCAAAATTTATTAATTTGCACGCTCACGTGCATAGGAACATAAATCATACATTGCAAGTAAAATACCTATAAGCTTGTTAAATCCATCAAAATTTAATCGATTTAAAGATCACACAGTTAAAATAAAATAGAATGTTACAAACAAACCACTAGAAATTTCAAATTTAAATATTCTTTTTTTTTCGTTTGAAATTCGAATGCTTTCAAATTCTAAATCTGAATCGCGTCTTAACGGTTAATAGCAGTAAAATAAAATAGAACGTTACAAACAAACAACCGAACATCACCTTCAAATTTAAATATTCTTTTTTTTTCTTTTCAAATTCGAATGCTCGAAGTTCTAAATCTGAATCGCGTCTTAACGGTCAATAGCATAGGCCGGTTACTGGCCGCTTAACAAGGCCCTCGATGTGAGAGCGGATTAGATGTCTCGTCGTATCGGACGTCCGACCTTAGTGATGGCTGGTGAGTCTTCAGATCTGATGTTAATCGGACATGAAGGACACGTGTATTGGAGTTTAAGTTACATAATACGAGTATGAGAGGTATTGTGATTAGAAACATCATCTCTTTTTAATCCTAATAAAGAGTTAAGAGATAATATTATCTAACAAGTCGTTTGGACATTGTACAGTGGCATTACGTGCTATAGTGTGCACCTCTGCCTACCTCTTTGGGAATAAAAGGCGTGACGATATAAAAAAGTCATTTGGGAAAATAATGTAGACCTTTCTTTTTTCATGTCTGGTCTGTATACCAGCAATTGTGCGTGATAGAAAGAGCACCTCATTAAATTGTCAGAAAAAATTGTCACATACTATAAAACTTATAAAAATCAACTAGTTACACATGGTCCACTTTCCAAAATAGCAGAAACACAAATGGTTTCCAAATAAAATACTAAGTTCAAACAAAAGACAAACCAAAACAAATTCTACTAAAATCAGAGCCAGTGTATTCTTGACGCGTCCATAGCAAGTTTAAAGCCGCCATCATAGCGAACATTAGCCGAGAAGAGACATTATCGTGTTGTAAACCGGAGATTTAACAGCGTCAGGTAACATACTGGGAGTATCATACTAACCACTGGGGATTCTACCAAGGAGGTTCGTTGAAGGAAATTGTACAATGTACGTTTTAATCTTACGAACATGAGTTCTTGAAATAGATTGCTTGTCGGCTTTTCTTCTGTTCTGTTGGAAAAGTGGCCTTTTGAGGTTTGGTTAGGCTTGATTAAGTAAGTAAAGTGTATGTAATATACTGGTGTATCAATTGAATTTCGTGTTTGACAGTGCTTGGAAAGAGGTCTCTGTTTTGACAGTTGGGTGTAACCACATTACTAACAAACATTTGTACAAACTTATCGCCGTAATGTGCACCTCTACCTACCCCTTTGGAAATAAAATGCGTGAAATTGCGAAAACCTATTGCCCAAGGATAAACATTAATATCTCTTTATATTTTCTACAATGTCCAATTTGCTTTCACTGAATAGTGGTCGCAAATTTAGTACTAACTGGTTTAAAATTGGCGCTGGATCAGAAATCGTCAATAGGGATTATACGGCGGTCATTGCTTATTCTCTCCCAACATGACAAAAGCCATTTGCCAGCGTGGAATTAAATGGTGATTGGCTTTTGAAGTGGAATAGCTCATACCAATTTTTTGCCTGGCAAATAATCCGTCTATTACAGGTATGTAGAAGACCAAAAAGGGATGTTAATTCAAGGGACATGTTTAAAATTGCGAAAATTTTTCTAATGACTGTGACTTCCAAAAGTACTTTATAATTAAACTCCCATAAAAAAGAGTTTTGAACTTTATAGGTATAAAAACTAGGTTAAATTTAGAATGCTAAAAATATCGCTCTATACGTCATATCTTATCTCAACGGGAAACTCGTACTAAAAAGTACCTGTTCAGTAAAATAGCATAATCAAATAAATCGCATCGTCCATTTCGGGGGACTCGCCGTGATATCCTGTTATGAAAAACGAAATAAATTACGGTCTTCTACGTTTTGTTGTTATAAAAGGCGATTTTCGAATAAAACGGGAATGAGACACAAAATTGTATTACACTGCTTTTTTAAGACTTGATTAAATCCAGAGATTGAATAATGTAAAAAACTTGGTATGACCTTGAACTCAATCTTATTTTCATACGCGCCGAATGTCTTAAATTGCTACTAGCCACAAACAGATGGGCAATAGCACCTATTAAGACCACGATAATGACGATGATACACAGTAGTTGTTTTTTAAGGGCTAAAATCATCCAATGACTTCTCCCGCCGAGGCGCGAGGGAGTGTTAGACTTTTATTGACCAGAAACCACCACGTTCCTACTTCTGCCCTTCGAGCCGGAGCCCCCGTAAACCCGCTAACAATAGTTACGCTTGAAGATGTCAAATAGAAAGTATTTTTACAGTTTCTACTAACCTCAGTAGTGGCTAGTAACATAGATATCATTTTAATTTTATTACAATAGTTAACTAAAAAGTATTAATGTGACATATCCACAAGGACCGCAACACACTATGTTGATGTCATTCTCAGATGAGATATAATATCTTCTAGAGATAATGGATGTGCAAAAGAAACAATTGAATCATTTTTGTTCTCAGTATCGCAGAATGTAAAAAGGCTTCTTTAATACCGAGAGACAAAAATAATAACAATTTTATTTACTTTTCGAACACCAATTCATATATTTTAATTAAAATCGTGTAAGGTTTCTCTGACGTGTCGCAGATAATAAAAAGTATAAGTAATTGGCACAAAATACTTTTATTTTTTCTGTATTTTGAAACTGCATGTTTTTAATTATTTTTTTTATTCCAATCTAAGAGAAGTTATTTTTAATGTCAGGAAAATTATGACATGGTGTCATAATTTGGTAAATCTTTACTTTTAATTCAAAAATGTCTGGGTTTTTACTTACTCGTAGATTCATTAAACTAAGCCAACTAATTCTGACAATAAAAGATCTCTAGATGAAGCTTCCAAAAATGTTTCAATTTAATGATTAATTTGGCTCCACACTGAATTATTGGAAAGGTAACAACTGAATTAATTTTTGCCATTCAATTTCAATATTTTATACAAAAATCTTTCAATAACTTTTAAATCTCTTTATTGGATCTTTTCAATTTTGATAGTAACCTAGTTAGACAAATCGGTGAAGTTTTACTTTAGTACCGGACCTATAAAATAGATTTTTCATTGGTATTAAGTAAGTATAATACAGATAAAGATAATAATATATAATAGGTATAATACAGACCGAAAAGATTTTATAATCACAAGAATATGAAATCTTTTCAGTCTAAAAGTTAAGATTATTCTGTACGAGTTTGCTTTATGTTGAACGAAAACGAAATGAGAGTGTGTTCGGCGCTCTGATTAGCCTGCCAAAACCGTTCGGAAAAAACAGTCAATTAGAGCGCGGAATGCGCTCTCCTTTCGTTTTCGTTCAACGTACAGTAAACTCGTACTAAGGGTACAGATACTTCCCTACTATAGGGTGTTTTAAAACATGTTCAACAAAAATAAATATCAAAATGTAGCTCGACCGGGTAATTGAGTTTATATTTTTTTATTTAATACAGCAGTCGGAGGTTACTCACCCTTTGAGTCAACACTTAAAGGAATTAGCGACAGAACCAATTTATATGAAATTCTGATAGACTAATATTACAAAATTACCCTTTGATCTAACCAATAACGTATACCAAAGATGTTGAAGATATGTAACCCAATAAACATATTATTGGCAATTTCTTGCCTTCTCAAGGATCTCATTTATTCGCATCTTGTCTTTTATTTAGTGTAAATTAGCAATTGACGCTTTTTGTACAAAACATATAATTTTATCTATCGAGGTTATTAAATGTGTCAATCTTTTTTTTTTAACTGATGAACATCATCATTTGTACCAGTTTGTCAAACTGTTCCTAACTAAAACCACGTATTTCGATTCAAGTGTGACCCGTCTGTGGTGATCTTATTACTCTTAGAAGCTTCGGGGAATGTTGTGTCCTCTTCAAAAACTAGTCAAATCAATGAATAGAAAAGGCAATTATGAATTTGTCAAAGTTTTGACATAATAATTGCATTGTAACTTTCGTGAGACATACTAAATTAATTATTATGCGATTGTCAGGACAATCGCCGCGTCGTGGGTCGCGGAATGCTGCTCATGAATATGAGCCTCTAGCATGGCTTGAAACTAGTCGAGTTCCTCGTCAAAACATTTCGTGAGTAAGCCGATAACATAATTTGTCGAATTCACTCATTAATTGACTATTTTTAATACCATTTCTCAAGTAAATGAAGAAAATTATACATTACTTATATTTTTTGTGACATCGTCAACATAAAATAATTTTTATCCTTTCCACATAATCCATCATTCTAGATTACTTTATGAAGGCGTATCAAATGATTGAAACCGAAAACAAAATGTACTATTAATCTTACATATTAGAAACATTTTTCTTAAGCGTATAAAGGATTAAATATAAGAACAACGGGATCAAAATGAAAGGCATATTCCGCTGTAATAATATCTTTTAATATTAGCTATGTGCAGGCAGACTTTATATTATGAAAGGAAATTACATTGCTGAGAACTTTCTAGGGTTAGGTTTGTTTAATATAAATAACTTTATAAAAATGTAATATTCATGTTATGTCACTTCTTGTTAATCTGTTGTTCAATCATACGAGGGTTTGTCATTATCTTCAAGCTTGATAGGAGGTTGGAGATCACAGTTTCGAGGATTTAGGTTTATCACACAACACTGCTGTTTCTGTCAAATATCTCTCATATATCATCATGCCTTTTACTCCGAAAGGGCAGGGAGAGGTGTGCATTACAGCACGTAATGCCACTGTACAATGTACACCTTTTCACTATTTGTGTTAAGTCCCATGTAATAGGATGTGAGTCTGTTACCATAATTATACTGGACACAATTCGTGCTACTACTGAGAAATTTACGAAAAGCCAAAAATTTTTTTCCGTCTAATATGACAAATTGTAGCCCCATATTTAACTCTTTCGGCAGCAGCGAGAGTATCCATGCTACTGAAAAGTAAACTCTATAGCTATAACCTATCAACATCGAAATTCTCTTTACCTTACCTCTCACAAGCATTTTTTACTACGACTTTTTAAGGAGTCTTGATTGATTATACTTCAGTCAAAAAGGTAACACATAATCTTGGAGATCGCTATAGAATTTCCCTATAGGATCATTCTTTCTATTACCTCTTTACTAATAAATATCATTGCAAAGTTCTTCCAATAATTTTCTTAAGTAATGCTTGTAGGAATCAATGTTTCTAACTCTTTATTTGCAGTGTATCTGTTTGTGGCGGGTCTATAGCCTAATTTTCCGCTATTCTGCATTTTAGTAATGCCTAACGTCCCGTAAAGGTCTTGCTTGGACTGACCCTTCGACCTTGACGATTCGAAAAGAAAAAAGTTTATGTAATAACTGGACGGACCGATCATTTGTTGACCTTGAAGATTACAAATCTCAGAAAAGAAGGAAGTTTCTTTAATAGGTTTATGTGATGTATCTGTTTAAACTAATTAGTTATTTAATTGTTTTTCGGATCATAGAAAGGTTCTAATCGTACGAATGAATTCAATATGCACTTCAATAAGTTATTGGGTGTCCATTTGTCCAATGTAAAAAACTAATTTGATACATTTATTGTAATTTTCATGAGACATACTCATACACGAACGTCGTGTGTTACGGAATGTTCCCCATGAATACGAGTATATAAGCCTCTAGCAGGGCTTGAAACTAGTCAAGTTCCTTGTCAAATACTTTCGTGAGTAAGCAGATAACATATTAATCCTCTTAGATACGTTATCGAATGTATCCCATGAAAAGTTCAATTAACGTCATCAGTTTTTTATTCTCTATCCAATGTAAAAAAATATTTAAAATTTCAAAAGTAGGTACCCACACTCAATCTATTTGAATAAAACCCACCCAATTTAAATACGTCACTGCATGAATGCGGAGCTTAAGGAGTGAAGCGGCTCCTTAACTCTGCATGCTGTAACAAAGGGTACTATAAAGACTTAGTCAGATTATCTACATAAAACAAAAGACGGGTAATGAACTAGCTCAGATTCAGTGTTGCGTCATCGATTTTTCTTTTGTTTATTGTATGGAACAATGTAGTTGTGATTAAAAATGTTCTCTTGTAGTGGAAAACGCTTTTTGCTCTCCTAGACAAATTTCGTAAATGCTAGTTGAATCGATAAGGTAATGTATGGGTTTGACATACATTTTGACATTTATCTTGTCGAATGTCAGTGTCAATACCATACTTTGATTTTTCTAACCGTTCGTTTAAAATATTACTCATTTCAATCATTGCCTTGTTGTATGTTTATCGTACATTATACTATTAATGATCTAGCGGCAGGTACCCGTAATTTGGAAAAAATATTTATAGTAATACATATTCCTAAAATACCATGAAATCCCATAATAGCTTTTTATAAATACTGATGTAGTAATAGAGCAAGGTTTCTGTTAATATTATGAGTCGTTTTTGTAACACTATTCTGTTATTCGTATATTAGATTGGTTTTTAATTTATTTATCAACAACAGTTCTAAGAAAAACGTTTCGTGTTTTGTATGCATATTTTTTCAATTCATAAAAATATTACTTTTATCAATATTCAATTTCACTATTGGTTTCATAGAAAACTGAACCTCATAAATATTTTTGTTTGTTATGCTAACTAGTTTTCTGGTTGCGGATTTTGTTACCCAATAAAATACGGTATCAAGTGGAAAATCTATACTTATAATAAATCTGTAGAGAGGTCAATTCTGTACATGAAATATATTTCCAAAATAACTATCAGCGGGTGATTAGTGATCGATACTGACGCCAAAAATGCAATCAGAAATTTTTTTGTCTGTCTGTCTGTCTGTCTGTATGTTCTTTATAGAAACAAAAACCACTCGACAGATTTCAATGAAACTTGGTACAATTGTTCTTCATACTCCTGGGCAGGTTATAGTATACTTTTCATCACGCTACGATCAATAGGAGCAGAGCAGTGAAGGGAAATGTTGGGAAAATAGGAGAACTTATTCCATTTTTTAAGCTTCCGTCGCGTGTGCAGCCTTAGTGGTTAAAGCTACATAGAAATCATGTATGACGGAAATGTTTTCCTTAAAATTGTTTAAAAAATATTCCACGACAGCAAATGTCTATCTCTTATGGTTGACTCACAATAACACGTGTAACTCTCGATAGCGTAGTAGTTCGGAGCTTTCTGATTATATTTGTCTACTCTTATGTTTATAACACTCTCATTCATCCCCAATTAAAAAATGTTAACATTATTACCTATTTAATAAAAAAAAGAATCATAGAAATCGGTACAGAAACACCAATGATTTACATTAAGCGAAAGTTAGCATATTTAGTATAAGTAATAACGTTCGTTTGTGTGGTGGAATAGTAAGTAGGTATCCATCCTAAATGAACTTATATCTACTATACATATAATAAATCTGTAGAAGGGTCAATTCTGTACATTGAAAATATTCAAAAAAATAAATAGCAGGGGGTGTTACTGGATCGATACCAAACCCAAATATGTGATTAAAAAATGTTTTGTCTGTCTGTCTGTATTTCTATTAAATTGGTATAATCATACCTTATTATCCTGGGCATAAACTACAGAACTTTATTTACTACATAGAACGCGATTCAACAGCTATTTTAGCTCATTTCTTTAATTTATTTTGGGCCTTAGCCGTATTTATTTATTTATTTTATTTATTTTCAGAGTCTCTCAAAATGGAGAAATAAAACATCCACGCGAAGACCCTACGCGCGGACGGAGTCGCGGGCGGAAAATTCAATCATAAATCTAAATATTAGTTTGAACCTAACTAAGATTTATGGTTTGTGACATGCCTATTTTCGTCCGTATACAGAAAATTATTTATTAGTTTACACTGGGTTGATTGAAAACGTGGCCGCCCACGCCAGACCTGGCCTCACATCATATTGGCAAGAAGTGGCGGGTATTGGAATGACGTGGAGCGAGGTGAAGCGTGAAGCTCAAGACAGGTCGCGATGGAGAACTTCTGTGGACGCCTACACTGCTCCCCATCTAGGGGGACACAGGACCTTAAGTCAAAGACTGTATTAATTGTTAATGTGTATATTTTTAAATGGTTTCGTGAAATAAGAAGCTTTACATCAACAAATATATTTTATTTTGTTCAAAATATCTATTAAATAAAAAATGACATTATAACCCATTTTACAATTTTTACTTGTATAAAACCTAAGAAAAACTTCCAACTTCCAGATTCGAAAACATATCGAATAAAAACGCCACTTACTTTATAAACTCCCTAAGAAATGTCACACCATTTCACACACACATACTTAATACAGGCTGTTCACCTCATAAATCAAGGCCGTCATTATCAAGTGAGAAGCAGAATGTATGTATGTATGTATGTATGTAACACTGAAGGTACTCAGAGGGCTGTAACTGGGCTAAGTGTGGACTCATTAACTCATGCCTAATGATGTGCCACTGTCTTAACTTACCCCTCGCTTTGCTATTCTATTAAATCACATCTGCGTCGTTTCCAAGCGAAAAATGTGACCTATTTTGTTTACCATCTCTATAGGCCTAGATTAATGACTATTTTATTCATTTCCGAATCTGTTTCTGGAAAGTTTTTCAATGTGCTAGACTTTTTGTTTGTCCTAAATTATGTATTCATTTGGTAATCGCTTTTTCTTGAAGTTTCTTTTTGGCATTCATTGCGGATGAATAGTTTTTTTTTGTTCATAAAGTGATTGATGTCTTAGTTTTTTCAATTCTTATTTGGTAGATAAAAATCTTTTATAGGCTAATAATTATGACATAGTTGTCTGACATCAATATCTACTTATGTTTCCACATTAATGTCGGTATGTCATAGTTTAAGAAATATCGTACAAGAACTGTAGAAAACCTTTGAATTAAAGTAATGTAACGATATCGTACGTGAGTCTTGTATGAAGTGAGCAAGAGGTGCATTGCTGTAGAAGTGAGTTAGTCTTTATATGTGATCGTATAAACATATTCATCCTTATTATAAGGCATTAAAAATAATAAACAAAATAGCTGTACGAAAAAGTTTAATGATAGACTTAGTATTTGACAGTGATTGAAGTGACGGGACTTTAATCGCTAGTGGTGCCACCTAGTCTGAGCAGAAACTAAAGTATTAACAAAAACACTTCCTTCTTAGAAATTTTCCGCTTTTGTTGATGCAATACTAATATATTTTAATGTTATCTTAAACCGAAATGTTTATCCATCTATCTCAATAAACTCCTAGACATTATAATACACAATGATACTCCGGATCGCAGTTAAATCACTACCCAAAATTACCCATTTATTACACTCATTAACAAACCGTATCTCTGAGAATGGAAATGATGGCAGTTGCTATCACATGGTATTTATGAACTCTACTCTACTATTGAGTCAGTCAGTGAGATTAAACTGTTTATTAATTGTTACCGTTTTAAAAAATCGACAGAAAACGCAAAAGTAGTTTTTCTCGACAAAGAAATCTTTCTTATTCTTTTTTATTTATAAAGTGTTGCCCCACAATAGGATTTTCTCCTATATCGTGGATGCGTTTACAAACATAAAAGTTCACATACGTATGACACCCAGACCTAAAATAACATAATTTAATCGTTAAATGATATATTTTCAACATTATTAAACGGGAATCAAATCCACTACAAGCTGCGCGGTAGCCGGTTGCTCAGCCACCGCACCAACTGTGCAGTCTGATCTGAGACCCCTTGCTTGGAAGTTGCACTTGTATAATAAAAAATCAACCACATTAGAGTAATTGGTTACACAGCTAGCCAAAAATCTATTTGCAAATCATTTAAACATGTCTTTAAGATTAAAATATTTTATTATAGTGAACGCAAAATGAACGTTAATTAATTGATTAAAATAATCATTTACAATGTATACCGACCATTTAATGTATTGGAAAAAGCAAATAAACTCGAATAAAAGTATAGCACTATTCGTATAAAAGAGGTCGGTTTTCGTCGAAAATGTTGAAACAAGTAATTGGTTGTAACAATACTAGTACATTGAAACTTAATTAAATTTTAAACCGTGTTTAAAATGGTGTCGACAACGAAGCAGAAAAGGCCAGATTTTTCACTTGAATATTTAATATGCATTGCTTTAATTTTGGTATTTATTATTATTATGCCAATACATTAAGTATTACCATTATAGTATTACCATTATAGTATTACTCATTTTACTCTTTCAAGGTAAATACATGTATATGCCGTAAAATGGAGTGAATAAAATTCGAGGGGTTAAAGATATGGAAGAGGGGTGAATAAATATTGGGAAAATGTTTTAACATCTATTCATTCCTTTTCTAGTCTATTCCACCTTTGAATTTTATTCACCCCGTTTTACCGTTACTTAATATTCGTTTTGACTCTACTGATTTCAAGTCACACCGGGACTCTTACTAATAAGCAGCGCGTGTACGACGCAGCATTGCCCTGTGAATCATTTACGAAGACTAGATATTTTGTAGAACATAATGGAAAAAGTTTTTATAACTAAATCTAGGATTTAAAATAAGGTCACTTACTAAGATTATTTTGAAGCATTACGTAAGTAACACTTATGTTAATTTATTTAGACTTAGGGGCTAAGTGGAGTGATTAAATGCTAAAACCCTCTTTTGATAGACAAGTTATCTAGTCCCTAGGCGGGAGAGCTTATGTGCTTTATTCAAAGACTATCTTGTCTAGATACATTCTATTTATGTAATGAAGCATTATACTTCATTAAGGTTATATTTTTCTTTTAAAGAGGGAATTGTTCGGAGGGCTTAGTAGAAGTTGGTCTTACGTTTAATGAGATCGCAATGATGTTCGGCACTCTGATTGGCCAACGTGAATAAACCAACCAATTAGAGCGAACACGTTCTCGTTTCGTTTTCGTTTAACGTAAAGCAAACTCGTACTAAGGGTACTGACTTTTGACTAGATGAACGAGTAAACCTATTATCCCATCAAAAACATCCTGTAAAAAACCCAAGTCTCGCAGCTCAGTCTTTCTACCGTCAAAAGTTGTGAGATCCATGTAATACCAAGTCGGTTAATCTATTTAGTGTCTACTTGAAGGACCTTCTGTCTTAAGTTATTACATAAGTTATTATCATGCCAATATTAAAAATATTTAACGTTTTAAACAAATAGATCGACTTGGACATCGCTTGATTTGATTATTAGTATGTATCACACTACACAACACGACGGGCCAGCGTCAA
Source organism: Spodoptera frugiperda (assembly GCF_023101765.2). Taxonomy (NCBI): domain Eukaryota; kingdom Metazoa; phylum Arthropoda; class Insecta; order Lepidoptera; family Noctuidae; genus Spodoptera; species Spodoptera frugiperda. Next base: position 4,893,203 of record NC_064241.1, on the reverse strand, counting down.
CAGGAACGAGAGTTTCAATCGCGTGAGGCGCGAGAGACTAAAGAATCTAATATAATATTGTAATATTCATTTTGTTTTCATGCGATGTCCAAGTCGATCTATTTGTTTAAAACGTTAAATATTTTTAATATTGGCATGATAATAACTTATGTAATAACTTAAGACAGAAGGTCCTTCAAGTAGACACTAAATAGATTAACCGACTTGGTATTACATGGATCTCACAACTTTTGACGGTAGAAAGACTGAGCTGCGAGACTTGGGTTTTTTACAGGATGTTTTTGATGGGATCTCACTTCTTTTTGTAGAGCCTTTCTTTATAACCACCACCAACCACCAACTGCATAAATAACTTTGTAATCCCATATATTTATATGGGATTACAAAGTTATTGATGCAGTTGGTGTATTTGGAAAACTGGACCGAAATTACAAAATATTTAAGTTTTCCCATGATTAAGACACTAAACTCTATATGTATTCCAAATATGAAGCTTCTAAGTCTGCTAGAAGTGCCTCGGACTTTTGATGATCGGTGAGTCAGTGAGTGACAAAATTTAGAAACTTTAACAAGTTGTCATTCTTAAACTACTGGTTCAAATTGACTGAAATTTTAAATATTCCGTGTTTATACAATGCCGGATTAGTTACTGAAGATTCAGGTTTCTTGCTTTATCCACAACCGAATTATAGGGGGTCGAAAAAGGCCCGAATTGCTTCGAGAAAAGGATGGTACGGCCGTGCCGCTTTTTTTTTGCTCGACTTTAAATTTTACGGGGGCACTGCCGTGCCCCCAGATATAAAGGAAAAAAAGCAAAAAATATATTTTGGTATTAAAGAAGCTTTGCTTAGAATTGAGAATATTGTTTATAGAATATTAAACTTTATCTATAAATAACTATTTTATTAGGTTTTTATTTTAATTGTGCGAGAAAAAAATCAGTTTCATAATCAGTCAGGCTAAATATAGGCACTACTTACTAACGCCTGATAAAATATTGAAAACGCTCACCTTATTTGATAGTAGGTACTTATTAAAATATCAAAAGAATATTTATTATTTTTATTTATATTTTATAAGGAAAATACGTGTATACAAAAGAGCTTGTTTAAATATAACTTTATAAAGAATCTTAAATACTTATTATGTATATTTTATCGTCTTATTATCGAGTATTTTTTTTAGAAGAAATAATATTTGTTCGCTGTCTAGTATAGTCTGTTTAACATTTGATATTGTTTCTATGGATCTTATTTATTGGAGTACTTCTCTCCAATTGTGTTATAAGTCCCATGTTATATGGGGTGAGCTTATTGCCATGTACTATTTATTGTACATATGGTCAAGTAATCGCAAGTGTAACTGCCGTCAAGGGTTCGATTTCCGGATCGGGAAAAGAATTACTGGGTTTCTCAGTAGTAGCACGGAATGGTGTATTTAATAACAATCATAAAAGGTATAAAGAAATTAATATAATAGCTGATAAATAATACTACCAGAAGGTTTCTATCAAAGGATTTTGATATATAAGTGCACCATATGCAGTTAAGAGTTTCACCTAATTGCGGTTTATAAGACTCAGATTGTATTATATCGAAAGGGAGCGTCATTAAGCGTTATTTTCCGTGAAACTTTTCCGCTTCGAGTCAAGAAGTTGGATCTTGCTGTATCTACAAAATTCTTTATTGGTATTTATATAAGTTATTTTGATTGCAATATTTATCGGTTTTCTAGATTTCATTAAATTCCAATAGATTAATTATTATGTTATCGGCTTACTCACGTAACTGTTTGACGAGGAACTCGACTAGTTTCAAGCCTCTAGTATGCTAGAGTTTCATATTCTTGACCAGCATTCCCCGATACGGCCTGATACGACGCGGTTGTCGCGCTGTTACTAATTGCTACATGTCTATATTATTAAAACCGTTAGATCCTAGACTGTTAAGCTTTCATCAAAGTAATCATGACGCGACGCGGCGATTGGCCATTGTCGTGTGTTGAAAACCATCCAATAACCACAGATAATATTTTATACGTCTTGACTATGTCCAATCACCGAACCAGTCATTCAATACACATTTAATATCATAAATCTACGAAACCTATAAACCAGCTTCAATTGCACCACTAACCTACAAACTCAAGTCACTTTGACGACCGTACAATCTCTACATGGTCTGGTCTAATTCAAACGAATCCCCAACACGAGAATAGTTAAGCTTAAGACGAGATTATGCGTCCAATACACGAACATTACGCCGCTTAATGCTCCCGAAGTATTTGTTGCTATTTGGGCCAGTTTACTTACTGCAAGTTGTCTCATTAACTTGGATTTAGTTACTTGAAACACAATTAACTTCGCTAAGAACACTGAAGGGAACAGTTGTTGGTTCCCGTTGAGCGATTGTTTCGTTTATTATGTTGTTTTGTGTTTTGATGAGGTTTTGTAGGTTTATTGATTTGTTTATAAGTGAAATGGTGATTTAGTGAATTTTTTTCTCACCTTCGATTCTATTCGTCATTACCAAAAACTTATGATTAAAAAAGTGCTGTTGCAACCAGAGGTAATGAAAAAGTCCTAACTATAGACGTTAAAATCTAAAATAAAGCTAATCAATAGAGTGTAAATTTTAAAATAAGTTATGTGAAACAATTTATTTCTAATGCATAATAATTAGTTGTTGCATAATTATTAGTTGTTTAGTACAAACACGACCAATAATCTGAGTTCCATTTCTAATAACATATATTGACTTACAACAATCAAAACAATTCCAACCGCTTTATAACTGACACTTGAAAATTACCTCATAAAACCAAAACAAACTAAAGCTACTTTGCAAGAAAAACATGAATATAATTTTCTAGAAGCGCTGCGCTCGCAATGAGGGTAGGCGACCGAGTTATGGCAACAGTAGTTGCCACAGTCAGTAAGCAAGCAACCGTCGACTGTGGACATTGCCTGAATGCGACCGCTAACGAGAAATTCTCTCCCGCCTATACTATTGTACTACGCCACAATGTATTTTACACTCATTTTACCTCACATTATGTAGAGAAACTAGAAGTGGCAAAGCAGCAATGACGTCACTTGTTAGAAAATGTTTGTGTTCTTACACACGCTCTAGCTTGTGCATGTATTGGGAGTACTAATATGGACTTGAAATGATTTACAAAATGATCAGTGATACATGAGAAAAACTTACAATTTCGATGATTTAGGTACATTTGTCATCTTTTGAAGTCGTAGCAAAATATTTTGATAAATTTTTGTACCGATATCTATTACCAGGCAAGTGAGTTCTTATCCTAAGTCCAAAAGCGGTTACAAATTACTAAAAGTCTATATGAAAAAACGATTGATATAATTGAATCAATAGATACACCTACCACGAAATATAAAAAAAAATCCACAACGGAAATATATAGCTATATAAAAAAATGGAATTACCATTAATTTCGATGTACCGTACCTAAGTACAATCAAACCTTTACCAATACTGAGTTATGACGTAATATTACATCTGTCACAATAAAACACCAAACATAATGGTTAGAAAACACGAAAATCCGTTCATTTTTATGTTTCTCCCGTTTTCAATAAAACCATGACTCGTCGGTTTAATAATGGATTTCCCACCCCTGTCATAGATCAAGTAATCATTTTGTCATATATAAAATACGTTGGATTCCGTACATTTGAATTCTGATATCTTGTGCTAAGTTGAAGAATTTGTATTATAGGAAAGTGTAATGTGATGTTTATTGGATTTATTGGGAAGTTCCTTATATTTTATTTATATAACAAATGTTAGTTTTTTTATGGCATGAACCGGTAAACGGACAGACGTATCAACTGTAAGAAATCGCCGCCGCCTATGGACGCCCAAAACACCAGAGGCCATGTGCGTTGCTGGCCTTTGAGATTAGAAATTCAAGCGTTATTAGGGAAATCGGGATTGGGAAGATTGGGAAAGGATGGGAGGTAATTGGGTACCAGTACCTCCGGTAACGGTTGTATCACGTCACTTTTCTGTGAGACCGTGATATCACTCCGGTCGTATAATCTTCAAAAATGTAAACCATTTACGAGTTGATGTCATCACATTTGCACCTTAAAACTTGCTTTCAAATGAGCAAGAAAGAAAAAAACAGCGACAAAAATATCACAAACGACGCCGCCCATTTCCGCGCTCTTAGGTATACCGGCCACGTTAAAAAGCATTAGTTCAGTAACAAAGGGTGCTATGACAAAGTGCCTTCCTTTCTTGGAGGGGTAACAATGGAGGTGTCGCTTGTTGTACCACCAAGTTGTCGTGACCGAAGCCAACATTGAACGTAACGACTTAATGCATCGTCTTGTTATTTCTAGAGATGTATAAAAAAATTCTAGAGATGTATAAAAAAGTATTTTAGGCTCTGGTTTTCTTTGGTTGTATGTTTTTACTGTCATATCGTGGTTTTAATGTCGGTTTTGATGTGGAACGCTTTGCTTAATGTGCTTTGTGTGTGGAGATTATTTTTGTCTAGTCTGTTTTTTATTTTGTTCACATTTGAGATTTTATGATGTGCCTATTTAAAACCTACTTCTTATACCATTCTCCAGTAAGTGAATTCTGAAAATTTTCTTAATGGCTTAAATTTATAAATGTTTGTTAACACTATTTACTATATACTATATGAAAGCGTTTTTTATCGACTTCAAAGAACAACCTCCTCCGGGTTATTCGGATGTTTGTTTTTTTTTTGTTTACCGATTACCCCGCCAATTGTGAATCGATTTTCAAAAACATTTTTTATGTAGATTCCTACCGATTTCTAACCTATCAGTGGGTTTGTAACCTAACAGTACTAATAAAATAGTTATTTTTTGCTTTTTTAGTTTTTACTTATTGGTTGTTTATTTTTTGTTTTTCTGAAGCCAGTTTTTAAAACGCAGTAATTTTTTTTTAACCTTCGTTAGACTAATGAGATTAAAATAAAGGAGATTATCGTCATGCCCCTAATTTCATGATACTCAATCTGATAAAATCTAAGATTAAAATAATCCATTTATAAATACTTTTCCTGTTACAAATGTTAAGTTTCCTTCGCAGATAAGGAAAAACATCAGCTTACAGTAAGTGTTCCGTTGAAATTATTCAGATCACTACAAAAACATCTTAGGGAACCCTACTTACTAAAACACGATTTTTTACGTTTGTATAACATTGGTTTGCCAAAAGCGTTTATTTTCTGGAAAACGGGATGGGCAGGGAATACTAATCTGTTCCGCTGTAGGGAAACAACGAATAATATCGATTATGGTCATTTGCACATTAGAATAACGTGTAATACAAAAGTGGTCTTTATTGCTTTCATATTAAAGACTACTTTGATGAAAGCTTAACAGTCTAAGATGTAACGTACGTTTTATCGATTATAATTAATACTATAAGTACCTAAAGGTGTAACTCACATCTTTTATATAAATATAACATTGATGAGAATCAAACATTTTCCTAAAATGCAAATGTATGAACAACAGTTTCACAAATGTAAAGCAGTCGCATTTTATGCAAACCTATAAAACACAATTTTACGAGTACAGTTGACGCGTAACTAACAATATTTCAAAAATGCATACAATGACCGGAATTGTTAACGTTTTATGGTATACAAATTGATTCAGATTTTCCTTTTATAGCACACACTGTAAAACTCATAAAAATGACAATAAAACACATTGTGGCATCAAAAGAGTGGGTGAATAATACATAGACGCGTGGAATATGTAACAATGTGTTCTAACTAGCTTTTAAAGTGAGTCGATCCTGTATTTTAATTTAATATTATTATTCTTAAGATCGATTTATATGGCTACTATTTAAGGGTGCTACAGTTACTTTGCAGCGGCGCATCTTCATAACATATTACTCGCACAGTTTAGCTAATTACATCTTCGTAGCATAGTTACATGTCACATCACACAGAGCGCTAACTTGAAAATAAATATACACAACCATTTAAGAAAAAGCCTTTTTAAACGTGAAAAAAGCGACTAAACACCACGTATATATGTGTCACGAAACTTACAATACTTATAAAATAATAGCTATTGTTTTTGTTTTCTGTAACACGAGCGAAACGGACGGGTTGAAAACAAAGATATAGCGGCTTTCACCTACATACGGCAAAGTTTCTGGACTCGCCCAGTTTAGACCGGAGCTGTGTCGAAAGTTCTGCGCCATATTTTACAATTGGGTATTTCTAGAATAAAAATTTATCATAGTTTGTTTTGTATACAGTACATAATGTATGGTATACGCGGCCTTCGATCAACCATGTCATTTGATCGAAGTACGCGGAGATCACTGTAAGCAAGTGACGTCACGCTTTGTATAATTAAATTACTTAAAGCTAATGGTTTTAGTCTTGGCATATATATTGAAGTGCTCATTCATGCACTCCGATGTTTACGCTCAATGATCATGCACACAGTCAGTTACTTCATTATTGTATTAATCTGTTAAGTACCTAATTGGGATTCTAATGCGCTTTGTATTAAAATTTTAACTTAATCTAACGTTATACAACATTTTGTATGCAATTTAAGCGTATTTTATTCAATTATGTCACTTCATGTTCACTTCCTAACCATCAACTTTTTAAACAGACTGCTTATTCAATAGGTTAACGTGTTCAAACAAAATTAAACTTTGTTATATTGGTAATATGGTTTATACCGAACTTTTGTGTTTAGATATGTTTTGTAATTAAAATAAGGAAGTTGTTGATTATTATATTTGTTATTTAACTTATATATAAACTCCTTTTTACCTCCAGTATGTACATAATAACTTTGAATCGACACGTGTTTGGTGCTTACACGCGCGCCATATACTTGTTTAAAAGAAAATTTGCTAAGTTGTAGTATGTCTACGTTTCAGTACGATTTTGATATTGCTTTTCTCATTAAGTGACATTAATACTGAGGCCTAAATACGTTGGAAGGGATATTGATGTTTAATTTTGAGCTATTGCTATCCTCTGTCTAAGACCCGTCCGAAATTATTATTGGATAAACACATTCTCAGACCACTTATAATGTCTGACATTTTGTGTTGTATTTCATACTAATATTCTGTCTAGACTGTATGGTTTATCAATCAAATAATTTGGTTCTTAGAATAGATATTCACCAACCTATGAGCTCTCCATAGCCATGAAATCAGTAAACAACAGCTTCAACGTTTGAATTTAAATGGGAACTATGTATTAGCGTGGAACTAATTTGCGGGACCTCAGCAGCTAATATGTTAGTCTCAATAAATAGTTACAAAGTCCCACTATTCCTTACAGCTGAACTCTTAGGGGTGGTAGTGGAATTATTCAGAAAGTTGGCTCGTTAAACCCCGTGAGACATGGCTAACTTTCTAAAAGTGAAACACGAGGAAACGACGAGACGATATATTAGTACTTATATTGTTCCCAACTTAAAATAACTTTCGCTGTTTAATAGTTTCTTGAAGATTTTAACCTTTTCACACATACTCAGAGATCGTTTATTGTTTAAATTTTATCTTTGGAGTGTTATGATTTCTAGTTTATTTAAAGCGTCTTTTAAGATTAATAAATGAAAAAGAATTGTGTTTCGTTATTGTATGTGTAGGTCACATTCCCTTTTATACTTCTTCAATAGAATGCAAGTACAAAATAATCTACAGATTAATTATTTTAATGAATAAAACAGTTTGTATGAAAAAAGCAAATTCTATGAAATTTAACATCAAACGATTTCCAACAACAATTCTTTTACGCATTCAAATACGCAAACAAAATGGATTAGGTACAAAAGCAATAACAAAATTGATTTTCGTATTATGACAGGCCATAATCAAAGTTAAGTCGAGTGAAAAAGCGGGCTCCTTTTATTTAAGAAAAGAACTTTCGAGCGATTTAACACGCAATCCAGACACCCTTTTATTTACGAAAAATGAATAATCATATATAAACAATGAACTCGAAGCGAATATTCGCTTGTTTGAAAATGTAAAATACAGCAATTAATCTGCACAAAGTTAGCGACAATGTAGAGGATTATTATCCTTTTTAAGGTCCGTGAAAAATCGTCCCTAATACATTTTCGTCTAAAGTGAAAAAGTTACGTTTGTTCATTGTAAAGATATGACATAAAAGTCTTTTGTTAAAAAGGACAATGATAAAAAATAATGGTGTCAGTGGGACGTGAAATAAATTAAACCGACGCCATAAAAATCCTATGTCTATATTAAAACCCCTTAATTATTTCATACGAGACTGCACTCGGCTTTGTTGTACGGAATTTTATTGTAGACAAAATGTGTGGGTAGGCTTTTATAATTACTCATTCGGAGCGTAGAACGCTATCCAGGTTAAATTTTCGAGAAGTTTTTTCTTCTTCTCATTAAGATAACAGACGAAATGATTAAATACCTACTTTCGGTATCTGAGTCTCAATGTGTTGAAGTTATGCCTCTTCCCTTTTCATTCTGTTGAGCGTTCGATTTTGATCTCTATAACACAAAAGAAAGGTCAAATAGGCATTATTTTCCCATATTTATTTAGTAGTACATTCTAAGCTTTTTGAACGCAACCAAGGTCTTAAATTTCTTCGTAAAATACTTTTTAATGAGATTTATAATTCTAGACATAATCTCCTTAACAAGTGAGGCTGTTGGTTTAAATTGAATAGTTTATAAAAGCGAGAGTAATTTGATATGACGGGAGATGTCTAGTTAATCCTTATAATAATGATTGGAGAGCATAATTATCTTTCTTATAAACCTTATGACCTCTCCAGTGCTGGCCTTATTTTTAATAAAAAAGAAATTGAGTTTCTTGTTTCGAACACTTCAAACAGTATTCTACAAAATTAGAACACGCTTTATCAGAACAAAAAACAAGTTCACCAAAAAAAATATATATAAATAAACAAAACTAAATCAATAAAATAGAAAAAATAAAGATACAGGCTACTTACAAAGACACAGTCTAAATTCCCGTCGGCTGAGATAAAAACGAAAGACTTGTATTGTCCAAAGAGCTCTTAGCTCAGAAAGTTTCCCCGAAAAAGATTTCCAAGTTAGAGATTAGATTAGAAGTGGAACGTGGACACACAGGGTCCAAGCTCCCAGCCTGTGACGTCAGAATAAGTATGGAGAAGAAACTTGTTATTATAGGCATAGAGATACCATTTTGTTACATTTATCTCTTTATAGTTCTTGTTGTGAAAGCAGTAAGATTGAATTTCCATTACATTAATTAATGAAACAAGAGAAGCTGTCCTTAGTTATTTCTATAATACATGTTTGTTTAATTGAATGGGCTATTTTGAACTGAAACCAAGTACGGTTTTCATTGAGCTTGCATTCGAGTAATAATTCATGAGATGTGCTATTTATAAATCCAACGACAATGTTTTGGTTTTGCTCGAAAACTCTTGTGTTATGTTATTCATAGTAAATTCAAAAAAAATAAAAAACCTTTTAAGCAATTACAACGATTGCTGAATAAAATTGAGCGAAAAATCGAAAACATTTCTTCAAGGTCACTGAACTTCAAATAAACAACTTCACAATTCTCAACCTTGAGTAAATAAAGTTAAAGTATTTATTAAAACAGTCACGTACTTTAATTCAATGTAACCGTTCGTCCACATATTATATTAGTGTGCGGTTTTCTCGACTGTGGGTTTGCTCAAGCTGTCGTCCGCTGCCTAACGATGATTTAGTGATCTAACAGACGGTACAGCTAGCTGGGCCCAGTTTTTGCACTGCCACTGCTATAAGTCAAAACGTTAAGAAACTGTTATGGTGTGTCTTGTGTAATTATATTTCTTCGTGTCTTCGGTCTTACTGTCGTACTCAGAATCATTTAGTAGTCATGCGCTGGCAACGCACTAGTGACTCCTCTGGTGTTGCGGGTGTGACCTGTCTGCTTGTTTATATAAATAAATAGTTTCTTAACCCAGTCCTTAGTAATTGTTTTCACAACAAAATTGTTACTTTACTAACTTTAATAATGATTACTTAACCAATTCTTTTGAAATAATCCTGATATGGCCGTTATACATCCTAAAATAAATGACAATAATGCCATAAATACGTAAAAAAATCAGTAACCATTGTGTCTTTTTAGAAGAGGTTGCTTTGATTTTGAACTGCCTTTGATATTTCATGCTCAGTAATGAATATGACTAATAGTAAAAATAGATAATGCAACTGCATGCTCTTCTTGCATTGTGTGTGTGTCTACGGGCAGTGCTTATAACTTGCTGCTACTACCTAGATGAAAGAATTCCCTATTCTTGTTTGTCCTCTATTCCTAAAAAAACTTAATTCTATTTTAATTAGTTTAATCAATTGTCACCTAAAACTCAGTTAGAAAAGAAAGTTTGTTTTTAAATATTGAAATAACATTAATAATGTGAAAGAAGTAGTCCAGTCATTTGGTAGATAAAAAGGGGGTTACCTGGAAGGTTTTCCGGGAGTTTTGAAAATTGGTGAATTTATAGATTTGGGTATGCTCTTTTAGAATTTCAACTTTGCCACCTCGTACAAACGCCGCTCGCGCCGCCATATTGAAAAAATGGCGCCTAAAAACGGTTTTTTATTAATATCTCCGTTCCGACGCATTTTACGAAAAAATATTTATCTACAAAATTAAACTAGAAAAAATTTCCTACAGTTTATGTATTGATAACTTTTTCATAAAATCAATAGTTTTTGGCGTACGAGCGCCGCAAAGTATTATTAGTCCAATCAAATTAGGATTTCACCTCGGAATTTGAGATACCCAGCTGTAATTTTGTATATACTTGTATATTGACTGCCTGAAACTTGTCTCAAAACCTACATATGGTAGGGTGTAAGCAACTATTAAATTTTAAGGTCCAAAGGTCCCAAAAACGTTTTTTGCGCTTTTTTGGAAATATCTCAATTCCTATGGGATTTTGGTATTTGCATTTAATACCAATATTGTAGAATACAAAATTCTCTACAACTTTTGTCTAAACTCTTTTTTATACGGTGCACCGTTTCCGAGATAGAGGGCGGAGAGCGCGCGGTCACTGCACCTCTTCAAAAATTTTTTTTCGTCTAACCTATCCGTGACGCTTGTCTATGGATAGGCCATTAAAAATACGTCATGGTTCCTAAAACCATTTTTCGTCAAAATCAATTGTTTGAAAGATAGACACTTCCAAAGTGGAAAAATGAGGTCTATCGAATGTGTCCTGCCCTCTATCTTTTAAAATAAGTGAGTAAGAATAGTAAAAAAAATATATGCTGTAGATTTTAATGGAAACTTTCAAAGAAAATTGGTTTGAACGAGATATCATAATTAGTTTTTAAGAATTGATACATTTAAAAAAAACACATTGTTTGTACACGTGGTGGTGCAGATGAATAATACTTTGCGGCGCTCTCGTACGCCAAAAACTATTGATTTTATGAAAAAGTTATCAATACATAAATTGTAGGAAATTTTTTCTAGTTTAATTTTGTACATAAATATTTTTTCGTAAAATGCGTCGGAACGGAGATATTAATAAAAAACCGTTAACAAACAATGTATGTTGTACAAACAGGGGAGTTTCGGTAGGTTCCTGTTTCTGATGTTATATGTGTTATGTTATATGTTCCACTGTGTCCTCCGGGCGGTCTTCGCAGTGATGACACCCGGGCGTTTCCTCCCGCCCAATCAAAAACAGGATCCTACCGAAACTCCTGTGTCTGGTAAGCACCTGCGTCAGGCGGTAGGTGAGGACACCATGGCGCCTCTCTAGCCACTCCTCAAACAGGGGACTTACCTCTGCAATGACAGCGAGCCCAGCCCTCGGTTGCGACAGTCGTTGCTGCACAACACACATTGTTTGTACACGTGGTGGTGCAGATTAATAATACTTTGCGGCGCTCGTACGCCAAAAACTATTGATTTTATGAAAAAGTTATCAATACATAAATTGTAGGATTTTTTTTTCTAGTTTAATTTTGTAGATAAATATTTTTTCGTAAAATGCGTCGGAACGGAGATATTAATAAAAAACCATTTTTAGCCGCCATTTTTTCAATATGGCGGCGCGAGCGGCGGTTGTGCGAGGTGGCAAAGTTGAAATTCGAAAAGAGCATACCCAAATCTATAAATTCACCAATTTTCAAAACTCCCGGAAAACTTTCCAGGTAAAACTACCAAATGACTGGACTAAAGATACAATATATACAATTGTATATACGTACGTGAATATTAATTCAATTTCCATCGTTTTACTCTCGAAACATAACAGAAATGTTTATTTTCATGCAAAACCAATTAAATCTACATATAAATTCATGATCACTGTTTATTTTCAATTATTTCATATTGTACGATTCATTCATAGCTAAATGGGGATGGCAATAAAATTTGTAGGGTTGTCTGACAAATGTGAACAAAATTTAAAAAATGCACTTTCTCCATAAATGGTTTTTTAATTCATTATTGAAAGGTGAAATGTATAATTAATTGTTTTTTTAATCTTCTTTATTTAAGGGATTTTTGTACACAATAAGCGACGATATCAATCCCATCGTACTTTTATAAATATGGACTTACTTTCTAAAATTAATGTTATGATAAAAATCAAGAAAATTCCATACGGTCGTGTCGCGTGATGAGTCATTTTTATATTTATAAAAAAAGTTCTAGTGTATTCTACATTATAAACTAGTAAATTAAGAAGAACGTTATATTTGACAACCCTAACCAAGGATACAGTTTAAATACAGTGACATAGAATTAACTACAATGACATAAATCAGTGCATACTACACCACACATTTAAGATTTATGATGTTGATTTTTTTAACGTAATTAGCGGTCTATGGGAAATTATAATTTTCAAATAACAATGCGGGATATATTCCATAAATAAATACATTCATTGGTAGTTAATGAATACTGAAACAATAATTGATATAGTTCAGTCATAACCAAAAACAACTCTAACAAATTAACAACAAGTAGTTATTTAAATGAAAACAGTAATTTATCAATTTGAACGTAAACCATTTCTGTAATAATTATCAATTACGCAGACATAATGAGCCCAAAGCCCGTCCAATTAACGATATTTCCTTTAAAGGTTTAAGAGAAATAATTTGTTTAAGTTCATTATATTAATTCGTAGCAGCAGCTGCGTAGCGCTACGGCGTAGCTCAAAGTTCGTAGCCATAAACCGTAGAGTTTCTAGACGAGATTTATTTTCATAACGTGCCGTGCTTTTGAATAAAATTGAGGAACCTAATTATTTGCAGTAACTGATACATTGGTGACGATGGCATAAATTGTTGTTTGACCTAGTTGAACAGCTGTGTGTTGTGAAGTCGAACTGAGCCTTTAGCTACATTGTTACTAGTATGCTTGAGTACGCAAATCTTCACTTTGAAGACGGTGTAGCGGTGCGCTTATCAAAAAGCTGCGGATAGTGGCAGAAGGCGAGGCGGGATGAGGCAAGACGATGCTAGATGTGGCAAGGCAAGGCGAAGCGAAGCTCGTGTTTGGCACAGCGTTCTCTTTGTCGCTCGGTAAAGATAAGCTGCAAAGTTGATACAATTTCTATACAGCCGTTGTCAATGTAGTTTGTAGTTTTGCATACTGTGGTGTTATTTTGTTTGAAGCCGAGTTCTGAAGTTTGGAAACATATTGTTGTCGTTTATTGTAATGATGCAAACATACTCTGAAATCTGATAGTTGTAGTTTTCGAGTATTGTTTTAGGTTTGCTATTTATAACCATCCAGCGGTACTCAATATTTAGTTTCCTTTTACGGCTACTGCAACATACTATATTTGTATTAAAGGTATATACCTGTTGCTATCATAAGTACTATCAAAACAAATAACAGAAATGTGAGAACAACTAAATCTTTCCAAAGTGTCAGGCGCGTTAGAACTATGAGCTAAATGAATAAAGATTCCATTACGACACACCTACTATTAAGTAGGCAGTACCTACAGAGTGTTCTTAAAAGCATGATGAACAAAAGTACCCACCAAATTGTACATTATTGCTCGTAAATCCACACTTTATATCACTGAAGGTGTGTGCTTCTAAAAAATGTTACAGCTTAACATCTTCACATCTTCACGGGGCCCATAAATTCTATTTTGTTCCAATACGTAGGTGCAGGCTTCGTTTATGACCGTGTTTGGTCACTGGATCTTTTACTGCCAGTTTTCTGTGAAAGAACTTGAGATGTTTGCTTTTTTAAATTTACATAAATGTTTTTTTATTTGCAGTGTTAATAAACGATTTTATTTTAACGTATTACTTTGCTTTTTCGAGCGTATATCACAACAATACAATTGTCTTTGAAAAATATTGCTGAATTTATTAAAAAAATAAATTTTTTAAACGTGTTATTTTTTGGATTACCACACTAGGATTTTTTGCTGTGTCATAGATATGTTTACAAACATACAAGTTCGTATTAACATGACATCCAGACCCGAAACAGCATTTTGTGGATCACTCAAAGAGTTGCTCCATGCGGGAATCAAACCTGCTACACGTTGCGCGGCAGCTAGTTTCCCAACCACCGCACCAACCGAGCAGTCAAACTTCTGGTCATTGAAAAATTGTCATCATTAGAAAATTTTGGTCAAACAATACCCTTACACATTTTAACGACAACTAAAAACAAAGTTGCAAACAAAAACATTCACGAACATTCCAACTTTCAAACAAATTCGTACTCACATAACGTATTCTATAAATGGCCTCATTTGTACCGGTCTACCAGATCCGGATCCCTTATTTAATCACCATTACTGGTACCCGTGTTGACGGGTATTAGTCCTAGCCACTCTTAGATTCAGTATGTGGCTATGGGAGTCGGTGTAACGAAGACAAACAGCCGCCGTGCACGACCCATTATTTTCCTTCGAGCTAATAACATAAAGGCCATACAAAGAAATATGATGTTCACGTTTTGTTTTGCTTGTCTTGTGTTGGGTTGTGATTGTTTTGTGGGAAGTAAGTAAAAGTTGCAAATGCAAGGGGCTTGAAGTTAATTTTTAAGTGTTTTGAAATGTTTGTATTTATTTCTTTTTTTGTTCCACATTAGGATTTTCTCCTGCATCGTGGGTGAATTACAAATTATACAATTTTACATGTACTGCTATTTTTTAAGTCGACTAATATAATTGAAAAATTGACTGGTTGACTTAAAAAATCGGTTCAACCAAACGCGAGATAATCACGCACAAACATACGTACATAAATACAGGTAAAAATTAGATCCACTTTTTTTGAAAATCAGTTAAAAATGAAGTAACTTTTAAGTTTTTTAAATTGTGCCATGTTAGTACACCACTATTAAAGCGTGTACATGAGTTAACAAAATCTCGAACTAAACTTTCGTGTATGCACTTCCCAACAATGCTTAACTATGACATAGGCTTTCTGGTTAGCGAAACACGCGCCTAAGTTAATCTAACTTAGTTATGAAGTTAAGTTGGCACTTACTCCACTGCTCAGAGATATTTCTGGAGTGACTGTTGTTATGTAAGCTATTGAGTACATTGTTACAATGTATTTGAGTATTTGGGGATGAAGGGATTGAAAATGGAATTAATTTATTTGTAATTGCGGTACCACTTGATGGCCATTGTTTCATCATCATCATTATCATCAACAGTTGGAAGACGTCCACAGCTGGATAAAGGCATCTCCTTATGCCTTCATTCGGTAAGACAGTTGGCCTCTTGCATCCACTGACCCCGCGACTCTGGCTATGTTGTCTGTTCACCTAGCGGGAGGAGATCTGCCCATGCTTCGTCTTCCGAGTCATAGTCTTCACTTGACCACTTTCCTGACCCGTCTGCCGTCAGAAAATTAGTTATGCGTATGATTGATGATGATGACGTTAATCAGGTCACCTAACAATTTGGCCTAAGCAAACAATACTTCCCTGCCCTACATTGCATTGGCAATAAAAAAAGCCCCAACATTTTACATTTATAATAGTAAGGATGATCCCTCAAAACTCTAACAAACAAATGGCTTTCAACTCCTGAATGTCAAACAAGCAATACAATCTCTGAATCAGCATATTTCTTTTTTCGTCGTTTCAAATATTCCTTTAGAATTTTATATTAAGCTTTGGATTTTAAAGGGCGACTCTAATTTTGGCTCTACCGTAATAAAGTGGATGGCTACAGCTAAAAAGATAGAAACAGGACTTTGAAAATGTAATTACAACTGACGATTTACTTTTCTGAAAATAAAAGTTTTATACGGTAATTATGTAAAGTCTATTCTTGTTTTTGTTTTAATGAGCGCTCATAACATACGTTTGTTATTCTTGGAAAAGGGATGCTGCAATGTATTTATAGTATTAATTTTATGTGTTACCAATTCACGAGTTTAACTGTACACATAGATCAAACCCTGACGCTAAGAGCCTTATCATACTATAGGTTTGCGAGTTACTGCAGGGCGGGACAGGCGCGAAACGAATCCGCCGCGAACATGCCGCGGCTGCACAGCAAAGACGTCGCGTCGTGGACACGTGGCAAATTCGCAAAGTTTTTGTCACTGTAGGTACTGTGTTTGTAGGTACATACTGTTATTATATTTTATACTATATAAATTTGATCGATACTTAAAAGTTTATAACTTAAAAAATAGAGTGGACAATGCTGCAGTGTGGACACTCAAGGAAGTGTTTAGAGATGTCAATATCTAACAAAACTTTTAGAGGTCACTAGACTAATCTGTTCATACGTTATCATCATTCGGCCATTTGCTGTGCGCCATATTGTGCCCCTTTTATTACCCAAGTTAGCTCCTTTACCACGTTTATGATTTGTGCGAGTTTACCATATAATTTGTATATATCGTGGCCCGTTTAGTTCGAAGCGTATTCGCCGTGTTTTCGTCTAGACCATAAATATACCGCAGAACTGAATTTATTGAGGAAGCAGAATTATTTCTATGATTTATAAAAGCGATTGTTATATCCAAGGTGATTTAGTTCGAAGCTTTTAAGGAATTAATTTTTCTGACTTTACGAATTCCGTATAAACAAGATTTTCATATTATCTATTTTTGGGTTATTCCGTTTTCATCCTATGACATCTCATCCCATTTCTTCACTCATCCTAAACAAGTATTCCTAGCTCAACCTATAAAATAATGTTAGTATATTTTCTTAATTCAACCTAAATGCAGTCCTTACTCATCCCAAGAAGAATATTCCAAAACAAATATGGATAGCAAAACAACGTCTTATATTTTATCAGAAAGTATAGTAGGTAGGTAGGTTTAGGGTACTTATAGGCAAATAAAGTTCTTGACTTGTCTTGCTTGTTGTTACATTTTTTTTTATTTCTAAGACTAGCATTATATCAAGATAAATGCTAGTCTTAGAAATAAAAAAATAATGTGTATGTTAGGGATAGAGGCCCTTGTTAGAAAGAGATACATACATCTCGTATTCATTACCTGTGCATAACAATGAAAGGGATAGAGGCCCTTGTTAGAAAGAGATACATGCATCTCGTATTCATTGGTCCGTATTCATCACCCGTAAACCGGTTTTAATTGCTTTAACTATATTGCGAATCAGCACTTATCAGTTTACTAACACTAACTAACGCGCAAACATTATATCTCGTGTATAAAATGCATAATAATTGTGAAGGTGTCATACGTTATGTGGATTCGCAAAGAGGCCGTAAATTGTTGTTATATAACGGTTTTCAATTCCATAAAAAACAACAAAATAAAGACGGTAGTATAATGTGGCGTTGCATAAAAGCGCCAGCTTGCTTTGGAAGTGTAAAAGTGTTGAATGAAGACGTTTTAAAAGAAAGTCCTCACAAGTGTGAACCTAGTGAAATTAAAAATGTCGTGAAAGAGGCTATTCACAATCTCAAGGACAAAGTGAAGTCAGTAAAATGTGAACCAATACCGACATTGTATCAAGAAACTTTATTGTCACTACATGATAAAGGGCTTAATTTGGTAACAAAGTTGCCTGACTTCAAAAATATTAAGACTGGTCTTTACAATGCTCGCAATAAGAGCCATGGAGTAAAAAAAACAATGTTTAAAACTGGTGCTGAAGTAGAAATTCCTATTGCATATCAAGACTTTTTACTTTTCGACTATCAACAAGATGATAGTCGTATATTAGGTTTTGCAACACAGGAAGGGCGGCAAAGAATGTCCACATTGCGAGTGTTCTATGCTGATGGTACGTTTAAATGCTGCATGAAACCCTTTTACCAACTTTATGTTATACATGGAGATATGAGCGATGACTGTGAAAATACTAATATTATCCCGTTAGTATATGTTTTCCTTATGTCAAAAACTGAAAAATCCTACACTACAATGTTCCGGTTGATTAAATCTCAAATACCAAATTGGAATCCTAACAGAATAGTAATTGATTTTGAAAGGGCTGTGATAAAATCAATCCAAATTGTACTACCAAAGACAGAAATCAAAGGTTGCTATTTCCATTTTACTCAAGCTCTTGTTAAACGAGCAAAAAAACTAAAACTTACCAAAAATAGATACCAGCTCAAACATCTTGCACTCTGCTTGGCTTTGCCGCTGTTACCAGAAAATTTGATTGACGACGCTTATCTTTACATTATGGAGGACTGTCCAGGAGGAAATAACATAACCAAATTTAATGACTACTTGGTGCAGACATGGCTAGAAGGAGGCAAATTTACACCATCTATTTGGAATGTCTACGGACAAAAAAATAGAACGACTAACGCAGTCGAAAGCTGGCATGCAACATTGAATAGGTTTATTCCGAATAAAAAAGTAAATATGCCGCAAATATTACACATTTTAAAAAGGGATGCACTGTTACAAAACGCAAGAATTCTGCAACAGCAAAATGGTGCGTCGACCTCTTCGTCAGTAAGTGAAATTGATAATAACGACAGAATCAGAAGGGTTATTCAAGACCTACTTGATCAAAAAATAGTGCTTGGCCACTGTCTAGAAAAATTGGCACCATTTATTTATTTTAAAGTGTAAGTGGAACTAGTCTTATTTAATTTAATGATTCCTCTTAATCTGTGATTTTTGAAAAATATTTTAATATTTAAAAAATGTACCTTTATTTTGGTCTGTTGTGTTTTTTTTTATAAATGATATATGATATCATGTAGATTATTTTTGTATGAAAGATTTTATTTTTATAGAAATTTTTAGTACATAAGGTTCCTCATTCGCAGTTGTTATATTTAAGTTCATATTGTGATATTAAGATACATGTAAGTTCCTTTTCAATCTGTGATTTTTAATATAAGATTTTTAATATCGGACACTAGATGATGACGTTAATTTTAAAATACAGGTTGATTGTCTATTGTTTGT
The DNA here is from genome assembly GCF_023101765.2 of Spodoptera frugiperda. NCBI lineage: Eukaryota > Metazoa > Arthropoda > Insecta > Lepidoptera > Noctuidae > Spodoptera > Spodoptera frugiperda. The sequence continues at coordinate 4,873,794 of NC_064241.1, read as the reverse complement.
CAAAGTTCAAAAAATATTGCTTCTAAAAGATATTACTTATTACACGTATATTTAGTTTTCTTAATTTCAGCATTTAGAAATTTGTTTCATTTAATCGCCATTGTATTACTTACAAGTCATCAATAGTAAAAGATGATTATCTCGTTATTGATAAATGTTTGCTAAAAATATTGTAGTTTATTGCATTTAGTGTTATAAATGTTTCATTGTTTGATATTGATATTATTTGAAAATTATAAAAACTTTTTTTTAAATAAAGGACATTATGAAAATTTTCTCAGAATTTTTGCAGTTTTATTTCATTTTTACAGAACCACTTTAACAGAATAGTTATAAGATTAAAGTTCCAAAAAAGAAAATTTATTCCGACCCTACACAAGAATCTTATATTTTTAAAGTGGTTTTGCAATAGGTTGAGCTAGGAATATTTTTTGGGATGAATAAGGAACTTAAAATAAAATTATTGTTGGGGGTTAAGTAAAGAACATAATTAGGTTGAGTAAGGAAAAAATATGAGTAGGATGAGACGTCATAGGATGAAAACGGAATAACCCCTATTTTTCTCTGAGTGATTTTATTTCCTTAGAACATTTTTATTTTTCCATGAAATGTATTAACGTATTTTTTTTCGATCATTATCCACTTGTCTACTTACGCCTACTCGAAGCCAATTAACTTGAGACAAAATGGAATCATACTTTCAGATTTTTTTACTTATCTAAGAGGTTTCGCGTGCCCATTGACCTGATTTAGGGTGATTTTCCACCAGAGATGTGCTATGCTATGTTGCTGTGGATGCGTTTGGCTTCCACCAATCATATTCATTGGTACACATAGCTTAGCACTGGTGGTAACGGACTTAGCTAAGCTATGTTTTTATATGGAAAGATGTGTGCTATGGATGCGTGCTATAGATGCATGCTATCGATGGCTTCCCTACTATAGATACATTACTTACTCGAACTGCGCATCTTTCTTGTACAGCTACTTTACGGCGGCGCATCTTCATAACACATCTGACTCGCAGAACTACATAGCTTAGAATCAGAGGAAACGGTCACATAGTTTCCCAGCTTAGTTATTACATCTTCCTAGCACACACATACATAGCATATCTTTGGTGGAAAAGTACCCTTAGACTTCTTACCATATTAAAGTAGATGGACCATGTAACCATATGCGTTCCAAGGAAGGCGTTGATCTGTTGAATTTAACAAATGGCGGCCATCTTTCCACGTTGCCGCCAATTTACCAAGATGGCGCCCTGTACAGCTGTTTAGATAAAGGAGCAACTGATGCGTTCGCATCACAAGGGTTTCACTCGTTACTTACTCATGAACTGGTTGGCTTGTCCGTTGTATATGTATATCCACTTATCCAGGTATTTTTGGCCCAGTGAATATTGTTTTTTTTTTTTCGTATAGACAGAATTTTAAGTTCAAACACAAAGTCCGAGTAACTTTTCCAAATAAACATATTTTACTCTGACGACAATAGGTGTGAAAATTATTTGCGAAAACTTACAATAAGTACGGCGTCAAGGTTTGAAATTGCTCCCCTGAACGACATCTTTCAAAAAACTACCTTTGTCGTGTCCTTGACGAGTGCCCAAGAGACGGCCTCCATTCGCGCCGATTGTCCGTATATAAACCTCTTTAGTTAAAAAGTTTGTGTCAGAAAAAAATAAATACGTTCTATTTTTAAATCGAGGTAGTCAGTATGACAAGGATTATTACCGATATCTGATCTTGTTAGTGTCCATGTCAAACTCAGTAGTGGATCAGATCATATCTCGGATTGAAGTTTTTTTTTCCGTCGTTAAAATTTGTTCGTTAATATTTTTGGAGTTATTATTGTCAAAGATTCTTTCATGATCGGTTTAAGTTTGAGTCTTTAATTGACAGATTTTATTGAAAAGCTATCTCTTGTTTTATCTCTTGAATCTTGAATATATAAGAAACAAAGCAGAAATAAATTCTTTTCCCTTTGAAATTTAAAAATACCTTTTCACCTCGATTTGCCGCATTATTTATGATTCTTCTTAGGGTTTGTTGTCGAAACCACGTGTATCATCCATCTAGCAAGTAAGCAGACGTATATTAAAGTACCAAGAACTGCTTTAATAATAAGAAACTACCGTACCTGTAGTATTTATTTGACTTAGAAGCACGTAGTTTATTATACAAATATAATATTACTATCAACAATTTTATTGCTCTTGACAAATTTTGTTCATTTATTCTCTGCTTACTTGTTTATAAATCCCATTTGTCTCAGCTCGGGTCCAAGCAAAGGCAATTTTGTTCAACAAAAAACTTGAAAATATATTCAGTCAAATCATGTTAAAACTTCGCTTGTTTCTACTGTCTGCGAGTAGGTGTAGTACAAAGCTTTTGATGCAATTTTAACATGAACACGCTTTACAAAATTATTTATACTGGCGTAACCTAGTTTGTGTCTAGTTTGTTTAAAAAACTTTAGCCTACGAGTATTCGTAGTGTGATGAAAATAAGCAAATTGGTGTTATGAGCGCTGTTTGCTCGGTGAAAAATTCCTTTTCGTAGGTGCTCCGTCACAGTACTTGAGTTGAATAAGTTTTATGCAATTTGTTAGTTGTTCTGTTCTGTTAGCAGTTTTTTGTGCATTGCGAGTTGTTTGGAAATGTTGTTTGATGTGATATTCTAGAATTATGTGGACTTGTGAATAATACTTCAACGTGAGCATTTCGTTTTATTGAATAAGGATAATATATTAAAGTAAATAGTAGTAGTAGTAGTACGGAGTCTTTTTTTTTTTTTTTTTTTTTGAGGGTGGAAAATCATCCAATGACTTCTCCCGCCTTGGGCGAGGCGAGAGGGAGTGTCAGACTCTTACTGACTAAAAACCACCCCGTTCCTACTCCTGCCCGTCGAGCCGGAGCCCCGGTAAACCCGCTAGGTAGTCCGCAGCTCCGGATTAGGCATCAGCCCTACTGGGCCCCATCTGTGGTGGTCTGATGGCTCTTTGAGGCGCGCGCAGAACGCGACGCGCCGCACGCACGGGTCTGGTTCTGGTCGGGCGGCGAGCTACCCTTGCTCACCGTCCGCAGACCCGCACTTACGGTGGCCGGAGATCGTCGCGCGATCCCCGACGCCCGGAGTGTCTCTCGCGACGGCTGGGGCGTGAGGAGGTTCGTTCTCTCACGCGCCCCGCCTCCTCCTTAGCTAGCATGACTGCTTCGCAGAAGGAGGAGACGGCATCCCAGTCCCCCTCGCTCCGCACCATGGCTTGTATCAGTGCTGGACGCGAGAGGGCGCCGTCGCCGACCACATCCCTGAGGACACGGCGGTGCTCAGCCCACGCAGGGCAGACCGCAAGCGTATGTTCCACCGTGTCCTCCGGGCGGTCTTCGCAGTGATGACACCCGGGCGTTTCCTCCCGCCCAATCAGAAACAGGAACCTACCGAAGCTTCCATGTCCGGTAAGCACCTGCGTCAGGCGGTAGGTGAGGACGCCGTGGCGCCTCTCTAGCCACTCCTCAAAGAGGGGACTTACCGCTGCAATGACAGCGAGCCCAGCCCTTGGTTGCGACAGTCGCTGCTGCCATTCCGCCATGAGATCGCGCCGGAGCTCATCCCGCCACGCATTAATCTGGCGCGGCAGTGGAGTTTCGCCCCGGCGACGCGCGTCGGCGCGCAAACTAAAGACGCGCGCGAGCACCTTCGCCTCCAAATCCCACGGCGGGAGTCCGGCAAGGAGGTTGGCCGCCTCTCCGGAGATCGTGCGATATCCGCGGATCACTCGAATGGCCATGACCCTCTGGGACGTGAGCAGCGCCCGAGCTGGCCGCCGCATCAGGTTCGGCGCCCACACAGGGGCTCCGTAGAGGGCCATGGACCGCACGATCCCCGCGTACAACCTCCGGCAGGAGGCATTTGGCCCCCGAGGTTGGGCAGGAGCCGCTTAAGCGCAGCCCCCGTCCGTTCCAACTTAGGAGCCAAACGTCGGAAATGCTCCACGAAGTTCCATCGACTGTCGAGGACGAGTCCTAGGTACTTCATCGTCGTCTCGACGCCGATGGTAACCCCTCCCGCCGTTATTTGGGACCCATCCGGAGGTGGCGCGTTTCCGCGGCCATGAAAACACATGGCCTCGGACTTGTGGAGCGCCACCTCGAGTCCCAATTGCCGGATCCTTGCAACGACCGTCGCAACCGCTCTCGCCATTAAATTGGCCGCCGCCTGGTGCGACCTCCCGTGCGCTAGCACCAGCGTGTCGTCGGCGTCTGTAGTAGTACTTAAAAAAAGAGTCTGGAATTGTGTTCAGTATATGGCAATAGGCTCATCCCCTATTCCATGGAACTTATAACACAAAGTTGAAAAGTGGGTTTACTTTGTATAGCGGCATGCATAAACATTATTATTATTGCAAAGTTTTTAGCTGTATCAAAGTTATAGCTCCCAATATTGTTCCTTAATACATGAGTAATACAATGAAAACACGTCTAATTAGCAATAATCGTCTATTTTCCTTCAAGAAAACAAAAGCATATATTATTTCACTCCATATATTTCCGTGAAGTTTCATCTCAATCATGTCGAAGATTGACGCGTTCGTCTCCAGTGTATCGTGACCATTATTCGTAACGTTAGATACATTCATTTCCTCAGGGACACGTATGCTAATACTGTCATGATTAATTAATCTTAGTAACCTTGCATCGAATTGAATATTTATTTGTTTAAAACCGCATCTTGTTTGCTATGTATGGTAAGGAGTTTGTTGAAGGAATTTTGTATGTTTGAATTTGGTGTGTGTGTGATTTTAAATGATTTTGTTTTTTAGGGTTCTGTAGCCAAATGGCAAAAAACGGAACCCTTATAGATTCGTCATGTCTGTATGTCTGTCTGTCTGTCTGTCCGTCCGTCCGTCCGTCCGTATGTCACAGCCATTTATTTCCGAAACTGTTGGGCCTACATAGTTGAAACTTTGTAAGATGATGTATTTCGGTAACCGCTATTAGAATTTTGAATAAAAATTAATAAATTTAAAAATTAAACTCCATACATGGAACTGATTAAAAAAAAATTTTTTTTCAGCTTACATATCCGTGATGGGTGTCTATAGATAGGTCTTTAAAAAAGACATTAAGGTTTCTAAAACCACTTTTCGTCAAAATCAATCGTTTGAAAGTTAGACGCTTCCAAAGTGGCAAAATGTGTGTCCCCCCCCTCTAACTTTTAAAATAAGAGAGTGAGAAAACTGAAAAAAAAATATGCTGTAGATTTCAATGGAAACTAACAACGAAAATTGGTTTGAACGAGATATCATTATTAGTTTTTAAGAATAAAACATTTACAAAAACCGCAAATATAACCTTGTCGTTCATACAAACACTATGTAAAACCAAGTTATTTTACAACTTTTATATTATGTCATCTACTTGCTGTTACGGAACCCTTCATGAGTGAGTCCGACTCGCACTTGGCCGGTTTTTTTATCATAGTTCCATAATTTGCCTTTGTGAAATAGAAAACACATTGTGTCTTTTTTCAATGTGTTTAGTATGTATCTTAAACTAGCTTAGCGTCTGTGTTCCGGTGGAATAAAAAGTAGCCTATGTATTATTCCAGACCCATATCTACCCTTGTTCCAAATATTATTCCGATCCCTTCTGCTGTTTCGACGTGAAAGTGTATCAAACATCCATACTCGCAAACTGTAGTATTTATAATATTAGTAGGAAACTACGTAATATGTATAGCATATTATAATAATATGTATAGAATCTTATAGACATAACTGTATATAATTTAGTTAACCATTCTCCTTTAAATAAGTTGCATATCTTACCTGGCTCATTCGAAAGATTAAACTTCGAAGAGAAAATAATGTATTGTGTCTTATTTTCACTCATTCTCGCTGTACCTCTCACTTTCTTTAAAACCTACGCCGCGACGTGCATTTTCTCTCACTGTAAACTAACGAAACCGATGTGTGCATATCCTACGACCAAAACCACTATTTCAATCTTAGAATAAACATTACATCCAAACTAAAGGCTCGCAAATTCTAGGGTTACATTCAGAGACTAAGTTTCACTAATTATGTACTAACTAAAACGTCTGAGCTTCGTCTTGTAAATAATTACAAGATAGTACTATAGCGGCATTCCTAAGCCGGCTTTGGTACAGATAATACGCAATGGAATTTGATATATTCTTCGACCTTAATTTGATATTAGGATCTCAGTTTATTTTCTCGTAGAGGCTGATATTGAGGTTATATTGTGAATTTTATACATACATTTTTGGAGATTATCATAGGTATATAAAATTTCCATGTCACAATGTCAGTAACTGTACTCCTCCAAAACGGCTTTACAGATTTTTACCAAATTTTATATGCGTATTCATTAGGTCTGAGAATCGGCTACTATCTATTTTCCATACGTATAAGTGATATGGGTTGTTAATCCTTAATTTTTTTTTGATAATCATTTTATAAGGCAAAGCAACATTTGCAGGGTCAGCTAGCATTATAATATAACGTGTAGAATTGCGAATAACTATAATAACATTTTGATAAGCGTACAATTGCTTCATCATCATCATCATCATCAGCCGAGAGACGTCCACTGCTGAACAAAGGCCTCCCCTTGGTCCTCCACCCACAATTGCTTACCTATTTATAAAACTATCGAAATGTACTTGAGTTCATGTATGAGTATATTTTTGTAATAGTTACACTTTTCTCAAATATCTAATTTTTGTTTGTTGAGCTTTTCTTTGCAAATTATTCATTGTCTATCTTACAATTTGTCTAATATTTTATCATACTTTTAATATTAGCAAACCTCACCTATACATTTCATAACCACGGCTCATATTAAAGGCATGTGGTGGTAGCTATAGATAATTATTTGCCAATTAAGATTAATTTACATTTCTGACGTCATTGCAGGTGAATGTGCTGAAACATTAATAATTTGTGATAATAATGGTTTTAGATATTGTAAGGTAAAGCAATTTTGACACGTGGCAAGGTCTATTGTTTATAATGTATTCAGGATACGGGAAGGTGAAGACTAATTACGTAATTACTAATTAGAAAATGTGGCTTGGGATGATATTACATCGCTGTAAAAGTTAATATCATGACATGTATGAAATCTCATCTTTGATGTCAAACTTTTTACCTGTATAAGTGAGTAATTGTTTATCTCCAATACATGAATTACTAAAATATAAATATTTATTTCATGACGGAAATATCACAATGGTTATCTCTGCAGTTAATAAGAATACTTGATCAAGTGCGACTGCCGGACAAAGGTTCTCGGGTATTTTTCCTAAATTTGAAAATTTCTCAGTAGTAGCACGGAGTCCGGAATAGTGCCCAATATATGGCAATAAGCTCCCACTAATGGATGGGACTTATAACACAAAAGTTGGTGTATAGTATAGTGGCATTACGTGCCGCAATGTGCATCTCTACCTTAACCTACAGGGATAAAAGACGTTACTGACTGACTTTTTTTATTTTCTTTTCCAATTTTATGAAAGCAAGCTGCACGCTTGTTCTTTTCAAATTTGTAAACTATTGAACTCAAAATACTAATAAAATATTTGCTATTAAATAAAATGGTCATACACATATAACACCTTCATACCTATATGTTTAGTCTTACGTAAATCCACTGCAGCGAGTTCCACAAAAACTGCCCCCAAGACATTAACGGGTCTCTCAAAAGTTTAATAAAGCTTCTCTATTAAATCCCTCATTTAACTTCGTCCGACATAAGTCTCAGGATTAATGGGCAGACATTGTCAGTAGTATTAATACTCTTGGCGTTTTTAATCACTAAGAGTTTGCATTTGTCTTTAATTAAAATAATACTTATTATCCTTTTTATCTTTTTGAAGTATGACAATAAGTATTGGTAATAATTGGCATTAAGTCAATGTATAAAAGTCAATATACAATTGCTTCAATGACGTTAAGTGTAAAGTAAAATAAAAATAATAAGATGAATAACTCAGTTTACTATAAAAGTTTACTATCACAATATTCATCGAAGGATTATTGAATTATCGATTTCAAAATTCTACATAAATACATAACCTCACACCTGTCTCCCATGGAGGCAGACAGAGACAATAGAACGCCAATTGCTACGAATCTTATGTACCTCTTTCGCTTTTTAAACAATCATCAGTATTTTTATTCAATAATTGTAAGTAGTAGATTTAGTAGCTAATAGCTGGTGATAAGTAAATGCAATACACTATGTGTAAATTAGAACCAGTCTCTTCTTCAGCTTTCTAGTAATAGAAGCTAACGCTTAAAAAGGCACTACTATCATGAGTTTGATTTGTAAATTGACTTGATTTTTTTATAAACGCTTTAATTTACTAAATGGCCCTACTACTGGTATATCTTTTTTATTCGACTCAATCGAGTGAAAACTGAGAAGGGTTAGCTCAGATTAGACAGAAGTCATCCACAGAAATTAGAAGTTAACAATCTTGTAAAACAAACAGTAGAACTTGATAAAAAGTCGCTAAAGCTAGTCATAAAAGATCATTTTTAATTAATTATTTTGTAATTGGTTTACTCACTTTACTGTTTGACGAGGAACTGGACTAGTTTCAAGCCATGCTAGACACACGACGCGGCGATTGTTACTACTCTACCCGCTGCTACTCTCGTTGCTAATCGCCGCGCCTTATAATAATATCGCGGAATGCTGCTCATGAATATGAGCCTCTAGCATGGCTTGAAACTAGTCGAGTTCCTCGTCAAACAGTTACTTGAGTAAGCCAATAACACAATAATTAATAAAGTATTTCTCACGAAAGTTATAATAAAAAGTCAATTTTAATATTGAACCAGTACTTATCGACTCACAATATATATCAAAGTCTCATTCTTTGGTAACAAAACCATGTTCTGACATGTTAATTTCTGTTTCTGTTAGGTATGTATTAAGTTTAACCAGAATGTAAACATGTTTAGCCTCGGGCATTTAATTTCTTCTACATTAAACTTTGTTCTTGTTTAGCTATTTACATATTTTATGAACAAAACTTGATACTTTATTAAAACAAATGAATAACAAGTTCTGTTTGCCTTTTTTGATCTCATTACGCACATTTGAGGGAGTTTTCAGAAATTATAAATTATTTAATAATACTTTTTTTAATATAAAACATATTTATTTACATAGAAGTACCATGCTGCATGCATGCACGCAACGATTGGGCCGGCTCGACTGGAGTGATACTATCAATGGTATTTATATGTCTCATTGTCTTATAATATTTCTTTAAAATGTTTATAAAAATGATTATTTTTGACCTTTTTACCGTCTCCAGAGAAGGAGAAGTTTCTAATTTCGTCATATTTTTGTTACTCATCATGCAAGCATTGTTGACCTACGTAAAAGTAATATTTTTTAATTAAAACACGAAAGTTCTGTGATTATGTAACTCATTAATTAAAAAATACTTTTTTGAGCGTGTTTAAGGGAATACACATATTCCCACTAATTATAATTTTAATTATCTTATTATTTTGTTTTGGTATTTATGTAGGAGGTAACTTAGGTATTTAGGTATATATTTTTGCTAAAAATAGTATGTTATTTAGTTACATGACTGCTCATTAGTATATGTTTATCAAAATTCCTATTAATGTTGTTACTTTTTTAGGTATAATAATTATTTATTTCTTTATAAATAAATAGACACAACAAAACATTTTTTTATTTGACTTTCTCAGTATAACTATATCAGAAACGCAGAAGAGAAAAGCGGATGAGACTTGTTTTGTCTTTTTATTATAGTATCATCCATAAGACGGCTTTTAGTTAAGCGTTATTGAATCAAATGGATGAAAAAAGAAATCAAAGACAAATTTTTAATACTGTTGCTAACACCTCGAAACAAACATAAACACAACATCTCAAAATATCAAGTTACGACACAAGGAAACCTGCCGAGTTTACGCATTAATACGAAAAGTGTCCATACCCAACTGTTACCCGAAACTTCGTATTTTGTTCTCCGATTTCCGAAATTGAAATCCATTTAAGTCATGGACGGTTCCTCGTATGCCACTTGTTTGGATCTGTATCTGTTAGAGTTTTCCTTTTAGCTAACATTTTCGAGTGGAAATTTTGGCAATACCCACACGTTTTATGGATACTGGTATAATCCAATATTGCTTGTGTAAAAGACAAATGTGTCTCTTTTTTATTAGCATCGCGCTACGCAATTTCGGGTCTTCGTTATTGTTAGTCAATCAATGAAGATTGATTTGATTTGAAACTGTTTTTTGTTTATTTTGTGATGAGATAAGATGGATGCTTCTGTCTAAAAGTGGGGACAAAATAGACAAATATCTATTTTCGGTAATACGTTTTGAAGTAAAAATATTTGAGTCGGGTTCTAATTTTACTTGTATTCTGATTGGCAGCTCAATTTCAATTGACACTCTTTATTAGAAACAATCTGTTGTTTATTTTAAATTAAATGAAGTATAATAATAAAACCTATTAAAAGTTTGTAACAATAAAACACCAATCAAATGACAAAATCATTAAAATTAAAGTCACATTTGTTAAAATCCGATAAATCGGTATATTCAACGAGATTCCACATACAATATCAAAATCGAATGGAAAGAATCGGAATCGAATTTGTTTTTCTCTTCGCTCTGAATTCAATTTGTGTCTAGACCGATTGAATTTATCTAGGATAATTCTTAGTCCCAAAGCCGTTCGCACTTAACAGTAATAGTTTGTTGTAGTAAAACTGGGAAATAAAATTTGAACTGAAGTGAAAAAAGTTTTCTCGTGGAACGTTGGGTTGGTTTGTACTTATTACTTAACTTTTTACATGGTCCTAAAAGAAGAGTGTGAAAGGAATTTTGAGTTCGCGTAGTGAGTGAGTGAGTCTGAGTAATGTTGCATTTCAATCAGTCTGATTTTATTGATCTATACATATAATAAAATCGTGGAAAAGTGCTGTCTGTACATTGAAAATAAAAATTAAAAAAATAGCAGGGGTTATTGTTATGTCGATGTCGAACCCAAAAATGTAATTAACTTTTTTTTTGTCTGTTTGTCTGTTTGTCTGTTTGTCTGTTCGTCTGTGCGCGCTAATCTCAGAAACGGCTGATCCGAGTTGGATGCGGTTTTCACGAATATATTGTGGGATGCTTAAATTTACATTTAGTGTTTGTTTCATGTCAATCGGTTCATAAATAAAAAAGTTATGTCAAATTAAAGAATCACGTCAAACATTCTATGCTTATACCATTAATCTCCGCAACTATTTGACGGATTTGGTTGAAATTTGGTACAGATATAGTTTAGAACTTTAGAAAGGACATAGATATATTTTTATTTCAAAACTCAAAAAATAAAAATAAGAAATAAATTATTTATAAATAATTCTATGTCGATCGTTACACGACTTCGGTTCATGTTATTGTTTTAATTCATCGAAAAAAGTAAATAAATAGTAAAAAGGTATGAAAAAAATAATATCAATATAATAAAACATTTAGTACAAAGAAAATGCTCTAACGGAGTATAGATAATTCTATGTCGATCGTTACACGACTTCGGTTCATGTTATTGTTTTAATTCATCGAAAAAAAGTAAATAAATAGTAAAAAGGTATGAAAAAAATAATATCAATATAATTAAACTTTTAGTACAAAGAAAATGCCCGAACGGAGTATAAATAAATAATCCAAGTTGTCTTTATCCTCGATAGATGGCGTTGGGATCGAAATAGATCGCGCTATGGTTTCGTTACATTCATTTGGTTGGGTATCGGCCGAGCGCTTCGGTACTATCGTAGAAAAAGTGTATTTATCAGTCGTATGATTATTTGTCTGTAGTGGTCCTGCTGTTTCGTATATTCTAAATTGGTTTCGTTGTATTTGTCAATTAATAAGTTTATTTGTTGGGTTTTCCTGGTTTTTTGGTTAAACTATTTAACGTAGGTTTAGTTTGATATCGATTATTAGTAGTTACTGTAGTTAGTTTTTTTAATAAAATTGTTAGTCTAATTTATAAATTAATTAGATTAGATTTAAGTCGTTTCTTTTAAATTATTTAGTTTAAGCTTGGTTATTATAGCATAGAGGATAGGTTGTAATATAGTTTCTTTTTTAATTGTTATAAATTCGTAATTCGTAGCTTTCTTTAGTTTTAAGTTAGTTTAAGTCCGTTTTTAAACTATTTTTTCAATGCCCTAAGTGAGTATACATCTATTAAATTCAAACGCAGAGCTCATTATGTTGATTTTTGAAGAGTTCCCTGGAATATCTTCCACATCTCATTTTTGAAGAGATCCCGCGAGATCGGGAACTATGTGGTTAAAACCAAAAATTTGCCGGAAGTCACTATTCCACGCGAACGAAGTCGCGGGCAAAAGCTAGTAGTGAATAAATAAATGTAAATACATAGTTTAGGTACCAATTGTAAAGTTTATGTATAATATTTTTTTATAATGTGTTTAAAACGATACTGTTGTAGTCTAAAAGTGCTTTGGGACTGTTTGTTGTAGATAGATTTTCAGTATATATGGATAGCTATATCCATAGTAAAAAAAAAAACATTTAAAAACGCAATTTTTTGTAGAATAAGTAAGTACTCTCGTTCAATAAACCACTCCGGGAAGTTAAACGAGTATGCAAAATGCGGAAATGATAAGTTTAATTGGAAAAGTACTACAAAAAGCCCATGCCGTTCTGTGTACCATGTTAAATGGTATTTCAAAATAAATTGAATGAAATGAGTGAATAAGTTGCTTATGGGCAGACGTGCTCTATTGTAGGCTACATTATTCATTACCACCAGGCAGGATAGTGGCCAAAAATCGACCCATCAAAATTAAACAATTATAAGAAAATAAAATTCTTTCCACCTGAGACGAAAATTTTGGAATCTTCATTTTTCTTGAACAATGCAACGTGCATTTTCAAAATATAAATAACAACTGAGATATACAGAGAAAGAATAAGTATGAAGTTTAAATTTTAGTTCCTAAAACAAAATTCTAATGTAGCCATGAAGTTTCTCGCCGTAGCCCAAAACACTTCTAAAAAGCATAAACTTTAACCGAATTTTAGTTTTTAAATAAAATAAAACTAAAATTTTAGACGGCATCTGTGCCGGGCTGAATTTTAAGCGTACGGCCGCGGCCGTGGTGCATCCTAGAAGTTTGTTTAGAACTACCACGATGCAGGAAAAACGGACAAGATAAAATATTACCACAAGCGAATGTTTTATGCTTTTTACGGCAACTGGTTTGTTTCTCTGTTTCTTTCAATATTCACGCGACTGCCCGAGCAACGTTCGACGGTGAAACGCAACGTGTATTGTATCATGTTCTCGTTTTGTTGCACGTCTTGTTTTGTGTTGCATCGGATTACCCTCGTTTGTTGATGTTGTTCGGCTTAATGCTGTTATGTGGGAATTTTTCGATGTTTTTCGTATTCTGAACAAACTGATGTATCACTAGTACATTAATAACACCGATATTTGTGGTTTAATAAGTTTTTTCAAACCGACAATGGATTTAATGTCTATTCATGGGTATGTTTCAATATATATACTTTGCTTAGCTATTGTCACTGTTTATTTAACGAAGGAATAGGATTAGAAGCAGTGACACATTGTACCTAATTAGGACTGGACGTCTTACTGAATGTTACATTGGTCCCAATCTCAGGCTCGAGACTCTTATCGGAATATCGAAATAAAACATCTCAATTATACCAACTTTCCTAAAATAGAACAAAATTTACAAAAACAACTGTAAATACATTGAGTAATTAATAGAAAGTACCTTCATTAGTTGCTGTTCAATTTATCCCACATCAATTTGTGGTATCCGGATATTTTGATATATAATTAATAATACATGGCGCAATATAATAATGTGGTTACGCGGTTTTAATAGTTTACTGACTTGCCATAATTTGGTTGGTTTATCTTTTAGCTAATATCAGCGTTTAAAGGGTACATCAAAATGGTTTATGTTAAACAAATAAGATCGAAATTGTTAGTATTTTATCATGAAACTGAATTATTATCTACTATAAATAGTAAACATAGGTTTAAAGCATTATTGAGTAACACACGATTTTTTTTTGCTTTTTGGCTTCTATATCACGTAGGATAAACAAATTGGGCGGTGGTACATATCAATTGCATTAGGGATTTAAACTTGAAGAAAAAACATCAGTTTATCATTTGATTTATTTAAACGAAACTCCGAATACACAAACAAGTAAATCCAAGTTTATGATTTACTTCATCACGTAGACTGAACTCCTTAGCTGTTTCATCTCAATTTACTGTAATAACGGGCATTAAGGCCTGACGGCACGAGGACAAGCGTCCATCAATAATTCAACCCCCCAACCGCCCCACCTGGCAATATAAATGAGAAAAAGATTAATGTGAACTGTTGGTACCAATAAATCATGAGATCTTTATACCCCTTACCTTATAAACGACGCTTAGAAAGGACTCAGTACCTACAGTATGTTGTGTAAACGGTAAATTTGTTAGGAGGTATTTTAAGTATTTTTTCGAAATAAATTGACTGAAATCTTAACGTAACTTCAGCATTATGTCGTTGACTTTTATTGTTGCTTACTTGTTGACGCTTTCTACTACGTCTGTTATACTATGATGTTCATGATTAGTGAATAGCCATGACTATAAATGGTTTTACCGAAACTCCTGCTTGTAGAGCAGGTAAGAACGAAGTGGTTTAGTCAGTAAGAGTCTAACATTCCCTCACGCCTCGCCCAAGATGGAAGAAGTCATTAGATGATGTTCTCATATCATACATATTTCTCTTGAATAACTCCATCTATTAAATAAAACATTAAAATCTGTTTACGTAATTTAGAAGCGATTTATTTTGATGTAGCGAAAACAACTATCGAATTCAATACGGTACATAACAACACGTGTTTTTAAAAAACTCAACCTGTATACAAGCCCAATAAATCTTGATTTTGCGCAGTGTCCATAATTTTGTCGGTGGACAATATTTTTTGTTTTACTGAAACAATCTATGGATGGTCGTGAAAGACGATAACGTGGGTAAAGGGTCCTACAAGTATTGCTGAACCGACGATTTACAACTACATTTAGATTTTATTTAGGGGTCTTTTATATATTTTTATACGTGTTGTATATTTCAGTCTCTTATAAAATGTGGAAAAGATCCAACGATATTTTGGGTTTGTTTAAGCTCGATTACTGAATATCTGTTTGATCCTTCGTGGGAATTCAAAATTCAGACTTTATTATGTAATAAAGTTAATCAGTGAAATTAAATAACCATGTGGTTATAGTAATAAAATTTGAATAGTTGCTATAATGTTCTCTGCCCCCTTTGAGTATCAGATTTTTAATTACTGAATGTACTTAAAATCACAGTAAATAATATACAAACAAATACTAAATAACATGAAAACGAAATACTTCGATACATCTCAAAGCAATACGAAATTAATTCAAAATTAAAAAAAAAATAGCTTTAATGAAGCGAACCCCACGCAAATGTAAACACAGTTTCCTCCATTTCTCTATAACGTTTAAAACATTAACCGTTGGCAAACCGAAAGGGAGTTATCAAAGTGCGAGATAGCAATTAAGAGTATAAATAATTTCTACGTCGAGCAAGTCAAAGGATGATGTTGCCAATTACAGCAATTATCGTTTGTTTGCATACCCATGTAAAATCGTGTTGGTTTTCCTTAAAGGGATTCGTGGAAGGATTCAAATATATCTCTATTCGAATCTGTTCCGTGTGTTTTTTATTGTATTGATTTCTCAATGAATAGATTATCAATAATGCCGGTATTTTTTGGTGAAGTTTCTCTCCAAGAGGCCTTTTTTCAAGTGAAGATAATGATGAGCTCAGTTTTAACGAGTGTTTAAGCAAATAATCAGTTTACTTAAGTAAATGCAGATTATTATGAATCTAGAATCCTGTACTACTAGTGCTATTAATTCATATAAGCTTCATTTTAAAATGTGTTTTAAAGTTGGTTCTTTTTGGATGATCAGAACTTTTAGTGACAACATATTCAATCGAAACAGCTATCTTTGATTTCGAGATTATAAATCAGTCTTCAGTAAACGCATATCTTTAAATTCTTTCAAATATTTGTGGCAAGATCTTTTCAAACTAACTTTTTATACATCAATAAATTAAAGACTTAAGTGTTTCTAAATTTATTTGCTAAAATACACCATTTGTCACGTAGATAATATACGAGTAGTATTTACTGAGTCTTAATTGTTCACATTTATAGCTTGTCTTTCGAATGACAAAAAGTTCAAACGACGTTGTTTGTTAGTTTGTGTTTAAGATGTCTTGAAGAGACATTCATTGACCTTATTTGTTCTTTGGCAAGGTCATTTGGTACTGATTAGTGATTACCTATTGGTGTTCGGCTGTCCGTTTTTCCTACCTTAGCAAAATAAGATTTAAATATCTTGAATATAGGAATAATCGACTTTGTACCTACGTAGAAAAAGAACCTAAAAGAAGGCAATACTTACAAATTAATACATTTTAGCAAAATAACTTTGTATGGTTGTGTAGATAATCTTGATCATATCCTAGTACCAACAAAAACATACACATTTAAGTGAGCGAAAACATTCAGCCCTTTTCTATCATAAAATACTTTACACCTCAGAATAAGGTGATAAAAATTGCTTTATAAAGTAGAAAACACACCTGCGAAATAGCAAAAGTTCCACCTCAAAATAAAGCTAGGTATACAAAATTGGTGTACCGCATAAATCCCGCTACAGCGGCGACGTGGGGTAATTCGTGTGTCGAACTGAGGACAACCCAGATTTGTACGAGTATGTGCTCCTACTGTTCTATAATAACTGTGTGCACTAAGCTTTATACGTTGATTAATTTTGACCAACATTTTTGTGGTAAGTGTGCGGTTTCTATGTATGTATACGTATTTGAAGTATACGTGATATCAGTCTTTAATACAACAGTCCGAAATTGTAAAACTTTATACATATTCATTTGCTTTCTTCAGAGATCAAGCTATGAAATTAATTTCATGCCAATCAGCTCTACTTGTAACTATGACGTCATACTAAGTACAGAACACATTAACATAACAGAAACTTTCAGAATATTTTCCTAATCTGTTAACACAATATCGTGATGAAAATTACTGTGAAAAACACACGAATAGTAATCCTATATCACGTGACCATTGATATTATAATAAGCCTGTCGTGTTCCGTTTTAATTACTCATAAGTGAAAAATATTACATTGCAAACTGACGTTGATATAGCACCCTATTTTTATAAACAGGGGGTTGCACATAAATCCAATTACAAATTTGTAAAGTTTTTAATAAAAAAGCAAATAACATTAAAAAGTAGAAAGAAAAATGGCTTGTAAGGTACACGGTTCCATTACACTTTCTTAGAATTGCAGGCGGTATTTTATGTTGTAACAAACAAAAAAATACACAAAACAAAATACACAGTTAATCAGTGAAATTAAATATTAAACTGCGGAGGAAGCTCATAAAATACTTGCAGCATTATTTATAAAAGACCAGAGGTGTATCCAAGACCGGTTTTGCGGGTACAAACACAATTTTTCATTTTGCTCTGGCTGCCAGGACAAAGAGGAATTTTAATGCAATTTAGTAGTCGCATTGTACCTCGGAGTTGTTGGCATTTTATAGCACACGGCTTGCGAAAGGTGTCACAAGAAAAATGGACCTAAAAAAATAATTATTCACGTACGTCAGCGATATTATAAGTACGCCTTGCATTTTTAAAAAGGGTTAAGAGAACAGGCGTATGAGTGGGACTGGAATTTTTCCCACTCATGAAATATTTGTATCGAAAAGTCGAGAGAAGCGTGGTGGTTATGGGATGAACACATTTTAGATGTATTTCTGGAAGTTTTTGTGTCGTGTTAGAAATGTAAAAAAGCAGGTCAAGCTAAATAAAACTGTTTAAAAATATAAAAACACACTTGTATATTTAAAACTATGACTCATCAACAGCCTATAAGTGGCCACTGCTGACCAAAGGCCTCTTCTCAAACAGCGCGATTGCATGTGAATTTAGGATTTCAAACTTATAGTTAGAAAATAATAAGCATTTCCTTTACCGTTTGTCAGTGGTATTTAAGTAATCTTGTAGAAAGTCACATTGTCACTTGCCGTTCGTAGGTTTCGATCGCACCGTCATACAAGAGAAAAGGGCGTCTTAAACCTCTGGAACACCTCGACATTTTTTGACAAAACTATGACTATAGCACTTTTTTCTTTTATTGCAGTTGTCAGCAACGTTGCTGGTGCTTCTTCACCTGTCGATGCACGTCGTCGATGAAGGACATGCAGTCAATCCCAGTAAGTATACATAAATACCTAAGTGTAGTAATACCTAATACCTAGTGTCCATATGATTTTTAATTTTATTACTCTGTACCTTATAAGTGAGGACTTGTTATTGGCTGACAGTCCAACTTTCTGTTCCTAATTTGTTGTCTTTTAGCTGTAAGTCCTCCATGTTACTTAAATAAATAAATAAACTCTCGTTTCAAACGATATATCTATAAAGAAGCAATAGATACGTAGTTATCAATTATGTCATTTCTTTCTTCTACTCTGTTTCCTAAATTCTTAGTAGTAGCACTTACTCATGATATAATTTAAGACCTACACGGTAGTGGACTTGTCTTTTATTATATGAACTTAACTAATAATCAGTTCGTGGAAAATAGCCATGTACGTTAAGCATTTTTCTGGTGAAGTAGGTAACAGTATTAGTAACTAGGGATCTTCCTTCATTGTATAGAACCACTTACTATACGTAATTCCTGACTTTTTATTTATCAGCATATTTAGCACCCGTTCACAATATTTTGAGTCTCTTAGAATAAGGTAATTGAAGTAACTTACCCACAATTAACAAAATTGCAACGATGAAAGTGAATTTAAATAAAAAACGAACTACTCGTAAATGTTATAGAAACTTGCACAAACCGCATCCACAACATTGGCTCCACAAAACAGACTCAAAATAGCTGAACTACCTTCCGTTTAATCCAATTATCCGGTCTTTGTAAGCCATTAAATAGGGAAGTTAGAGAACTCTTTCCCTCCTCTGCATTTTATCGTCTGATTAATTTCATTGCGGTTAGTGCGAACAGTAACTTTGCGCGGAAAACTTGACAACGGACACTTGTTTTTAATGATCTTCGCGTTCTTGGACATGGTTCATTAACTTTTTATACCAGAATTCTGCATAAAAACTGCCTTGAGCAACCCCTCTCTGAAATTGTAGTCGCGCATCCGGTGAGAGTAAATAATGCTAACGTTTCCCCGGTATCTTATTACTTTTGGTAAGGTAAACGTTCATGTTTGCGGTGGAATAAAATTGAAGGGTTTGTGTAATTAAAATTTGTTCGAAGATTTAATTGTGGTGTTGGTGGACTATGTATTTATCGTACTACTATGGACTAATACATGTTACTATAACAATTACGAAGAATACATCTAGTCGCTCAATGCTATAAACATCAAGATATTTATTAAAGTAAATTACGTTACTCATTACTTTGTTCGTAATACGAGTTGGCTATAATAATATGATCGTATGATTGGATCTGATCCCACCTACATCTATCTAAGTATATTATTAAGTTTCTCAATTTACAAATATATATCTAGTAATATGATAACATGATATTTGAAATTGAGAGTACGAGCAATAACTCATTTTACGTAAAACTAATACGAGTTATACCACCTGTAATAGGCAAAATCGTTCTACCTTACTCAACGTTTAACCACCTACGTTTTCACAAAAAGAATGCGAGCAATTTTATACCTTATCCAATCTTAATTTAGCGTTCATTTTATTACTCGTACGTAAGTTCTGTATACATTGTACTGTGGTCTCTAAATCGGGTTGCTTTTGTTGTTTGATACTTAAATCCAGGGCTGAACTAAGCATTTGACACAGAAACTCGGACTCACCGCGAGCAAAATGCAATCATCTAGCTTAACTTTACCGGGCAATTCTCCCTGCACTAGTTACACTATAAATAGGGAGGTTGGTGGGTAAAATGGTTGCTATGATTATTAATTTAACAATTCTGTAGAGTTTGATTTCAGACAAACATTAAAACTTTAATAAAAAAGGAACACTCGCCTTAAATTTTCTCTATCGCTTCTATCTGTTTTTAAGTCAGATAATATACATATGTACCTAAAACATTATCTTAAGTTTGAAAAATACTATGCTGAAAACCACATCCAAATCTGTTCAGTCTAACGCGAAAAAATCGCGCACAAACTTACATACATACTCTTTTTAAGTCGGATAAAAAAGATTACAAATAGGTACAGTCAGAGAAGCTATTCAGTATAGCTAGTCAGATAAAAAAATAAATATTATAATGTATTATAGTTACTATTGATTAACTATTGGCTTGACAATACATTTGGTTTCAATAAAAAGCATAACATTTAAAGAAATAATAACTACTGTACATCATTATGTATGTTATCAATCTTATTTTTTTTAATCAGATTACTTTAGTTGTTTGACACAGAAACCCGGACTCACCGCGAACAAAACGCAATCATCCAGCTTAACTTCACCGGGCAATTCTGCTTGCACTAGTTAGAGCGTAAATAGGGAGGATGGTTGGTAAAATGGTTGCTATGATCATTAATTTAATTTCTCTATGAGTAGTTGTTCGATTTTAGACAGATTATTTTTTTTTAAAGGGAACCGTCTTCATTTTTTACGTCAGATTACATGCCTAAAACCCTCTCCTACATCTGATAAATACTATGCTGAAAACTACATCCAAATCGGTTCAGCCAAACGCGAGATAATCACGAACAAGCATACATACATACTTCTTTTTTTAAGTCGGCTAAAAAAGATTATTCTTACTACTTATTACTTAAGGTACAGTCAGCCAAGATATTCAGTATACAGATAAAAAAACAAAGATTAATGTGGTATAATTTCTATTGATTAACTATTGGCTTGACAATACATTTGGTTCCGATAAAAAGCATACAATTTAAAGAAATAATAACTACTGCATTATTATTAGTATTATATTATATTAGTCTTATTTTTTTTAATCAGATTACTTTAGTTGTTTGACACAGAAACCCGGACTCACCGCGAACAAAATGCAATCATCCAGCTTAACTTCACCGGGCAATTCTGCCTGCACTAGTTAGAGCGTAAATAGGGAGGATGGTTGGTAAAATAGTTGGAAGGAGTATTAATATAATAATTCTGTAGAGTTGTTCGATGTTAGATAGTTTTTTTTTTAAGCGAAACCGCTTTCTGTTTTCTTACCGCCTCCATTTTTTAGATCAGATAATAGCCCTAAAGCTCTCTCATAAAGCTGAAAAATACTATGCTGTTACCACATCCAAATCGGTTCAGTCAAACGCGAGATAATTGCGAACAAACATACACGGACATACTCCTTTTTTAAGTCGGGTAAAAAATATTATTCTTACTACTTATTACTTAAGGTATAGTCAGCCAAGCTATTCAATAAAAAAATAAGAATAATTTATTATTATGTATGGTATCAATCTTATTTTTTTTTTAATCAGATTACTTTTATTGTTTGACACAGAAACCCGGACTCACCGCGAACAAAACGCAATCATCAGCTTAACTTCACCGGGCAATTCTGCTTGCACTAGTTAGAGCGTAAATAGGGAGGACGGCTGGTAAAGAGTTTTTAATAGTTGTTCCGAGTCTTTGCTATTAATATTAAAGTTTTGTGGAGTTGTTCTTGATAGCTGATGTCTGATGTTGGGTCGTGCTGTCAAGAAAATGTGAATTCTATTAATACAGGGAAAATAATGCATCGTTACGCTTTTTATCCGCGAAGGGGTAGGCAGTGCACATTGAGGCATGTAATTCTACTGTACAATGTACAACCACTTTTCACTATTTGTATTATAAGTCATAGTATGTGTAGATATATGTAATAGAGGTATATGATGTAATAGAGGGCGAGCCTATTGCCATATACCGGGCACAATTCCAGACTCCGTACTACCACTGAGAAATTTTCGAAAAACCGAAAATAGCCTAGTAATACTTTATCCGATCCGGGAATCAAAACCCGATATTGTCCGACAGTCGTTCTTGCGGCCTCTCTACCAACGAGGGAAAATAATAAAGGGGTGCAAAGGCTAGGAAGAGACTTGCCCCAGTTATGTATGTAATTGGTCTCTCTGTAAGTCTATATCCAAACATCGGCATGGTTCCAAAACGTATGCACGTTGTTACTGGCAATTAAGGAATCGAAAACCCAGACACCCACCTTGAATAAAACTTTGTACGCGGGGATCGTGTTGTACGCGGGGATCGTGCGGTCCATGGCCCTCTACGGCGCCCCTGTGTGGGCGCCGAACCTGATGCGGCGGCCAGCTCGGGCGCTGCTCACGTCCCAGAGGGTCATGGCCATCCGGGTGATCCGCGGATATCGCACGATCTCCGGAGAGGCGGCGAACCTCCTTGCCGGATTACCGCCGTGGGATTTGGAGGCGAAAGTGCTTGCGCGCGTCTTCTGTTTGCGGCGCCGACGCGCGTCGCCGGGGCGAAACTCCACTGCCGCGCCAGATTAGTGCGTGGCGGGACGAGCTCCGGCGCGATCTCATGGCGGAATGGCAGCAACGACTGTCGCAACCGAGGGCTGGGCTCGCTGTCATTGCAGCGATAAGTCCCCTCTTTGAGGAGTGGCTTGAGAGACGCCACGGCGTCCTCACCTACCGCCTGACGCAGGTGCTTACCGGACATGGAAGTTTCGGTAGGTTCCTGTTTCTGATTGGGCGGGAGGAAACGCCCGGGTGTCATCACTGCGAGGACCGTCCTGAGGACACAGTGGAACATACGGTGGCGCTGTGCCCTGCATGGGCTGAGCACCGCCGTGTCCTCAGGGATGTAGTCGGCGACGGCGACCTCTCGCGTCCGGCATTGGTACAAGCCATGGTGCGGAGCGAGGGGGACTGGGATGCCATCTCCTCCTTCTGCGAAGCAGTCATGCTAGCTAAGGAGGAGGCGGGGCGCGTGAGAGAACGAACCTCCTCACGCCCCAGCCGTCGCGAGAGACACTCCGGGCGTCGGGGATCACGCGACGATCTCCGGCCACCGTAAGTGCGGGCCTGCGGACGGCGAGCAAGGGTAGTTCGCCGCCCGACCAGAACCAGACCCGTGCGTGCGGCGCGTCGCGTTCCGCGCGCGCCTCAAAGAGCCATCAGACCACCACAGTTGGGGCCCAGTAGGGCTGATGCCTAATCCGGAGCTGCGGACAACCTAGCGGGTTTACCGGGGCTCCGGCTTGAAAGGCAGGAGAAGGAACGGGGTGGTTTTTAGTCAGTAAGAGTCTGACACTCCCTCTCGCCTCGCCCAAGGCGAGAAAAGTCATTGGATGATTTTCCCCCTAAAAAAAAAAAAAAAAAAAAACCTTGAATAAAACTATAACATCTGAATAAGAAATTGTATTCAGTTGTCTCGTTCGATCGACTAAACACACATTTTAAAAAACAATTAAAAATCAAATCATTTTTCCAATTAAACCATATACTTAGGTAATTTTGAAACGTCAAAAAGAAAGAAGTAAATAGTATTTTGTCAGTCTGTCCGTCAGTGAAGCTAAGTGCTCGTTCCAAAGTGTAGCTTCGAATGGAGAAGAACAACCAAGAAACTCCATAAATTCTATCGCTAAATAATATAATTTTCCTTGTAATTTTTCAACAATAAAATACAACTAAATTCATAATAGTTCTGTGTGTATTCAACGAGTTGCCAGAAGCGAGGGCTGACAATTAGGACAATCACCCTACGTGCGTATTGTAATGCGAAAAAACGCTCTATACACACGACTAGTCCATGACGCGTGCAACTACCCTAATAACAACGGGTTTTTGTATATTTTTCCGAATTTCAAATCGGTTAGGTTTTATAAAGTTTTTATTTAAACTAGCAACCATTGTGTTTGCTTATTCTATTGTAAAAATACGTAGTAAACGTTATATTTGAAATCTCATGTTGTTTGCAATTCAACGGAATTTCTAAACTAAACGTTTGATTTAATACGTGTGTTACTGGTAGTTTAATTACGGTTTTTTATTATTGTATGTTTTTTTTTCTTTTTTGGCTGCTATAGTGCAGTTATTTGATTCCAAATACGAATAGAACATAGTTTACGTAATTAGCTATTTTCAGAATTGCCAGAAAAGATATATTATGCCTACTATGACTATTAAGTAAATAATATCTCTCATGAAATATCTTGTAATCTATTTTTAGTACATCTTCTATATTTAGGAACAATATTGTTTCTTAATATTAGTCTAGAAAATATATTGTCTTAACAAACAGTCCGTCACTCATTTCTTCTGCCTACTGTTAAGTAATGAATTAGCTGTTCAGTTCAACTTTTACTAATGAAGTAAGAAATAACACAGCGTTACTCAAACTATACAAGACCTAATTATTTTCTACAATTTTTGTAAATGCTTTTGTCGAGTATAATTTTCTAGCTTTTCCTTCAGGACATTTTTTATGTGATCAAAGAAGAATTGTTTTTACATCACTTTCCAGCATTAAAGAATTTGGGCATCGGCGCTCTTTTATAAACTTAATCCTTTTAAACAGCTTGAAAAACAGAAGTAGGAACGGAGTTGTTTTTTTTTAGTCAGTACAAGTCTGACACTCCCATGCGCCTCGCCCGAGACAAGAGAAACCATTGGATGACTTTCCGCCTCCAAAAGGCACGTAAACAATTACTTTTGGAATGTATATCTTATAATTAAGTCAGTAACGATCAATTATTTGCGTAGTTCGGGAATACGTCAAATAATTGATAGTAACTTACTTAATTATAAGACGAAGTTTAGGAACACTTTCTTAGCAAAATTATAAAGCACTATAAATCCGAAACCAGAGACTATTATCGACCTTAGTCGTTATATTAAGATTTATTCTGCATAAGAACACCTATCCATAGAGGGGTATCTTATTCCTATTAAGAGGTGGGCCCAACATTACCCATTGTCCTTTCCTTTTCGTTTACTAAAGTTCCTATTTCGATCATCTATAAAAACAAAGTAGCTCTCAAGAATAAAGATAAAAATAGCAAATTACGTGACAACGGTCTAGCTTATTAATAATGAAAGTAAATAAAGAGTGAATTCAGTCAAAAGATAACACGCTAAGTGCTTTTGTCTGTCGACTTTGTGACATGAGAACAAATATTATCATACTGACTTTCCTTATTGGATAAGGGAAATTCGCAATTTGTGACAATACACTTATAGCAAGTGCTTTGATATTCTTTCTGCTATCATATTAAACACACAATATCCTAATCTAAACCCTGTTGTCAAGCTATAAAGTTGAATTTACTACGCAGTGCTGGAGGTTTTATTACATTTCTGATAGTTGCGAATGGAATTAGTCTGAAATAAACTTTAATTACATCTCAGGAGATTTGATATTTGAATCACGAGGAATGAAGCGAGAAAGTAATGATATCAATTCCTTTTTCAATTGATTTTTCAAACTTGTTAGCTTTCTTAAATTACTTTTGAGGATGAGGAGTGCCTATAAAAAGTTATTGATTTGAACAAAACTGACTGAACTGTCTTCCTCTTGTGTCTTTCTCTTGTGTCATGGGTGCGTTTACAAACATACAATTTCACATTTACATGACACCCAGACCTGAGACAACAATTTGTGGATCACACAAAGAATGGTCAGTGCGGGAATCGAACTCACTACACGTTGCACGACAGCCGGTTACTGTGAACCAACTATGAATAAACAATGCCAAACTAAACAGTTTCCACATAAACAATTTTGACTTTCATCAAAACATAACCTGACCGTTGTCACTTCTTCACCATCAGCCAAACACAATAGTCAGGATTACTATAAATGGCCCCACAGTAACATTTGATAGTATACAGAGTATATCAATGGTAATACTGAATTAATCAATGCTTAGACACTGGCGCAATCAATCCCTATTATAACTCAGTGAGCATTGAGATCGTGACATTTCGAGTATTAATAAGGCAAGGCTATGTTTGTACTGTATTGAAGATTGATTAGGTAGTATATCTTAGCTATTGGTCGCAAATGTGTCTTGGTTTGGGATTAATTTGGTTGGAATGTTCTTGTTGTTTTTGGTCTTGATATTCTGCGTCATTATATTGCTGATAGTATAGTATATGAGCTAATAATGACTGCGTTTTTTTTTTGAGGGGGGAAAATTATCCAATGACTTCTCCCGCCTTGGCCGAGGCGAGAGGGTTCGTTCTCTTGCTTTTCGAGCCGGTAAACCCGCTAGGTAGTCCGCAGCTCCGGATCAAGCATCAGCCCTACTGGGCCCCATTGCACGGTTGGTGTGATGGCTGGACAACTGGCTGCTGCGCAACGGGTACGGGAACAACTCTTTGTGTGATCCACAAATTGTTGTTTCGGGTAAGAGTATATGTGAACTTGTGTCGTGCACCCACGACACAAGAGAAACTCTGTGTGAAGCGACGTTAAAATAGAAAGAAAATGAAAAAAGAAATTTACACTTTAATAAGTAAATAAATATAAATAGGTAAATAGAGTGTTGCTTGTTTCAGTCTTTGTGATCACCATCTGAACCTTATCCTATAAATACCTAAAATCCACTGTAACCCTCATGTCTCGAGCGTTTAATCTTAAACACCTCTTTGTTTAACTAATATACACTCGAACGGTTTTAGCTCCAAAACACACAATTTAAAGGATACATTCGGTAAGCCTTTATCGATACGCACCACCACTACTCTATGTTTACTTTCTCGATGGCAGTGTTGGGCCCGTCAACACACTGCGGAGCGACCCGTTCTTATGTCATGCGAAATTCAACCTTCTAACTCCACTTTAAAGGTGTATTATGCAGTTCCAGTTGAATATTCCAGTATTGGTTATTACGCTGCCGCGTACAGTGCAAAGAAACCCTTTGCAACGTCGCATTTGCTCTGTGCTTCGGTCGAGTACCGCGTTTTGTGGATTGTCATGTCGGCATGACCGCGTGTGAGTTATGGTCAGGAAAATTAGAGGATGTACTAGTAAGGTCTGTATGCAAATTAGTAAGTCATTTATCATGAGTTCGTGTCATATTGTTTGGTGCTGCGCTTGATGCGATAGTACTAACGGATAATTTCATTACGTTTCTTTTACACTTCCACGTAAGATCCCTAGGAAAAATACCTACACTTTAAAGATTTTTTTTTACATAATAATATACAGCTACCGTTTTCAAGCGTTTCTCGGAAAAAAGGTAAAGGAGACGGGACTGCCCCTTGTTAATATTTTTAGCGTCGGATAAAAAGGAACTGAATAATTAGAAGAGAAAAATTTGTAGGATTATGTTATTTATGATATTGCTAGATAGAGTTTTTAAGATATACAGTAAAAAAGAATCCATAAAATCAAAGTTATTACAGACTGAATAGCTCAATTTTAAACAATACCAGAAAAAGTACGAAGCAACATACTTGCACTTAAACAATAAACTGCATATCCCTGCTGAAATAAGCGATAGCAACTCTATCCCGTTGCAATAAGGATAAATTTTGCAGTTAACCTCGAAACAGTCAGCTCATTTTTAGTTGGCTAAAAACAAAAGTTTTATTGGAGCATTCATAGCAGGAAAGCCGTTTCAGCTTTTGAACAGGTTAATGTTCATCACAGAAAACAAGAGAGTCGGTGAAAATGCACCGCATTCTGTACGTATACACCGTTTTTCGTGAAACTGAATGGCGGTTTAAGGCAGTTTTTTGTTAATCCATTTTGTGAAACTGCGAACTGACCAGTAATTATTGGCTTTGTTTAATCTACTTTGGTTCGTGGATTAATCGTGACTGGCTAGAAGTGAGTTTTTATTTTTAAACTTAGGTGAGGCAATCAATTAGTATAGGAGATTGTGTTGTTGTTAAACATGAGATGTATTGAAAAATATGAGACTCCAGGTCAATGGCGATAAACTTGGTAAACTTATTTTTGAATTAGTTTTATTTTTATTGTAGTCTCTTTACGAACGAATTCAAATAATTATTCTTCTGACTTAGTTTACGCCATCGTCTTCCTTAAATGTAAAAAAATTTTTAAAGACGTTGCTCCACACTAGGATTTTCTCTTGTATCGTGGCTGCGTTTCAAAGTACACAATTTCACATACATTTGACACTCAGCCCCCAAACAACAATTTGTGGATCACACAAGAAGCTGATACGTGCAGAAATCGGACCTGCTATCCGTTGCGCGGCAGCCAGTAGCCCAGCCACTGCAATCATGCAGTCCAAAAAAACTTTGTTGTTGAAATCGAACACTCACAAAAATAAAGAGAATAGACACCAGTAATATAGTGCCTATTCTCTTCTCATTATATCAAAACAGTGTTCTCTACTTGGACACAGAACTGCCATTTCGAACTAGTACCGCGTAACTTATAGGTATCCGTTCTGCACAACTGTTCGGCGGTTTTTGTGAAACCATTGTGAACTTTCCTAGTTTCCGAACTGACCGGTATTGCTCGATAGTTATGGCTTTTATTGGTTGCGTTCTAAGCGAGGCAAATGGATTGTCTGCAGTTCTGTGGCGTCCATTTTTGAGAATGAAAATTTGAACTATCGCTACTGGTATCCCTTTGACTTGCAAGCGGTTTGGGATGTAGCGATTTAATTTTTTTTGTCTTTTATATTTCTCAGATATGGATATTGAGATTTTTGTGAAGAAGTCATTTAAATCAGTCTCTCGGCACTGTTTGGTTGGAATGAATAGAATTAGATTTTTACAAAACCGAGTACACAAATGCAGTATATAAACTTTCCATACTAGTACCTAGTACTAAGTTTCCGAGGATCTTTTTAATTAATAAGAATAATATGACATGTATTTGAACATTGTAATAGAAGTATTTATTCAGCATGGTACCATCATTAATATTCAATCTTTCTCCATTTCGAAAAACACAAAATGCAACAACCACTGAGCGTCATTATATAATATTTAGAGCAGAAAAATAAGCAATAAAGTGAGGGGTACATTCGACCCGATATAGGCGTATGATGAGCGGGCGTCACTGAATAATGTATGAAGGGCCGGATCTTCACAACGTCAGATAACCTTGTGGCCAATAAACAGAGCTCTAAAAAAGTAAAAAGTTAGACAAGAATAATAGATATTTATTTATCGTCATATTTTTGTTGTGAAATATACGTTTTTTGTTTGTCAATCTAGACTAATAAATAAAATTGGAGTGTCTTTGTGCTGGTGTACTTTTAGTACATGCATGTGAATATGAATATAATACATATGACACCTATGTATAACCAAATAATGCTTTTTTCAATTTATTGTATTTCGGACTGTCTGTTTGTTCCGGTAAATCTCTGAAATGGGTGTACCAAAGAGTAACTTAGGCTAGATTTATTTTAGAAAAAAAAAATGCAAAAATATCAAATACATAAATTCTGTCCTAAGTTACTATTCTACGCGAAGAAAGTCGCGGGTAACAGCTAGTTGGTAATAAAAATGTTCGAAGTTTTCTTCGTTGAGATAACAAAGTCAATAATTTTAATATCTAAAATGTTGCTGTGAAAGTCTTCTTTTTGTTTGGAGTCCGATTTTATCAAGCGTCCGTGCTGATAGCTAAAATTATTAAATGTTATTGAAAAATTAACATTATAGTCTATTTTTACCTATTTCTTGCCCAAATTACATTAAAACTCCAAACGCTGACCTACAAAGCAGACAAGTTCTAAAAATATCAAACATTTGCTGTAGAAAAATATTATTTTGAAACATCGTATCGTCTTAATACTTGATTCATGAAAGCGTTGGAACGTCTCACCGCACTATTAATTTTCTTCACAATGCTGAAGGAAAAAAGGTTTTGATAAGATAAATTACTTTATTTTGATATGCATGATAAGATTACCTAGCTGTTTGTGTATTTAATTAGTCGTTAGCCAAGTTTGGACAAATGAGGCTTTATGCTAAGCGTTGGATTTCTTGGCCTTTTTTTTTGAGGGAGCAAATCATCTAATGGCTTCTTCTACCTTGGGCGAGGTGAGAGAGACTAAAACCCCCTATTCCTACTCCTGCTTTTTGAGCCGGAGCCCCAGTAAACCCGCTAGGTTGCCCGCAGACTCGGCGATTTCTTGGCTCGAGAATGTATTGTTTGTAAATTTTTCAATAATAGAACAGTCTTGAATGTGAGCTACCGTACTGGGGTATTTTTGTCCAATCACAGCAGCTGACAAATATTGAGCATCTAATGATGTCACACTAGCTAATTCCCTATTGGCTGAAGAATGAGAGCTTCACACTAACGTCATCTGATTCCCATAAGAAATTGTTGATGTGTTATTATAATGGTAGAGCAACATTTGATAATTTCAACCCAATAAAAATCTTTCTTAGTACTTTTGTAGCAAAGTTTTAAAATTATTACTTATAGCTTTTGCCCGCGACTTCGTTCGCGTGGAATAGTGACTTCCGGCAAATTTTTGGTTTTAACCACATAGTTCCCGATCTCGCGGGATCTCTTCAAAAATGAGATGTGGAAGATATTCCAGGGATTTCCAACTCTTCAAAAATCAACATAATGAGCTCTGCGTTTGAATTTAATAGATGTATACTCACTTAGGGCATTGAAAAAATAGTTTAAAAACGGACTTAAGAAATATACGGAAAGAAATATTATAATCTTTCCGAACTTAAGATGAAAACTAACTTAAAACTAAAGAAAGTTACGAATTACGAATTTATAACAATTAAAAAAGAAATTATATTACAACCTATCCTCTATGCTATAATAACCAAGCTTAAACTAAATAATTTAAAAGAAACGACGAAATCTAATCTAATTAATTTATAAATTAGACTTACAATTTTATTAAACAAACTAACTACAGTAACTACTAATAATCGATATCAAACTAAACCTACGTTAAATAGTTTAACCAGAAAACCAGGAAAACCCAACTAATAAAATTATTAATTGACAAATACAACGCAACCAATTTAGAATATACGAAACAGCAGGACCACTATTGTTCAATTTCGTACTTATAGTACGGAATTGAACATGCGCTGTATGTCCGGAATAAATTTATTTTTTATTTTTTGAGATTTGAAATAAAAATCCTATGTCCTTTCTAAGGTTCTAAACTATATCTGTACCAAATTTCAACCAAATCCGTCAAATAGTGGCGGAGATTATTGGTATAAGCATAGAATAGTGTTCGACGTGATTCTTTAATTTGACATAACTTTTTTATTTATGAACCGATTGACATGAAACAAACACTAAATGTAAATTGAAGCATACCACAATATATTCGTGAAAACCGCATCCAACTCGGATCTGCCGTTTCTGAGATTAGCGCGCATAGACAAACAGACAAACAGACAAACAGATAAACAGACAAACAGACAAAAAAAAAGTTAATTACATTTTTGGGTTCGACATCGACATAACAATAACCCCGGCTATTTTTTTTATTTTTATTTTCAATGTACAGACAGCACTTTTCTACGATTTTATTATATGTATAGATTTGACATCTACAACATCTTGGTATAGTATTGTAACTTGAAAAGATAAACAACTATGCTGACATGACTCGTTTAAGACATCAAAAATGTCCAAAAAGAAATTACCAACAATTTTAAACCGACGACCTATTAAAATCACCCCAGTACCCAACTGACCTTGAGAAGCTGATAAAGAAACAACTTTATCCATAAATTATCACGCTCATTTCCCTTGCGGGATAAACAGGGACACTCAATCAAGTGTTAGTGATCGCGGTAAGCGCTTAGCCCTCGATGTATCAGCGTCGGGTAGTCTTTAGTTAACGAGATAGGTGGCTGCGTCTTCCTCTCTCTGGGAATTACAACCGCTTAGTTAAAGTGGAACAGGGTATGGCGGATTTCCTTAGTACTGTGACGATATAGTGCCATGAAAATGCGTGAAATTGTCTGATGGTTGGGACATTTTATTTATATCAGGAAAAGATAGATTTTAAAGGCTATAGTAAAACAGAGATCATTGGCAACTTATTTTTTCTTTTATTTTTTTAAGGAGGGAAATTCCACCAATTTCTTCTCCCGCATAGGGAGCGTCAGATTCTTACTGACTAAAAACCATCCCGTTCCTATTCTTGCTTTACGAACTGGAGCCCCGGTAATCAGCTGGGTAGTCGGTAGCTCCGGGACAGGCGTCAGCCCTATTGGGTTCCATCTGTGGTGATCGAATGGCTCTTCGAACGCGCAGAAACCCACAGGTTTTGGTTCTGGTCGGGCGGTGTGCTACCCATGCTCACCGTCCGTAATCTAACGGTGGCCAGAGAAGCTTATTATATCTAAATGGAGAAAAAAATAATTATTAAAGTATATGATCAAAGCAACTGATATATAAGACTTAAGAGACAATCTTATGTCATCAGATCAATACAGCCTTATCTACTAATAGACCATTCTTTGGACACAAAACAGCAAAAACACAAACGAAAAAAGTCCTCGTCTCAAACGGAGCTTACCAAATTCTTGAAAGGGCTTATCTGCATCAAGATTATAATTACTTGGTCCCTTAAACCGGCTAGATGTCTTAAGGCGACACGGTTTTGTGAGCTCAACAATTAATCAGGCCACAATAAAGTAATGGTATTGTTATGCGTTCAATTTATTATCGCTTTAAAGTATCTCCAGTACTCCAGAATAATTCAACGTTCCTTTGTTGGCCATTACAAAAGGGTTTTGCAATTTTTTCCCTCTTCGTTCAATTGTTTTTTTTTTATTCTCCATTTTGTCTCGCTGATGAGGTGCCTAATTCCGCGAATTAGCGTTGAAAGGAATTATGTACGATACATTTTCGCTTCCTTTTTTCTTTTTTAGTTGTTGGTGTATCTGGAAAAGAAGAATTTGGTGTAATTTCTATTTTACGTTTCTTGAGTTTGATAGTTTCAAATAATGTAATCGTATTCAAAGTAAAGAGTACTTGCAATCATAAAAACAGTAAAGTTATTTTTGGATCTCTTTGGACCACATGTTTAGATTTCAAACATCATCTCGTTTTAGGTCATACAACTGAGTACATCAGAAAAGATCCGTTTGATGTTCACATTAAGTACACAACACACATGATTACTTCCATAATTTTTCCATTTATTCATTTACAATCGCAAAATAAACTTAATTGAAATTCCATGTTTAATTAACCACCCATCAATTCATAAATACGAATGTTACTCATTCCCCAGAATTGAATCTGTAAACGAAATTTCCATTAAAATCATATCCAATTTCACCAGCGAACAGGAACCTTAAAAGACGTTGTTTAAACAATACAATGTTATACGAAATTCGTTTTTAAATGGTGCTAAAATCAAAGAAAAGGGGGTGTGAATGGCTTGCATAATTAGAAATCTGGGCAATATTCCTTGTATTAATAACTTGCTAACGGTAGTGAGCCGAAGGCGTAGCGATAACCATTAAGCTAAAAGCCTGCGGTACTTCGGTACTTCGCGTAATGTGTCTTCAATTTAGAATAAAGTAATCTTTATCGCGTTGTTAGAACGTATTTTATGCTTCAAGTTGTAGGGACCTACGTCTTTTCTTTTATGAGATTGATGGCTAGTTATATTTTCTGGGTTTATGTGATACTAAGGGAATTTACTACTTTGCTGTTGGTTACGGCTTCAGTTCATGGTTTTCTCTATTTTCGATTCAATAATACAATGTAGTATAGATTTTACAGTTGTGGCCTTTAGGTTTTATTGGAGAATTTAAATTACAGGAAAATTTCATTTAATTTCTGGTTTAATTGGAATAAATGATTTGACTTTGACATTAGACAAAATCATTACTGCTTTTGATTACAAGATTGCTCAAAATTAAGCTTAGATTTTGGGCAATAATTACGAAAATTATAAACTTAATAATAGTAAACCATACATTTGCTGACTAACTCATTTGTTACAAGATTTAATATCAATCCATACACTATTGTAATTTTATTTCCATTACCAACAAAAGAATATTCTTGAAATAGAATCAAAAGGCCATTTCCTACTTCAATAACGGTTTTACGCATCATTTACGAAAATCCCAGTAACGATAATGCTCTAAAAATGACTTCTTCAGTCTTATAGAATAAAATACATTGCTTATAGCATCGAATTTCAGCCTATGAATTTTGGTTAGTGACGTAGAAAAATGAATGATAGTGGACTAAGCGACATTCAAAGTCAAAGTCAGTATTTATTTCAATTAATCCTAAATTAGGCACTTTTGAAACTTCAAATTGAATTGTCGGTCAGTCTGTCTGTCAGTGAAGCTAGGGGCTCATTCCAAAGTGTAGCTTCGAATGGAGAAGAACGAGCCAGAAACTCCATCGTTACGGTACTCTTACTGTATTGTTCCGGTTAACGTTAACGGTCTCTGCGCATGCGGCTCGTGATTATGACAAGACGTCCCTGTCGTGGGTTCAACTAGTTTACTCGAATAGCTATTTTCATTCACAAAGACTACTCAATATACTCGCAACCTTTTTGCAACGTAAAACACAGACAAACAAACACTTTAAAACTTAAATCATTTTTTTTTATCTATTCATGTTTATTTAGTCAATTAGGGATTTTTTGACCAAAATCTAAAATGTTGAATCAGAAACTAGCCACTTTCGGACCAGGAACGTCTGGGCTCATTTTGTAGGAAATTTTATCACTTCCCGAGAGTAATTCGTCGAAGTACAAGTCCCTCTGTATATTCCTATTTTTTTACAATACATAATTTGGCTTAATCGTTTATTCATAAACCATTTGTTTCAACATTAAATCATGAGAGAATATTCAAGATAGAAATAGAAGTTCCAAGAAAAGCTTTAAGGTGTTTTATAAAATTGGATTCTTTACATTAAGGGTATAAATAAAATGTCAAGATCTATTTTTATGCAAAATGTCGCTCTCAGTAGGTATAAGCGTCGTAACATAGCTCGTCATAAGTACATTGTTATGTTTGTATTTAGGTAAGTAAGTAGCTACACATCATATGCCATTAATTTCTGCGCTTGGTAGACAAGTTAGGAATCGCAGTTAAAAGGTTCCCTTAGTACGAGTTTGCTTTACGTTTAAAGTAATCGAAACGAAAACGCGTACGGCACTCTGATTGGTTAGTTTATTCTAATTTTCCAATCAGGGTGCTAAGTCTTCGTTTTGATTGTTTCGATTACTTTAAAAGTAAATAAAACTCATACTAATTTGGTCTGGTTCACAGACTCTGAAGACATTGTTGTACCTAATATAAATAATGTTGATTTCATCTTTCTGCTATTGAAGGCAAATTAACACACCTGGGTTACCAAGTCAATAATATTTCTGGTTTCGTTTCCTCGTCTAAAAACCAATTTCAACCGTTAAACCGATTTCTTTGTAGTTTATCCGTAAGAACTCACAATACCCATTTTCGACAGACTTACTTATTCGTACTGAAGCCGTATTTAACCCCTGTCCCTTTCGATGCGAGGAAGGGTTACTATTCACACTAGATTACCTAAATGCTATCAACATAAGTAGCTATGTTGACCGAGGGATTTAATAAGATTATCGTATAATACCATAATAAGCACTTTCGTGGTTCACTACGTCTTAGGGTAATTTATGGTGGACACTGTTGTTGTTGGTGTTTATATTCATATTTGGTTAAAAAGTCATACATGTACTCAGTAATAAATGTGAATTGTAGTTGTAATTAAGGTCTTATTGCAAAAAGTCATTGAACTTTTGTACTGAACTAACTTATGCCCGTGGCTTTGTCCGTGTTTCTGTTATACTGTATTTGATGGGTTGACGTTTGGCCTCTATCTCGCCTTGTGATAAGTGATGATGCGGCCTACGATGAAGCACCCATTGTACGCCCAGGTTATAGCCATCAAGAAACACAGACTCCGGCAAAAAATTCAACTTCACAAATTCCAGTTTGTCGAACGTCCACTAACTAATATATGATAAAAACCTACATAAAAACATACTGTAACCGTACCCATTTAGCAGACAAACACCTCGTTTTTTTTAGCATAGTCACCTCCAGAACAACATATCCCATCATTACCCCGTCAAAATCTGGCGGAGGGTAATTCGAAAACTTGAAGCTTGACACGGTCGACACGCGTCGAGGGCGCCGAGTCATTTATCATTGCAGCCACTCACTGTCCACTCGTGTTTATCGTTAAATGACGTTTATGTTCAATGTTCTACGTACAGCGAAAAAATTGATGTGTTTTTACTCCTGACGATTTTTGTGTTTATTTACATGTTATGTGTTTTTGTGTGGACTTTTTTGTTACCTACCTGTTGCCTTTGCTTTTCTGTGGTGTGTGAAAACATGTTTTATGGTTACTCAGATCAGGCCCAGTAGGGCTGATGCCTGATCCGGAACTGCGGACTACCTAGCGGGTTTACCGGGACTCCAGCTCGAAGAGCAGAAGTAGGAACGGGGTGGTTTTTAGTCAGTAAGAGTCTGACACTCCCTCTCGCCTCGCCCAAGGCGGCAAAAGTCATTGAATGATTTTCCCTTCTTTAAACAAATGCTTTCTTATGACATGTTTTAAAGACGGTGTCGCATTCAAAATTTCGTTATAAAACAAAATTGTGTTACATTTTCCAGAAACGTCAACATTAAACAATTTGTACTTTCCCTGTTATCAATAATTAAAGGTATAGTATAGGCATACAGGAAATTATTTAACGTTATAACTTTTTATTCTGAAGTTATGACTCTCCAACTTAGGCACTTAGCTAGTTGAAAAGTAACGAAACTCATGCCAAGAGTAAAAGTTTATTTTAGGTGTCCCGAATACTGACAAAGAATATTTTCGAAAATAAATGGCTCGAGAAAGAAAGTAAAATGGACTTCTTAAGTAGGGAATTTGTACAAAGTGACTGATAGGGACACTTGGCAACTAATTGTTTTCTTAATTAAATGCTTATTATCGAATTGTGCCTCGAGGGCCGGATAGTCTTTTAACGGGTTCCAATTTCCAATAAATTTTCTGTCGTCACAATCGAGTTGATTTAGCTACAAAGTAATTTATACAGTTGAGTAATACAATTTAATGTTAAATGGGAAAGATGTACTTTGTTTAACTTCAGGTAGATAGAACATCGACCTTTCGAGTATCGACAATTTTTATCGTATTTTTTTTATGTAAAGTGTCATTCGCTTTTTGACATGGAACTGTACGTGGAGTTACGTGATTCATAATACGTATAATTTTCATTTTCTCTAACATAAATGAGGGGTGCTTTTCCACATAAGATGTGCTATGTAGCTATGCTATGAAGATGTAATAGCTAAGCTGTGAAATTGTGTGACCGTTTCCACTGATATTAAGCTATGTAGTTGTGCGAGGAATATGCGCAGCTCGAGTATGTGATGTTTTGATAGGAGGGAAGCATCTTTCAATATAAAAAACATAGTTTAGCTGAGCTGACCAATGAATATGATTAGTGGAAGCAAGCAAGGAAGTACTACACTAAAAATATCCTTAAAAGCCAAAACTTTCCATTGACATACATACGTATAATAACAATGCCCTTATGTAACTCACAACCCTTACATTTTACGCCTGACTGACTCAAGGGATGTAATACTCGATCCGTTAAGTTTATAATTGGGTTCATTGCCTTTCAAAATTGTTTAAAAGTTTCCAAAATTACCTTGGAACATTCAATGCTCTTTTTAGGTTTGTATCACCAGACATTAGGATTATTTCGCATTTAGACGGTAATTGAGCTTGAGTTATAAATTCCTGCACTTAAGTGAACTATTTTCTAAACAGAATATTTCTTAGAATTAATTTTTTTTTTAATTTCCTCCTGTGCAGTGGGTGCATTTACATACATACAAATTCACATACACATCACACCCGGAAGGCCAATTTGTGGGTCACACAAAGAATTGCTCCGTGCGCAAATCGAACGCGCTATACGTTGCATGGCAACCGGTTGTACAGCCAACGCGCCAACTGTGCAGTAAATTAAGAAGACGGGCAGTAAATTTTGCTGCAGTTAACATAATTGTAAGAATTAATACCCAAAAAATATGGTTGATCTCACACACTGTTTACATAAAACAACTTTTATCATAAACAAGATCACTTCTATAAGTAAGATCAACTCTGAAGCTAAGAAATATTAAGTGGATACAATACTTTGTCAACTAACCTAAATGGAAAGTTCTTCTTAATAAGTATTAAGGATATTCTCGTAATATTATCTCCTACAAGACAATAGAAGCACAAACAAAAGTTTTCCACCAAATCTGGCACTCGACAACATTCACAAGAGATACAATCAAAATTATTATCTTATTTTGACCAAGAACCACTATGCTGTCTCATTGGTCTAGTCATTTATTAGTACGTCTTTTGAGCGTACGTATCTAGTTCGAAATCGAATTGGTATGATAAAGTTGATATTGCGAAGATTGGATAGTATCTAGTCTTCGTAAAGAGATTGCTTTGGAAATAAAGATTTTGGGTTGAAATTTTTTGAATTTTGAATTTACAAACAAAATATTTTCCAAACATAATTAAAGTATTACTGGGAATTTTTCGGTTTTCCGGATATTTCTCAGTAGTAGCACGGAATCTGGAATTGTGCCCAGTATATGACAATAGGCTTATCCCATATTACAAGGGATTTATTATACAAATGGTGAAAAGTGGATGTACATTGTACAATAGAATTACGTGCCGTAATGTGCATCTCTGCCTACCCCTGTGGGGATAAAAGGCCAAATTACCATACTATGATGATATTTTCCTAACCATAACATTGTCAATTCCCAGATGAAACCAGCCTAGAACTAGTTAGTACTTACTTTTATCTCCGTTTTACTACACAGAAAGACGTGAAGCACCTAATTAAAAAAAGTTGAGCCCATAATCCAACTCTTCACATTTTGAAATTGTAACAAGAGGTATTTTTTCAGCGGTTTTCTGCCATCCCAAGGGAAATCGGCGTATTCAATTGCCACAGTAATTCGTAACTGGAAAACGTAATTAGCTTTAACGAGTTCATAAGGATTGCTGCTGTAATCAACAATAAAATAAAGGGGAGCCGTAATTAAAATCATTGCTTCAGTGTGTCAGCCGTTTTCGGATTCTTAGGTCATGAATTTTATGGGATTCTTGTCTAAAAGGAGATTGGAGCTCCAATTGAAACTTTTAACTGATGATTTCTGTTAGTTGAATATCTTTTCGCATGATTTTCTAGATATTAGGGATTGGTATAGCTTTATAAATTAGGCCTATCCTTAGAAGCTTTGAAACCTTTTTCATCGGTATTTCCCTGTTTAGTTCTATCTGTACATCGTAATCCTTTGATCTACCATTTTGTAATGAGAAAAGAAATAATATCATGTAGGTACGTCTAATATATGGACGGAGAAAATACTAACCCATACATTAAATTAGACTTTTGACAATAAAATTTCTCTTTTCTACATTGTCTTAGGAAAACTAAATAAGCATTATTTTTCTTTTAAGCCAAACTAAATGTTGCCGGCAGGTATAATATCAAAGTGCTTTTAGTGTATCGTTCTATATACTGATTCTCCATTTCTAGTGTAACAAATACTAGATGTACTGCCACGCAATTGCTTTCTAGTTGTTGGGAAATACATTGCGCAAATGTGGAATTTATATTCCGTGAAAAGTGGTAGTTTGTGAAATTGTAAGAAATTATTGTGGCTAGGTAATTGAGAACTCGATTGATAGATAATATTATGAGAGAGAATAATATTGTATACATATCTACTCTAAAGAAAAGGAAGTTTATAGTTACTAGTCTAAAGATAAATCATAGAGAAACATTATTTATTTAATGATTGTTACGTATCGGATAACAACAAGGATCACGGATTTTTAGAACTAACAAGTTAGATACTTGACTTTTGTGACAAACAAACTAATGGACAGAATAAACAAAGCTATACTTTTGACGTACAAAAAGTGAACACTTCTAACTAAATGACCTAACAGGTATCATATCGTAAAAATTTGATGCTCTTCGAATGCTATACTTTACGGACAACTTTCAAAAGTTAGTATCAACTCTACGATGTGTTTCGTGTGCTATCAAAACCAGGAAATTATATTTACTGGTCGTATCCAACGTGAAAAGCTCGGAGGTTAATCAATTATTCATCTTCTTACTCGTATGAGCAATATAGGTCAATCGCGAGAAGTGGTTTGGTCATTGCTAACATCGAATTATGTTTGCAAAATTGTTTCGTTTCGAGTCGAGGCCAGTCTGAATACAATGTCAGATTAATCTGGTTTGTTCGTGACAAGTTTTGCTATGTGAAACATGATAGACTTGACTGTGGATTTTGATACGATGTTAGAATCTCGTGTTTTCAATGTTCACGTGATAATCAAGTTAGAAGATGGTTCGTGTAGGCAATTCGACATCTCGAGGTTAAAAAGCAAGCCGTTTAAAATCTTATTTATTTATCCTTTTTTATGAGACATGCCGGTAATCGAGCAGACGTATTACCTGATGGTAAGCAATCGCCGCCGCCCATGGACACTTGAAACACCAGAGGTTTTATAAGTGCGATACCGGCCTTTTGGGGGTTAGGAATTTAAGGGTTGTTGTCCGGGAATGGGGATGGGGTAGATTGGGAAGGGGGCAATTGGGCCTCCGGTAACCTCACTCACACAACGAAACACAACGCAAGCGTTGTTTCACGTCGGTTTTCTGTGAGGCCGTGGTATCACTCCGGTCGAGCCGGCCCATTCGTGCCGAAGCATGGCTCTCCCGCATCTTTTCACACAATATTATTATCTTACCTTTTCAATAGGTACCCAGCCAATGTGGCTTTGCAGATCATCATCATCACATCCAGAAGACATATAAGGTACATAGACATAATATTCAGCAATGTTCAGTACAGTTACTTAAAGGCGACTTAGCGGAAGCTATACTCGTAAAAGAACTCTACATATTGTATGATATCTAACCATCAGGTCTCGTTTGAAACGCTAGAAATAACATTAACAAAGCTGAAATTGTGAAGCAAAAATAAAACAAGCAACA
Organism: Spodoptera frugiperda; assembly: GCF_023101765.2. NCBI lineage: Eukaryota > Metazoa > Arthropoda > Insecta > Lepidoptera > Noctuidae > Spodoptera > Spodoptera frugiperda. The sequence continues at coordinate 4,832,561 of NC_064241.1, read as the reverse complement.
AAGCGAACTCATAAATACTTTATCTAAAACAAAGCGTACAAAATCCTAACACCAAACAATTCGTAATACTTGACCGCAAAATTAACCGTGTGGCTGCCGCGTTCTTTTAATACCGGCCGTGAAACATTCCTCGACAAAAAAAAACGGACTGAATACTTCGTACAGAAAAATCCAGGGCCTACGCTACCTAATAAGTGAAAGTGGCTCGGTACTGCCAAATTAAATATGAATGCCGTTGTAACAGCACTCCTTCGTAGTTGAAATATAATCCTGTACCTTTTTGAGTTCGTGCTGTTTTTATTGTAGTTTTTACGAGCGACGCGACAGTGATAATGTAGCGGGCACAGGGTTAAATTATATAAATATTGCATTAGGACATGTGTTTGTTAGCGCGATGTTGATATATCGGATTTATTGTTTTCTTGTCTACTTTTGGTATCTTCTGACTGTCATCATAGGTTTTTAGTATCTTCTTATTTGTCAGCTTAGATGTTTGGTATCTAGTTAAGATGGATAGAGCTTTGGTGCTTAACATTTCCTTGTAGTGTATAATAGAGCCCTGTGTAAGAATTCCCAAAAAGGGAGTGTGATTTTAGTACACCTGGAATACACCCATACAATACATTGGGATGACTGCCTCGTTGGCCAAGTTGTTGCAAGCGTGTCTGCCGGGCAAGGAGTCTCGGGCTCAATTCCCGGGCCGGGCAGAGTATTGCTGGGCTTTCTTCGGATTTTCGAAAATTTGTCGATTTTCGAAAAGTAGTAGCACGGAGTCTGGAAATGTTTTCGGTATATGGCAATAGGCTCACCACGTATTACATGGGACCTTTTTTTTTTTTTTTTTTTTTCAGGGGGAAAATCATCCAATGACTTCTCTCGCCAGGGCAAAGCGAGAGGGAGTGTCAGACTCTTACTGACTAAAAACCACCCCGTTCCTACTCCTGCTTGTCGAGCCGGAGCCCCGGTAAACCCGCTAGGTAGTCCGCAGCTCCGGATTAAGCATCAGCCCTACTGGGCCCCATCTGTGGTGGTCTGATGGCTCTTTGAGGCGCGCGCGGAACGCAACGCGCCGCACGCACGGGTCTGGTTCTGGTCGGGCGGCGAGCTACCCTTGCTCGCCGTCCGCAGACCCGCACTTACGGTGGCCGGAGATCGTCACGCGATCCCCGACGCCCGGAGTGTCTTTCGCGTCGGCTAGGGCGTGAGGAAGTTCGTTCCCTCACGCGTCCCGCCTCCTCCTTAGCTAGCATAACTGCTTCGCAGAAGGAGGAGACGGCATCCCAGTCCCCCTCGCTCCGCACCATGGTCTGAACCAAAGCCGGACGCGAGAGGTCGCCGTCGCCGATCACTTCCCTGAGGGCACGGCGGTGCTCAGCCCACGCAGGGCAGACCGCAACCGTGTGTTCCACCGTGTCCTCCGGGCGGTCTTCGCAGTGATGACACCCGGGCGTTTCCTCCCGCCCAATCAAAAACAGGAACCTACCGAAACTCCCATGTCCGGTAAGCACCTGCGTCAGGCGGTAGGTGAGGACGCTATGGCGCCTCTCTAGCCACTCCTCAAAGAGGGGACTTACCGCTGCAATGACAGCGAGCCCAATTACATGGGACCTACAACATAAATGTGAAATGTGGGTGTATATTGTAAAGTGGCATTACGTGTCATAATGTAAACTGCCTACCCCTTCTGGAATAAAAGGCTTGACGTTATAAAAAAAATACATTGGAACATCATACAATGTATCTAGACACACGGCAGTGTGTCCGCCAAGTTCGAGCAAAAAAACCGACACACCGGCCGTGGGTTATATTACACGAACCATTTCGGGCCAAGTTCGACCCACCTATAACTCAAGATCTATTTTATCTACGCATATTAAATTTCTAGTATCTATTGAGATCTACTTACTTATCTAAAATACAAAATTTCATTAATGTACCTATTGTAGATCTTGAGATATTGACGTCAGAAAATCGCTATTTTTACTATACACTCACTGACTGACTCACTCACTCATCAAAAACCTAGACCACTTCCAATAGTCGTATTGACTTGAAATTTGGCATGGAGGTAGGTCTTTAGGTGAGTTCCTCAGTTAAATGTTTGTAATAGAAACTTAGCTAAACTTGTTTATGATATAACTTGGCAAGTTTTAATAGAAAATGATATACTTGACTCATTGCGTTTAGTAGGTTTATAACAAAGTGTGTGAAAACTTGCCAACTTGTTATATCATTTTTAACTGAGGTCTGTGTATGGAACTTGGTACTTATTTAGATCTCACTTCTTTTATAGGCGAAGCATTCCAATATTATCGAACTTGGCATCCTTTCACATTTATGTTTTGGGTGGGATTAAATTAACAGAATCAATTGGCATAGTACAACGTGAATAAAACACCAATAACCAAACATTAAATTCGAAAAAGAAACATTATTTTCTAGAACGTTCTATTAAGAAATAACAAAGTAGAAAGAATCGATCTTCATCGCCGCGATCTGTAATCTCTCTAGCTTCCTTCACTTCCATATTTCATTCACATAACTTTCATTCACTTGAACTCGATTCGAAGCGCTCATTTTTCATTGCTGCGACTCGTACTTGCAATTCATGCTCGGAACGTGCAATAAGTACTAAAACCTTCACTTATATAACTTACTTTAGTAGTTTATAGTGTTAAATGAACAAAGCTTGATAAATTAACAACTGTTTCGTTTGTAGCTTTAAATCCTAAAATTGTTTGTTTTCTAAAATCCTAAAAAGTAAGGTCTGGTCACGCTATGATGGAACTACAACGGTTTTTAAACACTATGTTCATAAAATATGAAACCGAATGCAAGCGGCCTAACTTTTTCATAAGAGGAAAATTATCCAAAGACTTCTCCCGCCTTAGGTGAGGCGGGAGGGAGTGTTAGACACTACTGACCAAAAACCTCCTCGTTCCTTCTCCTACTTTGAGTTGGAGCCCCGGTAACCTGTTACGTTGTCCGCAGCTTCGGACGTTATCCGCACTTACCATTTTGTCCGGCGACTGATTTTAAACTCGTGAAATACTACGAAATCGTGTAGTTCAGAGACTTCAAATTTTGTAGTTCATAAAGAACTTAGCTAAACTTGTTTAAAATATTTTTGTTATAAATTCAATTTAGAATTACAGTCACACATAGTACTTTTCTGAATCTCTCCAGCAAGGCCAATATGTACACTTGTACATTGTATAGTAACTAACTACTATCAGATTTTATACAGAATCGTTTTAAATATTAATGCAAAAGTCAACCTGAATAAAGGTTTACAAAATTAATATTTAGTTACCTCTTTCAGTTTGGCGTGGTGGCTGGGCAGCCGACTGCCGCGCAATGTCTAACGGGTTCGATGGCACGAAACAACTCTTTGTGTGATCCACAAATTTTTGTTTCGCGTCTGGGTGTCATGCGTACCTATGTGAACTTGTATTGTATGTTTGTAAACGCACCCACGACACAGGAGAAAATCCTTGTGAGGGGTATTTCAAAAATAATGTTTATTAAAAATTTACTAATCTAGGTTTCAGAAGCCTAAAAATCGTCCTAAATTGTTTGTGCTGTTCTACAGCCTGTGGATGTCCCAAATTTAATATTCAATTAGGGACCATTGGCCCATTCATCAGTTTGGACAGACAGCCAAATAGGTTTTACTGGATGAGACTACGGTCGAGCTTATTCGGTAATATTTTTCACGTAGTAAATAGAATATTATTTTGAAGTGTTTTTTACACGAAAATTGAAAATAGAATTCGTGTGTTGTGCTATTAGACATCTTTGTATAAGAACTAAAAACAGACAATTAATATGTTATTTCAAATCAGGTCTCCGATTGTATTTAAATTGAGCTGTTAAAAATGAAGTGTCAAATTATTATACTTTTAAAACTATTGTAAAAAATAATAACAAATTCGATTCTATAGAAACGTGAAATGCAATAATAGTTAGTAACCAAACCATAACAAACAAACAAAAAACAGACACATCAAAGAAATAAAATGCTAAGCAGATAGTGGCGAAGTTGATGCCTGTCCGCAATTTATTAGGTCGACTATAAATCTTCTTTTACGATGCTAAGCAGGCAACTTCAGTCTTTCTCTGCCGTTTGAGCTCACGTGTTCTTAATTCGATTGCTTTAACGTTACAGTTAACACTCTGTTTAGTTTATTTATCTATGTACTAGTCTCAACCATATGCTGCCTGTCTGTATACTCACGGCATCAGTGAAGAATACTTTTGTCATTATCTTTTCTCCCTTGCGTATTTTGTAAAAGTCATCGATCGCCATTTCCATAATATAAAAAACATAGCTTAATTGATTCCGTTTCCTCCAGTGCTAAGCTATGTATACTAATGAATATGATTGGTGAAAGCTTTACTGCAGGAAAGCATTACTGGAAGAAACGCACCCTAAAAATGAGCAGACAATAGTGGTCGCTTATCAACCCGATACTTCTAAACTGTGATCTTCAATCCATTTCCATAGTGTGGAGAAATACTCTATTGTGAAAAAGGGCCGATCTAGTTTATTTATATCAATGTACATGTCTCAAAGATAAAGTGTGTAATGGACACGATCTGCGTAATTTATGTTGTTTGTAAGAGGAGCAACGTTTTACATTCATTTATTTTGGGCAACTGTCCCGTCGGTTTTGTGGTCACAAACACGCTTTTAGTTTTGGGTATTTACAAATTGAAAAGATAATTTAAGTGTTTACATTAAATTACTTGTTGTTTGGATCACCTTTGTAGGACTTAAAAATACCAGTAGTTGATAATAATGAAATGTAGGTAATGATGGTAGCGCATTTGTTGCAGCTTAAGCTTATACATCGAAATACTTTCAATAGACTAGACAATACACCATAATGGGGATAATGAGGGGTGTGAAAATTAAATAACTGTTGAGTCTGTTGAGTGTAAAAAATATTAGATACTTACGTATTTTTATTTTGTCATATACCTACGATACTTGGATAAAACAAATCAAAGTTTAGGAGTGGGAGCAATTCTACGTTTAAAATGTACCTAGAAGTGACGTAACGCGATATTTCAAATCGATATATCTTTGAAAGGATTTGTTAGCGTAAGAAAATAAAAAATGCGTGTCTTATATTTTAAAATAATCTACAAGATAGACATTAAAATAAAAATTAGTCTATAACATGCATGCATGCATGCAACATGTATATGTGTGCAGATACCGTAGTATCTTCACACATATACATGTAATAAGTGCTGTACGGGTGTATGTACACCTACGGGTGTACATAGTACTGCGAGGACCGCCCGGAGGACACGGTGGAGCATAAGGTCGTAGAATGCCCTGCATGGGCTGAGCACCGCCGTGTCCTCAGGGATGTGGTCGGCGACGGTGACCTCTCGCGTCCGGCATTGGTACAAGCCATGGTGCGGAGCGAGGGGGAATGGGATGCCGTCTCCTCCTTCTGCGAAGCAGTCATGCTAGCTAAGGAGGAGGCGGGGCGCGTGAGAGAACAAACCTCCTCACGCCCCAGCCGTCGCGAGAGACACTCCAGGCGTCGGGGATCGCGAGACGATCTCCGGCCACCGTAAGTGCGGGCCTGCGGTCGGCGAGCAAGGGTAGCTCACCGCCCGAAAAGAACCAGACCCGTGCGTGCGGCGCGTCGCGTTCCGCGCGCGCCTCAAAGAGCCATCGGACCACCACAGATGGGGCCCAGTAGGGTTGATGCCTGATCCGGAGCTGCGGACTACCTAGCGGGTTTACCGGGGCTCCGGTTCGAAAAGCAGGAGTAGGAACGGGGTGGTTTTTAGTCAGTAAGAGTCTGACACTCCCTCTCGCCTCGCCCAAGGCGAGAAAAGTCATAGGATGATTTTCCCCCTCAAAAAAAAAAAAAAAAAGAAAGGTGTACATAGTACGGAATATAACAGAAAAGATCAAAGTCAATATTAGTACTACTGAATACTTAATAATCACAAAGAAACTTTTCTGTCCACTTTCGTGCTCGTTAATAAAGCATATTATTAACTACACCAATTAAGTCTATGAGGTTTCGAAGAACCAACTTATGGGGCGAATACGTCCAAGCAATTATAGACCTAACAAACATCTTATTACAGGTGCTGTTCGCTTTTATGAAAAACAATATTGCGTCGTATATTTTCTGTATTAAGTTATAATAAGGAGAATGTCGTTCTTTTATGAGTTCATTGTCAAATTTTGTCTTTGTTTTGGTCGTAAAGTTGGGGGAACTATAAGAGAAGAAGTTTCCAAGCCGGGTTTATAGTTATTAATTTTTTAAGGATGAGTTTTGTGTCATATCGTGGAGGTGATGGTAAATAACTTTGATATTTAACGGGTTGGTGGAAGTCATCTAAAGATGTTAACCAATATCTTATTATATTTAACCAGAGTTCAGTATTTATGATTTTAATAATAAAAGTTTCAGCAACATATAACTGCAATACATCGGTTTCATTTTGTTGTTACTGTTTTTTTTAAACGTTGCCCCACACTAGGATTTTTTCTTGTGTCGTGGGTGCGTTTACAATCATACGAGTTTATACATATAGGCATGACACTCAGACCCGAAACAACAATTACTGGATCACACAAATTGTTACTCCGTGCGGGAAACGAACCCGCTACACGTTGTACGACAGCCAGTTGCCCAGCCACCGCGCCAATCGTGCAGACTATTGGAAGGAACTAAAACTGGAATAAAGTTGTAGGTACCAATTATTTGAAACCGTAATAACTTACCTCATTTCAAAAACTTTACCATATCAAGTTCTAATAGGCATAATCCTATTACCACTCTTGATTGAAACATGATATATGAATGAATAATTAAAGTTTAATGGTTCGTTCAAAATCACCCCACCATACAAGTTTCGCTTTATGTTCATCTAATTAGGAAGGCTCAAAACGTCTAACTTGTTGGAAGATATGTACAATTTGCCTAATGACTTCGCTAATCTGAAGCTTGCATGAGTGGAATTAGAGTCTTGTTTCTGGATTAAATATTATTCGATTACGGAATACACGTTTTTGTTCCTTCTGTTATTTTTTTTCTGTTTTTGTATGTATATTTGCAGTGTTTCCACCGTGATGTGCTATGCTACGTTGCTGTATATGCGTTTGGCTTCTACTAATCATATTCATTGGTACACATAGCTTAGCACTGGTGGAAACGGACTCAGCTAAGCTATGTTTTTTATATGGAAAGATGCGTGCTATGGATGTGGAACGCTCGTTCCATAACTTCGGAGGTGCTCACCTAGCTTTATTTACGGACAGACTGACGGACAATTCAACTTGACGTTTAAAACGTGCCTAATTTAGGATTCATTGAAATAAAAGCTTTGACTTTAATTTTGAGTGGAAATATATTTTGTAGATTATTTTTGGCAACCTGCCAAAAGCAAATCTCTGTATCAGAGTAACACTTTATACCACAATAATCCTCAACCATATCCATAACTGATTTAACAACAAACGACAATAAATACTTCAGTCATACTTTTATCTTTAAACCATTGAAATATCATACGAATCTCTTTCCTTCACTAGTATCAGCTGTCGTCTTTGCGTTCACTAGCTTTCCATTCGTATCATCTTTCACACGCGACTGGTTTATCGTACTATAGGAATAACTATTGTCGTTGTTCTGTACACTTACTGTATTGTAGGTAATAGATATGACGACTTAAAAATACTATTGGAAATCGAACAATTTCTGATAAGTTGTATTTCTTGTTGCTCGTATTGAGTCTTAGTTGCGATTTATATTTATTTTTCTTAAGAATCAGACTGATTTCTTGTTTGCTATGAAAATCACCTGGATAGTGACTTTTTTGTTTTTCAAGTGCTATCAAGGAAAAGGTCGTAGGGAATTATTTAAATAACAATTAGTAGGAAAAACATGTACATTCTCCTTTCTCGCGATTTCCTTGCCAAGCCAAGCAGAACTGTTAAGGTTAAGAGTAAGTTTGAGAATTAGATACCAGTCAACCATTTAGATAGCAATCCCATCAAAATAGATCACGAACATAAATTCTCTAACAAAATAATATAGAAGCCAACTTAAGAGATTCATCAAGCTACAACTTCTAATCGCCAAGTCCAAGATCTGAATCACGAAGTCCTTTTATGACAGAAGTTTCTGATGTCAGACAATGCGGCCTTAAGGACACAATAATTGTGCCCTCGACGATTAAAACAAGGGCCCCATGTTATGTTAATTGTTTACGTGACAACCCTAAGAATGTACTAAATATACTAAACGCTTAGGTGACGTGGTAATTACGGAATGATTTGTGAGAACGGAATCCTGACTATGATAAATTTGAAGCTATTCTTAGGATACAGGTGAGTCTGTTGTTGTTTTATTTATTGGAGTTGCCTTTTCTGAACAGGTATATCTAAACCAATATGTAGTCATCAACACATGACATAAGCTTCTTTTTTTAAGGGCGGAAAATCATTCAATGACGTTTCCCATTTGGGCGAGGTGAGAAGGAGTGTCAGACTCTTACTGACTAACAACAACCCTGTTCTTACTCCTGCTTTTCTGGCTGGAGCCCCGGTAGGTAGTCTGCAGCTCCGGGTCAGAAATACATGGCATGCTTGGATGGTAGATTTGCAAAAGCTGGTAGTTTAAATACACGAAAAACAAAAATCAAAGCTTAGCTAGGTCTAAAATGAAAATAAAATCCACTATCGTTGGAATTTTAATATTAACACACAAGGTAAAAAATAAACGTATATTTGTCAATTTGTTATTTCAAGCAGCTTGACGAAAGGTAAATAACTACGTTTACAGTACATAAACACACGTATTAAACTATTTACACAATCCCTGTTATTCAATTGTAGACAAAGAGCAAATACTCCGTTCGATCGAACTTTTAAATTCGTGTCAATGAAAATTCATACAGAATTTCTGTATTTGTATATTTTAACTAGCTGATGCCCGCGGCTTCGTTCGCGTGGATTACGGACTTTGTGACTAATAAAAGTAGCCTTAGTAAATCAGCTACCTGTATATAAATGTTTAATATTTGGCTTCGGCACGAATGGGCCGGCTCGACCGGAGTGATACCACGGCCTCACTGAAAATCAACGTGAATCAACGATTGCGTTGTTTTTCTTTGTGTGTGTATGTTTCCCCATAGATTATACCATAAAAATTGTCTTTATTTAAATACATTTATTTCTTAACCTAATATTGCCCTTAACTGTGACTTGTACTGTCCAACACATTTCATTTTGAAGTCTCAACCTACAATGTTATACAAATTAGGTAATTATGCCTACATCATACATATATTTCACTAAAATAATAATTAATTTAATTATTCTATATCTTCACATCACCCCTAATTACCGTTGTTAGATGTTTTCAAAATACTTATTATAATGTCAAAATCAAGATAAGAAATCTAATTTACATTTAGTAGATGTGACTTGTTGAAACATTTAACACTAAAACATATTACACTTTCAGTAAACTGATTTACATATTCATCGCACGAAATGTTTCACAATTTCGAAAGCTTTAATTTAATAATCAGAATATTTGAATATTTTATATTGACTTCTTAATGTCATTGTAGTGATCAGTAGGGGTATACCTTACAGTAGATACCTACACTTATTTATTTATATCGTAGTGAGTTTCATGAACACTGCATTTTTTTCTTAGTCGTTACACTCTTACCTCGCGGATGGCCAGTTCGGCTTCCGTAGAGGGCGCTCCACGGTGGACGCCATCATGCGCGTAAGAGACCTCACGACGGGGAATGCAGTTTCCAGGGGTAAGGTCGTTGTGGCGGTGTCTCTGGACATCGCCAACGCTTTCAACTCACTACCTTGGAGCTGCATACTGGAGGCACTCCGGTACCACCGGGTGCCTACCTATCTCCGTCGTGTTATCGAGGCCTACCTGATGGATAGGTTTGTCACCTACCCCGGTCACCAAGGTGAGTGGAACCGGCGAGAGATGTCGCGCGGTGTTCCACAGGGTTCGGTTTTGGGGCCGCTCCTGTGGAACATTGGTTACGACTGGGTGCTGCGCACCGACCTCCCGAACGGCGTCAGCGTAGTCTGTTACGCCGACGACACGCTGGTGCTAGCGCACGGGAGGTCGCACCAGGCGGCGGCCAATTTAATGGCGAGAGCGGTTGCGACAGTTGTTGCAAGGATCCGGCAATTGGGACTCGAGGTGGCGCTCCACAAGTCCGAGGCCATGTGTTTTCATGGCCGCGGGAACGCGCCACCTCCGGATGGGTCCCAAATAACGGCAGGAGGGGTTACCATCGGCGTCGAGACGACGATGAAGTACCTAGGACTCGTCCTCGACAGTCGATGGAACTTCGTGGAGCATTTTCGACGTTTGGCTCCTAAGTTGGAACGGACGGGGGCTGCACTTAAGCGGCTCCTGCCCAACCTCGGGGGCCAAATGCCTCCTGCCGGAGGTTGTACGCGGGGATCGTGCGGTCCATGGCCCTCTACGGAGCCCCTGTGTGGGCGCCGAACCTGATGCGGCGGCCAGCCCGGGCGCTGCTCACGTCCCAGAGGGTCATGGCCATTCGAGTGATCCGCGGATATCGC